>NW_028258330.1:5000000-6250000 GCF_053883595.1 Heterocephalus glaber | reverse complement strand
TTGTGATCTTCATTGACTTTTTCTAGGATATTTTTTAGAATTGTTTGGAGTGTTGGTTTGGCATTCATGAAGTTTCTCAGGTTTTCTTTGTCATGGAGGTATCTTATTTCCCCATCAATTTTGAAAGATAGTTTTTCAGAATAGAAGTTTTTTTTCTTTTAGAGTTTGAAATACCTCACTCCAGGCCCTCCTTAACTTGAGGGTTTGTGTTGAAAAGCCTGCTGTGATTCTGATGGGCTTTCCTTTGCATGTGATTTGTTTCTTTTCTCTGACTGCTTGTAGTGTTTTGTTCTTCTGTTAGGTTTCCGAGATCTTGATTATTCTATGTCTAGGTGTAGATATTTTTTAATCGTGGCTAGATGGAGTCCTATATGCCTCACTTATCTGTATGTCAAATTATTTTGCTCTGTTTGGGAAGTGTTCTGTCATTAATTCTGTGAACAGTTTTTTTATGTCATTTGTACTTTCTCCTGCTTTTCATGAATTCCCATCAGTCTTATATTATTCTTCTTTGCATCATCTAGGAGGTGTTGGAGTGATTTCTTATGGTTCCTTACTAGTTTTAAGAGATCTCTCTTTTCATGGTCACTGACCACCATCCTGTCTTCTGTATCTGATATTCTGTCTTCAGATTGGCTCAGTCTGCTGTGTATGTTTTCAATAGAGTTCTTAATCTTTTGGATATATGTTTGAATCTGTTTCATGGATTCCATTTCTTTCCTATGCTGGGATTTAATGGCTTCCATCATGGTCCTGAACTCAACTATATTTTTATGTGTATCTGTTCTGGAGTGTCTAATCATGTCTTTTATTCTGCTCACTATCTCTGTAGTTATCTGGTAAATTATTTCTGTTTTGAATTTTTCTAGAGCCTCATTCATCTGTTTTGTTACTTCCTGTGCTATCAGTTCAGGGTATCCAGGTGGTTGATTATCAGACTTTTCCACTTTGTTTACCCCAAAATTTGCCTTTGGTGAGCTAGAAAACTTGGTCTGTGCCTTGCTTAAATGCCTTCTCATTTCTATTTTTATTGTTGGTACTGTCCTTGATTTAATTCCTGGGTTGATACTTCAATATTGCTTATTGTAAGTATCTTTGTTGCTTGTATGGAGGACCCTTATGGAACGATTGCTTCTCAGAGGTGTCTTCCAGATATAGCTGATCCTTAGGTTTTGAGTCTCTAATGACTCTGGGGCAATCTCATTTTCATTACACGAGGAAGGATAACTTAGATCAATCACAACACCTTAGCCCAAGTGATACAATCAGCAACAACAATAGTACCAAGCACAGCTTAAAAAATGACCATTTGTGATAGTTATTAATCACCTTTAACCGTGTGAATTAAATTAAAATTGAGGACTAGACCAAAATATGTTTATAGTGAATAAACTCTTCAATATAGCAACTTTACCCTTCAGGATGGGGACTTAGAAGGAGTAAGGCCCTCTTTCTGTTGTTCACTTCTGCTCTATCTTCTGCAGCTCAGGACAATGGCCTTTATGACCTCCTGTGCCTCTGTGGTGTAGATCCAGTAACAGGCGCAGCCAGGAGGACAGGAGGGGTGGGGCAGGGTGCTGGGTTAGTGATGCAGGAGCCCGCATAGCTCCATTCCTTACTCCTCATGGCTGGGAGGCCCAGAAGGGGGTGGGGCAGTGCCAGTGGCTTCAGGCGGCTCTGCTCCTCAACAGTCCTATCTTTCACCACACACCAAACTAAAATCCAAGTGGATTAAAATCTAAATATTAAAACAGAAACACTAAACTTGCTGGAAGATAAGTTAGGTAGAACTCTTGAAGACATTGGCATAGGAAAAGACTTTATGAACAAATCCTCAGTAGCATGGGAACTAGCACAAAGAATCAACAACTGGGATCTCGTCTTTTTTTATTTATATATTTACTGGTACATTTTAGGTATATAATACATTTACATTTATCATTGGGTGTTTGTACCTGTACATGATGTATCTTAGTTCTTATTTTTTCTCCCTTTACCTGTGCACTCTTCATCCCCTCCACCTTTCCCTATTTACACAGACTTTGATTCCATTTTTTTTCTTTCTCATAATTTTTCCTTTCCCTTCTTCCCTTTCCCCTTCCCCTCCCACCACCCCCAAACACTTGGACCTTTTCCTATTTCAAATTATCAATTTTTCATTTTAATCATTTTCATCCTTATTTACACTTTCAGTTTCTCACGCTGGAGAAACTATTTGGTATTTACACATGTGTGTCCTATTTATTTCACTTAAGAGTATGGCCTCAATATGCATCCATTTAGCTGTAAATGTCTCTAGTTTCTCATTCTTTATGGCTGAGTAGTACTCCATTTTATAAAAAAAAGAAAACACATCTTCTTTATCCACTTTCCAGTTGATGGGCACTTGGGCTGTTTCCAAGCTTTAGCTATTACAAACTGTGCCGCTATAACCATAGGTGCACATATATCGCTGTGGTATGCTTCTTTTAATTCTTTGGAGAAGATTACCAGAAGTTTTAAAAAGCTTCTGCACTGCAAGAGAAACCACCAACAGAGCTAAAAGAAAACCTACAACGTGGGAAAAAATTTTACCAGCTGTTCCTCAGACAAAGGTCTACTATCTAGAATATATATAGAACTGAAAAAATGAGACCCCCTCAAATATAAACACCCAAATCAAAAATGGGCATTTGAAATGAACAGACAAGGAAGTAAAAGCAGCAAATAAGCATATTAAAAAATATTCCACATCACTGGTCATTCGAGAGATGCAGATGAAAACAATGCTGAGATTCCACCTCACTCCAGAAAGAATGGCTGCTATCAAGAAATCAACCAATAACAAATACTGGCATGGCTGTGGGGAGAAAGGAACCCTTCTTCTTTGTTGGTGGGAGTGCAGACTGGGGCAACCACTGTGGAAATTAATATGGAGATACCTCTAGCAACTAGGATTAGAAGTCCCATTTAATCCAGCTATTCCCCTGCTGGGTATCTTCCCAAAAGTCTTAAAAGAATCATACCACAGTGATATATGCTCACCCATGTTTATAGCAGCAAAATTTGTAAGAGCTAAAACTTGGAAACAGCCCAGTTGCCCATCAACTGGAAAGTGGATAAAGAAGATGTGGGTTTTTTTATAAAATGGAGTACTACTTGGCCATAAAGAATGAGAAACTAGAGATATTCATAGCTAAGTGGATGCACATTGAGGCAATACTCTTAAGTAAAATAAATAGGAAATACATGTGTAAATACCAAATAGTTTCTCTGGTGTGAAAAACTAAAAGTGTAAATAAGGATCAAAATGTATAATTGATATGATGTAATAGGAAGAAAAAGTCTAAAGGAGTAGGGGAAGTGGGAGTGGTAGGGGAAAGGAAAGAAGGGAATAGAAAAGAATATGAGAAAAGGAAAAAAATGGAAATAAAATCTTTGTAAATAGGGAAAGGTGGAGGGGGTGAAGGGAGGGCAGTGGAATGGGGAAAAAATAAGGGCCAAGATACATCATGTAAAGGTACAAGATCCCAGTGATGAATGGCATCATATTGTATACCAAAAATTTACCGATAAATTAAATGAATTTAAAAAAAGAAATAAGGTAGTTTGTCCTCGAACCTGAGTGCTACTTTTCCATCAGGGAAACCAGAAGCAGAGCCATGGGGGTTCTTTCCAACTTCATCCCTTAGCCCTGGCTGGAGGTTTTATCCAGAGCACTGTTCAGAACAAGCAGTCTTGCAGGAAGCAAAACAATGTGGATCAGGTCCATGGCTGTTTACAAATCGAGCTGAATCCAGGAGTACTGCGAAATGCTTCAGGGAAGAAGAGGATTTCATATCCATCATGCAGTTCTAATTAAACCTTGTTTCTTTCTTTGAGTATTTGAAGGGTTGGAGCAGCCAAGCACTCTGAATTACATATCCAAAAAGAATGGGGGAGCAGGTGGCTGAGGTCTATGTGTGCAGGGCAGCCTAATGGGCATCAGGCTGCCATTCCCTAACTAGGACACCCAGGGGAAGTTGTTTAAGCTCTCTGGGTTCCTCCACCTGTAAAATAGGTGAATAGTCATGACCTTTTAGAGTGGTTGTGATACTTGAATGAAGAAAGGGCTTTAGGTAAGCATGGCTGGACAGATAGCAAGTACCTGGTGCACACTCGTTTCTGTTATGGTGAGTGCTACCTTTGTCTTAGTCACTTTCCATGTCACTGAGACAAAACACCCAATACCCACAGCTTAAAGGAGTAGAGGTTTGGGGGGGCTCATAGATTTTAGAGGATTCAGTTCATAGTCAGTTGGCTCCAAGGCAGAACTGTATGATGGAAAGGTTTGGTGGAGGAGAGCTGCTCGTGGTGGCCAGGAAGCAGAGAGAAAAGGGAGGAGCCAGGGAAGGGTACACCCTTCCAGGTCTCACCCCCAGTGACTGCCCCCTCAGAGCAGGAAGCAGTAGATTCATCGGTGGATTATCATAGAAAGGTAGAGCATCCCATGATCCAATCACCTTCCAAACACACGACAATTCGGGGGACACCCTAAGTCGAAAACCATAATATCCATCACCTGGGTTCCCATCTCATCCCTCCCCCGGGTTTCTAGGTTCTGCAAGCTTAGTTCCACCAAATTCTCCTTTCTGCTCAACGTGTGTAAGGGAAATTTCTCTTGTGTGGAATCAAAGATCCCTGTATGCCCCAAATCCCCTCATGGGGACACATTTTGGCTGGTGCAACTGTCTCCAGCTGTCAGTTACATCCAAAAGCATTCTTCAATGACTCAAGAGTTTTTGAGGGGCAGAGACTGACAGTAGTTAAAAGCTAAGGAAAAGGACTTGGTCCTGAATGCACTTCTTCCCTAGTTCCCCTTGAAGTGGAGCAGAGGAAGCATTTGTCCACTAGTCCACAGTTTCCCAGAGTTTAGCCACACAGACCATGACCAAACTGCCCATTCCAAACAGGGTTGCAGGGAAATTCTAAAGCTGGTCTAACAAACAGTCATTTTTTCATATAAAAAGTAAAAGCTCAGAAAAAGCATGAATAGAATTACCAATTTTGGAAGGCCAACTTCTTTCAACTGTAGGTATGCACAGAGAACATTTGAATTAGGTAACTTGTTCCATTGGGATAGCAAATATGTAGAGCTAGAGAGGTGGGGTAGTTGGCTTTTCCATGGCTATTTAGCCTTTCTTCCTGACAACAGCTGGCATGGGTGGTGGTGATAAAATCTTGCCACCTGCAGTTAACAAAACATTTATATTTTATATTTATTTTATCACCAAAGGGCTTGCACCCAGCTTCACCTGATACTTATAGAATGCCAGTAAATTAAATTAGCACTTAAGAGGTGGGTCACAAGAATTAGGTAGACATGTGAAGTAACTGAGACACTCATGCTGTTAAAATGTAAAATCAAGCACCCATTGGAAAACAGTGTGGCAGTTCTTCAAAAAGTTAAACAGAGGCACCATGTGATCCAGGAATTCCACTCCTAGATGCATTTCCAAGAGACATAAAAACACAGATGCATGCAAAAATACTTGTACATGAGTTTTCATAGCACCAGTATTTATAATAGCCAAAATGAAAACGGTTGAATTGTTCAAGAACTGACAACTAGATCACAAACATGGTATATCCACACAATGAAATAGTATCTGATAACAAAAAGGTATGAGTTACTGATAAACTCTACAACCTGGTTATCTATGTAAATGCAGTCACAAAAGCCTACATTTTCTATGAGTCTATCTATGTGAAAATTCAAGAATAGGCAAATCTATAGAGATATAGATTAGTGGATGTTTAGTGCCAGGGCTGTGGAGTGGGAAGTGACTGTCAGTGGGTAGGGAGTTTATTTTGGAAGTGATAAAAATGTTCTAAACTAGACTGTGGTGATGGTTGCACAACTATGAAAAGCACTGAATTTTACACTCAGGGTAAATTTTGTGACATGTGAATGATATCTCAGTAAGGACACTAAAGAGGAAAGAACTAAGCAGGCAGTTTGTTCAAGGTCATGGAGGGAAATGTTCTAAAAGTAGCTGTGGGGAAGAGTCACAGATGGGATATTCCAGGATAATAAATTGTAGAGCAGATGTTCACAACCAAGGGTGACCTTGCCCCATCAGGGATATTTGGTAATGTGTGGAGTCATCTTTGTTATTACTGGCACCTAGTGGGTAGAGGTCAAGGATGCTACTCAACATCTTATAATGCATAGGACAGCTCCCAACATCAAGGAATTATCCAGCCCCAAATCTCAATAATTTTGTTAAAAATGCCTATTTATGTAAAACAAGCCAGGAAAATAGTAGAACTTACTTCATAGGGTTATTCTTTGCAATACCATCCCACTGCCCAAAGAGTCTGGGTTAAGTGGAGGCACACGATTTTGAACTAATGCCATCATTTGTACTAAGAACTTCACACACTCACTATCTACATTCTGATTCTTAGAGGCCCTACCATCCAGGTTCTGCACTGGTAGAAATCTACCACTGTATGAATCCACTAGTGTTAGTTTCCAAGAGCTGGCAGTTTAGAAATAAATACAAAATAGTGTATCATTAATTTACCCCAGTTGGCATGTCCCATGTTTCCTGTATCTTTTATAAGCTCTTGGGAATCAAAGTTATCAGCCCTGTATTTCTAAAGCCTAAGAGATAAATTTGTCTTAGTGTACAAATACACAGAATCCATTGTGTCTGCTTTTTCTGTATCCTATTTCACTGAATCATAAAATATTCAAAAAGTAGAGGAAGGGATTGTTAGCCATTATGTAGACCAGAATATTCATTTGATGGAAAATCTATACAGAAATGAATCAGAGCACATGGCAGCTAGGAGACACTACTAGTATTTCCAGAGATTAAATCAATCACACTCATAGAAAAGCCAAGTCGCCAATTAATCAGGCAAATTAATGACAAGAGATTTGGGCAAAGGGTATGTTGTCCTGAGACTGGGCATATAGCAAGAACATGCAGAGAATTCTCCTGGAACTTGAGAACATGAATTGGATGCAGTTTGCCCTTCACATATAAACAAGTTGTCAAAGAGGAGGCTAGGTTCACTTATCCCTGTCATGAGGTCAGGAGGAGGCTAGGTTCACTTATCTCTCGGAGGCTTTAGGATCTCATTTTCTTTGTGCATAAAATGCAATTCTTGGAGTAAATTAGCAGTTCTCCAAATTAATGGAGTTTATTAAATAAGTCTGCATCCAGACTGACATCTTAGGAAGTCATAGGTCTGGAGCCAGGCACAGGCACCTAATCTTCAGGCCATGAATGATTTTCATATGCATCCCAGTTTGGGAAGAACTGAACATATTTATCATTTGATCCTAATTCTTTATCTACACCGAGATCCAGGGCTTAGCATGATGCAACGGTACTTGCCTTCTGCATATTAATCATAAAAGAAAAAAAAACAAAGAAGTCTTCCAGGGAAGATGAGGCCCTGGCAAGGAGGGTGCTAAGAAGAAGGAGGATTCAAGTGAGCGGGATGCTGTTGCTATGGCAACCCATCTTTTCCCAGCATGTGTTCTGAAAGGCTGCCTATGCTGTGTGGTAGGCTGCCCCTCTGATAGAGCGCAGATAATTCCTGTCATCAATTTGGAGATGAAAACTTGTGGATACACCAGGATAATTAAATAAAAGTCTATCTGAATATTTAGAATCAACAACATTTCTCAGTAATCTTAAGTGTTTGGTTCACATCCATTGCAGGTAAAGCAAATGGAGCCCTGTTTTCTGCTCTGTTTTGTTTACCAGATGCCTCTTTAGCTTGCTACTTTGATGATTCTCCTCATTCTAAGACCTCTCATCAAGAAGGTTCACTGTATTTTTATTTGAGGCAATGATAAAAATGACACAAAGTTCAGACTGCTTTGGGTCATGTCCCATGCTTTCTTCATGGGCAGTTCCAGGAGGACAAACTCCTCTTTCATTCAGTCCTTCTGCACAGTTTGCTTTTCTTCTTGTTCCTACTAGGATAGCATAGATGACAGGGAGGGAGGCGCCGGTCAGCTGTGGAATAATAAAAGGGCATCAGATATCCATAGAAAGTCTCGTGTACCTGTAAAATTGTTTCTTTGCTGACTCAGTCCTGGCGATGGGCTGGGGTTGTCCCAAACATGAACTGTGGTCACAGCTTTCCTACCAACTCACAAGGTCCAGCATGTATTGTGCCTCCTGTAGGCTGGATGCTGCCCTAATCATTTCCAATAAATTACTTGTTTAGTGCTAAGAGCAATGTCATGATTTAGCATCCATTGTTTAACTCATTTTACAGAAGAGAAAGCTGAGACATGGACTATTCCTATGACTTGCCAAACCTGTCTCTGCTAAGTAAGTGGTAGAACAAAAACTGTGTGTCTGTCAAAACCTGTGCTCTTAACTAACATTGTCTCTTAATTAGCCGCATGGCTTTTTGTATGTTTACATGAAAGGGTTTGGATAGACAAGAGAAGTTTTAAATAGGTGTCACTTGAAATAAGTTTGGGGGATTCCAAGTGAAATAAATATCTTTATAGGACTCCTCAAAGTCTATTTATTATGTTAACATGTACTGATAGAACAGTCATCTATTTCCCACATTTATTTAACCTTAGAAAACAGTTTACTCTCATTTTTCAAGACTATTGAAAAAACCCACTTTAGGAAATATAGCAAATGACAATTTTTAAGACAATTGACAATTTTCAGTATTAAAGTAAGGGTTTCTTCTCTCATCAGCTAATTTTTGCTAAGTTATTAATCTATCAAAATGTCTCCCTCACCTTTTTTTTCATCAACTCTATTAAGGTAAAATTTATTTGTAAGAAAGTGCATATATTTAAATCATACAATTTATGTGATTTGATGGACAGATATATGTAGAGATTTAGATCTGGGTCCGTTCATCTGTCGATAGACACTTTAATTGCTTCCCTATCTTGGCTATTTGCCTAGTGCTGCAACAAACACAGGGAGTGCAGATATATCCCTCACCTACTGACTTAATATCCTTTGGATACATACTCAGAAGTTGAGTTACTGGATTATACTAGTAGTTATATATTTTTAAGTTTTGAGGAACCTCATTTTTTTCCATAAAGGCTGCACCAATTTACATTCCTACCAACAATATACCTATCAACAATATACAAGAGTTGCTTTTCTCCACATCCTCCTCAACACCTATCATCTTTCGGCTTTTTGATAATAGTTATCCTAGCAGATGTGAGGTAATATCTCATTGTGATTTTGATTTACATTTTCCCCATGATTAGTGATGCTGTTGCATGTTATTAATATGGTTATTTGTTTACTTGCTGTTGAATTGCTTGATTTCCTTATACATTTTGAATATTAGTTATTTGGCTGATATATATGGTTTATAAATATTTCCTCTCATTTTGTAAGTTGTCCCTTTCTTCCATTGATTGTTTCCCGCACAGATTTTTAATTTGATATAACCTCACTTGTCTATATTTTGCTTTAACAATCTCTGCTATTGGGATAACATCTGAAAAAACAATTACCTATACCATTACCAATAAATTTTTCATGTTTTCTTCTAGTAATTTTACAGTTTTAGGTCTTACATTCATGTCTTTAATACATTTGAATTGTTATACTCAGTGAGATAGGGTGAAATTTCATTCTTCTGCAATATGGATATCCAGTTCCCCCAACATAATTTATTGAAGAACCTATCTTTTCTTCATTGTGTATTCTTAGCACCTCTGTCAAGAATCAATTGACTTTAAATGCATGGATGGGGGGGGCTGTCTATTCCGTTTTATTGGTCCTGGGGTCTCTTTTTATGCCAGTTCCACAATGTTTTGATTATGATATCTTTGTAGGATGTTTTGAAATTAGGTATTATAGTGGGATGTTGGCTGCTATATTCTTCTTGCTCCAGACTTTTTGACTATTCTAGATCTTTTCTGTTTCTAAATGAATTTCTGAATTAGAAAAATATTTCTGTGAAAATTGTCATTGGAACTTTGATAGGATTGCATAGATCACTTTGGTTAGTATACACATTTTGATTCTTCTGTTTCAAGGACAAATGGTATGTTTCCATTTATTTGTGTCTTCATCAATTTTGTTCATCATTTTGGTGGGCAGGTCTTTCACATCCTTGGATAAATTTATTCTCAAGTCTTTTATTCTTTTTGATCCCACTGTAAATGGGATTGGTTTCTTAACTTCTTTTTGGGGTATTTCAGAGTGTGCAGAAAATACAAATACATTTTATTTGATATAGAAAGTTCAGTATATAAAAAGGAAACTGATTCTATATGTTTATTTTGTGTTCTGCATCATTACTGAACTCATTTATTAATTCTAACAGGTTTTGGTAGCATTTTTAGGATTTCCTATATATAAAATCATGTCATTTGCAAACAGAGACGATTTTACTTCTTCATTCTGATTTGAACCCCTTCTTATTTTTTTCTCTTGCCTGCAGCTCTGGCTAGGACTTCTGGTACTGTGTTCAGTAGGAGTGATGGTGCAGAGGCTGATGGCCTCGAGCCTGGTGCTGGGGGCCAGCTTGGCATTCCTTGGGGAGACTGGTGCTGGGCTTAATGGCTCTATCAGGTGTTTTCCTCACTCTTCTTTCCCCACATGGAGGTATCACTTTCCATGCTGGGCTGCATGGACAGAGAGGGAATGAGAGTAATGTGCACCTGTTCTTCCTGCCCTCTTCTGGGTGTTCTTTCTGATGATGTCTGCATTCTGCCAGGTGTTACAATCACTCACCTGGATTCCTTAGCCATCCTGAAGGTCTTATCACAGGTAAATCATTGTTCAACTTGATGTTTCTGTAAGAGATCTTGTGCTGTAAACACTTAGTTTATCATATTGCTGACATCACTTTTGTTCTTCTAGTCTTAAGATTAGTATCCTGACTGTTGGCCAAGTTGAAGATTATTCCTAGGAATGATGAAATGTCACATGGTTTTTCAGTTATTTTGCCACTCATAGAAGAAGTATTTTGTATTGAATTAATTTCCAGGCCTTCGTATTTGTTTATTTTCCTTTCAATTTCACTAACAGAAGATGTTCTGCAGCCCAGACATGTAAATGAATTTGGCACAAGAGCGCCCATTATGCCCATCACTGACAGGTAATTCACCAATACTCTGACCCACACAGGAGAAATCAAATGCCTTCCATGTGTATTTGAGGGAACTAAAGGTCATTAGAAACAGTAGAGCAATAGAATATAACTCACTGAGTTCTTCAAAGAGATGCTTGGCATTTAACAGAATTTATGTAAAGAGAATTAATAGTGCACTCTCTTTCTTTGCAGAGAAACAAGGAGTTGAGGATCTATGCCATTTGGATGAGCCTCGAAAAATGTTTTTTAATTAGTGTGGAGATTATCCATAGAGCTTCCTCTATGGGTGCCCTGGTCACTTTCTTGTCACTGAGACACCCACACCTTAAAGGAAGAGAAGTTTATTTTGTTTCCCAAGTTTAGTCCATGGTCAGCTGGTTCCGAGGCAGAAACATGGCAGAGGGGCATAGTGAAGGAGACATACTTATGTCATGCTGGCCAGGAAGGTGAGGGAGAAGGGAGGAGCTGATAAAAAGAATCCACCCTTCCAGGTCACGTCCCCAGTGACTCCAGTTAGGCCCCACCTCCTAACAACACATTTAGCTATGAATTCATCAATGGACAAATCCACTGATGAGTACAGAGCCCCCATGATCCAATCACCTTCCAAATACACAAGGCTTTTGGGAGACCCTTCAGATCTAAACTATAATAACAGAATTGACATTTCCCTAGATCCTTGGAAGGCAAGAGACAATGAAAATACTGTCCCAGCTATCAAGGGATTAAGAAGCAAATGTTTTCATATCATTAATTTTATCTTAGCATTTTCACTTTATAGTTTTGTAGAGAAAATGGTGTAATAGAAGGTTTCATTTGTCAAGCTTTCTTTTGTGACAGAATCAAATATTTAGAGATTATTTAAAGCAATATCACTTAAATATCCCCTTGAGTAAGTCTGAAAAACAGATTCCTTTGAAAAAGATAGTGCCAAAAAATTATCTTGTTTTGATGTTGTGTGGTAATTTCAACTTTTCAACTGCCTTTGTCACGGATGAGCTCATTTCAACCTGCAGATAACCTAGTGAGAAAGACAGTGGGGGGGCCACAGTTCCAGGTTAGTAGGTGTCTTAGTAGGCAGGCTTCTGAAGGGATGAAGGGAACGATGCTCTTGTAATATTGGTTGAAGGATAGCACCTTCCTACTCTATAGCACTGTGAAAGAGCTGAGATTGTCTACTTGAGACAAAGATAAATAAGAATGTTCTCCCAAGGATCATACAGCAGGTTAGTACTGCAGCAAAGCAAGGATTCATCATTGGGAATGAAGCAAAATATTGACACGAATTTGTTGCTCTGGGGTGAGATGGAATCTGTTTATGAAAGGTCAGTGTAGGAGGCTCCAGTGGACTTGAACTAACAGTGGAGGACACAACTCCATATAGCAGAGGAAATCTTGCCTTCATAGAGTACCTGGAAAGAAAGCTAAACAACCTAACTGCCCTGCCTGGCTCTCAGTGTGGACAGAAATCATGCTCAGCCACTGTAGGCATTCGAGTGTTAGGTACAGTGTCACTAGAGAGGTCACTTAAGGTCTTGAGACATCCAGGGGGCCACCATGAATCCATGACATTGGGGTATGTTTGCCTCTACAGTCCTACTTGCAGATATCTCCACTTAAGTATTTTATCTTATTTCTTACTTTGTTAATTAACTCACTTATTACTTTTACACTTATTTACTTATTTCCTCATTTATTCACTGATTCATTATGTTTGAACTTCCACATAGACCTAGCAAGAATAATGGCAGTCCTAATATAATGCATCAAGTTACCTAATATTGCTCCATCTTGTCAACTAAATTTTACTATAGTTCTTTTGGCTTCTATGCAAAGGTTGAGAATACTTATTTCAAATACAAGCTCTGTGGAAATGTAAAAGCATACATTTTATCTGAGATTTTTTTCAGACTTGAACTATGTGCTTTTTCTGTACTGTGTCATTTACTTCAACCTTTAGATTTCTTGAAATTAGATTCCATTGTTTTTATTCTTTGTTTTGCTTCTATGCTTAGAAAACATCTTGTGTTACTGGTTGTATTGTAGTTAATGCTCCAAAACTATTACAGTTCTTAGGAGAGATTTTGTCTAAAATCAGACATCATGGCAGTTTTTCATAAGAAGCTAACCAGTGAGTGGCAGTAACATCTTTTCTCATTAAAACATATTGTTTTCCCTAATCAAATTGTTTTTGCTTGTCACGTTGTTCTTTCACAAAACTATTTCTAGTATTTTTTCATGACTGATGTTAGTCTTGCTAGCATCCAATTACTTACTCTACCTTATATTCTGTATTAAAATAAAGATATTTCAAAAATTTCAGACCTTGTATATTTATTCTGTTGTGTAATGCTTTTTGTTATTTAGCATTAGGGCCATAAAGACTGTGTCTTATGCAGCATCCTTGGCAACCTAGAACTCAACAAAGTGTTTGAGAAATAGTGGATGCATAAGTATACTTGATTTCCTTGGTCATCTCCTTGCTTTCTTTATTAAGGAAATGAAACTCCAAGCTTCCCTGTTAGAGTGGACCCGGGTTCTCAAAATGTCTTCTACATCTTCCTGCTGGCCCCACTTGCCATCCTGTAATTCCAATTGTCACCTCACAGT
Source organism: Heterocephalus glaber (assembly GCF_053883595.1). Classification (NCBI taxonomy): domain Eukaryota; kingdom Metazoa; phylum Chordata; class Mammalia; order Rodentia; family Bathyergidae; genus Heterocephalus; species Heterocephalus glaber. The sequence continues at coordinate 6,236,305 of NW_028258330.1, read as the reverse complement.
TCTCCATCAGTGAGAAGGGGTAGGGATTAGCAACTCAGGATGTCAGATACTATGTGGCATGGGCTCTTCATGTATATACTCCATTTTATCCTCCCAGCAGAGCTTAGAGATAAGTCTCTCATTATCACCTTTTTACAGATGAGGAAACAGTGAGTTGAAGGAACTAGTGTGACCTGACTCAAATAGGAAGGCATAGAACTTGAGTCTCAGCACAGCAGCTCTCTGACTGCTGGATTCCTGCTCTGTCTTCACATCACTTTGCTTCATTTTCCCAATGTCTTCATCTTTAAGAACAAGCAGTAAAATTTATCTGTTCGTGTACTTCCAAATGTCTTCTACCGGCATGCACAATACTTTTCATTCCCCAACTTCTTAATCTGTGTCTACCAGATCTCTTCACTGAACTGCACACCCATGTAATTTGCTTACTACGTATCACCTCCACCCTACTTCTGGCTGTCCCCACTTCCCTCTACCCTCCACTTCTGTCCAAAAGAACATTTTTGTTTCCTGCCAGAGCAGGTGGCTACCTCTCTACCTAATTGTGCTACATGCAAAGATTGTTTTAAGGAACTTCTAAAATGGGATAAAGAGACAGGCGGCTACACAAGGAAAGTTAAAATAGGACTAAATCACTACTGAAGGATAGGTTAAATCATTATTGAAGACAAATATGGGAGAAGGACCACATGACTGTGTGTGATAACTGCTGTTAAAGGAGTCGTCTGTGTTGGGTAGAGTCAGAGAAGGACATCTGAAGAGGCAAAATTGGGCTAGACCATAGGGGACCATGGGACCCAGATTGAGAGACTGTTGTGGGGGCATGTTGGTCAGGAAAATATCCAGAGGAAAAAAGTGACCCTGTGTGAATGTGACAGTTTCAAAGGATGAGGGAGGCACTTGGTTTTAAAAACCTTCAGGGTCTTGCATGAGATAAAATGAGTTCTTTTCCAACAGACAGACTTCAGGACCATTGAGGCTGCAAGGACAATGCTATGTTTCATGCTTTTCATTGCTCACTTCAATCATTTCTCTGACTATTGTTTAGAACATTGCTTTAGCCTCTCAGAAGACAGATAAATTTAGAAGCTATGATCTAAGTGCTGACTTGGGTATTTGGTTCTATAGACATGTACCTTGAATCTCCATAATAATAATTATTATTGTTCCTCCAATTATGCTTCAGCCTTGCCTCTGCCAATTCTTTTGAGCCCTGACTGAGTCTCCTATACTCAAATCAAGCTCTTCTCAGTCCTTTGTAATAAATTCAGATGCAGCCTGAATATTCTGACTGAGGATTCTGACTATAGCTCTGACCTGACTTCATTTTCAAGACTGTCAAAAATAATTAGGGACAGAGAGATTTTCCCGCTCAGCATCTGGAAATGCAAAGATACCAAGAAGGAGTCTGAAGTGTCATTAACATCACCTTTCTGCCGGCTTTTTATATCAGCCTGTAAAATAGTCTATTTCACAGCCAGCAAGATCTATTATAGGAGCTGTCCTTATCCTCCTGGAGCATCAGATTTTCTCTTCTACTAGGAAGCAAGAAATGGGCTCCCATTTTTGGAAGTTAGCAATAGTTTTGTCATCACCTTGCCCTGCTATTGAAAGCTGTATAATATTGAACAAGTTACTCAATTGTGCTTGCTTGCTTTCCTCATTAGAGGTTAATTACTTCCAAAGATTTTGTAAGGATTTCATGTAGCATTATAAGGAAGCTTGCAAAGTACAGTCATATTGAAGCACTCAGTAGTACATGTTAGCTGCCGGGATTGGTAGATACAATGGTGGAGGACTTTGAACTGTTGCAATTTTATACAATCAATTATACCTTTAAATACCCAGGTATTAAACTCTAGAAAGACTTTTTGTTGTTATACAGAAACAGCACGCAAAAGAACAGCCATCTTTTGGGGATGAATAGAGGTAAAAAGCAGAACATCAGAAATGTGAGGGAGGTATAGATTTCTCCTGAGACCTTTATTTCTTCAACAATAACTCAATTCACAGTATATTGAAATTTCAAATTTTTTAATGTTTGAATCTTACAGAAAATTTCCAAGAATTTATGGAGAAATCCATTCAGGTAAGGGTAAATTATAAAGGAGAAGGTTTAAACAAAGATAGTCTTTCCTGAATTTATGGCTTTGCTAAGAGCTATTTTTTCTTACCATTCTCTCCTTTAGCTAGTATAGAAGTAATACTCAATCCATGTTCAGCTCAATATAGCCTAAGACTTCAAGATAATCCAGGCTTTCATGGTTTAAGATGAACTTTATTTTAAGCATAATCTTTTTTTGTTAAAAAGGACTTTATTAACAAAGCCATTCTTCACTATAAAAACTTAACTAAGTGGACTAACCTCAGGCTAATTCAATCAACTATATTATTTCTCTTGGCATTCCATTTTAGAAGAAAGAATCAGATGACAAAATGAAAGCTTATATTATCCTAAATGACATTGGGTTACATGGAATCTTTATCTGAGAGACACAATGTCTGCTGGACCCATGTAATGAAACAGAAAATTTCTGATTATTGGCATAATCCCATATAAAATAATCAGTTAAAATGGAGCCATGTAGGAAGCAGAGCAGCCAATGGGAAAAGTGGTTGTTGCAGTGAGAATGTCCAGGATGCTGTTCATTTGGTTGAGTGGATGCTCACAGGGATTACAAAGAAAGCTTGAGGAAAGGAACTGCCACATCCTGGGAGGGTTCTGAGGAATTGTCCCGATGAAGACATTCACGTAGACTGCCTGATTCCTACTCTTATATCCTCCTTGCACCACGAGCAGCTATAGTTTATTCCTGTGCCTATGAATCCTGAAAGTTAAAGTCCCAGTTTGATGAGTCTTATTATCAGTCTAGGATGATCTTTTTTCCTTTGCCTAGAAAGCTACGAAAACATTTTCCATCAGAAGGATCCTGTTTTCTAGGATGATTCAGTTGCAGTTAGGGGTTCCATGTTTCTTGATTGCATTAAATGCTATCACTGCCCTGATCAAGGTTGTGCTAATATCGTCTATGATCCCCAAACCTTCCCCAATTTGCCTAGGAAACTGGAAAGAGTCGAGACTGTGATAATGCACACTGGAAAATCACACTTAAGGAAATATCAGGTCAGTGTGTGCACACATAGTTCCATCTTCTTTAAGTTTAAAGACTCTAAATGTGCATTCAGCAGTATAAATGCCTAGCTCCTACCAAAGACCTACTAAATCAGTAAGTCTGGAGGTTGATCAGCAATCTGTGATTCAGTGAGAGCTCTAGGGCTTTTTGGTGTACACTCAAGTTTGGGAATTACTACATTAAAGAAACTGAAATTACATTAACCCCCTACATCAAAAGTTACATAAGCCAGCTCACAGGCTTAATGACCATACCTAACACCTGTGAGATGCCTTTGACATACCAGGCAAGCCTGTAAAGGTTTAGAGAGATGACAATTAATATAGTCCATCTTCACCACCTTGAGGGTGGAGATTCTTATTTCCCCATTTTACTGAGGTGGGACAAAAGCACAAGGAGATTAAGCCATATGTCCATGAGCACTAAGCAAGCATTTGGGAGTTGTGGGGACTCTGGCTAACCAGAGACCTCATCCTCCATCTGCTACACAGTGTCATCAACTTCAGCAACTTGTTACCAAGGAGGATATGGACACACATTGACTGACCTTCTGAGTATCCAGGAGAAACCAAAATATTATGTTTTATGCAAAATAGCCTAATAATTGAATACAGGCAACTTATACCAAATTAATATCAGTGCTTGAGCCAAATAAAGCAAAACAAGAAAAAGTAGCATAGAACTTAGGACCCTAGGCTCAGAGATTTTGGGGTCTGATTCCCAAGTCCTCCATTTGCTTGCTTAGTGGTAATAATTAATAATAATAATAATAATAATAATAATATAAGGGCAGGGGGCAAGCTTAGATTTAGTATCAAAGGAGGACTAACTAAACTGGTATATAGAACTAAGCTTATAAAAGCTAAAAATAGAACTCTGTGAATTTACTATTATGGCAAAGTATTGGACCCCAAAGATTATGAACAGCATTTGCAATGATAAACACAATAGGAATTAACTTTGACAGCTAGATTTGAGGCCATGCATATAACATTTAAATTTCCTTTTGTAGATTATAAAGCAGTGTCCTTCTAAAGTACAGTCATCTATTTTCATGTTCATCTGCTCAGTCAGACTATTCACTCTTTGAATGTAACAACATGTCTTTCCAGTTTGGGTCTTTATACCAATTACACATCAAATCTCTTTCCTTCTCTCTTCACAATAATCCCATGAGTTAGAGAAGGCTGGAGTTCCTCAGCATACAGACTTTGTTGTTGTTAAATTTCTTTCATGCATGTATGGAAAGCATATGGTTTCTAATCCCACAGAGCATGAGTTAGAATTAAGTAATACTGCAACAGAGTCAAATTGTATTCAACTGGAAAAACCTCTCCATTTGTCATTTATCCATCTGGTTTGATGGAACAACATGAAGAAAGCATGGTGTGAGAGAATTCTAATGCACCTGGTTGCCTTGGAGAATATCTTATTTGCCTCATGTCCTGCTTTCTCTTACTTCTCTGTGGAATGAAGACACTAACACCTCTTTAAGACTGTAACCCCAAACTGTAACTCTAAAGGAGTCATCCAAATGAACCACCAGTGAACTCATCAGAGGTAGTCACGACCAACTTCTCTCTGCAGCACCTTCAGGCCTCCATTATTTCCCACCCACCTTTCTCCACCTTGGCCAAGGAAGACAGGCATGAGAATGTGCTAGGACTTGAGGCTTTCAGTACAGAGCTACTCAACATCCTATTTGAGGGAAGGCCAAAAACTTGTCAAAATGAGGTGGCTGTGCTGTTTGTTTATGTTGTCACCAGACCTAAATTATTAGTGCTTCTTCCATCTCATGGGTAATTTACATTTAGCCATGGAAATAGGAAGTGACCTAAGAGAGTTTTCAGTTCTAGAGATACAAGCAAGGACAAATGTTATAAAGCATAAAGTAGGATTATTTTACAGGGGTAGAGTGAATTAATCTTAACTGCATATATATTACCCAACTGCTTCATTTTTTGGCCCTTCCATTTGCTTTCTGTAATTTGCAAGTTACAGTTTTAATATCTGACCATGAAATTGAAATGGTCCAAAAATAAAGTAGTAGATTTTTGAGCCAAATAAATCTACTGCCATTAGCACACTGCAAGTTGGAGGCTGCTAATTACTAATTATTCATGTGGTTAATATAACCCAAGCAGAAAGATGAAATTTAAAAGGGAGAGCTAGAGAGGCTAGAAAAATAAGATTTAAGGCAGGCAAAGCTACTTCATCAAATTTCCTGGAAATACAGTGAATAAACAGAGCTACCCTGTTTATGCCTAATTTCTCCTGAGTTACTAACTTGGGCTGTACACTATGAAGACAAATAACAGAGTAGAGAAAAGGGTAGGAGCCCTTCTCTTGCTGTTCCTGACTGGTTCTGAAGAGGGGCTGATTTCCAGGCCCCTTGGAATCTTGAGCAGTTTGTCATTAAGAACTGTTTGTTCTCCAATTTGTGTTTTGGTGCCCACCTTTGGAAAATGAAGTGACTCAACATGTTCCACTAATTATTTTTAGAAAACTTTGCATCTAAGGAAAAAGCCATGCCAAGTGGTGGGGGATATCACTTCCTAGCTCTGCATAGATGCTCCCATATGCATGGGTCCTTGGAGTGAGTTCCTGGCCCCCCATTGAGTGGGACAGACTTTCAGAGCTGGGTGGGAACTAAGAGAATGTCTACTAAAACTCTCATGAACAAATGAATCCCAGAAAGAGCTGATGTTTTACCCAGGGCCACAGTGTGAATGATTATGCATGCATTTTTCCTCCTTTAGGTAAGACGCATTATTCGTCTAAATATTTTTTTCACACTAGAAGAGAAGGTTTAATAATTGATAAAAATGTACAAAAATATTCAAATCAGAAATGCTTTAGAAAGTGTACCACAAAGTGAAGACTTCTCAGTGAGTAGGGAAGGTAAAAGAACTTCTCAATGAAAAAAAGAAAGAGAAAAATTGGATTAAAAAAAAAGACAGTTGTTAAAGAAAATGTTTAAGTCAACAATGATTTTTCTTTTTTTAGACAAGGATACTGACGATATTGCAACTATAACTTTAAAGTCTGGTGGCACATTCTTTAGTAGGCCCTTAAGGCAACAGATTTAAACTAATTTACAATTTGATTTGATGTTAACTTTTTTAAACATCACCTCAAAATAGATGCTCAAAATAACCCCCGAGTAAAGGACTTTTTAAAATGTATTCAGATGTTTCATTAAAAATAATGGTGGCTTTACTATAATAGTAAGTATTAACACTACTATAGTTAAGGGTCTATGCCAAGTTTCCATCAAAAACACCTATTTCTTCAGAGCTCACCATAAATGATCACATTGGCTTTAGCCAGTTGGGTAGTGCACAAACAAGCAGTTTTTTTGGATGCTGGTGCTTTTTTTGTACTACTATATTATCAAAATTTGTTTAATTATATCTTTAAAATCCAGCTTCTACAAAGTAAATCACTTCATGACTTAAATATTGAAAAGCATAAAAATTATGGTTTGAGACCTATGTACTTAGATAAGCCCTATGGCTTTTTAAAGTACAAATGCATTTTCAGTCATAATAAATACAACATTTATCAAATTCTTGTGTGTCAGACACGATTCTAGATATTTGCATATACTTACTCATAATTCTTAAGACATGATGAGATGTTATGAACGAACATGTACCAACTCCCCATCATGAATGTAATCATTATGTATTGCAAACATGTGCTAATGAAATTTTTAAAATAAAATACAAGAATAAAAATAAATAATCTGGAAAGACAGCATTATGAGTAGAAGTTATTTTTCAGGTTTTACAGATAAGAAAACTGAGGCACGTGGGAGTCATATAGGTCTGGTAGAACAAGAATTTGATTCTAGAAAGCTTGGCTTTAAGACTTGTGCTCTAAACCACTGGTTGACTGAATGTGCCAAAAGTTATAAAATGAAGGTCAAAGCCTTCATCTATGTCCTGCTAGCTTTCCTCTAGAAGGTTAACAGGTTTTTCAAGATTCCCTCCCTGCCTCTTTTTTTTCTGGTACTCGGGACTGAACTAAAGATCTTTACACTGAGCTACATTTCCAGCTCTTTCTAACAAATTTTTAAAAATTTTGAGACAGACTCTCACTAAGCTCAGACTGAGATTGAACATGCTATCTTCCTGCCTCAGCCTCCCAGAGTACTGGAATTACTGGTATGGGCCACCATGCCTGGATTCAGGTTTTTGCTAGAAAAAAATCATACCTATACCAGAAAATGCTATCAATACACTTGTTTGTGCTCCTTACAGTGGACCCCTACTGCAAGGGACGCCTGTGCCTGGGCCCACCCATCCCAGCAGGGCCCAATAAGAATCAGAAGGCAACTTGAGGTGAGTGCCAGAGCAGTTTCATGAAGGGGCAGGTTCAGGGAAACCCACAAAGGAAGATGACACCCCTGGGACCAGCGAAGAAGGAGACTGTCACTACCTCAAGGCCAGAAGCTGCCAGGGGAGACAGGCTAGAGAAACCTCTTGCAAGTAGGATGCTTAGAGTTTCTGGATAGGGGCAATGGCCACAGATCATGCAGCTGAAATGTGTAGAAGCCTGCAGAACAGGAAATCAGTGCCCAACTTATCTCTCTGCTCCCACACTCCGGCTTCCTGAGGTTCCTTGCTCTGGCTGGATTCATGGGAACCAGAAGGCAAAGGAGCCCAGGAGATGCTGTCCCTGGAGGTCAAGTTCCCAGGGGCTTTAGGAGGATGGAGACGGGCAAAGAATGAATGAGGAAGGAGATGGCAGATGGGGGAAATTCAGCCTCCAGAGCCCCAGGATGATGGGGAAGTCCAGGAAACCCCAGCATCCTCCAGAGACCTCCCTCCTGCCAGCCTGCATGTGCTCAGCCCACCCCAGAGCTCTGGTTCTATAGCACCTGGTGCTTCTGTCCAGAGTCCCAGGGGCTCTGAGTGAGGCTTCCAGGGCTCTGTGTGAGGATGGCACTTCCTGCGCCACCATCAGCCACCCTCTCCTTTCCGCTTCCTTTGCTGCAGAACTCAGTGCCCATTTCCCATTCAATGACTTGCTAGCCATTCTCTTTGAATTTGTGGGTTTTGCTAAAGGAAAGGGGACCAAGGGTTGGAGGGACGAGAGAAGAAAAGGGGGGGAAGGGGATGTAAAAAGGAATTAAGATGTGTTATATGCACTTACCAACTCCCCAAGAGGAATATAATCACTATGCACTGCACACATGAACTAATAAAAAATTATCATTTTAAAAAAGTGCCATTTTACTAATGTCTTGGGAAAGAGGTTTAAAATGAAAGAAGTCAAATAGCTTAGTTTAACTGAAAAAAATTTAATGCAGACCTAAAATTTTAAATATCATATTTTTCTGGATAAGTTTGTTTTTAGGGGTTTACCCTTTAGTTACATTATTTGAATTGGATATTTTCTTCCATTTATTTTCAAGCTACTTATAGTTTTTGGATAAAGAAACTCTTAATTTTTTTATTTTAACTTAGTTACCAGTTATCTTACTGAATTCTTTAGTTGTTTATAATTGTATTTTGGCTGGAGTACTTCAAGATACTTTTAAACCAAATCAAATAATATTAATATTGCATGTTCCTTTCTAACATATATACTTAATATATTTTTCTTGCTTAATTTCTTTGACTAGCACTTCCAGAATGTTAATAAATTTTGATAGCATCCCTATCTTATTCACAAAACAGAGACATTTACAATTACTAGCTTTAAACATGGAAATTCATATGCTATATATGTGACTGTATCCCATTCATAGTTCATATACTATTTTTATTATACTGTTTTTCCTTTTATATGAGCAAGAAATGTAGACTTTCTTGAAATCTTTTTTACTTTAGATAATTTTATGTTTTATGACACTTGAGGTATACTATATTACATTAACAAGCTATACATTATATTAGATTTACCAATTTTGAACTACCTTTACATTTCTGAAATAAATATTTGATTATAATGCTTATTAAAATATTTGCTTAAATTGTATTTCCTAATATTTTATTAAGATCTTGTTATTAATATTTATGTTAGTTTATATTTTATTGTATAATTTTGATATAGACATCAATATTAGAGATAAAATAATTTGAATAATTTTAATTTTTATGTCTTGGTTTAGTTAATGTGATAAACTTAAGTCTGGTGCTTCTTGGATACATAATACTTTGAAAACTTTTTAAATTTTTCATGGTGTCCTTTAGAATTTCTAAATTCCAGAATTAATTTTGGTACTATTAGAAAATAGTTAACTTAATTTAGGCTTTCAATTTTATTTGTAAAGTTCTTGTAGATTCTTTGTTATGTGATTATTTAAAATTTTCTCTATTAATTTGTTTTTGTTCTTTCACATTTTCTTTTTACATTTCTAAATTCTCTCCTCTTTTCTTAAAGATTTTTAATAGTTTATCATCATTATTTTAATACAGCTTTGCTTTACCTCTTTTTTTTGGTGTCTGCTTTCCTATTTTCTAGCTCCTTCTTTTATTTCATCCATAATTTTCTTCCTTTTTCTTTCTTTAGTTTATTTCATTCTTTGTCTTTTTAGTGTTGATTTATTTAATTATAAATTTCCTAATAGCTCCAGAGTACTTAAAATCAAGGTTTATTATGAATTAAGCTTATCTATAAAAAGTTATGTTGATTCTCAGACATTTCCAGATCTTTAATTCACTGGATTTTACCCTAAAAGACTATGCTATATTTTTAACCTTCTCTTTAATTTATAATGATATCCTCAACAGGTTTACTATTTTATTTTTGGTAGCATTGCTATAACCTTGTGTGATGAAAAAAAAGTGTTTGGGCATGATTTTCTGACATGACTACTCTGACATGCAACCATGTCAAGATGCTTTCTGTTGTTTTGTTTTTTAACACAAGAACATCATGATAAGCACAAAACAAACTTTGAGCGTATACAACATCACAGCTGGTACTTTGCATTTGTGTCTGAAAAGGTTCATGGCTCTGCATACCACCTCTCTAGTAAGTTCAATCTCGTCCCTGATTTTCTGCCTGTCACTTAAGGCTCATGGTTGTCTGTGTTCAAATTACAGACCAGAGCTCAGGTACTCTCTAGCCAGCTGTGTGGATGCAGTACTCCAGGGACCTCAATAGGGCACCAGAGGGGTTGGAATGTGCACACTACTCGTTGGCTGAAGAGAAGTGCTTGAAGTCAGGGGTGTGTGCATCTTTCTTGGGCAGAGTCCCATTCTCGCTATGGCTCTTGGCTGTCCTCATCAGGGAGCTAGAACTGCATCTCCCTTGGCTCCTGTCATGGCACGTGCAGCACCACCTTCCCATGTAGTAATACCCAATGCTCTCCTAAACCATGTGATCCCAAGAGCAGTCACATACCAGCTCTCTCTCTCTCTCATCTTCAAAACTCATACTAAGCTTATAGTCATGATAACTGCAAAGTCTCCTTAAGCACCACTTGCATTCAAGAAACACAGGCATGTCTTTCACACTGAGAAGCTCCCTGATGCCAGCTCTCTAACACCCTCCTTCATAGGCAGCCAATGCAGTGTTTCCATGCCCTGAGGCCCAGAAAGTAGAGAAATGGTTCTCTTCCACTCCCTCTCCAGCTAACATCAAGCCACTCATTCACTTTACCACTTCTTCTCAGGCTTTCTTCTCCTTTTGTCTTTCAAACTCTATGTAGTTAGAAGTCTGCAGCTTCAAGAAGAAGAGATTTTAGAGCAACATGCAAATCTGCAGATATAGCACTGGGTAATGGTGAGTCACTGAATATAAAAACCAATGGGTGAAATATTTGTAGCTATAAACTAAACCTACATCTATCACTTGCTCTTTCTTTAGCAGGCAAGTATGGGAGAACCTGCCATTATAACATGTGAAAGAAATGAGCACCAATGAATACTTTGATATATGAAGGAAGTGTGGTTAAACTGTATGGTGAATGTTTAAATTTAAAAATGTATTACAATAAGAGATACATTATCATTAATCCTCCTTAAAACATTCCCTCCAGCCCCACTTTTGAACATGCTCATCCCATTACTCTTGCTACTTTCTGAAGCAGCTCTGGAAGTCCTCTTTCTTAAGGGTTGTATATGATGTATGATTAAAAATACTGTGAATGCTGCTGCCGAGTGCCAGCCAATGGAAAGATAGGTCATAAAAACATAGTGATGTGTTCACCAGATCTGGCACCATGAAACTTTTGGCTCTTTCTCAAAGTCAAAATATCCATGATATATAAATGTTTTGAATTAATTTAGGAGACTGAGACAGCAGCAACAGGTCAGCTAAAGACACTCAAGAAAGCGGACATCCAGAACTGCTTCAGAAGTTGCAAGAATGATGAGATAAGTGTATTTAAAGGGAGGCATATTACTGGTAGTATATTTTTTACAGTAATAAATTTTTAAAAATTTAAGCATTTGGGGTATTCTTTTATCACTGCTCATGTAATACTGTGTAAAGTAATATGCTCAGCAAACTCTCCTTGACACCCTTAAACTTTTACTGTTCCTAGCCAAAATCTCTTAGTTCATGTTATGGTTAGGGTAATGTACTCTTAGAGTCAGAGAGTCTACAGATTCTGTATAGTGACCAGGGTAAAGTTCAGAGATGAGTTGGAATTAGCTAGTGCATAGAAATCATGTAATATAGAGGCACAGTTTATCACACTTGTGTCTCAGGAATGGTCTTCAGGTCCACACCTGCTCATTCTCTAAACATTCACACAGATCTTGAATGATCTATGTCTCTCTTAAAACTATAATAAGCATATACATTTTATTTGAGATCATAGGTAGATTTAGCTGCTTATTATTAATGGAACCTATTTCATTTTCCATTTGAAGTTTTGTGAGTACAAACCATATTTTTAAGAGGTCTCCTGATTATGCCATCTGGTATTTTTAAACCTTGAGGGCATTAAAGGAGTCATCTCACAGTATGGCCTTTTATTCTCAGCTCTAGGGTAGATAAATATTTTTTAATCAAAAAACCACAGACTTACAATCATTTAAACAATATAAATATGTATAAGATAAAGGTCCTTATACTTCGATATAGAATTAGGTAAGACAATGAGACTGGCATGGAATAATTTTGAAGTATGTCAATCATATGCATTGTTTAGTGATAAGCAATGATGTCACATTCTGTCTGAGAAGGGTGAAAATCACTCCACTGAGCTACCTCGTCCATCTTCTTGAAAACTTGACAGTGAAAGTGGAAAGAAAGAGCAGTAGTTAGATGGATCTGCATGGTCAAGGGTATTTAATTGTTGTTGTTAATTAAAGTTAGCTCTTGGGACATAGAAAGGCTAATAGGAGAATTTCTTCCAACACAATTAGAATTAACAAGAAAAGCACACCACACACACACACACACACTACAGCCCTTCTGCTGTGCTGAGCTGATGTTCCCGGCTTTTCTTAAAGTGCCAGATGGAAACCATTCTTAAGTTACCCTCTTTGGTGACTCACTGGCTCATTATCCTACAGTGAACTTACATATTTATAGTCACTTGATCTGTGAATTCTTCAGAAGCTTTGCACCTGTTGGGCCATTTTATTGGCTCATCATGTGTGGTACCTCACTAAAGACCTATTTTCAGTGTCTCATAGTTGCTTTTCCTCTATAAAGGGAAGCACTTGTTCAAGGCATCTAGTCATGAGAAAGACATTTGCTACCATACTCTCTAGAATTTGTGTGATATGCATTCCCTTAATGAAGCCGATCCATCTACCTGCATTTGCCTCCTGCATGATCAGTCAAAACACCCCAGAGCTGTGATTTTAATATGCCAATTCTTTTCTAAAGAAAAACAGAACACTGCTTTGTGTGCAAGAAAATAACATGTATCTATTTCAAATGTTACAGATTCTTTTCACTAGATCAGAATTTTTATTCTCCAAGAAAGCCATTGTCTTTACAAGGTGGCAGCTTGAGAGTTGTTGCAAAAGTTTGGGCTCCAAAAATATTTTTGAATTCTTTATTTAAATTATTTTTCATTTTATAAGTTCACTGGATCTGCATATGAGTGGGCCATTTTATGACCCTGAAGCAGAGGCCAGCCCTTTGGTACTTGCCACTTACATACGTAGAAAGGAGGATTATTGTACAGGATGACTTTTACTAACAAAATCTCTGCTATGTTTTGGCTCAATGGAATCATTTTCTTTTCATGCAATTTTAAGAAGGAACCTATCCAATGACACTTGCTTTTGCCTCCTTTTGAGAATTTTGCGGAAATATGACATTGCATTGTTGATAAACAGATTCATTGCTCACACTGCTATAGCTTTATTGCGTGGTGCTTTTCTACAACATTTTTGCTGTTTCCCACATTTTGCACACCTCCATAATCTCATTTGAAGTAAGAGATTTCTCCACCTTTTTCTCCTCCTCCAGTTCTCCTCCATGACCTTTGCTATTGGCAGATGATCACATTCAATCCTCTAGTGAGAGAGTAAAACTATCGGCTCAGTTGTGATCATGTTAAGTTTGGCATTACCTACTATTCATCTTGTAAGATGTCACTCATTTATCAAGATAAAATTTATTAGAAATGTTTGGTTGTCTTGCAGAACATTTGCAAACCAAGTTACTGGCAATTCTAGGTTTTACTGTATTTGCATTTGTGAGAGAATGAAGGGACGTTCTGGAAAATTATGGAGTTCCATCAACCGAACCTGAGGCTTGCAACCTAAAAGGAAACTCTGAAGGTGCAACTACTTTTTCCCCAACCTCCCTTCTTAGAACTATAGTATTAATATGAGAAATGCTGTTGACAACTGAGGTAAGCAGTAATTAGGGGCAAAATATGTGTGTTCTAGAAATCTTCATAGATCCTTCACAAGGAAAGAGCTTGAGAAGGGTTTCTCATTAGGAAAAGGAAGAGATTATGAAGGGAATGGACTTAAGCTCTAAGTCAAGAACATTTTACCAAGCTCATAGGTAGGAGAAGCAGTTCAGTGCACAATTTAAAGGCCTGAACTCTGAGTTCAGACTCTGTGTTCAAATTCAAGTTGGGCAAGTCACCTAGCCTCTGAGTTTTCTGGATAGTAAATTAGGAATGGGAATAGCTGTTAAGATTGCAAGCACTAAAGGATGCAAAAATGATTAAAACAGCACTTTACTTGGCCCATAGGAAAGTAACTCAGTGAATACTAGCTATTATCATTTTGCAGTGACTTAATCATGCTCAGTTTAGACAAGCTGGTGTTGAATTGATATTTTCTTTGCTAGTACTGTGTGGAAGAAACTGAGGGTTAAGATGTGATCAAGTGGGTTTTCCTGGTGCTTTTGTGAAGTGGCTTGGGTTACTAACAAGGAGATGAGGATCAACATACATATATTTTTGCATTCTTAGTTTTCTGACATACATGTAATTTGATTCTCTATTTTTATTTAATTTTATGATAATTTTATTTTCATGTTAGTAATGTTAATTCTTAATATTAATATCTAAATGATAGCCTATTGTATGATTAGATCATCATGTATTTAACTATCCCCCATTGTTGGAAATTTTACGAATTCTGATACTTTGATGTTAAAACCCATATGGCCATGCACACTTCCTTTTTTTAAGTCAATGCTGGTTTTATTCCAGCCAAATAAAGCAAAGTATACATCACCTGAGCAATAAGATGAACTAAAGGGCAAAAGCCAAGAAATAAGAAAAATTTTAAAAATTAATTTTGCATTATACATGGCTCTCTTCCACACCTCATTTCAGAAAAGGCAAATTAATACATGCAGAATAACACAGAAAAATGGAACAAGGAGGGATGGGGTTTTACTTAGTACAGGGGAAAGTGGTCTCTGTAAACTGCTGCATCAGTATGGCTCACTGCGGATGATTTTAATATCACATCATCCTCCTGTTCTGTATTCTGAAAGCTGACAAAATCAAGGGTCCAAAGTGGCTGCAAAGGCTGCTGCCAGGACAATGGCACCCAGCATTGGCATGAGCACCATCCTCCCTGTGTGGTCACTGGTCGAGATGGTTTCTGTTCTGGCAACACTGGGCCAGAAGTCCAGGGTCAGGAGAGAGAGGAAGGGTGTGCAAAGCAAAGTATACCTCTTAATCGTTCAATTCTTCAGCAACTATCTGTTAAACATCTGCTACATTCCAGGCACTACAGGAGGCTGGGAGTAGGAATGAACTTCTTGTAAGTTTTGGTCTCTTATCTTCATTAGGACACATTGCTAGAAGTACAGCGATTGATTCAGAAGGAAGGAACATTTTAAGCCTCTTAATATTCACTGTCACGTAGCTATTTAGAAACATGCCAATTTACACATCCTAAGTAATTGATCACACAATTAATCTTGAATCAAATACAATGTTTTTCAGGAGTTAACACAAGTCTAAAAACATCTCCACCCACTTGAAGAAGCAGATGGAGATTCAATTCTAAGAAACAGATTTTTCTTTCTACCCAAGGAGCCCA
The DNA here is from genome assembly GCF_053883595.1 of Heterocephalus glaber. Classification (NCBI taxonomy): domain Eukaryota; kingdom Metazoa; phylum Chordata; class Mammalia; order Rodentia; family Bathyergidae; genus Heterocephalus; species Heterocephalus glaber. The sequence continues at coordinate 6,220,731 of NW_028258330.1, read as the reverse complement.
CAACTCTAGTGAATAAACCACTTCAACTCATTTAACTTGGTAAAATTATTTTAAATGATGGGAAGTGGGAATGGGAGAGATGGAGAAAAAATAAACCTGCACTATTGGTTAACCAAGTGGGATTCTTTTATAAAACACAAGTTATTATGTTTTGAAAGGAAATATTATTTGAAGATAAATATTCAAAAGACGTGATAAAAACAGTATTATAATGGGATTGCATATGATATAAATTTGCCCTTTTATCTTATACTGGTGGGCATGTGGTAATAGCATGCAATGAAGCTTGATCATGGGGTAAAAGGACAAATGAAGTGGTGTGGTGGGAGCCTTTACTAGCCACCAATACCATAGAACTCAATGGGCCTTAAAAGGTGATGAATGAAAAATTTGGTCCAATGATTGAGTTATGAGTCTTATTCCAATGTGAATTCTATTAAAATGAAAATTTTCCCTTTCATCAATGAAGCCATAAATTAATTCCTGTCCTTCTTCTTATAAAGGATCTACCTGCTCAGGGTTTTAAAACAAGATCACCAAAAAGAATTCAAAATTTTCTTTGGAAAACATTTTTTAGTATTATAGTTAGGGCTTTATTAATAGCAAATGGATGGAAATAGTCCCAGGCCTGGAGCAAGTCATCAGAGTAGGCCCTAGGAGAAGACCCTCCATGAGGGTCCATAATGTAGCCTCTGGAACATCTCCTGAAAAAGGGAAAGTATAAAATCAGATATGTCTGGTCCCAGCAGAAGACTGCCAACAAAGCTTGCCTGCCAGGCAGGATTCCTGTTTCTGGAAGGATTGCCATGTTCAGAATCTTCATCCTCTCAGGAATACTACTACTAATAATAATAATAGCAGATGCCATTTGTGATCTGTTGTTATATGCCTGGTATTCTGCAAAGACTTGCATACACAAGCTTGTTATACCCTCCCAAAAGCCAGGGGTAGGATACTTTATTGTCCTATTTATAGTGCAAAGAAGTTGAGGTCCAAAGGGGCTTGATTGCATATCCAAGGTCATACAACTCCTGTGAATGAAGGGGTAGAACTCAGAAATTCTTTATTTTCCAAACTACTAATAAAGACCTGTTCAATAATTTCACTAGAGAGCAACATAGGAGTACAGTTTCCAGACCTGAAATACAAGTTAAGTAGGAGCATAAATAAAAAGGTTCCATGCTAGAGGGAAGATGCTGGTTTAGAAATCTTCAAATTCCCATCAACTCAGGACAAGGTGAATCCCAGACCTTAGGGAACTCATAAGGATAAGATCTTTGAACTTCGTGAAGTTCAAAGCACCTTAGAGGAAAAGTCTGCACTCCTCCTTGGAACTGTAAGCCTCTCCTTGGGTTCTGCGGGAAGAGTCACGTACTAGGCCAGTGGTCACCAACTTTTTGGTACCAGGGACCACTTTCCTGGGAGACAGTCTTTCCATGGATGTGGGAGAGAGATGGCTTTGGGATGCTCCAAGTACATTACATTTATTGTGCACTTTATTTCTATTATTACATTGAGTTCTCATAAAAAGTGTGCACGTTAGATCCCTTGCACACAGTTCATTGTAGGGTTTGTGTTCTTATGCAAATCTAATGCCAAGGCCAATCTAACAGCTCAGGCCTTGGGGAGCCACTTTAAATACAGGGGAAGCTTTGGTGGCTTGCCTGCTGCTCACCTTCTTCTGTGCTAGCTGGTTCCTAACAGGCCAGGACTGGGATTGGTTCATAGCCTAGGGCTTGGGGACCCACATTCTGGGCAGTTTTTCTAATGAAAACTCCTTTGGTCTTAGTTGGCTTTAAATTTCTTGCTTGTTCATTTAAACTACTTGAAAAAGAGACCAAGAGTCTAAATTTGCTGATGTCCTCTCTGAGTAACAACTCTCAGTGTGCAACTTCACAAAGCAAAAAATCAAACGCCTCCTGAAGAACCTGGTTGTTGGTACCTCCTGAGGCAAAGTTCAGTGCCAGGGGCCACAACAAAGCCAGCTCTAATTAAGAAAGGGCCCATCTGCCCCTCCTTGACTAGTCCTGGCTGAATTCCAGAAGAGTGTGTGAACCAATCTTACTAAGTGGAAGTGACTGTTTATTGATGGGCCACAGTGAGTGAACTACAAACATTGAGAGTATTTAGTAATTAGTATTTAGAAATATGTATGGCAACTTGTCATTGTCATGTGGCATGGGTAACTGTTGTTATGTAGCAAAGCATATGAGTCTAAAATAAAGATATTATTATTGCCTCTTGTGGTTGTGTATGTTACCAGTGGAGGCTGGGCATGTCTCAAGTGGGTCTGTTACTCATTTCTTATCAGATGACAGCTGGAGCTGTAATCAACTACAGGCACACCAGGCAGCAAGATGAGTTTTCATTTGCATATCTGGTGCCCATCTGGTGTGGCTGGACAGCTAGAGGCTGCGTGGGCATATGTCTCCAGGCAGCCTTTCCCTGTGGCCAGCAGGGATTTCTCAGTATGCTGAGTGGTCAGACTTCTTCATGGATGGTTGGCTTCCCCCAGAGAACATGAGCCAATGGCAAGGTGGGGAAACTGCAAGGCACTTTACGACCCAGCCTCAGAAGTCACACAGTGTCACTTTTGCTACATTCCATGGCTCACAGTGAGTCACAGACCAAGCCCAGTCTCAAAGGGAAAGGACTATCACATGAGGATATGACTACCAGAAAGTGTCTTGCAACACGATCATCTTTGGAAAGTAGCTACCACACCATGATGTCCTAGTGCATGATTGGTGGACCCATCTTACTGAATTGGATATACACCTGTTCAGGCTTAGAACTCACATGGTGATTTGCACATGGCTTATGCTACCTGCTGGTCACTAGGACCATGTATCATCTCAAGTAGTTAACTCAGAACCACTGAACCTCTTCATTACTGCTTCTTCCCAACCAGTCCTTATTCCTATCACTGTGCCAACATTGGTCCTCAACCCTGGTAAATTTGTATGAGTCTCATGTGTAAAATTATCTTTTTCCCCTGACCCCCTGGAAATGAATCCTTCTCTAGTTACATGTATTTGATCTCAAACTAAATGTTCTTTGTGTGCTCCCCTTCTGTGTGATCCTGTTCTTATGCCAGTTTTCAGCAAACCATCTTCATCCAAGTTGGTTTTATGGCGCCAATGTTCAGTATTCCATCTACAGACTCCCATGCTTTCTCTTCATTGCTGCCTCATGAAATTTGCATTTAAAAAAGAAAACTCTCAAGATTGACGATAGTAAAGAATGAGAATCCTCTAATAGCTTTATTATCATTTTTCTCTTGTATTATGGGAGCCTGAGGATCCAGTGCTCTCTTTCTTCTTTAAAATAAAGTACATTTTTTATTATTGAAAACTTTAGACATACTCCAGAGTAGAGTAGCAAAACCACTTTTTCTCATTGTCCATTTTTAGCAATCACCCAGACATGTGTCTACTGATTTTATTTTTAAAAATCTCCAAAGCCAACTTCTGCTGAGTTACAAGAAGAAGATACAGTCAAACTTCTGAATACAATTCTCACCTCCCAGAAATAATTCCTTCTCTTTTTTTTTAGGATAATTATTCTTTCATTGTATCTAACCACTGTGGAGAGAAAGAGATAGAGAGAGAAAGCAAAAGTCCTATCATAAGATCACTTCAGCAGATCTAGTCCTAAATATAAGTTTCTAAAAAGATGTTAAGATGGGGCTGGGTGTAGCTCCATGATGAACACTTGTCTAGCATGACAAGGCCCTGGGTTCATCCCTAGCACATTCCCTCCCCAAAGCTGTTAATGTAGTGTCATGGTCAGGAATATGCAGTGTTGCTGAGAACAATTTTATCACCCCAGATATGATGCACCAGGTGGATGGAAGAATGGCTTTGGCTTTGCTTCACTCTGGACACACTAGTATTTCCAGATCCACAAAGATTTAGTAAAAAAATATAGACCCACCAGGGATCCTCTTGCAAAATGAAATTACTATGTATAAATGTTTCTTAGATAAAAACGTTTTTAGATGATCTGCTTCTCTAAAGCAAATGTGCATGTTTTAGTAAAGAGAACACTTGGGGAAAATATAATGTCACTCTTCAAATAACTCAGGACTGTCCTGCAGAAGAGGCATTGCACTTGCCCATTCTTCGTCCAGAGGTCAGAACAAGGACAGATGGGCAGATAATGCTGGAACATGGACTTCACATCAATTTAACAGCAAACCATAAATTTAGCATTTTTCCAAAATGGAGATGACTCTCAGTCATACACAAAAGTAAACATGAGTTAGATAACTGCCCTTGGGGAGACAGAAGAGGGATTTCTATAGCATTATGGTTCTCAATCTTTTTTGTTTCTAGGTATGGGTGTACACACAGTTGTGTGCTCATGGTAAGGTTTGAAAACTAAATTCATTGGTGATTTCAGAAGACATTAAAACTTAAAACAGCTTTAAACATGTCAATAATAATTACAATATAATCACCACTGTAGCATAGTAACACCTCAAAAGCACTCTAAAAATTAGGAACAGTTTTCACTTTGCTTCTTCATTTTTCTTCTGACACTATTTATGTCAAATTTTTTATTGATATGAAAGAACTTACTTTAGATTTACAAACAAAATTTCAGCCAATGGCAGTTTTAGTAAAATTAAATTTATTTCTGGTGCTAAGTTGATGCTACTCTACATCTTTTTTGTTTGTTTTTTGTTGTTTTGGTTTGGTTTTTTTGCAGTACCAGGGATCAAACTCAGGATCTTATGCTTTTGAGGCAGGCGGCAGCACCACTGAGCTAAATCCTCAGCCCTCTACACCTTTTATCTTTTGTCAAAAACCCAATTTATTCAGCTCCACCTTCTATCAATGGCATTATAATTACACATTATAAATTCACAGTATATGTGAAGGTTCCAAGACACTAACATGCCTTACTAAGCTAGTTTCATAAAAGTTGGATTCTAATCCAATTCTAAGGGTTTAAAGTTCTAAAGGTTCTAAGGGTTTAAAGTTACTTAACTGGCATTGTGTTATGTTTTTTGAAGTATGTAAACTAGTAATGAGTAAATATCCTTAGCATTTTAAGAAAGGAGAGAGATTTTTTCTCCTGTGAAGATTGTTTTTTCCTAAAATTAACAAAAGGAAGGCAAGCTCTTCTGGTTTTATTTTCTGTCCAGAGGCTTAGAATGTTAACTGAGTACAAAAATCTCAAACATAGAATTCATGAATAAAATGACATCTATAAATAAACCATCGATCATTATTACATTGCAGAGTGGGTTTTACCCTGTTTGGAAAGGTATATGCCACAGCTTTTGTGAGAAAATGGAGCTATTAAAGAATAATATTTACTTTGCCACATACCAACATCTTGAGTAGGATGCACATATCCTAAAACAAAATCTCTAGAGAACCAGTACATTGTATTTAATACTTTTATGTAACCACCAACAACTTCATATTTTTCTAATGACAAAAGCAATAAATCCTTCAGTGTAAAAAGTTGGAAAAATACAGATAAGCACAAAAAGAAATCATCATCATCCCTCATCAGTCAGAGATAATCTCTGTTAGCATGTCAGTAAATTGTCTTGGATATTGAATCTAAATTTCCCTGGGATTGTAGGAATACATGATGCTAAGGACAAAGAGTTATTAGCAAACCAAAAAGCCAAACTTTTTGTATGTATTATCACTGCTGCTATGGAAACCAATGTACACCCTGAATGCAACAAGCGAGAGTGCTTGGTGAGGAGGGAGTGTGAGTGGGTAACAGCATGGTGGAAAGCTCAGAGGGGAGGCCTGCGCCCTTAGGAAGCCAGCTCTGTCCAGTAGGGACAACGGCAGAACAAGCAGTGCAAGGGGGCCTCTCACCAGGCTGGATCTGACAGGAGCCAGGATTGCCTGACCTTTCACAATAGACAGACTGCAGGTCCAACCCAAACTTTTCCTTTTCTTCATCAGTTCCAGGGCAAGGCCTGATGAGAGGTATACAGGGCGCCTGCCCTGTTAAGTGTGGAATGAACAAAATAGAATGACTCAATGAGCAAAACAGAGTTATCAAAACTGAAATGGCCTCCCTTCCACCTTACTTTTTTCTCTCTTACCCAGGTCTTGATGGGCTTGTGCTTTGTATTATGACTATGAATACAAAATATATACCAAGCTGGTTTTGTTTATCCTAAAACCATATTTTCTAGTCTCTAAGAAAGCTTCCAAAACCAAAAATTTTGAGCATAGAAAAATTTTCACTGAGCTGCCAGTTAGAGAATCATTAGACTTTGGTGACCTTCATGCTGGAGAAGTAATTTAATAACAGTGTGTCTGGCTTTGGGCTCTTCTCTGTAATCCAAACAAAGAAAGCAGTTTTAAAGATAGTATCCCAAATCCATCCTGGAGTCCTTCTATAAAGCTCTAGAGGCAAAATGACTAACCACAATTTTTACAAAACCTTCCATGAGATCTCTGTCATTAACAGCTGCAAAATTTCTCTTCAAAAAGAAGAGAATGAGTTTTGATCCACTGCTTTAGTTAAATACAGCATCTCTTAAAATATAGTCTAGTTTTCCATCAACTTTTCCTCCATTTGAAGGCAATCTATTGATGAAGGCCCAATGACCAGGCCCATAACTATTATGCTATTCCAAAGTCAAGGGGGAAGAAAATTCCTTTTAAAAAAATAATCAATTAATTTTTTTCTTAAATCCTTTTATTGGTACATTTTAGGTATATAATACATTTACATTTATCTTTGGGTGCTTGTACCTGTACATGATGTATCTTGGTTCTCATTTTTTCCCTATTACCTGTCTGTCCTTCACCCCTAAACCCTTCCCTATTTACATACTTCGTTTCCATTTTTCTTTTCTTTTCTCATAATTTTTCCTTTCCATTCTTTCCTTTCCCCTTCACCTCCCACCACCCCCGCCCCTTTGGACCTTTTCCTGTTTCAAAGTATCAATTATTAGTTATTAATCCTTTTAGTCCTTATTTACACTCTCAGTTTCTCACACTAGAGAAACTATTTGGTATTTACACATGTGTGTCTTATTTATTTCACTTAAGAGTATGGCCTCAATATGCATCCATTTAGCTATAAATGACTCTAGTTTCTCATTCTTTATGGCTGAGTAGTACTCCATTTTGTAAAAATGCCACATCTTCTTTATCCAATTTCCAGTTGATGGGCACTTGGGTTGTTTCCAAGCTTTAGCTATTACAAACTGTGCTGGAATAGACATGGGTACACATATATCTCTGTGGTATGATTCTTTTAATTCTTTTGGGAAAATACCCAGCAGGGGAATAGCTGGGTCAAATGGGACCTCCAGCCCTACTTCGTTGAGGTATCTCCACACTGATTTCCATAGTGGTTTCACCAGTCTGCAATCCTGCCAACAATGGAGAAGGGTTCCTTTCTCCCCACACCCCCTCCAGCATTTGTTATTGGTTGATTTCTTGATAGCAGCCATTCTTTGTGGGGTGAGGTGGAATCTCAGTTTGTTTTCATCTGCATCTCTCGAATGACCAGTGATGTTGAACATTTTTTCATATGTTTATTTGCTACTTTTACTTCTTTGTCTGAGAAATGTCTCTTCATTTCAGATGCCCATTTTTCAATTGGGTCTTTGAATTTGGGGGGTCTGATTTTTCTCAGTTCTTTATATATTCTAGATAGTAGACCATTGTCTGAGGTACAGCTGCTAAAAAATTTTTCCCACATTGTAGGTTGTCTGTTAGCTCTATTGGTGGTTTCTCTTGCAGTGCAGAAGCTTTTGAATGAGATGAAATCCCAGTTGTTGATTCTTTGTGCTAGTTTCCATGCTACTGAGGTTTTATTCATAAAGTCTTTTCCTATGCCAATATCTTCAAGAGTTCTACCTAATTTATCTTCCAGCAAGTTTAGTGTTTCTGTCTTAATATTTAGATCTTTAATCCACTTAGATCTCAGTTTAGTGCATGGTGATAGGTATGGGTCTAGTTTTAATCTCTGACAGGTTGAAATCCAGTTTTTCCAACACCATTTATTAAATAGGCTATCTTTCCTCCAATGAGGGTGGTTGTCTCCTTTGTCAAAGATGAGGTGGCTGAGTATGTCTGAAGTTGTTTCTGCATCTTCTAATCTATTCCACTGATCCTCGGGTCTGTTTCTTTTCCAGTACCATGCTGTTTTTATCACAGTAGCTTTGTAGTATAGCTTCAAGTTGGGTACTGTGATACCCCCAGCCATGTCTCTGTTGCCCAGAATTGCTTTTGCTATTCTAGGTCTCTTCTGGTTCCAAATGAATTTTGGATTGTTTTCTCTAGCTCTGTGAAGTATATTGTTGGAAATCCAATTGGAATTGCACTAAATCATATAGCAGTTTTGGAAGTATGGCCATTTTCATTATATTGTTTCTTCCTACTCAGGAACAAGGGATGTCTTTCCATTTTCTTATATCCTCCTAGATCTCCTTTTTCAGGGTGCTGTAGTTTTCAGTGCAGAGGTCTTTTGCTTCCTTTGTTAGATTGATTCCTAGATAGTTCATTTTTTTGGATGCTATTGTAAAAGGAATTGTTTCTCTAATTTCTCTCTCAATGAGTCTGCTATTTGTGTACAAGAAGGCTATTGTTTTGTAAGTGTTGACCTTATATTCAGCTACTCTATTGAATCTGTCAATAAGTCTAGAAGTCTTTTGGTAGAGTTTTTTGGATCTTCTATGTAAAGTATCATATCATCAGCAAATAATGAGAGTTTAAATTCTTCCTTTCCCATCTTTATTCCTTTTATTTCTTTCTCTTTTCTAATTGCTGTGGCTAATGTTTCCAGGACTATAATGAACAGGAGTGGTGATAGTGGCCATCCTTGTCTTGTTCCTCATTTTAGAGTGAAAGTTTTTTCTGTTTTTGACCATTTAGAATGATGTTGGCTGTTGCTTTTTTATAGATAGCCTTAATCAGGTTGAGATAAAGACCTTCCAAGCCAATTTTCTGTAGCATTTTTATCATGAATGGGTGTTGGATTTTGCCACGGACCAGCCGCAGTCTATGTAGGGTAGGAAGGGGAGACGTCCTGGGCTGGTGATGAGAAAAGAACCTTCACAAGCAATGTTCAGGTTCCCTCTGACAAATCTCAGGGTCTGATTTATTTTTATATCTTTAAGCAATAGCTAAGAGGCATTGGGCAGAATATGTTTACATTTTATGTTGCCTTAGCAATATCTGATGAGGTAAAGGTTATTTTTGCTAAACAGTATATTTTTTCTAAGCTGATTCATTTCATTGAACATCATGAATACATTTCTTAAAAATTACAATTGTCCCCTTATTTTCCCATACCTAAGCAGAATAGAATGTAACTTAATCAAAATCTCCAGAGGGTAACTTAATCAAAATCCCTATATCAGCGGGGGTACAAGCAAGATTTAATTAATTAAATGTCAAACTTGTGGTCACCAGCTAGCCCTTGAGAAACTGCACAATGGTTAATATAGTTTGCTATTAGCTCTATTCATCTTAACTAAATGTCATTTGGGTTCATAGTCCATGAGCAGGAGATATTTACAGCACTTTGAGAAATATTGAGTAATTTGCCTCCTTGATGCATTTACCTGTCTTAACGTTCTTTTTATTTCCCATTTCCCACTATTTCTTACATCTAAAGTCTGTCCTTTCAATCTCTTTATAAGACCCCTTTAGTAAAAAGAATGTCAGCAATAAGAGAGGGAGTTATAGTAGTGGGAAAACAGAGGGGGTTTTAGGAGAGGTTTCTTTAGGAGTGGATGTGGCAATAGAACTAAGAGAAACTGGAATTTGAGACTTGTGAGCCAGATCAAATTTCAATATATCATTGCCAATTAACCTCATGGAGAGTTTGTTGTTAGTCACAAACACAATGACTCCTGTGACCAGAGGAACAATTATAAACATTATGGCAAGAAAAAAATAAAACATGAGGGTCCGATGTGTTCCACCCTTTCTTTCCCCCAGCTGGAACTTTGTCAAGCAGCATTGGAGGTCGGTTGGGCTTCACGAGGATTTTGTCAAATGCCTTTTCTGCATCTATTGAGATGATCATATGGTTTTTGTCCTTAACTCTGTTAATATAGTGTATTACATTTATTGATTTACGAATGTTGAACCACCCTGCATCCCTGGGATAAATCCAACTTGGTCAGGGTGTATGATCTTCTTAATGACCCTCTGTATTCTGTTTGCCAGTATCTTGTTGAGGATTTTTGTATCTATGTTCATTAGGGAGATTGACCTGTAGTTCTCTTTTTGGGTTGGGTCTTTCCCTGGTTTTGGAATCAAAGTCACACTTGCTTCCAAGAATGAGTTTGGAAAACTTTCTTGCCTTTCAATTTCCTTTATGAGTTTAAAGAGTAATGGCAATAGTTCTTCTTTAAATGTCTTGTAGAATTCAGCAGTGAAGCCATCAGGACCTGGGCTTCTCTTCGTTGGTAAATTTTTATTACATTTTCAATTTCACTCATTGTAATTGGGGTATTTAGAATTTCTATATCTTCTTCATTTAACTTTGGCAATTCATACATATCTAGGAATCTGTCCACTTCTTCTGTGTTTTCCATTTTATTAGAGTACAGGTTCTCAAAGTAGGTATTGATGATGCTCTGGATTTCTGCTGGTTCTGTTGTGAGTTCCCCTTTTCCATTCTTAATTGCATGGATTTGAGTCTTTTCTTTCCTTTTTTGTCAAGGTTGGCTAAAGGTTTTTTGATTTTATTTATTCTTTCAAAAAACCAACTCTTTGATTCATTGATTTCTTGTATCATTCTCTTAGTCTCCAATGCATTGATTTCTGCTCTGATCTTTATAATTTCCTCTCTTGTGCAGGCTTTGGATTTGTTATGCTCTTCTTTTTCTAGGAGTTTGAGGTTCTGCATTAGGTTATTTATCTGAGTTCTCTCTGTTTTCCTAATATGGGCATTCACTGTTATGAATGCTCCTCATAGAACTGCTTTCCTTGTGTCCTATAGATTCCTATATGTCATACTGGCATTATTGTTTATTTGTAGAAACTGTTTAATTTCTTCTTTAATTTCCTCTGTGACCCATTGGTTGTTTGGGAGCGTGTTATTCAATTTCCAGGTGTTTGTGAGAGTTTTGCATTTTCTCATGTTATTGATCTCCAATTTTATTGCACTATGGTCTGATAATATACATAGGGTAATTTCAATTCTTTTACATTGACTTAGACATGTCCTGTGAGCTAGCATGGAGTCTATTTTGGAGAATGACCCGTGTGCAGCTGAAAAGAATGTGTATTCTGATTTTGTGGGGTGGAACACTCTGTAAATATCTATTAAGTCCATTTGTTCAATAGCTTGGTTCAGTTCTAGAATTTCGTTGTTAATTTTTTTCCTAGATGATCTGTCTATTTGTGATAGTGGGGTATTGAGGTCCCCCACTACAACTGTATTAGTGCTTATTTGGCTTTTCATGTCCATTAATATTTGTTTTGTATAGTTATGGGCATTGGTATTTGGTGCTTATATATTTAGGATTGTCATCTCTTCCTCTTGGATTGTTCCCTTCACAAGGATGTAATGACCATCTTTGTCTCTCTTAATTAGTTTTGGTTTGAAATCTACTTTGTCTGCAAATAAGATTGCTACCCCTGCTTTTTTCTGGGTTCCTGTGGCATGGAGAACTGTTTTCCATCCTTTTACTTTCAGTCTATGAATTTCTTTTTAAGTTAGGTGTGTTTCTTGTATACAGCATATTGCTGGATTTTGCTTCTTAATCCATTCTGTCAGTCTACTTCTTTTGATTGGTGAATTGAGGCCATTACCATTGATAGTTATAATTGATAGATATTGACTCATCCTTGTCATGATGTTTTACAGTTGTTGGCTCTTATTTCTTTTTCCCCCTTTCCCTTTAGTTTCTTACCTTGCCTGGTGGCTTCCCTCTGTTGAGCCTCATGGAGTTGTGACCTTCATTTCCTTTTTCTAGGATATTGCTTAAAATTGTTTGGAGTGCTGGTTTGGTGTTCATGAAATTTCTCAGGTGTTCTTTGTCATGGAAGTATCTAATTTCCCCATCGATTTTGAAAGATAATTTTGCAGGATACAACAGTCTAGGTTGGAAGTTATTTTCTTTTAGGCCTTGAAATACTTCACTCCAGGCTCTCCTTGATTTGAGGGTTTGTGTTGAGAAGTCTGCCGTGTTTCTGATGGGCTTTCATTTATAGGTGATTTGTTTCTCTTCTCTAACTGCCTGTAGGGTTTTGTTCTTCTGTTGGGTTTCTGGGATCTTAACTATTATATGTCTAGGTGCAGATTATTTTTGATCATGGCTGGGTGGAGTTCTATATGCCTCGCTTATCTGTATGTCCAATTCTCCTCCTCTGTCTGGAAGTTTTCTACTATTACTTCTGTGAACAGTTTTTTTTTATGTCAATTGTACTTTCTCCTGTTTTTTCATGGACTCCTATCCGTCTTATACTATTCTTCTTTACATCATATAGCAGCTGTTGAATTGATTTCTCATGGTCCCTTACTGTTTTTAAGAAATCTCTGTTTTCATGGTCCTTTACCACAATCCTGTCTTCTATATCTGATATTCTATCTTCAGATTCACTTAATCTGCTCTGCATGCTTTCAGTGGAGTTTTTAATTTCCTGAATATCTGCTTGAATCTATTTCATGGTTTCCATTTCTTTCTTATGCTGGGCATTCCTGGCTTCCAGCATGTTTCTGAGCTCATCTATTTTTTTATCAGTTTCTGTTCTAGAGCCTCTAATCATGTCTTTCACTCTGCTCCCCATCTCTGTAGTTATCTGGGAGATTATTTCTGCTTTGAACTTTTCTAGAGCCTCATTCATCTGTTTTGTTACTTCCTGTGCTAGCAGTTCAGTTTGTCCAGATGGTTGATCATCAGACTTTTGCACCTCATTTCCCCTAGAAATTGCCTTTTGTGGGATGGAAGTCTGGGTTTGTGACTTGCTTAAACGCCTTCTCATTTTTGTTTTTGGTACTGCCCCGGTTTAGTTCCTGGGTTGATACTATGAAGTTGTTTATTGTAAGTATCTTTGTTGGTCTATTTAAAACCCTTATGGAATGATTGCTTCTCAGAGGTGTCTTCCAGATATAGCTGGTCTTTAGCTTTTGAGTCTCTAATGACTCTGACGCTATTTCATTTTCATTATACCAGGAAGGAAATCTGTTTAGATCAATCATGACATCTTAGCCCAACTCATACAATCAGTAGCACTATAGCATCAAATACCCCTTAAAGAATGACAATTTGTGGTAGTTATTAATCTATCACCTTTAAAAAAAAAAAGGGCCTCCTTCAAGGTGTGTCTCTGCTGTCACAATAGACAACAAGGGCAGCAATGTGCAGCTGTAGGTCAATGAGTCTCAGTAAGCTCGTCCCAGACCCGTGAGATTCAGGCAGATTTCTGGTTGCAAGTCCCAAGTTGAACTCCCTGTCCTCCTGCAGGATTGCACTCTGCAAGTTTCTACTGCAGGTTTCAGCTGTTTTTCCCCTGAAGAAAGTCCAATTTCCAATGGGAGCTGATAATCCCTCCAACTTACCAATCACGGTGGTCTGGTGTGCCTTTATTACAGAGATTCCCTTCATTTTTCCAAAGTGCTTGTTTTCATCAGGGAGCCTGAGACAGACACTCTCTCTGTTGTTCACTTCTGGAGCTCAGGACAATGGCTTTTGTCCCCCTGTGCCTCTGCAGTGTGTAACCAAGTAGCCTGTCCTGGTAGCTGGTGGAAAGCTGGTGGAGCAAGCCAGAGCAAGCAGGTCCTGGCCAGCCTGCAACCGCTTGGCCCCACTCCGCCCCACCGGCTCCGTTAGGCCCAGCTGTCAGCTGGTGGTCCTGCCCAGGGGTGTCCTCCTCACCCTGTCCTGGCGGCTGGTGGAAAGCCTGTCCTGTTGTAATCAATTAATTTTTAACCACTCCCAGCTTTATTATAGTTGACCAATAAAGACTGAATATATTTACAGTGTATGATGTGATATTTTGTTATTATGTATATACACATCATGAAATGATTAAATCAGGCAAAACACTTTTTGGTGTTATTGCCTAGTTATTTTGTTCATTAGAGAAAGTTTTTTAAGGTCTTAACCAATTAGAAGGAAACTGAGGGATACTGCAGAAAAAAAAGTAACCTGAGTAAAATATATGAGAAGCAGATCTATAATAAGCATTTATAGCCAGTCATTAGAAAGGGTTTGGGAGCCATACAGTTCTATGATTGGCACATTTTAAAAGATGCCTAAAATCCAAATGGGACCCACTTGTCTCACCCATGACATGGGAGGGGTCACTTTTCCTCACCTCACCAGTATTATTCATCATCTTAACAATAATCATTGAGGTCTTCCTGCCATATACGGGTTAGAACTTACAAGTAGACCTCTCTTTCATTTACCTAAACAGCAAATAAAATTTCACCTGTAACTTCTCCTCCACGATTATGTGAATCTGGAAAAAAAAATCTCATTACTGTCATGACCCACATATATTTAAGCACCTATTAGACAAGATGCCCAGTTTCATGCTTTATTCTGTACCATGTAGCAAATGTCACAGCTTTAGGTGACAATTGTATGCTCCAGACCTTAATTTTATTTCAATACTGCTCTTGAAACTCAGCAATTCCCATTAATTAGGGAATTTAAAATTTTGTGGAGTTTTGGGGCTAGTTTTGGATTGCTTTTGCTTAAGTTTTTCTTCATCTGCCTTGGTGGACAAAATTCTCAGAAGGTCTCCCAGATTCCTGATTTCCACAGTACATACTCTGTGTAACTCCTTGTGTGTGGACAGGACCTGTGTGTGGACAGGACCTGTGCATATGATGGAATATCATTCCTGAAATAGGTAACATTTTATGGCAAAGAGGAGGAGATTTTGAAGATGTAATTAAGATGGGCCAGGGATTTAGCTCAGTGGTTTCTCACCCAGCTGCTCAAGCACAAGGACCGGAGTTCGATCCTTGGTACCAAAAAAAACACCTGAATACAAAGATGTAACTAATGCTGTTCATCAGTTCAGTTTGGGTCTCTCAAAGGGAGATGACCCAGGGGAGCTGACCTATTTAGGTGATCTCTTATAAGTGAGTTTAGAGGTCAGGGACAGGTGAAGTCAAGGAGACCTGCTCTTGCTGGTCTGGGAGACAGGAAGTACCATGAAAGGAACTGAATTCAGCTGAAAACTTGGATGATCTTGCAAGAGAACCGAGAACTGGATGAAACTGCAGTCCTAGCTAAGTTCTTGAATGCAGGAGATTCAACTAAGCCATGTCTAAACTGACCCCCAGAAAGTGAACTCACAAATGGGTCTTGTTTTAAGCCATTAAGTTTATGGTAGTTTGTTCTGTGCAATAGAAAATTAATTTATCTCTTCTCACACACATGCACACAAGCATATGTGTACACACAATGTTTAAGTCAGCCACTTTATCAAAGGTGAAATTTACTGAAGAGCAAGCTTTCACTTGGAAAATTGCCCGTGTTTCTTATGTTGAGTAGAGAGAGGTCCTCCCTTCCCTGCTATAGGCACCCCTGGCCCAGTCTCTACCATAGGCAAGTGTCATGTGTGAGTCTGTGTGAGCACCACCAGAAGCCAACGAGGACCCACACAAGAGACACAAAAGAGAGGTAGCAGTGCCTCATCTCCAACAGCCATGGATCCAGTCCATGGATATTGTCATACTGTATTTCAGTTGTTCCTCACAAAACGTCATCATCACTTCAAAGTCACAGTCCTTGTAATTAAGGTAAATTATTTAATACACTTAATGGATAGTTATTTACTACACTTACTACCCTAGCTAGTTATTGCACACATTTGTAAGGAAATACGTGTTCTTGCAAAGAGTGTATAACCACAATCTAATCAAAAGCAAACACCAGCTAAATCCAAATTAAGAGATGTTCTAAGACCAGCGTTCTTCAAAAGGGTTAAAGTCAGGAAGAACTAAAGACACAACAGCTCCACACAGTGTGGGACCCTCAGTTGGCTCCTGGAACACAGAAAAGTCACTGATGGAAAAAAGTGAATTTAAATAGAATGTGTGGTTTTATACAGTGTTAATCTCCTCATCTTGATAAATGTGCCATGGTTATCTAAGCTGTTAACATTAGAAAACTCGGTGAAAGATATAATTAATGAAATATTCTGTATGATTTTCATAACATGTCTCTAAGTAGGAAGTTTTCAAAATACAAAATTAAAGCATTTCACTCGGTATAGAAAGAAGCCATCTATATTACCTTGTCACGATTTATTTGTGTAATATTTTGATAAAGGCATTTCAATATATTTCTTTTCCTTACAAATTCTATAAATTTTGTGGTTTAAAAATGTAATCCTGAGAAGATGTCCATAGGCTGATTCAGACTGCTACAGGAATCATGGAGATGAAGATGAAGAATTACAATGGCTAAAGGCAATTGAAAAGTGCAGATACCAAATGCCAAGTTCTAGATAAAGATCTATGAAGCATATATGACAAGAGGAACCTCTTACTTTGGCTTTAGTTTGAATGAATTGGCATGAACCCAAGGTCTTTTCTTTGGCATGTTTCCCTTCCACTCTTTGGCTGTGTCATTGAGGGAAGCCCACCCAGAATGACAGGTGAGACCACATATGGAGAGCTCCTGAACATGACCCATATACCCCATCTGCTGGATACTAGCATCCTTTTACTTGCCAGTTACAGCAGTGCAGAAGGCTCATCTTGCTCTGTCATAGCACATTTGTTTTGAGCTTAGGTCAGGATTTAAATTATTAATCACTTCCTGGGACATTTGCCTCTCAGATCAGTTTCCAAACCACTTTGACATGCACACATTGGCTTTATCCTTCTGCCAGGCAACTATGCAAAAACAACCTTGTAGATGTTACTGGTCACCTCTGCAGGTGCTAGGATAGAACCAAGTCAACAGAAGAGTCTGGCTGGAAGCAATATGGTAATAAGCTTTTAAGAATAGCTGTAAAAAAAAAAGAATAGGTGTTTATCCAAATAGCAACATGATACAAAAAGCAGAGATGAGAAAGGAAATGTACTCAGAAAGAAGAGCACGATGAAGAATTTGGGCTGCATCATCAGATCTACTCCAAAGATACCCCCAAATTCTGTTCCCCAGTAAGGAATGGGCACCTGGGCAACAAACATGCTTCCCTTTCCTTTCTTCTTCTGACCAAAAGAAGCCATGGAAATCTTACTGGAATCAACCTCAGTGGCTCAAAATGGAAACCTAGGTTTGCTCAACTCATTGCTCAAGTAGCTCTTTAGGAATAATCTAATAAAACTAAATGAAAAATTGCAAGCTGTTTGCTCTTGCAGTAGTGAATTATGATTTGGTCAATGTGTGGGGAAGTAGATCAATATTAAATCACTGCTATCAAGAGATGTCAGAATGTGGTACCACCTTCCCCACTTAGAGGAAACACCCTCACTCAGACTTCCAGAGAAGGAATGCTTCAGAACTTTGCCGGAATTTTTGCAGTAAAAAATGTTTAGGTGCTGCAGCTCTGAAGCCCATTACAATCTGTAAAAGCTGGCATTGTTCCTACAGATTCAGAATGGAGAACGCACAAAGGATGTCTTAGATGTATAATGGGCTGGAAATGTTCACTGAGGATTTGAAAACATCTCATTTGGAGATCTTAAAGGAGGAATTTAGAGGAGCTCCTTGTAATTTTACTTGGGTATGTAAAGAGCTCTAGAGGTTTTTCTAGGTTCTCAGCAACATTACATACATAGCATGGGCCTTGTAATCTAGTTAAGCACCTTCTGTTGAATAGATTTAAAACTGAGTCAAGTGTATCTTAGATTCTTTCCAAAGAACTCCTGAACTATGGAATGGAAGATGATGTTAAATAACTACTTTGAGTATGATATTGTGCAAAATGGTTTACATGCATTACCTTCTTTAATCCCTGCTGTATTCTTAGGAGTTGAATGCTTCCAGTCCCAGAGATTTATGAGTATTTCATGGAATGACTTTTTCTAATTAGCACCAAACCATGGAGTGCTGACTTGTTTCCTGGGACCCATCTTTAAGAGGTTGGCACTCCAAATCCTGATCTGGTTGGAAACAATAAATTTGCTTTCAAAGTAATTTATATTACTTTTCCCTAAGAAAAGAACTAAATAAGCATCTTCCCAGAAGAGATGCCACAAAAACAAGGTTGCTTAAATGCCTGTGACATTTTTCAGTTGTGCAAACTTGTTATGAATACTCTTTCAGATCAATATGTTACAGGAAAGTATTAAGGAATCTTCCAGTTTACGACAGCAAGGTTAAAAGTATTCCCAAGCAAGACGGGAAGATTTTAATTTCAGGGCAGGATATCTCTGAATTAATTAACAAAGGGACACGAACTTTAAAAATGTGACACTTCTGCAATACTGATGCTGGTGAAGGGTCATTACAACAAGATGGGAGAGTAAACTCCTCATTAAGAATCCCCACCAACTCTGAAATCAATAAAGGATGATGAAGGTCAGGAAATTCAAGCTAAGAGCAGCAGACGATCCCTTTGTTCTAGGAAGTTTCCCTTAGGGACCAGCTCAGAACAGCCTGTAACTGGTCTGAAGAGAAGGACCTTGGAATCCAAGGTGAAGTTTCAGATCTTAGAAGCATCAAGAAGCCTATACAATGACTATGAAGTTTGACTCTGGATCTTCTTTGTCCAAGGTAACCCTATAAGGCAGTAAGGGAATAGCTAACAGCACAGGCTGTAGAGCTTAAAGAACTGTGTTGAAATTTCTGCTGTGTCACTTAATAGTTATCAACTCTATAGCCACTGAGTGACTTGGGAAAGTCTTCACCTCTTTCACCCTTAATTTAAGGAGTAATAAATGAGATTATGATACTACCTATCACAAAGAGTTTCATTAGATTTAATTAATATGCATATGAAAGGAGCATATCCCCAGATAACAGAGTTCTTGGAACATAGTAAATGTTCAGTAAATGGTAGGAGTTCTAATTATTATGCCTCCTAGTCTAGGAAGGGATCTTGGGCAGACCAAAACGAAGCAGGGCAGGGTTAGAGAAACAGAAACATTAAGAAGAATTAAGCTGGTACACAAATGGATTAAATGTCAAAATATGTTCAATTTACAGAGTCGGGTCAATAAAAAAATCAATATATTTTCTCATTAAGTATGTCATTTTATTGCAGCAAATGCAAAATTAAATGTCTAAATGAATTTTGATAGGTTTCCAAATAAACATTTTTTTTGGTTAGCTTTCTATCACTAAGACAAATGATTGAGATAAACAACTCAAAGGAGGAAAGGTTTATTTTGGCTCATGGTTTTAGATGTTTCAGTCCATGATACATTGGCTCCAAGACAGAAACAGCATGGAAGAGAGATGTGGTGGAGGAAAGCTGCTCACCTTATGGCAACCAGGAAGCAGACAACAAAGAGAAGAGCCAGAGAAGAAGAAGTCAGGGGCCAGATATAGTCCCCATGGACACACCCCTATGACCAACTAGGATCTGCCTCCTGTTAGCTTATTCATCTGTGAACTTTCATCAATGGATTAAAACATTGATGAGGTTTGTAACCTTCACAACCCAATCACCTCTCAAGGAGTCTCTTAATCCAGTCAAATTGACAGTCAAGATTAATCATCACAGGGCCTAAAATTCCTCATCATTGTATCACTGGAAAATAATTCATGAGGTTGAAAATCAACTCGAGTAGCTATCATCCTCCAAGAAATTACAACCTAGAGCTAAAGCCACATTCACTAGGGACAGAAAATTCTTTCTCCAAAGTACTTGTAAAACATCAGGTCTATCTTTAGATTTTCTTCTGTTAAAATGACTGTTTTCTTTGGAACCATTTAATAAATTTTATGCATGTTTACTGAGACATACACTTTTATTTTTTATTGAATAATGCATTTTCCAGAAAGAGCTAACCTAATGAAGCTTTCATAATCATCTGGAAGGATAGCCCATAGAATGTGACCCCTCAGGGGTTGGAGTTGGTGATACACGTTCATCATTCAACACCCATTTCTTGTGCACATACTATGACTACACTGAGATGGGGCCATGAACAGGAACCAGCCATGGCTCAGAAGCTGGGGAGGCTCTGAGAGCAGGACTGAGTCCTAGCCCGTTTTGGTTACTGAGCAAATACTTTAGCCTCTTATGGTAAGCAGAAAACCTAGGCCTTTTCTCTCTGCTGCCTTTCACCGTGAACTCTATGAAGCTGATCTCTCCTTGTGTTTAATTCACTGTGCACAGACACAGAGGAAAGGAGAGTGAGGATCTCCAGACCAACATTTCTACAATGCGCTTGGCTGGAGAGTTCATTTGCATTCAAAAATGCCCACTAGTAAACTTGTATCCTGGTAGGGCTGATAGGCTTTGGGGAGCAGCAAAAGGGGCTCCTTGAAACCGCCGAATTGTCTTATGAGGACAAACCTGGGGATCCCCCACAGACTGTAGAGGAGCTACTCTGAACTGGTGGGTAAACACTGACTCACAAAACATTCATAAATCAATCTTAGGATATTTCCACTCTCAGTGTCTGTGTTGTTACATAGTTCATGGGCACAATTTACACTTACTGAGCCTGCTGTAGTTGCCATGAGCTTGTCTAGGTACCCTCAGGGGTCATCTTGTACGATCCTCTTGGCTACCTTATAAGCCAGGAATGATTATCATCTTCATCTCAGAGGTGAGGCCACTGAGCCTCTAGATGGATGCATGAAGAAAAGAATCTCTTCCTGGAATACACCAGCTGGCTCTCAGCATCTACTCCCCTTCTCTTCAAAACTGGTCTTGGATTTGCTCAAGGTGGTGATGCACTGGGCACCAGGCATCAGCTTCCCAGACTCTTCTGCAGCTAAGGTGGCCATGGCAAAAGTGATACCTCTAAAGTTAATCTTCCACATCCTCACTATTTGCAGCCTGCAGCCTTCATGGGCCCATAGCCAGAAGAGGCCCACCCCCACCCTTAATCAATGTGCTCATCCAGGTAAAGCACAAAGAGTTAGCCACACCCCTAACCCTCTCACTCTTCTCCCTACGCTCTGAGTTTGTGCCTGATAAGGAGATATTGTCTATGTAACAACCCACAAAAATACAAAGCAGGATGTAGTAAGGACTCCTGGTGGGGCCCAGATCTCTCTGAAACCCCAGGAAGAGAAGAGTTATTTTGCTGGCAGGATCTGAGGCCACATCATTGGAGAAATGGGCTTGAAGGAGGTGGGAAGGCAGCACAGCCCAGAGAGGGAAGCTCAGTGGGCGCCAGCACACAGAGGTGTGGTTCGGAGGGTTGTGGGTGGGACCTGCTGACTCAGTTTGTGCACACATAGCATGGAGAGGGCTTCTCTCTCCAGTTTTTAAATGAACAGCTTTATCCCTTATGGAGAGTCCCTTATCTTTCCCACTCTTATAGTGCCCTTCTCCTTCTCTCTGACCACCCCACAACCACAGTAAGTGTGCTTTTGTGCCTTGGTTTAAAAATTCCCCATCCCAGTAACACTTTCTGTCCTGATTCTTCTCAGAATCCCTGATGAATAAAAGGCAGGGAGCTGGGTTTCATTTGGGGAATAACCACAGCCCAGGTGGTTTGCACTTCCAGATCCAGGAAGGACCATGATAAGGACTAGGCTAGGGCTCAGGAGTAATGAGCTGTCTCTCTCTCTCTCTCTCTCTCTCTCTCTCTCTCTCTCTCGCTCTCGCTCTCGCTCTCGCTCTCGTTCTCTCTCTCTCTCTTTCTCTCTCATCGATTTACTTTCTCTCCCATGAGGAGGAATCCCTGGCTAGTGTCTGGCCTGGCTGGCCCCCAGCTTTATCCTTTACAACTTCAGATTAAGATTTAGAATTTCCTCTCTCTCCCTCTTGAAGGAGGACCATTGGCCTACTTGGGGTCAAGCAAAGGTCCATGGCACCCCAAAGTTTCCAGATGGATCATGGGATTTGGTTTCCCTTGATCCTGTTCCTGTGAGAGGGAGATGGCAGAGCCAATGGAGTCCCAGATACCTGTGAGACTTATTGTCACCATTCCTCGTTATCCCAGTACAGCCTCTAAGGCACCTGCATTATTGAAATTTCGAGTATTAAATTATTCCAGACTTGTGCACAGTTGCCTGACACTTTCTGTTTTAATACTGAGGTTCATGGCCAAAGCCCCAGCCCTTCTACTTTCCTCCTACCGGCCCTGATTCCTGTGTTTGCTCCTGCCCCAGCTCCCCACGCTTAGTACTTCCCTGGGTTGTGCTGACCCAGGCACCCTGCCCTTCCCTCTCTAACCATCCATTACTAGCTGACACCTTTACTTCTTTCTCATTTCCTGCTTATATCTCCTAATTAGCACCTTTTCTACAATCTATTAAGTCAGAATATAATGGTGGCCAACATCACATCATCATGCTGCCTCGTTAACTACCTTTTTTATGTCCCAGCTGGATTGTAGGTCCTATAACAAGGATCTTGTTTTTTAACTCCTTCTCCTGTGTCTCCTATCATAAGGTCAAGTGTATTGGTTAGGGTTTGCTATGTAACAAACCATCCTCTAGCTTAGCAGCATAAAACAGCAGCTATTTGTCTCTATTCATGCCTCTGTGACCTGATGAAGTGACCAAGTTCAGCTGAGCTGTTCAGTGGGGCTGGGTGAACAAGGTTCACTCGTGCACCTGGGGTCTGTTTCCTTCATCTAGGAAGCTCTGCTTCTGGGATTTGACTAAAGCAAAGTTGACCAGTGCTCACTGGTGTCCCATACACTAAAGTGAGTCATGTGGTCAAGACCAAAGTCAGGGAAAGAGTGGAATAATGGTGTGGATGTAAGGAAGAGGAGAACCTCTGCTCATTTTCCCAATGATATACCTAAGATATATCTCAAATTCCCTATGAACATATATCTGCCACTTTACATTGTGTATTTTCTTTTTTAAAATCTAGCTCTTGGTATACCTTATATGAGAAACCCAAAATATAAATAACTTAAAGAACAAAATAAAAGGTAGATGGTAGGAAACAGGGAGATAAACTTTGTGTAGATGGAAAGGGGATCTAGGGAACTGGGGAGATGGGAGGGAGGGGAGAATGAGAGGAGTAAAAATGATTAAGATGCAATATGTGTGTGCATCAGTTCACCAATTCCCCAAGATGGATGTCTTTCTTATGCATTGCAGATGTGTACTAATGAAAAGATGTCAAAAAATCTAGTTCTCAACAATCACAAATGATTCTCTAGAAATCCCCATGTTCTATTTCTTACAGTCTCCCCCCGCCCTCTCTCATCTCTATCTCTGTTTCTATAGCTCTATCTCTCTCCAGCACCCCTCAGCCTTGATTTTTCATTTGGATCTTTCTTGATCCTCCCATTAAGTGATTGGAATGTGTTTCCACTTTGAAGTTGGATCTGTACCATAGGCCTGTGTGTGTGTGTGTGCACGCGCATGTGTGTGTATGCATGCACATAAATATGTGCACACATGTTTGGCAAATAGGGAAATATTTCTCTTTGTCAGTGTTTAATTTCCTATTATCCAAGATCATAGACATAAGTCAAGTAAGAGTGGAAATAAACAGAGCACATAATTTTTTATTTATGCTAACTTTCTCTAGGTTTCATGCTAGGAAAGCCAGTAATTTCAAAGCTGGCTGGACAGCACCTTTGCTATTGAACTACACACTTCCTGCTCCTGCCTGGAAGCCCATTTTGGAAAGTCACTTTGAGGTAAAGGTGCTCACATAGCAAAGCACTGAAGCCTTTTAGACTTCCCTGCCATCAATGTTGCCATCTACCTTTATCTGTTATGTCTGTGCCTGCTGGAGAAGGGCACAATTGTCAATTCACTTTTCAGGTCAATAAAGTACATCATCTATTTGGACCATCTGTTACCCCATATAAATTTTACTCACTCTATTTAATGGTCTTTTTTGGAGAAATGTGCTATATACATCTAGACCTGGGTTTAGAGAAGCTATAACAAATTTTAGGTCTTTTGAAAGAGAAGGCCAAATAGTAGCTTCAAAATGGCCTTGCAAAGAAGATCCAGAAGTGTGAAACACCTGCAGACTGCTCAGTCAACTCCTGGGACTCCATGAGGTCCAATTCTCATGGAGAGCTCTTATGCTGTTGTTGTTGTTGTTGTTGTTGCTGCTGCTGCTGCTGTTGTTGCTGTTGTTGTTTTTAATTAATTTTATTGGTACATTTTAGGTATACAATATAATGACATTCATCCTTGGAAATTTGCACCTTTGCATAATCTCTCTTGGTTCTTATTTTTTCCCCATTCCCCTGGCCTCCCTTCAAAGTATACGTTACATCACTCCAGTATGGCTGCCCTAATAAAACCTTACTTCCATTTTTAACTACATGAATTAAATATAAAAATCCTCTCCTCTCCTCATTTAACCATCCCCATTTCTATCAGTCAGACTTTGCTGCATTACAAACAGCCACTTATAAGGACATTTATCTTCTTGTTTCCAGTCTGTAGGTTTCTATATCTCTGTCAGGCTCAGCAGGAAATGGCTGGACTTAGCTCAGGGCTGCAAACTAGGTTTATATCCAGCCCCAGGTTTCTCTGTGGCCAGCTACTGGTAAGATACTGTTCTCAGGAGTCAGGGGGAAGCATTCTAAAGTACCTCTGCATATTCAGGGTCTCCATTTCACTAATATCTCATCCCAAAGCAAGTGGTGTGGCTCAGGACCAGACCCAGATGAAGGAGTGCTCTCAGGCCAGCAAGAACCCATGGCAATGGCAGGGACAGTGACTTCTGTAACTGGAAGAGTGGGAAAGTGGAGAGAATAATCTCCCTGGCCACTCCATTCTCAGCCTCAGAATCAGCTCCCTTATGAGACTTAATTGCAGCCACTCTTTTGGTCTCTTCTGAACCTGTGTCGCTGTCTGGCCAGGTTGGTCAACTCAGGCTTCTCACTTGTGGGATTTCTCAGCCTGCAGAGAAAGTGTCTACAGGAGACTCATTTGGTGCACTGCCAGGCAGTTTCACCTCAGCTTCTGTGAGTGTTGGCTGCTAATGGCTCATCACTGTTCCCTTCTCTGGGGCCAGAAGCAGAGGCAACAGCTCTCAGCTGATGAGACATCCTATGCTGAGGAGGGGAGCCAGAGACATGAGTGATTTATATGGACTACAGAAGCCAGCCCTGATGCCCCAGGGTGAGAACAGTTTGGCAGTATAATTTATGCTCTAGGGACCCATGAATCAAGGCATGACTAAATATTCCTGGACACCACGTCCTTGATTGTCTACCTCTTTCTCCATGCTGCTTCTCAATCCCTGCAGTTCCTTTTCTTGGGGTCTGCTTCTAGGGAAACTGACCTGAGATAATGCTCATCGTTTAGTATCTCTTCTAGTACCTCCTAAGGATGCTTCCCAAACTATAGCTATGCATAGGACAAATAAAATCTTGGAAGTTTTCTTTGCCCAGGATGGACACCCACAGCCTCCTCTGAGCCTGCATCCAGCAGTGAAGTTTTCTGCATTGTTCACTCCTCCTTGATTACACACTGTCATAGTCTCTTACAGGCTAGTGATGGTTGAAAGACAAAGATATTCTCCTCTACACCCCTAATAGTGTGTGGTGACACTTGCAATTGCCTACAGGTTTTGAACTGTGGCACTTTTTAGCACATGGTGGCACTTTTTAGCAGTGCCCTGAACATGTGTTTTGTTTCAGGTGAGATAATGGGACAGTTCTTGGCTATAAGATAGCCTTGATCCATGAGCATTGTGGGGACAGCTTTCACTCATCCCATGAGCTTGCTATCTGTCACACCCACTGTACACAAGCTTTTTTTGTGTGGTCTGCAAATCCTATTAGTAACCTTATGATTTTACATCCCCTGCCTCCTGGTCACTATGGCAGCTGATCCACCAAGTGATCTTGAGAATGTTTGCCACTATTGACTTCCATCTCAGGAATTCAAGATTGGAGAGAAGGTGGAGGAATTGGCATAAAAGTGTGAAATTGTGTAATCTGGGAGGAATGAGTGGTATGAAAAAGTAGTGAATGCTAAGCTACAGCTTCTGAACTAGGAAGTCCACAGAGCTCATTCCTGTCATGCCACCCATGGCGCAGTTTGGTTTGCTTTCTGCAGAAATAGGTCTTCATCATTTCTCCAAGACCTATTTGTTTCACCAATTCTCCTAAAAGTACAAAATGTTCACATTTCCTTTTCCTTTTGTGTTCACATCCTTTCTACAGCCTCTCCTTCATGTTCACTTTTCTGCCTTTCCTCCATAAATTGCCTGGATTTTGGGGCCTACCCCTGATTTAGAGGAAGACAGACTGGAGATAAAAATACCCACCGCTCTCTGACACCCAGGAAAATGTGGGGTGACAACTGCAATTTTCTGCAAGGCTGTGAGCTCCTGGTTGCATGGTGCTTATTAGCAGTGGCCTGCTTCTGAAATGAGAGCTCCACGGGTTTTTTCCATATCCATGTCTTACACTGGCACAGTGTGCAGTTGTGTAAATCACCAGCCACTAAATTCTTCTCTGCTATTCCCCAGGCTGTTCATTTATTATTAATTATGACCATTACTTATATAGAACTGGAGAGTTTTACGTCAAGGCTGAAGCCAGGCTGGAACATACAGCAATGCAAGTATTGGCTCAGCAGCAAAGAACATCAGGGGTCAGTGGTCTTTTCTCTCCCCTCCACCTTCATCCCTCACTAAGGGTAGAGGTAACATGAACAGGTACAGGCAGAAAGCTGTGAGAGGAGCAGGTCTTGTATAAGCCTTTACTCTCTGACAACTTTCCCTGAGAAGTAGAGCAAGCAGCTGAGGGTCTGGAGAATGCATTCTGGAGTTTTATGGCTGGAATGATAAATCAATTTTATCTGGACTTATTTATTTATTCAGGAGCCAATCGCTGAGTTTGATTATGTTCTTGCTTTAGGGAATAGAGACGCACAAAGCAGATGTGGTTTCTACCCTCCTGGAACTGATATTCTAGCTGCATTCAAGGTCAAACCTGAGATCGGGACAGGGTCTGGTATGGTTTAGGGAAGGATGGTGAAGTGGGCCCACCAGGGAGACAAGAATGGGATAAGGAGGCAGATAATTACCAAGAGCATAAACAACATGGATAACCTTTTTCATGGAGAGCTGTTCCATCTCAGCATGGCACTTTTCTAGCCCAAGATATTTCCATCCCTGATTTTGTCTAGGAAGATGAACTCATAGCAGAGTACTCCAACTCAATGTAGAGTGACATCCATCATATTTAGCACACACTACCCTGGTACCCTGGTTTCCTCTATGCCAGGCTCTGCTCTGAGGTTTTCCACACATTAATTCATCAGCTTGTCATGACATCTTCTCATCATAGGCACTGTTACTGCTCTTGTTTTGTAGGTGGGGGAACTGAGGCATTAAAAAGCTATCTAGTTGAGCTACTCAGATAGTAAAACTAGACTCCAGCCAAATCCAGGCAGTCTGGATCCAGAGTGATCTTCTCAACCACAGAGTGCTTTGGTATAAAGATGCTATGGTCCTACTCTTGCCTCGTCTTGCATCAAATCATCCTTTACTCACCCCAAAAGAATGCATTGAGTGTTGACTATGAAGTTCCCACTAAGAACACAAAGATGGAAAGAAGACTGATGAGGACCAAAGGGTTGTGGCTCTGGATAGAGGTATGGAGAGGAACTGCCCAGTGGATGGGAGTTTCTGTTGAGACCATGAAAATGTTTTGGAACCAAGTCAAGGTGGTAGTTGCACAACATGTAATAAATGCCACTAAATTATTCAAGTTAAAATGATTTTTATATCACACAAACTTCACAATAATGGAGGAAAAATAAAAAATAAAAAGAAGAGGTATGGAGGGGCAAGAACAGAATGCTCCTTCATCCTTATGCAGCTGGATGGACAGTAACAGAACCTTGCACTGATCACTGGTACAGTGGTGGAGATCTGGAGGAGTCAGGGATTTGCTCAGCCTTCAGTCAGGGAAGCTTTCACTGAGGGTTTTTATTTGAACAAAGGTTTAGCAAAGATCACAGACTCAGGAATCTAGGAGACTAATGTAAATGTAATGTTAGGGAGAAGGTAACTTGATGTGGTAAAAAAATTTGCCAATCTGGAGTATCTGTGCTCTCCCAGGGATATTTAAAATTAAAATTTTAAACATTGGTGGCCAAAGAAATGAATATGTTGGTTTGATTTACATTTGGAAAACTTATTAAGGATATATTTGTACCCCCGGTCTTAACAGATGAAAAGAATCTTAATGGGAGAAGCCCATTTGGGTGAATGCCTGAGTCTGAGCAAATGTCCCCTAAAGTCCCATGTTCAGATATGAGGCCTGATCAGAAAGAGCAGATAGCTAGGGATGTGACGTGGAAGAGTGTTGCATCCCTGGCTCCTTCCTTCTCCCTCTGCTTTCTGGCCGCCATGCTGAGAACAGATCTCTTCTGCCATGCCAGTCTTCCTTGCTGTTCCCATCTTGAAGCCAGTTGTTCATGAACTGAACCCACTGAAATCATGAGCCAAATTAACCCTCTCCTCCTTTAGATGTGTATGTTGGGTATTTTGTCCAGCAATGGGAAAGCTGACTCATGAAGAAGACAGGGAAGAGCAGGGCTCAGACAGGGTGTGCTGCAGCACTTGTCACCTCTGTGGATAGCCAGAAGTAAGCTGTTTGTGGACTGCTAGGTCCCCATTTTGGAATCATCCCAACTGATGAACAGTGTGCACTCCCGTCCCCCTCATCCACTGGTTCACTACTACTCCCTGGTCGTGAGGCATGCCAGGCAAAGAGACCTGTCTCAGTGAGAGGAGGGCCTCAAAGATAGAAGTGCAGAGGCCAGCATCACACACTGCCAGGTGCACAAATGTAGTCAGGGTAGAGGACACAGACAGGGCCCTGACATCACTGGATTCAGTAGATGTTCTTGGTGTGGGAGAAACTAGAAGTGGCCACGCAAAACCAGAACATGCAGGGCTTGCTGGCAGAATGTCAGCTCTGGGCACCAGAAAGAGAATCTGCCAATCAGGTGCACTCAGTGCTTTGATCTTGTTGAGAACTAATGTGTGGCTGGGTGTCTGGTTCAGTACTGGGTTTGTGGTGACTGATGGCACCCTAACCAACCTGCTCCCAGTCTCTCCTGAACTTCTCCACCACATGAGCCTGATTCTCCAGTCTCCCTTTTGCCTGAGTTCCTGAGATCTTTCCATTAAAGTTACTTCTCTGCTTAAGTGACCAAAGTCTATTTCTATTCCTTGCCACTGAAGACACCACTAGTGCAGGTATAGGTACAGGAACCTGCTTTAGAAGAATTATTAGGCTGGTTTGAAGTGTCATAGCATAGATTCAAGAAGAGATCAAAAGAACAATGTAAATGTAACACCAAGCAATAACAGCAGACAATGTCTACAGACAATGCATGAGAATTTGACAGACAGGAGACATAGACCCTCAGTGCATCCAGCTAGGATGTCATCTGGGGAGAATTCTTGCATAAAAGAAGGACTTGAGCTCCCAGGAGGTATCAGAAGATGATGTATCTTTAATCAAGACTCCTCATGACAAAAGCCCATGAGAAACATTGCAATCAGCCCCCCATGGGTGACCTTGAGTTGATAATAAGACAGTGTGGGTCCATCCAGCCCCATCCATTTTCCTCAGAAACCTAACTTGAGCCTTGCTGGAATTCTCAGCTACTTTATTAGTGCTTTATAACTAATGCATTAATTAGGGTTTGTACCTGGATTCCATGTCCTGGTGTTATGTAGTCACCACCATTTCAATTCTCTGTGGCTTAGATCATGCTGACATAGAGAAAGAAGTAGGGCAGATTTAGCAAAATGCTTTGAAATCCAACCACCACTTCTTAGATGGCACAGGAAAGATCACCATTGTAGTGTCAGGATTCATATTAGCTCTGCCATTGCTGAGACACAATACCCAAAGCCAATACTTAAATGAGAAGAGATTTGCTTTGCTCATGGTTTCAGAGGATTCAGTCAATGGTTGGCTGGCTCCATGGCAAGAATGGATGTAGTATAACAGAGCTGCTTAGCCCATGGTGTCCAGGAAGCAGAGGAGGGGAACAACACCAGAGAATGAAACAGGAACCAAATATAGACCTGAGGTCACACTTCCATGATCCACCCAGACCTGCTGAGAAGTCTGTTTACTGATCCCCTAAGTGATTCTCAAGCCAATAAAGTTAAAATTTAAGCTTAACTATCATAGGATTCACAGCCCAAAAATGCAAAATGTCACCCAAAGTGGTAACATTTAAGGTGTTATCATCACCATTTATAGATTAACATAAGACCTGTGTAATGCACAAAAGTAGTAGTGGTCCTGTGGTACATGTCACTATGGTGATTAGATTAGATTAGATTAGATCCATTAGATTGGAAATTGCTGAAATAAATTTTAGTGTTCTCACCTCAAAAAATGATAAATTAGTAAGCTGATAGATATGTTAAATAGCTTTATTGAATCTTATTGTCAAAATATCACATTGTATCCCATAAATATGCATGGTTATTACTTGTTAATTTAAAATAAATTTTTAAAATATTTTTAAACATTTTAAAATCCCTCAGTCAGAGTCCCAGGTGTCAATGTGGAGGTGTTTCCTGAGAGAACAGGCCAGGGCATTGGTAGCTTCTGATGCAGACAGTGGGGCTGAACTTAACCTCTTTGTGGTGTGTGAGACACTGAACACATGTGGCAGTGTTGTCTGAGTTCCCATCATCAGCCTTTTCAGCAATTCCTTCTTTTTTTATATTTTATTTTATTGGTACATTTTATGTATACAATATAATGGCATCCATCATCGGAAATTTGCACCTTTATATAATCTCTCTTGGTTCTTATTTTTCCCCCTTCCCCTGCCCTCCCTTCAACCCCTCCACCCCTCCCTATTTACAAAGACTTTGTTTTCAGTTTTTCATTTTCTCATATTAATTCCATCTTGATGCCCCAGCCAGCAACCATAACACCAGTCAATCATAGGCACAGAATGCTTCTCCTTGTGCATTAGGCCCTGAATTATGCTCTTTCCATTCATCAGTTATTTCTTTACTCATTCAAAAAGTACAGAGAACATCCCCTGTTCCTAGACGCTGCAGTAGATTATGGGGGAAAAACATGTTCCGCAAAATGATCCCTTCTCTGCCTTTCAGAGAAGGACAGATAAGTGGTGAAAGGCATGAGTTGCACAGTCATATGAGTAAATGCAGTTAGTGGGACAGGGTTCTGATGGACAAACTGTACTTCATGAAGACCTAGTTAGTTCAAAGTTTGAAGAGAAGTGCCAAGGAAAGTGAAATTTAAACCAAGACTTGGAGGATGAGCAGGAATAAGCCAAAAGAGAAGGAACAGAGTACTTCAAGTAGCAGTGATGACAGGTACAAAGGCCCCAGGGAAGATAGTGCGTGGACAACTGAGGAAACCAAGAATGGAATGTGATGACTCAGGCAGTGGTGAAGTCAGAGTGGTAAAACTTGGAGACCACAAGGGATATATGAAGGTCAAGTGCAGCCAGAAGCCACTAATGAGGTTAAGCCATGACAAAAGAGAGGAATAAGAGTCTAACTATATTCTACAAGACTGTCCTGATTTCAGAGTCCAAAATGGTTGCAGTAGGTTGGCCTCAGTCTGGGAGACCAGTGAAGAGGCTACTCTAGGACTATCCAATGAAGGAAACATAGTCAGGGAGAACTAGCAAGATTGGAAATGGGGAGACTTGAGAAGAATGGGGAATCTCAGGAAGAATGATGTATTCATGGATGTGAGGAATGAAAAGAAGCAGTTGTTAGGAAAGACTGTGGCTTATGTTATTTAATCAAATAAAACAGACAGGAATCATTAATTTGTTTAATCTTTACTCAGCTTCTAGAGAAGGGTACCAATATCATCCCACACATTTCTTGAATCAAGAAATAGAGATTAAGAAATATGCCCAATGGCCAGGGAATTAGCTCAGTGGTTCCGGCGCCTGCCTCTAAGTGCAAGGTCCCAAGTTCGATCCCCAGTACCAAAAAAAACCAACAAAACAACAACAAAAAAGAAATATGCCCAAGGACATGGCTAACAACTGGCCAAGTAAGGACATAAATGAAGGACTGGTAGGTATCCAACCCTGTACTCTCTCCCCTTCTGCATTGTATCCTCCCTATGTCCTGTCTTACTCTATCATCTTCCATCTAGGGCCTTTGTGTATCCCTTATTTTTTTCTCCAGTGAAGTCATTCAGTCTCCATGTTGGTGTTATCTCCTTGGAAACCTGCTCCATACTGGGCACCAACCAATACACAAACCAATAAAAGCGATTTGTGACAACCAGGGAAAGACAGATTCATTTTATCACAGGCTTTCTGAATAATACTTTTGCTCAAGTGTTCATGAATAGCATTCAGCATTCAAGATGCTGAAGCTCTGGTCTGGTAGCTTGCAATCCCATTAAAACCCCACAAGAATGATCCTCTCTCCACCTTGTTTTGTGGCACTGGCTCTGGTGGACAGGAAGGGTGCAAGGTAGGGTCAGAGTTCCCAAGCAAACTGCCTCTGTCCCTAAGAGCAGCCTCAAGAAGAACCAGGATGAGAGAATTGTGGTGCTTATTCTCTGCAACCCTCTCAAGAACACATCTAGAAAGGCACTTCGCTGGCCTAGGACCTGCTCTTTGCTTTCATCTGGCTCTTAACTAATAAATCAGGACTATTGAAGGGAATGTAGACACCCAGTAAATGCTTATAATAACTTTTATTTTCTAACATAGTCCTTTATATCATGAAAAAGTCAAACACACCCCAATACACAAATGTATTTGTATACTACACTCAGGAAGTTTTTTTTCTTTCTTCTTTCTCTGGTCTCACCTAAAATGAGCAACATAAGAAATAGAAGGCAGAGGCATGATCCAAATTAAGGCAAACTCATACAGATGACCAAACCCTGTTAACTCACTATCACAGATACTGGGCAAATCTTGGTTTCAGACACTGTATTTCCTCTCCTTCTATGGACACTGGCCCACAGGTAGAGAGGAACTCCTCAAACAAGTACAGTACCAAGCACTATTAAGTGGTCACACAAAGCCACATATTAAGAGAGGGTTTATGCCTCATCAGTACCCTGTTCTACCAAATGGGTTAAATCTCTCAACACCACTGGTACACAGTTGATAGAGATGCTGCACCAAAAAGCAGTGATCGGGGCATTGTGATCAACAGTGACTGCCATGTGAGACACTCAGCCATGGACCCAGAAACAGGTGCCACAAGATGGGACTTCATTGGGTTGCTTGCTTTGAACGTGTAGATTTCTCACTTTCCTTTGGCTTCTTTGCTTTCAATGATTGGCTGCCAGCAGACAAAGGAAATCCCTCTCAATAATGTTCTTTTCATGTATTTTCTCTTCCAAATAGATAGAAGATGGTGTTTATGAAGACACATACCAGCAGACCCCTGTAGAAGAGTTCTTTTGTGTCAAAAACCTACTCTGATTGAGCATTTCAGAGACATTCACAATTCTTCCTCCCAAAGCTTGGAAATTATGTTTTGCGAAATTCTTTAGAGGCTTTAATAAATAGCCTCTAAATCTGATAATCATGACTTTGTCCTTGGTTCTCATAGTTAGAAACAAA
This sequence comes from Heterocephalus glaber, assembly GCF_053883595.1. NCBI lineage: Eukaryota > Metazoa > Chordata > Mammalia > Rodentia > Bathyergidae > Heterocephalus > Heterocephalus glaber. The sequence continues at coordinate 6,187,166 of NW_028258330.1, read as the reverse complement.
AATTGTTATTCTAGGGGCATGAAATTAATGCACAGTTCAGCAAGAATATATAATAATCTTTCAGGAAAAAGTAAGAAATAAAAGGTTCATATTGGGTTAAGTCATCCTATTACATGTTCTGAATGAGTAATGCACATACTTCATGTGATAATAGAAACATGAGCAAGATCTCACCTTTGGGATGGTCTGAGAGTGGAGCCATCTTCACATTGAATATATATTTGTTGAATATATATTTATATAATCTGTGTGGGGTTGGGGTCCAGAAAACCAATAGAACTTACACACACACATTTTTCAATGAAATTCTTTATGAAATTTCACATATACTTGGCTTATACATTGTGGAGACTAAGAAACCCCAGGATCAACCAGCTGCATGCTGGGCACCTAGGAAAGCTGCCAGGGCTCCTCCAGTCATATGAGCGCTGAGAGAAACAGCACTGTCCACTGGATTCTGACTCTGAGCATAAATAGCCGCTGAGTACCTTCCCACCAACAAAACTTTAATTCCAAACTAAATAATCAGCTACTTTAATAATGCTGACAGGAGTGTGGTGAATTCTATCAAATGACTTCGTGAGTGTTTGGAAAATTTAAAATTGGTCTAAACACAGAGATGTAATCTTCCTAACAAAGAAGATTAATCTACTACAAAGATTAATCTACTTTTTAAGATTCCTGAATAATTGTTCCTAGTCTGGTGTTTTATGAACTAATTACAAAGTTTTCACCAGATCTCATAGGAGAAAAATAGTAATAGGTCCTCCACATGCACTACTTTACTGACAACATAGTCGATTACTCCATGCAGTACCCACAGTGGCCCACCTAGCACGTAAGAGTGCAGATGACATGGTCCCACATCATCAGAAGTTTGCAAAGAAAAGGACAGCTGGTCACCTGTGGCAACTGTCCTCAAGCAATGATAAAGGAGTTAGATCACCAATGATGGGGACTCAAGAAATGGGATAACAAGAATTGGTAGGGAATATTGTGGAAACAGTCAAAGTAAACCAAGCAAGTGAGCAGGGACACCAAGATTCTAGACACAGACTCTAGCCTGGGGCAACCAGGAAATGGCATCATTTAATAGAGTCATAGAGATAGGGATGAGGATTCTCAGCTTTAAGAAAACTGCTGAGGTCCCAGTAACTGGCTGCATGAGATAAGGCACAGAGTAGAAGTTGACATCCAAGGAATAATGATCAGAAACTAATTATATGATACAGCATATTGGCATATTGGACACAAAAGTATACCATTTCCCAACATATGCATGTGTGCTCATGCCTGCCCACAGACACACACACACACACACACACACACGTTTTCAGCATTTGAAATTTTACCAATATTTAGTAATTTCTTTGAGCTAAGATATTATGTTTGATTTTTAAAAAGTCTATATTAAACACAAATATGTTAAAGGGAGATTAACAAATAAGGCTGTTAATGGTTATAAACAAAAAGAAATTAACATTTACTAAGCCTAGTCTGTACTGTATAAAACTCACTGTGGTCACTCTTGTTACCCCAAGTATTAGAGACAGAAGTCGTAGATCAGCACAAATGTAATTAAGTACTCCTAAAGGCTCCACTGTTTTCACTGAGGACTTAAATTCAGGCCCCTGTAATGACTCCCTTGGACTTTCCATCGCATACTGCTTCCTTATTTGAATGATGGAGAACTGATAAGGCCCTGAAATTAGCACTCAGGAGTGTGTGATTTTGATGAGGAGTGAGGAAACAGACCAAACCAGGAAGCTTCTAACTGTGGACATAGGTAGAATTTGCAGGTCTAGGGCCCCCAGGAGGAGATGCCCAGGGTAAAACCGACCTGTCTCACCATTTGTCTATGGCTGGTCCTACTGTCAAAGCCAGTAACTTCACAGGTTTCCCAAGAAGTTCTTCTGCCAAGACCATCTAGAGCAGCTGCATAAAGTCACATTGACCTTCATCCCTGTTCTAATGATCTATACTCTGCCAGTGTCTCAGAACCCAGCACCCCTTCTCCTTCCCATCCTACCTTGAAGAACTAACTGTGCTTTGGAAACCCCCCTGTTGCTTCCTGGCCTATAGTGTGAATCTATAGAAGCAGCAGGCAGCATTGAGAATAGAAATTTAAAGAGCTGTTGGTTGGTTCTAGTTCTGAGATTAGCATCAAAGCCTAAATAAATAATGTAGTGTTCCTAATCACAGAGTCATGCAGATAGCAATTAGGGCTGCATTACAGGGATTACTCATGTCAAGCTCTGTACCTGAGATCAAACTCAGCTAATTTGCCACTCTTATTTTAATTCCATCAATTACAGAAATAAATTGCCAATAAAAGCTCATCTTCTAAAAGAGTTTGTTTTAACCTTTTATAAAGTACTTGGGCAAAAGCATAGAGAAGAGCTTCCTAAATGACTGCCCTGAAAAGTCATCTTGACTGCCCAAGATCAAGAGAGATGGCATAAAAAATACTGCCCTGAACAACAGCAGAACACTGTACCAAATGTAAGAAAAGAGGGGGGCAGAGGTTTCCTCAGGAGTCTTCTGAAACAGCTTCTGCCAACAACAGAAATTCCACTGTGCCTCAGTTCATGAACTTAATTCTTCCCACGATTCCAGTCACAGAATTCATTCCATGACTGGTTGCAACCAGAATCATAGAATGAATTCTGTGACTAGAATCATGGAATGAATTAAGTTTGTGAACCGAGATATTACTGCACATGTGAAAATTGAAAATTAAGTTTAGAAAGTAATATTAAAATTAGTTCAGACAAAATGATTGTATTGAGTTGGCAGTGAGTGTGTGAGCAGAAAGTACTAAAATAGAAGCCTGAAAGAACTGAAGACAAATATCCAAAGGTGATGATGAAGGCTGAAGCTATTCCCAAAAAGCAGAAAGGACAGACTTCTTCCTTTCCATTTTTATTCATTTGGTGTCACCCACATCCAGGATCTGTCTTCCCTCTTCAGTTTTCAGCTTATAAGTCAATCATCCAGACACATCTAGAACTGTGCTCTACTAATCTGCTAAGAATTTCTTATTCAAGTTGACCCTACAATTAACTACCATGGGTAAGGAGCCAAGAGAGACACTGAAGGATCTGAGGGAAGGTGTGACCACCAGAGTGACTGATATTAGTGAGCACAGGCTTCAGACCACACTCTACATAGATCACTTCTGGACATTATCTCCTTGGAGTTCATTATCCCCATTTTACTGATTTGGTTTATGAAGCTACGTAACTTCCCTAAGGCTGCAGAATTTTAATGAGTCTTCTATTTTAGTACCCAGGCATGGACCAAAGCTCTGGGGAGAAATACCAAGTTTTCTTTTGGAGGGGAGGGATTGGATGTGGATGGAAGTAGGGGCACAGGCAAGCTCACTAGGCCCTCTTCCAGACCACAGCCCCATGGCTTTGTACCTAGCATCTTGTGATTGTCTGGAGAGACACAAATGATCTAGCCTCCTTTAGGAAATCTACAGGGATGCTGAGGAAAATACAGTTACTGCAAAGAAGAATGTCACACATGTCACAAATGATGGACTGCAAGGAGAAAATGTGGAGGGGACAGAGGGGTATGTTGTAGTAAAGCAAGGTGAGGAAAATTGGGGCTGTGGAGGAAAGAGGGGAAAGAAGGGACTAGGAGAAAGCATGGCTAGGATAGCTGGGTCATGGCTAAGGCTGCTTCAGGTGGGGTGGAGGAAAAGGAGGGTGTGGGCCACCACTAGGCAAAGAAGCTGAGCCTGAGGGACTGGCCCGGAGACACAATACAGTGACAAGAAGGCAAAAAAGACAAGAAAACAGCTCATTCATAGGATAGGGGCTGTCAGAAGACTGTAGATATGGCAGGATATCAGCCAACACAAGCCCAGGGTCCCCAGCCCTGGCGTTAATGGTGCTGCGTGGCAACAGACCAAGCATCTGTGTCCCAGCTGCAGTGCTCTTATCCCATAGCATGGCCCTGGTCATGCTGGTCCTCTTTTCATATCAAGATAAGGATGAGACTCAGGGGATGTCCCAGGTCCAGGTCATCTCCTGGTCATGGGACCCCAGAAGGACAGGCCAACAGGGAGCAGGTGGCCTCGTTGAGCCCCATGGACTTTGACTCTTCCTCCTTCTCACCAGGACTTGGTTATGTTTCAGTCTTCCCAGCAAAGCTGAAGGTCATTGAAAGCTAGATAGTCTCATGTCTTGAACACTTGTCCAAAGTCTGTCATCCATGACCCTTACTTAGAGAGTGGATGTTGGAAGAAAATATAAAATAAAAATTATGGTTTGAGAATCTTAGCTCTGAAAGGAATTTTCCTGATCATCCAGCCAGGCCTCCTGATTATACAGAAGTCAACTTCAAATCCCCAGCACAGGGATGTATTATCCAAGATGGCAGGGTTATTCGAAGAATATATCCCACAGATTAAACCTGAATATCCAATGTTTGGACTGCTAGGGTGATTTGGCTTGGTGTCAAGAGCACATCCTCTTAGCATTCTGCTTTGACCTCCTCAGCTACACTCTAAGTATACACTTATGCATATAGTGTTATAAATAAATGACTGCTTTCCAACTAGAGTGTACTCACCATGAAGGGAAAGAGCAGGTCTGGCTTACTGGTTTCTAGGTCTGTGGCTCTGGCAGTATTCTTGGCACAGGATAGGGAACAATAACAAAATATAATTTGGATAATTGAATATGTAATACACCATCCCTCATCTTCAATCCAAGAACCCTATTGTGGCTCAGGGAATTCCAGGCATCTGGACTTCTTCTGTAACTAATGACCTTTATGGTCCAAATATCTAGGTAAAGACAAACTGGTTAAAGCTACTGCTGGAAGGACTGGTGTGGGCCAGGTTAATTTAGGGCTTATCAATTTTCTTATTTTGTCTACTGTAGTCAGAACTAAGAAATTTCTTTTTGTCTCCGGTTTTATGAAGAAACAACATGCATTATTTAAAGAGCAACAACAAAAATAAACCCTTGTAAGTATTGCACATCCATTTGCAAGCAGAAGATTAATACTATAATAAAGCCTTGGATATGAAAAAGTAGTCAGTGAAATGCAAACCTAGCTAGGAGAAATTGCCTTCCTTCTTGGATAAGGGTCACAGGAGACTGGAGAGCAAATTATTTTCTTAACTCTGGGTTCTGCAGGGCATCAAAGCTTTCTGAAAAGGATTACATATCACAGAAAGTGTTAATGTACCTTATTATTCCATTTCTCTCTGATGAATTCTCTGGAATCAATAAAGGTGCTTAACTGTTGAGAATTTCATTAGGCTGCACTGCAATACCAGGAATCTCTTAGTTTTATGTAACACCTATCTTCAGAAAGTCCTTTTGAAGCAATCCTAGAGGATGAATAGGTTCTCCTGCTGTGTGGACCCAGTGAATCATGTCCTTTTGGGATGTTTTTCTCCTTTTGGGCTGACTGAGCTTTGGGTAAATCAGAGCTTATGCAAGTATCACAAGTTTCCTTTTGTTTACCTTGACATTTGTGCATTTTAAAAATATGCAATTCCACTATATATGCATTCTGAAAGATGAGAGGGGAATAGCTTCTACTCTTTAACTGAGAGTCTACTTAATATTTAGTTGGGGAGATGAGACAGGGAGGTAAGAGAAGAGGGAAAGTTGACCAACTCTGCAAGGTAAAGAATCCAAAAATCAGCCCTGAGGCAGCCAACCTTTTGAACAATTATTTCACGAAGTGGAATGTGTTTCCCATTGAGGCTGATATATTCTGGGAAGGAAATGTTGAGATTAGAAGGAAGAAATCTGATTGACAGAAACAAGCAGAGACCATTCCAAGAAGCATCCAAAGGTCACTCAATATTTGTGTTGATCTTGCATTTCTTTTTTATTTTAATGTAATATAAGTAGATATTAATAAGGAAAATATTAAAAAAGCACTCTTTTTGCTTCTATAAAACTTTTTAAAATTTTATAACAGAATAATTAGAAAATAATAAGATGCTGTTACCATAATCTTAAAAGAATAAAATGTTACTGAGAGTACAAATAATAGACAAAAAATAGACTCCCTTCCAAAAAAAGAAACAAATAGATAACACCACAAAACTTTCACCTCAATGAACTAAGAGAAACTAGTATTATAAATGAAACAAATTATCCTATATATTGAAATATTTTTTAAACAACAGAATAGAGAATTTGGGGAACTATTTGAATTTTTCCCTACTTCCTAGTTCTCTATCTTCTAGGCATCTTCCCCAAAGAGTTAAAGACATCATATTACAAGGATACATGGATACCCATGTTTATAGCAGATCTATGATAGCTAGATCTTGGAGTCAGCATTAACAGATTATATCCATTAACAGATGAGAGCTGCCCTCAGGGCTGAGGAGGAGCCTTCCAGGCCACCATACCACTGCCCCCAGTGCTGAGAAGCAGAGCCACCCTCAGCGCTGAGGAGGAGCCTTCTGAGCCACTGTACCACCACCCCCAGCACCAAGGAGGTGAACCTCGTGGGTGCCAGCAGCACACCCCCACACCCACTTGAAATGAGAAAACACATAAACAAGTCTCAAAACCAGACTCCTAGGTCACCTAAAGCAACTCCGTTAACAAATAAGTGGATAAGTAAAATGTGATATTTGTACACAATGGAGTGTTACTCTGCCATAATGAAAGATAAACTTGAGGCATTCATAGGTAAATGGATGCAACTTGAGAACATAACTTAAATGCTTAAATGTTAATGCTTATATGTTTTATGTTTTCTCTTATATAAGAAACTCAAAATATATACATATACAAATAAAAATTTTGCATGTTTTGCAATGCTTGCCTATTTAAACTCATTCATGATGACAATCACCAATGATGAAATGTAAAGACCTGAAGGAGCATCATCAAATAAAAAAGGCACATGGAGGTCAATGTTCTATCAATGCTAGGGTGTCAATTTGAGGTGAAGAAGCATTTGCTCTACAATGTTTTTCACTTTATGTTGTAAACTATACAGTCACAAGAAATCCTGTAATTAGACCCACTGCCTTGTGACTTACTCATCCTTTAATCTCTCAATTATTTCAAGGGTCTTTGGACAAAACAACCTGTTCCAACACAAGACTTAACATCAAACAGATCTTCTGTGAGCCCTACTAACAATGTGTAGGTAGAAAAAGTACAGAAGTCTGTCATTTATAGAGTTGAGCCACATGGACCTCAAAGTCATCCACATCGTTGTGTTCACTTAGCAGAATTTACAATAAAAACCCACTTCTCTGAAACCATGGGTAGTGCACAATATTGTGAGTTCTATTGCAACCCTGAGTCAAGCTGATTTGCTGTAACACAAATGGTCTTGAAATAGCACAGCTCAGAAGAAATAGAGGCAATTATCTGAATGAGACCATCTTACCATGGGCTGTGGGGTAGAGCAGGAGAAGGATGGAAGAGTTGGGTTCATTTCATGCATATTTGTTCAACATTTGAGGTTTTCTTTGCAGTTATACGCAGGGCTTCCCTAGAATGTACACATTTGGAGGTACACACTGCATGTTCTTCATTTTAAAGGGGTTTCTTTTTTTTCTCAAATGCTATGAAAACATAGAAAGCATTCTGATGATATGTGTAGCTTCTGTTCTTTGTGCCTGGGGCAAATGTCTTTGATCCAGTCTTATCCCAGGACATTGCAACTTGGGTCTTCTTTTCTTGTTTGTGCTGCTGGCTTACCAGCCATTTTCCTAAGGTTAATGGAAAGATTATAGTAAAATCTATCAGGAAACTTTGACAGCTTGATAAACACCCCCTCTTCCACCTCCATACTAATTAATTTCAATTTTAATCACTTTATTCTTTGTGTGAAACAAAACATCTAAATTTGTTCCTCATAATCTTTGTCTACCTTCAGAGTCCTAAAAATATCTCAAACTATGCATAAACATAAGGTTCTGAGAAGCAAGCTTTATTTCTATCAACCTTTAACATTTTTCAACTTGAAATTTTCACTGGCACAGAACTCAGATGCAAAACATTTTCCTTTTCGCCAAGGAAACATTTCCCACAGCGTTGTGATATTGTTGATTCAGAGTAAATTTTCTTATTTTGGCTTCAGATTACATTAGTTTATTTATTTATTTTATTTATTTTTTCTTTGAGATCCATTTTTGTCTGTTTTTGCTGTGTCCTGAATATATTTCTTACTAGCAAAAAGCCCTAAATGATGAAACGAATTTTAACCTTACCAGGTTTCAAGTCACTGATGTCTAAATTTTGTTTGCTGATAGGAATGGGATTTTTAGTAGGGAGAAATCTGTAGGCATCAAATTATAAAAGGGATAGTTGCCCCCGATCATGAGTTTACCATTAAATGTGTAGGAGAGTTTGTCAGTAGCCACCTAAATTCTTGTACTGTGTGTTATCAAAGGAAAGTAGCGGAAAACACCACAGCTACATCTAGGACCTTCCTAGAAATGCTAAACAAGGCTTTAGTCAATCCTCCTACTTCTTAAATGAAACACTAGGGAAGCATCCAAGTAAATTCAGGGAACAGAATACTTTAGTAGAAAGAGCACTGAACAGTGAGTCAGGAAACCTGGATTCTAGTCCCTGAGTTCCTACCAAGCAAGGCATTTCACCTTTGACTGGTCTTTTCATCTTTCTGTGGTTTTCTTCTTCACTTGTGGAAAGAAAAGTTGAATGAAGAAAAATCTCTTTCCTAGTTCTAATAAACAGTGATGAAATAATTCTAAGATGCTTGCTAGTGGAATGGAATAACAAAATTTTGAGTCTGAGTGTCTTGCTCTTTGCATTATGCAAAGCCAAAAACTTTCAGCATGCAGACAGGAGAGGAGCAGGTTCTAACACCTGGCTGGTTGCCCTTCTTTGGGGGAGGAGAGAGAGTGCAGAGAGCTGGAGCAGGAAAAGGGTGAGGCCTACTCCTGCATGATCAAGAGTAGAGAGGCCAGCATGGACACTGTGGAAACAACTGCCATGGTGGACCTCTTCCTGAGATTCTGGTCAATACGTCCCAAGATTGAGAGGACACTGGGGCAGATGGATAAAATGGCCCTAGTCCTGTACTCCTTGGGCTTCATTAGAGGACCAAAATCTGTTCAAATGGAGTTCATTAATGGTTGGATGAAATTATTGATGTTTATCTAAATGAGAATAATTGCTTTAATGTTTGACAAAGCTATTTTGATTTCTATGAATATTCCTTTAGCTTTCTATGGAAATGTTCACTTTGCTTCTTTAGCAGTCCAGGAAGGCATTAGTACTTCTTACTGAATATATGAATAGAGTTCTAGTTTAAAATACAGATTATGCAAAATCTTGCCATAATTGACTCTATAGCATGAGGAAGATGCCTGAAGGATAGCACCTTTCTCCTCCTCCTCCTCCTCCTCCTCCTCCTCCTCCTCCTCCTCCTCCTCCTGCTCCCCCCCTTCTTCTTTTTCAGCACTGAGGGTTGAACCTAGGGTCTTCACACTAGGCTATGTCCTCAGTCCTCTTTTATTTTTTATGTTTGAGACAAGGTCTCACTAAGTTTCTCAAGTTGGGTTCACATTTATGATTTATGATCCTCCTGCCCAAGCCTTCCAGAGTGCTGGGATTACAGGCATGTGCTACCACACCCAGAAGAGCCCTTCATTTTTAAGACACTCTGACTATCTTCCTACCTCCCTTTTGATACTTGGTGTCTTTTATAATTGCACATACATTTATTTCTGTTTTCCTCCAAAGTGTTACCTCTCTTAGAATGAAAGTGCATGCTGGCCATGCAGGTGTCATGTTTGACTTTGTATTTTGTTTTTCTTACTCCCTTCCTTTAAGGCTTCAAAGTGAAATGCTATCTTGGTAGAATGCCAGTCGCTGGCTGGTGAATGCATATCATGTTCACAAGGAGGAATAGGATTCTTGTCTTGAACTCTTCTGCACCTGTCTGAGGTAGAAGTTATTTGTGATGTGGTGTAGCAAGGCATGGGTCTGTAATTCTTTTCAAAATAGACAATAGTCTTGAGATACCTGCTTTATTAGCTTGATAGGTGGCTGGAATCACTGGAGACAGAAAAGGAGCATGTGACTTACCCATTCTGGACCATTTAATTATGAATAGCATTTGTAATTAAGCTTTGAGCCCATAATCTTTGCATTGTAGGTTCTTATGCTATGACTGAGGTTTGGAAATAAATAGATAGAGGAAGTTGGAAGGGGAAATTCTCATAAGGAATGAGGGAAGACTCTCTAGGAGAGCTTGTTCTTTATATAAAAAAAGGAAATAATTTTCCATACATGTTCTCACACATAAGGAGAGCAATTTGCCCATTTTGGGCTGTATTCCTATTTTTATCCTTCCCTGGGTGAGGTGGTATCTAATGCTATTTGTCTACTTGGTGATATGTCAGCCTTAGGATACTCTACACTCTCCCTTCATAAATGAGGTAATGTTAGAGTGATTAGGTTGAGAAATTTTTACCTTCTTATTTGCTAAATAAATTTTACTTGGAATCATTCCTACATCTTTGGTTGTCCCCAAAAAAGTCTTAGCTTATTCCTATATAATTATTAAAACATGCCTTTTTCCCTGTTAAGTGTCCTGACTCAGATATTAAATGACATAGGCACCATAGCTTTGCCATGTAGATGCCCAGAAATTTTGATTACTTTGATCCTGATGATGAGTTTAAACTTCTTTTTTGCCTATGTGTATAAAAAACTCAGGAAATAACCAAAAAACCACCCCATGATAAGTATCCATTAACTGGATACAAAGTCAAGTCAGAAATAGGATTCATTTCCCCCATGTATCATAACTATGCCCTGCTTTAGTGTGAGGCACGGGTTGTGGTGATGAAGTGAAACTCACCCAAGATAATTGGGAGCTGTGGCAGTGTGGCTTTGGGATGTCAGTCATATATCCCCATGATGGCTGTGAGCAGTAGCTGATCAAAACAGCAGTCGTGGTCACTGTGGAAAATTGGTTCTTGACTACATTGATATCCTGAAATGTGGAAATGGTGGTAGACTGCCCTGCCAGCTTCTCTTCTTAACTCTTCTCTCTGCCTTGGTCATGTCTTTACCCTTCATTTTCCATACCCACAAAACACAGGAATGAACCAAGGAGCTCAGCTCATTCCATTTTGACTAAGGGTTGAATTAGGAATATATCTGCTGTATAGCATTGAGTCATTTGTATAAGTGTTAAGTTGTCGTGGGATTGCTGTATGGTCCGTGGAGTCTGGTGGGTTCTTTTTTCCCCCTATTTGTTATTCTCCCACCAGACAACACAAAAAATTCACTTGATTGTTATGGGTTATGGATGGTTACATCAAGTGCTTTATGTCCTAGATCTGTTTGATTGGTTCTCTGGAACTTGCCACTGACACTTTGACAGCACCTAGGAATCAAGGCACTACGTGCCCTGCTCACAGGATGAATAATCCACACAAGTCCAATTTATTTCTCAAATTTTCCCCATTATTTGTGTCTTTATCAGGAGAAGATGAAATACTCTTCTTTATATGCCCATAATTTAAAGCTGAAGCCTTCAAAATGGACCTATTCCCTAAATAATGATATATAAACTAGGGTTCTTAGTAGTTGACAGGGATACACTTGAAGATGGGGGAATTAATGGTACAATAACCAAATGCAGGTACTTGAAAAACACCCAGGTTTCCATGTGAAGCAATTTGTGTGAAATTATATCAGAGTATTCGTGGGCTTTGTCTTGTCACTTTGTGAGGCAAAAAATTATTGATTCTTCTTCTATATTTTTCACAAACACAAGAAACCAATTAGCAGTACAGATTATAATGTCATATTAGGACTGCTTCATGTTATAGTATTGATCAACAATGATAGTCAATTTATATAAAAATCCTTTACATGTACAACTTCATATAATTCTTTCAATACCATGATAAAGTATTCTTATCTTCACTTTGCTAATGAGTTTAGAGACTCGTTTGAAGCTAGAAATGTAGGTATGCTAATCATTAAGGTTCATCCACATTTGGAGAATAGGTTGTGGAACTTTCTGTAATCTTATAAAGAAGTAATGGTAAGCTACCCTAAGAAGTAGTTGAAGGAAAGTAATTTAGCATATTTTAGCATTTAGCACATTTTAGATCTTACCATGTTTGCCAGAATTAGCCTTACCTGAAGAAAGGTGACTTTTTGATATACATTTATTTTGTAAACTGACCTCATGCATTCAAATATCCAGGATCCAAACTCCTTGGCACCAGCTCTTGGGGTATTTTCTGCTAGCAAGAAAAGTATCTCAGAATCTTCATGCTACTGGAGTCTTTGAGCGGTGTTTACTGGAAATGACACGTTTTCTGTGCACCTGGAGAACCCCAGTGAAGGATATCGCTCACAGGCAGAAGGATGTGACACCAGTCATTGCTGCTGACTTGTGGACCCAGGAGTAGATAGCAAAACCTCTCATATGTACCTAGGAGGTCATGAGTTGACCCTGCTTCATTTGCTACAGTAGTTTCTGTTCTTTGGCTAATGTTTGTATCTTTCTGCTGTAAAGAGAGTTGTCACAGAAACATTTAAAAACTGTGTGGGAATAGGATGTGGGGAAGAAGAGAAAGGGGAATGTGGAAGGGGAAAGAGGAAGTAACAATGATCAAGATCCAATACACATACATACTAGTTCCAGATAATAAAACTAATTACTATGAATTGTACTAGCAATTTAAAAAAACAAATTGTAGGAGAATTAGATATTATAAGACTCAAGAAAGAAAAAGAATCAACTGAAGCTTTACTACCCAGAGATAATTAACATTAATACTTTGGCATACATGTCCTTGCAGACATTTCCCTGTGCATTGTCAGTTTATCCTTCTTAAAGTAATAGTAGCAGAAAGTCTTATGAAAACTTAATTCCTACAATTTACATGTACTTGTAAAAATACCAGGGGTTTATCCAAGTATGGAAATGTCCATCAGTATTTGGTGTGTAGTACCAATCTTTATGTCTTTAGTTATGATTTGAAATACTAATTGGCTCCAAAAAAAGATACATGTGAACATGTTCGTATGTACAATGCATCTATGTAAAACTGTCTTTACTCTGTAAATCCACTTTTCTCAAAGGAAAAATGAATACTATGGTTGGAAACACCCTTATGTGGGGTATTCAAGAAGCAAAAAGAAGGAAGAGTAGGGGAGAGAGATTTTCTAAGAAAAATCTAAGCACTTTAATCACTTGAACAACTCAGTACTGGGGCCTCAGAAACTCTTCCCCTGGGTTAGAACTTCTCCTCTTCCAGTCCATTTCCCTCGTTATAACAGCACCTGAGGAAGGTGTAGATTTACCTTGGGCCAGAAAACACAGCATTTCCATGCCACAGTTTTGTTGTGTTGTTGTTAAGGTTCTCCAGCTGGGGGCTTGTAAACACCATTTGGATTGTTGGTTTGGTGGCACTATGAGTTCTCTAGCTTTCTCTCCACCGTTATTGCATCTTCAACATTGGGTTTGATCTTTCACAACCACTTGGTTGATAACTGATTCCAACTGTTCCCAGAAGACAAATATAATGGCCAAATGGTCTAGCAGTAAGCCTTGACTCATTTCAGGACATGTGTACCTGTCTTGTTGGAGCATTAACTGTTTACAAGGAAATTGTAATTCCAGAGCCAATCCTTTCACACAAAAAGGTGAGGTAAGATCTAGACTCAACTGGCCAGAGCAGGCCTGTAGTTCTTTGGATGGTAGAGCCTAACCAGCCATATGGTCAGAACAGGTTCTAGGACACATTGGTAAGTGGAGAAGGTACTACTGACAGTTCCACAAGCATAGTTCTTACAAAAGGGAGCACCCCTAGGACATGAAAGAGCCTTTAATCACTTTGAAAACCTTTATTACTGTTGAGAAGCAGACCTTTTGTACCTCTTAATGATTTTATTAAGTCCTAAGCAAACTGAATAGGCCCCTTTTTAGTGCCAGAAATAAGTCGTTGGACTTTTAAACCTCTCTAAAAAGGCTACATCGATGGGAAATTATATACAGTGTTCATAAAACTAAGGATAATTAAATGCACTTTTTATTTTCCAAAGGTGATAATGCTCATTTGTAATTCTCACTTAGGATGCAAATTGGAAGCTGAATTTACAGAGAATCAGACCTAAAGTAGTCATTCTAAAAATATGTTAGCATCCAGTCAATAGACTAACCAAATGGGTACAGTGCAGGGCTGAACTTCTGATGGAAGCTAGTGCTCTTTTGCAGCATCTCAGGTGTAAGTCAAACACCTATTTTAGACAACTGGCCAATAAGCAAAGGGGGCTTGAGTCCTTGAGAGCTTTGGGACCACCTATGTGTTTCTCCGTAAAGATGGGCACACAGCCAACTCACAGGCAGAAGAACATGTTGTCTAGTTGCTTGGCCAGCTGTGGTCACTTTCACTAGGCTATCCAAATGGGACTGCATGTTTGTGTCTCCTAATATCTATACACTTAAACCCTAATCACAATGTGATGTATTGGGAGCTAGGGTCTTTGGTAGGCAGTTAGGTCATGAGGTCAGAGACCACATGAATGTTATAAATGCCCTCATAAGAAGAGACCAGAGAGTTACCTCACTATCTTTCTACCATGTGAAGATTCAACAAGTCAGCTGCTATGATGGTTAAGGTGGGTTGTGAACTTGATTGGCTTTGGGAGCCACACTTCTGAGTGTATAGGGTCAGTCGTAGAGCATGACCTTGGAATCTGTATCTATCCCTGGCCCCTTCCTCTCTGGCACCATTCTCTCGTTCTGCTTCCTGGCTTCCAGGAACTAAGCAGCTTTGCTCTACCATGGTTTTTCACCATGATATTTTTGCCTTGAGGCCAGCTGATCATGGCCCTGAAACCATGAATCAAATTAAATCTCTCCTGCTGTAAATTGTGGATGTAGGGTATTGTGTCCTACAACAGGAAAGTTGACTAATAAACCTGCCTGCACCATAAAAGAGGGTCCTCATCAAAACCCAAACATGCATACCACCTGATCGTGGGCTTTCAACATTGAATTGTGAAAATTTTTCTTTTACTTATAATCCACCTAGTCTTACAGTACTTTGTTAGAGTAGCCTGAACTAAAATATTAGCCAACTTTTTTTCCTCCATCCCAATTGTAACCAGCTATATACATTTGTGAACATGCTCATGGCAGAGACTGGAGTCATGAGCTTTGAGCCTACATGTATAGATTCTGTGACCTTGTTCTATCTCAACTGGAAGTCTATCTGCAGTGCACAGTTGGATGGTTCCATCCATCCCTCTACCCATCACCAACTTCTTTAACTTCCATATTGGTCAAGAAATCACTGGTGGCTTGGGTAAGTTATATTTTCCAAAGATGGCTTCTATGGTATCTTCTATCCCACATTATATTCTTACAATGTGACTTAAACATTCCTCCTGTTGAGTGTTAGAGAGTCTATATCCCTGTCTTTAAACACGTATGGAACTTTGTCATCACCACAACCAATAAAGTATGATAGAAATGATAGAAATAATGCTATTGCTTTTAAGGATGGATCACAAAAGGGCTATCCATGCCTGCCTTGATTTGAGGCACTTGGTCTTCGAACCCAAATTCACAAAGAAAAATCAAACTAGCCAATCCAGAAAAACCACATGGTGAATTCATGTGTAAGTGTTCCAGCCAGCTGAGATCTGAGCCAACTGCCAGATAAGTGAGTTAGGTGCCTCCAGATGACCCATTCCCAGCCACTCACTCAGGTACCATCTCTGAGTCTCCCAGAATAGGCCCCAGACATTGTGGAGAAGAGAAAAGTCATTCCTATCCAAATTCTTGACCCATAGATTCTTTGAGCAGAATCAAATTGTTGTTTTACACCATTAAGTTCTGCAGTGCTTTGTTACACAGCAATAGTAACTGGAACACTGTGACATAACCTCAGTCTGGCTTCCTTGCGTGTCCTGAAGCTGAAAATTGTATTCCATCCTGAGATTCATGGGCCATAAAAGCTCTCACATTCCCACAATTTCAAGCTTCAGCAGGAGCCAACTGGGAATTACATGAGCTCAGAGAGGCTAGAGATAAAGACTTGGCTCTCCTAGGTAGCACACATTTTAAAAAGCAAATAAAATTATTTTACATTTACTTAGACATGTCTTATGAGCTAACATGTGGTCTATTCTAGAGAATGACCCGTGTGCAGCCGAAAAGAATGTGTATTATGATTTTGTGGGGTGGAACACTCTATAAATATCTATTAAGTCCATTTGTTCAATAGCTTGGTTCAGTTCTAGAATTTCATTGTTAATTTTTTGTCTAGATGATCTGTCTATCTGTGATAGTGGGGTATTGAGGTCCCCCACTGTAATTGTGTTACTGTTTATTTGGTTTTTCATGTCTATTAATATTTGTTTTATATAGTTGGGGGCATTCGGATTTGGTGCGTATATATTTAGAATTGTCATCTCTTCCTCTTGGATTGTTCCCTTCACAAGGATGTAATGACCATCTTTGTCTCTCTTAATTAGTTTTGGTTTGAAATCTACTTTGTTTGCAAATAAGACGGCTACCTCTGCATTCTTCTGGGTTCCTGTGGCATGGAGAACTGTTTTCCATCCTTTTACTTTCAGTCTATGAGTTTCTTTTTGAGTTAGGTGTGTTTCTTGTATACAGTACATTGTTGCATTTGACTTTTTAATCCATTCTGTCAGTCTATTTCTTTTGATTGGTGAATTGAGGCCATTAACATTGAGGGTTATAATTGATAGATATTGATTTATCCTTGTCATGATGTTTTACTTTTGTTGGCTCTTTTACTTCTTATTTTCCCCCTTTCCCTTTAGTGTCTTACCTTGCCTGGTGGCTTCCCTCTGTTGGGCCTCATGGAATTGTGGCCTTCATTGCTTTTTGCTAGGATATTGTTTAGAATTGCTTGTAGTGCTGGTTTGGTGTTCATGAAATTTCTCAGGTGTTCTTTATCATGGAAGTATCTAATTTCCCCATCGATTTTGAAAGATAATTTTGCAGGATCATACCACAGTGATATATGTGCACCCATGTTCATAGCGGCACAGTTTGTAATAGCTAATGCTTGGAAGCAGCCCAAGTGCCTATTAACTGGAAACTGGATAAAGAAAATGTGTTTTTTTAATAAAATGGAGTACTACTCAGCCATAAAGAATGAAAAACTAGAGTCATTTATACCTAAATGGATGCATATCGAGGCCATACTCTTAAGTGAAACAAATAGGACACACATGTGTAAATACTGAATAGTTTCTCTAGTGTGAGAAACTGGTAGTGTAAACAAGGGTTAAAATGATTAAAATGAATAAGTGATAATTTGAAATAGGGAAAACGGTCCAAAGACGAAAGAGTGAAGGGAGGGGAAGGAGAAAGGAAAAGAGAGAAAGGAAAAACTATGAGAAAAGAAAAAAAAATGGAAATGAAATCTATGTAAATAGGGAAGAGTGGAGGGGGTGGAGGGCCCACGGGTAATCAGGAAAAAAATAAGAACCAAGATATATTGTGTACAGGTACAAACACCCAATGATAAATGTAAACGAATTGTATACCTAAAATGTACCAATAAAAGAACTAAAAAAAAAAAAAGTAAATAAAAGTTTTTAAATCCTTACTTAAAGCAATTTCTCAACTCTGGTGCATTGAAGGATTGCATTCTCTTTGAAGAAAACCTTAAAAACAGCTGCAACCTCCCTGCCTCTTCCAAATGTGAAGGGTTCCGCGGAACTTTTCCTCCTGCTCTCCAGGTCCCCCTGTCAAAGGAGCTAAGCACTCACCCAAGTTCACTGGACAGGATTACTAAGGGCCCAGATGAACTGAATGCTTTAAATGCCTGGACAACTGGTCAGAACACTCACAGTTCATTACTTAATACAAGAAAAGCTTCCTTCTTCCCCAGACCCTAATGTTCTGCTCTTCACTGACATAAGAAGCCACCAACGTCCTCCTCCTACCATCCTAACACAAGTGAAGTGTGGAAATATGCCCCAACCTATTCTTTGGCTTTTTTTCTTCGTAGAGGTCTGTGGCTCAAGTGGTCACCCACAGTGTTTCATTCGCATCCAGGTGACCAGGCCAGCCTCTCCTCACACAGCTTGTCCCAAAGTCCTCCTCTGTGGAGTTGGATGGTAAACAATCCTCACAAGTGCAGGTATCCCTAGTCAACCCCAGTGAGGCAAAGGTCTCTTCAATTTCCTTTACTCATCAATCTCCTCTCCGAGGACAGATGATAAGTAATTTCCTCCTACATTGGGCTACAGGAAAAGTACATCTTGTTTGGAAGGAGACACTCGTTCCTGAAGAGGAACAGTTGACTCTAATGCCCAGGAGTCAGAGAAAGCAATCAAAGCAGGAAGCAGATAGAAGGCTCTCAAACTTCTGGGCCACCAAACAGGTCCCTCTTAGGATTGGCTTGTCCTGGAAACAAGAGAGGAAACATTTGATGAAATGTAGACTTTCAGTGACAACAGAAAGACACCTTGTGGTGGATGGAAGTCCCCCTGGGGAAATCAAGGGAAGGATTCAAAGGCCAAGGAATAATTTAGGACAAATCAAAAATTACAACCAGAAGTAAAATCTCAATGTACTGGCTGCAAAGCTGGTCACTGACTAGTGTTATCCTGCTTGACTTCAGCCAAGTTTTCTTTAATCCAAAGGCATTTACCTATTATACAGTCCCAACCTAGGACAATAACCAAGATGTGTTTTGCTGAGGTTTCATCCTCATTATGGGCCATGTAAGGGCATTTTCAGTCATGTTTGATATACAGAGAAGAACACTGAACTAGGTAACAGAATATTCCGGTACTTAAGCCAATTCTACTGAAAAGAACTCATATAATGAGACCCTGGTATCCACTAGGGGTTCCTGGCCACAGGTACCTCTACACAATCACCTCTACCTCCCTTTTCTACCTGCTGTAAATGTCTACAATATCTCAAAATTTATCTGAATTATTGAGAAGTCGCAAACATTTTCGTGGTACTTCTGTCTTGGATTCCTCTTTCAATATGACTTTGCTCTTCTAAACGCTCCCACCAAAAGATAAAATCTAGACTCATCCTTACCCCATAAAATACCTATTTTCATCAAGCATTTTAAGAGAGGGGGACCATGCATCATAGCAAGGAGCCCTGTTGTGCTTCTTGCCACCCCTAAAGTCCCCAGGTCTTCTGTGACCACTTCAACTATGGGCTCTCTGCTTTCTCTTCTTTATTTTCTTTATTTTCTGAAGAGTAACAACTAACTCCTTGCCCCCATTTTCTGCAACAGAGTATTTTAATCTTTTCTTCTGTTGTCATGCTCCAGCAAATACAAGGCTCTAAGGAAAGTTCTGCTAATAACTGAGAGAAAGATGGCACAAGGTTGGTCTCTGCCAAGCAGCAATAAGATAGCCCATCTTGGTGTTTGTTTCTCATCTTCCAAATGCCAGGATTGAGCTGCCATCTCCACTTTGGCATTCCCCCATGGACCCACTGGGAGCCAACACTGCATGTGGAAAAGAAATGTCAGCATATTGGCATCTGGGCTAATGAACAGATCTGCTAATTGTGTTTTGCATGAAATGTGAAATTCAAGGAAAACACTAGAGGATATTAGCATTGCTAAGTAGTGTCCTGTGCCATTTTGAAAAATATGTTCATTCCTTCTCTACCACTAATCATCTCTGAAACTTTGAGTAATTAGTTAACATATCCTAGCATCAGTTTTCTCAGTTCCACATTTGTGACATGCTGAGATTAATCTTGGTGATCTGTGATATACACTGCAACTACTTTGGACAGTTATTTGGTGGGCTATAATACAGCTAAAGCAACACCCTATAACCTATACTTCTACTCCTTGGTGTAAACTACAAAGAAATGCATACACATGCCCAGAAAAAATGTAGGAGAATGTTCATAGCAGCACTCTTCATAGCAACTCTATAGCAGGTTCAACAGTGTCTCCCAAAGATACATCTATATCCTAACCCCTGGAACCACTGAATATGACTTGATTTGGGGAAAAGGTCTTTGCAGATGTAATTAAGTTAAGAATCTTGTGATGAGATCATCTTGGATATCTGGATGGACTTGGAATCCAATGACAAGTGTTCTTACAAGAGGCAGAAGGGAACAAGGATACAAGCAAGGAGAAGGTGAGGCCATGTGGGGACTGAGGCTGGGATTGGAGTGATGGGACCACAAACTAGGAATATCTCCAAACACCAGAAGCTAGAAGAGGCAAGGCAGGGTTCTTTCCTGTACCTCTGAGATGGGGCACAGCCTTTTTGGCTCCCAGAACTGTAAGAAGATAATTTCTGTTGTTACAGCAGCCCCAGAAAATTAATACGAGTCCCAAACTTAAAACTATCCACACGTTCATGAATAGCAACATGATTCATGTCTTACCTTGTTTTGTCTTTCTCTAACAAAATTCCTGAAGCTGGATGATTTATATATAAAAGAGGTTTATTTAGCTCACAGTTTTGGATGTCTAAGAGCATTGTGTCAATATTGGCTCCTGGTGAGGGCATGATGGCAGATAGCATTTTATGGAATGGGTGTGCTAGACAGAGATTAAATCATAGGAGAGGAAGCAAAAGAGCAAGCCAGAAAAGCCAAAATGACTTTATAACAACCTGCTGTCACAGAAACCAATCCATTCCCACAAGACCTGAGCCACTTCCTGCTGATGGTCATTAATCTCTTCTGCAGGTGGAACCTGCACAACCTAATTACCTTCCTCAGCATTTACAGTTTCTGTCATCTCTCAGTAGCTTTACACCAGGGACCAGGACTTCAGAACATAGCCTTTAGGGGACAACCATAACCACATCATAGCAATAGATAAGTAGATAAAGGGCAGAGTCACACAATAAAACACAGCAATAGAACAGAATGAACAATGATGAGACAGCTAATCAGCATCATGTTAAACTAAAGAAATCAGACTCAAAGTGCTTAATGCACGATCCTTTTCATATAAAGTCCAAAACCAGGGGAAGAGTTCTCTTGTGATAGAAGATGAACACAGAGTTAGCTTCAGCAAGGGACATTGACTGGAAGGAGCCACAAGGGGCCCCCTGAGGGCCAGAAGTGTTCTGCTTCATGTCTAGGTGTCAACTGCAAGTGTGTGCTTGTTTTGCAGAAATACATTAAGTTGTGTATTTAAGATTTATACATGTTTATTTTCAAAAAGTTTTTAAACTATGTTTTTAATCTTCAAATATTATTTACAGCATTAAATATTTGGGTCACCAGGTTTTCTACTGGCTTGAAGATGGTATGGAAATAGGATGGCTGGTTATAGTAGTTATATGAGAAGCACTTTGGAAATTTAAGGCAGAATTATTGCATATGGTAGCTAAAGTCACATGCTCAGTGACTGTGGCAGGATAACTATTTAGGTTTCGAATGTTCACACTTAAAAATTACAAAAATCCATCAAGTGTGAACTCTACTTTGAAAGCATTCAAAGTGACCGCAGAAAAGTCAAGTTGGCAGGAACTGGTTTATGTCTCCCAATCTATTCATAGCATTCACTTTATAAGCTTACAAACTCACCTCCTTCAAGGAGTCCCCCTTGCTTTCAGATACAGATACTACATAATAGACTATATCTATCTAGTGTTAATGTTTCCATATTTAGTTTGCAGTTTATTCATCATAATGTCTTTGCATGTGCTATTTTGTAAAAGTTCTTGTTTCTGTATGTGTATAACACCCTATTCCGATTTTAAGCATGTTTAAACATTTAGCTTAGGTTAAATTACCTAAACACTGACACAAGGATGAAGATTCCAAAACAAGTGATTTCTGGAGGAGATAATCCTGAGAGAGATGGATAAGGGTATGGGCGACATGGACAGGGGAAGAGAGAAAACCAAGGATGAGTGGGTTCTAGACACGTCCTGCAGAGGGTATCCTCAGCCTTATCCCATAGCTATCTCTGCTGTGTAGATTACACCTTAGAGTTCCCAAGGTGTCTGGGCTTTCATGCTTATTCCTACCCTATCTGTTATTGGCTATGAGGCAAAAATGGCTGCACTGGTTCAAAGGCAGCCTCTGAAGAAGAAGTGCTGTTAGACTCTGAAACACATCGAAGCTGCAGGAGCTGCACCCAAACAGGAAGCAACCCAGAGGGTTGTGAGTAGGGGCAGAAACAGTGTTCACTGCAGGCCCTAACCCCCCATCTCTGTGACATCCTTACTTTCAGCTTTGCAAGGTGCCCTCCTGACCTGGGCCCAGCCCAGCCCAGCCCTTCCTTCTCTCCCCTGCTCTGTGCTGGGCAGGGGAATGGTGAAGCTCACCATTCCCTGATGTTCACCCACGTGCATTAACTGGGCCTCTCTAAACCTACCAAAGTCAGAGAGGAAGAGAAGGTGGCAAGTGCAGGGCACACAGTCCTTTCTCGGACACTGGTCCACATCCACCTCTCCAGCTCTCTCCTGTCTCAGTTGTAGACTAAGTGTCAACTGAGAGCTCCCAACTTGTGATTAGTATCCTGGATTGCAGTCCCACCCCTACTGTACCTTCTGTAGGCTCTTTGAAAATTACTAAGCCTCTTAGTATCTTTCTTTCCCAATCTTTAAAATGGGAGGCACACAGTTCAGCCAGTCCCAGCACCCAGAAGGAAGCTCCCCGCCTCCATCCCAGGCTCCTAGGGCAGAGAAGGTGAGCCGGTCCCAGAACCCAGAAGGAAGCTCCCTGCCTCCATCCCAGGCTTCTATGGCAGAGAAGCTCAGCCAGTCCCAGCACCCAGAAGGAAGCTCCCCCACTGCCATCCCAAGCTCCTAGGGCAGAGAAGGTGAGCCGCGTGGGTGCCAGAAGCACACCACCCCGTGGAAATGAGAAAACACATAAACAAGCCTCAAAAACAGACTTCCAGATCACCTACAGAAACCCCAAAGGAAAACGAGATGGAACAATCTGATACTCAACCACCTGGACTCTCTGAACTGGCAACAAAAGAGGATCTGGGAAAAATGAAATCAGAAATAATTACTCAGATAACAGCAAAGATTTTGCTCATGGTGCAAGACATGATCAATAAATCTAGACAGGACACAGATAAAAAAATAGAGGATCTGAGGAACATGATGGAATCCCAACATAAGAAACAAATGGAATACATAAAACACTTACAAACAGATTTGCAAGAGATTAAAAACTCCATCGAAAGTCTGCACAGCAGAATGAACCAATGTGAGGATAGAATTTCACATATAGAAGATAAGATTGCAATTAGTGAGGAGGAAAAGAAAAATTGCTTTAAAATTGTAAGGAAACATGAGAAATCAATCCAGCAGCTGCTAGACAATGCAAAGAAGAATAACATAAGACTGATTAGAGTCAATGAAGAAAGAAGACAGAGTACAGATGACATAAAAAAACTCTTCACAGAAGTGATGGCAGAAAATTTCCCAAGGAGGAGAAAAGAACTGGACATGCAGATAAGTGAGGCATATAGGACTCCAGATAGTCTTAATCAAAAAAATCTACACCTAGGCATATAATAGTTAGGATTCCAGAAACCCAACATAAGAACAAAATTCTACAAGCAGTGAGAGAAAAGAAACAAATCACATACAAAGGAAAGCCCATCAGAATCACAGCAGACTTCTCAATGCAAACCTTCAAGGCAAGAAGAGCTTGGAGTGATGTATTTCAAGCCCTAAAGGAAAACAGCCTCCAACCCAGATTGATGTACCCTGCAAAACTATCTTTCAAAATTCATGGTGAAATAAGATACTTTCATGATAAAGAGCACCTTAGGAACTTCATGAATACCAAACCAGCACTCCAAAATATTTTAGACAATACCCTAAAAAATGACAATGAGGATCATAACCCCAAGAAACCCAGCAGAATGAATCCATTGGGTGTGACAAATTAAATGCAAAGGGGGAGAATCCAACAAAAAGAAAAAGTCATGACAAGGCTTTTAAAACTTTTAACTTCATCTCCCTAATGAGTGTATAATTCACTCTTATTATTGTGCTGATTAGTATTTTTTTGATTCTAGAGTTGCACACCATTCCTTGTGCTGTACTGGCTATTTATCATCTTCTTATGTCTACATTTTAATTGGGTTGTCTATTAATGAGCTCTAAGAATTCTTTATATATTCTGCTCATAGGTTATATGCATTGTAAATATGGTCTGTTTAAGGACTACTTTTCATTTTAATGATGTCATTTAAAGTTCTAAATTTTGATGGAATCCCATTTATCAATTTTTTTCTTTTATACATCATGTTTTTTGTATCCTAGGTAGTTCTTGCCTACCCTGAATTCATAAATATTTTCTCTTATAATTTCTTCTTAAAGTTTTATACTGTTAGGCTTTCTTATTTAGGTTCATAGATCCTTTCAAATTATTTTCATGTATGGAAAAAAGGGGTTGAGGTTAATTTTTTTATGTGCAGATACCAGGTGTTCTAGTGCCATTTGCTGAAAACACTATCTCTTCCTTAGCTCTTGAATCAAGTTTATATTCTATAAAATGCTAATGTTAAATAATCTTTCAAAACTCAGTGGACCATATATGTATGATTCTATTTCTAGATTCTCTGTTTTATTCCAATGATCTATATGTCTTTCCTTACACCAACACTGCCTTGATTACTGTAGCTTTAGAAGAAGTCTTAAAATTAGGTACTAAATGTCTTCCAACACTGTTTTTGTTTTTGTTTTTAACTTTTCTAGGTCCTTTGTACTCCTACATAACTTTTAAATTTCAATATCCAATTCTTCATTTATAGCAAGTATACACAGACCTGAATTTTTATATATACCTTGTGTTTTCTAATCCTGCTAAATTCAAGTACAAGTTCTAGGGGCTCCTAGAGATTTCTTAGTATTTTCTCTATAGATGATCATTTCATCTACATATAAAGATTTTGCTTCTGCCATGCCAATATTATCCTAGTTGTGTCACTTTATTGCCAGACTATTTTGGTGGAGACTAGGTTTCAAAGTTTAATGGACAGATAAAGAGTAAGCATATCTGCCCTTGTTCCCCACCTTAAGGAGAAAGCATTGTATCTTCTCCATTTATACAAGGCATTCTTGCTGGAAGTATGGAGTACATGTCTTTAATCTGTTGAGAAGGTTCTGTTCTACTTCTAGTCTCCTGATAGCTTTTACCAGGAACAGCTGTAGAATTTAGTCCAATACTTTTTCTCCAACTAGTGACAGGATCATATGGCTTTTTCCTTTCCTCTGTTTAAATGATGACTTTTGGGGGTGGATCTTCCAATGCTGAACCAACACTGCCAACCCTAGAAAAAAAAACCACTTTCTACATCCTGCCAGATCTGACTTCCAATAGTTTGTTTTGTTAAACAAATTTCTATCTATGTTCATACTTTTTTCTTCTATTACCTTTATCCAGTTTTAGGATTAGCACAATGTTGAGTTCCTAAAATGAGGGGAGAAGTGTTCCTTCTTTTTTCTGCTTTAATTGTTTGATATAATTTATCAGTTAAAATTTTTGTGAACCTGCTGTTTTCATATAGGTAGGTTTTCAAGCTAGGAATATACTTTCTTTAATAGGTGCTATTCAAATTTTATATTTCCTCCAGAGTTAGTTTCATTAATTTGTCTTCCAAGGTACTTCTTAGAAGTTGTCAAATTTATTTCAAAAAAGATTTTTGTAATATACTTTCTATATCCTTTTAAATTTTGTAAAATCTGTGGTAATGTCTCCTAGATCTTAATATTGTAATTTAAAAAATGTATAACTGATATTGTGTAACAGGAAGAAAAGGTCTAAAAGAGCAAGGGTATTGTGAGTGGTTGGGGAAGGGAAAAAGGGAAAGGAAAAAATATGAGAAGAGGAAAAAAATGGAAACAAGGTCTTTACAAATAGGGAAGGGTGGAGGGGGTGAAGGGAGGGCAAGGGAAGGGAAAAAAAAAAGAACCAAGAGACTCATGTAATGGTACAAGATCCCAATGATAAATGTAACTGTATTTTATATTGAAAATGTACCAATAAACTTAATGGGGAAAAATATTATTTCATTTCATTTCATTTTATGATACTGGGGGTTGAACCCAGAGCTTTCACACTGAGCTACACCCCAACCCTTTTTAAAAAATTCTTTATCTTGAGACAGGATATCATTAACTCACTAAATTGCCCGGGCTGGACTTGAACTTTCAATGATCCTGCCCTAGCTTCCCAGAGTACTGGGATTACAAGCACGCACCACCACACATGGCTTCCAGGGTCAATTTAAATGGCATTGTGCCTGTGTTAAAAGCACACATGCGTGTATACACACACACACACACACACTCAAGTTTTTACATTTTAGTTTGTCTTGAAATACTTATGGGCCAAGTGATATACTTTCTGAGATTTATTTCAAAAATATAAGCAAGGTGAAATTGAATGGGGATATATGTTGACCATGAATTGATAGTTATTGAACTTGGGTGATGAATATGATCTACTTTTTCATGTTTGAAATTTTTTTATAATAAAAAGTTTTCTTAAATCAAAAAAATTGGGAGGCACAGTCATAATCTATCTTCTGGGATTGTTTTGAGTATCAGCTGTATTAAGTAAAATTAGATAAATAAACCATGGAAAGCCCTTACATTAGAAACTGTCCACAGTGAGCTTTCACCACCCCTTTCCAACTACTTATTATTAATGTTAGTCAGGTGCTCTGTCCAGTAACAAAGACATGAAAGAGGCACAAAACTATATCATGAAAGATGATATGCTACTAATTGAATATGGGGGAAAATACAGCTTCAGTACAAAAACCCAAACATAAAAATGTCCTCATTCTGAACAAAGTGCAGAGTGAAATGTTGACAAATAATACAACAACCAAAAGTTATTTCCTGTGACTCAGAATTGTAATACTGCTGTTCAGTAGAATAATAATTACATCAACATCAGTAGCACAAAATGATAAAAATCGTAATAGTAAACTGCATTAACTTTTTTAAAACTTACCATTCATCTTTGGTTTAATTAGTTATGGTAATGATTTCATAGGCTACTCATAATGTGATAAGTAATTAAAATTAAGAGCTGACATTCATATTGGGAAAACAAACATTTCTCAAGCAGAAATTAAGCAGTATTGCCACCATATTTACATATGGTTGAAGAAATGTGATTGTGGTAAAAAAAAAAAGTTTACAAAATGAGAAAGGCAAGGCAGCATATTTTCTATTTACATGGCTTTATAACTAGCTAAACATATTTAACTGTATTAACAGTAAAACACCAATTCAGGAATTTGCAGGATATGTAAGGTAAAAATCTTGTTTCTAGAGTCCAGTGGTAAGTGCAGTTTAAAAAAATATTTAAGTATTAATATATAAGCCATTTAAGGAAAATTATGCAACTGTATTAGGATAATTTAAGAAAGATGCTTAAATAGAAGCAGGTTTAAACAGCTAAACTTGAAATATGAGAATACTCTTCATGAGAGACATCCTAGTATAATGGATAAATAGTAAATGGAGAGTCCTTGCATCACTTCTTACCTGTTATCTAATCTTGGGAAGATCTTAGTTTGTGTTTCTCCATCTATAAAACTAATAATATTTAACATAATTACTGTGAGGATTAGACTGGGTATAAAACCACATCCAGATGAATGCTAATATGTAACATAGATTTATTATAATACTGCTTAACATTCGAACAATGCTTTGTGCAGTTTGACAATGTTGATAATTTATCTAGAAAACTAAGGCAGAGATACAAGTTTTTTAAATTTAGGTTTAAAAAATAGGAACTTTACCTTTTGAATCTTTAAAGCATTCTGTTAATCCTTATTTTGTGATGCTGAATAGAATGTGTAAGATTAATAAAGCATTTGGTGAAAAGTAATAAAAGTTAATAGAAGGACCAGCTGGATCAATGTGGAGATATTAGATGCACTTTTCATATGATAATGCATTTTATTCCAAATGAATGAAAATTTTATATGTAAAAGAAAAAAAGAATATTTTCATCCTAATAGTGCAAAGAAATTTTGTGGCAATGAAAAACATTGACAAGGTAGATCATTTAAAAGAATGAAAAATGTATACTAAAGAAGGAATGGTGGAACAAAAAAGCTGTTTGGATTTACAAGTGTTTAATAATTTTTTAAAGTAGATCGAAATCTTTAAGGCTTTATACTCCTTAGTGGGCAGATTTATAGAGAGAATATAAATGCAATGATACAAGTAAAACTCAATTCATAGTCAAATGAACTAATATTAAAAGTGAAAATGGAAACAACATTGACCTAGTTCTTGCTGTTATATTGAGTAAAAATTTTTAAGTGTGCATGTGTCTTCAAGCCAGAAGCATTGTATATTAGTAGTCATTTTTTAAAAGGGGACAAAAAGAGTTCTACACCTTATCTTTTGACATACTAAGTCATTTTGAGTAGCATATACCCTGGAAAATACTTAAAAACTACTTGTACAAGTTTTTTTAAAAGCCCATCAGTTGAAAGAAATGGATCTTAGTGTGTTGCTATTACTATGGTAAACTGTTATATAGCCTTTAAATATTAATATATGTTAAATTGTATGCAAAAATAAAATGTTAATTAGAATATAAAAAAAGAGGCACAAAACTGATATATGTTATGCTCTGGGACCCCTTACCTAGTTTGTACTAGCAACACATTATACATTCGCTTGTAGAGAATTTTCCTGACTTTTGGCACTACAGCACCTGAATCCAGCTCTGGAAACAAACTGTAGTTTTTCTTAGGCTTCGTGTCTTAGGAACAAACTTAAGGACAATAGTGAGAGCAAAGGAAAGTGATTGGAATCCAACATGAGTTCCATTTGTACAAGAAAAAACTCTGCAAGATTTTCACCTTCATCCATATCATTGTCCTCATGAACACCATGGTTATAACCACCAACTCCATCAATATCAACAGCGCCACCATCTTCATCCATATCACCATTCCCACTGGCATTACCAATCAGCACCAGCATCCTCTTCTACCACATTATCATCCATTGAATGGCTTTGTGGCGCCATACTCTCATTTATTCTTCCACATTCTGGAAAAATTGATAAAATGAACATACACTAAGGTCTTCATTCATGAGTCAGGTAAGGAGATTCATTTTTACTATGGCTGGTTTTTTATATCATACTGGCTTCAGCCTGACACAAGTTTCAAAAACTATCTACTCTGTACTCTGTTGTTACTCTAGACCACCTAATCTAGACTATGTTGCTATTCTAGACCATCTAAATCTAGACTCTGCTGCTAACTATAGGAATAGCTTGGGGGATCTCTTCACCCATAGAAAGGGAGGAAAATAGAAGCTATATCACAGTGACAAGTGGAGATTAAGAGATACTCCAGTACTTTCAAAAGAGAACACATTAACTAAATCTACCAAATGTCAGCTCACTTTCCCACCTGACTTCTTTGAGACAGAACTGAACATACATCATCATGAAGGATGTACATATAACAAAGTAATAAAACTAATTCTATGACTAAGAAGCAAGTATGTTAACCATGAGAGTTAATTTTGTTTTATGAGCTAATATTTGGTTCTAGATTCTCTGTAAGCCATGAAAAAAACAAAATTTTCCGAAAAGCAAGTATACAATACTTCAATAGAAGTACGTTTACACTGACATAAATTCTAAAAGATATTTTTCTTAATGAAATCTTCTATGGAATTTTCTGAGATCAAGTTTTTGAAAGTGCAGATGAGTTTCTATCTGATAGTTGGTTTTTTACATGGACTTTGGACAAACTGGGAGGCCTACAATCAAATATATAGTCAAGGTGATTCTACAGGGAATGAAGTAGGTGCAGTTCAAGATTGGTGCCTGATAGATTTAACATAGAGGCAGATTTCAGACAGCATGGAAAGGGGTTGAGACTTTGTCTCTTAAATGCTCTTTCCCTAATGTCAGTACTTGCAGCTGTTTTTTTGATTAGGGATGACTTTTGGGGGCTCAAGATTTTGTTCTTTGGCAGGAGCCTCATGTACTGATGTTCAGATTGAAGGTAGGTCTTTATGTTATAATAATAAAGACTGATAATAGTAAGTGACAATAAAGCAGTTAGCTTATAAGCTGTTGGATTTTGATTAATTATATGTGGGAAAGAATCTACCCAAAACAAGCACCAATGTATTTGCATAATTAACATGAGCCCTTCTTTCTGGTAGAAAAATTACACTATTTTGGATGTACAGTCTTCTAGATTTAGTTATTGGTTAAGCTCAAACTGTATCAAGAAGTTAAAGCTGATTTTGTCAGAACTTGCTTCTATTTCCTGAAAGCCAAATGACTAACCAAACAATTAAAGTAATTGAGAAGTTTGAGAAAATGTATGTCTCTTTCATATGAAGAAATTCCTATCTTGTCCTCTTGTAGATTTCATCTTCATCAAAATAACATCAAAATGAACACTATAAGTTTCCCAAACTGCCAGCATTTTTGTTATTGATCTCCCAGCCACAATCCTTCATGTTGAGAATTATATAACAGTAGTCACTCGCTTTCCTGGGACACTCCTTTGATGTAGTCTTGGTGTTAGAGGACCTTGACAAGAAGGTATCTGCTGATGGTACAATTAGGTTGCTTGGTATGACTGGATAAAATATGTCTCTAGGAAAGCTTGAATTATTCCACATGGTGACTACAGTGCATTTATCAGCATTATAGAAAGATTGTTCCATGGGCATCTTGAAGTACATGGACCCCCAAGCAATCTAATCCCTTGAGTATTGATTTTTATCACCAGTTCATGCTCTTCATTATATTCTTAATACCACTATTATGGAACCTCTCCCAGGTCCCAGGCACTGTCCTCATGATTTTATCTGTGCTGTCTCATGTAATTCTCACAGCTGATATGGTGCTGTACACATATTTGCACCCATTGTCCATCACACAGCATCACCTTCCTACCACAATCACCTGTGTTTTTCCATTTTAATTTTTATTTCTTTTTCTTTTTTACCCTAGGAGCATATAAGTCATACCCAAAGCAGGCAAGATGTACTAGAGAATCACCCTCCTGAGATTATCCCTCAGCCAACAGCAGACACGACTTGGTGAACAAATGCTCCTGTGACCTTCCCTTCCAGGTGGGTGTGTTCCGGTCTCATCAGGATTTAGACCCAGTATCTCTCAGCATACCCTGTTCTTTAATGCATTCTTCATTGAATTCCTTCTCTTCTCACAATTTCCTGGCATCACCCTGGAGATAATTCCTGTCTCAGGATTAACTCACAAAGGAAGAAATAATTAAGACAAATATCAAACACATCTGATAAGTTACTTTTATCCCCAGCTTACAAACAAAGAGATGAAGATTCAAAATGCTATAGATTGAATGCTTGCCTCCCACTCCAATCCATATGTTGAAGTCCTAGTCCCCAATGGAATGGAATGAATGGAATCAAATCAAATTGAATCAAATCAGGAGGTGGGGGTCTTTGGTAGGTGATGAGGTCCTGAAGGCAGAGCCATCATGAATGAGATTAGTGTCCTTCTAAAAGAGACCTCAGAGAGCTTCCTTTGCCCCATTCTGCCATGTAGAGACACCTTGAAAAGATTGCTGTCTGTGAACCAGGAAGCAGAGCATTCATCTTGGATTTCCCAGCCGCCAGAACAGTAAGCAATAAGTTTCTGTTGTTTATAAGACTCTCAATCTACGCTATTCTGATATATCTTCTAAGATAAGCAGTGATTAAACAGTTTGCTCAAGATCATACCACTACTGAACAGAAAAACTGGATTTGGTGGCACATGTACCTAGCCAATTCCACCACTCCACACCGCTTCATAGAATTAGAACTAGTTTGGCATGGAGATGGTAAACAGACATGGCTTTGTGAACATGAACATCTAGAACCTGCAAGTCCTTTCTCACAAGACTGATTTTCCAGTTTTTATATCTTCAAAGGACATTTTCTTATTCCTGTTTCATTTGTAGAAGTTTGTTTGCTGCTTTGTAAGTGATGCATAAATAGTTGCCCAATTAAGGTAACTGCAGTTTCATGTTCTAATCACAACATTATGCACATCTTGTGCAAGAGCTTTCCATTGTCCTTGCAGATCTACTGTCTACTTCTCTCCACTATGCTGTCTGTCACCTGATAAAGCAACAA
The DNA here is from genome assembly GCF_053883595.1 of Heterocephalus glaber. NCBI lineage: Eukaryota > Metazoa > Chordata > Mammalia > Rodentia > Bathyergidae > Heterocephalus > Heterocephalus glaber. The sequence goes on along the minus strand of NW_028258330.1, from coordinate 6,155,073 downwards.
ATCCCCAGTAGGAATAAGGAGCCCCAGAATCCAAAAGTCAATAGGTTTAGTTTTTCCCAATCATACTCTGGTAATAACAAAATAGATTTTCCAAAGAGTCAAAATTAATCAGTGAGACATGATTGAGTAAATAGCTTTTGGGTGGTTTTAATAAAAGCAAAATTCCTTGCTTCATATTGTAATAAAAATGCATTTAAAGTGTAACAGGCTAATGTGAGCAAAGAGAGAGAAGATGATCTTTTTAGATATTTCAGAAGTACAAGTTCTGGAGATGAAAAGTAAGGTTGAGTGCTTAAAAGTGCAAACTGGGTATTTTTAGCTGTGGAAATGTGTAATGGAAAAAACAGGTAGGGGAAAATTGATTAGGTAGGCAGAAAAAGAGCAAATATCCAAGTAAATACAGAACATTTGCATGAGCAGAGCCAGGGAAAGGAAAAAGGAATTAGAAGGTACAGCAAAAATTAAGTCACCGTCTATTGGTTCCATAGATTTTGGTAAAAGAGAAAGGATAATGTATATTTTGGGGGATGGTGAGCCCTAGAATATCCTTCATTTAATAAAAATTTACCCACATGGATGGCTCAGGTCCACAGCTTTTTTTTTCAATTGGATGGCATTGTATTAGTCAATTAGACTCTTCAGATTCACTTCTTCCTGTCTTTGCCTCAGTTATTAGGCTTAGACTTTTGCCTCCCTGCATGTGTCCTGTCTGGCCTGCCCTCCTGGCCCACTTACAGACACAGTCCCCTAGTACACCCCTGCTTGCTTATTGTCAACTCTATACATGTGTCATGTGATGCCCACTGCCAGAAGCATCCTCACTACCCTGTCATCTCTTCTACATGACTCACTGTCACTTGTTCCTTAAGACCAACCAATGAAGCTGGGCATGGTGCTGCACACCTGTAATCACAGACCTGTGGGAGACTGAGGCAGGAGGACTGCAAGTTTGTCCCTAAGTCTTTACAGGAAGTAAAATAAGGACAGTAGAGATATTCAAATTGTACCCACAGTACAGCAGAATCACTAAGAGGCCAGGATATATGTTTGTTCCACAGCCCAAGAACTGGGCAATGCTTCTCTTTTCACTGAGACTAAGCCAATACTTCATGGCAAGGGGGATTATTTTTGTGGATGATTATTTATTTTACAGTTCTGTTAGGCTGAATCACTTGCTTTTCTCAGCTGTGGGCTGAGAGGTCCAGTGCTCAGCTCCCAGAAAACCAGGCTGCCCTTGATCCAATGTCCCATCTTTAAGATTCCGGCTGTTTGAGAAGGAGCAGGCCAGGCACAGCAATCAGATGGAATTTACTGTGGGTGGATGGCGATTCATTGCATTTTGCATTCTCTGATGCACAATGTCTCTGATTGCTCGCACTGTCATTTCAGGTTTGACATCTTTCTATGGGGAACATCTGTGAAATGTGCACTTCTCTTCACACCGGCAAAAAAGCAGACAAGACACTGCTAATTATTTTTATTCAGATGATACAGTGACATATACAGTATCATTTGTACTGCACATAGGCCTGAATTATCTTTTGACTTTGACAATTATTGGTTTCTCATCTTGTTGCTTTCCCTGGTTTTTCTAACTCACACCTTCACATCCACCTGCCCTTCTAGGACTCTAGGCTAAGCCAAAATGATAACTCTTTCTTTCTTATTTTTTAGGGAAACATCGGCCCTGCTTTTGTGTAAATATCCTCTTTTGCACAGTCCCTGCCATCACGTCCATCTCTAAAACTACCACCATCTTCAGAGAATTCCGGGCTGTTCCATAGGGGAGGAAGACTTGAGAAAAAATAGTTCTGCACAAAAACTCAGTCTTCTTATGTTTTAATTCCTTCCCATTCTGCACACACACAATGGTATTCACTTAACATTGTGACTCTTCACCAGGAGTAATACCAAATGAGTTCTAGTGCAAAGCATTTTGGGTGTCAGTGGGTAATTTTTGAGCAGTGGAAGGCTTCTTCCACATACCAACAAGTAGAACTGGTCTTGCCTATGGGAACAGAGTACTATCCAAATATTTTTTCTAATAACTAATATGCTAAGTTGTTGTGGGACCCTCAGCAAGATGGCTACAACTCTGGCTTACAGTTACTGGTTTACAGTTTTCACAAGTGTAGAAGATGGGAATGTATAGTGCTAAATGTCATGCACAGTGCATACTGCTCTAAAGTGCTGCCTAATACCAAATAAATATTTCTGGAACATTTAAGTTTCCCACACTTTGACATAGAGATGGAAACAAAACTAAAGACAAGACAACGCACTCTGGAGATTTATATCATGAAGCCATCCTATTCACTTTCCACTAAACGAAGTGTAATCATGACAAAATAAGAACAACAAAATAAAAACATGGTATGGATCTCATGTAATAGCAAGTTTTTTCACCATCCTTTTGCTTTCAAATGATGGTTTTAAGTGTTTTTTACTTTGGTCCATACTTTTTTAATTACTTGGCAACCTGTTCCTAAGAGAAAACAATATCACCCTAGAAATCTGGTTTCTGATGACAATTATTTCTGTATAGGATATGTGCCAGCTGACACCAGACACTTCCCCTGTACAGCTAGGTAGGGTATTGGAAGTGTGTGGCAGATTAATAATGATAACTGGCTCTCCTCCTCTGAAGACTTGGGATCTATACTCCCTTCTGCCAGATTTGGGAAAGCTCTGGGACTGCTGTGACTAATAGAATGTGGCAGAAAAGATACAAGAAGTCACCAAGCTCGCTTCCTAAGAGATGGTGGCCTCTACTTCCTGTCTTTCAGAACACTAACTCAACATTGCTTTTCCCACAGAAAGACAGCTGCCATTTAAGAGTCAAAAGTGTGACTACCCCAAGGCCACCATACCATGAGAAGCAAAAGGCTCTGGAGGATCAGCTGTCATGTGGAAGGGGCAAGAGGGCAAAGAGCACCAAGACACCTGTCCTGTGGGAGAGGAGGCCATCTTGAATATGGATCCTTCAATTCCTGCTCTTCCAGCTGTCAGAGAATGACAAACGAGAGAAAAACCGTACAATCAAGCCCTTCCTGAATCCTCAACTCTCAAAATCATGAGTAAAATGAAATATTTGGCTTAACCATTATGTGTGGTGTAGTTTGTTATGTAGAAATAAGTGCACGGAATGAGCCGTCAGGATCTCTGAGGAAGCAGTTATCCTTCTAACACAAAAATAAATGGGGTGGTGTTAAATGTCAGTCCCTGCCCTTCTCTTATGGGCCTCAGCAGCTGGCCCTGTGACTCAAAGCCTCTTAGTTGGATTCAACAGACTTTGTCTTTTCATAAAGCCAAATATTTGCTTCTGCTAATGTAGCAGTGCAGGCTGACCATTATCAACCATTTGGAAGAGTTTAATGGACCTAAAATCCCAGGTGATGTGTGTTTGGACAGAAATACCAGTAACCTCTCTTGCTTGATGTTACAAAACATGAATCAGCAGAACACAGGTTCATTTGCAAATAGGAATTGGGGAGCAAGAGCGCATCCATAGAGCATGTCGATAGCCACAGGTAACCTCTCCCAAGAGACTGTACTAAGCACTGTTTCACCATGGAAGCCCCATCGCTGGACTTTGTTCTGGGGTTGGAGAAGCTTCAGCCAGTCTGAGCTTTTTCTGTAACCATATTTATAGTTTTTGCTAGGCTGCTGTTTCCTCCAAACTCCTTTGGCAGAATGGGAAATTTTAGGGGCTTTTAAATTAATTAGCTTTTTCTGTTTTTTTTTTTAATTAGTGGACATTTGAGTACAGTCTTCAGTTTGCAGAAAAAAAATATCAGTGAGAAGTACAGAGTTTCCATATACTCCTCATCCCTCTGCAACTTTCCCCGTTTTTAACATCTTGAATTAGTGTGGTATATGTGTTATACTTAAGCCACTACTTATACATTGTTAATCCTTTTATACCTAGTATTCCCTTTTTAGAACCGCACATAACAATGGGAGGTAATAAACATTTTTCTCTTCAAGTTCTTGTTCCTTGAATTTTCCTAGGTAACACATGAATTTCATGCAAGAATTCAAAAAATGCAACCTTTAGCATAAATGAATTAATGACTACATTCTCACTGTGTTGTACATTTCTGACTTCTGACAAATGTACCATTCATGTATCTCCCATTATACTGTCATACACTTTTGGATTTATAGAACTGTTGCACAGTTCTTGTATACCTAACACACTCAATTTTCCTTGTTATAATTATCTTACATTACTAAAGTTCATTTGTCACAATTAATGTACTAATACTATTTATTACCTAAATTTATAATGTATTCAGATTTCCTTAGTTTTCATCTAATGTCATGTGTGTGTGTATGTGTGTGAATGTGTATGTGTGTGTGTGTGTGTGTGGTACTGGGGCTTGAACCCAGGGCCTTGCACAAGCCAGGAAGATAGCTAGGAGTATGGGCATATATCACTACGTCAGGCCCTAATGTCCTTATTATCGCTCCAAGATACTAACTTATATATTGTCTTCTTGTGTCCTTTGACTCTTATTATTTATGACAATATCTCAGACTTCCCTTGGTTTTGATAAACTTGAAAGTTTTCAAGTATTTTATAAAGTATTCTTTTCTTGGGATTTTTCTGATGTAATTCTCATCATTAAGCTTGTATAATAGAATCATTGAGACAAAAGCAAAGTACCTTTCTTATCACATCCTATTAAGGACAAATGATATCAATGTGATTTATTGTTGTTGATGTTAACTTTGATTATCTGGCTTAAGATAACCTGATCAAGTGTCTTCCTGCTAAATTTACCCTTTTCCCCCTACCTTTTCTGAACTGTATTTTTGAGAAGGAAGTCATTATGTATAGCCTACATTTAAGGAACAAGAAATTATGCTCTGCTTTATTAGAGGCAGAACAGCTACAAAAAATTGTATAGAATTCTTTTGAGTAGGAAATGTGTTTATTCTGCTCCATGTGTTTATTTATTCAATCATGTGTTTATATTCATATGTACAAGTCAATACTACTTTCTTAATTCTGTTGCCCAAATTTTCCCAGTTAATAACATCAAGAATTCTCCTGAATCAGCCCACTGCAAACAGTCAGGTCTGTGCATGCCCTACAGAGGTCCTGAGTTGCAAGGAAGACATTGAATCAGCCCACTGCAGACAGCAACCTGGTTCCACACTACAAAGACACAGAGGACACCGGACCACCAGACCATGGTACTGAGTCCCGCTGCTCCCAGCCCAGAGGCAGGGGCTTCTGAGCCACTGTTCCACTGTTCCTGGTCCAGAGGAAGGGGCTTCTGGGACACCATCCCTACCGCTGCTCCCAGCCCCTGTCCCACCTCTCCCAGCTCAGAGGAGGTAATCTGTGCAGGCGCCAACAGCCCCCACCACAGTTCAAATGAGAAAACATGTAAATAAGTCTCAAAACCAGACTTCCAGATCACCTACAGCAACCCCAAAGGGGAATGAGATGGAACACTCTGATACTTAACTACCTGGACCCACTGAACTGGCAACAAAAGGGGATCTGGAAAAAATGAAATCAGAAATAATTTCTCAGATAACAGGAGAAATTGTGCACCTAGTGCAAGACATGATAAATAAATCTAGAGAGGAGCTGAGGAACATGATGGAATCCCAACATAAGAAACAAATGGAACCCATAAAACAGATGCAAATAGATTTCCAGGAGATGAAAAACTCCATTGAAAGTCTACACAGAAGAATGAGCCCATGTGAGGACAGAATTTCAGATATAGAAGACAAGATCGCAATTAATGACCAGGAAAAGAAAAATTGCTTCAAAATTATAAAGGAACATGGAAATCAATCCACAGCTGCTAGATGATGCAAAGAAGAATAACATAAGACTGACTGGAGTCAATGAAGAAACAGGAGAGAGTGCAGATGACATAAAAAAATCTCTTCACAGAAATAATGGCAGAAAACTACCCAAGCAGGAGAAAAGAGCTTGACGTACAGATAAGTGAGGCATATAGGACTCCAAATAGCCTTGATCAAAAAAAATCTACACATAGGCACATAATTGTTAAGATACCAGAAATTCAACAGAAGAACAAAGTTCTACAAGCAGTTAGAGAAAAGAAACAAATCACATACAAAAGAAAGCCCATCAGAATCACAGCAGACTTCTCAACACAAACCATCAAGGCAAGAAGAGCTTGAAGTGACATATTCCAAGCCCTGAAAGAAAACAGCCTCCAACCCAGATTGATGTACCCTGCAAAACTATCTTTCAAAATGGATGGAGAAATAAGATACTTTCATGACAAAGTCACCTTAGAAACTTCGTGAATACCAAACCAGCACTCCAAAGAATTTTACACAATATCCTAGGAACAGACATTGAGGATCACAACCCCAGGAAGCAAAGCAGAATGAAGCCATCTGGCATGACAAGAAATTAAATGTAAAAGGGGAGAACCCAAAAAAAAGAAAAAGTCATGCCAATGATAAGTCAATATGTTTCAGTTATAACCATCAATGTTAATGGTCTCAATTCACCAATCAAAAGAAATAGACTGGCAGAATGGGTCAAGAAGCAAAATCCAACAAAATGCTGCATACAAGAAACACAATTCAAAAGGAAACTCATAGACTGAAAGTTAAAGGGTGGAAAACAATACTCCATGCGACAGGAACCCAAAAAAAACCAGGAGTAGCTATCCTCTTGGCAGATCACATAGATTTCAAACCAACCCTGATTAAGAGAGACAAAGAAGGACACTATATCCTTGTAAAGGGAACAATCCAAGAGGAAGAGATGATAATCATAAATATCTATGCACCAAACACTAGTGCAGCCAACTATATAAAACAAATACTAATGGACATGAAAAGTCATATATGCACTAATACAATGGTAGTGGGGGACCTCAACACCCCACTGTCACAAATAGATAGAGCAACTGGACTAAAAATAAGTAATGAAATACTAGAACTCAATCGAACTCTTGAACAAATGAATTTAACAGATGTTTACAGAGTCTTCCACCCCACAAAATCAGAATACACATTCTTCTCAGCTGCACATGGGTCATTCTCCAAAATAGACCACATACTCACACATAGAACATGTTTAAGTAAGTGCAAAGGAATTGAAGTTATCCCCTGTATATTATCAGACCATAGTGCGATGAAATTGGAGATCCATAGCAAAAGAAACTCAAAAAATTTCATAAACATGTGGAAATTGAACAACACACTTCTGAATAACCAATAGATCACAGAGGAAATTAAAGAAGAAATCAGACAGTTCCTTCAATTAAATGACAATGACAATACAACATGTCGGAATCTATGGGACACAAGGAAAGCAGTCTTATGAGGGAAATTCATAGCAGTGAATACACATATTTGGAAAACAGAACAAGCCCAATTAAACAACCTGTTGCTGCACCTCAAGCACCTAGAAAAAGAAGAGCAGGACAACCCCAAAGCTCATACAAGGGAGGAAATTATAAAGATCAGAGGAGAAATCAATGTAACGGAGACTAAGAGAATGATACAAAAAATCAATGAAGCCAAGAGTTGGTTCTTCAAAACAATAAACAAAATTGACAACTTTGTCAGAAAAAGGAAAGAAAAGGCCCAAATCCATGCAATTAGGAATGAAAAGGGTGAAATCACAGCAGAACCAGCAGAAATCCAAAGGATCATCAATACCTACTTCCAGAACCTATACACCAATAAGATGGACAACACTGAAGAAATGGACAGATTCCTAGATACATATGAATTACCAAAGTTGAACGAAGAAGACCTAAAAATTCTAAACAACCCAATATCAACCAATGAAATTGAAAATGTAATTAAAAACTTATCAACTAAGAAAAGCTCGGGCCCTGATGGCTTCACTGCTGAATTCTATAAGACATTTGGAGAGGAACTGCTGCCACTACTGTTTAAACTCTTTAATGAAATTGAAAGGGAACCAATACTCCCAAATTCCTTGCCAGAAGCAAGCATCACCTTGATCCCCAAAGCAGAGAAAGACCCAACTGAAAAGGAGAACTATAGGCCAATCTCACTAATGAACATAGATGCAAAAATTCTTAATAAGATACTGGCAAACAGAATGCAGAAGATCATCAAGAAGATCATACACCCTGATCAAGTGGGATTCATCCCAGGGATGCAGGGATGGTTCAATATATGAAAATCAATCAATGTAATACACTGTATCAATAGAGCCAAGGACAAAATCCATATGAGTATCTCCATAGATGCAGAAAAAGCATTTGACAAAATCCAACATGCATTTATGATAAAAAACCTACAAAAAATTGAAATAGATGGTCTCTACCTCAAACTGATAGAAACTATCTATGAAAAACCAACAGCCAATATCATACTAAATGGTCAAAAACTGAAATCCTTCACACTAAAATCAGGAACAAGACAAGGATGTCCACTATCACCACTCTTGTAAAATATAGTTTTGGAAACATTAGCCACGGCAATTAGACAAGAGAAAGAAGTAAAAGGAATAAAGATAGGAAATGAAGAAATCAAATTGTCATTATTTGTGGATGACATGATACTTTATATAGAAGACCCCAAGAACTCCACCAAAAGTCTTCTAGACTTCATAACCAAATTCTGTCAAGTAGCTGCTTACAAGGTCAACACACAAAAATCAATAGCTTTCATCGACACAAATGACAGACTCACTGAGAGAGAAATAGGACAAATAATTCCTTTCACAATAGCATCCAAAAAACTGAAATACCTAGGAATCAACCTAACAAAAGAAATCAAAGACCTCTTCTCTGAAAACTATAGCACTTTGAAAAGAAAGATTGAAGATGATATCAGAAAATGGACAGACATCCCCTGCTCCTGGGTAGGAAGGATTAATAGAGTGAAAATGGCCATACTTCCAAAACTGCTATATAGATTCAATGCAATTCCAATTGAGATCCCAGCAGCACACTTCATGGACCTTGAGAAAACAATCCAAAAATTCATTTGGAACAAGAAGAGACCCAGAATAGCAAAATCAATTCTAGGTAACAGAGACATGTCAGGGGGTATCACAATCCCCAACCTGCAACTCTACTACAAAGCTACTGTGATAAAAACAGCATGGTACTGGCAAAGAAACAGACCTGAGGACCAGTGGAACAGATCAGAAGATGCAGAAACAACGCCAGACACACTCAGCCATCTCATCTTCGATAAAGGAGCCAAACACCCTCACTGGAGGAAAGATAGCCTCTTTAATAAATGGTGCTGGAAAAATTGGGCTTCAACTTGCCAAAGATTAAAACTAGACCTGTATCTCTCACCATGCACTAAACTAAAATCAAAATGGATTAAAGATCTAAATATTTAAATAGAAACTCTGAACCAGCTGGAACTGAGGTTAGGTAGAACCCTTGAAGACAACGGTGTAGGAAAAGATTTTATGAGCAAAACCTCAGTTGCCCATGAACTAGCACAAACAATCAACAAGTGGGATCTCTTCTTATTAAAAGGCTTCTGCACAGCAAAAGAAACCACCAGCAGTGTAAAGAGACAACCCACAATGTGAGAAAAAATCTTCACCTGCTCTTCCTCAAAAAAAGTCTACTATCTCCAATCTATAAAGAACTTTAAAAGATCAGACCTCCCAAATTTAAAGACCCAATTCAAAAATGGGCATCTGAAATGAACAGACATTTCTCAGACAAAGAAGTAGAAATAGCAAATAAATACATGAAAAAATGTTCACCATCATTGGTCATTCGAGAGATGCAAATGAAAATAAAGCTGAGATTCCACTTCACTCCAGAAAGAGTGGCTGCTATCATGAAATCCACCAATAACAAATGCTGGCGGGGCTGTGGGGAAAGAGGAATCCTGTTCCACTGCTGGTGGGACTGTAGACTGGTGCAGTCACTGTGGAAATCAGTATGGAGATACCTCAAAGAACTAGGACTGGAAGTCCCATTTGACCCCGCTATTTCACTGCTGGGGATCTTCCCCAAAGAATTGAAAGAATCATACCACAGTGATATATGTGTGCCCATGTTCATAGCAGCACAGTTTGTAATAGCTAAAACTTGGAAATAGCCCAAATGCCCATCAACTGGAGACTGGATAAAGAAAATGTGTTTTTTTATAAATGGAGTACTACTCAGCCATAAAAAATGAGAAATTAGAGACATTTATAGCTAAGTGGATGCACATTGAGGCGATACTCTTAAGTGAAATAAATAGGACACGCATGTATAAATATCGAATAGCTTCTCTGGTGTGAGAAACTGAAAGTGTAAATAAGGACTAAATGTATAATAGGTAATGTGAAATAGGAAGAAAAGGGGCAAAGGGGAAGGAAGTGGGAGGGCTAGGGGAAAGGATAGAAGGGAATGGGATTAATATGAGAAAATGGAAAAATGGGAACAAAATCTTTGTAAATAGGGAGGACTGGAGGGGTTGAAGGGAGCCTTGGGCAAGGGTGAAAAATAAGAACCAAGAGAGACTATGTAAAGGTGCAAATTTCCAATGATGAATGTCATTATATTGTATACCTAAAATGTACCAATGATTAGAATGAATAATTGTTAAAGCAAAATAGGAAGAAAAGGTCCAAAGGGGTAGGGGTAGTGGGAGGGGCAGAGGAAAGGAAAGAAGGGAAAGGAAAAATGATGAGAAATGGAAAAAATGGAAATAAAGTCTTTGTAAATAGGGAAGGGTGGAGGGGGGTGAAGGGAGGGCTAGAAATGGGGAAAAAATAAGAACCAAGATGCATCATGTAAAGGTGCAATTCCCAATGAGAAATGGAATTGTGTTGTATACCTACAATGTACCAATAAAAAATTTAACTAAAAAAAAATTCTTTCCATTGCTACTTTATACCTTTGGTGATTTATAGTTGGCATACTGAAAAAAATTAATTTTGTACATATTACATTATTGTTATATTTGATATATTACCCTTGCATCCTGAAACCTTGCTAGGCTCATTTAGAGGCTATATAAATTTTTTATCACCAGTTCTTCTGGCTTTCCAATATAGACAATCATATCATACATAAATGAAGCCAGTTTTGCTTCTTGCTTTCCAAACTGTACCTTTTTTTATTTTCTTGGATTATCTTAGAACACTAGCTAGACTTTCCAGTGTGGTGTTGAATAAGAACAGTGAGAAAGGACACACATGACACATTCTTGATCTTACAGGGAATGTCCATTTTATCATTGTTAAGTATGATGTTAGCTGGAGGTTATTTTATAAGACATTCTTTGGCAAATTCAGAGTTCTCTATTTCTAGTTTGTTGAGTGGTTTTAACATGAAAACATGCTAAATGTGAAGGTAGTGAAATATCTAGGCCTGGTAATTGCTTATTTTAAGGTTATTGAATCAATTTATTTACCAGATATAGAACTATTAGAGTTATCTGTATCTTCTTGTATGAGTTTGGTAGGTAATATCTTTTAAAGAATTGATCAATTCTTTAATTTGATAATTTGAAATAGGAAGAAAAGGTCCAAAGGGGTAGGGAAAGTGGGAGGGGAAGGGGAAAGGAAAGAAGGAAATTTTGAACTTCTTAAGGTGTGTTTTATGCTTTAGAATGTTCAAGAATGTTTCATGCAGGCTTGAGAAGAATGTGTTTTCTATTCTGGATGCAAGATTCTATAAATTTCAATGAAACCAAGTTGAATGATAGTGCTATTAAAATAAACTATATCTTTATTGGTTTTCTGTCTACTTAATATATGCTTACTGACAGAGGAAGGTTAAATTCTCTGAGTCTAACAGCAGATTTTTCTGTTCCTCCTTTGGCTATATCAGGTTTTGCCTCATGTATTTTGATGCTCTGTTGTTATGTACATATTTCTTTAGGATTGCTATGTCATCTTGGAGAACTGACCCATCTGTCATTGTGTAGCACCACTCTTTATCCTTGACAACTTTTCTCATTTTGAAGATTCCTTTTCTGGAATTAATATAACAGCTCCTCTTTTCTTTGGATTGGTGTTATCAAGCTATCTCTTCTGCTATCCTTTTAATTTTAACTTCTCAGAATCTTTATATTTAAAGTGAGTTTTTGTAAACAGCACATACTGTGGTATTTTTTTATTGTCTGATAATCTTTTAGTTGATATGTTGAATTCATTTGTTTAAAAGTACATTGATGGGCCAGGGATTTAGCTCAGTGGTTTTGCCACCTGCTGCACAAGCACAAGGACCCGAGTTCAAACCCTGGTACCAAAATAAAAATAAAAATAAAGATGCTGTCTAAAAGTACATTGATACATTAAGTTTTACACCAGCCATGTTTGTCACTGTTCTCTTCTGCTTCCTCTACTTTTAAGTGAGCATTTGTATAGTTTCATTTTATCTTCTCTCTTAGCATATCAATTACTGTAGGTTTTTTTAAAAAAAAAACTGTAGTTGCCTTAAGCTTACATTTTTAGCTAATCTAAGTTCATCTTCAAATAACACTGTCTCTTCACATATAATGTTGGTGCTTTCTAAGAATAGTCTCACATCCTCTCGCCCATTCCTTAAAGCATTCCTGTCATTCACTTCACTTATGTATATGCTACAGTCACCCAATACATTCTCACTATTATCATATTAGATCAATTAATGATAATAAATAAGATATTGTTACTTTTCATTGGTTCCTTCTCTGTGACTCTTTGTTTCCATACCTACTTATTGTTATAGATCTATATCTCCCTGAGATTCTGAGCTACATTATTTCCTTCTCTGTAAAGAACTATAGTACAAACATAGGTCTACCAGGAATGAATTCCATAAGTATTCATTTGTCTGAAAATGCTTTTATTCCTCCTTTGGTTTTAGAGAGTATTTTTGCTGAGTTTAGAATTCCAGATTGATGGGGAATTTTTCCTATAAACAACCATACTTTAAATATCATACTACACTATTCTTGCCTGCGTGGTTTTTTTATGAAAAAATCTGATGCAATTCTTATCCATATTCTTTTATAGGTAAGGTAGCAGTTTTCTCTGGTTTCTTTCAAGATTTTTCCTTTCCTTTGTCTTTCATTTTCTACATTTTGAATTTGATGTACATAGATATAGGGTTTTTGTATTGGTTTTTGGTTTTATGTATCTATTTTGCTTGATAACCTCTTAGCTTCTTAGATTTGTGTGTTGATGTCTATCATAGTTTGGAAAATTATCTACTAGTGTTACTTCAAATCTTGCTTCTCTCCGTTGTATCTTTTTCATCTGGTATTTCAATTACACACATATGTTTTAAATTTCTTTACACTTCTTGAATTTTCTGTTCTGGTTTAATTATTCTTTGTTCTCTTTACATTTGATTTTGGGAAGTTTTATTGACCTATCTTCCACCTTCTTGATTCCTTCCTCATCTTTATTGTTTACTCATGAGCCCATTGGAGGCTCTCTTCACTTATGTTACAGTGCTTTTATTTCTAACATTTCCTTTCTATCTTTTCAGAATTTTCAGAATTCTGCCTCTCTGTTTATGTTATCAATTTGTTTCTTGCTTCTGGTATTGTCTCGTTTCCCCCATTAGATCTCTTTACATATTAACCTAACCATGGTTATTTTAAATATCTGATAATTTCAAAGACTGTAATATTTGAGTATGGTTCCAATGCCTGCTTTGTCTCTTCAAGCTGGGTTTCCTTTCTTTTTGGCATGTCTTGTAATTTTGGTTGCACAATGGCCATTTGGCATGAGGTTATATGTTGCCATGGGATTCCACAAACCTGCAAAGGCTTAGGTTAAGATTGTGGCTTCCATGAATTCTTCCTCACCATGTTATATTCTTATGCCTCCAGCTGTTAATCAAAATTACCAGTACAGTCTTATTTATGTTTAACAAATTTATTGCTCCCAATTTATGCTCTGGTTTTGCAGGTCTCAGCTATTATTCATTTTTCTCCTCAGATTTTGAAGTGACCAATTTGTTCTGAAAACTCACTTCTCTCATAGATCCAAGGAAAGTTGTTGATTTTTAGTTTGTCCAGATTTCTTCTCAAGGGATGGGAGTAACAATTTCCAACCTATTTAATATTAGAGGTATTAGGTGCTGCAGCACAGAGAGGACACTTTTCAGGCAAAGTTGGGGCTGTGCTTTATGTGTTAAAATGTATTGCAAGATATTTTAAATCAATTTTATTAAATCAATTTTATTAACAATATGACTACATGCATTTACAATGTCAATCAATAAATGGAATTAAATCACCAAACTGAACAAATTTTGTGTTCACTAAAGCAACTATTATCCAGAGTCTATTTAAGGAATTTAGTAAGGAAATTATAATTTTTATAAAAATATATAATAATATATCCAATTTAAACTGTAAGGGACTCAGGAAGAGCATTCTTTTTTTATCCTTAAATTCTTTTATTGGTACATTTTAGGTATACAATGTGTTTACATTTATCATTGGGTGATTGTACCTGTATATGATGTATCTTGGTTCTTATTTTTCCCCATTGCCTGTATACCATTCACCCCCTCCACCCTTCCATATTTACATAGACTTCATTTCCATATTTTTTTCTCATAATTTTTCCTTTCCCTTCTTTCCTTTACCCTTCCCCTCCCACCATGCATACCCCTTTGGACCTTTTCTTCCTATTTCAAATTATCAATTATTCATTTTAATCCTTATTTGCACTTTCAGTTTCTCACACTGGAGAAACTATTCGGTATTTACACGTGTGTCCTATTTATTTCACTTAAGATTATGGCCTCAATATGCATCCATTTAGCTATAAATGACTCTAGTTTTTCATTCATAATGGTTGAGTAGTATTTTATATTAAAAAAAAACAAAAAACACATCTTCTTTATCCAGTTTCCAGTTGATGGGCACTTGGGCTGTTTCCAAGCTTTAGCTATTATAAACTGTGCCACTATAAACATGGGTGCACATATATCGCTGTGGTATGACTCTTTTTATTCTTTTGGGAAGATACTCAGCAGGGGAATAGCTAGATCAAAGGGAACCACTAGCCCTAGTTATTTGAGGTATCTCTATACTGATTTCCATAGTGGTTGCACCAGCCTGAACTCCCACCAGCAATAGAGAAGGGTTCCTTTCTCTCCACACCCCCGCCACCATTTGTTATTGGTTGATTTCTTGATAGCAGCCATTCTTTGTGGGGTGAGGTGGAATCTCAGTTTGTTTTCATCTGCATCTCTCGAATGACCACTGATGTTGAACATTTTTTTCATATATTTATTTACTGCTTTTACATCTTTGTCTGAGAAATGTCTGCTCACTTCAGATGCCCATTTTTGAATTGGGTCTTTGAATTTGGGGGGTTTGATTTTTTCCAGTTCTTTATATATTCTAGATAGTAGTCCTTTGTCTAAGGTACAGCTGCTAAAAATTTTTTCCCACATTGTAGGTTGTCTGTTAGCTCTGTTGGTGGTTTCTCTTGCAGTGCAGGAGCTTTTTAATAAGATGAGATCCCAGTAGTTGGTTCTTTGTGCTAGTTCCCATGCTACTGAGGTTTTGTTCATAAAGTCTTTTCCTATACCAATGTCTTCAAGAGTTCTACCTAACTTATCTTCCAGCAAATTTAGTGTTTCTGTCTTGATATTTAAATCTTTAATCCATGTCGGTCTTACTTTAGTGCATGGTGATAGATATGGGTCTAGTTTTAATCTTTGGCAGATTGAAATCCAGTTTTTCCAACACGATTTATTAAATAGGCTATCTTTCCTAGGATGAGGGTAGTTGGCTCCTTTGTCAAAGATGAGGTGGCTGAGCATATCTGTAGTTGATTTTGCATCTTCTAATCTACTACACTGATCCTCGGGTCTCTTTCTTTGGCAATACCATGCTGTTCCTATCACAGTAGATTTGCAGTATAGTTTCAAGTTGGGGATTGTGATACCCCCGGCCATGTCTCTGTTGCCTAGAATTTGCTTTTGCTATTCTAGGTCCCTTTGGGTTCCAAATGAATTTTTGGATTGTTTTCTATAGTTCTGTGAAGTATATTGTTGGAATTTCAATCAACATTGGATTGAATCTATATAGTAATTTTGAAAGTATGGCCATTTCACTGTACTGGCTATTCCTATTCAAGAACAAGAGATGTCTTTCCATTTTCTTATATCCTCCTCGATCTCCTTTTTCAGAGTGCTGTAATTCTCAGTGTAGAGGTCTTTTGCTTCCTTTTTGGATTGATTCCTAGATATTTCTTTTTTTTCTTTTGGATGCTTTTGGAAAGGGAATTGTTTTCCTAATTTCTCTCTCAGTGAGTCTGTTATTTGTGTACAAGAAGGCTATTGTTTTTTGAGTGTTGACCTTGTATCCAGCTACTCTACTGAATCTGTCAATTAAGTCTAGAAGTCTTTTGGCTGAGTTTTTTGGGTCTTCTATGTAAAGTATCATATCATCAGCAAATAATGACAGTTTAACTTCTTCCTTTCCTATCTTTATTCCTTTTATTTCTTTCTCTTTTCTAATTGTTGTGGCTAATGTTTCCAGCACAATTTTGAACAGGAGTGGTAAGGGTAGGCATCCTTGTCTTCTTCCTGATTTTAGTGTGAAAGTTTTCAGTTTTTTACCATTTAGTATGGTGTCGGCTATTGCTTTTTCATAGATAGCCTTAATCAGGTTGAGATAAAGACCTTCCATGCCAATTTTCTGTAGGGTTTTTTATCATGAATGGGTGTTGGATTTTGTCAAATGCCTTTTCTGCATCTATTGAAATGATCATATGGTTTTTGTCCTTGACTCTGTTAACATAGTGTATTACATTTATTGATTTATGAATATTAAACCATCCTTGCATCCCTGGGAATAATCTGACTTTGGCAGGGTGTATGATCTTCTTGATGACCCTCTGTATTCTTTTTACCAGTATCTTATTGAGGATTTTTGCATATATGTTCATTAGGAAGATTGACCTGTAGTTCTCTTTTTGGGTTGGGTCTTTCCCTGGTTTGGGAGTCAAAGTAATATTTGCTTCCAGAATGAATTTGGAAGCCTTGCTTCCCTTTCAATTTCCTTGATGAGTTTAAAGAGTAATGGTGATAGTTCTTCTTTAAATGTCTTGTAGAATTCAGTAGTGAAGCCATCAGGACCTGAG
The DNA here is from genome assembly GCF_053883595.1 of Heterocephalus glaber. Lineage (NCBI taxonomy): Eukaryota > Metazoa > Chordata > Mammalia > Rodentia > Bathyergidae > Heterocephalus > Heterocephalus glaber. The sequence goes on along the minus strand of NW_028258330.1, from coordinate 6,138,014 downwards.
CTTTTCTTTGTTGGTAAATTTTTTATTACATTTTCAATTCCTCTCATTGTAATTGGAGTGTTTAGAATTTCTATATCTTCATTTAACTTTGGCAATTCATATGTATCTAGGAATCTGTCCATTTCTTCTGTGTTTTCCATTATATTAGAGCACAGGTTCTTGAAGTAGGTATTGATAATGCTCTCGATTTCTGCTGGGTCTGTTGTGACTTGATCTTTTTCATTCTTCATTGTATGGATTTGAGCCTTTTCTTTCCTTTTTTGGATAAGGTTGGCTAAAGGTTTATTGATTTTATTTATTCTTTCACAAAACCAAAGCTTTGATTCATTGATTTTTTTTTGTATCATTCTCTTAGTCTCCATTGCATTGATTCTGCTCTGATCTTTATAATTTCCTGTCTTGTGTGAGCTTTGGGTTTGTTATGCTCTTCTTTTTCTAGGAGCTTGAGGTTCTGCATAAAGTTATTTATTTCAGTTCTCTCTCTGTTTTCCTAATATGGGCATTCACTGCTATGACTTTCCCTCATAGAACTGCTTTCATTGTGTCCCATAGATTCCTCTATGTTGTACTGGCATTATCATTTACTTGTAGAAACTGTCTAGTTTCTTTAATTTCCTTTGTGACCCATTGTTTGTTTAGGATGGGGTTATTCAATTTCCATGTGTTTGTGGGAATTTTGTGGTTTCTTATGTTATTAATCTCCAATTTTATTGCACTATGGTCTGATAATATACAGGGGGTAACTTCAATTCTTTTACATTTACTTAGACATGTCCTATGAGCTAGCATGTGGTCTATTTTGGAGAATGACCCATGTGCAGCTGAAAAGAATGTGTATTCTGATTTTGTGGGGTGGAACACTCTGTAAACATCTATTAAGTCCATTTGTTCAATAGCTTGGTTCAGTTCTAGAATTTCGTTGTTAATTTTTTTGTCTAGTTGATCTGTCTATTTGTGAGAGTGGGGTATTGAGGTCCCCCACTACAACTGTATTAGTGCTTATTTGGCTTTTCGTGTCCATTAATATTTGTTTTGTATAGTTGTGGGCATTCGTATTTGGTGCATATATATTTAGGATTGTCATCTCTTCCTCTTGGACTGTTCCCTTCACAAGGATGTAGTGAGCATTTTTGTCTCTCTTAATTAGTTTTGGTTTGTAATCTACTTTGTCTGCAAATAAGATTGCTACCCCTGCTTTTTTCTGGCTCCTGTGGCATGGAGAACTGTTTTCCATCCTGTTACTTTCAGTCTAAGAATTTCTTTTTGAGTTAGGTGTGTTTCATGTATACAGCATATTGTTGGATTTTGCTTCTTAATCCATTCTGTCAGTCTATTTCCTTTGATTGGTGAATTGAGGCCATTACCATTGATAGTTATAATTGATAGATATTAACTCATCCTTGTCATGATGTTTTTACTGTTGTTGGCTCTTTTATTTCTTATTTCTTTTCCCCTCTTTCCCTTTCGTGTCTTACCTTGCCTGTTGGCTTCCCTCTGTTGGTCCTCATGGAGTTGTGACCTTCATTGTCTTTTTCTAGGATATTGCTTAGAAGTTTTGTAGTTCTGGTTTGGTGTTCATGAAATTTCTCAGGTGTTCTTTGTCATGGAAGTATCTAATTTCCCCATCAATTTTGAAAGATAATTTTTGAGGATATAACAGTCTAAGTTGGAAGTTATTTTCTTTTAGGGCTTGAAATAGTTCACTCCAGTCTCTCCTTGATTTGAGGGCTTGTGTTGAGAAATCTGCCATTATTATGTTGGGCTTTCCTTTGTAGGTGATTTGTTTCTTTTCTCTAACTGCCTGAAGGATTTTGTTCTTCTGTTGGGTTTCTGGGACCTTGGCTATTATATGTCTAGGTGTAGATTTTTTTTTGATCATGGCTAGTTGTAGTTCTATATGTCTCACTTCTCTGTATGTCCAATTCTCCACCTCTGTCTAGGAAGTTTTCTACTATTACTTCTGTGAATATAAGAGAGAAATGGCAACCATGATCCCCCAACATAAGAAAGAAATGGAATCCATGAAACAGATTCAAACAGATATTCAGGAGATTAAAAACTCCATTAAAAGCATGCAGAGCAGATTAAGGGAATCTGAAGATAGAATATCAGATACAGAAGACAGGATTGTGCTTAAGGACCATGAAAACAGAGATTTATTAAAAATAGTAAGGGACCACAAGAAATCAACCCAGCAGCTGCTAGATGATGCAAAGAAGAATAACATAAGACTGACAGGAGTCCACAAAAAAACAGGAGAAAGTACAATTGGTATAGGAAAAGCATTCTTTAAAGAAGAATTCTTATTATGCACTGAAACGTGATTATATAGTTTCACTTGACAAAAGTCATGAGAATCCTAAAAATTAGATGACATCTGATAATAGGTCTACTTAATTATTTTTAAGGCTGAGCTGATAAAAAAAATGTGTACACATGGAAATTGGTGCCCTCTTCTTCATTAGTTGTGTTTAATTGGCTATGCCTGTAATTATTATTGCACTGAATACAAAAAACAATAAAATATGAAAAAGAAAATGATGACTTATCCATTTCAAAATGTTTTCTATTTTTCATAACCCAATTCTGAGTGGGCACTTTAATTATTCTGCATGTGCACTCAACAAGAGACCCTGAAAATCTCAAACCAAGGCCATCTTGTTGACTTAATTCTTCAGAACTCTAAGAAAAAAAAATGAAGCATTGAAATTGCTTTTATTTTCTATTCTTCTTATGGATTTTGGGCTGCCAGAAAATGAGAAATTTTCCCAAGTAGAGAACTTTTTTGAAAGCTCCCTGTATTTTAGCAGAAATAGAAATTCAAGTAGAAAATGTTGGCTTCAGGGAAAGACAGTCCATGACATGCAGGGTGTGAACACAGCCCCATCAGCTTGCCCAGTTCCTCCTCTGTGGGCAGCCTCTTTTCACCTGTCACTTACCAAAAACCTCCTGGATTCTCTGGTCAGACTGCAGGCCACAAGACATTACTTAAGAGAAACAATTTCTGGAATCCAACAATTTTAGGAGTAGAAAAGACTTTAGAGATAAGATTCCTTACTCGTTTCTCAGAAAACTCAAGGTCTAGAGGAGCCACATGAGCCCAAGTTCACACAGCCTGAGCAAACATGAGCCTGGCACCATTTCTCCTTCCTGTCATCTTTCTGTTACAACAGCTCATCACCCACAGATCGGGAACACTGAGTGATTCCTACAGGGACCTGCCTGACTCTCCAATTCTACTTTATTGGCAAAGGTGAGTGCTGGGGGAAGCTTGAGTCACTTTGATTTAAGCATGTTCTCTTTAGCTAAGCTGCCCTTTGAGTCACATGTTCTTTTTCCTTTGGGCCTTTAATTGCTATTGCATGGCATATAAAAATAACCCAAGTTCTTAACGTGCATATTTGCAATAAGAACACTTGATTAGATCTCTCTCCAGCAGGCCTTTCTGCAAAGACCACAGCCCTGTGATCAAAAGGAAGTGTCCTCCCTCCAAGCTTTTCTCCTCTGTGTGGGGACCATCCAGGTACAAATCTGCTGCTTATATAAGAGGCCTCCTTTGCTTTGGAGATGAGATGAGCTCTTGGGCTATATAGCAAGCCTGGGATGGTTCTAACTGTCCTTTTGCCTGGGTCTAAATAAGGCAGCCTTTCCAGTATGATGCTCCCAGCTCCAGGCTAAACCAGTCTCCTGTAGCTCCATGGCTGGCTGGCCCTGTTATTTCATCTTTCTCCTTCTTTAGTTTGGTTCTGCCCAGCTTTTATCCTGGAAAGATATGTTCTCTGCATCCAATCCTCTCTCCAATTCAGTCAATATTTGTTTTCTGCATCATTGCCACTCTTTCCTGGCTCGGGGTGTTAACCTCATTTTTACATTTCTTGCTCACTTTCATCCCTTTTTAATTCTTTCACTATTAAATTGATTTTTAAACTTTGTAATCAAAATTACTCTTTATTTCTTCCAGGGTCCCTGGCTCCTCCTGCTTCCTGTGAGCCATGCTGCTCTATATCCAGTTTTACTTTATACCATAAAATATGAACTTCTTGACATGTGTGGGAGTTTTTCTTCTTCTTTTTTTGTATAAGTCTTTCTAATAATTTTTTTTATTGGTGAAGCTAAAGTCTGCCTGGAAAAGCACTAGGAAAAAAAGTTGAGGGTATCATTTAGCCTTAAATACCTTCTAAATTCATCAGTTTCTAAGAAAGTTTGCTCTCTCTGACAATGGCAAAAGGACACATCTAGACTCAATTACTTCTGACATCAGTAAGAAATGACTCTGAATTCACACCTATTGTTCCTTCTCCCATGAAAGCTCCAGCTTCTCCCCATGGCCTTGCTAAGCATGTTCAGACTTCAAGCCATGAATGAACATTACTTCTTTGCAGAAATGTGCCTTAGCCCTGTAGTCCAAATTATATACCTTTATTTAGTTCCTATCTGTAGCCCAAACCTCTCCTTTGAATCACAGACTCTGATACCCACCTATCTACATTATATCTCCACTAGATGTCCAATAGCAATTTAAACTTAATAAGTACACGCTGAACTCTTCATCTTTTATCTCTTAAACCCATTTGTTCTCTGGTGTTTCTTTTCTCAGGAAATGTCTCCACCTACTTACTCAAACCAAAAACTTCAGAGCTTTTTAGATGTGCAAGATGGAGATTCCTGTCCACGTGATGTACTATGAGAGGACCCTCAGGAGAACCTGCAGCATTACAAGGAAAACTGGACAAGGTAGAACAAACTCAACAAAATCATGAAAAATGCAGGAGTCTAGCATCAGACTGAACAAACCAGGGCTTCCCACATTGAGGCAGAAGCTCAGGCTTTAGCATACAAGCATCAGTGGGTCACTGTGACAAGCTTTCTCCTACCCCCACTCCAACATTTCTAAGTGACTGGCTCCATTGACTGAAATCAATTCTCCAGAGGGAGAGGCAAGTGGGAGCCATGAGAAAATAGCTTCACAGCATCTGAGGACAGGTCCACCTTCTTGGGTAGGTCAAGTGCACCATCTTTGGGGAGACAGGTGTGTAATCTTGGTGAGGTGTGTGCATGGAGCACCAGAGTCTCCTATACCATTGGAATTCCCTTAATCCTCTCACTCATTCACTCCCCCATAAACCAATTAGCAAATCCTCAAAGCTTCATCTTCAAATAATATCCCAATGCAACCTTTTTCTCACTATCTTACCCATTATCATCTTAATGCATACAGGTTTCTATCAGGATGACAGTTAATCTCTTTATTCAGGAGTCTTGTCCCTCTCTCCCACAAGAAGTAGAAAACAAAAGAAGAATGTTTTCTGAGAGATAAGCTATAAGACTGAGATATGACCAATTAGAAGTGTGGAAATTCACAAGAACAGAATGGGTCCCCTCAGTGACCCTAGATGAATGAGATAGTGTGGACAAAAGAAAGAAGATGATCAGGCTTCTACATCAGTGGACTCCATGTCCATGGATTCAGTCAACCACAGATTCAAAAAAATTCAGAAAAATATTGCATGTGCCCTGAATATGTACAGATTTTTTCTTTGACATTACTCCCTAAAAAATACAGTATTACAACTAGCCATGTAGAATTTTTATTGTAGTATTATAAATAATCTAGAGACAAATTAAATATTCAGGAAGTTATATGCAAATTCAATGTCATTTACACAAGAAAGTTGAGAATCCTTGGGTTCTGGTGTCTTTAGAGGTCCTGGAGCAAATGCCATATCTATACTGAGGTATGACTTTATCCCACAGGAGCAGGTGGTCAGCTAAGGAGAAAGAAGAAAAAACTGAGAGACACACCAAAAATCTCAGTCAGCAGGTATCAATAATTCATATCCCTTTGACAAGACAAAAATTCAAACATCATTCTAACCTGATGCTATTCAAGTCATCCACAGAAATGTCTCATCCCTTTGTCCTGATTCTGTGTTCATCATGTAGAAGGAAGGCATAAAGTATTTGAGTAGTCCTATGTCAATGACATTTCCTTCTCATTGTAAATAAAAAATAGGTATTACTGTCTTGTACATCATTATCTTGATACAAAAAGCCAGTAAGTGACAAATTTCTCAGCCACTGTCCCTGATAATACAGTTCCTAGATTGTGGAAAATTCACCAAGATGTATGACAGGTTTTATTTTCCAAAAAATGAGCACAGAAATATTTCTGGTTCTGTGTGATGTTCCAAATTTTTCCCTACCCTCATCAAGAAATGGAAGCCCATTTTCTAATCCCTTCCATCTTTGTGGACTTTTGATACTGCTTTAATGACTGGAGTATAGACTGCAAAGGGATTCTGTGTGCCTTCCAGAACTGGGTCATAGAAAGAAATGTGGCTTCCACCTGGCCTTCACTCTTTGAACCTTAAACCACATTATAAGAAGAGGCCTCAGGACAGAGCCATGCATAGGTTTTCCAGATGGCAGCCCTAGCTGAGATCCCAGTCACCAGTCACACAAGCCACCATTCACGTGAGTGAGACAGTCTCATCTCAACCTCCAAGCCCCCCTAACTAATGATGAGTGGAGTACAGATGAGCTGTCCTCACCTACTCACTGCAAACCTGCAGATTTGTGAGAAAAAATACATGCTATTGTTGATTAACGCCACTTACTTTTGGGGTGGTTTTTCATGTGACAATAGATAACCAAACAACCAAACAAAAGGTATTCTGCCTCATATTGCAATCATCCTAATTGCCATTGAACTACATGAATCTTGTATTTATTATTTGTTTACGTTCCTGTAGCCTATGGCCCTCATTTTCAACTTCAATCACATGGAAATATTCAGACTTGCTCATGGACAGTCTCATATATTGGGGCGGGGGGGGGTTGACTCTTCCTGTGATTCTCCTGCCCATAATGTAAGAGCAAGTACTCTCTACAGATTTGTCTATGCTATTCCCCATGTTCCACTTGACTTACTTTATGCACATTCATGGGCACATTTTTCCCTTGATGGTTTCACTGGATTGCATAGATTTAATACCACTTTTATGATTCAGTTTGTAACATTTTATCTCCAGCTGCACCTCACTCTCAACCCCAAGCCACCATTCTTACTTGATCTCTATACTTCAATAAATAATGGGTACTGCCATTCCTGGCCCAGAGGAAAGGCCTTTTGGGCCACCTTCTGTCCCACTGCTCCCGGCCCAGAGGTAGGGGCTTCTGAGCCTCCATCCCACTGTTCCTGGTCCACAGGAAGGGGCTTCCCGGCCACCACCCTCCCACCATTCCTGGCCCATAGGAAAGGGGTTTTGGGCCGCTGTCCATCGCATCGCTCCTGGCCCAGAGGAAAGGGCTTTGGGGCCACCATCTGTCCTGCTGCTCCAGGCCCAGAAGAAAGGGCTTCTGGGCCACCATCCCTACTGCCACTCCCAGCCTCTGTCCCACCTCTCCAAGCTAAGAGAAGGTGAGCAGCGCGGGGGCCAACAGTACCCCCCCCACACACACACACCCCAGCTGAAATGAGAAAACAAGTAAATAGGTCTCAAAACCAGACTTCCAGATCACCTACAGCAACCCCAAAGGGAAATGAGATGAACACTCTGGTGCTCAACCACCTGGACCCACTGAACTGGCAACAAAAGGGGATCTGGAAAAAATGAAATCAGAAATAATTTCTCAGATAACAGGAGAAATTGTGCTCCTAGTGCAAGACATGATTAATAAATCTAAAGAGGAGCTGAGAAACATGATGGAATCTCAACATAGGAAACAAATGGAATCCATAAAAGAGATGTAAATAGATTTCGAGGAGATGAAAATCTCCATTGAAAGTCTACACAGAAGAATGAGCCAATGTGAGGACAGAATTTCAGATACAGAGGATAAGATTGCAATTAATGACCAGGAAAAGAAAAATTGCTTCAAAATTGTAAAGGAACATGAGAAATCAATCCAGCAGCTGCTAGATGATGCAAAGAAGAATAACATAAGACTGACTGGAGTCAATGAAGAAACAGGAGAGAGTGAAGATGACATAAAAAATCTCTTCACAGAAGTAATGGCAGAAAACTTCCCAAGCAGGGGAAAAGAGCTTGACATACAGATAAGTGAGGCAAATAGGATTCCAAATAGCCTTGATAAAAAAAAAAATCTACACATAGGCACATAATTGTTAAGATTCCAGAAACACAACAGAAGAACAAAGTTCTACAAACAGTCAGAGAAAAGAAACAAATCACATGCAAAGGAAAGCCCATCAGAATCACAGCAGAGTTCTCAACACAAACCATCAAGGCAAGAAGAGCTTGGAGTGACATATTCCAAGCCCTAAAAGAAATCACCCTCCAACCCAGATTGATGTACCCTGCAAAACTATCTTTCAAAATTAATGGAGAAATAAGATATTTTCATGACAAAGAGCACCTTAGGAACTTCATGAATACCAAAGCAGCACTCCAAAAAATTTTACACAATATCCTAGGAACAGACATTAAGGATCACATCCCCAGAAAGCAAAGCAGAATGAAGCCATCTGGCATGACAAGAAATTAAATGTAAAAGGGGAGAACCCAACAAAAAGAAAAAGTCATACCAATGATAAGTCAATACATTTCAGTTTTAACCATCAATGTTAATGGTCTCAATTTACCAATCAAAAGAAATAGACTGACAGGATGGGTCAAGAAGCAAAATCCAACAATATGCTGCATACAAGAAACACACTTAATTGAAAAGGAAACTCATAGACTGAAAGTTAAAGGGTGGAAAACAATACTCCATGCAATGGGTACCCTAAAAAAAGCAGGAGTAGCTATCCTCTTGGCAGATCAAGTAGATTTCAAACCAACACTGATTAAGAGAGATGAAGAAGGACACTACATCCTTGCAAAGGGGACAATCCAAGAGGAAGAGATGACAATCATAAATATCTATACACCAAACACTAGTGCAGCCAACTATATAAAACAAATACTAATGGATATGAAAAGTCATATATGCACTAATACAATGGTAGTGGGGGACCTCAACACCCCACTGTCACAAATAGATACAGCAACTGGACTAAAAACAAGTAATGAAATACTAGAACTCAATTGAACTCTTGAATAAATGAACTTAACAGATGTTTACAGAGTCTTTCACTCCACAAAATCAGAATACATATTCTTCTCAGCTGCACATGGGTCATTCTCCAAAATAGATCACATACTCACACATAGAACATGTTTAAGTAAGTGAAAAGGAATTAAAGTTATCCCCTGTATATTATCAGACCATAGTGCAAGGAAATTGGAGATGCATAGCAAAAGAAACAGGAAAAATTTCATAAACACGTGGAAAGGGAATAACACACTTCTGAATAACCAATAGGTCACAGAAGAAATTAAAGCAGAAATCAGACAGTTCCTTCAATTAAATGACAATGATAATACAACATGTCAAAATCTATGGGACACAATGGAAGCAGTCTTATGAAGGAAATTCACAGCAGTGAATACGCATATTAGGAAAACAGAACGAGCTCAATTAAACAACCTGATGCTGAACCTCAAGCTTCTAGAAAAAGAAGAACAGGACAACCCCAAAGCTCATACTAGGGAGAAAATTATAAAGATCAGAGGAGAAATCAATGCAATGAAGACTAAGAGAACAATACAAAAAGTCAATAAAGCCAAAAGTTGGTTCTTTGAAAGAATCAACAAAGTTGACAAACCCTTAGCCAACTTTATCAGAGAAAGGAAAGAAAAGGCCCAAATCCATGCAATTAGGAATGAAAAGGGTGAAATTAAAATGGACCAAGCAGAAATCCAGAGGATCATCAATACCTACTTCCAGAACCTATACACCAATAAGATGGACAACACTGAAGAAATGGACAGATTCCTAGATACATATGAATTACCAAAGTTGAACGAAGAAGACCTAAAAATTCTGAACAACCCAATATCAACCAATGAAATTGAAAATGTAATTAAAAACTTATCAACTAAGAAAAGCTCTGGCCCTGATGGCTTCACTGCTGAATTCTATAAGACATTTAGAGAGAAACTACTGCCACTACTGTTTAAACTCTTCAATGAAATCAAAAGGGAAGCAATACTCCTGAATTCATTCCTGGAAGCAAGCATCACCTTGATCCCCAAAGCAGAGAAAGACCCAACCGAAAAGGGGAACCACAGGCCAATCTCACTAATGCACATAATGCAAAAATCCTTGATAAGGTACTGGCAAATACAATGCAGAAGATTATTAAGAAGATCATACACCCTGATCAAGTGGGATTCATCCCAGGGATGCAGGGATGGTTCAATATATGAAAATCAATCAATGTAATACACTGTATCAATAGAGCCAAGGACAAAAACCATGTGATTATCTCCATAGATGCAGAAAAAGCATTTGACAAAATCCAACATGCATTTATGATAAAAACCCTACAAAAAATTGGAATAGATGGTCTCTACCTCAAACTGATAGAAGCTATCTATGAAAAACCAACAACCAATATCATACTAAATGGTCAAAAACTGAAATCCTTCACACTAAAATCAGGAACAAGACAAGGATGTCCACTATCACCACTCTTGTAAAATATAGTTCTGGAAACATTAGCCACGGCCATTAGACAAGAGAAAGAAATAAAATGAATAAATATAGGAAATGAAGAAATCAAATTGTTATTATTTGCAGATGACATGATACTCTATATAGAAGACCCCAAGAACTCCACCAAAAATCTTCTAGACTTCATAACCAAATTCAGTCAAGTAGCTGGTTATAAGGTCAACACACAAAAATCAATAGCTTTACTCTACACGAATGACAGACTCACTGAGAGAGAAATAAGGCAAATAATTCCTTTCACAATAGCATCCAAAAAACTGAAATACCTAGGAATCAACCTAACAAAAGAAATCAAAGACCTCTTCTGAAAACTATAGCACTTTGAAAAGAAAGATTGAAGATGATATCAGAAAATGGACAGATATCCCCTGCTCCTGGGTAGGAAGGATTAATAGAGTGAAAATGGCCATGCTTCCAAAACTGCTATATAGATTTAATGCAATTCCAATTGAGATCCCAGCAGCATACTTCATGGACCTTGAGAAAATCCAAAAATTCATTTGGAACAAGAAGAGACCCAGAATAGCAAAATCAATTCTAGGTAACAGAGACATGTCAGGGGGTATCACAATCCCCAACCTGCAACTCTACTACAAAGCTACTGTGATAAAAACAGCATGGTACTGGCAAAGAAACAGACCTGAGGACCAGTGGAACAGATCAGAAGATGCAGAAACAACGCCAGACACACTCAGCCATCTCATCTTCGGTAAAGGAGCCAAACACCCTCACTGGAGGAAAGATAGTCTCTTTAATAAATGGTGCTGGAGAAATTGGGTTTCAACTTGCCAAAGATTAAAACTAGACTTGTATCTCTCACCATGCACTAAACTAAAATCAAAATGGATTAAAGATCTAAATATTAAAATAGAAACTCTGAACCAGTTGGAACTGAGGTTAGGTAGAATCCTTGAAGACATCAGTGTAGGAAAAGATTTTATGAGCAAAACCTCAGTTGCCCATGAACTAGCACAAACAATCAACAAGTGGGATCTCTTCTTATTAAAAGGCTTCTGCACAGCAAGAGAAACCACCAGCAGTGCAAAGAGACAACCCACAATGTGAGAAAAAAATCTTCACCTGCTCTTCTTCAGACAAAAGTATACTATCTCCAATCTATAAAGAACTTTAAAAGATCAGACGTCCCAAATTTAAAGACCCAATCCAAAAATGGGCATCTGAAATGAACACACATTTCTCAGACAAAGAAGTAGAAATAGCAAATAGATACATGAAAAAATGTTCAGCATCACTGGTCATTCGAGAGATGCAAATGAAAACAATGCTGAGATTCCACCTCACTCCAGAATGAATGGCTGCTATCATGAAATCAACCAATAACAAATGCTGGTGGGGCTGTGGGGAAAGAGGAACACTGCTCCACTGCTGGTGGGAGTGTCGACTGGTGCAACCAATGTGGTAATCAGTATGGAGATACCTCAAAGAACTAGGACTGGAAGTCCCATTTGACCCCTCTATTCCACTGCTGGGGATCTTCCCCAAAGAATTAAAAGAATCATATCACAGTGATATATGTGCACCCATGTTCATAGTAGCACAGTTTGTGATAGCTAAAACTTGGAAACAGCCCAAATGCCCATCAACTGGAGACTGGATAAAGAAAATGTGTTGTTTTTTATAAAATGGAGTACTACTCAGCCATAAAAAATGAGAAATTAGAGACATTTATAGCTCAATGGATGCACATTGAGGCAATACTCTTAAATGAAGCAAATAGGACACACATGTATAAATACCAAATATTTTCTCTGGTGTGAGAAGCTCAAAGTGTAAAAAGGACTAAAGTGTAAAATAGGTAATGTTGAATAGGAAGAAAAGGGGCAAAGGGGAAGGAAGTGGGAGGGGTAGGGGAAAGAACGGAATGGAATTAATATGAGAAAATGGAATAATAGAACAAAATCTTTGTAAATAGGAAGGAATGGAGGAGTTGAAGGGAGGGCTGGGCAAGGGTGAAAAATAAGAGCCAAGAGAGATTATGTAAAGGTGCAAATTTCCAATGATGAATGTCATTATACTGTACACCTAATATGTACCAATGATTAGAATGAATAATTGATAATGCAAAATAGGAAGAAAAGGTCCAAAGGGGTAGGGGTAGTGGGAGGGGCAGGGGAAAGGAAAGAAGGGAAAGGAAAAATGTTGAGAAATGGAAAAAATGGAAATAAAGTCTTTGTAAATAGGCAAGGGTGGAGGGGGTGAAGGGAGGCCTAGGAATTGGGAAAAAATAAGAACCAAGATGCATCATGTAAAGGTACAAGTTCCCAGTAAGAAATGTAATTGTGTTGTATACCTAAAATGTACCAATAAAAGAATTTAAGGGAAAGAAAGAAAGGAAGGAAGGAAGGAAGGAAGGAAGGAAGGAAGGAAGAAAGAAAGAAAGAAAGAAAGAAAGAAAGAAAGAAAGAAAGAAAGAAAGAAAGAAAGAAAGAAAGAAAGAAAGAAAGAAAAAGAAAGAGAGAGAGAGAGAAAGGACATCTCAAATTTTGACATCCTGAATGTCCAAAACAGGCCCCGGGATCTGCCACCACTACGAAAGTGTTCTCCTTAATCCTTCTTATCTCTGTAAGAGTCAACGATGTATTTCTAGTTTTCTCATGTTGAAAATATTTGACTCACCCTCTCCCTTTTCAAACTGTCAATGAGTCCTCCTACCTTTCTTTACCTTTAAATATACCCAGACTCTGACCACTTCTCCTCACCTCCTGGTTCACATCCTGGCCTCTGCTACCATTTTCTCTTATCAATATCATTGCATAGCCTCCCACCTGGTCTCTTTGTCTTCTTCCTTTGTGCCCCCTCCCTTGTGGTGTGATTTTCATTACAGTGATCTGATCTTAGCATCTCTCAAATCAAACCCTGCCTTACTGAGGATTAAAGCCAAAGACCTTCCAATGGGCCACAAGTTCTTTCAGGATACAGCTCCCTGTTTTCTCTCTGACCTTACCTCTTGCTACCTTATTTCTAGATGACCAAGCTGACTTCCTTGCCATCTTTATAATATGTACTGAAGGTTTCCAACCAAGAAGCTTTATACTTGCTGTTTCCCCACCTGAAATGCTGTTTCTCTGCTATTTATACAGATCATGTCTCTCCCACCTTTAGGTCTTTACTCAGTATCACCTTCTCAATGATCCTTTCCACAAACATCCTTTCTAAACTTGCACTTACCTCCCAACTTCTTCATCCTCAACTCTGACTTATTTTTCTCAAGGACCTGAACTCCCTTTGACACCATCCATTGTATTTGTTTGCTTACTTTCTGATTTCTGTACTATTATTAAGCTTTATAAGGACAAGGATTTTGTCAATCTTGTCCACTATTATGTCCCCAGTGTAGAGAACAGTGTCCAGCACACCGAACATGCTCAACCAACATTTACTGAATGAATTAACTCTTGACCAACACTTCCAGATTTCAACCTATAGCCAAAGATGCTCTGTTTAGACCTACATTCCCAATTGCCACGTGAACATCTCAAATTTGAAGTCCGTTAGACACTTATAATATTACAAAATCAAAGTTTAACTTAATGTCTCTCTTCCTGTCTCCCTTCCAGAAAAGCTCCCTCCACCATATCTTCTGATGGTGAATGGCATCAACCACCACTCAGTGTGTCTCCATCTCTGAAACTTGGAGTCAACACCAGCCACTTTCTCCCCTATACTCTTGTCATCTGGCTGTCAAGATTGACCATGTCTTCTGCCTCACCTTCTTCCCAGCCCCACTGTTTTGCTGTCAGCACTTCTTACCTGAACAGTCACAAAAGACTCCTTCAAGCAGCCTCTGTTCCCCAGGACCTCCTCTTCTGATTCCTTTAAAAGCATCTCCAGAGTGTGGCTCCTAAGAGAAAACAATATCACACCATCCTCTCTTCAGAAGTTGCAACCACTTCCTTCACCTCCTGGATGCTGAAGCCTGAGATCTTTAATCTGGATCTCAGTCATCTTCTCATTCTAGCCTAAGCAACTATCGCTTTCCCTTTCCTTTCCAGTACCTCTGCCTGGCCAAATTCCTCCAGGTTCCTCAACACCATCCCTTCTTCCTACATTGCTTTCAATTCTCCATTCTCTCCATCTGGTTACAAAAGCCCAAGTCAAAGGTCACATCTTTAGGGAAGTGAATGCTCCCACTTCAACTTTCCTTTGTATATTGGTGGCTCTTCATCAGTACCTTCCTTTAGGCATTCATGCTGACATGGTCATTCCTGTGTTGCTGAGGTAGGGATAACATATCCTCTACATCATCTGAAAGTCCTTTGGCTCAAACGAATCCTATGACCTTAGCAGAATGGCAGCTCTGTGGGAAACTGTGAAATGAATGAACAACCTCCCAAACTCCAGCCACTAAATGAACTCCAAATATAGTAGCCCCTCTTTGTCTCTTGTTCTGTTCCCCCTCTCCATCTTCCTAGAGACCACTTGTGTTACACTGTGTAGTTTGCATCCAAAGAATCACAGAAGGCTCTGACAATGTAAGAACCCCATTATATCTGAGTTCTTAAAACAAATGATTCATTTATTTTGAACCAAGTTGGAAACACAGGTCTGCTCAAATACTGCATTGTATATATTTAGGTAGATATGCACATGCATATAGCTTTCTATTTATCTACCTATACATGATTTAGATATCATGCACATATATATATTGAGATGTGATTGAAATAATGCTGAATGTTTAAATTTTTTTTAATTATTACAGTAAAAGACACATTGCCATCAATCCTCAAAATACTTCCCCTTGTTTTGAGCACACTTATCTCATCATTTTTGCCATGTTCTAAAGCAGTACTGAAAATTCTCTTTATTGATTGTCTTGCCATGGCTGCCTTGATGTCCTGAGTCAGTTCAAACCATTTATGGCAGTTTCTGTCAAATAAAAACATGACACTGTGTCTTCATCCACCTTAATCACTGGACCTGGCACTGTGTGACTTCTGACTCTTCCCCAAAGTTAAAATGACCATGAAAGGTAAATGTTTTGAATCTATTCAGGACAGCAAGGCAGCCATGATAGAGCAACTAAAGATGATTATGAAAGAGACTTCCAGAGGGTGAAGAAGTATTTTAGAAAGTTGCAAGAACAATAGGATAAGTGTGTTCGAAGAAAGAGGGTGTATTTTGAAGGTCATGTGTATTTTACTGCAATACTTTTTAAATTTAGCATTCACTGTATTTTTTATCACATCCTGTAATAATTCCCCAACTTGAGCACACATCAGAACTCCCTCAGGTTCCCATTAAAATATAGATGGTGAAAGTCCAGCTTTCTCCAAGTTAGGATTTTCTTCTCCTTCTTACTGGGTCCTTCTGTTATGAGACACTTACACATGTATTCTTGTCTCAGGTTTTATTTCTCAGGGAACCTGGCCTAAGACAGTAGGCTTTCTCCTAATGCCTTGTTGGTTTTGATAAATAGTATCACTTCCTTCCTGAACCCCCTGCACAAACTTTAAAGGGATGAAATTGATCAATTAAGCATTTGCATTTGATAAAAAGCAAATTGCAGAATTAGAAAAGTATGGTCTCTGGAGTCCGCATGGACCTCTAGTCTAGGTCTTCTGTGGGCACAAAGAAAATTGACGTTGCTACAATGTAGATAGGAAAGAACTTCCTTTCCCTTAAACTCCTGAGAATGAGAATCTGGAGCAGCCTGTCTTTTGCTAAACTGTGTCCTTTACTGTGAAATCAGAGCACCCGAGAACAAGCCAGCTCTAATAATAATGAGATCCAGTTAGCATTTAATTTAAACACATGCTGATTTATTTTATAATTGCAAGCTGCTGGAGAAGTATGTCTTTCTTTTCCAGAGCCTTCGGTGACTGCAAAAAGTAATTACTGAGATGCCTTGGCTCTGCTTATAATATGGAAGTTCTGTGTCTCAGAATGACTTAAACCCTGGGGTCACTGAATTTTCCCTAAAGAGAACTGAGAGCAAAAAACCCACCTCAAAGTAGAGACTACGCCTTTTCTTCACTCATATATGAACTTACTTTAATTGCCTTTCTGCTCTTTTCTGTGTAAGTATCCTAGAGTCTGGGAAACACAGTCATTTAAAGAACCTGATGATAAAAACTGTCAGAGAAGGCTATTTACAAAATGGTTGCATGCTGTCCTTAAATCCATGGTTGTCAATCCACGGAGCTTTGAGGATGTGCACAGCCCACACACACAAACACAGATATTACTTTTTAAGATTGCATGCCAAGAGTGGCCTGGAATAAATGCTGACATACTGTGAGAAAGGAAAATGAGAGAGGACTCATGGATGAATAAATGAGCCTTTCACTCATCAAAGTGGGTTATCAAAGGACAGCAAAGGCCATGGCACATTCCTGCCCATTATGTCCTTACCTTTCTTCTCACTTTTCATCCCATCTCAAGTTGAGCCTTTTCACCTTCTCTAACCTTGACTTCTGGACGAACTTCACATATGAGACACCTTCCTGTGAAGTTCAGTAGAAGTTCACCAAGTAGATGCATGGGGAGGGATTCCTAGAGTAACTGGGGGAATACCATGCCATGGCAGCTGGAAATTCATCCTTATATTGGAGACCTGATCCATTCATTACAGCTCAACTCTAGAGGATAATGATGGAGAAGCTCCACCTCAGGAAGATCGTGCACTGAGCAGGAGTTTGGATGGAGAGGGTAGCAATCAGGAGTTGGACAGGATCCCATGAGGTTTGTAGAAAGATCCTGGGGCAACAGTGTAGACCATGACCTGATGAGACAATTATGAAGGAGAAAAGCTGGAAAGAGGCCTGAGTCGAGGTAAGGGCCTGAATGTAGTATAGAAGAGGGTGGTGAATGGTAACATTTGTTAGGCAGAAGAGCTGGGAAGAAAGAATTTTAGAAGTAATGCCATTGTAAGTAGAGATGTCACTGTGGCAGGAACCCTGAAGGCCAGTCCCCTGGCACCTTTCCTCATCTCTGAAATGAGCACTGGGTATGTTATGTGTTACTTGTTGCCTCTGCTGATCTGAAATTTATCTCATCAACCATTCTCTGGTAGATGTCCTTGTAGACTGCAAAATGATGAAACAGCATATCATGAAACTTCAGTGGGTCTCATACAATTTCCAAATCCAAGGATGCCTACTGATCACCTCCAGCTCAATATTCCAAGTCAGCCAGTCCCCAAAGACAAAGATGGCCCTTGCTTTCTCCAGAAATGTTGGCAGAATTCTTGGAAGATGATCCAGCTAGAAGAACAGCTCCTCCCAGGCCCCCTCCAAGCCCAAGGCTAAGCAAGATATAGGTGCATTTATTGACTGTATTTGTGTCATTCACAGCACCAAAGCAGTCATGGTTTCTATAATTCTTTGCAAAGGAGGAAATAAAATGCACCCATTGTGGGGGTGGGGGATGCTGTGTTTCCAGGGTAGGCTCACTGCTGGTGAAAATTGTGTCTTTATTTGAAGTGAATTTCCACTTGGCTAAATTTATGCTGCCTTTGGTACCTACTCAAAGCTTTGAATACAAGCTGGCTTTGTTTTCCCCCAACCCTGAGAGAAGGATCTCTAGATTGTTGGTTAAAAGCTATTCAGCAACAGCCTTCAAGTGTTTTGCTGATAACATTCTCTTTCCTGATTCATCAGGATTTCCCTGTGTGGGTGGGAGCCTGTAGCTGAGTCTCTCCAGACAAGTGTGTCCAGCTCTGGCCTTGAGCCTTCAGGATCTTATGGACTCACACCCTAAAGGGAGAGCAAGGAGTCCCAGACTTCACCCCTGCTCCCATCACTTCCCAGTGTTATTTCCCTTTTCACTTCTGTGAAGCAAGTGGGAGGCTGTGTGGCAAGCACTGTGTGCTCCTAGTTTGAAAGGTAAAGAAAGGCAAGTGCTGTGCAGCTCCACAGGGCTTTCAAAGTTCATCAGCAATGACTTTGTGAAGGGAAGGCAGCACTTGCATGAAGGTGAGTCCTCCTCAGAGCTGGAATTTCCCTTGAAGGATGTGCTGGCATACAAAGATCTCTGCACTGGGAAGCTCTGGTTCTAACTTTGAAGCCTCCTTATCTGTGAAATCCTCAACGGGTGTCACCTAATCTTTACTGCCTCTTCCAGGCCTGAGAATCAAAGAACTGTCCCCCTACTAGTGAACACTTGTTATTTTTTATCAATGTGGTTTAATTAACATGGAGAAGTCAAAAAGAAAAACATCTGAGCCTTAAGGTCCTTCTCCACGTACTATGAAAGAGCTGTCCATGGTGCTAGTGGGCTTGAGGGAACAAAATGACTTACCTGAAACTTCAGAAAACTAAAGAGCCTGCTCTCAGCATTTCCATCAGAATGACAGGGCTAAATTGGGGCATTGGTCACCTCTTGAGAGAGGCATCCCCTGGGTATGATGTCACTGGAAAGTGCTTCATTTTACTCTTCTTCCAGCTTCTTCCCACAATTACAAGCATTCTCCACTCTTACTGGCTTCACTCTATAGACTGATTGTTCAGTCTTTATCAAGCACCTGCCACCAAAGTATCTATGAAGTTACAGCCATGGTTGCTTTCTCCCCGCCTTTGTGTAGATCCCTCCAGTGCTGACTTAGGGCTGGACTATGTGACCTGTTTTGGCCAAAGAGACAAATACGGAAGCATGAGGCAGACAAAATACATGCACACTGGAACACCAACTTTTGCCACTTTGAGGACTGTGCATTATCATGTCTAGGTAGATTATGAGAGACCACAAGGAACAGAAGTGGCCTAGAAATGATCTGTTCTTAAAGAGGTCACTGCAGACCAGCTGGACCTCAGCCAATCTGGCTACTGGTTTCAGATACATGAGCAAGCCCAGTTGAGACCAGAACACACTCTGGCCTAAGCCTGTACCAAACTTCTAAGCAACAGAGTCATGAGACAAATTAGAGGTTTAGGCTAACAAGTTTGGGGTGTTTATTGCACAGCAAAAGGCTGACTTTGTATGAGTTATTGAAAGGACTGGAGAAATGGTCTACAAATCGTTAGTACTGTATCTGACACATAATAAATATTCAATAGCTGGTACCTACCACTAATCTCTGAGGGAGAGAAGAAGTACTAAAGAGGTATGAATGAGGCTTGTGCCCTGAAACATTATACTAATCCCTGACAATGGGTGTAAACCTGCTACAAGAGAACAATTCAAGGCAGCATGTTGGAGAGAGCAAAGCTACTTATTACTAATATTTGAATATCCTCACTGAGATTTCTTTACAGTTTGTATCTGAAAACAGAAATGATGATTAGAACAAGAACCTTGTTCTGACCCTAAGATGAAGTGGGTAGGTTTGATTTCTTGTTACCAAGGAAACCTCTCTCAATAAGCCTTGAAAAGATAATTATTCTGTATGAAGACTTTCACTGTGTATTGCACGCCAACACTGTTCACAGACAATGCATTTACATAAGAAACAACAGACATACACAGAATTGCCTTGATTTGACCAAGTACAGCTATTCAAGGTATAAACATATATATGAGAGGACTTTATCAGCAATAGTTTATAGGAATCTCATTTCAAAGTGTAAGAACAATTTTAGAGTTATAAGGAATTTTTTTAAAGTAAACTTGTCCAATTTTCCAATTTGATACATGCATGCTCATGTTTATAGCAGCATGATTCATAATAACTAAATCTTGGTACCAACCTATATGGCCATCAATAGACAAATGGATAAAGAAAATGTGGTAAATGTATTAAAATATTTTGGAAACAATGAAATAGGTAATTTGGGGAACCATCTGAATTTCTCCCAACTTCCTATTTATCTTCTTACACTGTGCTCCTCATTTGCATATATATTGAGTTTCTCATATAAGAGAAACCAGGCAATATTTAATCTTGTGTTTCTGACTTATTTCACGTAACCTTATGTTCTCAAGTTGCATCCATTAGCCTACAAATGCCTCAAGTTTATCTTTCTTTATGGCAGAGTAGTACTCCATTATGTGTAAATACCACATATCCCTTATCTGTTAATGGCAATATACACTGTTTCCAAGATCTATTATAAATTGTGCTGCTATAAACATGGATATGCATGTATCACTGTAATATGATTATTTTAACTCTTGGAAAGATAAAGAGAAGTAATAAATAATATATGTTTCTTCTTTGAAGGGGAGAATCTTTTTTGTTGATGTCATACTCTGATTGAAGATAACGATACACAATGTATTAACTATTGTTATTCTTTTATTATTTTGTTTTGAAATGTTATTTTTCCATAAAATAAAAAAAGAAAATGTGATATTTACACAATAGGGTACAACTCTGCCATAAAAAGATAAATTTGACTCATTTGTAAGGAAATGGATGCATCTTGAGGCCATAACGTTAAGTGATAGAAATCAGACACACAAGCTTAAATATCATATGGTTTCTCTTACATGAGAAACTCAAAGTATAAATAAAGAGCAAAAGATAGAGGGAGAGTGCTCTTCCTCAAATGGAAAGGGGATCAAGATATAGAGGGAGGGAAAAGAGGGAAAGGGGATGAAAAAGAATTAAGATGTGCTATGTACATGTACCAACCCCACACAAGGAATACAAAGCATCATGTACTGCAAACATTTAATAGTAAAGAAAATGATCTGAAAAAAAGAAATGTTAGAGAGCAGTTGCACCCTGACTGCAACCTGCTTCCTCCAGCTTGCTCCACCAACTTGCCACCAGGACAGGGTGAGGAAGCCCCCCACCCCCGACACTCCCCCACCCCTGGCACACCCACCATCTGCCTGCTTGGCCTCACCTGAGGCTGCAACAACAGGCCCCGCCCCACCCCCCCTCTGGCCTTTTGACTGTGAAGCTACTTGGTTCCACACTACAGAAGCACAGGGGGACATAAAAGCCATTGTCCTGAGCTATAGAAGTGAACAACAGAGAGAGGGCCTCTCTCAGGCTCCCTCATGAAAACAAGCCCACTGGAAAAGTCAAGAGAATCTCTGCAATAAAGGCACACCAGACCACCATGCTTGATAAGTTGGAGGGATCATCACCTCCCATTGGAACCTGGATTTCCTTCAGGAGAAAGGCAGCTGAAACCTGCAATAGAACTTTGCAGAGTCCAACCCTGCAGGAGGACAGGGAGCTCAACTTGGGACTTGCAGCAAGAAATCTGCCTGAATCTCAGGGTCTGTGACTGGCTCACTGAGACTCATTGACTTATAACTGCACACTGCTGCCCACATTGTCTATAGTGACAGCAGAGACATACCCTGAAGGGGGGGGGGGGCTTCATTTTTATCTTTTATTTGTTATTTTCAAAATTACCACTATTTTTTGTTCTTATTTTTAATATTTTTTCTTCTTTTCTACTCTTTTAAAATTTTTATTTTTCTCTTTTTTCTTTCTCTTCTATTTTCTTTCTCTCTCTCTGCCTTGCTCCTATGTTTTCCTACATTGTTCTTCATCTCCTCTTTGTGTTCCTGTTCTGGCCTTAATTTGCATTTCTTCTTTACTTGTCTTTTCTTCTCTTTCCTTCTCTTGGCTGTGCTCTCTGGCCTCACTGCTAACTTTCCCCTATCCTCCTACCTACCTGTACATCCCTGCCCAACTCTTTCTAATTCCCCATCCTGAAGGATAAAGTTGTGATATTGAAAAGTTTATCCAATATAAGCATAAGTTGGGTTGGTCCTTGATTGTGATCTAATTCACACAGTTAAAGGTGATAGATTAATAACTACCACAAATTGTCATTTTCTAAGAGGTACTTGATGCTATTGTGTTACTGATAGTATCACTTGGGTTAAGGTGTTCTGATTGATCTAATCAGTTGCCCTTCCTGGTATAATGAAAATGAGATAGCCTCAGAGCCATTAGAGACTCAAAAACCTAAAGACCAGCTATATCTGGAAGACACCTCTGAGAAGCAATCATTCCATAAGGATTCTAAATACATCAACAAAGATACTTACAATAAGCTACTTCAAAGTATCAACCCAGGAACTGAACCAATGACAGTACCAAAAACAAAAATGAGAAGACATTTAAGCAAGTCACAAACTCAGACTTCCACCCCACAAAAGGCAATTTCTGGGGAAAATGAGGTGGAAAAGTCTGACAATCAACCACCTGGACAAACTGAACTGATAACATAGGAAGTAACAAAATAGAAAAATGAGGCTCTAGAAAAATTCAAAGCAGAAATAATCTCCCAGATAACTACAGAGATGGTGAGCTGAGTGAAAGACATGATTAGAGGCTGTAGAACAGAAAGAGATAAAAAAAAAAAATAGATGAGCTCAGAAAAATGCTGGAAGCCATGAATGCCCAGCATAAAAAAGAAATGGAAACCTTAATCACCCAACATAACAAAGAAATGGAATCCATGAAACAGATGCAAACAGATATTCAGGAGATTAAAAACTCCATTGAAAGCATGCATAGCAGATTAAAGGAGTCTGAAGATAGAATATCAGATATAGAAGACAAGATTGCAGTGAAGGACCATGAAAACAGAGATTTCTTAAAAATAGTAAGGGACCATGAAAAATCAATCCAGCAGCTGGTAGATGATGGAAAGAAGAATAACATAAGACTGATAGGCGTCCATGAAAAACCAGAAGAAAGTACAATAGACATAAAAAAAAAACTGTTCACAGAAGTAATAGTAGAAAACTTCCCAGACAGGTGGAGAACTGGACATACAGATAAGTGAGGCATGTAGAACTTGACCTAGCCACAATAAAAAAAAATCTACATCTAGACATATAATAGTCAAGATCTTAGAAACCCAACAGAAGAACAAAATCCTTCAGGCAGTTAGAGAAAAGAAACAAATCACTTATAAAGGAAAGCCCATCGGAATCATGGCAGATTTCTCAACACCAAACCTCAAACTAAGGAGAGCCTGGAGTGAACTATTTCAAGCCCTAAAAGAAAATAACTTCCAACTTAGACTGTTGTATCCTGAAAAATTATCTTCAAAATCGATGGGGAAATTGGATATTTCCATGACAAAGAACACCTGAGAAATTTCATGAACACCAAACCAGAACTACAAAACTTCTAAGCAATATCCTAGAAAAAGACAATGAAGGTCACAACTCCATGAGGACCAACAGAGGGAAGCCAACAGGCAAGGTAAGACACGAAAGGGAAAGAGGGGAAAAGAAATAAGAAATAAAAGAGCCAACAACAGTAAAAACATCATGACAAGGATGAGTCAATATCTATCAATTATAACTATCAATGGTAATGGCCTCAATTCACCAATCAAAGGAAATAGACTGACAGAATGGATTAAGAAGCAAAATCCAACAATATGCTGTATACATGAAACACACCTAACTCAAAAAGAAATTCTTAGACTGAAAGTAACAGGATGGAAAACAGTTCTCCATGCCACAGGAGCCAGAAAAAAGCAGGGGTAGCAATCTTATTTGCAGACAAAGTAGATTACAAACCAAAACTAATTAAGAGAGACAAAAATGCTCACTACATCCTTGTGAAGGGAACAGTCCAAGAGGAAGAGATGACAATCCTAAATATATATGCACCAAATACGAATGCCCACAACTATACAAAACAAATATTAATGGACACGAAAAGCCAAATAAGCACTAATACAGTTGTAGTGGGGGACCCCAATACCCCACTCTCACAAATAGACAGATCAACTAGACAAAAAAATTAACAACGAAATTCTAGAACTGAACCAAGCTATTGAACAAATGGACTTAATAGATGTTTACAGAGTGTTCCACCCCACAAAATCAGAATACACATTCTTTTCAGCTGCACATGGGTCATTCTCCAAAATAGACCACATGCTAGCTCATAGGACATGTCTAAGTAAATGTAAAAGAATTGAAGTTACCCCCTGTATATTATCAGACCATAGTGCAATAAAATTGGAGATCAATAACATAAGAAACCACAAAACTCCCACAAATACATGGAAATTGAATAACACCCTCCTGAACAAACAATGAGTCACAGAGGAAATTAAAGAAGTAATGAGACAGTTTCTACAAGTAAATGATAATGCCAGTACAACATAGAGGAATCTATGGGACACAATGAAAGCAGTTCTATGAGGGAAATTCTTAGTAGTCAATGCCCATATTAGGAAAACAGAGAGAACTCAGATAAATAACCTAATGTAGAACCTCAAACTACTAGAAAAAGAAGAGCATAAAAAACTCAAAGCTTGCACGAGAGGAAATGATAAATACCAGAGCAGAAATCAATGCAATGGAGACTATGAGAATGATACAAAAAATTAATGAACCAAAAAGTTGGCTTTTTGAAAGAATAAATAAAATCAATAAATCTTTAGCCAAACTTATCCAAAAAAGGAAAGAAAAGACTCAAATCCATGCAATGAAGAATGAAAAAGGTGAAGTCACAACAGACCCAGCAGAAATCCAGAGCATCATCAATACCTACTTCAAGAACCTGTGCTCTAATATAATGGAAAACACAGAAGAAATGGACAGATTCCTAGATACATATGAATTGCCAAAGTTAAATGAAGAAGATATAGAAATTCTAAACATTCCAATTACAATGAGAGGAATTGAAAATGTAATAAAAAATTTACCAACAAAGAAAAGTGCAGGTCCTGATGGCTTCAGTGCTGAATTCTACAAGACATTTAAAGAAGAACTATCACCATTACTCTTTAAACTCATCAAGGAAATTGAAAGGGAAGCAAGGCTTCCAAATTCATTCTGGAAGCAAATATTACTTTGACTCCCAAACCAGGGAAAGACCCAACCCAAAAAGAGAACTACAGACTAATCTCCCTAATGAATATAGATGCAAAAATCCTCAATAAGATACTGGCAAAAAGAATACAGAGGGTCATCAAGAAGATCATACACCCTGAACAAATCAGATTTACCCCAGGGATGCAAGGATGGTTACATATTCATGAATCAATAAATGTAATACACTATATTAACAGAGTCAAGAACTAAAACCATATGATCATCTCAATAGATGCAGAAAAGGCATTTGACAAAATCCAACACCCATTCATGATAAAAAAAACCCTACAGAAAATTGGCATGGAAGGTCTTTATCTCAACCTGATTAAGGCTATCTATGAAAAAGAAATAGCCAACATCATACTAAATGGTCAAAAATGAAAAGCTTTCATGCTAAAATCAGGAACAAGACAAGGATGCCTACCCTTACCACTCCTGTTCAAAATTGTGCTGGAAACATTAGCCACAACAATTAGAAAAGAGAAAGAAATAAAAGGAATAAAGATAGGAAAGGAAGAAGTTAAACTGTCATTATTTGCTGATGATATGATACTTTACATAGAAGACCCAAAAAACTCAGCCAAAAGACTTCTAGACTTAACTGACAGATTCAGTAGAGTAGCTGGATACAAGGTCAACACTCAAAAAACAATAGCCTTCTTGTACACAAATAACAGGCTCACTGAGAGAGAAATTAGGAAAACAATTCCCTTTCCAAAAGCATCTAAAAGAAAAAAAAGAAATATCTAGGAATCAATCCAAAAAGGAAGCAAAAGACCTCTACACTGAGAATTACAGCACTCTGAAAAAGGAGATCGAGGAGGATATAAGAAAATGGAAAGACATCTCTTGTTCTTGAATAGGAATAGCCAGTACAGTGAAATGGCCATACTTTCAAAACTACTATATAAATTCAATCCAATGTTGATTGAAATTCCAACAATATACTTCGCAGAACTAGAGAAAACAATCCAAAAATTCATTTGGAACCCAAAGGGACCTAGAATAGCAAAAGAAATTCTAGGCAACAGAGACATGGCTGGGGGTATCACAATACCCAAATTGAAGCTATACTACAAAGCTACTGTGATAAAAACAGCATGGTACTGGCAAAGAAACAGACCTGAGGATCAGTGGAATAGATTAGAAGATGCAGAAACAACTTCAGACATACTCAGCCACCTCATCTTTGACAAAGGAGACAACCACCCTCATCCTAGGAAAGATAGCCTATTTAATAAATGGTGTTGGAAAAACTGGATTTCAACCTCCCAGAAATTAAAACTAGACCCATATCTATCACCATGCACTAAACTAAGATCAAAGTGGGTTAAAGATCTAAATATTAAGACAGAAACACTAAACTTGCTAGAAGATAAGTTAGGTAGAACTCTTGAAGATATTGGCATAGGAAAAGATTTTATGAACCAAACCTCAGTAGCACGGGAACTAGCACAAAGAATCAACAACTGGGATTTCATCTCATTCAAAAGCTTCTGCACTGCAAAGAAACCACCAACAGAGCTAAGAGACAATTTCAATGTAGGAAAAATTTTAGCAGCTGTGCCTCAGACAAGGGACTACTATCTAGAATATATAAAGAACTGAAAAAAATCAGAACCCTCGAATTCAAAGATCCAGTTCAAAAATGGGCATCTGAAATGAACAGACATTTCTCAGACAAAGAAGTAAAAGCAGCAAATAAATATACGAAAAAATGTTCAACATCAGTGGTCATTCGAGAGATGCAGATGAAAATAACACTGAGATTCCATCTCACCCCAGAAGGAGTGGCTGCTATCAAGAAATCAACCAATAACAAATGCTGGAGGGGGTGTGGGGAGAAAGGAACCCTTCTTCATTTTTGTTGGGAGTGCAGGCTGGTGAAACCACTGTGGAAATCAGTGTGGAGATACCTCAAAGAACTAGGACTGGAAGTCCCATTTAACCCAGCTATTCCCCTGCTGGCTATCTTCCCAAAAGAATTAAAAGAATCATACCACAGTGATATATGTGCACCCATGATTATAGCGACACAGTTTGTAATAGCCAAAGCTTGGAAACAGCCCAAGTGCCCATCAACTGGAAACTGGCTAAAGAAGATGTGGGTTTTTTTATAAAATGGAATACTACTCAGCCATAAAGAAGGAGAAACTAGAGTCATTTATAGCTAAATGGATGCTTACTGAGGCCATACTCTCAAGTGAAATAAATAGGACACATATGTGTAAATACCAAATAGTTTCTCTAGTGTGAGAAACCGAAAGTGTAAATGATTAAAAGGATTAACAATGAATAATTGATACTTTGAAATAGGAAAATGTCCAAAGGTGTAGGGGTGTTAGGAGGGGATGGGGAAAGGACAGAAGGGAAAGAAAATATTATGAGAAAGGAAAAAAATGGAAACAGAGTCAATGTAAATAGAGAAGGGTGGAGGGGGTGAGGGGCGCACAGGTAATGGGGAAAGACTAAGAACCAAGATGCATCATCTACAGGTACAAGTACCCAATGATAAATGTAAACATATTGTATACCTAAAATGTACCAATAAAAGAATTTAAGGAAAAAAAAGAAATGATTAAACTGAAACCTCCCAAATTGAATTATAAGCTCAATGTTTGAAAGCATATTAACAACATCACAGGGCCTAAAAATTGTATCTCCTTCAGTGGGTAATGAGTTACAGTTAGATAAGAGCAAGAAGCTCTGGGATACTATTGCACAGTGTGATGATTATAAAACAGTTATGTATTATATATTTTGAAAAGCTAAAAGGATTTGAAAGTTTTCATCACAGAGAAATAATAAATATTTGAGGAGATAAATATATTTAACCTTATTTAATCATTGCTCCAATATGTATAGAACATTACATGGTAGCCCCCATAAATATGTACAACTTTTATGTTTTTGAATATTGGCTAAATTTTTTTTAATTTTGAGTATAATATTTTTTTAAATTTGGTTTCTTAATTCCTAGTCTAGTGCTCTTCTTATCACTTTGTAGGTTTTTTTATGGCAATATGGCAATGTGGCAAAATGTATTTGTTAAAAACAATATTATTGCAATGCTTTAAAATAGCAATTAATAATTGACAACAACTCAAAAATACAGAGAAGCACAAATTAAAGAAGTATATAGTCCTTCCATCCAGAAATAACCATGGTTAAGTTTTCATAAACCATTCCAGTCATCTTTCCACAGACATATCCCAAATTTAAAAAAAAAAAAAAAAGAGTCATTCTGTCCTAGATATCAGTCTGCTTTTTTCCTCTAGTATTTTACTACAAGTATGTGCCCTATTATTAAATGTGCATTTACACCATTTCCTCATCAGCATAGTTTATTTCCCTTCATCATACATTTTACACCTGCAGACTTCATGAATTTGACTCTCAGATTGAAACTTATTTTGGGACTTGAACTTCTTTTGTGCCAAAGATCAGTTTCGATTTTCTCCAGACATAATTCTGAGGAGGCCTGGAATCTAAATAGAGATAACTACCATAGTCAAAGCCCAAGCAAAAACAATCAAAACCCATAGCTCTCACACATCAGGAAAGTTGTTCAGTGTTATGTATGATCAGAGAAATGCATATTAAAATCACCTTCACTGTAGCTTTTTTAGTAAGCTGGAAAGTATAACAAGTCTCACAACACACTGTACTGGGGAAGCCAGCACTCTCATACTACTGGTAGGAAACAGTGAAATTCGATATCATCAATTAAAAATGACCAATCTTCACAATTTCAGTTCAGCAGTATCTCTGTGATTCTGGAAAATATTATTTCTAATTATCTTCCCATATACAAAATAACATGTGCTTCAAGTTAATGACTACATCATAGTTTCTAATCAAGAAAGATTGGCAGCATCTCAAACTTCTATCAATTGGGAATTGGTGGCTTATCCATAGAACACATGGAACAAAAACCACATGACTAAAGAATGTGGCTGTGTGTGTGTGTGTGTGTGTGTGTGTGTGTGTATGGGCCAAGTTCCAAGAATTAATACAAATGGAAGAAACAAAAAACATAATGATACACACATGTGCTGCCATTTATGTGAGATGAAAATTGCATTAAACAACTCAAGAATACCATAGAGATACCTTTGTCCTTCCAAATCTTGGGTGCCATGGAAACCACTACCTTTAAACAGGTAACAACTTTGGTTCAAGTTTTGGCACATCTGCACTGATTAATAGCAACCAAGCTCTGCTTATCATGTCACTTTTGATGACTATGCAACTATCTGCCCTTTTGTGATTTTTTCCTGTTTTCCCCTCCCTGCAGATGGCTACTTTCTCATCAAAAAGATTGGACAGATTCAACAGTGTTTCAGGCTGGCAAATGGTAACATCTGTGTTAGAAAAAGGTTTCGATTCTCCTGGTCAACACTTACACTTGACTTTCTATAAACAAATCTTTTGACCCCTGAGTTAGCCCATAGGACTCCAATCAAATATTGAAGTTGACAATAGGGGGCAATCACTGTCACAACCTTCTCAATTGCTGCCTGTTGATGGGCATCCAGGACTGGGCAGAGAGCTTCTCCCACGAGGAATGCTCCTGCTGCAGAACAGCCTGGGCTCCTGCAGATGAATAAGGCATTTTCCTTAATGCCCCGCATAGCTGCACGCAGATCTTTTCCGAGCAGGCTGCAACCTTTAAAGGGCAAAGCAATACATCTCCTGTTAAAAAAAAGAGTCCAACTGGCTTCAGCCAATTACTATTAGCTCTGCTCTGCACAAGCCTGGCCCTTGAGTCATGCAACCAGGCCCAATGTTATCCATCTCTAGTTATTCTGGTTTTATCTCTTCCTTTATACCAACCTTCTTATAACACAGAATTTGACATTTTCTGCACATTGCTACATTCCACTAAAAGTATGATAAGAACAGCTCATATCATTAGATAGCTCAGCTAGCAGTAATATTGAAATCTATTCTGTTTGATTTGCATTTTTTCCTCTTTCTATATGTTCATGAATTAAAGAGGGCAAGAAACTCAAAGCCCAAGTTCTCCAAATTAAAGTTTGCATTGATCTTGTGCCCCCTAACATCCTGTGGCATGTCCTATCAGGATCCCTTCTGAAGCCTCTCAGCATTCACTTCTATATAGTGACAGCAAATACCAGTGATTCTCTGCCTGAAAGATTTTTCTTGCTTGTGCACAAGGCAGGTAAAAAAAAATACTAGGGTCAGTATTTCCTGAAGCAGTCTCGCCAGTGATGGGCACTGAATCAGTCCCTGAAGATCTAGCTTTCTCATCCTGCATCTGTATAAGTTAGGCACATTCTACCCAGGCTTCCAGAGTCCCCAGCTGATGACACACCAGCTGCCCAAAGTGGGACATGCCAATCATGCACACACTCAAAAATGCAGCAGAGATGAAGGAGATAAGAGTTTCATTTTTCAATAATATGACATATTATAATATTGAGAAATCTTACTAAATAATGCATGTATCACTTACTAAATAATGCATGTATCATCATTAAAAAATGAAAAATGTTAAGAATTCATGGCTAACATAGCTGGTGAAAAATAAGGAAGATCTTTGAAGAATACAATTTTTTTTAAAAACCTAAATCTAAAAAAGTAAGCAATGCTGTATTTAGAATTTTCTCTGTGTATTTCTGATCTCAAGTGATCTAAGTCTTGACTTTCAGTAAGATATATAATAGGGAACAGGAGACAAAACTGGGGCCTTAACTGGTGGTCTTGAGGACTGATAAAAGAAAAACTCTCTGGTACAGAAAAGGAAAAAAATTAATCCTTCCAAGGCAGAAGACCCATCAGTGTCTCAGCTTTGGTAATGGCAGGAACCTTAATAATAATAGTAAAATTTTTAAATAATCTTCCTTAACAACCTGTGACCACAGCCACCAGGTCTTAACTGTGAGTTTTAGTGTCCTGAGTTGCTGGTACCATACATATCTGGCAGAAACACCGACACATCTTTTTTAGAAGATTTTCACCTTGAACTAAAATTCTGGAGCATTTCTAGAGGTAAAGATCTAAGCAACATGAGCTCACAATCAAACATGCTTGTGTGTCACTTACCATTTGGCCACATTCTGAGAAATGTGTCATGGGGAGAATAGTGAGCTTACACAGCCCTCAGTGGTAAAATCAATCACTTGACATGGACTCTCGGTCCAATTGAGAGACAGAATAAACATCAGGTATTGGAGGCTGCTTCCAGCATGACACTTTTTTTCCAATAAGTAGAAGTAAAATAAAATGTATAGTTCATTAAATACATAGCCAGAAGCATAGCTGTTTATTATCAAGTACTCTGTACCATTCATAATTATATATGTTATACTTTTCCACAACTAGTGTGCAATGTGTTTGTTCACACCTGTATCATCACATGTGAGTAATGCATGTGCTGCAACATTATGATGGCTGTGATGTCTCAAGGTCACAGGAACTTTCCAGCTCTATTGTAATCATATATGTGGATATACGTGGTCTCTTGTTGGTCAAAATGTTGTTAAGCAGAGCATAACCAAACCCCCAAACACGTGGAAAATAAGGTACTGTGAGTGATAGTCAAAAAATAACACATAAGATAACCAGGCTAGTCATGACTAAAGACATTAGAATTAACACATATACAACATAAGATAAATAGGTTTAATGAATGCATAGAGATAAGAAAGTTGGGACTATGACAAAGGAAAAAAAGACACTCAAAGTTGACCAAGTTTTTTTTAAAGAACCACATAGAACTTCTGAAGAAACTGTCATAATTAAAGTTTGAAATTCAGTGGATGGAGAAAGTAGCAGATTAGACACATCTGAGATGAGTTGATGGATGGGAAAGCAGGTCTGAATAAAAGTACCAAGGGCTGGGGAGTACAATGATGACAGTGTAATAGCAGAGAGTCAAAAGGCACAACATGTGTGATCAAGATTCCAGACAGAAAATGAAAAGGCAGAGGTCAACAGCAATAGCAATAGCTGATACAATGGAAAGTTCCCAATACTGCTGAAGGAATTACATTAATCCTCAGCTACAGAAAATCAGGACAAATCGAAAGGAATTCATATGCAACTAGATCCTAGTAAAACTACATGATTCTACATTTCTTTTAAAAAATCTTAGAAATAACTAGGAAAAAAGAAAATACAAAACAATGAGCAAGAAAGCAGCGGGTCGATGATAATGGAAGGTACAGGGCTGCGGAATAAAATTCTCAAAGCACTAAGAGAAAGGTAACTGTCACAAAGAACTGTACAGCCAGCAAAGATACATTTGGGTTAAATAAAGACATTTTCAGACACACAAAATGGAGATTTATTTTTGCCAATAGACTGTGAATATGGAAACTTCAAGGGGGAAAAATTGGAGGCTGGAAAATCTAAGAAGCAAGAAGAACAACAAACATAGCATGTCGTGGTGAATGTGTTGATGTATAAAATAAAGTTAAAGTAAAACCCTCAACAATCATACAGAAATCAGGATGGGGTGATTGGAGGTAAAATATTCTAAAGTAAAATCTTATTTTGTTTGAGAGAAGAATGAAGATTATGCTGAATGTTAGACCTTGATAAACTTATATAAGGACATTTGGGTCATTTTCTAAGGTGCCAAGGAGACCACTGGAAAGGGGTTACTGTATTTCATCTCAATGCTGTCTACATGAGGAGCTCATTTTGCAAAAGTCATGTAGGCTGATATGTGCATTTTTATATGTAAATTACACTTCAGTAAAAACTTAAAATATATGGATCAAAATCACTAAGGTGACCACTGAAGTAACAGAAATAAGGTATATAAATAGGATATATAATTTCCCAACCTGGAAAGGAATAAAATGAATTAGAGAAACACATCCATGATCCAAAAGAAAGTTAAAAAAGAAAAATAAAATAAGAAAAAGATGAAAAAGTCAAAATATAAGATAAAATTGAGCCCAAATATATTTGTAATCACAATCAATGTGAATTTTGTTAAAACACAAAACAAACATAGCCTGGATCTTTTAAAATACAGAGCAAATGACATTTATAAACATCTAACATAAGTGACATGAAATATTCTGGAAATGCTAAGCAAAAGAGTTGGTATAAGTGTACTAATATCAAGCAACATAGCTTTTTTTGGGCAAAGGATTGAGTGGTAAAATGAGTCACTAAAACTTGATAAAAGATTTTATCCACAAAAGCAATACCAGAATCTAAGTTTATATGATGCTAATAAAATTTTAAGTGAAGTCAGATGCACAAGCTTAAATATCACATGGTTTCTCTTACATGAGAAAACTAAATTATAAGTAAAGAGCAAAATAAAAGATAAGTAATAGGAAGGAGGGAGACAAACCTTTCTCAAATGGGAAGGGGATCAAGCGAAGGAGGGAAGAGGAAGGAAAGGGAGGAAAAGGGGATGAAAAAGAAATTAAGATGTGTTGTGTGCATGCACCAACTCCATACAAGGAATGCCAGCATCATGTACTATAAACATGGACTAATAAAAATTGTTAAATATATTTAAATAACAGTAAAAAGGAAAAAATATATTTGTCAGAAGACTGGAAGAAACTGATAAATTCACCATTAGGGTAGAAGATATGCTGCTCTTCCTTCTCTGTCTTTAAATAATCAAAGAGACAAAAAAATACAAAAAAAATAGAGAAGATTTAGACAACAGCAAGAACTAAAAACTTCCTCTTAAAAAACTGTCATCCTAGGGAAAAACAAAAAACACTTTGAAACACGACCTCATCGCCTGAAATAATGAAAACACTTACATATCTCAGGATGAGTTTGTTCAGAATACTCTTTAAATAAAAATAAAAACAAAACGTATTCATCTTTTTCTGATTCCAAAAATAATACAGTGTATGAAAATAAAATTGTGAGGTCTCAGGTGAGCTATGACCCTCACCACAATGATCACCTTTAGGTCTCCATGAGCTTGGTTGTGGGGCAGGAAGGGCTTCTCATGACTGTTCTGAGTTGAGTGCACAGTCAAACCCATTAGAAGTGACCACAGTCCTATCTGTGAACTGGGCCTCTCCACTCTCCTTAGTACCTGGAATAACTAGCTTGATATTGTGGACAAGTAATCCAGGCCGATGTACTAGCTGAGGTCACATGGTCCCAAAACGATATTTCTCTCTCTCCAAGAGAGGTAGATTTAATAGTGGGGTAAAAAAAAAAAAAAAAATACTGTTTGAATTGTTTGGAACTTGCCAAAGTCCTTGCCTGAGCAACAATCTGGATGCACATACAGATTCTGTAGCAAATCTTAAGCAGAGAAGGTGAGATATAAGGGAACATGGAGTGTGAGAGCGGGACATGGTTCATTAGAGGCAAGGATAAGGGTGAATCCCATCCATGGCTGCAGATCCCATGCCCTGGGCTCTGCCTTGGTTCTCAGATAAGCGGAAGCCCAATGAGAGAATTCCAAAGTGTTTATTGTCAGGAGCCCCGGCGGGGTGGGGTGGGGGGAGCACTCATCCAAGGCTGCCTTCCTCTTCTGGTGGACCTGAGCATGTAAAGGAGCTCTCAGTGGTGACTGTATTCATGTTCTAGTCCTTCTGTAACAAATAACTGTAAACTTAGTGGGTTACAGAACACACATGCATGATCTTAAAGTCAGAAGTCCAATATGGGGTCTCTGGGCTAGAACCAAGGTGTCAACAGTGCTGTGTCCCTTTCCCAGCACTAGAAGGAACCATTCATGATGGCTTATCCTGCTGGCAGATTTGGGTTCCTTTCTGATTGCAGACTCCAAAAGTCAGCTCCAGATACAGAGGCCACACATATGCCGCACCCCTCAATCTGAAAGAGATAGTGGGTTGAATCCCCCTCAGGCCTCAAATCTATCCCCTTTCTTCCACCTTCTCTTTCTCCTTGAGCTGAGAATGTGGTTAAATGGGGCTCATCCTGATAATCCAGGAATATCCCCCACCCCAAGGTCTGTAGCTTTCATCACATGTGTAGAGGCCCTTTGCTGTCCATTCCAGTGATGTCTTGAGGCTTCCAAGGATCAGGACATGGCACTTTTTTCTGCTAACCACAGTGAAACACAGGGGTGTGACCCTAATAGTTTGGGGCCCACAGTCTGGGACCAAGGCATCACTTCAAGCTGCAGAAAAACTGAAAAACCTTGCAGTGAGGAGAGGAGGGGCATTTCTCACCTCTGCACTCTACCCCTAATCCCCTCCCCAGAAGCCAGGAGCCAAGGCCTGGGAGGAGGACAGTGCAGAGGCAAGGCAATACCCACTGGGGGCTGGGGGCCTTGTGCTTGCCGGCATTGCCAATGCTTAAGGAACCCTCTGTGGCTTTTTCCCAGGTCTCCTCTGGGTAATCAATCTCTCTGTGTCTCTCTCTCACTCTCACTCTAGCTCTTGCTTTCACTCTCTTCAAGCACTGAGGATTGAGCCCAGAGCCCTCACAATGAACTCCATTCCCACTCTTTTTCTTTTGAGACAGGGTCTTACTATACTGTTACATTGTCTAGACTGGACTCAAACGTGAGATCCTCCCATCTCAGCCTTCCAGAGTGCTGGGATTACAGATGTGTGGCACCATGCTCTGCTCCTATAGTTCTCTTGAACACAGAAGGTGCATCCCTGTGACAGACACACTCTGGGTGGGATGCAAGGAGGGCTGAAGCTATGGCCATAGTGGGAGGTCTGGCTGGCGATCCAACTGTACGAAACAGGCACTACAAAGAGAGGGGGACAGAAGATGGGAACACTGAAGACCAGTATTTTGCAGAGACTCAGACAGGATTCTCCAAAAGCAGACCCTGAGGAGAACGAGAAAGCATGCAGGTGGTGAGGAGAGAGATGATGTACACTGCAATGCATGATCTGGGGACCCGAGGACACAGTGGGACACTTGGGAGCCAGAGTACCCTGGCAAAGGGAGAAGAAACCACCAGCCACCCTCTCTCATCCCACATTTGTGGATGGAGTGTCCTCCTGGGGAATGTTTAATGTCCAAACCTTGCCAGCCCGTGCACCTTGGACTGCACTGCTCCACCCAAACAAGTGAGGTGCCAGAGACAGCGAGATGCAAAGGAAGCTCAAGGGAAATCATGCATGCTGCTGGCAAGCTCTCAGCCCTGTCAGGGTAAACTGTGTCCCTGAGTCTGGGTGAAGATGCTTCTAGAAGAGAAAAAGAACACTGAGATGAGGGGGTCAGAAGGCCAGGCATGTCCTTGTGCCGGGAGGGCTGAGGCAATACTAACACACAAAAGGAAGCAGCCAAAGCAGCTGTGTGCTCAGAGCTCATTTCCACAGTGCAGATGAGACAAAGAGGGCTGTGGGGTTTCCAAGGAAGAGGAGGCAAAGCCTTTGAGGACAGAGACCCACTCTGACCGGGTCTTCAGGATGCACGGTAATGGGCAGAGCCCGCCCATCATTTGTTTGGGAGCCTCTTTCAGCTGTAACGTTTAATTAAAGCCAGGAGGGAAAGCAAGAGAAAAAAGTGAATGTGCCACAGCACGAGGGGAAGGAGCCTCTCCCTGGCTGCCCTCCCTGTGGCTGTGACTGTGACTGTGGGGATGTCCCCAGAGCACGTGACGGATGCTGTGGAAGAGCTCGGGTTTGCTGTGTGCAGAGATTGTCTGAGAAGGAGAGATCCTGCAGTGCTATTTCAGGGCTGAAATGGCTTTCTTGGCTCCCTTTTCTTAATTCACCAGAGGCTAGTCCAGAGAAAATAATTAGACTTGCTTCAATAATGTGTTTGGTTTAACACTTTCAATTAAGGACGAGAATAGAGGGAGAGCACGAGACAGCGCACAACCGTGGAAGTGCTGGTTTTTATGTCACCATTCCTCCAGGCAGGTTTACAAGATATTTTCTGGGTTATTTTAAACTAATGAGTCCCCAGGTCATTTCATCTGAAGCAGCTTTATTAAGTACAGTCAAAATGCAATACGTTACACATACTTAGGTATACATGAGAAGTCCATGGCATACAGGAAGAAACTGCTACCATCAAGATGGTGAACATACCCATCAACCCAAAAGGTCCTTTGTACCATTGGTTAACCTCCTTTGGACCCCCTCTGTTCATCCTAGGACACTTGCCCTAGATAACCACCTACTCTCTGCTGCTATAGCTTAGCTTACATTGTTAGCCCTGAGAGTACTCAGGGCTAAACGAATGAATCTACACAGTGTACTTTTTTTAATCCAGTTTCTCTCATTCACCGTAATTACTTTGACATTCATCTGTGATTTTTTATGTAGGGATAGTTCATTAATTTTCATTGCTAAGTGGTCTTCAAGTTTTTAAGATTGTGATCTCAGGTTTTTTTAATTTTAAGGCACAGTTGTTGTATCAATTTCCTATGGCTGCCTTAACAAATTGCCAGGATCTGGGTCATTTTAAATAACAGATAGTGATTCTCTTCCAGTTCTGGAAATTAGAGTCCAAATCCAAGGTGTCAGCAGGTCCTGCTCCTCTGAAGGCTCCAGGGGAGACTCTTCACCCCATGACCTTCACTTAGCTCTAGCTTTGCTGGAAATCCACATTGCTCCTTGGCAGGTAAGTAACATCACCCCCCCTCTGCCTCATCTTTATATGGCAATAGCCTGTAAGGATCTGTCTTGTGTATCTCTCCTTTTCTTACAAGGACACGTTATATTGGATTAAGGGCCCACCCAACTCCAGAATGACCTAATCTTAACTAATTACATCTACAATGATCTTATTTCTAAATAAGTTCATATTCTGAAGGAAGGATGTGAAATCGGAATGAGGAACACGGTTTCTATTAGGCACTTTTCTGTCACTAGGACAAAATACCAAACACTCACAACTTAAATGAAGAGAGACTTATTTGGCTCACATTTCCAGTAGGTTTTGTTCATGACTTTCTGATCCCACTGCAGAAACAACATGGTGGAAGGGCATCACTGCAGAGAACAGCTCAACTCATGGCAGCAAAAAAGCAGAGAGGTACAAGGGAGGAGCTGGAGACAAAGTTATAGTCTTCCAGGCTATACCCCCAGTGACACAACCAAGCCCCACCTCCCAAAAGCCTCTGAATTCAGCAATGGATTAATCTGCTGATGAGTACAGCAGCCCCATGACCCAATCACCTTCCAAAAGCTCCACCTCTGAACACATGAGACTAGGGAGGACATTTTAGATCTAAACCATAACACAACATAACCCAGCACAGTGATTCTTTCCCATTAAACTTTATATAGCTCTGCTCAATTAAACCAGAAAGAAAGGGAATTAGTATTTTTTTTAATTCTAAATTCATCTTGAGATAATATAAGCCAGGAATCACATTTCCCAAAGTATGCTCCAAATCATTACATATGAAATCACATTCTCTAAAAATAGCATAGCGTGGTGGTAAGCTTGGTGAATGGCTGGTTGGAAAGAGGAATGTCTTTACTGAAGGCGTCTCTAATCTTTAATGTGTACAGCTGGAGTAGACATGACTTCGTTCTTTCTCTGTGCACCATCGCTTTCAGAAGAGCTATAAAAGGACTGAAAAGCAATGTCCCTCTTCAGTGCAGCACTCTTAAAAGCCACTAAGGGGAACTATACCCCATCATGGACAGTAAAAAAGCCCTCCAAATCCTCACCCACTTCCTACAATTTCCCTAAAGCTAACTCTTTGTGTCCTAACAGCTGCCCTCTTAAAAAAAAAAAACTTTTCCCTGAATATCTGATCTGACCTTATCTCTTCTGCCTCCTCCTCTTTCTTTACTGTCCCAAGTGTATTTTTTTCCCCAAACAGGAAGAGGTCTCTGCTCTATATAATGTATAAAAATCACCCTTTAGGCCAGATCTCTGGTTTTCCTCCCTGCTGCAAGGCTGTTAAACCCTCTAAGACAGGTCAAAAAGAGGTTGGGGGCAGGATTTCAAACAATGAGGTCCTGCAGAACCAAGTGGTTCCGGGAGGCTAGACCAAGGGAAAGGCGATGAAAGCAGAACAGGGGCAGATGGTCCATGAGGCGGGCGCCCTCATCTGATGGACAGTGGAAAGTGTCCTCATCCATATCCCTACCTGACCTACTCAAATACAGACCATCCAGGTCTCTCTCCACCAGCTTCCAGGTAATCAGCTTAGGAAAAGAATATACCAAAGTTCACAGTTCTCAGATGTCGACAGTTTCTTTTTCTCCCCTCTATCTATGATTTCTGCTTTCATCATCATTTCTCAGCTCAATCTACCAACTGACACCTTCTCATGTGAGTAAACAGTGTGCCTACAAAATAAACTTATAAGCATTGTCTTACTTACTTTTCTCGTTGCTTAGAAAAATACCGGACACTCAAGTCAAAGGAGGAAAAGCTTATTTAGCTCACAGTTTGTAGAGGTTTTGTCCACAACTGGCTGGCTCCAAGGCAGGGTGACACATGGTACAGAGGCAACAGTTCAAGGTGGACCAAAGGTAGTAATGCAAAATCAGAGCTTAACAGCATCTTTCTACCCCTTTTATTTTATCCAGACTACTAAGGGCAGGTAGCACTCACACCCTTAATCCTAGTGCCCTTGAGCCTAGCATTGCTCCATGAATCAATTCCAGCAACATATCCTCTAGGTCAAGCCACTTCTGAAAAAATGTCCCACCTGTGACCACATGAGGTTTTGAGGGACATCTAAACACAAGCC
This sequence comes from Heterocephalus glaber, assembly GCF_053883595.1. Lineage (NCBI taxonomy): Eukaryota > Metazoa > Chordata > Mammalia > Rodentia > Bathyergidae > Heterocephalus > Heterocephalus glaber. The sequence continues at coordinate 6,098,104 of NW_028258330.1, read as the reverse complement.
ATAACATTCCACCCTTGGCCCCTCAAAGACTCATGCACATCCCTTTGTGCAAAAAAGCATTTAGCCCATCTCCAAGAGTTGCCAAAGTCCCAACAGTTTCAGCATTTCTGAAAAACCAAAGATCAAAGTTTCCTCTGAGAGTTAAGGCAAATTCTTAGCTGCAAGCCTCCATACAAATGAAAAGAAAGTTAAATACTTCCAACATTCAATGGCACAAGATAGACCTTTCCATTCCAAAAGTTAAAAACAGAAGGATGGCAAGGAATATAAACAAAGCAAAACCAAAATCCAGCAAACATTAAATCCTATAGTTCCACTTCCAGCATTCCCAGAAATCTATGGCAAGTTGTGAACACGAAAGGGCTTGGGTGGCTCCACCCCTATGGAACTCCTGGTGGTTGTAGCTCCCAAGGCTTCTCTCTTGTGCCGCTCTATTCCCTCCTTGCCACTTTCCCCAGATTATCCATGCTCCTGGCTTCTCCAAACTTCTGGGGTCTACAGTGTACCTTGGGCTTCACACTCACAACCTCACACACTGCCCTCTCAGGGGCACACTGCCTGGTGTTCCAGTCCTTCTTCTGAAATCTGGGTGAAAGCCTTCTTTACCCCACAACTCTTGCATTCTATATGCACATAAAACCAGTGCCATGTGGATAACCCCAAGGTCTGCTGCCAGCTGGAGCAGTAGCCAGGTTTCCTTCTTTCTTACGTGTAGAGGTCCTATGCCTATGAACCAAATTCTGAAGTACAACTTCCCTAGACCATGGCCATTCTTAAACATGGTGCTCTGAGGCTCTCTTCTTGAAGCAGTCTTTCACTTTTACAATTTTGAGGCTGGAAAGGGTGGAGTCCTGCTGCTTCTTGTGATGCCTTCAGGCCATCTTTTCTATTCTGTTCCTTCTCAGCAATCAATATCTCCTCTGCTCTATCTTTGAAGACTACAACTTCACTGGAGCCTTTCTGGCCAAATTCAAAATGTTTTAAATCATTCTCCTGGGATTAGGGTGGTGTCAAACCAATAAGTGGACTGATTTAGTAATCACATACTCTTAATTACATCATCACACACTCTAGATTAAGCCACCTCTGAAAAAGCCCCATCTAAGACTGCGTGAGGCTTTAGGGGGATATCTAGACAAAAACCATAACAACCACAATGCAAAAATAACTACCAAATGTCTCTGAATTGTTCTTGGGCAGGAATCTTTTTTTTTTTCTTCCCTGCCAAGTAAATGACACTTCAAAATGAACATTCAGGTAGGATATACTATGTACTCTAGCTTTTAAGAAAAATTCTACACTTGCCTGTAAGAGCCTTTTTTTTTTTTGCACTTTATTAAATTCTTTTATTGGTACATTGTAGGTATACAACACAATTACATTTCTCATTGGGAATTGTACCTTTACATAATGCAGCTTGGTTCTTATTTTTTCCCCATTCCTAGCCCTCCCTTCACCCCCTCCACCCTTCCCTATTTACAAAGACTTTATTTCCATTTTTCCATTTCTTATCATTTTTCCTTTCCCTTCTTCCTTTCTCCTGCCCCTCCCACTACCCCTACCCCTTTGGACCTTTTCTTCCTATTTTGCACTATCAATTATTCATTCTAATCATTGGTACATTTTAGGTATACAATATAATGACATTCATCATTGGAAATTTGCACCTTTACATAGTCTCTCTTGGTTCTTATTTTTCACCCTTGCCCAGCCCTCCCTTCAACCCCTCCATTCCTCCCTATTTACAAAGATTTTGTTCCTATTTTTCCATTTCCTTATATTAATCCCCTTCCCTTCTATCCTTTCCCCTAGCCCTCCCACTTCCTTCCCCTTTGCCCCTTTTCTTCCTATTTCACATTACCTATTATAAATTTTAGTCCTTATTTACACTTTCAGTTTCTCACAAGAGAGAAACTATTCGGTATTTATACATATGTGTCCTATTTATTTCACTTAAGAGTATCACCTCAATGTGCATCCACTTAGCTATAAATGTCTCTAATTTCTCATTTTTTATGGCTGAGTAGTACTCCATTTTATTAAAAAGAAAACACATTTTCTTTACCCAGTCTCCAGTTGATGGGCATTTGGGCTGTTTCCAAGTTTTAGCTATCACAAACTGTGCAGTTTGTAAAAGCCTTTTTAATGACACATGGAAAGTTCCATATGTGCACACACACACACACACACACACACATCAATTTCCAGTGTTTTTACCAACAAGGTCTGCAGCAGAGTCCATGTTTTTGATTGGAAGCCACTATGAGGTGGCTCTAGGGCAGGAAGCCCACTGAACATGTTTCCTTCAAAGGATAAACTCAAGACACCATTTGATTTTCCTACCATTTCTCTTTAATGTAGATTCCCTGTCACTTGGTGAAATCTGGGATAGATCCAATGAATTATGCAATAGGAACCATTATGACCACTTTAACTAGCACATAAAGCCTCAATTTGGAAGTTGGAATGACCAGTTCTTGATAGCAATGACGTATTTGACCAAGATTTGGTGTTCCATGCTACCTCCAAGCTAGCTCCACCATGGTCTGTCAGATAGAGGAAGACAGAGGTTGTGTGGCAGGAGGCTGTAGGAAAACCGTGTACTGACACAAGCACTCTGGTGCCAGGAGAACACCAGCCCATGCTTCCCCATTGAAAATACCCATTGGGATATCTTTGTTCATGATTCCAAAGGCAGGTCTCACAATGCAGGACCCGCTTGTCTCTGGCTGGTCTCTGTATCAAGAGCTCACTGTTGTGGTTCTTAGAACCCCTTTTAGGCAATCCTTTTCCTCAGGACCTGAAACAACTTAAGATCAGCTATGACTCAGGGTGGCAGGGAGCACACTGCCTTTGCATAGGCAAGTGTCACCTGCAGACTCCTGAGGACCCAGCAACCCTCTCATGACCTTTCACCTTCCTCCTCTTCCTCCTGAAGGAGCCAGACTTCCATTTCCTGGGACACCAAAGTCCAGGGGTTGCATCTCAAGTTCTCCAAATGGCCCCATGGCACCCTTACTTGCAGAACTAGGTTTGACATAAGAAAGCATGTGAATCTCTACACTGCCTAGTAGAATGCAATTCTCTAAAACTACTTACCACAAAATCCTCTCTCTTCATCTGTGCTCTGTTCAGCTCCTAAAAGAGGAACCCAAAAGTTTTGAAATTGACTTTTTCTATAAATTCTGCTGATGATAATCTGGCACCTCACTCTGGAATTTCATTTCTATTATACCTTCATTTTCATTAGAAATTTCAATTTTAAGATCCTATTAAATAAGACACATTCCAGAGGGCTAAAATGCTACATGCCCTTCCTTCTAAAAAGAAAGCCAGAAATTGTGCAGGTCTAGCATGTGTGATCTTGGTCTTTGATGCTATACTGACCTGATTCTCTATTTGTATATAACATAGGGAAAGAAAAGAAGTCTTATGCAAATGTGAAAAAAATATCATGATGCAGAGCAAGAAAGAGCAGCAAAGTTGAATTTTAAGTACCTCTTTTTTTTTTTTTGTACCAGGGAACTAACTTGGGTAGTTGTTCTTGCAGAGCAGGCAGCAAAACCACTGAGCTAAATCCCCAGCCCTTAAGTACCTCTTTGAAGTTTGAGAAGGTCCATCCTAAATTCCAAAACAAGCTTTGAGATGATACATCCTAAAGTAATTAGTTTTTAAAATTATTTCCAGAAACAAATCAGATGTATTAAAAATAAATGACTTACCCCTGCAAGCACAGAGGAGGTGAGCTACTCCCAGCACACAAGAGGAGGCTTCTGGGCAGCCGTACCACCCCCACTAGCACAGAGGAGGTGAGCCACATGGGTGCCAACAGCAAACTCCCCCTTCCCTGTCAAAATGAGAAGACACATAAACAAGTCTTAAAACCAGACTTTCAGATCACCTACAGCAACCCCAAAGGGAAATGAGATGGAACAATCTGATACTCAACCACCTAGACCCACTGAACTGGCAACAAAAGAGGATCTGGCAAAAATGAAATCAGAAATAATTTCTCAGTTAACAGCAGAGATTGTGCTAGTAGTGCAACACATGATTAATAAATCTAGAGAGGAGCTCAAGAACATGATGGAATCCCAACATAGGAAACAAATGGAATCCACAAAACAGATGCAAACAGATTTCCAGGAGATTAAAAACTCCGTTGAAAGTCTATGCAGCAGAATGAGCCAATGTGAGGACAGAATTTCAGATATACAAGATAAGATTGAAATTAGTGACCAGGAAAAAAAATTGCTTTAAAATTGTAAGGTACCATGAGAAATCAATCCAGCAGCTGCTAGACAATGCAAAAAAGAATAACATAAGACTGATTGGAGTCAATGAAGAAACAAGAGAGAGTGCAGATGACATTAAAAAATCTGTTCACAGAAGTGATGGCAGAAAACTTCCCAAGCAGGGGAAAAGAGCTTGACATACAGATAAGTGAGGCATATAGGACTCCAACTAGCCTTGATCAAAAAAAATCTACACATAGACATATAATTGTTAAGATTCCAGAAACCCAACAGAAGAACAAAATTCTACAAGCAGTTAGAGAAAAGAAACAAATCACATACAAAGAAAAGCCCATCAGAATCACAGCAGACTTCTCAGTGCAAACCCTCAAGGCAAGAAGAGCCTGGAGTGATATATTTCAAGCCCTAAAAGAAAACAGCCTCCAACCCAGATTGATTTACCCTGCAAAATTATCTTTCAAAATTGATGGAGAAATGAGATAGTTCCATGAGAAAGAGCACCTTAGAAACTTCATGAATACCAAACCAGCACTCCAAAAAAATTTAGACAATATCCTGGGAAAAGACAATGAGGATCACAACCCCAGGAAGCCCAGTAGAATAAATCCAGCAGATGCAACAAGAAATTAAATGCAAACAGGGAGAATCCAACAAACAGAAAAAGTCATGACAATGATAATTCAATATGTATGAGTTATAACCATCAATGTTAATGGTCTCAATTCACCAATCAAAAGAAACAGACTGCCAGAATGGGTCAAGAAGCAAGATCCAACAATATGCTGCATACAAGAAACACATTTAATTCAAAAAGAAACTTATAGCCTGAAAGTTAAAGGGTGGAAAACAATACTCAATATGACAGGAACCTGAAAATAAAAAAAGCAGGATTAGCTATCCTCTTTGCAGATCAAGTGGATTTCAAACAAAAATCTGAAACACTGTGGTCCCAAGAATTTCAGATAAGGTATACTCAACTTGTATGTACAAATCTATTGTGAACATGTGTTTTCATTCCTCTCAAGTAAAAACTTAAGAACAAGACTGTTGGTTCTTAACAGTAATACAAGAAATTTCTATATTGCTTTCCAAAATGGTTTTATCATTTTGCATCCACATTAGCAGTATTAGAAAGTTTTAACTGGTTCACACCTAAGCTGACATTTGTTCTTTTAAAATTTTTAACTTCATCTCCCTAATGAGTGTGTAATATGATCTTGTTATTGTACTGATTAGTATTTTTCTGACTCTAGTGTTGCATACCTTTCCTTGTGCTGTACTGGCTATTTATCATCTTCCTGTGTCTACTTTTTAATTGGGTTGTCTATTAATGAGATGTAAGAGTTCTTTATATATTCTGGTCATAGGTTATATGCATTATAAATATGGTCTGTTTAAGGACTACTTTTCATTTTTTTAATGATGTCATTTAAAGTTCTAAATTTTGATGGAATCTCATTTATCAAGTTTTTTCTTTTATACATCATGTTTTTTATATCCTAGGAAATTCTTGCCTACCCTAAATTCATAAACATTTTCCCCTGCAATTTCTTCTTAAAGTTTTATAGTTTTAGTCTTTCATGTTTAGGTTCATAGATCCTTTCAAGTTATTTTTATGTATGGAAATAAAGGATTGAGGCTAATTTTTTATATACGGATACCAGGTGTTCTAGTGCCATTTGCTGAAAACACTATCTTTTCCTCTGCTCTTGAATTGAGTTTATGTTCTATAAAATGTTAATGTTAAATAATCTTTCAAAACTCAGTAGACCATAAATGTTTGGTTCTATTTGTAGATTCTCTGTTTTATTCCAATAATCTGTATGTCTTTCCTTACACCAACACTGCCTTGATTACTGTAGCTTTAGAGGAAGCCTTAAAATTAGGTACTAAATGTCTTCAACACTGTTTTTTTTTCTTTTTACTTTTCTAGGTCCTTTGTACGCCTACATAACTTTTAAATTTCAATATCCAATTCCTCATTTACAGCAAGTATACATAGACCAGAACTTTTATATATACCTTGTGTTTTCTAATCCTGCTAAATTCAAATACAAGTTCTAGGGGCTCCTAGAGATCTCTTAGTATTTTCTCTGTAGATGATCATTTCATCTACATATAAAGATTTTGCTTCTACCTTGCCAATCCTATCCTAATTGTGTCATTTTATTGCCAGACTATTTTGGTTTGAGCCTATGTTTCAAAGTTTGGTGGACAGATGAAGGGTACACATATCTGCCCTTGTTCCCCGCCTTAGGGAGAAAGCATTGTATCTTTTCCATTCATATAGGGCATTTTTGCTGGAAGTATAGAGTACATGTCTTTGATCTGTTGAGAAGGTTCTGTTCTACTTCTAGTCTCCTCATAGCTTTTACCATGAACAAACAGCTGTAGAATTTAGTTCAATACTTTTTCTTCAACTAGTGACAGGATCACATGACTTTTTTCTTTCCTCTGTTAAAATGATGACTTATGGGGGTGGATCTTCCAATGCTGAACCAACACTGCCATCCCTATAATAAAACCATTTTCTACATACTGCCATATCTGACTTACAGTAGTTTGTTTTGTTAAACAAATTTCTATCTGTGTTCATACTTTTTTCTTCTATTATCTTTATCCAGTTTTAGGATTAGCACCATGTTGATTTCCTAAAATGAGGAGAGAAGTGTTCCTTCTTTTTCTGCTTTAAATGTTTGATATAATTTATCAGTTAAAATGTATATGAGCCCGTTGTTGTCATATAGGTAAGTTTTCAAGCTAAGAATATACTTTCTTTAATAGGTGCTATTCAAATTTTATATTTCCTCCAGAGTCAGTTTCATTAATTTGTCTTCCAAGGTACTTCTAAGAAGTTGTCAAATTTATTTCAAAAAAGATTTTTGTAATATGCTTTCTATATCCTTTTAAATTCTGTAAAATCTGTGGTAATGTCTTCTAGATTTGGATATTGTAATTTTAAAAATGTATAATTGATATTGTATAATAGGAAGAAAGGGTCTAAAGGAGTAGGGGAAGTGGGAGGGGTAGGGGAAAAGAAAGAAGGGAAAAAAATATGAGAAAAGGAAAAGAATGGAAACAAAGTCTTTGCAAATAGGGAAGGGTGGAGGGGGTGAAGGGAGGGAAGGGGAAGGGGAAAAAAAATAAGAACCAAGATACTCCTGTAAAGGTACAAGATCCTAATGATGAATGTAACTGTATTTTATACCCAAAATGTACCAATAAACTTAATGGGGAAAAAAATAAAAATAAATGAATAAATGACTTATTAGGCAAGTAAATGTAGTTTATACTTTGGATAACCACACAGTAATGACAAATAATAATCTAGATCTAAATTTTTAACTAAGAATTATTGTTCATGCTATACCATTGTCTTAGTTACTTTTCTTGTTGTTAAGACAAAATACCCAAAGCCCACAAGTTAAGTGAGGAAAGGTTTATTTACATAACAGTTTGTAGAGGTTTCAGTCCATAATTGGTGGCATGGCAGAGGGCATCACAGAGGAAAAACATTTCATAGTAAAGCAGGGTAGGAAGAAGGCAGCAAAGCAGCCTCTTTCTGCCCCTTTATATTCCTTCCAGGGTACCCACCTTTTGGGTGGTGCCACCCACACCCAGAGTGGGACAACCTTAATCCCAGCATCACATACCCTAACCCAGCCACCTCGGAAATTCTCCACCTATGACCCTATGAAGCTTTGGGGGACGATTTAGATACAAGTATAACAACTGTTAAAATTAAAAATTAACCAAAATTTTTATGGTATGATCCATTGTAAGATGTGTGTGTGTGTGTGTGTGTGCACATGTGTGCGAGCTCTTGCATGCGTGTATGTGCCTAACAAGCACAACACCCCGGGTCCAATACCTAGCATCACAAAAAAAGGAAAGAAATATATGATAATGATAAGCATCTATATATTTAGAAGACTCCACTTCCAAGTGGTAAGATTACAGGTAATTTTCAGTTTTTCTTTATACTTTTCTATATTCTGTGATTTTTTTAACAATCAATCTTTTTAGCTTTTACAGTAAAAAGAAAAACAAGAAAGGTATCTTCCTTGAAATAAAATGTTATTCTCTCAAAATATATCTTTATTCGATATAATTGTAAATGAGCTCACCATTAGGATGTACAATAAGAGTATTTTTAATATTAACTAATTTAGTTTTATTTCTCAATTAAGCAGTTTCACATATGAGTATGTGCATAAAATTTTTAAACATATTGAAGAGTAAACCCACTCACAAATAAGCCTATTTATGTCCTTGCAAGATAATATATATTTCTTTTATTAGTAGTTGTAAACAGATTGTAAATAAATGTATAACTACAAAGTTAAAATGTGTGAATTTTTTCCCAGTAACACAATAGGAAAATATCCCTAGGAGTTGAGTAGCTCACATTCCTGATAAGACAGCTTGCTTTCCTGTACTTGATATATACATTGTGTCTATAGTTTCCAATAATCTATGCAGACCTACAGTCTGCATCTTTACTTAAATAAATGTTCCACAGTTGCTATAATATCTGTTTTGCTTATAACAATTCTTCCTAGATCTCACAAGGAGAAAATGTATCTGCTCATGCAATGCCCTGAAGAGGAAGATAGAGACATAGCAGGTTCAGTATGTGCAGTGAGTTCTCATCCAATCCTCCTTGGATATCACAGAACTTACAGATGTAGCATAAATATGGACAAGAATGATCTGAGATGCTGAATCACCCTGCTGTAGACAGGCAGGTCTGCACACGCCCTACCGAGGTCCCGAGTGGCGCGGAACACACCGAATCAGCTCACTGCAGACAGGCACGTCTGTGCATGCCCTACCAAGGTCCCAAGTCTCACAGAAGACGCCAAATCACCCCGCTGCAGACAGGCAGCCACCTGGTTCCACACTACAAAGATGCAGAGGACACCAGACTACAGTACTGAGTCCCACTGCTCCTGGCCCAGAGTAGGGGCTACTGAGCTGCCTTCCCACTGCTCCTGGTCCACAAGAAGTGGCTTCCTGGTCACCATCCCTCCCGCTGCTCCCAGCCCAGAGTAAAAGGCTTTTGGGCCACCTTCTGTTCTGCTGCTCCTGGTCCGGAGGAAGGGGCTTCCTGGCCACCATCCCTCCCACTGCTCCTGGGCCCTGTCCCACCTCTCCCAGCTCAGAGGAGGTATTCCATGCAGGCGCCAACAGGCCCCCGCCCCAGTTGAAATGAGAAAACATGTAAATAAGTCTCAAAACCAGACTTCCAGATCACCTACAGCAAACCCAAAGGGAAATGAGGTGGAAAACTCTGATACTCAAACACCTGGACCCACTGAACTGGCAACAAAAGGGGATCTGGAAAAAATGAAATCAGAAATAATTTCTCAGATAACAGGAGAAATTGTGCTCCTAGTGCAAGACATGATTAATAAATCTAGAGAGGAGCTCAAGAACATGATGGAATCCCAAGATAAGAAACAAATGGAATCCATAAAACAAATGCAAATAGATTTCCAGGAGATGAAAAACTCCACTGAAAGTCTACACAGCAGAAGGAGGCAATGTGAGGACAGAATTTCATATATAGAAGATAAGATTGCAATTAGTGACCAGGAAAAGAAAAATTGCTTCAAAATTGTAAGGGAACATGAGAAATCAATCCAGCAGCTGCTAGATGATGCAAAGAAGAATAACACAAGACTGACTGGAGTCAATGAAGAAACAAGAGAGTGTGCAGATGACATAAAAAAATCTCTTCACAGAAATAATGGCAGAAAACTTCCCAAGCAGGAGAAAAGAGCTTGACATACAGATAAGTGAGGCATATAGGATTCCAAATAGCCTTGATCAAAAAAAATCTACACGTAGGTACATAATTGTTAAGATTCCAGAAACTCAACAGAAGAACAAAGTTCTACAAGCAGTTAGAGAAAAGAAACAAATCACATACAAAAGAAAGCCCATCAGAATCACAGCAGACTTCTCAACACAAACCATCATGGCAAGAAAAGCTTGGAGTGACATATTCCAAGCCCTGAAAGAAAACAGCCTCCAACCCAGATTGATGTACCCTGCAAAACTATCTTTCAAAATTGATGGAGAAATAAGATACTTTCATGACAAAGAGCACCTTAGGAACTTCATAAATACCAAACCAGCACTTCAAAGAATTTTACACAATATCCTAGGAACAGACATTAAGGATCACAACCCCAGGAAGCAAAGCAGATTGAACCCATCTGACATGACAAGAAATTAAATGCAAAGGGAGAGAACCCAAAAAAAAAGAAAAAGTCATGGCAATCACAAGTCAATATGTTTCAGTTATAACCATCAATGTTAATGGTCTCAATTCACCTATCAAAAGAAATAGACTGGCAGAATGGGTCAAGAAGCAAAATCCAACAATATGCTGCATACAAGAAACACATTTAATTCAAAAGGAAACTCATAGACTGAAAGTTAAAGGGTGGAAAACAATACTCGATGTGACAGGAACCCGAAAAAAAGCAGGAGTAGCTATCCTCTTGGCAGATCAAGTAGATTTCAAACCAACACTGATCAAGAGAGACGAAGAAGGACACTACATCCTTGTAAAGGCAAGAATCCAAGAGGAAGAGATGACAATCATAAATATCTATGCACCAAACACTAGTGCACCCAACTATATAAAACAAATACTAATGGACATGAAAAGTCATATATGCACTAATACAATGGTAGTGGGGGACCTCAACACCCCACTGTCACAAATAGATAGATCAACCAGACAAAAAATAAGTAATGAAATACTAGAACTCAATCGAACTCTTGAACAAATGAACTTAACAGATGTTTACAGAGTCTTCCACCCCACAAAATCAGAATACACATTCTTCTCAGCTGCACATGGGTCATTCTCCAAAATAGACCACATACTCACACATAGAACATGTTTAAGTAAGTGCAAAGGAATTGATGTTATCCCCTGTATATTATCAGACCATAGTGTGATGAAATTGGAGATCCATAGCAAAAGACACTCAAAAAATTTCATAAACATGTGGAAATTGAACAACACACTTCTGAATAACCAATGGGTCACAGAGGAAATTCAAGAAGAAATCAGACAGTTCCTTCAATTAAATGACAATGACAATACAACATATCGGAATCTGTGGGACACAATGAAAGCAGTCTTACGAGGGAAATTCATAGCAGTGAATACACATATTAGGAAAACAGAATGAGCCAAATTAAACAACCTGATGCTGAACCTCAAGCTTCTAGAAAAAGAAGAGCAGGACAACCCCAAAGCTCATACAAGAAAGGAAATTACAAAGATCCAAGGAGAAATCAATGCAATGGGGACTAAGAGAATGATACAAAAACTAAATGAAGCCAAGAGTTGGTTCTTCAAAAGAATCAACAAAATTGACAAACCTTTAGCCAAGCTTGTCAGAAAAAGGAAAGAAAAGGCCCAAATCCATGCAATTAGGAATGTAAAGGGTGAAATCACAAGAGAACCAGCTTCAGAAATCCAGAGGATCATCAACAACTACTTCCAGAAACTATACGCCAATAAGATGGACAACACAGAAGAAATGGACAGATTCCTGGATACCTATGAATTACCAAAGTTGAATGAAGAAGACCTAAAAATTCTGAACCACCCAATATCAACCAATGAAATTGAAAATGTAATTAAAAATTATCAACTAAGAAAAGCCCGGGCCCTGATGGCTTCACTGCTGAATTCTACAAGACATTTAGAGAGGAACTGCTGCCACTACTGTTTAAACTCTTCAATGAAATTGAAAGGGAACCAATACCCCCAAATTCATTCCTGGAAGCAAGCATCACCTTGATCCCCAAAGCAGAGAAAGACCCAATCGAAAAAGAGAACTATTGGCCAATCTCACTAATGAACATAGATGCAAAAATCCTTAATATGATAATGGTAAACAGAATACAGAAGATCATCAAGAAGATCATACACCCTGATCAAGTGGGATTCATCCCAGGGATGCAGGGATGGTTCAATATACAAAAATCAATCAATGTAATACACTATATCAATAGAGCCAAGGACAAAAACCATATGATTATCTCCACAGACGCAGAAAAAGCATGTGACAATCCAACATGCATTTATGATAAAAACCCTACAAAAACTTGGAATAGATGGTCTCTACCTCAAACTGATAGAAGCCATCTATGAAAAACCAACAGCAAATATCATACTAAATGGTCAAAAACTGAAATCCTTCACACTAAAATCAGGAACAAGACAAGGATGTCCACTATTACCACTCTTGTTCAATATAGTTCTGGAATCATTAACCATGGCAATTAGACAAGAGAAAGAAATAAAAGGAATAAAGATAGGAAATGAAGAAGTCAAACTGTCATTATTTGCAGATGACATGATACTCTATATAGAAGACCCCAAGAACTCCACCAAAAGTCTTCTAGACTTAATAACCAAATTCAGTCAAGTAGCTGCTTACAAGGTCAACACACAAAAATCAATAGCTTTCCTCTACACGAATGACAGACTCACTGAGAGAGAAATAGGGCAAATGATTCCTTTCACAATAGCATCCAAAAAACTGAAATACCTAGGAACCAACTTAATGAAAGAAATCAAAGACCTCTTCTCTGAAAACTATAGCACTCTGAAAAGAGAGATGGAAGACGATATCAGAAAATGGACAGACATCCACCGCTCCTAGGTAGGAAGGATCAACATAGTGAAAATGGCCATACTTCTAAAACTGCTATATAGATTTAATGCAATTCCAATTGAGATCCCAGCAGCATACTTCTTGGACCTTGAGAAAACAATCCAAAAATTCATTTGGAACAAGAAGAGACCCAGAATAGCAAAAGCAATTCTAGGTAACAGAGACATAGCAGGGGGTATCACAATCCCCAACCTGCAACTATATTACAAAGCTGCTGTGATAAAATCAGCATGGTACTGGCAAAGAAACAGACCTGAGGACCAGTGGAACAGATTACAAGATGTAGAAACAACGCCAGACACACTCAGCCATCTCATCTTCGATAAAGGAGCCAAACACCCTCACTGGAGGAAAGATAGCCTCTTTAATAAATGCTGCTGGAAAAATTGGGCTTCAACTTGCCAAAGATTAAAACTAGACCTGTATTTCTCACCATGCACCAAACTAAAATCAAAATGGATTAAAGATCTAAATATTCAAATAGAAACTCTGAACCAGCTGGAACTGAGGTTAGGTAGAACCCTTGAAGACATCGGTGTAGGAAAAGATTTTATGAGCAAAACCTCAGTTGCCCGTGAACTAGCACAAACAATCAACAAGTGGGATCTCTTCTTATTAAAAGGCTTCTGCACAGCAAGAGAAACCACCAGCAGTGCAAAGAGACAACCCACAATGTGGGAAAAAATCTTCACCTGCTCTTCCTCAGGCAAAGGTCTACTATCTCGAATCTATAACGAACTTTAAAAGATCAGACCTCCCAAATTTAAAGACCCAATCCAAAAATGGGCATCTGAAATGAACACACATTTATCAGACAAGGAAGTAGAAATAGCAAATATATACACGAAAAAAATGTTCACCATCACTGGTCATTCGAGAGATGCAAATGAAAACAATGCTGAGATTCCACTTCACTCCAGAAAGAATGGCTGCTATCATGAAAGCAACCAATAACAAATGCTGGCGGGGCTGTGGGGAAAGAGGAATCCTGCTCCACTGCTGGTGGGAGTGTAGACTGGTACAATCACTGTGGAAATCAGTATGGAGATACCTCAAAGAACTAGGACTGGAAGTCCCATTTGACCCCTCTATTCCACTGCTGGGGATCTTTCCCCCCAAATTAAAAGCATCATACCACAGTGATATATGTGTGCCCATGTTCATAGCAGCTCAGTTTGTAATAGGTAAAACTTGGAAACAGCCCAAATGCCCATCAACTGGAGACTGGATCAAGAAAATGTATTTTTTTATAAATGGAGTACTACTCAGCCATAAAAAATGAGAAATTAGAGACATTTATAGCTAAGTGGATGTACATTGAGGCAATATTCTTAAGTGAAATAAACAGGACACACATGAATAAATTCCGAATAGTTTCTCTGGTGTGAGAAACTGAAAGTGTAAATAAGGACTAAATGTATAATAGGTAATGTGAAATAGGAAGAAAAGGGGCAAAGGGGAAGGAAGTGGCAGGGCTAGGGGAAAGAATAGAAGGGAATGGGATTAATATGAGAAAATGGAAAAATAGGAACAAAATCTTTGTAAATAGGGAGGAATGGAGGGGTTGAAGGGAGGGCTGGGCAAGGGTGAAAAATAAGAACCAAGAGCGACTATGTAAAGGTGCAAATTTCCAATGATGAATGTCATTATATTGTATACCTAAAATGTACCAATGATTAGAATGAATAATCAATAATGTAAAATAGGAAGAAAAGGTCCAAAGGGGTAGGGGTAGTGGTTGGGGCAAGGGAAAGGAAAGAAGGGAAAGGGAAAATGATGAGAAATGGAAAAAATGGAAATAAAGTCTTTGTAAATAGGGAAGGGTGGAGGGGGTGAAGGGAGAAAAATAAAATAAGAAAAAATAAGAACCAAGCTGCATTATGTAAAGGTACAATTCCCAATGAGAAATGTAATTGTGTTGTATACCTACAATGTACCAATGAAAGAATTTAATTAAAGAAGAAGAATGATCTGGCTTAGCATTATCTTTTAATTGAGGTTTCTAGTCCCATCACTGTCTCATGTGCTCACCGTAATAGCTTAAACTGTAGCAATTGGCAAAGCATCACTGTTGATTTGGACAGTAGACAAAGGGACACATGCAAGTTTTATTTTCAAAGAGGCTTGGAGAGGAATTTAGGATTTTGCTTTGGGTACAAATTAGATGTGAAAATCGCTAACTACATTTAAAACAGATTCCTGAGATGTCTTTGCATCCAATAGACACCTGAGGAATCCTCCCCATCTCCTCTGCCTGCTCCTCCCTTTTCTAGCTCAATGTTAATTTTTCTAAGTTGAAAGGTGTATTTTCTTGAAAACAGCAAATGAGGAGACTTGAAACTTGGAGCCCTTGAGTTTGTTGGGAGATAATGATCAAAAATATCAGCCCATTTGTACATGATGTATGAGGACACAACTTTGTTCTTCTATGATGGTGACATTTCTGATAGTTCTTGTCATTGGAGGCACTTCCCAAACAGAAATGGGAAATACTGGGCCTAGAGAATTGTGTTTACATCTGCTCTTTATGAGAATTCTCAGTATCCTTTTGCTCCGAAGAGTTAAGTCTCATCTTTATGTGTTAGTCAATTTTTTTTTACTGTACTAAGTACCCAAGATCGTCAACTTGTAAAGAGAAAGGTTTATTTTGGTTCATAGTTTTAGAAGTTCCCATCTGTGATCAGTTGGCCTCATCATCTCAGGAACAGGGTGGCACAACACATCATGGCAGAAGTGCGCGGTGGGTCAAAGCCTCTAAATGCATGGCTGGGACATAAAAAAGAGAAAGTGCTCCAGGTTCCAAAATCCTCTCTAAGAACACACCCCCAGTGTCCTAAAGACTTTCTGCTAAGCCCACCTCTTAAAGGGTACATCACCTCCCATTGCCATGCAGGAAAAAGCCTTTAATATATAGACCTTTGGGGACATTCCACATCAAAATATAGCACCTATGAAAACCCAATTCTGTTTATTCCCAAGTATGCTATAGCAGCTTCCCAATTTCTGATATCATGTAAGCTCTTCAAATGTTAGGTAATGACAGTGAAATACATGTGAAAAGACACTTCTTTTGTATTCTTTTTTCAAAGTAAAACTCAGTTGAATACTTTGGAAAATCTCATCAAAACTGAATAACTTAAAAATTGCTCCAAATTACCAATGGCTTGACTATAAAAAATAAGGCAAAAAATATTAAAAGTAGAAAAATTCTGCACTCAGATTATCTTCCCTTTGTTGTTTCTTTTGCTGTCATTGTGATTTGGGAATGCACCAAAAAAAAAACTCTAAGCAACCCTGGGAATTGTTAACTGCTTCACTTGCAAGATTTTTCTAGTCTTATACCCAGAAGTTCTGACTTAGGTGGGGTAGGCACAGGGAGATGTGAACACATGGGCTTTTAAAATTTCCACAGATAACTCTACTCTGTGGCCAGATTTGAGATCTATGCACTAGAATAATCCATCTCAAACTTTTGTGCACCTAAGAGTACTATGAAATGCATATTCTAATTCAGGTCTGCAGTGGTGGGTGTCCATTTTATACATTAGATATATGAGAGGGGATTTATTAGAGAATTGGCTCACGTGTTCCATGACCACCATCTGCAAGTGTAGCCCCAGGGAAGCTGTTAGGTAGCACAACTCAGACCTTGCCTATCTGCTGCAGGGGCAAGGAAGTTATAGTGCATCTCTTGAGTCAAGGCTGGAAGCCTGAGAACATGAAGAAGGGGCCACTCACCTAAATCCAAAGAGCCTGGGCCTCTGAAATCCCAGGCAGGAGATGAGTGTGTCCCAGCTCTCTTAGAAGGGGCAGGTTACCCTTCTGTATTTGTTCTCTCTGGTGGCTGCCCACAGTGAGTGTGGGGCTCTGCATTTCCAACCAGCCCCCAAGTAATGCTGCCTGCCTGCCCAGAAAGCCCGCTTTGTATACCCAGACATTAACACATGAAAAGAAGGCCTTCTCCACAGGATGCTCTTGCAATCACAGCTTGAAACATGCTAAGGCCTGATTTCACCCATAGGTGTTCTGATTGGATTCATTAAGGGTGACTTCTGAGTAACTACGGTGACCAAAGCCAAAAGCCACTCCCTGGAAGGTTATATATTAAATTATGTATGTATCCTGCTTGTGAATTTCTTCTCAGAGGTAGTATTTGTTTTCTGTCTTCAGGATGATATCCTAGTCGTTCTTCATTCTTCTCCCTCCACTTTCAAGTTAGTCTGTTATTTTAGGGTTCCTTTTTGAATAGCCTCATCATGATTCCATATTCCCACAGTACAGTTCTTCTACATAATCAATCACCTCTGGAAACTTCAGAAGTACACAGAAGCTATTTCCCTGAAAACAGAGACCATGTGCCTTCTTCACTCTGATCCTCCAAACTCAGCTCCTGGAGCTGCAAAAATAGCACAAGGGTTGGAAGTCAGACGCCATGCTCTGCAGAAAGCTGGTTCTCATGACCAGTGTTGTGTGTGAGAACTTCAGTGCCTCAGTGAGCTGAGAAGGCCGGTGTTCAGGAGCCTGGAGAAAGGCTAACCTTTTTTAGAGAGGATCTTTGTCAAAGCAGAAATAAACTTAAATATCAAATTCCATATCAAAAGTGAGAAATGTTGCATTTCATGTAACTCTTGAAATGACTGAGTCAGAGCTTATTACCAAGTCTCATAACTAGCAGAGATTCGCATAAACCTGGGATGCACTGAAGAGATCAAGAGCAGAAATCTCTCAGACATTGAACACTTGAAAAGAACTCAGTGAATCTTTATTACATCTACTTTTCTATATATAAAACTGTTAGCTGTTTACACCACGTGTTCCTGTTCCCAGCATACAACCAATAGAAAGAATGACACTTTACCTTTGCATACCACATAATAGTTATCTTGTACTGAGTTTTCTACCTTTGTCCCATCACTTAAACCTCCCCAAAACTCTATAAGAAATATTGTCATGAATCCCAGGTTATTTTGCATAATAATTTGTAGTTTTTCAAACATATTCCCACAGATTAATTCATTTGATCCTCATAACAGCCTATTCTCTGGGCTGCAATTACTCATCTTTCACATATGTGGAAACCAAGACTCAGAGAAGTTAAGTAACTAGCCCAAGGACACAACACAGTACAAAGTAACGGAGTTCAGAATGCAGATTTGGTTAGGTGCTCCTTCCATGATGAAAAGCTGACTCCCTTGGGGTGATCACATCATTTGTCTCTGCTCAAAGAGATTTACAAAGCTAAAGTCACTATTCTTTTCTCTCCTCTCACAAGACTCCCAGAATCTTACTATGACAATGTGCTTGAGACTTAGATATACAAAGCTTTAGAAGTCACCAAGAAGAACAATGTCATCTTTTTTAAAAAAAAATCCATAATTATTCCTAATTTTCTGGGTTTCAGCCACCTGCAGATTGTATAAACATTAATTTCATAGATGACTCCATGATTTATTCCACTGCCCTACAAGAAAGACTATCTTTGAAACAACCTGAAGTCTATAAGCTTAACAAATTATTTTAGTTTCAAAGTCTGGCAAAAAAAATATTATAAATATATAGCAGGCTGTTCTCCAAAAATGCCACCTGGTATCTCCATGAGCCCCTCCTCCAGGTGCCTGGACATCATCCTACAAAGAGATGGAGTCTGTGTTCCTGTCCTGAGTAGGTTTAGTGTCTACAGCAGCAGGGCTACTGTGTGATTTAGAAGCCAAGGTCTTAAAATGTGGCACAGGGTGGCACATGGGTTCTCCTGGGGTGCTCCTGTTGTAATCCAGCCACCAAATTGCCAGATGAGAGAAATCACCCAGACAGTCTCCAAGTAGGTGACCATCAGATACATGAGTGGAGACCCATGCAGATGATTCCAGCCCCAGTCATCCATACACTCACTGTCCTCCAGCCTTTCTGCTGATGTTCCAGACATCCACAAACAGACAGAAGAACCCCCCACTGTATTGTCCCCAAATTCCTGGTC
Source organism: Heterocephalus glaber (assembly GCF_053883595.1). Classification (NCBI taxonomy): domain Eukaryota; kingdom Metazoa; phylum Chordata; class Mammalia; order Rodentia; family Bathyergidae; genus Heterocephalus; species Heterocephalus glaber. Next base: position 6,079,163 of record NW_028258330.1, on the reverse strand, counting down.
CACAGAACCCAGTATCATAAAAAAATGGCTGAGCCATGCCAGTATATTTAGGGGTTGTTTGTTTTGTGTCAATAGATAATTGATACAATGATGGATTTTTCTATCATTTATTATGATTTTGTTATCAGGCTCTCAGGATAATTGGACTATTAAATGTGAGGCTATTACATGCAATTTAAAGGCATTAGAAATCCACCATTTATAAGTCACTGTAGTAAAATAAAAATGATACGTGTGTTTGAAGTAAAAAAAACTAAATATAAACAATGTACAATTGCTAACCACACTCATTGAATTGGCATGCAAATAATTAATAAAGAAATTCAGAATATTATGGTAAAATTAAAACTCAGTATATTATAGAAAAATATAAAAATTCCTGGTTGGTTTTTTTAATGACCTACTTAGAGATATGAAAGGCACAATTATGACTGAAGCTTAATTTTCAAATGACAAAAATACCTAATTACATCGTATTTACACAAAATATAACAGATAGGTAAACTAGTTAGAAATGAATTTTACTTTCATATTATTTTCTCAAGCATGTAATGTTATTCTATTTACCTATTTTCCCTTCTCATTAATATGGGAAATGGAAAAATTTCAAGAGTTAAAAGGAATTGAGAAAAAATCATTTAGAAAAATAAATATATTAGCTTTGTGTGTGGATTTTAGCTCCTTCAAAAATTAAATGAGCTCCTAGCATCTCCAGTTTCAGAAAACTTTGTATATTTTAGGGTAGCTTATAGCAAGCATATGATAATGAAATGGACCGATAATTATACCACTATTGTGTTGCAAGACTCTTGCTTTGTAACTTTTGCATTTAACTCTTTTTTTTTTAACATGAATGTGGGAATAATGGGCTAAAGGGAAAGGTGGGACCATACTGGACACTTCCTCCTGGATTTATTTCTCCTTTTAAAACTACATTTTTGTGGGTCCAATTCTCTTTGCACTCCTTCTTTATGGTTTTTTAATACTCAATTAATATTAAGCAAAAAATCCTTTCAGCAACTTACTTCAAAAATCTGCTTTCCTCAGAATTTGCAAACAAAATACAAAGCATTTTGAAGACCCAAATGCTCCCAACCTTTCTGTCTCTCTTGCCACACCCAGGAGAAAAGGCAATTTTCTTGTGTATTAACATTTCTGAGAAAAGGTTCCTACTTGCTTCTGCAGCTCATCTTTTGTGTTCAGATTTTCCAGCTCCCACAAAGTCAAACCTAAAATGTAGACATAGTTCCTTTTTCTTCATTAAAATTATCACTAAATGTATTAAAAATCTGTCTCTAAAAGAAAATTGAGAGTGGGATTTCATGTGCGTCAAAAGAAAAAAAAAATGTGTGTAGTACAATCAACCAAAAAAACAAAACCGATACATGCACAAAGGGGAACCTGCACTTCTAACAGGGGCTCCCCTTCTAACGAGTCATCAGATGGACAGGAATATTAACCCCTCATACACTCAAAAAAGAATTCTAAACACAATATAAATATTAATTTCTAAGAGTGTGGAGATTTTGGGCCCCCTCCCACAACTCTTTCCACTGCATTCTGTTGAGTTTAACTAAAGGTGCTGGTTTAGCTGGGACAGGATTTGGAATGAACTGAGCAGATATACAGTAGTTGGTAGTTGTGGATGCTACAATAGGGCTTTCTGTGCTGGTTGGAAGCATGGATTTGATTATCCCTAAAGAACTGTTTGGTAAAATTTTTGAAGTGTCTTCTACATTCAATTTTTTAGAAATATACATTTAGTTTATATTCAGCAAAGCTCAACGATCCCATGAATGAGTCAGACACGTGTTAACACTGATTATGATGACCACTGCAATCAACTGGGGACATTCTTAACATGACCTGCCTGGGTCTCTCTCACTGAGATGCAGATTTAATAGAGCTGGGCAGGACCCCAGGGTAGGGCTCTTAAGGTCCACATGGGATTCTAATGTGCAGACAGGGCTGAGGACCTGTCTAGGAGGAGGTCATCTTTGCTGCCTTCCAGGGGGCTGTGAGAGCTGAGAAGGAGCAAATGCCACTTTGCTTTGGTTTCTGTTTTTGCTTTTTGTCAAGCTATTGTGCCAAGTATGATAGGAGGTACATAAAAGCAAGAAGATGAAACTTAGCCCTCTTAAAAATTTTCTGTTTTTACTTACAGAATTTTTATCTCACATGAGCTCCCTGTCTCAAAAGCTAGCTTATCAGGGAATGGTACATTGTGAAGCAATTCTTGTTCTCCTTCTTCTAATTTTACCTCTAAGACTAGAATCAAATCTCTTTGGATCCAAGTGTTAGAAAGCATGAGTTTTGGTGGATGTGGAGAAATGATAAACACTTCTGAGATAGCCAGAAATTGAACCAAGTAGCACATTTGGGTGCCGGAGCACACCTGAAGTCTAAGCAGAGGCTAAGACTTCCAAAAACATGTAATGAAGATGAGGTTCAGTTCACATGTTGTTTTCAGGAAACAGGGAAGCACTCACTATTTGTTTATGTTCTTCCAAATGCAGGTGTTTTGAATCTAAATATAAGTAGATCAGCATTTCTTCCAAACAAGCTGTGCTCTCTAGCTCTGAGTCTTAAATAATCCAACACATTTACAGGTAAGGTTCTAGTCTGAGCTATGAATTTAAACTTACATCCATTGCTGTGTTTTCTACAGAGCTTTGCCTTTTCCAGAATGTTCTATAGGTGGAGTTCTACAGTGTGCAGCCTTTATAGATTGGTTTCTTCCACTTAGCAACACACATTTAAGGTTCTACCATGTCTTTATTCATAGCTCATGTCATTTTAGCCCTGAATAATACCTTATGATCTATGTACCAATTTGTCCATTCACCTATTCAAGGGTATCTTGATTGTTTCCAAGCTTTGGCAATAATGAATTGTGCTCAGATTTTTGTGTGTATGTAAGTTTTCAATCCTTTTGGGTAAACACCAAATGACTGTTGGGTTGCATGGTTAGAGCATGTTTAGCTCTATAAGAAGCTGTCACACTGTCCCACTGGACATTCTTACCAGCAGTGAATGAGCATTTCTGTGGCTCCACATCCTCACCAGCATTTTCTGTGTCCATATTCTGATACTGGTCATTCTAATGGGTGTGTAGTGGTATCGTAATGTTTTGATTTGTATTTCCTGGTAATGTTTCGTGTGCAGCATTTTTTCAAATGCTTATCTACCACCTGTGTATCTTCTTAGGTGAGGTGTCTAAGCATTTTGCCCATTTTTTAAATCAGGTTATTCATTTTCTTATTGCTGAGTTCTAAGAGTATTTTGTGTACTTTAGAAGTAGTCCTTTATTGGATGTATTCTTCATAAATGAGGAATGAGATAACACAAAAATAAAAACAGAATAGCAAAACATAAGGAACCTTGAATCATAGCATGTCATTGTAGGCCCAGACATCCTAATTCTGCATCTCTTTCACATAATACAGAAATAAATGTATGTCTAGTTTTGAAAAAGAAACCAATGTTATACTACTTATTCTCTGTTTCAACATGCTGGGAAACCTAGCTGGAACATAAGAATAAATCAATTTACATTTATATATTGATGATGTCACAAGAAGTATAAGTTTATTAGAGCCCTAGGTTCTTTGTAAGACCACTACAGTAATTACTGTATGTCAGGAAATGATTTTGAACACAACTCTTTAATTTTCAAGTCTTCTACTTGTTCCCATGGTGTATTTTGTACCTCTTGGAGTTGTCATTTTATCTCTACAATAAATAACACAGTTCATGTCACACATGTACCCTGGGGCCCTGCTTCTATCTTGGCCTCGTGTTCCAAAGAGAAGCTGCCTTCATAGAATCCCATCCCTCTGCCCAGGGCTGATCCAATCCAAATATTTCCCTGGGGTTTTCCAAAATCTCACCTTCAAAGCCTTCTGCAAACTACCACTGTGTCTCCTCATGAGCTACTGATCATGCAGCCCCCAGCTGGGCTCCCTTCCTCCTATTCTCCATGCAGAAGGGTCTTTTCTCCAAAACTTTATTTGAATCATGCCAACCATCTTCTTTTTCCTTGCTTTCGATTTACTCTGGATGAATTCAGCATGTTCACCACTCCCCAATAGCTCACTTCACATCTAACCACTTTCCTGTTGCTACTATGTTGTGTCTTGAACATGTCACACCCCTGGTTCAGGGTCTCTGTGCATGTCATTTTCTTTACCTAGACAGTGGCTCCCCTGCCCTTTAGACTTCTACTCAAATGCTACCTTACCAAATAGGCTTTCCCTTTACTTCCTGTACAATATAATCTCTTGCTGGCATTCTCCCTCCACGTATCCTGCTTTTTAATTCTCCTTAGTATTATTACCTGATATTCAGGTAGCATCTTGTGTTTTGTCTGTCTCCTCCCATTAAAATTTAACCTTTACAAGAGAAGGGACTTTGTTCTTGCTCAGTGCTATTCCCCCAGCACTGAACCCAGTGTAAGTCCCCAATAACTATTATGTTGGATGAATGCCTTACAAAGCGATTCCCTTGTTGAATGCTTCTATACTGCTTTTTCAACCGAGTCCTAGGAACTTTTGAACAGCCACATTTATAAATGTCATAGGAAATACATGAACAAGGAAACGCATCCAAAATAATCTTATAAAACCTCTTCTTTTCAAAGATGAGAATCTGAAGTCTAGGGTGGGCTGAGTGAAGTACCCAGGAACACACAGCTATTCATTGCACGCTTGCTTTTGGCAGAAAATAAAAACCCCGGCTGGAGCTGTTTACCAGCCTCACAAAGGAAGGCCCCCTTCTGTGTGTGAGCCTCTCCTGATTTCCATGGCATCTGGAGAGCTCGGGGCGGGAAGCAGGTGCAGCCAGTTGGCTTTGTTTTCTCACAGGCCAAAGCAATACATGGCCTCGACCTTAAGTGTGTTTCCAAAGAAGAGACCAGGAAAGCAGAGAACAGAAGGTCTTCCTGGCCCTCCTCCTGTCATTATCTTCGGCTGCACAAAGGCATGAAATAAATATCTGTCAAATAAAGGACTCCCGTGCCCCTGGAGCCAGAAGTGGGACAGCAGGAGGGAACTGCCCAAGGTGCTCAAATCCTCCTGCCTGGCTTCTCTCCCCATAAACAAGTGCTCCTGTTCCTTCTCCACCTCCCCACGCACATGCAGATCCAGACTCCCCAAAGGACACTTCATTACAATGACAAATGCCTTCCAACTTCTTTGATAACAGAGCTCTATTCTCAAGGAATCCCGATTAGCATCTCATGGATCCTTTTCAACATACTGAGCAATGCTGCCATAATACAGAATTGCAAAGCAAGAGTCAGGACAGCCATCTCCATGGGGGCCTTCAGTTCACAGGGAGGAAACTGAAGTCTAGAGAGGCTTAATGCCAGGATCATCCACCCAATGCCTCAGGTCCCAGCATTTTCCACTAACCCAGGATCTATTGAATTATGTCAGTTTGGGTTTCTGGAAAAGAATCAAATTCAATTGCATTATTCCCATATAATGCAATTCCTAAAGTGCTCAAGGTAGAGGATTAAATCCTGCAAGGAGATGTGCACTAATTTAATAAAATCCAACACATCTAGAATATATATGTATATGTAAGTATATATATTATAAATACATATATGAATATGTCTATGGCACTTCAAATGTACAAGGTATATAGAACAATATAATAAACAAGTACACCCCAACCAACTTAAGCTATAAAACATCAAAAATACCTCCTATGTATGTAGTGTCTTCCTATGTAACCCATGCTAGAATTTGGATTTCCTAATTATTTTTAAGATGCAATGTATTTTCAACTGTTTGTTAGCTATTCATGTTTCCTCTTCTAAAATTTGATTGCTTGTGTAATTAATCAATTTTTCTAATGGACTGTTCATCTTAATAAGAATTCTTCACGTATTCTGAAATATGATTCTTCATATAAACTGATAATATACATTTCAGATATTTTTCCTCAGACTGTGGCTTGTCTTCTCAATTTTTCAGATTTGTATCCAAGAAACATAAGACTTTTTGTCTTAGTGAAGTTACATTTATCACTTTTTCTTCAAGGGTTATGGCTTTTAATTCTAAGAAATCTTTTCTTTCCCCAAAATTCATAAAGATATTATTTTGCACTCCTTCTAAAATATTTAATGATTTACTTTTTACATCCAGGTCATTAATTCAATCTGGAATTTATGTAGATTATGGAGGATAGATCCAAGTTGATCTTCCATGTAGTTAACTAACTCACACTATTGAATGTCCCAACTTTTCCCCTCAAACCCAAAATGCCACCCCCACCATTTGTCTTATTCCCATATCTGTGTGGACCTGATTCTGAGTCCTTTCTTCTGTTCCATTGTGTTGTCTCTTGAAGCCATGAAGCTGACAGCACATATGAATTTTATTTTTCCTTCCTTTACAAAATAAGCAAAGTTGGGTGATAGACCTGCAAGACCTCATAAAACCATTTTGTGTATATATGTTAACTTTCATAGTTGAGAGGTAAACAAGCAGCTGTATATTGGTGCAATGAGGAGTACATTGCTGTGTTCTAACTGCTCATAGTCTGTGCTGTTTGGGCCTCCAAATATTTGCTTTTCTGTCATCTTTAAGGCACCCTTCTTCCCACCCACAATCCATTGCTGTGGATCACCCTACTCACCCTGGTGACTGACTATGGGAGCACTGGCTGACAACCCTCAGGCTGAGCTGTTGGAGGGCCTTTGCCAGGCCTCCTGCCTGAGGTTTCCATTCCAGGAAGCAACCTGAGAATAAGAACAGTGTCATGTTTCTTTCTATTTCCTGTAACCTAGCAAATTGTAGATAGGGAGGGGCTTATAATTATTGGATTAAAAATAAGTAAGTGCTTTAAAAATTCTCTTAGGCCTAAGATAAGCAATAGGAAAGAAATGGGAAGGCCAGAAGGTTACCAACTCACAAATGTGGTCAAAAAAATATATATATCAGTGCTAGGATGAGCCCAAACGTTAAGATCTGGAGCCCAGCAGTGGAAGGGCTGGGAAAAGCCCATCCTAAAAAGCAGAGTCTGGGAGCATCTTTAGAACTGTGACCTATGGAGTGTGGAAGTATTTTGCAAACATCAAAGCCTTCCACTCTTACACAAGGTAAACCAGAGGATCAGCAGTTTTGGGGAACTCAGGGTTTTTTTTTTATAAATAACTAAGTAATTGGTGTGTTTTTTTCACTGAGTTTATTGGTACATTTCAGGTATACAATACGATGATATTCATCATTGGAAATTTGTACCTTTGCATGATATAACTTGGTTACTATTTTTTCCCCATTCTGCTGTCTTCCCTTCAACCCCTCTACCACTCCCTATAAACAAAAACTTTGTTTCCATTTTTTCCTTTTCTCATATTTTTTTTCTTTCCCTTCTTTCTTTTCCACTACCTGTCCCAGTTCCCCTTCCCCTTTAGACCTTTTCTTCCTATTTCATATTTGTTATACGTTTTGATTCTTATTTACACTTTCAGTTTCTCACAGTAGAGAAACTATTTGGTATTTACACATGTGTCTCCTATTCATTTCACTTAAGAGTACAGCATAGTACTGGCAAAGAAACAGCCCCAAATATCAGTGGAATAGATTAGAAGATGTGGAAACAACTCCAGACATACCTCATCTTTGACAAAGGAGTCAACCGCCCTCACTGGAGGAAAGATAGCCTCTTTAATAAATGGTGCTGGAAAAACTGGATTTCAACCTGCCAAAGATTAAAACTAAACCCATATCTTTCACCATCCATGCACTAAACTAAAATCAAAGTGGATCAAAGATCTAAATATTAAAACAGAAACACTAAACTTACTTGAAGATAGGTTAGGTAGAACTCTTGAAGACACTGGAATAAGAAAAGACTTTATGAACAAAACCTCAATAGCCCGGGAACTAGCACAGAGAATCAACAACTGGGATCTCATCTTATTAAAAAGCTTCTGCACTGCAAGAGAAACCACCAAGAGAGCTAAGAGACAACCTACAATGTGGGAAAAAGATATTCTTGATACTCTTTTATATTTCTGAAACAGTACCTTTTTAGTAATTCAAGCTAGATGCAAGAAATAATCAAGATCATTTTCTAAACACACTAAGAAAAACAGGGCATACAACCTATCAAAAAAGAAAACAGTACAATTCAGCAAAGAGCGCAAAGATAATGTGACCTACCCCGCCTTGATGACAGTTTGAAATGACTTAGAAAAAATAACAATCCTTTCACAGCAAAGCTGATTAATAGTCAAAGCACAGAGATACATACTGTCTGTTTTGAGTAGTGAAATATTTTCTTTTTGTTTCCCAGATCAAGCACAAGTATTTTTATGTTGCTGCTAGGAGTTATTTTTACCAACAAAGGTAAAAGCTTTCACCAAATAAAATAATAATGATTCTCTTTTCTATCCTGCGATTGACTGTATTATATTATAACTACTCTATTTTTTTAATTTTTCTTTTATTTCTCCAGTAGAATAGCAAGATGCTAATTCTAACAGAATAGGCAAACAACCTAGGATCTTAATACTTAAATACCAGAAAGTCATGGCCATTGTCCTCAGTTTTCGGGATTTGGAGCCTAGAGAAGGAAAGAAATTAAGCACACATCACATCACCAACTGCAAGATTTTCTGCCCTTCAATCTCTCCTCTGTGGGTTTAGTTTTAACTACTCTGTATTATAACCTAATTGGAATGAATCTAGTACATAATATGTGATGGGTTTTTGAAAAAGAAATGAACCTTGACAATTCAGTAATTTGGACCACGGATGAAATTGATGAGGAATTAGGGCAAGATTAACCAGCATTCTTGCTGCTGGTTAACTCTGCATCTGTGTCTCTTCTGAAGTTTAGTGCTGAATTTCCCATCCAGAATCTGAAATATGCCTTAATCTAACTAGTTAGTACAATATGAGATTGTGGAAGACAGTGAGGCATGGCACATGGCTTTATAAAAATTAGTGAAAATGGTGCCAGGGAAGAAGGCAAAAGCAAAAACAGATGTAGGAGCATGCATAATCAGAAAGGTGCTAGGTACATAATGCTAGAAGCTTTATTCAATGGCTTCTTCCATCTCAGTAATCATGTTGGTAGATGAGCTAATTGCAAATTTGTTAAATATTCATAACCAGCAATTTCTGCTAAATGACAATGAACTGTCACAGTTGAAAGGATTACAGACCCTTGTGTGACATAATTTTATAGGCTGCTTCCCTAATCACATCCGCCCACTTACTATCGATGGCATAGACATTACTGAGGGAGGCAAGTGCCCAGGTGTGCAGAGGCAGAGAGAGAGCGAGCAGCGCCCTGTCAGGTTAACTCCACATGGGACACTAGGGTAGGCAGATGCCTGGAGGCTTAAAGCTCAAAGCCCTTCAGTGTTTAAGATTTTGCACAAGTGGATTTGAAGAACACATTGTTTCTAAGTCTATTCTATTCTCAACTTCTTGATGTGGGAAATCTAGATGAATAGTCCAAAATTATTTTCTCCAATGATTTTTTTCTCTTACATGGAGCCTCAGTTCACGAAGTTGGGGATCCAGGGACTAGCTGCATCAGCATTAGCGGAAATCAGGGGACATAGGAAGGGTCTCAAGTCCCTCCCCAGACCTGCTGGGTCAGCACTTGCATTTTAGCAGGATTTGCATCCCCAAATGAATCGCTTGCACACTGAAATCCAGAGAAAATCACTTGGCACAACACTCCCTTTGTGATTCCAGATCACACAGGCATAGATCATGTGGGATACTGATTTTAGGTCTGTTAATCCTGAGCACATTTAGAGGTTAACCTATCTGTTTTGCATACCTCCATTAGACTAACTAGTTCCTGTAGTATCCAGGCTTAGTATCCAACATGTGGAAATTTCTGCCTGTCACTGCTCTTGTCAACTGTCACAAGGTTATTTATAAATTTTCCATGTGACACACAGTATGTCTCATGGGTTAATTCCTTGATATCCTCACTCCTGGTGACAGTTTCCTCATTCAATCCTAACCTGCTCACATCTCCACACATGCTGTGATCCTTCTTACACACCTGGGCATTGACAAATCAACATTTGTCAATTTCAGAATAGTCCATTCACATAAATACATTTTTCCTTTCACTTTTACACTTGCTGTGACAGTCACAAATGATCAGCTAATTCTCTGCCTGTGCACTCATGGTCCTAGTGATTAGTCACTCCTCACAGAGTGTCTACTAAGTGCCAGCCTTATTATTCAGCACTCCACATATATTACCTCTTATTCTCTCAAAGCAGCATAAGTGTGTTTACTCCATACACAAATGAAAAAAAATATATTCTCATAAAGCTTGTCATCAAAGCTCACAGCAAGTCAATGATGCACTCTAAACTACAGGTCAGTCTAAAATGGCCGCTCTTCTCACTGCCTCCCCCTCCCCCACTAATATGGGGCAGTTAATACCACTACAATAACGATTTTGCACTTGCATAGCCATGTCAGTGGTGCCTCCTCAATTTCACAAGCATTAGTTTCAGATCACATGATGTGCATACTTTCCATTCTAAATATTTTCCCCTTTCATTTGTAGAAAGAGCATCCACAAAGGAACACATGTTCTGGTCAGGTCTTTTGGGGGCTGCAAGAAAGAGAAATTCTGTCAGTGGAATTCAAATAAAAGATCATCAAAAACATCCAATGACAAGAGACTCACCTGGGTCCCTCAGGTGGGGGCAAGAAGGATGAAAAGCAGAAACAATTGAACCCATGAATCCCAAACATCTCTGGGGCCACAGTGTCTATCTCTGGCTTGCTTTCTCTTTGAGCCTTCTGGCCTCTTAGCCACCCTGTCTCCCACTTCTTCTCATCAGAAGGCAGCTTTTAGGTGTCCAATTGCAGAAATCCCTGCAGTCCAAAGTCTCTCTCTCAACTGCCCACCAGTATCTACCAAAGAGACCACAGTTCCTGATGACAGTGAAGAAAGCCACGGAAGTGTTTTGGCTTTCAACAAACCCAAGCCTTACTTCATGAAGATACTGTTAAAGCTAGCATGGGACTCCTCCTCTAGAGATGTCAGGCCTTGAAGTTTTTGACCCCTGGCCTCAACATCTGCATCTTTTATCCTGCTACAATTTTACTACAAAACCAATTCCCCTACAAAACCATGCAGAATTATTGCACAGGTTTCAAAATATTCTCATAAAATTAATCTGATTGCCTTCTCAGCCAATACTAGGTTACAAAATTGGGTATTAGGCGCAAAATTGGTTACTTACCTTGGAACAGTGGATCAAAAGTCTATGGAACATATTCCGCAAAATTATCTTTAAAAATTGATGGGGAAATTAGATACTTCCATGACAAAGAACACCTGAGAAATTTCACGGACACCAAACAAGCACTCCAAACAATTTTAAGCAATATCCAAGAAAAAGACAATGAAGATCACAACTCTATGAGGCCCAACAGAGGTAAGCCACCAGGCAAGGTAAGACACTAAAGGGAAAGGGGGGGAAAGAAATAAGAAATAAAAGAGCCAACAACAGTAAAGCATCATGACAAGGATGAGTCAATATCTATCAATTATAACTATCAATGTTAATGGCCTCAATTCACCAATCAAAAGAAATAGACTCACAGAATGGATTAAGAAGCAAAATCCAGCAATATGCTGTATACAAGAAACACAACTAACTCAAAAGAAAATTCATAGACTGAAAGTTAAAGGATGGAAAACAGTTCTCCATGCAATAAGAACCCATAAAAAGCAGGCATAGCAATCTTATTTGCAGACAAAATAGATTACAAACCAAAACTAATTAAGAGAGACAAAGATGGTCACTATATCCTTGTGAAGGGAACAGTCCAAGAGGAAGAGATGACAATCCTAAATATATATGCACCAAATACGAATGCCCCCAACTATACAAAACAAATATTAATGGACATGAAAAACCAAATAAGCACTAATACAACTGCACTGGGGGACCTCAATACCCCTCTATCACTAATAGACAGATCATCTAGAAAAAAAATTAACAACGAAATTTTAGAACTGAACCAAGCTATTGAACACATGGACTTAATAGATGTTTACAGAGTGTTCCACCCCACAAAATCAGAATACACATTCTTTTCAGCTGCACATGGGTCATTCTCCAAAATAGATCACATCTAGCTCATAGGACATGTCTAAGTAAATGTAAAAGAATTGAAGTTATCCCCTGTATATAATCAGACCATAGTGCAATAAGAGGTCAATAGCATAAGAAACCGCAAAACTTGGGCCGGGAATTTAGCTCAGTGGTTTTGCCAATTGCTGCACAAGCACAAGGACCTGAGTTCTATCCTCCATAACAAAAAAAGAAAGAAAAAAAGAAAGAAACCTCAAAACTCCCACAAACACATGGAAATTGAATACCACCCTCCTGAACAAACAAACAATGGGTCACAGAGGAAATTAAAGAAGAAATTAGACAGTTTCTACAAGGAAATGATAATGCCAGTACAACATACAGGAATCTATGGGACACAATGAAAGCAGTTCTTTGAGGGAAATTCATACTACTCAATGCCCATATTAGGACAACAGAGAGAACTCAATTAAATAACCTAATGCAGAACTTCAAGCTCCTGGGGAAAAAAAAAGCATAACAAACCCAAAGCTTGTACAAGAAAGGAATTTATACAGATCAGAGCAGAAATCAATGCAATGGAGACTAAGAGAATGATACAAAAAAATTAATGAATCAAAGAGTTGGTTTTTTGAAAGAATAAACAAAATTGATAAACCTTTAGCCAACCTTATCAAAAAAAGGAAGGAAAAGGCCCAAATCCATAGAATTAAGAAAGGTGAAGTCACAACAGACCCAGCAGAAATGCAGAGCATCATCAATACCTACTTTGAGAACCTGTACTCTAATAAAATGGAAAACACAGAAGAAATGGATAGATTCCTAGACATATGAATTGCCAAAGATAAATGAAGAAGAAATAAAAATTCTAAACACCCTAATAACAATGAGAGAAATTGAAAATGTAATAAAAAATTTACCAACAAAGAAAAGCCCAGGTCTGCATGGCTGCACTGTTCAATTCTACAAGACATTTAAAGAAGAAGTATCACCATTACTCTTTAAACACATCAAGGAAATTGAAAGGGAAGCAAAGCTTTGAAATTCATTCCTGGAAGGAAGTGTGACTTTGATTCCAAAACCAGGGAAAGACCCAACCCAAAAAGAGAACTACAGGTCAATCTCCCTAATGAACATAGATACAAAAATCCTCAATAAGATACTGGCAAAAAGAATAGAGTGTCATCAAGAAGATCATACACCCTGACCAAGTCAGATTTATCCCAGGGATGCAAGGATGGTTCAATATTTGTAAATCAATAAATGTAATACACTATATTAACAGAGTCAAGGACAAAAACCATATGATCATCGTAATACATGCAGAAAAGGCATCTGACAAAATCCAACACCCATTCATGATAAAAACGCTACAAAAAATTGGAATAGAAGGTCTTTATCTCAACCTGATTGAGGCTATCTATGAAAAACCAATAGCTAACATCATACAAAATGGTCAAAAACTGAAAACTTTCACACTAAAATCAGGAACAAGGCAAGGATGTCCACTATCACTATTCCTGTTCAATATAGTTCTGGAAACATTAGCCACAGCAATTAGAAAACAGAAAGAAATAAAAGGAATAACGATAGGAAAGGAAGAAGTTAAACTGTCATTATTTGCTGATGATATGATACTTTATATAGAAGACCCAAAAGAGAAGGTGAGCCGGTCCCAGCACCCAGAAGGAAGCTCCCTAGGGAAGGTGAGCCATGTGAGAGCCAGAAGCACAACCCCCCCGCCGTGGAAATGAGAAAACACATGAGCAAGCCTCAAAAACAGAGTTCCAGATGACCTACAGCAACCCCAAAGGGAAACAAGATGGAACAATCTGATAATCAACCACCTGGACCCACTGAACTGGCAACAAAAAAGGATCTGGGAAAAATGAAATCAGAAATAATTACTCAGATAACAGCAAAGATTTTGCTCATTGTGCAAGACATGATGAATAAATCTAGACAGGACACAGATTAAAAAAATAGAGGATCTGAGGAACATGATGGAATCCCAACATAGGAAACAAATGGAATCCATAAAACAGAGGCACACAGATTTCCAAGAGACTAAAAACTCCATTGAAGGTCTGCACAGCAGAACGAGTGAATGTGAGGATAGAATTTCACATATAGAAGATAAGATTGCAATTAGTGAGGAGGAAAAGAAAAATTGCTTTAAAATTGTAAGGGAACATGAGAAATCAATCCAGCAGCTGCTGGACTATGCAAAGAAGAATAATATAAGACTGATTGGGGTGAATGAAGAAACAGGAGAGAGTGCAGATGACATAAAAAAATCTGTTCACAGAAGTGATGGCAGAAAACTTCGCAAGGAAGGGAAAAGAATTTGACATACAGATAAGTGAGGCATATAGGACTCCAGCTAGCCTTAATCAAAAAAATAATCTACACATAGGCATATAATAGTTAGGATTCTAGAAACCCAACAGAAGAACAAAATTCTACAAGCAGTGAGAGAAAAGAAACAAATCACATACAAAGGAAAGCTCATCAGAATCACAGCAGACTTCTCAATGCAAACCCTCAAGGCAAGAAGAGCTTGGAGTGATGTATTTCAAGCCCTAAAGGAAAACAGCCTCCAACCCAGATTGATGTACCCTGCAAAACTATCTTTCAAAATTCATAGTGAAATAAGATACTTTCATGATAAAGAACACCTCAGGAACTTCATGAATACCAAACTGGCACTCCAAAAAATTTTAGACAATACCCTAGGAAAAGACAATGAGGATCACAGCCCCAGAAAACCCAGCAGAATGAATCCCTTGGATGTGACAAATTAAATGCAAATGGGGAGAATCCAACAAAAAGAAAAAAGTCATGACAAGGCTTTTAAAACTTTTCATCTCCCTAATGAGTACATAATTCAGTCTTATTATTGTACTGATTAGTATTTTTCTGGTTCTAGAGTTGCACACCATTACTTGTGCTATACTGGCTATATGTCATCTTCTTATGTCTACATTTTAATTGGGTTGTCTATTAATGAGCTCTAAGAATTCTTTATTCTGCTCATAGGTTATATGCATTGTAAATATGGTCTGTTTAAGGGCTACTTTTCATTTTAATGATGTCATTTAAAGTTCTAAATTTTGATGGAATCCCATTTATCAATTTTTTTTCTTTTATACATCACCTTTTTTGTATCCTAGATAGTTCTTGCCTACCCTGAATTCATAAATATTTTCCCTTATAATTTCTTCTGAAAGTTTTATACTTTTAGGCTTTCTTATTTAGGTTCATAGATCCCTTCAAGTTATTTTCATGTATGGAAAAAAAGGGTTAAGGTTAATTTTTTATATGCACATACCAGGTGTTCTAGTGCCATTTGCTGAAAACACTATCTCTTCCTTGGCTCTTGAATTGAGTTTATATTCTATAAAATGCTAATGTTAAATAATCTTTCAAAACTCAGTGGACCATATCTGTGTGGTTCTATTTCTAGATTCTCTGTTTTATTCCAATGATCTATATGTCTTTCCTTACACCAACACTGCCTTGATTACTGTAGCTTTAGAAGAAGTCTTAAAATTAGGTACTAAATGTCTTCCAACACTGTTTTTGTTTTTGTTTTTAACTTTTCTAGGTCCTTTGTACTCCTACATAACTTTTAAATTTCAATATCCAATTCTTCATTTATAGCAAGTATACACAGACCTGAATTTTTATATATACCTTGTGTTTTCTAATCCTGCTAAATTCAAGTACAAGTTCTAGGGGCTCCTAGAGATTTCTTAGTATTTTCTCTGTAGATGATCATTTCATCTACATATAAAGATTTTGCTTCTGCCATGCCCATCCTATCCTAGTTGTGTCACTTTATTGCCAGACTATTTTGGTGGAGACTAGGTTTCAAAGTTTAATGGACAGATAAAGAGTAAGCATATCTGCCCTTGTTCCCCTCCTTAAGGAGAAAGCATTGTATCTTCTCCATTTATATAAGGCATTCTCGCTGGAAGTATGGAGTACATGTCTTTAATCTGTTGAGAAGGTTCTGTTCTACTTCTAGGCTCCTGATAGCTTTTACCATGAACAGCTGTAGAATTTAGTCCAATACTTTTTCTTCAACTAGTGACAGGATCATATGGCTTTTTCCTTTCCTCTGTTAAAAGGATGACTTTTGGGGGTGGATCTTCCAATGCTGAACCAACACTCCCATCCCTATAACAAAACCACTTTTTACATCCTGCCAGATCTGACTTCCAATAGTTTGTTTTGTTAAACAAATTTCTATCTATGTTCATACTTTTTTCTTCTATTATCTTTATCCAGTTTTAGGATTAGCACAATGTTGAGTTCCTAAAATGAGGGGAGAAGTGTTCCTTCTTTTTCTGCTTCAATTGTTTGATATAATTTATCAGTTAAAATGTTTATGAGCCTGCTGTTGTCATCTAGGTAGATTTTCAAGCTAGGAATATACTTTCTTT
This sequence comes from Heterocephalus glaber, assembly GCF_053883595.1. Classification (NCBI taxonomy): domain Eukaryota; kingdom Metazoa; phylum Chordata; class Mammalia; order Rodentia; family Bathyergidae; genus Heterocephalus; species Heterocephalus glaber. The sequence goes on along the minus strand of NW_028258330.1, from coordinate 6,062,612 downwards.
AATAGGTGTTATTCAAGTTTTATGTTTCCTCCAGAGTTAGTTTCATTAATTTGTCTTCCAAGGTACTTCTTAGAAGTTGTCAAATTTATTTCAAAAAAGATTTTTGTAATATGCTTTCTATATCATTTTAAATTCTGTAAAATCTGTGGTAATGTCTCCTAGATCTTAATATTATAATTTTAAAAATGTATAACTGATATTGTGTAACAGGAAGAAAAGATCTAAAAGAGCAGGAGAATTGGGAGGGGTAGGGGAAGGGAAAAAAGGGAAAGGAAAAAATATGAAAAGAGGAAAAAAATGGAAACAGGGTCTTTGCAAATAGGGAAGGGTGGAGGGGTGAAGGGAGGGCAAGGGAAGGGGAAAAAAAATAAGAACCAAGAGACTCATGTAATGGTACAAGATCCCAATGATGAATATAACTGTATTGTATACCGAAAATGTACCAATAAATTTAATGGGGGGGGGGAGACCCAAACAACTGGGTCAAAAGTCTTCTAGAACTAATTGACAGATTCAATAGAGTAGCTGGATACAAGGTCAACACTCAAAAAACAATAGCCTTCTTATACACAAATAACAGACTCTCTGAGAGAGAAATTAGAGAAACAGTTTCTTTTACAATAGCATCCAAAAAATGAAATATCTAGGAATCAGTCTAACAAAGGAAGCAAAAGACCTCTACACTGAAAACTAGAGCACCCTGAAAAAGGAGATCAAGGGGGATATATGAAAATGGAAAGACATCCTTTGCTCCTGGGTAGGAAGAGCTAGTGTAGTGAAAATGGCCATACTTCCAAAACTATTATATAAACTAAATCCAGTGCCAATTGAAATTCCAACAATAAACTTCACAGAACTAGAGAAAACAATCCAAAAATTCATTTGGAACCCAAAGGGACCTAGAATAGCAAAAGCAATTCTAGGCAACAGAGACATGGCTGGGGGTGTCACAATCCCCAACTTGAAACTATACTACAAAGCTACTGTGATAAAAACAGCATGGTACTGGCAAAGAAACAGACCTGAGGATCAGTGGAATAGATTAGAAGATGCAAAAACAACTCCAGACATCCTCAGCCAGCTCATCTTTGACAAAGGAGCCAACCACCATCACTGGAGGAAAGATAGCCTATTTAATAAATGGTGTTGGAAAAACTGGATTTCAACCTGTCAGAGATTAAAACTAGACCCATACCTAACATCATGCACTAAACTAAGATTGAAGTGGATTAAATATCTAAATATTAAGACAGAAACACTAAACTTCCTAGAAGATAAGTTAGGTAGAACTCTTGAAGACATTGGCATAGGAAAAGACTTTATGAACAAATCCTCAGTAGCATAAGAGCTAGCATGAAGAATCAACAACTGGGATCTCATCTTATTAAAAAGCTTCTGCACTGCAAGAGAAACCACCAACAGAGCTAAGAGACAACCTACAATGTGGGAAGAAATTTTTAGCAGCTGTACCTCAGACAAAAGTCTACTATCAAGAATATATAAAGAATTGAAAAAATTCAGACCCCCAAACTCAAAGACCCAATTCAAAAATGGGCATCTGAAATGAACAGACATTTCTCAGACAAAAAAGTAAAGGCAGCAAATAAATCTATGAAAAAATGTTCAACATCACTGGTCATTCAAGAGATGCAGATGAAAGTAACACTGAGATTCCACCTCACCCCAGAAAGAATGGTTACTATCAAGAAATCAACCAATAACAAATGCTGGTGGGGGTGTGGAGAGAAAGGAACCCTTCTCCATTGTTGGTGGGAGTGCATACTGGTGCAACCACTGTGAAAATCCGTATGCAGATACCTCAAAGAACTAGGAGTAGAGGTCCCATTTAACCCAGCTATTCCCCTGCTGGGTATCTTCCCCAAAGAATTAAAAGAATAATACCACAGTGATATATGTGCACCCATGTTTATAGCAGCACAGTTTGTAATAGCTAAAGCTTGGAAATAGCCCAAGTGCCCATCAACTAGAAACTGGATAAAGAAGATGTGTTTTTTTATAAAATGGAGTATTGCTCAGCCATAAAGAATGAGAAACTAGAGACTTTTATAGCTAAATGGGTGCATATTGAGGCCATCTTCTTAAGTGAAATAAATAAGACACATATTTACACATGTGTAAATACCAAATAGTATCTCTAGTGTGAGAAAATGGATGTGTAAATAAAGATTAAAATGATTAAAATGAATAATTGATAATTTGTTATAGGAAAAGGTCCAAAGGTGTAGTGGTGGTGGGAGGGGAAGGGGAAAGAGAAGAAGGGAAAGGAAAAATTACGAGAAAAAAAATGGAAATGAAATCTATGTAAATAGGGAAGGGTGGAGGGGCTGAAGGGCACACAGGTAATGGAGGGAAAAATAAGAACTAAGATGCATGATATACAGGTACCAGCACTCAATGATAAATGTAAACGTATTGTATACCTAAAATGTACCAATAAAAGATTTTAAAAAATAAAAGTCTATGGAACAGAGCTCTTAGACAACTGGGATGCTTATAAAACCTTGCCTGCTGTACTTTGTACTTTGCAAACCATGAATTTGTGCACATCCTCATGAGAGCGTTATTCTCCTCCTCACTGGTCATCCCAGAACAACACCTGCTTCCTCATTCCAAACACAGTCCAATGTGACTGCCATGGCCAGCTCTGCATGACTTCAGTTTCAACCCTTGGCACCATATGAGCTTCCCTTGGTTTCTTCTGTCCAGTAGCAAGAAGTAGAGCCTGATCCCAGGCTTCCCTTGGGTCTTGGCCCCTCACAGGTCAATCTGCATCTAGGAGACATGTTTAGTAAAACCCTAAAATGCTTAGTTAGGAGCCATGCAAACTTAAATATTTAATTCAGTCAACAATCATTCATGCATTCATACAATGAGCATTAGGTCAAGGTGTATTATTCTCAAAGGAAACATGATATAGTCCTAGCACCTGCCATGAAAATTAATGAACTCTGCAAGGTGTGGCAGGGGATGTGGAACAAATGTTTGGTTCTACAGAGGATGAACTGGAAAATTTACATGCAATAAATGCCTGCCCTGTTAGAAGTGAGACTCTGGAAATAGGAGACTGAAGACATTCATGAAAGGAACGCCTTTTCAATTGTAGCTCTTGGTCTACTTGCACATGGTACAAGAAAATCGAGGTGCACATTTGCGTGGCTTGGTACCATTTTCAGGGGGTTCATCAATGTGTCAGAAAGCCAGCCACAGGAACAAATATGTACCCCAGATGGAACAGTTCACTGGAGATAAAAGATGTTTAATGAACTTTTCATTAAAATAAATATATCTCAAAATGTGTTACACTTTTCTCTCTGCCTTCTTAAATATGACACATTAAATATTTGAAAACTGAGAGTCAAAGTGCAGAAAAACTGTATCTTGCAAAATTAAAGGGGAAAAGGTGTATTTGCTTCTGTCTTTCCCTTTTTGTTGGGAAGTTGTAATTTTCATGATGCTTCATGGTATCTGTTTGCATTTGAGTTTCCCTCTTCTCAATTCTAATTTACTTCTCTGAATTATGCCTGGGTGGAAATCAGGTCACAGAGACTTTATACACATGGGTAAAGTGAGGGACAAAAGGCCTAAAACTAGAAACTCCATTCTCTCTTCCAAATTAAGGGCAGCAAATTTAAAGAATAAACTTGCTCAATTTACTTTGGATATAGAAAATACCTTTTGTATGCTTCTTTCACATTTCTAATTGTTTCTGATAGTCAAGGTGTGAGGTACTTGATCTCTGCACTGGGAAGGATGTGCCATAGAGAAAAATCATCTAGAAAAATGTACTCTAGGTGAGCTGTTCCCCTTGTCAGCCTACAGCCCTGCAGAAGGAGGGTTGATACATAGCCCTTGGACTCTCAGCCTTCGGGGAACACAACACTGGCAATGAGAGGGGTCCCTGCCCACACTGAGGGGGCCACATCCTTCCCATTGTGCTGCAGATTGGGAGGTTGGCATCTCTCCAAAATGAAGAAGGTGGAACTGCATTGCTGACAAAGAGCCTGGCCATATAGTAGACCTGCTGATCAGGGCAGGGGGAGGAGAGAATTGGGGAAGGATGAGGGGATAGCAAGAGGAGAGCCTTCTTTCCACTGTTGCTATGTCAACAGGAGTCAAATGGACGATGGAGATAGCAACTAATCTACCAGAAGGCTGCTCCTAGACCCCTAGGCTGGGGTGGTGCACAGCTTCCCAGCAAGGTCTGAGCAGGGCTGCAGAAGTTGAGCTGACAGACACCCTACATGAAGGACCCTGCCATTCCCAGAAGGTTCACTACATTCAGGACAACAGGCAGTCTAGATTCACACCAGTAATGTCTCACTGTGAACATGCATTGATTTTTAGTAAGGTTTTCAAATCCTTTATTTTCAAGTGACAAATTCACATAGTTTATGTAAAAGTTTTTTCCAAAGAAAGCAGAGTGAAAAATAAGAACTTCTTTCCACCCCTAAACTCAACTATTCAGTTTACCAATTCCCCTTCCAATAGACAAATTCTGTCACTAATTTTTTGGGTATCTTTCCAGAAATATTTAATATATATTCAATCCCAGTATAAATGAATATGCATAAATAGGGAGGTCTGTAAGTTTACACCAGGGTTAGCATACATCACTTATGTCTAGTACCTTGTAATTTTTGCTTAACACAACATCTTGGCAAACCTTCCTTTCCAGAATATACATAAAGTTCCATTTTATGAGTATGCTATAATTTATTTAATTATATCTCCACTGATGGGAATTTGGATTGTTTCCAATCTTGAATTATAACCAACAATACTGTGATGTACAATCTTGGTGTCACAGGATGAAAAATGTCCCTCAAAGATATCAGCCATAGAGCCTGACAATGGCACCAGACATGACAACGATTTTGCAGGTTTGAATGAAGCCTCTTGAAAGGAGGAGATGATTTTATATTACCTAGATTGACCTCACATCCAATCACATGTATCCTTCAAGAACCAGAGAAGATTACATTGGAAATACAGGGAAGTCAGGCCAACAAGATGTATGAGGAGATTCTAGATGCAAAGACTGGAGCAATGCAGCCATGAGACCACAAAGGCTGGCAAACAGCAGGAGCTGGGGTGAAGCATGCTTGTACCTTGGTTCAGCCTAGCAATACTGACTTCAGACTTGTGGACCCCAGTTATAGGAGGAAATGAATTTCTGTTATTTTAAGCCATAGAGTTTGTGATAATTTGGTTTGGCAGCCACAGAAAATGAATACATGTGAGAATAAAAAAATTGTACTTATAAATGAATAAATCTCTAGAAAAAATTCCCAAAAGATGGCAGCTTAAAGATGTGCATTTATAATCTTTATAATTATTGCCAATTGCCACATGGATATGAAAGTATGAAAGTTTCCATATCCTGACCCTCTTACTGTCACAATTATTAAATACTTTGATTATGAAATTTAAAGTGCTATTCCAATTGTGGGTTTCCATCAAGTTTCAATGGTTCTAAGTTAGATAGACTCCTTTTGCAGGGCCATTTGTATTTCTTTTTTCTGGAATACCTACTTGAGACCATTGTCATTTTTCTACTGTGGTTTTGAGACTGTCTAATCAATGCACAGGACTCTTTATGTGTTTAAGTAACTGACTTTTTCCATCTGAGTTGTGATTTGTTTTTATTTATCATCTTTCAGAGCTCCAGTGGTGCAATCAGTTACTGTGTGGTACTTATATTTATCATCTTTCTTTTGACTTTGCTTGATCATAATTTTTATCATTCTGGATTTTTAAATTTTTTGTAGCTACATTAATCATTATGGAATAGTTGTTGGATTCCACTCATGTTTGAACATCTTCCCCCACATCAAGATTATTTTAAGTATTTTATTTAAATTATTCATAGTTTCATTTTTCATAGTTAAACTTCTGATTCTTTTAAAGTTCATTTTGATATAAAGCATAATAGATAAACTGTTGTTTTCCACATATCTATCTTGGTATCCTAATATTACTATCAATAATCTATTATCCTGATTTTTTTATATACTAAATTTATATATATATATATATATATATATATATATATGTATATGGGCCTGTTTCTATACTTTCTTTCCTACTACACAGATTTTTTTCTGTCTACATAATTTTTAAAAATACAAAATGATGCAAAGCCAGGTATAGTGGTGCACACCTATAACCCCAGCATTCTAGGAGACTGAGACAGAAAAATCAAAAGCTCCAGCCCAGCCTGGGCAACCAACTTAGCAGCATTAAAAGACCTTCTCTTAAAATAAGACATTACAAAAAGGGCTGGGGATATAGCTTAGTGCAAATGCCCTGGGTTCAATCCATAGCACCATAAAAAAAGAAGAAAAAGAAGTAAACTGTAAAATCTCAGTTCTAGTACTAGCATCTTTTGAGTCACCTGGCTTCTGGCTCAATGAGATGGGCACTGTGGGAAGCATGGCATTGGGAAACCCCACAGACAAGCCCAGAATTGCACTCTGATGCCTGGTCCATCCTCTCAGTGAGGTTAACCAGCAACAGAGAGGCCTAGGAGTGGGAGAAACTAGGACTCAGCCTTCACTGGAGTCCGGGAAGGTGATTCCCATTGAAGGGACCAGGGAGAAGGCGGCGAGCTGGGACAGTTGTGGAGCATTGTGAAGGAAATGAATAAAAACCATCCCTGTGGCTACAAAAGTGTGAAATCACATTTAGGGCCCAGTGACATGGCCATACTGGGTCACAGGATGTCTCAGGAATCCTCTAAACTTCCTGCCACAGGAACCATGAAATCTCTAAAGCCATCTAGGAAGTGAAAAATAAGCTTGTGTGAAGGTCACAATTTCCCAGCATCAAAGATGGGAATCATGTTGAAAACAGCAGCAGGACCCAGAGACCTCTGCCCCACATAGAGTCAGACAGAAGAGGGCTGGGAAGAATGTTCCCTGATGTATCCCCTTCCCTGATGGGTCCCCTTCCTATGATGGTTTACAATTCTTGCCACGTTTTGATGCAGTGTCCAGCTCCTTGAAAGTTTTTTCTATTTTGTGTATTAGTTTGTTTAAGCCTCTTCTAATGCTCATGCATGAAGAAGATGACTTGATGCATGCAGGGCTTCTGGTTCTGAAAAATGAGGTCAGTAGAGGATGTGCCAGTGGGGTGAGACAGGCACAGGGACGGCTTACTTCCCTGCGCCTTCACAGTGGACAAGCATCTGTCAGTCATCTCCATGATAGCACTGGCCTTGAGCAACACCTCAGAGATTCAGGCTCCACACTGAGCTCCCGGAGCTACAGGACCTGTACTGGCTGACAGATAAACCCACAGAGCTCCCCACCCTCCTCCTGGTTATTCTGGACCAGCCTCATTCTCAGCAGGAGCTCCCACAGCAAAAGGCCCTATTAAAATTAAAATTAGCTAAGAAGGAAGAGAAAGATAAATTTTCCCTCCTTCTTCACCTTTAAAGCAGAATGGATTATCCACTGTGCTCAGGGGATTATACAGCCTGAGAAAGCTTGTACGAAGGTCTGCCCCAGGTGTGCTAAAAGAGGAGGGAGCCAGCACAGATCACACATCCTGAGGCTTGGATGGACTCAGGCAAACCTCAGACTTAGCAACAGCCACTGCCCAGAGCAAAAGTCTTCAACTCAAACAGTCTTTAACGTTGAGCTATGAACTCTTCCTTGAAGTGGTCATACATATTTTGATAAGGATGTATAGGATGCCTATCTGGTGGGCTTTGGTAGAAAAGATTTGAACTCTGACAATACACATTTCTGATGATCTGTTCCTATATGTACACACATACACACACACACACACACCTCACATATCTGTTCACACTTTCAATACCTTTTCTCTACTCTTTATCTTATGTAATCAAAAGCTAGTCAAATTGAAGAGTATTTTTTTCAATTACCACCCATTCTGTTTAAGAATTCTGTTGTCATGTCTTCCTGTTCCGTTGTAACAGGAAGAGAAATATCCTGCCATGGAAAGACAAAGAAAAAATTTGGTAATAATTTCAAAACATTATAAGATGTCCAAAGCACTGACGTATCTACAAATACACTTGATCTCTCAGATTTTGATTATTAGGAAAAATGATCAAGGGTCACATAAATAAGAAGGCTATAAAGTGTTTCTCATATATACAGATTCCCTTCTCATCTGGCTGTGTTCCTAGGCATAAGACATTTTGCTTGTAATTATTAGCTGATCTCACATTTGAATATCACATTTCAAAACTACAAGTCCAGGTGGAGTAACAGGAACTGGATTTATTTTCCCATGTTAAACAACCAAAAAAGGCTCAACTTTATGGAACAATGACTTTTTCAAGACAACAGACATCAGACAATGAAGAACAGTGATCCCAGAGAGATCAGAAACAAAGGAAATCACTCTTAGAATTGCCTCAGCTTACTGATTCGAGAAAGTTTCAATATAAGGCTCAGAAAAAGGAGACCAAGGTAAAGACCAGCAGACTCTTCTTTGAAAGGTAGAGATGAGCACCAAGGGAGACAAAGGCAGCAAGAGTCCATGGCACAGAGTGTCGACAGCAGACTCCCATGCGACCTGCAGCACAGCAGTGATCCACAGACCAGTTTGATTTCCTGAGGCCAAGGAAAGAAGCATCTGAAAAGGTTAAAGGCGATGTGACTCAGGGCCAGAAATAGTGCTTTTTCTCACCAGCCAGACTGGAAAGCCTCTTGGTTCTTGGTACTACTGTATAGTGTTTGGGAGGGTTTTGCTTGGTAGTAGAGGAAAGTTTAACTGTTCTGGCCTTGCTTAGAAGATTTTTTAAATATTTGAAATGATAAAAATAAAAATGTTTCCAAGTAACTGAACTACCTCCTAGAAAAAAAGCTCAAGAAAACTTACAGAAGTAAAAGATAGTCATCACCATCAAAGTAAAATTTTGGATGTCTGTCATCTCATCTATAATTACATAGAAAGATTCAGGAAAATATGATCCATAATAACAAGAAAAAAATCAATCAAATAGAAGTGACACAGAACTGCCCCAATGTTGAAATTAGCATATAAGGACAACAGAACTACTTTTATAATTGTATTTTATATATTCAAAAGTGAAGTAGAGGAGAGACCACAATCCAATTTCTATGGATTAAAACTAAAATATGTGAGATGAAAAATACACTGTATGGGATTAATGAGAGATCGGCCCTTGCATAAGGAAAGATTAAAGCTTAAGATACTGAATCTATCTAAAATAAAACAAATAAAAAATGAGAATGCTGTCCCATCCCCTTTTCCATATTACATAGGTTAAAACCAAGTAAGAAGTTCCACTGCACTCATTGGAGATAGCCCTTTAAAAAGTCTTGGCAATATAGGACACATTGGGTGTGTCTATCACATTATTAAAAGAAAAAACAGAAGGCATCTCACTAATGGACACAAAATAGATTTCAGAACAAAGAATATTATTAGAGGTAAAAACAGATCATAATGATAAAGGGTTTAATTCATCTAAAGAACACCAAAGAACTGCAAAGTGAAACAGACAAGCCCAAAGTTATAATAGAGCTTTCAACGCCTACCTCAATACTTGATAGAACAACTAAACAGAAAAAGCATTCATGTCATACAAAGTACATTCTCTATCCACAAAGAAATTAAATTAGAAATAAATAAAAGAAAGCCATTGAGAAAAATATTCAAATATTTGGAACCTAAAGAATAAAAAAGATTAAGAAAAGCAAACATTGGTTCATCAATAAAATTAATTAACATCAGGCTAAGTGATTATTATATTATATTATTAAAAGTTACAATGATAATTAGAAAACTTACTTGAAATGGATAAATTTCTTAAAAGACACAAACTACCTAACTTCACTCAAAGAGAAATATATAATTTAAATAGTACAACATTTGTTAAAGAAATTGAGATCCTTTTAAAACCACTCCCTAATGAAACTCCAAGTCCAGATGGCCTCTTTGATGAATCAGATCAAATATTCATTGAAAAGAATACAACAATAAGTAGGGGAGAACTATTGAGACATGCACCAATAAGGATGAACCTCAAAACATCGATGCTGTGTGAAAGAACCCAGACCAAAAAATAGCACATATCATACTGTTCCATTTATATAAGGTTCTAGGAAATGAAAACTCTTCTGAGTGATGAGGTGGCGGCGCGACTGTCACTGAAGTTGGATGGGCACATTCCTTGTACGGCCTCTGCCTGGATCTGCTCTTTGAATGTACTCCAGAGGAATCCAAACCCACCCCACCATTTTGCCTCTCATTGCTTGTGCATGCAGGTTATTTTCCTGAAGGAAACTGGATTGACGAAATTTGACACGAAATCAGCATTGAAATTTATTACCTACTCCCATCACGATCTGTGGTCTACAAAAAAAACTTCTCAGGTGTTCATCTATAAAGTAATACTAAAATAATTTCAGGGCAGAGAAGCTCAGCCAGTCCCAGCACCCAGAAGGAAGCTCCCCTGCTGCCATCCCAAGCTCCTAGGGCAGAGAAGGTGAGCCCTGTGGGCGCCAGAAGCACCCCTCCTGTGGAAATGAGAAGACACGAAAACAAGTCTCAAAAACAGACTTCTGGATCACCTACAGCAACCCCAAAGGAAAATGAGATGGAACAATCTGATACTCAACCACCTGGACTCTCTGAACTGGCAACAAAAGAGGATCTGGGAAAAATGAAATCAGAAATAATTACTCAGATAACAGCAAAGATTTTGCTCATGGTCCAAGACATGATGAATAAATCTAGACAGGACACAGATAAAAAAAATAGAGGATCTGAGGAACATGATGGAATCCCAACATAGGAAACAAATGGAATCCATAAAACAGATGCAAATAGATTTCCAGGAGATTAAAAACTCCATTGAAAGTCTGCACAGCAGAATGAGCGAATGTGAGGATGGAATTTCACATATAGAAGATAAGATTGCAATTAGTGAGGAGGAAAAGAAAAATTGCTTTAAAATTGTAAGGAAACATGAGAAATCAATCCAGCAGCTGCTAGACAATGCAAAGAAGAATAACATAAGACTGATTGGAGTCGATGAAGAAAGAAGAGAGTACAGATAACATAAAAAAACTGTTCACAGAAGTGATGGCAGAAAATTTCCCAAGGAGAAGAAAAGAACTGGACATGCAGATAAGTGAGGCATATAGGACTCCAGATAGCCTTAATCAAAAAAAATCTACACCTAGGCATATAATAGTTAGGATTCTAGAAACCCAACAGAAGAACAAAATTCTACAAGCAGTGAGAGAAAAGAAACAAATCACATACAAAGGAAAGCTCATCAGAATCACAGCAGACTTCTCAATGCAAACCCTCAAGGCAAGAAGAGCTTGGAGTGATGTATTTCAAGCCCTAAAAGAAAACAGCCTCCAACCCAGATTGATGTACCCTGCAAAACTATCTTTCAAAATTCATAGTGAAATAAGATACTTTCATGATAAAGAACACCTCAGGAACTTCATGAATACCAAACTGGCACTCCAAAAAATTTTAGACAATACCCTAGGAAAAGACAATGAGGATCACAGCCCCAGAAAACCCAGCAGAATGAATCCCTTGGATGTGACAAATTAAATGCAAATGGGGAGAATCCAACAAAAAGAAAAAAGTCATGACAAGGCTTTTAAAACTTTTCATCTCCCTAATGAGTACATAATTCAGTCTTATTATTGTACTGATTAGTATTTTTCTGGTTCTAGAGTTGCACACCATTACTTGTGCTATACTGGCTATATGTCATCTTCTTATGTCTACATTTTAATTGGGTTGTCTATTAATGAGCTCTAAGAATTCTTTATATATTCTGCTCATAGGTTATATGCATTGTAAATATGGTCTGTTTAAGGGCTACTTTTCATTTTAATGATGTCATTTAAAGTTCTAAATTTTGATGGAATCCCATTTATCAATTTTTTTTCTTTTATACATCACCTTTTTTGTATCCTAGATAGTTCTTGCCTACCCTGAATTCATAAATATTTTCCCTTATAATTTCTTCTGAAAGTTTTATACTTTTAGGCTTTCTTATTTAGGTTCATAGATCCCTTCAAGTTATTTTCATGTATGGAAAAAAAGGGTTAAGGTTAATTTTTTATATGCACATACCAGGTGTTCTAGTGCCATTTGCTGAAAACACTATCTCTTCCTTGGCTCTTGAATTGAGTTTATATTCTATAAAATGCTAATGTTAAATAATCTTTCAAAACTCAGTGGACCATATCTGTGTGGTTCTATTTCTAGATTCTCTGTTTTATTCCAATGATCTATATGTCTTTCCTTACACCAACACTGCCTTGATTACTGTAGCTTTAGAAGAAGTCTTAAAATTAGGTACTAAATGTCTTCCAACACTGTTTTTGTTTTTGTTTTTAACTTTTCTAGGTCCTTTGTACTCCTACATAACTTTTAAATTTCAATATCCAATTCTTCATTTATAGCAAGTATACACAGACCTGAATTTTTATATATACCTTGTGTTTTCTAATCCTGCTAAATTCAAGTACAAGTTCTAGGGGCTCCTAGAGATTTCTTAGTATTTTCTCTGTAGATGATCATTTCATCTACATATAAAGATTTTGCTTCTGCCATGCCCATCCTATCCTAGTTGTGTCACTTTATTGCCAGACTATTTTGGTGGAGACTAGGTTTCAAAGTTTAATGGACAGATAAAGAGTAAGCATATCTGCCCTTGTTCCCCTCCTTAAGGAGAAAGCATTGTATCTTCTCCATTTATATAAGGCATTCTCGCTGGAAGTATGGAGTACATGTCTTTAATCTGTTGAGAAGGTTCTGTTCTACTTCTAGGCTCCTGATAGCTTTTACCATGAACAGCTGTAGAATTTAGTCCAATACTTTTTCTTCAACTAGTGACAGGATCATATGGCTTTTTCCTTTCCTCTGTTAAAAGGATGACTTTTGGGGGTGGATCTTCCAATGCTGAACCAACACTCCCATCCCTATAACAAAACCACTTTCTACATCCTGCCAGATCTGACTTCCAATAGTTTGTTTTGTTAAACAAATTTCTATCTATGTTCATACTTTTTTCTTCTATTATCTTTATCCAGTTTTAGGATTAGCACAATGTTGAGTTCCTAAAATGAGGGGAGAAGTGTTCCTTCTTTTTTCTGCTTTAATTGTTTGATATAATTTATCAGTTAAAATGTTTATGAGCCTGCTGTTGTCATCTAGGTAGATTTTCAAGCTAGGAATATACTTTCTTTAATAGGTGTTATTCAAATTTTATATTTCCTCCAGAGTTAGTTCCATTAATTTGCCTTCCAAGGTACTTCTTAGAAGTTGTCAAATTTATTTCAAAAAAGATTTTTGTAATATGCTTTCTATATCATTTTAAATTCTGTAAAATCTGTGGTAATGTCTCCTAGATCTTAATATTGTAATTTAAAAAATGTATAACTGATATTGTGTAACAGGAAGAAAAGGTCTAAAAGACCAGGGGAATTGGGAGGGGTAGGAGAAGGGAAAAAAGGGAAAGGAAAAAATATGAAAAGAGGAAAAAAATGGAAACAGGGTCTTTGCAAATAGGGAAGGGTGGAGGGGTGAAGGGAGGGCAAGGAAAGGGAAAAAAATAAGAACCAAGATACTCATGTAAAGGTACAAGATCCCAATGATGAATGTAACTGTATTTTATACCAAAAATATACCAATAAACTTAATGGGAAAAAAAAAAGAAAATTCTTCTGCAAAGACAGAAAGCAGATCAGTGGTTTTCCAAGAAAAGAAGAAAGTATTACCAAGGGGGAAGAGGGTTTATATGTGTGCCCAATATCTTGGTTGTGGTGACAGTTTCACAGTGTATACTTGTCAAAATATATAGACTGTTACATGTTAAATACTTTGATCCAATGACAATGATACTTCAGTAAAATAATTCAAAAAATCTAATATACGGCAAAAAAACATGCCATAGTATCTGTCAATTTAAAAATAAACAAATAAAAAATTAAGATAATAACTTGTGTTTGTCCTATATTGCAAAAACATTTGCTAGTTTCTTTTTACCATGTAACTTATTTTAAACTTATAGTACTGAACATTAAAATTTTTAAAATTTTATTTAGCCAAATTCATTAATCTTTGCTATATGTTTTCTGCCTTTAATGTTATGCCCATTGAGTGCTTCCTGAGCATGAAACTATATAACTATTAAATAATATTTCCTGGAATATTATCATTATTATTTTAAAGACCCTAGATAGTACATTAAATATTTACGCTGTGTTTAGAATTTGCTTTCACATAGGACAAGGGTTACATCTTCTCTTAAATAAATCAGTGGCTGCAATGAGACATTAATTGAAGTCTACCTTTACTGCATGTGCAGGAGCTTATCTCAAACTGACTTTAAAAATAAAAATTATTGCTTTAAAAAATTTAACGTGATTTTGGCCTATTAGCCTGGTTGTTAATCTGTATATATGATAATTAATTTTATAAGGACTTGTAAGATAAATAAATGAATCGGACACTGGCAAAATAAAAGGGGGATGGCAGGAAGAGGGAGAGGAAGAATGGAGATGTGTTATGTACATGCACCAATTCCCTGCATGAATATCATCACTATGTACCCCAAACATGTACTAATAAAACATTTTAAAAATAAAAAATTAACATGAAATAGCTATGACAAAGAATTTACCTCTTATACCTTCCCAAGTTTTCTTGTTTTCCTCTGTTCTTCTGGCTGAGGGTTGACCCTAGGTCCATCTGTAATTTGTGGGGTTTCAGGGATGCTTCTGCAGAGCCATGCTTACTACCCAGCTCTCACTAGGCGGCATAGCGTGGCCCAGGTCTCAAGGGATTGATGGCACTTGGCTTCTCACTTCTGCCTCATTTTGTACCTCACTTTCCCAGTGCCCTGTTCACTTGAGGCGTCCCTGACATTTTCTGACCACACTCACCCCAGCCGTAGTTCTCCCTCACCTTCTCTCACAGCGCACTCACTCACCTTCCAGACTAGACTCTAGCTCTTGGTCAGGCTTACAGAGATGCCATTTACATACAGTAAATGATATCATTTGGGTGCACAGTTTTATGGGTTTTGATAAATGCAGAACATTGCATAACCATCACCATAACTGAGAATTTTAAAAATTTCAGCACACCACAAATTCCCTTGCGCCCACCTGTAGGGAACTCCTTTACCTGTCCATACCGGACATTACCAATCTTTCTATCCCTGTACTTTCTGTCCCTCAAGTGTCATCTGAATGGAACTGTAAACTATGGAGCCTTTTTACCCTAGCTCTTCCCACATAGCATAATGCATTCAACACACATCCACATCATTTCATGTACCAGAGGATCATCCCTTTTTATTTTTCTTCTATTCTCTTTTCTGTGCTATTCCTTTCAATAAGCCCTCCGATATACTGAAAAATCAGAACAGCAGTAGTGAGTGACCATGGTTTGATCCTTGTCTCACAGGGAAAGTTCCAGTCTTTTGCTAGATCACCTGATGTTTGCTGCAGACTTTCAAAAAGACAGACAACTTTAATATGAGTAATGAAATCTCCTCTCTCGATACTTTGCTGCATGTTCTTGATGGTTTGTTTCTTTTTAACATGTTTGTTCTGAATACTTGGCATACAAAAGGCTTTAAGATGGAGGGAGACAGAAAAATTAGTGGGGTCTTGAATATTTCCCTGGGCTATCACCACCTTACATTATCGTTGAGTTATTTCACAACTTTGAAGTCATAGGAAAAGGACAGTAATGAAAATCGCTCTCATCTGTGAAGTGAAAACAAGAGTTCAGTAGAATGCACTTGATTATTACCTTAGGGACATTGACAGTTTTACAGTTATTTCTAAATGTATTTTATTTTTGCTTATCTAACTAAAAATTTGTAGTCACTGTATTCTCCTTTGAACTGGTTATATCATCTTACCAGTTCGCTCAATAAGCAAGGAATTAAATAAATCTTTGACATGTGCTCATTTTTATCTATATAAGGATCTTTCTTTCTCCCTCTTTCTTTCTCTCCCTTCCTCTTTCTTCCTCCCTCTTTCTTCCTCTCTCTCTCTCTCTCTCTCTCTCTCTCTCTCTCTCTCTCTCTCTCTCTCTCTCTCTCTCTCTCTCTCGTGGGTACTGGGGTACCTTGAACATTCTAAGCAAATCATTATATCACCTACCCCAGCCTTCTAAGTAGCTGGGATTACAGGTGTATGCCACCATGCCTGGTTTACATTTAAAAATAAAGGCCTTAAACTCAAGGGAATTTTGAACTGTGTTTGGCCCATCATAAATAGTCAATAATTATTGGCTCCTACACATTAATTTTATTAACATTTCAATGACCCCTGAGTCACACCTGAAATTCTTCTGAGCGAGGGCTGTCTGCAAATGGCACTCCTGGGTTCATGTGAGGTGTCCATCCAGCCCTAGCCAAGCACTTCCTAGGAATGAGGCACAGTAGTGCTTGCTGGGGAATACAAGAAATGACTTTCTCTATCCCCCTTGTGCCCCCATTGTGTTGAAAATTGCTGTCTAAAAATGTCTCCAAAATTGCCTGTTGATAAGACAAAGCTGAGCTCATTCCCTGAATATGTTGCAAGTCATAGCAGCATTTTAGAGGCCACAAGACAAAGCAGGGCTACCTATGAGATTGTAAAGTCTAGTCTAAGCTGAGTCTTTCAGTGGTGGCTGTGGGCCTGGCCAGGAATGACTGGTTAAGAATGATTAAGGAAATAGTTTGGGATTGGTGGGCACCATAGGCTGAGGAATTTGTGGTGAGAGGTTCAAAGACTTGGGGTGTAAACTGTTGTGCCGTGCTTTCTATTGAAAAGCTTATTGATTTTTCAGGAAGTTTCTGGAATGACAGATTAAAATATATGCAATTTCTGGGCAAGAGTTTGCTGGAGGAGTGCACTGTGTGTGGATGAAGACAGCGGAACAGGGAAGGTGTAGTGATGTGGGCTGGGGGTGAGGATGTAGCAGCTTTCTTCTCTAGTTCACATCAGGCATTTATCACTCATTGTCTTATTTTCATCATATTTCTGTGCCAGTATCTAAAGAGCAGAGATGAGGACTGCAGCAACAGAACACTTGTATCTATGTCATGCTTACTTGACTCAGATCCTATGTATCCTGGCTTGTGGAAATAGTCTCTGTAGTCCTGAAAGCAGCCCTATAAGGCAGGACTCATTACCTTACTGTTAGATGAGGACACTGAGGCTCGGGGAGGAATAGTGGCCTCAGGTTTTCTGGCTAGGAAGCATCAGAACACAGGATGACAGACTGTCAAAGACACAATTATACTCTGCAGCTAGAAGGCAGCCTTCTCCATATCAAGGCAAGGGCCAGGATCTTGCCTAGCACAGTCCCAAGCACATTCTACTGACTGCTTCACAGTAAGAATTTTCCAAGGATTCTAGGAAGCCTTCCAAAGTGGGAGCATGTTCTGTCTCCCAGTCTCATTTCTTCCCAAGAGACACAGCTGCTGCTTACTTGGCTGGGTGGAATAAGTACTACTGCACATTTTTATTTCTGTTTACCTAGTGCAGACTTAAAATTCCCGCAGACACTCGGTCCTTGATTTGGCTTCATAAAATGAGCAGAAAGCCACGAGGACATTAAGCCACAGCACCAGTTCACTCAGGACACATTAAAGGCCCAGTGTGAGGGCAAGGCTTCATTTGCTAGGGTTTTCCATTAGATACTGAAGATCATTGATTCTTGGGGAAAGTAGAGGGAAGAGCAAATTGAGAGCACATAACAAAAAAAGAGAAGAAAACTCTCACTCTGTGTTCTTTTTACCCCAGTTGCTATGAAATATTTTTGGTTCCCTGCCACAGGGTCTCTCACCTATTATTTTTTAAAATTAGATTCAAATTCCTAGACAGATGTGCCCCCTGTCTATCTAAGCATAAGATTCACACTCCTGACCTGATGTCTCTCATGCTCCCCATCCAGCCACAGGAAGGGTGAGTGACCAGGACCTCTGCCATCTATTTCTGGCTTTTTGCTTCCATTGGGAATTGAGTTTTGTCTGACTTATCCTATCATGGATGTGTTTCTTTTCAGATTTTGAGAAGTCTTTTGGCCTTTTTATTAAACTTCCTAAAACTATTAAAAGCATTGACAATTTATGTTACAGATCCCCTTGATTTTTCTCTCCCCAAGGTCTCAGGTTCATACTATATGTAATTTAGTTCTTTGGGGAAATAAATCAAAGTGCAAGGTTCAGTGATGTTTGTATTCATTTTTGTAAGATGGATAGTTTAATAGAAATTGTTCGTTCTTTGAACTCATATACAAAGCAAGAGGAGAAATCCACAAATAGAATACAAGGATTTAGCATAATTTCTTTTGTATTTATGCTAAAAAAAATTAATTTTAAAAAGCTCTAACAGGATTGACTTTGATTTAGTAGGTAAGAAGAAAATAAAACCATTTACAGTTTAGAAATTTTCTACAATATGCATTTGAAATAGAAAATTGTTAAGGATTACAGAATGCTTCATTGAAGAGGGGGGATTAATTCTATCCAAATGGCTTTTCAAGGGTCTTACAGTACTCTTTTCATCTGTGAACACTGATTTAAAATTTGGCTTCTAAAAAAATGAAAATGTAAATTAAGATGATTCCAACTTCTAATAATGAGTGACTAGGTAATTCATTACCTAAGCTAAAAAAATGCAGAAAAAATGCCTAAAACCTTTTATTAGCATCAAAAACTAACAAAAGAGTGAGGAAATTACTGGAACAAGATCCAAGAGAAGGGAATCTAAAGGTGAGCCCAGGACTC
Organism: Heterocephalus glaber; assembly: GCF_053883595.1. Lineage (NCBI taxonomy): Eukaryota > Metazoa > Chordata > Mammalia > Rodentia > Bathyergidae > Heterocephalus > Heterocephalus glaber. The sequence goes on along the minus strand of NW_028258330.1, from coordinate 6,043,819 downwards.
CAGGATCCTTCCATACTGAGGAAAAGTGTCTATCTGGAAAATAGAGCTAACAGCTAACAGGGCTGATAACCAGAATTGCCCTCCCCCCAACCCCCCGAAGATAGAACCTAGGGAGCACTGAGCTGCACCTTAGCCCTTTTATTTTGTTTTTAATTTTTTGAGACAGGGTCTCAGATTGACCTTGAACTTGGCAATCTTCCTGGTTCAGCCTCCAAGTAGCGGGGATTATAGGTGTGCACCATCATGCCTTGCTAAATCCATTAAATTGAATCAACCTCACTAGATGAAGACAACATTTGCCAGAGTCCTGCTCCTATCAAGGCACCTACTCCCATTAGGGTCTAAGATTCCAGAAGTCAGGGTAAAATGAGGGCAAACTGGCCCTTTTGCAGGCTGTAGAATGCCTTCAAATCCTGTGACCAATTCAGAAAATTCTAAAACCTAAAACTAGGTTAAGATGATGCCTAACTGTTAGTGACCCTAGGTACCTAGTAAAATCAAAGGAAAATCTTTGGAGGAAAAATTATTTCATAAATAATTTTTGAACACAATGTCCAGCAAATAATCAAAGGAAAACAAACACACAAAAAAGGTAAGACACTAAGTTAGAATTGGCCAAAGAAGTAATAGCGAAGAAAAAGCAGGGATATAGAACTATTGAAGAAAGAGATAATTATATGGGTAATTTAAGATAACAATTGAGAATAACTATTATTTATAATAAGCAAACAAGTTGAGAGCAACAAAATATCCTGCAATAGTACAATCAGGGGGTCTTTCATATGGTGGAGTGCTTTAGATCAAGGGCCACCAACCATGGCCAAGGGACAAGAGTGGCCAATGGCCTGCTTTTTTTAATAGCAAGTGAGTTGAGTGGTTTTTACAGTCTTAAAGGCTTATTTTATAGAAGTGAGATAAAAATATAGCAATACATGATAGTCTTTCCATGGCCTGCAAAGACTAACATATTTCCTCTCTGGTCCTTTAGAAACAAAGTTTGACCCTTTCTATAGAGAAATGAAAATGAGTGACCTGCCACACACAATGCTGTTGTTAGATGTTCAACATATATCACTGAGAAAAAAAGCAAGACCAAAAGAAAAAGCTTGAGTATGATTCCATGGACACATGGGTAAAAGACAAGTAAAACACTAATTTGGAGATGCATTTCTAAGTGGTGAGACTGGAAAGAAAAGCAAAGGTGACCATTGTAAATGTCAGGAGAATGACCAGGTACTTCTGGAGAAGAGAGAAGGGAGTGGGTTGAGGAAGGGGCTGTTGGGACATTAAGCTTAGGAAGTAAGAAAATCACCTTATTTCTCTGTCTATGTGGCTGATGTTGAGTGTTCATAGTTATTTGTTAAAATGTGCATCTTGTGTCTTTTGCACTTTTCTGCCTGTGTACTCTGTTTAATAATAAAAGAGGTTTAAGTTATAAATTTTATGAAAATGTTTAAAAGGGAAAAGACATAAGGGGGAGAAAGGAAGGAAGAAAGTCAGGGATATAGGCCCAGTGGTCAAATTTGGTCATCCAGGCAACATTAATGTGTGCAATCTTTTTTTTTTTTTTTTTTTGGTGGTACCAGAGATCGAACTCAGGAACTTGTGCTTTCAAGGTAGGCAGTGGCACCACTGAGCTAAATCCCTGGCCCAATGTGTGTAATCTTAATGAAAAAAACTTAAGCAATATTTTCAACTCCCCCTTGATTCAATCAGTAATTTCACAGGAAATGACTGCCCATTTATATGCTTACAAAGGAATTTGCTTGAAGTAAAGCCCAGTACACTTGCTGTGAAAAAAATATGTATGGAAATGGGTGTGGCTTCTCTTTGTTTCCCCACATATGCTACCACCTGCCCAGCAATGTGTTCACACCCAGCCTTGCTCTGTTGGGCTCTCAGTGGCTTGCAAGGATTTTCGTCACAGCCTCTCTGAAGAAATGAGTCTTTTTTCCATGGTTATCAAGGCCCTCATTCTTTTTTTTCTTATTTCTCTAAAAATATTCCACTTTCCTTTACTTCACTGATTAGTGACAATGAAAGTGAATGACAGTTTTATAACATGCATCACAGGAATTTTAGTGCTGCCATCTTGCACAACTCCTAGGGAAGGCATTTACATCCCAGTAATTCCTGAAGCAGTGCAGTCTGGGTTGCAGATGCCTGGAGAGCACCATGTGAAGCTGTTAGTACCAAGATGTCTATGGGGCTCAGGCAGAAAGGGAATAGTTTAAATCTATTGCATAAAAGATTCAAGTTCTATTATAGAGGACTTCTTTAAAATTTCCAAAGTAGTAGTAAGCAAAATGCACTTGCAGTGCTGTTTATTACGCAAAGCCATACCTAATTTGCCAAGTGAGAATTTTTTTAAATGTGAATATTTAAAATAAGAATCATTTGGAATCAGCCCTCTGCAGACAGGCAGGTATTCACACACCCTACCGAGGTCCCGAGTCTCACGGAACATGCCGAATCAGCCTGCTGCAGACAGGCAGGTCTGTGCATGCCCTACGGAGGGCCCAAGTCTCATGGAACACACAGAATCAGCCCATGCCCCTGCAACAATCCAATGGACCTGCACCCCTGCTCATCTCTACAGCCACCTGGTTCCACACTACAAAGACACAGAGGACACCAGACCACCAGATCACTGAGTCCCGTTGCTCCTGGCCCACAGGTAGGGGCTTCTGAGCTGCTGTCCCATTGCTCCTGGTCCAGAGGAAGGGGCTTCAGGGCCAGCATCCCTGCTGCTGCTCCCAGCCCAAAGGAAAGGGCTTTTGGGCCACCATCCCTGCCACTGCTCCCAGTCCCTGTCCCACCTCTCCTAGCTGAGAATAGGTAATCTGTGTAGGTGCCAACAGCCAGCACCACAGTTCAAATGAGAAAACATGTAAATAAGTCTCAAAACCAGACTTCCAGATCACCTACAGCAACCACAAAGGGAAATGACATGGAACACTCTGATACTCAACCACATGAACCCACTGAACTGGCAACAAAAGGGGATCTGGAAAAATGAAATCAGAAATAATTTCTCAGATAACAGGAGAAATTGTGCCCCTAGTGCAACATATGATTAATAAATCTAGAGAGGAGTTCAGGAACATGATGGAATCCCAACATAGGAAACAAATGGAATCCATAAAATAGATGCAAATAGATTTCTAGGACATGAAAAATTCCATTGAAAGTCTACACAGCAGAATGAGCCAATGTGAGGACAAAATTTCAGATATAGAAGATAAGATTGCAATTAATGACCAGGAAAAGAAAAATTGCTTCAAAATTATAAGAGAACATGAGAAAACAATCCAGCAGCATGCAAAGAAGAATAACATAAGACTGATTGGAGTCAATGAAGAAACAGGAGAGAGTGCAGATGACATAAAAACTCTCTTCGTAGAAATAATGGCAGAAAACTTCCCAAGCAGGGGAAAAGAACTTGACATACAGAGCAGTGAGGCAGATAGGACTCCAAATAGCCTTGATCAAAAAAAAATCTACACATAGGCATATAATTGCTAAGATTCCAGAAACACAATAGAAGAACAAAGTTCTACAAGCAGTTAGAGAAAACAAACAAATCACATACAAAGGGGAGCCCATCAGAATCACAGCAGACTTCTCAACACAAACCACCAAGGCAAGAAGAGCTTAGAATGACATATTCCAAGCCCTAAAAGAAAACAGCCTCCAACCCAGATTGATGTACCCTTCAAAACTATCTTTCAATATTAATGGAGAAATAAGATACTTTCATGACAAAGGGCACCTTAGGAACTTCGTGAATACCAAACCAGCACTCCAAGGAATTTCATACAATATCCTAGGAACAGACATTGAGAATCACAACCCCAGGAAGCAAAGCAGAATGAACCCACCTGGCATGACAAGAAATTAAATGTAAAGGGGGAGAACCCAACAAAAAGAAAAAGTCATGGCAATGACAAGTCAATACGTTTCAGTTATAACCATCAATGTTAATGGTCTCAATTCACCAATCAAAAGAAATAGACTGGCAGAAGAGGTCAAGAAGCAAAACCAACAATATGCTGCATACAAGAAACACACTTAATTCAAAAGGAAACTCATAGACTGAAAGTTAAAGGGTGGAAAACAATACTCGATGTGACAGGAACCCAAAAAAAAGCAGGAGTAGCTATCCTCTTGGCAGATCAAGTAGATTTCAAACCAACACTGATCAAGAGAGACGAAGAAGGACACTACATCCTTGTAAAGGCAAGAATCCAAGAGGAAGAGATGACAATCATAAATATCTATGCACCAAACACTAGTGCACTATATAAAACAAATACTAACGGACATGAAAAGTCATATGTGCACTAATACAATGGCAGATGGGGACCACAACACACCACAGTCACAAATAGATAGATCAACCAGACAAAAAATAAGTAATGAAATACTAGAACTCAATTGAACTCTTGAACAAATGAACTTAACAGATGTTTACAGAGTCTTCCACCCCACAAAATCAGAATACACATTCTTCTCAGCTGCACATGGGTCATTCTCCAAAATAGACCACATACTCATACATAGAACGTGTTAAAGTAAGTGCAAATGAATTGATGCCATCCCCTGTATATTATCAGACCATAGTGTGATGAAATTGGAGATCCATAGCAAAAGACACTCAAAAAATTTCATAAACATGTGGAAATTGAACAACACACTTCTGAATAACCAATGGGTCACAGAGGAAATTCAAGAAGAAATCAGACAGTTCCTTCAATTAAATGACAATGACAATACAATGTATCGGAATCTATGGGACACAATGAAAGCAGTCTTATGAGGGAAATTCATAGCAGTGAATACACATATTAAGAAAACAGAATGAGCCAAATTAAACAACCTGATGCTGAACCTCAAGCTTCTAGAAAAAGAAGAGCAGGACAACCCCAAAGCTCATACAAGGGAGGAAATTATGAAGATCAGGGCAGAAATCAATGCAATGGAGACTATGAGAATGATACAAAAACTAAATGAAGCCAAGAGTTGGTTCTTCGAAAGAATCAACAAAATTGACAGACCCTTAGCTAACCTTATCAGGAAAAGGAAAGAAAAGGTCCAAATCCATGCAATTAGGAATGAAAAGGGTGAAATTACAACAGAACCAGCAGAAATCCAGAGGATCATCAATACCTACTTCCAGAACCTATACGCCAATAAGATGGACAACACAGAAGAAATGGACAGATTCCTGGATACCTATGAATTACCAAAGTTGAACGAAGAAGACCTAAAAATTCTGAACAACCCAATATCAACCAATGAAATTGAAAATGTAATTAAAAACTTATCAACTAAGAAAAGCCCGGGCCCTGATGGCTTCACTGCTAAAATCTACAAGACATTTAAAGAGGAACTGCTGCCCCTACTGTTTAAACTCTTCAATGAAATTGAAAGGGAAGCAATACTCCCAAATTCCTTGCCGGAAGCAAGCATCACCTTGATCCCCAAAGCAGAGAAAGACCCAACTGAAAAGGAGAATTATAGGCCAATCTCACTAATGAACATAGATGCAAAAATCCTTAATAAGATAATGGCACACAGAATGCAGAAGATCATCAAGAAGATCATACACCCTGATCAAGTGGGATTCATCCCAGGGATGCAGGGATGGTTCAATATATGAAAATCAATCAATGTAATACACTATATCAATAGAGCCAAGGACAGAAACCATACAATCATCTCAATAGATGCAGAAAAAGCATTTCACAAAGTTCAACATGGATTTATGATAAAAATTCTACAAAAAATTGCAATAGATGGTCTCTACCTCAAACTGTTAGAAGCCATCTATGAAAAACCAACAGCCAATATCATACTAAATGGTCAAAAACTGAAATCCTTTACACTAAAATCAGGAACAAGACAAGGATGTCCACTATCACCACTTTTGTAAAATATAGTTCTGGAATCATTAGCCACGGCAATTGGACAAGAGAAAGAAATAAAAGGAATAAAGATAAATACTGAAGAAGTCAAATTGTCATTATTTGCAGATGACATGATACTCTATATAGAAGACCCCAAGAACTCCACCAGAAGTCTTCTAGACTTAATAACCAAATTCAGTCAAGTAGCTAGTTACAAGGTCAACACAAAAATCAATAGCTTTCCTCTACACGAACAACAGACTCACTGAGAGAGAAATAGGGCAAATAATTCCTTTCACAATAGCATCCAAAAAACTGAAATACCTAGGAATCAACCTAATGAAAGAAATCAAAGACCTCTTCTCTGAAAACTATGGCACTCTGAAAAGAGAGATTGAAGATGATATCAGAAAATGGACAGACATCCCCTGCTCCTGGGTAGGAAGGATTAATAGAGTGAAAATGGCCATACTTCCAAAACTGCTATATAGATTCAATGCAATCCCAATTGAGATCCCAGCAGCATTCTTCATGGACCTTGAGAAAACAATCCAAAACTTCATTTGGAACAAGAAGAGACCCAGAATAGCAAAAGCAATTCTAGGTAACAGAGACATGGCAGGGGATATCACAATCCCCAACCTACCACTATACTGCAAAGCTACTGTGATAAAAACAGCATGGTACTGGCAAAGAAACAGACCTGAGGACCAGTAGAACAGATTAGAGCCTCATATTCTTCAAATTGAAAGAAGTGATGATGATAATAAGAGTGATCATCCATCACAGTACTGATTTAATGTACAGGATGCACAGTGCATGGAACATGATGTCAGCTACCTGATCATTGTTATCTACCCTCTGAACATTTGTTCTCTCCTCCAAAAACATGTCCTTCTTTCTGAATCCATCCAGACTTCCAGTCCAGACTTGGATGTGATCCTCTGCTCCTCTTCATCCTGAAGTCTCCCACATCTGTGCACTTACTAAATACCATCCATTGTCCTGAATTTCCCATCTACCTGTATTTTCTCTCCTTATATTTTCCCACACATCCTGTGGGATACTTGCCTCTATCAATGTCTCCCTCACATTCTAGCTCCTCCATTCTTTCATTCACTCACAATTACACTGAGCACTCAGAAGAGCTGGAGAAGTTCTCATTGTTGAGGTGACATCTAAGCACCTGGGCCAACTGAAGAAGTGGACATTGACATTTCCAGGGGAAAGCAGTCCAGAAAAAGAAAATCGTGGCACAAAGCCCCTGATATCAATGCATTTGAGGAGCAATAAAGAGACAGAGAATCTTCATTGAGTGCTAAGGGATGTGGCTTAATCAGCAATCACAGGATGAATCAGCCAACAAACTCTCAAGTTCCATGAGCAGACATTGACAGATTTAAGCAGAGAGTGGCGTTTTTATACCATCACACTCTGGAGGCAAGGATGGAAGCAGAGACCAAGTAGATTTTCACACCAGACCAGCTACTGAACACTAGGTTGGTGACATGGAGTCATCCTAAAAGAGTTCAGATCAGGTAGCACTCCCTGCCTGGACTACTTATACAACCACAGTGTGCACACAACTATACCAGCCAGTGTTTTCCCCATCACCTACAAAGTAGAATCCATACTCCAGGCCCTTCTCTCCACTCAGGTCCTACTCACTATGTCCAGATACCCTTCCTCTCCACTTGCTGTTCCTTCTGCCTGATGTACTTCCTCCATTGCCTTTCCATTCATTCTTCAAAGCTCTGCTCTTATATGAGCTCCCTTTGAAAGCCACTCTTGATTCCTTTCTCTCTGTTCTTTACAACAGACTCAACTACTTTCTCTTCTGTGCTGCCTCTGTATCCTCAGCCATAAAACCATGACCATGATTATACTCTTCCCTGTAGGGATCCATCTTCAAGCCTTTCATCTTGAGCCTGTAGAGTGCAGTGTTTGCATATTTTCATTTTTTAATTTAATTTTTTATTAGTACATGTTTGTAGCACGTAATTATTGCATTCATCCTGGGGAATTGGTACATGCGTATAACACATCTCAATTCTTTTTCATTCTCTTCTCCTCCCTCCCCCTCACAACATCTCTTAGTCCCTTTCCCATTTGCAAAAGTTCTATCTCCCAATTCCCTATTATTTATCTTTTATTTTGCTCTTCATTTATAGTTTGAGTTTCTAATAAAAGAGAACATATGCAATATTTAAGCTTGTGTGTCTGATTTATTTCACTTAACATTATGGCCTCAAGGTGCATTCATTTTTCAAAACTAACTCAAGTTTATCCTCCTTTATACCAGAGTAGTACTGCATTGTGTACATATGCCACATTTTCTTTACCCATTCATCTGTTATTGTACAAATAGGCTGCATCCAATATTTAGCTACTATGAATTGTGCTGCCATAAACATAGGAATGCATGTATCCCTGTAATGTTTTTAAAATCTTGGTCTCTTTGCATAATCCCTGGCCTCAGAAGACTGTAAGATGCTTCTCTTGGAAGGCCAATGGGGAGGTGGTAGAGTGACATTGTGTTCTATCCCGTGATTTGGTTTGGTTTGGTTTGGCCTGGCTCCAATTCTTAAGTCCTGATGTGAATTTCATTTCCTGCTGCTTATCCTGCATGTTAACTTTGTTCTTGGTAAAATTGGAAATTCCCAATGAAAGCATTCTACAATTGATTAGACCTGGACCACTTGGCAATTTCTTTCTAATCTCTTTTATTGTGCTTTCCATAAAAATGACATCGCCAGTATAAATCCTAGTTTGAATCAGTACCAGTAAGTGCTAATCTTTTCACAGCATTGGAGATGAAAATGTCAAATGGTACCTGCTGGGTATTAGAACTCCCACTGTAAATCATCAAAAATTAAAGTAACACCAAACTGATTCTATTTTCCATGTTTTTAGAAATCTCTTTCAGATTCATTATTTTTTCCAGTGAATTCTTCTTTTTATCCTGTTTACATACTGTCTATTTGGATGAGATTGATGAACTTAATTTAGAACCGTGAATGTGTTCATGTCTCCTGGCAAAATATATAGAAACCAAAACCATACTAGGAAGAGCCTTAGATTAAAGTTGCTATTTAAGAGGATGGTGTATGTATTTATGGATACATTTTAATCCTTTTTTCATATAATACTTCAGTAAAATGAAATCTTGGTTGAAGAAACAGTACCAAAAGATATTTTCTCAAAAATGTACTCAATAATGGTACAATCATAGTAAAGAGTTTCTAGACCTTCATTTCATTAGCCATCCTTGAGACTATGGTCAAAACTACCACAAGCTCCACCGGAGGAAGCCCTCAGTTAGGTTGGCTGCCTGGAATCTGAGCATCTTGCTATGGAGATATAGGAGATATAAAAAAGTGTAGACTGAATATTAAGTCTTCAAGCAGTCCTGGATGGAGTAGGGAAATCATGCCTTTCAAATCCAGGAGGAACTTAACTATACATTTTGCTCAGCTTTATACCCTACTGATTTTATCAAATGAGAAACTAAAGCCATGGGAGAGTTAGCAACCAAGGCACAGTCACAGATTTAAAGGCAAAGCTGGAGGTCTCTAGATATTTAATCCTACTCTCTTGTCAGTATAACATGAATATATGAAATCCATGTCAACATTAAGCACAGGACATGCAAAAACCTGGTGTGTGTCTGTGTACATGCTCACAAAAATAATTAATACACAGAATAAACTCTTCAAATGTGCTAATAGAAGAGACAGTATAAAACAGATGTTAAAAGTAAAGGGAAGACTCAATTTAAACAGCTTATCCATTTAACAGTTAAGTTCATCTGAGTTTCAAATTTACTTCTAGTCAAAATTGATTTAATGCTTCTTGTATAGTTCTCTTCCCTCTCTCAGAGGATGCTAATTAGAAATGCAGTGCATAGGAAATCTGTAGCCTGAAGAAGTGGGAGGAAGAAACACACCCTGTAGGCCCAACCATTCTAAAGCAAGGAGCTTTCCTTTGAATAATGTAGGGTCTGGGATATTTCCATGACATGACAAGAAAGATTCCTCCAAGCTCTGCTTAGTTCATAAAGTAATTCATCATTTTCTGTTTATTACTGGTAATAACTAAAGGCCCAGGCATTCAAAATTACCTGTCTCTCTTCTCACTAGCTATGTGTTGTAAAAGTCACAAATGCAGACGACTATTTGAGCCCAGCAGGTGACTGAAATGAGAAGCATGCCCAGAGCAGAGACTGGCAAAGTGAAAATGACAACTAAAGGAAAGAGCCCTTGATCAGTTCTACAGATATTAGTGTGGAAAATGCATATGTGATGTAATTGGCTAGGTCTAACTTTGCTGAGATTCTTGAAATCCAGGCACCAATTTGAATTCCCCCATTGTATGAATTTGACAGTTACTTCAAAATAATTGCAACACATCTGCAGGCCACCCGTATAAGACCTCTAACCTAAGATTGAGAATCAAATCTAACAAAGAAGTGTGAGCCGTGAAATGTTATCACTTCTAAGGGCACCTGCAGATTCCCCTCATGGGTTTGTACATGCTGGTGAGCAAATGCTCACTGAGTTTGTAGGTACACATCATATGGAGGAGTAAATGTATATCATAGCACAGAGGTTAACATCGATGCAGGGACCAGTGAGTGTGCTGTAACCCATGGAAGTGGAGTGACCAATGTCATGGGCAGCAGAGCAGGACTGACCCTCATTAAATTGTGCAAACATAAATAAATCACCCCAATTCCCCTAGAGAGTCTTTCTCTTTTCTGAATTTGGGATAAAAACATCTGAGTTACTCAAACCACTGTTTTATCATGATAAGAAGTAAAAATTCAAGTTTCACTGTAGAAATACATAATCCATATCTTGACCTTCTCAAGGACTGAGATCTAAAATTCAGCAGGAACTGGAGCTCTGATGATGAGCATCCTTGGAGGAGACACAAAGGCCAGAGGAAGAAAGTTAGAGAGCCAGGGATGCTGAGATAGGCATGTGTGCTTTCTGCCCAGAGGTCCTGGAATCTGTTTTCATCCTTCCTGTAGTCCCTCCCCTTCTTTTCTATGCTGTTACTTCTGAAACTGCCTTAGTGACTCTCTTTCAGCTGTTGCCCCTATAACATGGGAGCTGCTTGCTTATACAGAGACTTGGAAGTGCCTAGGAGTTTGCACCTTGACTCTGTCCTTAGCCAATGACTACTCCTTGGCCTCCCATGTAGACAAACTCTGAGCTGGAGTCCTCACCCTGCTGCTCCTTGCTGGACCAGCCAGCAGGAGTCTTGAAATCAGAGGACTGCTCATCTTCTACCCTTCCCCTCTCCACCTCCCAGGCCCTGTCCAGTCTCCATGCAACCTTTGTAAATCACTCACACAGGACCCCTGCTGTCTTGATCTGCTTCTAGGAACTGTCCTGAAACATTCAGATTTACTGGACCTGGTTTATTTAATTAAGAGCTATAGTTTTTCAATTTAAAAAACTATGTCTCTTACAGTCAGCAAAAGAAAGAAAGAACTATCTTTTATTCAAATTTTAAGACAACTTACAAAGGAGACAAATGTTTATTTCTGCTCTGAGGTTCTGGGGTCCATGTGTATGTTTACATGCAAAGAGTTACATTTTAAAAATCATACAGGGCATGCAGTCAGTTTTTTATATGTGTAGGCTACACATCCATTGCTTCAACCAACTACAAATCAAAGACATTCAAAATTATAGCTCAGATGCTCTAATAAAAATGAAAATAATCCCAAAACTCTGCATCTGTGCTAATCATGTAAAGATCTTTTTTTCTTTCATTATTTCTTAAACAATACAATAAACAACTATTTGCATAACAGGAACATTATAATATATGGAGATGATTTAAAGTAGAAAGGAGGATATGTGTAAGTTATATGAAAAATCCTGCATTATTTTATTGAGGGACTTGAAATCTTCAGATTTTGATATTCATAGAGAGACCTGGAACCCATCCCCAAGATACCTAAGGACTCTTATAGTTATATCCTTTATGAAATCATGCCCAAATAGAAGTGAGTGGTATGAACCTCACTATACTGTTAGGTACATGTAGGCAATGAACAGGATATATTGGCCAGAAACAAAGCAGAACAAGCTATTTTAACTGATAACACTACAGGTGAGATATTATTATGTAAATCATGACTTGGGTTTAGGGATCCAATATGTTTCATCTTACAAAGAGGTAAAGAAGTTGTCACTTAAAATCACATTATTTTCCTGTATCTCCAAATCAAGACAATGTTTCTTCAACAATACAAGCTACACCAATTAGCAAATTGCATAGTAATTTGCAGGTGCACGATACATAATTGGACTAACAGTTATGTGTGAAGTTAATTGTAGCAGAAAATACTGAAAACATAATGCATCTTTCAGAATAACTTAGTTGAGTACTACTTTCATCTAGTATTATTTCAGAAGTACTTGATTATAATTACAAAAATCAGTAGGTAGGTGAAATTTCAGGAGTTTATACTCTATGCTTAAGAGCCATGTATTACTCATTCTATTTTAATGATCTCCTTACTTATAGGTACATCAGATCTGAAAATAGTATTCTCATAGGTGACATAATTTCAAGTTCGTTTTATTTTTGATAGAACACAAAAGAAAAGAATATTAGAATGTGAAAAATATCTTAGTGGGCTAAAGGCTGTATTAAGAAGCAAAATCATTTGGGAAGTTATATTGTTGGTGTCTTCCCCAATTGTACAGCCAACTGATTTTCTGGGGCTGTTTTGAAAATAATTCAGTAAATATGAGCACAAGTTATTGCATCATAGAAAATTCTTGCTTAAAAATCTAGTGAGAACATAAAATAATATCTTCAGATGTACAAACTAGAAGTTTCTATCCAGCCAAACTACAATTTAACTGCAAAAACAAAGTAACAGCATTCATAGGCATTTCAGATCTTAGGGAGAATAGTGCACATCATGCACTCACATGCACACACTCACATGCACACACTAACATGCACATCACTTTGCTAAGACCTTCTCCAGAAAAGAGAGAAATTAGTCCACCAAAATCAGTGGCCTCTGGAAAGTAAGAGTGTGGGAAATTTACTGTTAAGTATATAATTAATAAATGAGTACATCTTTAAGAACATTCAGCCAGGAACCTACTGGGCCATCTTACCAACACCCCCAGTGCTGAGGAACAGAGCAGGCCCCAGCGAAGAGGAGGTAAGCAGTGCAGGAGCCAGCAGCACCCCCCCCCAGTGAAATGAGAAGACATGTAAATAAGTCTCAAGCCCAGGCTTCCAGATCACCTAAAGCAACCCCAAAGGGAAATGAGATGGAACAATCTGATACTCAACCACCTGGACTCCCTGAACTAGCAACAAAAGAGGATCTGGAAAAATGAAATCAGAAATAATTTCTCACATGACAACAGAGATTGTGCTCATAGTGCAAGACATGATAAATAAATCTAGAGAGGACACAGATAAAAAAATAGAGGAGCTGAGGAACATGATGGAATCACAACATAGGAAACAAATGGAATCCATAAAACAGATGCAAACAGATTTCCAGGAGATTAAAAACTCCACTGAAAGTTTATGCAGCAGAATGAGCCAACGTGAGGACAGAATCTCAGATATAGAAGATAAGATTGCAATTAGTGACCAGGAAAAGAAAAATTTCTTTAAAATAGGAAGGGACCATGAGAAATCAATCCAGCAGCTGCTAGATGTTGCAAAGAAGAATAACATAAGACTGATTGGCGTCAATGAAGAAACAAAAGAGAGGGCAGATGACATAAAAAAAAACTTTTCACAGAAGTAATGGCAGAAAACTTCCCAAGCAGAGGAAAAGAGCTTGACATACAGAGCAGTGAGGCATATAGGACTCCAACCAGCCTTGATAAAAAAAAAAAATACACATAGGCATATAATAGTTAAGATTCTAGAAACCCAACAGAAGAACAAAATTCTACAAGAAGTTAGAGAAAAGAAACAAATCACATACAAAGGAAAGCCCATCAGAATCACAGCAGGCTTTTCAATGCAAACCCTCAAGGCAAGAAGAGCCTGGAGTGATGTATTTCAAGCCCTAAAAGAAAACAGCCTCCAACCCAGATTGATGTACCCTGCAAAACTATCTTTCAGATTGGATGGAGAAATAAGATACTTTCATGAAAAAGAGCACCTTAGGAACTTCATGAATACCAAACCAGCATTCCAAACATTTTAGACAATACCCTAGGAAAAGACAACAAGGATCACAACCTCAGGAAGCCCAACATAATGAATCCATCGGGGATGACAAGAAATTAAATGCAAAGGGGAAGAATCCAACAAAAAGGAAAAGTCATGACAATGATAAGTCAATGTGTACCAGTTATAGCCATCAATGTTAATAGTCTCAGTTCACCAATCAAAAGAAATAGGCTGGCAGAATGTAATTAAAAATTTACCAACTAAGAAAAGCCTGGGTCCTGATGGCTTCACTGCTGAATTCTACAAGTCATTTGGAGAGGAACTACTGCGACTACTGCTGAAACTCTTCAATGAAATTGAAAGGGAAGCAATACTCCCAAATTCATTCCTGGAAGCAAGCACCACCTTGATCCCCTAAGCAGAAAAAGACCCAACTGAAAAAGAGAGCTACAGGCGAATCTCACTAATGAACATAGATGCAAAAATCCTTAATAAGATACTGGCAGATAGAATGCAAGAGATGATCAAGAACATCATACATCCTGACCAAATGGGATTCATCCCAGGGATGAAGGGATGGTTCAGCATATGCAAATCAATCAATGTAATACACTATATCAATAGAGCCAAGGACAAAACCCATATGATCATATCAATAGATGCAGAAAAAGAATTTGACAAAATCCAACATGCATTTATGATAAAAACCCGACAAAAAATTGGAATAGATGGTCTCTACCCCAACGTGATGAACGCCATCTTTGAAAAACCAAAAGCCAATATCATACTAAATGGTCAAAAACTGAAATCCTTCACACTAAAATCAGGAACAAGACAAGGATGTCCACTATCACCACTCCTGTTCAATATAGTCTTGGAAACATTAGCCACAGCAACTAGACAAGAGAAAGAATAAAAGGAACAAAAATAGGAAATGAAGTCAAATTGCCCTTATTTACAGATGACATGACACTCAATATAGAAGACCCCAAGAACTCCACCAAAAGTCTTCTAGACTTAATAACCAAACTCAGTAAAGTAGTTGGATACAAGGTCAACACACAAAAATCAAGAGCTTCCCTCTACACGAACAACAGACTCACTGAGAGAGAAATAGGGCAAACAATTCCTTTCACAATAGCATCCAAAAACCTGAAATACCTAGGAATCAACCTAACAAGAGAAATCAAAGACCTCTTCTCTGAAAACTATAGCACTCTGAAAAGAGAGATGGAAGACGATATCAGAAAATAGAAAGACATCCCTTGCTCCTGGGTAGGAAGAATCAACTTCGTGAAAATGGCCATACTTCCAAAACTGCTATATAGATTCAATGCAATCCCAATTGAAATCCCAGCAGCATACTTCATGGACCTTGAGAAAACAATCCAAAAATTCATTTGGAACAGGAAGAGACCTAGAATAGCAAAAGCAATTCTAGGCAACAGAGACATGGCTATACTATACTACAAAGCTACTGTGATAAAAACACCATGGTACTGGCAAAGAAACAGCCCTGAGGACCAGTAGAACAGATTAGAACATCCAGAAACAACTCCAGACACACTCAGCCACCTCATCTTCAACAAAGGAGCCAAACACCCTCAGTGGAGGAAAGATAGCCTCTTTAATAAACAGTGCTGGAAAAATTGGATTTCAACTTGCCAAAGATTAAAACTAGACCTGTATCTCTCACCATGCACTCAACTAAAATTGAAATGGATTGAAGAACTAAACATTAAAACGGAAACGCTGAACCGGGTGGAACTGAGGTTAGGTAGAACTCTTGAAGACATTGGTGTAGGAAAAGATTTTATGAACAAAACCTCAGTTGCCCATGAGCTAGCACAAACAATCAACAAGTGAGATCTCTTCCTACTAAAAAGCTCCTTCACAGAAAGAGAAACCACCAACAGTGTGAAGAGACAACCCACAATGTGGGAAAAATTTCCACCTGCTGTTCTTCAGACAAAGGTCTACTATCTAGGAACTTTAGAAAATCAGACCTCCCAATTTTAAAGACCCAATCCAAAAATGGGCATCTGAAATGAACAGAGATTTCTCAGGCAAAGAAGTAGAAATAGCAAATAAACATTTGAAAAAATGTTCAGCATCACTGGTCATTTGAGTAATGAAAATGAAAACAATGGTGGGATTGCACTTCACCCCAGAAAGAATGGCTGCTATCACGAAATCAACCAATATCAAATTCTGGTGTGGCTGTGGGGAAAGAGGAATACTGTTCCATTGCTGGTGGGAGTGCAGACTGGTGCAACCACTGTGGAAATCAGTATGGAGTTACCTCAAAGAACTAGGACTGGAAGTCCCATTTGACCCAGATATTCCCCAGATATTCATTATCTTTCCCAAAGAGTTAAAAGAATCATACCACAGTGATGTATGTGCATCCATGTTCATAGCAGCACAATTTGTAATAGCTAAAACTTGGAAGCTGCCCAAATGCCCATCAACTGGAGACTGGATAAAGAAAATGTATATTTTTTAAAAAATAAAATGGAGTACTACTCAGCCATAAAACATGAGAAATTAGAGACATTTATAGCTAAATGGATGCACATTGAGGTGATACTCTTAAGTGAAATAAATAGGACACACATGTGCAAATACCAAATAGTTTCTCTAGTGTGAGAAACTGAAAGTGTAAATGAGGACTAAAAGGTATAATTGATAATGTGAAATAAGAAGAAAAGGGGCAAAGGGGAATGGGAAGTGGAGTGGTAGGGGAAAGGAAAGAAGGGAATGGAATTAATATGAGAAAATGAAAAAACGGAAACAAAATCTTTGTAAATAGGGCGGGATGGAGGGGTTGAAGGGAGGGCAGGGGAATGGAGAAAAATAAAAACCAAGAGAGATTATGTAGAGGTGCAATTTTCCAATGATAAATGTCATTATATTGCATACCTAAAATGTACAAAAAAATTAATTTTTTAAAAAAGAACATTCAGCCCAAATTCCAAATTCTCCATCTATGCATGGAGGCAGAGTCAGGAACAGAACAAGAACTGATTCTTCTTTTCCCACTAGAACAATGACACAGTTATGTTTAAGCCTCAGATGCTGAAAGGGCTAAATCAGCCTACTTGAATTTAACATGTTAGGAAAAAATAATGAAAATTAAAAAAAAGAATGTTTCACTTTTAAACCAATAGTTTTTCATTAAAATTATTTATAAACAGAAAAAAGTCCAAATAAATGAGTATTTTAAATATGAATTTTAAAAATTTATTTTTAACCAACACATAAAAACAAAAATTATACATATTATTGGGGTACAATGTGATATTTTGATACATGTAGACATTGAGTAATGCTTAAATCAGATTCAATATATCTATCTCTTGATGCTTTCATCATTTGTTTATGATAGATACAGTCAAAATCCTACCTTGTAGCTTTGTGAAATATACAGCAAATAATTATTCTCTACATTCACCCTTCTGCGCAGTAGAACACCCGAGCTTATTACTCCCATCTACCTATAACTTAATACTCATTGATCAACATTTCCCCACTTCTTCCTATCCCCTATGCAGAGTTATACAATTTCTTTTTTTTCCCAATGACAGTGAACTTCAGGCTTGCCACTTCAACTTTCAAGAAGTTTAAAATTATTTCAATTCATTATTTTTAGCTAATCTTCTCACCTATGGACCCTTTCCTGCCTATCTGGCTCTGATCAAGGTTTGCCTAATGTCCCAAGAAGCAGGATTACAGTGTAAGGTTTGCCTTCCTCTTACAGGAAGCCCTCTCTGCCTATTGCAATTCCACCATACAGATTTGACCAACAGCACTCCCAAATTTGAGCCAATGGTCATCTTACCTTGTGTCCAACATTGTGCTTCTGATTGCATGTTAGGCTCTAGAGCTAGAACAGACCACAGAGGATGCTTCTCAGGAAGTGTCCTCATGGAGGAAGGGATACACTATGGCGTATAAACAAACATCTGCCAACGAAAGTGTGTCAGCCCATGGACTGACCTGATGGGTGTAGTGAGTCTCATTCCTTCACTTCTCCTACTTCAGTATTGCTGGCTACACCCTGCAGAAATTGAGGCCTGAAGGCAAAATGTAACCTAAGAGTTTGGAGTACTGCCAGCCTCATTGTGAGTCCCAGTCTGATGCTGGAAAGTCCCTTGAGCCTCAGTTTTCTCACCAACAAAATGGGTTAATAAAGACCAACACATGCAGTTGTAAACATAAAATGAAAAAAGTAATAGAATAAGTTTAACTAGGTTTTGTTGTCAGCTTATGGTTGCCTCCAAAGAGCCTACTACAAGCAACCTTTAACAGAAACTCAAAAATAAGACTGGTTTATAAACTTTCCATTTTCTAACAAGTAAAGAATAATTCTGATCAGAAGGTGTCCCACAGACTTAAAGGGTTCCAGACAAAGGAATCTTCTGCTACTATAAAAAACAAACCCCAACTCTGTTATTCTCCCATAATATTCCTCTGCTGTTCCAGTGGGAAAAGTATGTAGTCTCTATCTAATTCTAGGGTAATTTGTTGACCAATTACAAACTTTAAAAAGCAATAGCTGGGTATGGTGGCTTACACTGCAGTCCCTTTGCTTGGGAGACTGAGGCAGGAGTATTGCAAGTTTGAGAACAGCCTGGAAACTTAGCAAAACCTTGTCTCATTAAAAAAAATAAAATGATAAAAAATTTAAAATGTTGATTTTGCTTTTCCACCTACCCCTAACATTCTCTTCCGCTTCTTTCCAAATGCCAGCCCCCTACTCGGACTAGAGTGTTTTCCCACTTACCAATAAACCCCAGGTTTTGGGCACAGCCTCCTCTGAAGGCATAGCCAAGCCTTCCCTTTCTCCCTGCAGCACCCAATAGGAGAGCCATTGCAGGCCGGGCCACACTCTCACAGGAAACAGTAAAGGCAGGAGAGGTGGGGAGCGGCCCTGGGAAAGAAACAGTAAGAATAACTTTCCTAAATCTTCAAACTTCATTATGAGGATTTTTCCCCGCAGTGGGGAGAGGTTTCCATAGTTGAAAAAAAAGATGGTTACAAAACACGGTTTAGAAAAAAATAATCAGTCATTTGTTAAAAAAAAAAAAAAAAGCACCTTGTTTTGATTTAAGCCATAACTGAAGCATACACACTCTCAAAGCAACTAGGTCTCCTTTCTGCCACTCAGTGTGGGCCAACAAGCTCTGAACCCAGAAGCCTCAGGTGGCATGGCTCATTTACGCCTTTCTCTTTCATTTGCCCTCTCCTGCTCTGAAATGCTTTGGTGATTACACAGATCAAGGCAGAATTCAGTCGCCTTCTTTGATTGCCTTCTTTGTTCAGTGGATTCTTTTCATTGGACGTGTGTGCTGCCTTCATAAATCCTGAAGATTATTTACCAACCTGAGACTGAGATCAGCCTGGGTGATCCCATGTCATATGCTTTATTGCCACCAAACTCAAGGAAGAAAAGAAAAAAAGAAGAGTCACAATCTGTCTCCTGGAACTGTTGTTTCTCTTTTGCCCTGGCCAACACAGCCTTCCCATTTCCCGGAGCTCATCTTCCGTGCTAACACTTATAGCACGGAAGAGTTTCAGCCAGGATGCCGTTTTCCTGGTGGTACCAATGTAGGGATGTGGAATAGCATCCTTCTGCCCTGCCATGCACCAGTTACCCACTGAATATTCCATTTCCAGGTCTTCAGAGAGGCTCAAGGGGGTGGATGGGTGATTTGCAAAGGTGACTATGGGACTATGGATAGTAGATTTGCAAAGTCATTAACATTCCCTTTGAAAGAAGTACAGTAAAGAAAATTTCCTTAGAAAGGGGTGCAGTGCAGGGCAGGGAGAAAAAAGAGCAAAGAAGAAGATATCTTCAGTAACAGTTTTTCTTGTCTTTTGCAGAGAAGTTGGAAGGCCTGAGGGCCAGCTGCAAGAAAACGCATTCCAATTAGGCAAGTATTTTGAGCATCTTTATGTTGTCTCTGTGAGCAAAACTCTTGAATGTTGGTATAATTTTCTCCCCATAAGTGGATTAATTCAAAGCACCTAGCTTAGTTCGAAGTTTATGTGTGCTCAACAAATAAGTAAATGTTGGATTCAAGGGAACTCCATCACTTGGCACTTAAAAGAACTCTGAGAGAAACTGAGATTTAAAGAGGTTAAGTAACTAGCTCCAGTCATGTAGCTAAGAAGTTATGGAATCCAGATGTGAATCCCCATGTGCTTCACTCAGGAAACCTGTTCTTCCTCCTGCCCAAGGAGAGAAAGAATAAGGCATACCATCATGGCCAAGAGCTTGGGCTCAAGGCCTGGATTCCCCGGGTTTCAACCCTGACTCCACCACTGAGTTCCTCCATGATCCTGTCAAGGGAGCAACATAAGCTCTTTGTCCCTCCATTTTGACACAAGTAAAACAGAAACAAGGAAAGTATCTATGGTTTCTCTTATATGAGAAACCCAAGAGATAGATAATGTAAGGGGCAAAATGAAGGAGAGATTGCAAGAAACAGGGAGGTAAACTTTCTGAAGATGAGGAAAGGGATTCAGGGAAAAGGGGAGAGCCGAGGGTAGGGAGGGAAAGGAACTAAAAATGATCAAGATTCCCCAAAATGAATGCAATTCTTATGTATCACAAATATATACTAATAAAAAGTACTTTAAATGTTATTTGAAATATTAAATGAGTTCAAGAATGTGAGAAGAATTGACAACATCTCCTGATATAAGGTGAGCATGCAATTAATCATATATTCAGCAAATCACTTTAGATATTTTATGATTATTAAAATCAGGAGATTTGTCCTATCCAGTAATAAAATCCACAAAGGAAGGTGTCAGTTCCCATAGGATGGGACTTTTGAAATTGCAATGAGGGAAGAGAGAACAGTGGCTGAAACTCATCCCACTCTTCCTCGGCACTAAAATGATTCATCAGTCATTTTCATCAGCCTCATCACCTCCAGCATTCCCATGACTTCTCCTCCATCTTCTATTCCCCCACACACTTGCTTCCAGTTTCAGTGACATTCACAAACTCCTCTTGGTGAGAAAGGGACCCATGTCAAGTTGTTCGTTCTGAACTCAGGTTGAGAGGGACGGAGGTGTTTATTTCACCATCCCCATGTGCTTCCCTCTGACGTAATGGAGAAATCAGGCTCTGTCTGTGACCAGTTAGCATTCCTTCATATCACTGGGCCTCAGCTTACTGTATGTGAATTGAATAAGAGTGCTTTAGAGAAAATGTAAGTCTAGTGTCTAGCCCAGGTGACACTAGGTAAGGTATTGAAAAATACATCTTGTCTGTCTCTTATCCCATCTCAACCATTTCTAATTTGACACAAGTTGCACCAAAAGGCAAGTATGCTCCAAGTTTACTAAAATAAAATTGATTAAATTCATGGAAGAGAGGAATAATCAAACACATAGAGAGCTAAAAAGTTCCTGTAGTTGGGCGTTATATATGACTTTGAGCCTCCTGGGAGCCAGTGCAAAAAATGAAAATCAAAGATATGCCCAAAAAGAAAGAAGCATACCAGTGCTTCAGAAGAAATAAAGTCTAAACTGGCAAGAAGTAATGAGACAGCTCTCATGCAAAACCTTCTAAAGATAATACTGAGTGACATGGTAGGCAAATTTCTCCTGGCATGCATTTTACTTTTAAAATGCACATCAAGTTTTCACTTGGATGTTTTAATAAGGAACTTAGATAAAAAATGACAGGATTCCATCACAATCCTTCTCAGTACTAGTGATTCCAAGGGGACTGAGCTGATATGGTCTAAGAACGATGCCTGATAGAAATCAAGCAAGATGCCAGGGCAGAATCAGGAAAGTAAAACCACTGAGTGCCACAGAATAAAAAATGTATCATAGGAATTCAACTCTGCACAGCTGTTGGAGGTGCTGAGGGATAAAGGGTCCAGAACAGGGCACCAGAGCATCATGGACTCCACCCAGACATCCTGAGAAAATGACACAGGTGAGCTTAGGGGCACTTTCGGGGCACTCAGAAGCCAGGCTCATCAGGTAGCTGGACAGGGACCCCTAGCAGGGCTTGGGTAGAAGTTATCTCTTCATCCCTCGTGCCTTTGTAAGTGTCCAGCCAGGAATCCAGTGGTTGCAGAGGTCACTTCTGGTCAGTCAGCAGGGCTGGGAATCAAGCGTCAAGGCTGGGAATCAAGCGTCAAAGCTGGGGGCCAGGGATTTAGCTCAGTAGTTTCGCTGCCTGCTGCACAAGCGCAAGGACCCAAGTTCGATCCCCGGTACCAAAAATAAAAATTAAAAAAATGTTAAGAGTCAAAGCTGGACTTGGAAACAACCCAGATCCCATCTGTGCCCCTGTCTTTCCCTGCATCTAACTGCTGTAACCTTCAGAGCATAATGACTACTGTTCCCACCTTGGTAAACATAGTGCCAATTTAGCCAGGTGTTCTCTGAACAAAAATTATACAGGGCTGCATCCCATCCAGTGGTAAAAAGAAAAGATATCAAACCAGGGAAAGAAGCCAAAGTTGCCTTCCTTCTTCCTTGTACAGACAATGTTTGGACACTGCCCATAGCATTTCTGCTTCTATTATGATGACCAACAGTTAGATCATTCTCTGACCAAATTATTTCACTCTAGTTTTCAGGTAAAAGTTCAGATTATGGCAAAGAAGCCCCAAATAATCACTTGCTTTAGTGCTTAACCTACCCAAAGCCTTCAGCTGCTTTGAAACAACATTCCAGGGTCTGAGTGGGTCTGGCCAAGTTCAAGATCATCCCAGAGCAAAATAGACTCCAGAAAGCCACACTGGTTCCACCTGAACCTCTGCTGAGCAGATAGTAGCACCCAGAGGGACTGAAACCATGGCTCTTCCACTTAGTAATTAATAATTATGCTTCTGATCATATAATAATTTTACTGTGTATTTATAAGCACTGTGTATGCTCTATCTTATTTAATTCTCATGATCCTAGAATGTTTAACAAAGGAATAAGCAGAGGCTCTATTGTTTAAAATCTTGCTCTTAGTCACCGAGTTAATGAGCACCAATTCAGGTCTTAGAGTTTGACCTGTCTGACTCCATTGCACCTTTTTGTTTCCCAGGTCCCTCCTACTCTGTTTAATAAAACTCCCACCATTGCAAAGTGCTTCACACAAAGGAGATATAGAAGTCAAGTTTTAAACTGTTAAAAGACTTAGAACTTCATTGTCATCTTGGTCAACTCTGTCAGTTAAGACAAGCTTTTGCCTGGAGTGTGCTTCTAGTGTCCAAGCTGTATACTACATTCCCAAGATATTTTTCAAACCAAGATTGCTGCTCTGGTTCCAACCATCACAGAACCACATGTGGTAGCTCTTGGCTTTATCTAGGTAATCACACACACACACGCGCGCACACACACACACACACACACACAGACATTCCTTATTTACACTGTGTGCTTGTCAGCTCTCTGTCACCATAATAAAGACACCTGGGAATAACAACTGAGGGGAGGAAAGTTCATTTTGGCTCATAGTTTCAGAAGTTTCAGTCTATGGTCAGCTGGCTCCATTGCTCTTAGGCCTGTGGTGAGGCAGAAACACCATGGTGAGAGGAAAATTGGATGAGAAAAGTTGCTCACTTCACGGTGTCCAGGCATGAGAGAGAAGGGAGGGAGAAGAGTCCCGGGGTAAAAAACAAAATATCATCCCCCTAGTCACTCCCCATAACCCACTCCCTTTGAATTGGCCCACTCCCTAAGTTTCTATTACCTCCAGAGGCCATCAAATTGAATCAATAATTGATTTATTCATTAAAGAAATACAGGTCTTCATGATCCAGTCACTTTCCAAAAACCCCACTTCTGAACACATGAGCCTTTTGGGGGGGTCATTTTAGATCCAAACCATAGCATCCTGCAAAGATTGTGGAACAGTAAAATGAGCAAATCTATGTGCTTGATCAGAGCTACCATATACTTTACCTCTGACATCCTGGTCCTCACCATTCACATTCTTGTACCTGGGGTGATTAGTACTCAAAGTATTCCTCCTTCAAAGTCACATAAACTCAGTCCAAGTGCCTGTCCTTGTCCTGGGACATTATGTACCTACCCACCCATCCACTGGAAGATGTCTTTGTTTATATAGTGTTCTTAATGCTGATAGGTACTCAGAGTTTTTGTATTTATTTATTTTTAAGTAACAAATAAAATATAAATTTATTGTACACATATTATTGCAAATATGTATCCACTGTGGAATAGGTTTAATAAATTGAAGAAATTGACAAATACATTACTTATTATTTTTTGTGTTGAGAATGCTTAAAATCCAATCTCTCAGCAATTTTTAAGAATATAATACTTTGCTGTTAATTATACTTCCCAAACTGTAGAATAGATTTCTTCCCTAACTGAAATTTTTTTTTTTGGTACTGGGGATCGAACTTGGGACCTTGCACTTGGGAGGCAGGCGGTGGAACCACTGAGCTAAATCTCTGGCCCCTAACTGAAATTTTTTATTAAGATCTTTGCCTTATTGTCTTATCAGGCTCTGGTGAGAAGGAGGAATGTTGTTCTGATTGTGAAAATAGAGTTGCTTATTTTGCTAATGGGCTCAAACTGTCAGTGATCTGTAGCAGGATAAGAGAGAACTGTAGCCCTTATTTTGCATCCTAAATAACTCTATTCTGGTAAAAAAAAAATTATAGTCAAAATTATCAAAACAGACTCTCAGCAAAGATGCCAAGAACTCTTCAAGACAAATCACCAGTTTCAAAAAAGTTAATAGATTCATTTTGATTTGTTTTGTTCATGAGTCAAGAAACATCTAATAAGTCAAACTTCTGAGAGAAGGAGCTGTTGGAGGAAATCAACTTGCAAATAAGTTCAAAGCCTGAGACAGATGCTCTGAACCTATTTTTTGCTTTAAAACACCCAATGAATGTTCAAGGATGTTCCATTTCTCCTCTTCTAATGGGAACAAACCCCCCAAAGATAGAGCAATTCATTCTCTGGTTTCCAATATTTTCTCCCTTTAGTATTTCTCAGGACTCACCAATGAACATCCATAGGATATTATTTGAGTACATTTGGTGTCTTACAGGTATTTATTTTTGTGTCATTGCAAAGAAGCATCCATGGTTCCATTGTTATGAGATCAATTTATTAGTGATCATTAAATCAATATAACAGTAAAAAGATTTTTCTTTCTCTAACTCACTTGCTTTCCCAAAGGGCACTTAATGCTAACCCCAAAGCACTGGTACTCTTTTGTGTGTGTGTGTGTGTGTGTGTGTGTGTGTGTAATTTTATTTTATTTTTATTTATATATTAATTGGTACATTTTAGGTATACAATATATTTACATTTATCATTGGGTGTTTGTACCTGAACATGATGTATCTTAGTTCTTATTTTTTTCCCCATTACCTATGTGCCCTTCACCCCCACCACCCTTCCCTATTTACATAGACTTTGTTTCCATTTTTTTTTTCTTTCTCATAACTTTTCCTTTCCTTTCTTCCCTTTCCCCTTCCTCTCCCACCACCCCTACACCTCTGGACCATTTCCAGTTTCAAATTATCAATTATTCATTTTAATCATTTTCATCCTTATTTACACTTTCAGTTTCTCACACTAGAGATACTATTCAGTATTTACACATGTGTGTCCTATTTATTTCACTTAAGAGTATGGCCTCAATATGCATCCATTTAGCTATAAATGACTCTAGTTTCTCATTCTTTATGGCTGAGTAGTACTCCATTTTATAAAAAAAACCACATCTTCTTCATCCAGTTTCTAGTTGATGGGCATTCGGACTGTTTCCAAACCTTAGCTATTACAAATTGTGCTGTTATAAACATAGGTGCACATATATCGCTGTGGTATGATTCTTTTAATTCTTTGGGGAAGATACCCAGTAGGGGAATAGCTGGGTCAAATGGGACCTCTAGTCCTAGTTCTTTGAGGTATCTCCATACGGATTTCCACAGTGGTTGCACCAGTCTGCACTCCCACCAACAATGGAGAAGGGTTCCTTTCTCTCCACATCCCTGCCAGCATTTGTTATTGGTTGATTTCTTGATAGCAGCCATTCTTTCTGGAGTGAGGTGGAATCTCAGTGCTGTTTTCATCTGCATCTCTCTAATCACCAGTGATGTTGAACATTTTTTTCATATATTTATTTGCTGTTTTTACTTCTTTGTCTGAGAAATGTCTGTTCATTTTGGATGCCCATTTTTGAATTGGGTCTTTGAATTTGGGGGGTCTGATTTTTTTCATTTCTTTATATATTCTAGATAGTAGACCTTTGTCTGAGGTACAACTGCTAAAAATTTCTTCCCATATTGTAGGTTGTCTCTTAGCTCTGTTGGTAGTTTCTCTTGCAGTGCAGAAGCTTTTTAATAAGATGAAGTCCCAGTTGTTGATTCTTTGTGCTAGTTCCCATGCTACTGAACTTCTGTTCATAAAGTCTTTTCCTATGCCAATGTCATTAAGAGTTCTACCTAACTTATCTTCCAGCAAGTTTACTATTTCTGTCTTGATATTTAGCTCTTTAATCCACTTCAATCTTAGTTTAGTGCATGATGGATATGGGTCTAGTTTTAATCTTTGGCAGGTTGAAATCCAGTTTTTTCAACACCATTTATTAAATAGGCTATCTTTCCTCCAATGAGGGTGATTGGCTCCTTTGTCAAAGATGAGGTGGCTGAGTATGTCTGGAGTTGTTTCTGCATCTTCCAATCTATTCCAAGCAGTGGTACTCTTGAGGACCTGCATGTATTTATATTGTGCAAATCTGGAAAAGGACACTAGAGAGGGGCCTGTGTCTTCATTTTCTGTCTGAGTTAATATAACTCTATGAAGAGTTGCCTGTGGGTGTACCAGAGTCCTGCGGTGAAAGCATGTGTGAGGGAGGGATCTCTGAAAATATTCAGATACACTGGAGGGAAGTAAAATTCTCCCAGGCTGCCATCCACTTGGGATTGGGGACAATGCAATTCAGATCTCAATGACTTGAAGAGATTCCTATTCTCTGAGGTAGTATATAGATTTGATGCACACTTATTTATGCTTATTTTAAAACCAAAATAACCTAATGGAATAGATATTTCAGGTGTTAATTTGGGCAAAAATGAGTACCATAAAATGAGTACAAATGAGCCGTTGTCTGACAAGACTGAGAATCTGTGTCCTAATCCTTTAAAGTTCTTGTCAGCTCATCCAGAGACTGTTTCCAAATCAGAAGATGAAAGGAAGGGCTGGGGATGTAGCTCAGCAGTATTGCACCCGCCTGGCAAGTATGAGTCTCTGAGTCTGACTCCCAATATCCCGAAAAAAGATGAAAGGGAAGAAGAGTAACACAAGGTGACTCCAAGTGCTTGTATCCAAGCAATGCTCATTGGAAATGTGATAGTGAGTACATATTGTGCATGTGGTTCTTTTTTAAGAACTTGGTCAAAAAACTAGGAAGACACATCCTATTCCTGTTTGGTAGTCTCATAAGATTAATTTTCTCCTCCCTGTTGTAATTTGTTCCTATTTCCTTTTCCCATCTTCCTAAAAGTTCACATTAATCCAAAGATGAGTTTTCAAGTCACCAAAATGCTCACATTAAGGTATTAAATCCTGTATTTTCTACTTAAGATTTTTACTATCAGAATTTCAAAACTTCCAGATAGAGAAATATTTCTCATTGGTTATACACTTAATATTATCTGAGAAACTACATACCATGTTTCTGTTAAGGATAATCAGGTTGAAGATATAAGGAAAAGACCTGGGTTGTTTTTTTGTTTTGTTTTGTTTTAGTGTTGTTAGGAAGAATAAGGATATAAAAAGTGAAACTTCAGATTAAGTTGTGACTTCTTCCCCAAATTTCAAAACAGTCTTTGTTTCATCAACTAACTTATTTTCACTTTATCTTTCTTCACATTTCCCCCTCGTATTTGGGATATTAGGTAATCACCTTTTAGCCCATGATAAAGTAATGGAAGAAATAGATGCCAGTCTCATATTTACATATAGACATTTGGAGTCTCTCCATCTTTTGGACTTAAAAGAGTTATTTGTACTCTGGCCTCTTATTTTGAAATGGTTTCTACAAGTTCTCACATTTGCACCTATCTTCGTGCTAAATTGTTCTGCCTGATGACGCGTTCAGATCAGTTGCCGTGGCAGCGATTTTGGTATCAATCATGTACAGACATGTAACAGCTAACAGATGAATGATATGTTCTCCCTTCCTTGGGTGTGGGACGGTTTGCTCTTGTGGACAACCCCTTTCGTATAATTTCCGGGGAAGACTGAAAGCAATTGGTGAAGCCCTAATAATTCTTTCATCTCAGCTGGTTTGAAAAGGGAAAGCGGTAGATTCGGTCAGCACCACGGACAGCGCTCACTCTGCCCAGTGGCTCTGAGTGGTCACGCAGGAGACTGGAAACTGCTTCCTAAATTCCTTCAGGCCTCTTCTTTCCCCAAGCATTTTATTCGGTGGATTCCCCTCCCCCTCCCCTTCTCCCTCTGGCACCTCCACTCCTTTCTCCTTTGTCTTGTTTTAATTTTCTATCTCTCAGATATTAGGATGTCCTGGTTTTTCCCAATTTGAATTCTAATTCTTTGGTCCAGGGAATTTTTCCTAAAATTTTTGATATTCTCATTTTTTTTCCCTAATCCTCGTCACATGTTTTTGTTTTTCTCTTAATATTTTTCCTTTTGTGTCCATTTCACATTTTGTGTGTGTGTGTTATGCTATTTTATTTTGTTTATATGGGCTGCTGTGCTCAGCCAGCCACTTCCCAGAAGGCTGAGATTTGTTGTGGGTATATTCATCACAAATGCTCTGTTTAAATAGGAAATAAGTTAATGCATTTGTATCGTGCATCTCAACAATGTATAGTGTGTATCACATCTTACAAAAGTAAGTTGTCACCCAGGGTGCTGGCAAGAAAGAAGTGGTAGACACAAATGGAGTCATTGAAGAGAGTTTATTAAGAGACTGCTTTCAAATGCATCAGAGGATCGAGAAAACCCAATGAAGCAGAGAGACGCCCCTGCGACTAGCAATACACTGATCCCATTACACTATTAGTCCCACAGAAATAGGGAAGAGGGCATTTAATGGGCTCTGGAGTAGCTCTCTGACAGAATAGATGGCATTTGGTAAAGGAATGAAGTCTATATATGTTGAGCAGCCAGGAAGGGATGTAGAAAATAAAAACCTGAGCTGACCCTCCTACCCTCCTCTCCAGTTTTTTTTTTAATAGTGCCTCCTGTTGGTGGAATCTAAGGAAAACCATAAAGCAAACACTCATGGATGTGATCCATAAAAGTCTATCTCCAGGCACAGCAGGATGGAGGGATTTAAGGAGAAAGTAGAAATAACTGGAGATATACAGTATGGATTATTGGGCTTTACATGATAATACTGAAAAAATACAAAAGTATTGTGAACTTTGGTAGTATTGTAGAGTCCAATTTATCCATATTCACCACCTGATGGGCCGGGGATGTAGCTCAGTGGTTTCTCTGCCTGCTGCGCAAGCGCAAGGACCTGAGTTCGATCCCCAGTACCAAAAAAACAAAACAAACAAAAAAAAAAACTAAGTAAACATATTCACCACCTGGTCTCTTACTCAGGTTCTTTGTCCTCTCTGAAGTATCAAAACCAATTATTCATCATGAGATTCCTCACTCAATCCAACTCACCACTCAATAAGTCAGTAGATGGTTTACCATTGTCTAATACTTTAACATAATAAATGAAATGCCATCAGACCAATATATTCAGCCATATGAGCACAATTGACTTCATGTTCTATCAAAACCTTTTTCTCAAACCATTCAATGATTTAGCTTTTAAAATTCCCTTTGATTGATGCTGAGTATAACCCTTAAAATCTGCAAACAGCCACAGTGCTGTGGTTTCTGACAAAGCACCTCAGCTGAAAGACGCAAGCTCATGCTCCTTATTTATTCAACTGTTCTTGCCAAGGAAACCTGCCAGCTTCTCCTACTGCATGTTTCCTGGGAAAGATGAGAGAAGAAATAATAAGGGCACCTTGAAGAAACAATGTAATTATACGTAAAGTACTGTGGGCAGTGGTGACAGCTGAGATGATTTTGCCATCTCATGTGGAACTAAGAACAAGAGTCCTCCTTTCTCCTTTCTCTGCCAGTGAAGGAAATATGGAGACACATTCTAGCATCCATATATGTATTTTTTTTTGTACCAGGGATCAAACTTGGGAACTTGCACTTGTGAGGCAGGCACCAGAACCACTGAGCTAAATCCCCAGCCCCATATATGTCATTTTAAAGATTTATATCCTCATTAGAATCCTGGCATTTACATACTTCTACATGGCAAGATGACTAAGAGGCATCCTCTCTTGAAAGCTAAACCCATGATGTGGCTATGCCACCCCCACACTCTAACCAGCTGAGGCAATCCTCCATCATCAAGTTACTAGACATAAGTTAGTGACATGTTCATGCCACAGACTAAGAGCTATCATTACTGCTGGGCCCATACCACTGAATGATCTTTCTTAATATCTGCAAATAACCAATCCATTGAATGCCAGCCTCTCTACCTGGTGTTTGGAGGATATTTTAGTATACCACTTACAAGATTTATCTTTTAGTCAATTCCTCTCAGTGTAGTTCTACTTCATAAATTGTCTCTCGCCCTAATGGTTTCTCCCCCTTTGAAAAACAAGAAGTAATAGACATCTATTATTTTATCTAACAGCCTTGCCCTTCTCCAAGGAAGAGCCCCTTTGCTTCCTTTTGTACAGTAAAAACTTCTCCAATCTCAGTCCAGGTGGTTTAGATCAAACTAAATGTGGGTATCTGCTCCAGGAAAAAGCACAGCACACAGGCCTAGACAGGTAGCTGAGATCTTGTAATTAAAGAAGGATTGGTCACAGGTTCCAAGCCAAGTGAATGGGCTGCTATTCCAAAATTTCACAAAAATTATTGGGAAAGAAGCTCTTTCCTCTGAAGTTCACCCAAAGAGGACAATAGATCCTAAAAGTGAAGATGATAAAATCTCCAGATCTGGCCATACTTGAATCTATATCTCCCTCTGGACTCTTTTTTTTTTTTTTTCTTTTTTGGTACTGGAGATCGAACTCAGGTCCTTGCGCTTGCGCAGAAGGTGGTGAAACCACTAAGCTAAATTCCCAGCCATACCTCTGGACTCTTGAGGATGTGAAACAAGAAATTTCCCTCATTGTTTAAGCCAATTAGGGTTATAACATTATCACTCTTAACTGGGTAAATAACTGTGGTAAATACACCTGGAGAACTACAATTTGGAATATGCCCCAAAGTCTAAGGTCATGTAATTAGATTCCTTTACCTATTCAAAACTCTAGACTTCATACATTTTATCATGATCAGCATCTGAGCTGATCTATTCTGAAGCAAGT
Organism: Heterocephalus glaber; assembly: GCF_053883595.1. Taxonomy (NCBI): domain Eukaryota; kingdom Metazoa; phylum Chordata; class Mammalia; order Rodentia; family Bathyergidae; genus Heterocephalus; species Heterocephalus glaber. Next base: position 6,012,342 of record NW_028258330.1, on the reverse strand, counting down.
TAGTTTTACATCCAATGTCCTCACATTTAACATTGTCATTCAAGTCAGATACAGCCCCCAGTAATGCTATTCTGAAGAGAATGCCCAAGAGGACACCCATGCTAACCCTCCAGTACTCTAAGAGGGGAGTGACTCATTCTTCAACACAGAAATGAGATTATTAAAATCGTCATTCTCAACATTTTAGGACACTACTCCCCAAATTCATTATAGATATTATTTTTAAATTAACCCTTTCAACTGATTCCTAAACCAATTGTTTAAATTGTGCTTATTCATGAAAATACTCTCTTTAATAAAATTTCCTTGAATGTGGGACTTTGCTTGGTATTGAAGTTTAGATTTCTATTGAGAAAATATTCTCTTCCCTCAACCTCTCAATATGAGTAGTATTGGTCTTGACCATCTGTTTTGCTTCACCCAGTAGAATATTAAACCCCAGAGGTCTTGAAAATTTTTGCAAAGCTTGGCTTGAATTTTGAGCTCCAAGAAAAAGCTGCAAAAATATCTTGCCTTGGGTTACCATTGCCACTTAGTCTTGGGCTTCAGAATCAGTATGTGGAGCAAACCTAAACCAAACACAGGCTGGAACCAAGCTGAGCCAACCTGCAGCCTGAAATAAAGTCACCACTCACCAAGTCCAGTTTAGAACAACCACACCACAGGAAACCAGATTGCTAGAATAAAACACTTGCTGTAAGCCCTGAGGTATAGGATAAATTGCTACACAGCTTTGTAGTGGCAGTAGTTGACCACTACACTCTGCAAAACCACACTTCTGTGCTTTTGCACTAAGGCACCCCATATTCAACAAGTATGCCCTAAGAGATATGAGGTACATGAGAGAAACAAGAAACTAATCTAGATATGATTACTGTATATTATCCCTAAACATGATCTTAGGCACAATCTCTACCCCCCAATTCACCCAGAGTTCAAGAAGGTGAAGTGTTGTGCATCAGTCATACGACAAAACATAGTCAAAGTCAAAAGAAAGAAGCCTTCACTTCCAGCCTCACAGTGTCCCCACACCACCACCCTGACCTCTCAGGCATTTGTAGACTAACACACATTCTGCCTGAACCTCTCATTCTGCTTAGATTGGTAACCCTGGTTTTATCTTCTCCTGGAATTCCTCTAATTATTACCTAATAGCAAAGTACAGGACATAAAAACTAGTCATACTGGACATTTCAAACAGTTTTCACTACCCAAGACGGGAGGTACTGCCAATTTGTTTAATCTGTGCTATCAAATATGGACAGAGTGCCTTTCCCCAGAAGTCTGTTTTCTGGACGTCCAAGTTTAATTTTTTGTTACATCTATGCTAATAATTCAGAGAATACACTTTTATTTCTGTATTAGTTGAATATGTTCTAGAAAAAACATTATTAAAAGTCCTTATAGCAAAATTAATTAAGACCTCCATAGATGACTCAAACCAGAAGTCACAAATTCAAGTGACTTTAAGGAGCCAGGTCAGGAATACAAAACCTGTGAATCAGGAGGCTAGGAGGGGATTCTGCAAACTGGGCAGCTCAGATCTATTAAACTAGGTGGGGAGAACAATAGCCACTAACTCCAGCTAATTGCAACCCTGTTGCTAAATCTTCAGTTATTGTAAAAGAAGCCACATTCCTAAATTTTTACGCGAAATGGTCAATTTTTAGAGGATTATGGCTAGTTTTATTATCATTTCCATCTGTATAAAACATGGCTTCAAACTGGATCCCACTAGTATGTAATCTCTAGCACAAATTAATGCATAGTGAAAAGCATTGTTAGAAATTAAATATACTCCAGTGGGTTCTATGTAAATAGAATCTTAAAAGAAAAAATAAGTCTACAAATCTATAAGGATTGTGTCACATGGCTAATTCTAGAAATACCTGTTAGTAAAGATGAATTTTTTGGTTTTTTCTCTCTAGTATCACAAGAAAATAAAATAGACATTGCAGGATCATAAGATAAAATAGATACAGTATGATGGATGATGTTTCCTAAAAATAAACTATGCTGTGTTTCTTCAAACCAGGAAGGGACAGAAATTTTCAAAGGAAAAAAATGATATACCTAAGAGCACAACCATAACTTTATAACTGTTTTTCCAGCATGATAAATAACATTACACATTGTCTTAGTTACTTTCTCTCATTGCTGGGACCAAATATCGGACACTCAAAGTTAAAGGAGGAAATGTTTGCTTCAGTTCACAGTCTGTAGAGGTTTCAGTCCATAATCAGCTGGTTTCAAGGAAGGGAAACATGGCACAGGGGCATCACAGAGGAAAAACAGTCCATGGCACAGTAGCCAGGAGGCAGAAAAGCAGCAGCAGCAGAAGCAAGCCTGCCTTTCCCTTTTACCCAATCCAAGCTGCCAATTTTGGGGGTGGTGCTACCCAGAACTATGCTAATTCCAGTCAGTGGATAATTTAGTACACACATCCTTAGTCTCAGTATCACATGCCCTCAAGCCAGCTGGCTCAGAAAAGCCCCACCTATGAGCACATGAGGCTTTGGGGGGACATCTAGATACAAGCCATAACACACACCATTTCTCTACTTTGGGTAGATCATCCAAACTGATTTTTAAATAGTGTATAATTATCCAATGCATTCAGGTCAAAGTATAAACTGTCCTAGAATCTTATATTTCATTACAATGGGCAGGATTGACCTTACAGAAATGCTGTCTACCTTTAATGTTTGAAACTCCATTTTATACATAAAATTTTTATCTTTGTAAATCGCAGTTTATGTTTGCTAACAAGCCACATATTTGTTTTCTCTAAATTGTTTCTATATTATAGGCAATTTGAGGAGTACAAAAAAGTCTTGCTATTAAAGGTAATTTCCATAATACTTCAAAAAGTGAATTGAGGAAGATTTACTGTATTTTTTTAAAGATCATGAAAAAAGAAAAGGGAAATAACACAAGGTAGAGAATTCATGAATAGGTAATAACTTTCTTCAGACAATAAGCAATGTTCCAATAAGCCCTGAGAAATAACTAATTAATTTTCCAAGTGAGCAAACATTATTTTGTCATCCTGTAGACCTAGGGAGAAATCTAAAGATAGTGAATAGCAATGTATTTCTAATTTTCAAAGGAAGATTAAAAGGGCCCTTGGTCCTCATTGTTTAGCTACTTCAAATCCCATCAAAATAATAGAACCTAAATTAGCCCAAGAAATAAATTTTCACTGTCCTGGAAAATAAGGATGCAAGGAATAGCTTTTGTTTATGAAGAATTGATTAGTTTGAGTAAATCTCATGACTTGATGAAGTTATAATGAGTATAACCCAAAGCATTCTAGTCTCAACCCGGTAATAATAATAAAACACTTGATGAAGCTCCATGAATCCACCCTACTATATTAATTTAAGATGGCTTAGATGACAAAAGTTTGCAGAAAATTTTTGACTGAAGGAAAAACAGAAAAATCACTTAAGAAAACCGTGTAAGTTGGCAAATGCTATAGGAATTGGAGGCAGGACAAACTGAATTCCAGTGATTTGGAAGGTATTGGTGTATACCGAGAGATTAATTAAAGTATGTCAAGCACCCGAATCTTAAGTAACAACAAATGAAAGGGTGTATATAAATACCACAGAAAATGAGGTGAGGTCTTGAGAAAAAAAAGAAAAACTTAATGTTGAGATAAAAAATTGACAGAAAGCAGCAGAGAGATAGCAGTTTCACAAATCTTGAAAATGGTCTAGGAAAGAGAGCAGGGGTAGGGGAGGGTGTAGGAAGAATCCTCTTTAAGACCTGATATACCGATATAATGGGAGAAGACTGTTGCCAATGAAGGCACCTTCACTGCACTGAGAGTGCTCAGAACGGGTGCAGAAGAAATCCTAAGCACAGTCTAGTTTCTAATAGGGCTGCCCTTTAAATCATGACCTTCAGTTGCATGCACTCAATGTAAGAAAATTAACAGAAAAATCAGATCTTTTATCTAATGGCCCAAAGAACATTCAAAAGTCCAGCAGTCTCCCCTGGGGTTCCTTTGTGCCCCAGCCCATGTTAAGTTAGCTCTGACCCAATGCTCTGTGGATTCAAAGTCTTCCCTCTAGAACTACATCTGAAGGAGAAAGTCCTGATCATGTCTCTGTGGTGTGGGTTGTTTTAATCACCCATATATCTAATGATGTACAGTCATAAATCCATGAAATGGGCATATTCTGGTCTCTGTAAGACAAGATCTTTAGAGACAGTGGAAGTTTGAGTCACATTTTCATCATAACCAAACACCCCACGTTATTGCTACATATACAACAGTAAATAAACTGAATGAAACCCAAGATGTTGATGGTTTCCATGTCTACTACCAAGTCTCCATCTGTTTACATCAGGTTTTTTCCCCTTCAAGTCTATAAAATTAGTAAATATGAGAAAGTTTTGAGGCGTTTTACAAAAAGAAATCAATCTGTTGGCCACTGTAATATTAAAAAGAGTGAACTTTCTCTACATTTTGCCAAGCTATTGATGGTGTTCTTTCCTTCATAGTTGGTGCTTCAGCATCTCTTTGAAATTACACATTTTTGGATGGGGAAAGGCAATCTAATCCAACTGTCTGTTTACAAATGAAGAGATACAGGTTTTGGGAGAAGCAAGGATTCAGCCCAAGTGACATACACTGCCAGCAATAGCAAAGGCTGAAGCAGAATTCCTGGCAACTGGCTCCTGGGTCAGCAGAACGTAATGCCACCGTTTTCCTTCCTGTTCACCTCCTTTCTCCAAAACCCCTACTGGAAATGAAAAAAGACCTTGAGAAATAGCCATTTAAGAGAGCAATATGCATGCATGCATGGCTATATATTTGCATTTCAAATATCAATCCAATGTATGAATACATTTTCTTCACTGGCATACTACTTTGTCGTGCACTAAAAATTTAGCATTTGTATCACAAAAACTCTTTTTATTTGCTATGCTGTTTTGACAATATGATAAGCTGTATTCTGTGTAAACCACTAAGAATGACATTGTAATCAGTCATTCAGGTTTTACCCAGTTTGTACCCTGACATGGCTTTATTTAAAATGTAGACATATGTCTCATTCCATTTTCTGTTACTATAACAAAATACCTGGGCCAGGGATTTAGCTTGGTGGCTCCATCTGCCTTGCCAGGGCAAAGTCCTGAGTTCAATCCCCAGTACCAAAAATAACAAAATACCTGAAACCAACTGGGTTGTAAAAAACAAAAGTTTATTTAGTACCCAGGTCTGGATGTTGGGAAACCTAAGAGCATCACATTGGCATCTGGAGGGCTTCCTGCTGCATCATAAGGTAGTAGTGGGATATCAGATGGTGAGACTCACTAAGCTAACCAGAAAGAGCTCACTTTCAAAGCAAAGCCACTCCCATGGTAACTCACCAAACCACGGATGGATTAACCCTTTCATGAAGAGCAGAACCCTCAGGATCCAGGCACCCCTCAAAGGCCCCACCTTCCAACACCACCACAGTGGTGCTCAAAAATTTCATACTGAGTTTTATAGAAGACAAGTCATATTCAAACCATGGCAATATATAAGGTTCAGCATTTACTCACATTTCATCTTTGGAATTTATTTAGGAAATGAAGGATTGCTCTGTGGTTTCAGAAAAAATTAATAAATATCTGTAAATAGATGGTAATTTCATGTTCGTTTTCAGAGAGATTTAGCACTGCTTTTTCCCAACACATAATCTTCTAAATTGATTTATTCGATGCTCTTCAGATCTATTTTTCTAAAGACTTAGATTTTATCTTTGTTGCTGCTTTGGAAATGCACTCCATGATTGTGAATCTATCTGATGTAATTTTCACATTTAATGCCATTTTTCTTAACTAACAATACAGGGCAGGAAGAACCATGTGGCTAGTGTTGCCACATATCAATCTGGTGTCTTGATTCAAAATATGGATGAAATACAAGCAATGGAGGAAGCAGAGGAGCTGAAGGTCCCTGAGTAAGAAAGCCTTCTGTTCTGGTCAAGCACATGAACAGAGGGGCAATGCCATGGAGGAAATTAGGGAGAAAATCTTGGCAGGAAGGAGTTCCTATGCAGTAACAAACTAACGCACCCCAAGTTAGTCTGCTCACTTTTATTAATACTTTTCCAGAAACCTCATTTCCCTTTCATCTTTAGCCCATGTCCTACCACCTTCCTGGTTTGGTTTTTGTTGTTTTGGTTTGTTGGAGGTTTTTTGTTTTTTGTTTTTTTAGAAGTTTAAGTAATAATAATGATAATGGAATACAAGTTTCTTACATTTTAGCCAAAACCTTTAGCAATATCCATGTTTTTTATTCAGCAGTGCTTGAAAGGGCTTGGAGGCACTCAGTTGTACCAACAACAAGATCTCTAACCAGTGTGACCCAAGGCGTCAAGAGTGCTTTCTCTTCTACCAAGAATGTTTGTTTTGCTTGTGTGACTTCAAGCTAAAATGAAATGTGAGACACCTCCCTCCCCTCCTAAAAACAAGTCTCTTACTTCTTGTCCAAGTAAGGTAGGATTTTGAACTTTGGTACTACATGATGAGCAAGATCAGTGTAAACACTCTGTAGCTCAACAATACTTCAATTTCTTCAAAACAATGGCACCCATTTCTATACAGGCAGAGCGAGGCTAGCTCTCCCACTTGGCCAAAAAGAAGAAGTCAGTGGTCAGCAATGCGCAGTCAAGTAGCACTGCTCCTTTCTGAAATGGCTAACGTAGTTGACCCCCTGCCTTTTGGAGCCCACGCCTGGCACGGGTCGCGACCCCCTCTGACACTCGCTCCCTGGCTGTCCCCGAGCAGACCCAAGCCCCCCAGTCCGGAGCTGCGCCTCGAAGCGCGCCATTCCCCAGCTCGAGTCCCAAAGGCTGACTCTGGGGGTGCAGCAGAGTCTCCCGGAGGCGCCTCGGCGATCGCGGACGAGGCTGGCCCCCCGCTGGCTTCCCAGCTGTTTAGTTCCTGACCTGCATCGAAACCATTCTTGTGCCCTAGCTCCCAGAAGTCACCCCCAGGAGGTTGCTTTCCTAAGCCTCCGGGGACAGAAGGGGAGCAAAGCAACCTTCCCTGGGATTTGGTAAAGTGGCGGGAGGAGGGTTAATATTGCTTTGTTATTGCCATAAATGGGGGGGGGGGGGAGAGAGAGAGAGTTGTTTTGCAGCCAGGAGGAGGAATGGGGAGAGGACGGTGCCCCAGCTCCCCGAGAGCGGCACCCGCCGTAATTCCCTTTCCAGAGCCCTCAGATTCCCACAAACAATGACATCACCCGGCGCCGGGCCGCGGGACTTTCCTGTGCGCGCGCGGCGGGCGGGGGCTCGGGTCCGGAGCGGAGCCCCGGGCGGGCGGGGCGGGGGCGGGGGCGGCCCGGGGCGGGGCCGCCTCGGCTAGGACCCCATTGGCCGCCGGCGGGAGCGCGTCACCCGGGCTGGTGCTCGCCTCCGACCCCCTTGGAACTGGAGCCGAGGAGGAGCTGAAAATGCAGATTTAGCATCAAGCACAGACATCCAGCCACTCGCTCTCGCTCTCCGGTGCACACAGCTCTCCACACTCGCACCCCAAGAGCCGGGCTGCCGGACTGCTCAGCTTCCCCGCCAGCCAGAAGCCGAAGGCGAACACACTCTGATCGGCTACTTCCAAAGCCCCTGCTCAGTCCCCTTCCCTATACAAAGATTTTTTTTTAAACAAAACAAAACAAACAAAAACACTCCATACCTATTTTTATTTTGCGCCTTCCCTCCGGGTGCCCTGCTCCAGCAGGCTGCGAGCCTCCCAGCCCCACTTTCCACTCCAGAGAAGGATGAAGGGGGCTTGTGGCTCCCGGTGGCAGGCGGCCGCCGGGCTCCTCTTCTGTGTCATGGTTTCTGCATCTGCCGAGAGACCCATCTTCACGAATCATTTTCTCGTGGAGTTGCATAAAGGGGGTGAGGAAGAAGCTCGCCAAGTTGCCGGGGAGCACGGCTTCGGAGTCCGGAAGGTAAGCTCTCCTGTGCATTTCTCATGTCGCTTCCACGCGAAGGGCAGCAGCCCTGCGCAATCTCCCTGCAGATTTGCAAGTTTTCCTTCTCCTGCGATGCAGATATTCTGCCATCGGCGCTTAAACACATTGCCTCCGGTGATCTTTCACGGGTTATGTAATTAAAATGTCCTTCGTCTGCACTAGTAAGGTCATCAAAATAATTTATTGCTTTTTGACTTGGTGGCGGCGAAAAGAGGGTAACACCTTGCAAACGACGCCTTGCGCCCGGGCTGCTGTCCGAGGTACCAAGTTCTTCAGGCTGCCTGAGGCTGGAGGGGTGAAGCCCGGAACAGCTGGGCTTGGCGCTGGCTGCTTTGCCAGGAATGTCTCCCTCACCCCCAACCCCCAGAGAAAGAATCGTTTCCCGCCGACAGGGCACCAGGAGTGGACACTGCTGTTCACCTCGGTGTTCCCCGACCCCGCGCCCGTGCAGGGCTTCCCTACCTCCCGGGAACTGGGTCCCTGCTCTTTTCTGGGGACAAGAGCTTCCTGACTTTAGGAGGCTTGTCACATTAACTGGTCTCTCTCCCAAGATCCAGGCAGAACTTTTGCGCCCTGGCGCCTCGCCCACGACCGCCCACCCCCTGAGCGCACTCATGGTAGGCTGGGAGTTTCAACTCCCTGCTTGGGAGGGACCAGAAGGAGAGGTCGATTTGGAGGGGAATTCCCTAGGAAGAAGTCGAGGTGTCCTCTCCCGATCTGTGGGAGGCCAGTCTGGCTTTCCCAGGAGAGCGCGGGGATCCCCATTCCAAGAAGTTGTCAGAGACCGACTGTTTGGGTAGCTCGGGTTCCTCTGGACTCCTTTGGAGCCGCTAGGGGACCCACAGGGGAGACAGAACGTGAGTGGCGCGCGGGTCCGTGCCCGTATCCCAGGATCTCTGGCGTCCTCAGGGGACCTGGCGCCGGGTGAAGTGGAGGGAGGGTGAAGCTGGAGCTAGGGGACTCGAAGGACAGAAGGATGTCTCTGGCTGCCAGGAGGCGGGATGGAGATCGGGGGCATTTGGAGCCCCCATCCCCTCCTCCACGGCCCCGGAGCAGAGGGGCGCAAGATGCTCGTTGGCTGCTCCAGGTGCTGCTTGAGCCTTGAAGGGCGAGCGGGCTGGGGGCTCCCATCCCGACTCCCAGCCTCCCGCCTCACTCCCAGACACTGTGAAGGCGCCTGGAGTGGCTGGCGGCGGGCTCTCCCGCCCGCAGAAGGCGTAGGCAACTGCCGAGATTTCCATCCCAGCTGGGTTTGGAGACTAGCTTGGCGGAGGTCCGGGAGGAGGCGGGGCGCCGGCCTGCTGCGCGCGGGCAGGTCGCTCAGCTGAGAACTTGTTGCTCCGGGGGAAGGAAAGCGTTGGCGGAGCTGGGCAGAAGAGGTGCGAGGTGCGGCCGAAGGAGCAGCCAGCGTCCCCGCCCAGGGCCTGGGGCTATTTCCAGAGTGAGTGCATCCAACCGAAAAACCAGCAGATCCCCCTCCTTCCCAAAGAAAGGAGCCCTTTTTTACTTTATTTCTTAACAGGGTCTCCATAATTCCCTAAGTTAATCAGGCTTGACTGACATGTATGATCTTCCTGCCTCAGCCTCCTAGAGTTACACGATTTCAGGCATGTGCCTCCCCAAATTTGGCAAGACCCAGGATCCAGGCACCAATATAAAGTATAGTAGTGATTGCTATTAATTGACAGGTATTGAGAACATTTAAGAGCTAAAGTCCTTAAACTCATTCTGCTGAGCCTGTGGGGGCTGAGGAGGAAATTGGTTCAGAAAGAGGCCCAGAATAAAAGCATTCGAAGATGAAGATTGCCACACGAACCTTCTGAGAAGACCCAGGAGTCTTTACTCCTTAGTTCCTGGGGGTTCTGCTCTGTTACAGAAGCTGGGAGGGCACGTTGAGTACCGAAGGGCTGCGGAGGAGGAGGACACCACCGCCTGTGATGCCTTCCCCTGCAGGGCCCCTTTTCTCAGGGAGGCAGACATTGCTACCCTGTTTTTCTCTCTCCTCCTCCCTCCTTTCAAAACATACCCTTAGAATCTGATCAGAGAAATCATCAAACCTAGGTGTAGCTAAGACTGATCATGGCTTAACTCTAGATGATTATTTTTTCAATAGGAATAAACAGCTTAATGAAGGAGTCATACTTTGTTGTTGTAGTACTAAGGGATTGAACCCAGGGCCTTCACACTGAGATAGTTCCCAGTCCTTTTTTATTTTTTAATTTTGAGACAATCTTGCTAAACTGCTAAATTGCTGAGGCAGAGCTAAAACTTGGTAATACTAGTGCCTCAGCCTCCCAGAGAGCTGAGATCCTAGCCATGTGCCACCATGCACGGCTGGGATTTGTACTTCTGATGATGGAATTCCAGTAAGGAGCTATACAGGCAGTCTCATCACATTGGAACTATTTGGGTGGACTCACCTTAAATCCCCAGGAGCTTGCACTTTGGGTGAAAGCAGGTAACTTTCTTCCCTTTCTTTCTTGGAAGGAGTCCACTGATCTTGCACCACAATTCTGAAATTATAGGCTTTCCCCTTACCCTCTCTCTCTCTCCTTCCCTCCCCAGCACTCTCCTGTGGTGCCTCTTAACAAACCCTGTGGTTTTGCCCTGTTGGCTGTCTTGACAGGATACTTCTGCCAGATGCGTCTGTGTAGGACACCTGTCCAAACTAAACCCTCAGTTAGTTCCTCCTTTGGATTCAAGGAGTGCCCATCTCTCAGACCCCGGGTCTATCCTTCCTGAGCTATAGACCACAAGGAGCTTTCCCCTCTCCAGGCTCCTACAGGGCCATCAGGAAGAGGCTCACTGTGGGCAGGCCTAAATCAAGGGGAGTGTAGCTATTCTTTTTCCCTTGGAAACCTAAATATGCAGGGCTTATATCTTCTATATTTCTGGCTCGCTCGCCATAACCAGCACATTACTGTGCTGGCTGTGCCTACAGAAACTTTCTTAGCTTTGTTTGTGATCCTCAGTCTCCCAAGCACTGCCTGCCCTGCTTTCAGGATACAGCTTTGTACTATTGCTGACCTTTGTTATTTGTTCTGCATTTGAAATCCTGAATATGCCCTTCTCCTCCCATGCTGTGGCCCTCAGCAGTTTCCCATCTCTTACTGCCCCCAGTAATGCCTAACATCAGGCACCAAAGATTCTCTGATTCTGATTCCTCCACAAGAAAGAGCAGGATGCAGACTGGAGGATCTGCTGCTGTTCACTCAGTGGGCTCCTTCTAACCTCATAGACCTTCTGCTGGAAATTATAGGCAGCAGCTCCAGTTCTCAGATGAAGATCTGAAAGCTCTAAGAGCAACTCTTATAGCTGGCAAATGAAAGAACTCAAATTTAAAACCAAATTTGCTTGATGGAAAATAATTATTTTTCTATCCTATTCTGCCTCCAAAAAGCCTTCCCCGATTGCCAAGAACTCTGCCATATTTTCCCTTCTTTTCTGATATCTTTCCTTTCTTTGCTTTACACTTTTTGCTACACTTCCCATTTATTTGACATTAACATATGAACATATGTTATCCACTAGCATGTATGCATCTGTACTTACTCAGATGAACTCTAAATCCTCCAAAAGGAGAATGATGCACTTCTTCTTACAGCCCTAATAGCAGCATGATTTCCTATAAATGAGATATTAGAAAAGTATTTGTTGATTGTTTAATTAATGGATTCTTACAAAACCATTAGCATTTATGTTTCTCCTTTTAAATGGAATAAAAATATCTGCAACTTTATCTCAAACAGGTGTGTAGAGAATCACATTTTTTATTTTATCATGACCTGGCCAGGCTCCAAAACCCTGTGCACACGAGGACAGACACAGAAGTTCAGAGGGCGAGGGGCTTGCAGTGTCCCCGAGACCTCAACCCAAAGAGCGGCTTCGAATTCTCAACACACTGTTCCTCGTAATTCCCCTGAAACAGAAAACAAAAACTACTTAGTGGAGTTGTGTTGAGAATAGGCCAAAAGTGAAGTAACAGTTAAGGTTTGAAAAAATCAAGAGTTAATGTTTTGTAAAAGATGATTTGTCTTTTTGTTTCATGAGAACCTGGTTTCTTTCTGACCTGCAGGGGATTGACTTTAGGGTGCTCACACAGCTAAAATCAAGTGGCCATTTTTATATGTGTGACAAATTTTTTAATTCTGAAAATAATCTAATAGTTGTGCTAGCCGGTAATAAAAATAAATTTCTGCTGACTTTACTTTTCTGCATGTGTAATGTAATTTAATTTAGGAGTGAGCACAGCTTAATGTCTTCAGAAAATAAATACACTTGTGGACCCAGCACCCAGATCAGGAGACACTCTCGTCAGCCTGTGGGCCTCCTCTTGCTCTCCTGTAGAATTTTCAGCTTTGCTTATTACCAGTGTGGCTTTTGAGGACATTGAGGTACAGTTGCCTCCATACCCAGGCATTGCACATCTATAGATTGAACCAGCCATTGTCTGAAACTGAGTATGTACAAACCTTTTTCCCCTGCATTACTCCCTAAACAGTACAGTATGGCAACTATTTACACAGTGCTTACATGTACGAGGTACTCTAAGTGATTAGAGATGGTTTCCAGTACATACAGAAGAATGTGTGTGGGTTCCGTGTAAATTTCACACCACTTCATCATCAAAAGGACTTGAGCATCCAAGGACATGGTATCCTCTGAGTGTCCTGGCACCGATGCCCTCAGATACCAAGGGACAGCTGTGTGTGTGCTTTGCTAAGCCCATATATGCCTTTCTGTTGGAAATTCCTTGGAGTGGAGCTGAGTCCGAGAGGATGCTTACATTTGGTGTTAGGAGATTGCATTCGTTTTTTTATTACTGTGTAACAAATCACTACAAACCAGGTGGCCTAAAACCAGCCAGATGTGGAATTTCACAGAATTCCTGGGGAAGGAGCCTGGTACATTTAGCTAAATCCTGTGCTTACAGCCCTCAAGCTGAAGTCCAGGAATCAGCCTGCTCTGCCCTCACCTGGAGGCATGACCAGGGAAGCACCCACTCTGAGCATGTTTGAGATTTGAGTCTTCATTTTCTTGCTGATTCTAGGCCAGGACCACCTAGCTCTGGAGGTCACTTTTGAGATATAATGTTAACCTTATTAAGTCAAAATCACTGTGATAATTTCCAAATCTTTTGATTAATTTAAAGTCAATTGATCTGGGACCCTAATTAATTTCATAAATCCCTTCATCTTTGTATGATCTAATCAAAGAAGTGAAATCCATCCTACTCCAAGTCCTGCCTACACTGCCCACACTCAGGGGAAGTGTTTATACAGTTCATTTATACCAGGGAGCAGAAATTTGAGAGGCTGCCTCAGAACTCTTCCTACTACAAACAGCCACACAGTTTCCCAAAATAGTTATGCCAAACTATAGTTATGCCAAACTATATCTCCACTAGCAGGACGTGAGAGTTCCAGCTGCTTTACATTCTCCTAATATTTGATATTTTCACCTATTTTCTGTGAGCCATTCTGGTAGGTAAGTAGTAGTGTCTCACTGTGATTTTTAACTGCAGTTTCCCTGATGATCGATTAGAGTTGGACACTTCTTCTAGATATCTACTCCCACCCCTTTAACGATGCCTTAGTGTCCCAACCATACTGGACCCACATTATACTCTTTCACTTTCAGCCAGAAGAGGAGTTCTCTAACAGCATCCTCCTCTTATCCCCTATCTCATTCTTCCCTAGATCAAGACTGGAATGGTTTGGAGAAAAAAAGAGGTAGAAAACAAGATACAGATTGGATTCTTCCAAAAAGATTCCTACCTAAGAAGCCTGTAAGGAACAGTCCTGAGCCTACAAGACCTACCACCATAGTCTTGGCAGAGAAAAATCTCAGCCTTGCTTCCCCAGACATAGCTGCCATTAATTATTTGAGACTTCAATTTAATTAATTATTCCTTAGATCAAGTCCATGCTCATCCCTCAGGTCCTCTCTGGTTGGCCTAGACCAGAGTGTTCTCTCTCCACTTGGGACTTCAGTTGCATATTATGTGTTCCTTTCTCCAACACCACTCTAACTATCACAGTACTCACTATAGCCAATGCCTTTCCTGTGGCTGAAGCAAACCAGAAACAGTGATGTTGAAAGGTAAAGAGATTAAGATTTTGAGTCAGCCCTGGAAACTTGACTGCATCGCTAAATCTCTCAGAAGCTCATTGTCTTCTGAAAATTGTTAATAAAATGATTGTTACTCGACAAGGTGGTCCACACATATTGTCCCAGCTACTTGGGAGGCTGAGGCAAGAATATTCTTGAACCTAGAGTTCAAGGCTAGCCTGGTAAAATAGGAGACCCTGTCTCAAAAAAAAAATTTAAAAATATGGTGATGGTGAAAAATAAATAATGCAGTGCATGTAAGGATTTGGGCATGATCTTATGTGGATAGAGTAAAATATCAATTGTTAGTAGTGGCAATAATAACAAGATGGTGATTCAAAGAAACAGTTATGGGCTGTACTTTTGCAGAGTAACAATGGATTAGGGGAGGAATAAACCCCCAGCCCAATAGCATCCCATCCATGAGCTACCCACAGCCCATGAAATGATATGGCCCCAATAATTTAATTCATTAAAGATCATGGTGATTGTCCCAGCCAATCATATTGGCTGCTTTATAAAATTTGACTGGCAAGTTGCAGTAGAGAAAAGATTAGAGCACAATCACCATGAGAGAGCCCACTGGAGATGCAGCTATTTCTCCTGAGTTCCTGGTAGCTCCCTAGACCCACTTTCCCTGCAAATGACACCTGTAATGATGGCCAAAGCCCTAACCATAGTGTTCACTTCCCTCTTCATCTGCCATAGCAAATCCACATTTCTAGCTTGCCTTCTAGATCATATGAATATGTGGCCATTCTAGCCTGTGTCATGTAAGCAAAAGAGATGTGTACTTCCTCCATGCCCAGTGCATAAAAAGTTCCTATCAATTAATGCTCTGTGTTCTTCTTTCTTCTGAGGCTAGATATGACTGAGAACAGCAACTTTGGCAGCCAAAGATAGCAGAGTCACCAGACAAAAGCAGTCTAGGTCTCTGATTCCTGACACAGGAGACTGTGTGAGTGAGAAATACATTGCTATTATATCAAGGCACTGAGATTTGAAGGTTTACTTTTAGAGAAGCCAGTATTACCCAAAGTAATATGCTATAAATAAATAAGTCTTTTCTTATGCTGCTGGAGTAAATCTCTAAACTTTGCAACTAAACCAAGTCAAATCACAACAAAACTCATCTTTCAAAGCCCATAAGAGTCCTTATATTGTTGTGTCATGTTGTCAACCAACTTTCCAAGTGGTTTTAATTTGTCTTCTTCAGAAAGAATATAAAACTGTTTCGATGCTCTGTACCTCCTGCTAGCAGCCAGTATGCCTATTTGTAATAGGTAATGATCTGTATGTATCTCCCAGATGATTGATACAGTGGAGTCACTACCTGATGATTTGGCCATAAGCCCAGACAGAATAGAAATTTGCCCCAAGAAACTGCCCCTGTATGGTCCATTTCCCTGTTGGTAACAGTTCAGCTAGGAATAGAAGAAAGTGGCAGCCAGCAAGTGGGTGGCTGGCATACTTTTGTGTGTCCCTGAAATTCCAACTTAGAATTTACTGATAGTAGAATGGATGAACTCTTACAGAGAAAATAAAGTCTGCAGTTAAAACATGATCAAAGTACTAAACGGGAGGGGATTACATCTCTTTTTCTCACATGAATGAATATCTGGAAATCAACTTCTGTTTCAAAAGGTCTTATTAGCTGTAGATCATAATGTTATAGCATGCCAGAGAATGATACTATAGTTAAGTTTGCAATAATTACATATTCAGCTATAACTGCTCAAGGAAGTCAGGCTTGAAGAGTAAAACATGAAACCTGGTGCTGAAACTTTTTCTCCTGACTGGAACAGTGGTTTCATTTTATATTTGCTCTTTTGTCCATTATTTCCAAAAGAAATATCGTATTGAATTTGTAGGTTATTATTTGAAATCCAAATAATAACAAGACAGTTCAAAACCAGAAGTTACATTTTTACTTTCTTTATTGAGATGTGTTTGTTGGCAAGTCCTGACATATTATTTCTTGGCTGATGTCCACCAGTGATAGGGAGTACAGAGATCACATCTGAGTTAACACTGCTGTCCAAATGTAATAGTTGTGAATCAATAGGTGACTTCTACATGAGGTATATGGAAAGAAAATTACTTTGCCTTGACTTTTGTCCCTAAAGCTAATTTGACTGTAAATTTTTGCATAGTGTTTTGGTGTGCTAAGATCTTCTGATGAGTATGATAAAATAACAAACTTTTACATTTTATGTGAAGTAGCAGCACAACTTCTTTATTTTCTGACATGGAGCAAAACAGACTTGAGAATTTTATAGTATGTTGATAAAAAGTTGACAAGAACAAGAAGAAAACAGTAAGATCCTGGGTTACTCTTTATTTATAACTTTAAATTTGACAATAAACACTCATATATTCTCAGTTTCGTTATTTTAAAAAGTACCAAGTAATATCAAAAAAGCATTAAAAAAGGCATTTTTTTTAAATTATCCCGTCTCAATATTCAGAAATAACCATTACTAGCATTAGATAAATTTATTGCAAATATTCTTGTATGAATGTGTATAGAGAGAATAGCAATAGGTAGATTGCTTTCCAGAAATGGAAATCACATTGTACATGCTAGTTTAAGTTTTAAATTATTTAATTTAATAATTATGGAGCTTAACAAGAGAGAAAACAGAAAACTAAGGAAATTGTTAAATTTCAAATAAGTTTATCACACAAAAGAGATATTATTCCCTAATAGATTTTCATAAAATTAAGAAAATTCTGTGCATAACATTTTGGAGTTTGTGATTAAACATTTTATATAAATAGTAGGTAAATAGTAGGTAGATAATTGTATACATAATTTCATATTAATTGATTACTATTTCAAATTTAGTCACAGCTTTACAAAATGGAGAAATTAGCATTTTTAAACATTAATTTTATTGGTATATTTTAGGTATACAATATAATGGAAATTAGCATTTTAATGTTTCCCTCATCTTCCCTCTCATACCTCCCAGTATTTTTTAAGTACATTATTCTTTACATCGCGTTACAAGCAAATAACTTTGCACTTATAAATGTAACTCATAGTATTGCTTATGTTCAATCTATCTTAAAATTGCTTCTGATTTCATTATAAATCCTTTTGCCAGAACTTCTTCAGTCTCAATTCCTCATTATCATCCACTTTTTAGTTCTATTTGAAAGGAAAAGTAACAACCTAAGCATGGAAAAGGAGCACTCCTCAATTTGAGATTAAAGAGAGAAAATGGCCCCAGAGGAGACCATGGCAGAGCCACCATTATATCAAAGGAGTAAGACATAAAGTCTATGTTTAGCATGAGGGGAGAGGGGACTGGGGTTCAAAGGAGATAAAATTTTAGACACAGCTAAAGGAGTGGGAAAGAGAGCCGACAAAGAATAAATAATAATTCCTGAGCAGTACTGGAGGCCCAGCTGGGGAGAATGGACTTGAGTAGGTCCAAGTGAGTTATTTTCTTAAGTAGCATTTAATTTGGGTGGAGTACTCAAAAACTTTATTGTTCTGAAATAGAAGACTAGATTAATTGAGAGTAATAGGAAAGGAAAAGAAAGGGAAAAGCCATAGTTGGTGGAGTGTTGCAACTCAGGACTCCAAAATTTGAGCACTTTCCTGTGCTGAGAATGTCTGTGAAGGTGGGTCACCAAAGTGGAAAAGAGACAAGGAGGTCAAAAAACAGAAAGTGAGATGCACAAGGATCCATCGTGCACACCTCATGTGTGTGGTGGCAGACAGCACTGCCAGGATCCCTGCTCAGCTGACATGGAGAAGAAGCCCTGGGACAGAATGTGAAAGGTCTGGAGCAGCAGGAGAGGAGACAGAGGTGCACTGTTACAGACACAGAAGGAGAATCAAGACATGAAGGGGTGTGAAAGGAGAGCAGGACAGGGCTAAGAGAGAAAGATACAATGGGCAATGATGGCCACTGGTTTTAAAGAAGTCATTGTTGAAATTAGAGCATGGCCTTAGCACACCAGAAGAAGAGGAGTGTGTTAGTTTGGAGTTGCAGGAGTGACTCCTGGGGCAAGGACTTAAATGTAAGTAGTTTATTCAAGAAATGGTTCTGGAGAGTACTGATAGGAGGCAGGAGAATCAAGACAAGGAAAGGAAGCAGGAAGGAAGTGTGCATTACAGAGCAAGTTGTTGCTGTAAATAACTAGAGTGCAGTCCCGCTGGGAAACTGGGAGCTGTTACAGCACATGGGCCTCAGGGTTCTCCTGCCCAAGAGGGGCAGGAGCTGGGGTATTGATACACCAGTTACATTCAGTCATTGATTAATGATTGACTGCTATTTAGGGCTGATGTTAACTCTTCCGCATTTTTCTCAGAGCAGAATTTGACCATCTAGTAAAAATTCACAGAGATACAGAGATTGGCATGTACTAAATAGTAAGGTGGGGATGGGGGTCTGAGAAGGAAAGTAATAATGTCTGCCTCAAAAGGAAGCCCAGTGGTGAAATATAGCAGCAAGTAGAAGTGTCAACTGTCAACAACTCATTTAAGAAGTATAATGGTACAGGGTGGAGTGGAGGACAAGAAGGTAAGTAGTGTTACAGTAACTTGGGGTAGATGTGATGATTTTTATGAATAATGATTTCTAAACACTTGTCAGACCACTTGGAGATTGCTACCCCACCAAAATATTGTGACATACCTAACTAACCAAGCCTGCATTATTCTAACTGATTTATCCAGAGTCATTTAGATTTTGACAAATAATAATGGCAATTATGAAATTATAGCCTGTCAGAGCTGGAAGGGATCTTAGAAAGACTTTAGTTTAACAGTTTTGCCTTCTTAGCTACTTGCAAAGAGCATTTGAATTCTGTTTGCCTATTGGCTATGCTTTAGACAAAGGTACTGTTGGAACCATTGAACCAGCTTTTCAGACTGGATGAAACAGGAAACTGGACCAAGTGAAATTTTTATGACCAATTAGCTTCATAAACCAACTCTGTCTGACCATATCAATTTATTTCAAGTCTTCTAGGTCTGCTTTTTGCCATTTTGCCCCTAAAATTTTTATAAATTCCCATTTTCCAAACATAGCTACTCATGGAGCCAAGGATTCCACACCAACAACTTACTGGATTTACACTTGGTGAACGACATCACAGGAATTTACTCCCTTAGTGACTAACACAGTGCTGTACAGGGCCAGGGATTTGGCTCAGTGGTTCCGCTGCCTGCCTCGCAAGTGCAAGTTCCCGAGTTCCATCCCCAATACCGAAAAAAAAAAAAAAAAAAAAAAACACAGTGCTGTACAATTAGTAAGCACCAAATGAATACCAAAATAAACGATTAGAAAAAAGTAAAGATTAAGCATAGCCATGTAACACTCAGTCCAAGACAAGCATATATGTCATGAGATAATGCAATAAGGAACATCAAGCATGCTGGAAAGGGCTACATGAAGATGGTAATTTGTGCTGTGCTAAGTGGCTTCTATTGACTAATCCCCCTTAACTGGCTAACATTTCATGACTTAATCAGTAAGAATCCAGAGACAGAGGAGAATAAAGTGACTCACAAAGCCTATCCTTCTATGACTTTAGCTTGTTCTCCACTTCTGTGAGGGAAAAACAGTTTAGTTTCATCAAGAGGATACAGTTCTCTTCAAAGATGTTGGACACTCAAACACAGGAAGGTAGTTGGCATCCAGGAATCCACTCTGGTTCGTTCCTATTGACTGGTTTCTAGATATTGTCAGCCAAGAATGAGAGAGCAAGTGAGAGCTCAATGTGAGGGAAAAGGATGGGAAACAAGCCATCTGTGATCTCCTGGAGTCCAACAGCAACACTTGTGACTGAGTGTGGTGGTGCATGCTTGTAATCCCAGTATTCTGGGAGACTGAGGCAGGAAGATCACAAGTTCAAGCCCAGTCTAGGCAACTTAGCAACTTAGTGAAACCCTGTCTCAATAAAGTAACTCTTCAGGGAGAGGAAAATACTGAAGGGAACTTTAGAGAGTTATCTTCTCACTGAGGTTTGGCATGAAATTTGGAGTTCACAGATGAAGCCAGAAACAAACCATCCATTTCCATTAACTATAAAGGAGGAATGAACCAAAGAAGAATTATGGGAGCCTAATGAACAACAACAACATTAACAAGACCCATAGATAGACCAGGAAAAGCATAAAAGCAGAATATTCAGTTCATTGAACAAACATGCACTGAGTACACTGAATAAGCAGGTATGATGTCAGCCACTGAGACATGGGAACAAGTTGGCAACTGGGTTTCAATCCCACAGGTCTAAGACAACTTCAAAAAGATGGAAGGAAGCTCAATTTCAACTGTGAAAATATTCTCTAAAACTGAGAACAGTCACAGCCAGAGAGATGCATGAAAATTGTTTGCATGTGTAGGTCCTGTCTACAGGTGACCTCCAGGGCAGGCCAAAGGATGCAGACAGGACATCAGCACCATCTGCTACAGAAAGGACATAAAGTTCAAGGAGTCACAGATGAGTGGGAGTGCCCCTTATAAACAAATAGAGCACTGGCAAGTTTTATAAGGATATAGTGCATGTGAGGCAATGACTATAAGCAGAAAGTGGGACTTCACAAGGCAAGCAAGTTTAAAGTCAGGAAAATTTGCATCTGGCTTATGATTTCAACAGGTTTCAGCCCAGGGATTTTTAGGACTATGACTAGTTCTGTCTGCTAGTTTTGCCTAACTGGATTTTGGCTGGGAGATAAGGTCAGAGAATTGGACTCAGGCTAGAATATGAGAGGTCACCCACACTCAACTGAGGAGTTTGGATTTCACAGGTAGTTAGAAGCAGGCATTGAAGCATACTGGAAGGTATGAGAGTAGACATATGCTAGAAACCCTAGGAAAATAAGTTGAACTAATAGAGAATTGGAGGAGCCTAGATCTCACCCTGGTTCTTTTGTTCTGTGGGGCCTCGTATGTCTTGGCAGCAGACTGAACTATCCTTTTTAATAGTTGATGTGACTAGAAAGTCAGGTTATGTGTCTCTGATCCCAGTGTCACTAGCTGATGACATCAAAGGTACTAATGGTTCAATAAATTATTGTCCTTAAAGCTTCAGTGAATGGCTGGTAGAATCAGCCAGTTTTATCCATGTTTAGTTTGGCTAAGTGCAAAATAATTAAATGCATCCTACTTCTCCCAAGCTAGAAATACATGAATCTAGGACATATCCACTCACTTAGATAGTGACCCACTCACTCACAAAGCAAGGAAAGTAAGAGTAGTAAATCACTGGGATCCCAGCCCAATTGATAGGTAGATCACATCTTGATACTCCAAAGATATAATGTTTGTTCTTAAATGTCCCTTTATGAAATAATATATGTAAATTTTTCCTGAAAATGGAAAAAAAATGTTTTGCAAGTGAGGCTGAAAGTGAGGGATCCAGTACTTGTCTCTTTACCTGGCTGTCATTCCAGATTTAATATAGATCCATTGTTCAGTTCTTGAAGTTACATAGTTTGTATTCTATGCCGATTGTTAGCTCAGTACTAGAATAAAGAGCAACCACGGAGGGCCGGGGATTTAGCTCAGTGGTGCCGCCGCCTGTCTAGCAAGCGCAAGGTCCTGAATTCTATCCTGGGTACCAAAACCAAAAAGAGCAACCGTAGATAACCCAAACTCTTTCAGACTGTTATGCTCCTGGTTAGAAAGAAGTGTAGTTCCTGGAGTCACAGGAAGAGTTGAATCTTATTCATGGAGAATAGATGCCTAGCAGTGGCTTAGAAGTGGGCCAGGTGAGCCAAGAGGCAGGTGTCCTGAGCACTAGACCCCAGTGACTTTCCACTGCCTCTTTGAGTTTCCCTTCCCCATAATCCCTTGCAAATTTGCTACCTCTAGAGGATCATCCATCATGCATTCTTATGCTTTTGTTGAGCCCTGTGGAGATGAGGCACACTGAAAGATGGCAAGTTGAAGTTCATGTGCAAGTGAAGGCATAATATTCTTTATATAGGCTGTTCTAGAGGACTTCACCTCACCAAATGGTTCCATCAAGCTCTTACAAATACTTCATGAGTTGGGGTATGGAAAACTCTTAGCAATTGGTCTCCAGTTCTGAATGCAAAAGACCTTCCCAGTGCATGCTAGCCTTATAACACACCCTAATAATTTGAGGCTGAATAACATCTTCTGCCTACTTACTCAAAACAATGATGCGCTCCTTCCACCAGCTGCCTCCTGTTGACAGAGCTGAAGATACCCATAAACGATCAGTCTCTTCTATTCCATGAAAGACATCTGTTTAAAGAAGCTGTGAAGCCTTCCACTCCTCTAGTGAAATTGTATTTACTTTATTCATCTAAATAATGTGGCTTGTTTGCCTTCTGTATGAAATTATCTTGTGCTGTTTCTCATTGATTGAGTTTTATGAGACAGCATATGATTTCTGTGCATCCATATGCCACTCTACTGAGAGTGGAGTGGCTTCTTGTTGAGTAGTTTCCATCATTACATCCCTTTAGAGTTTGGAGTACTGGCCTTATTTACAAGTTATGTCCAGTTCCTCATCCCCATTTTCTCCTCCACTGCCACTATGCTCCTCTCCCAAATTAAAAGGAAAAGAATAAAGATAAACTTATAGAAGACACATGCTTTATATTCCATTCCCAATGAGTTGCTTCCTGCTTGGGTAATTACAGCAATCAGAGTACACTGGAATAGAATTTCTTAGTTATCCAACATTTTCATAGTTGAATGTTCAGAACATGTGAGCCCACAAATGTGTCTTGTGGTCAGTTTGTAAGTTCACTGTTAGGTGGGTGAGACCAGAACTGTTAGTGTGAACTGGAGGTAGCCAGACCTAACAGACGATGTGCATTGCATCAAGGAGCATACACAAGGTGTGGAATGTCCCCACCAAAGCACATTCTTGCAATCTAATGATGAGAAAACAGGAGACAACCCCAAGTTAGGGACATTCTATAAAATAACTTCTGGGTATTCTTCAAAAGTATTAGGGTCATGAAAAAAAAGACACACACATTTATGAACTCTTTCAGATTAAAAAGGAAAGAGAAATGACCACCATGACATGAGCATGGATTGAACCTTATACCAGATTTTTTCTTGCTACAAAGGATATTATTAAAATAATTGGTAACATATTGATCATGTCTCCAATATGATATCACTATTAACTTTCTGGTTTTGATACTTGTACTCTCTTGTTGTTAGGAAGCAAACCCATCATCTACAACTCTTAAATGATTCCCCAAAATTAATATAAAGAAAATGCAGTAAAGGGTTAACAACTGGGGACTCTGGGTGACAAGTCTCTAAAAATGCTTTGCCCTAGTTTTGCAACTTTTCTGTGAGTCTAAAGCTATTTTTTTTAATTTTTTTAAATGACTACAACTAGTGTATACGTTGACTCACCACTAACATTCAGGCCTCTCCTTCTGTGAAACTGTGCTAAGCAAAACTTCCTCGGCAGTCAGTTCTATCCCACTTCTGCCATGGCAGAGCAACATGACTGTAATCACTGCATTTAAATTTCTGCACCTTGTTTTTCTTATCTGTGTGGTCCAGGAGTCAACTAGAAATGGCTGGATCCTTGGTATCTAAATAAAATCCACTCATATCTCCATTACATGCCCCATAGAAGTACAATACTCTTACAGATTGCAAGGATGGGGTCAGATCCTCTTTTCATTTCTGGATCTAATTTCCAAACTTTCCAGGTGACAAATCCTGCCTCCATCCCAACATGCCTTCTCTATTCTTCAGAACAGTAACTCATGTCTGAAACTCGGCCACTATCCTAATTTCCCCACCCCAACACAACCCTCAGCATTAACAAGGCATTTGTGAGCAGAATGTGTTTTGCTGATGACATCAGGGGTGCAGAAAGGGGAGTTATGGTGCAAAAACACAAACAACTTTAAAGTATGCACCAGGCATGCATGGATAGGTCCTTCAGGCACCTCACCACTGTACCATGAGCAATGGCCCCCGTGTGCCCAGCCTCACACTTCCTGCTGGCTCCTCTCTCTTCTATACTCTGTCACTTGGTCTCCTTGGCATCTCCTCAATTCATAGGTGAAAGTGAAATCTTCCCAGGCAGAGTGCATCTTTTGATTCTGTAGGTACCTATGGCCAATGGGCCCCACCAAGCATAACAGAATGCTTCCAAATAAAGACTGCCTTCCCCTTCTAAGAGGAACTCAGGCAAAATTCTCACCTTAGTGATCTCTGAGAAGTGAGATGTAGTGCTAGATACTCTTTGAGGTGATTTCCAACATAAAAATGCTGAGATGTTAAGAATTGTGCTTCCTTTTATTTTACAAAATGAAAATGCCTTTATTGTGCATGTCAGGTTTTTTTAAGTATACAAAGCTGATGGTAGAAGAGAATATTGAGAAGTAAACAGGGGCAATTAAATCATCCTAAATCATCTTAAATTTTACCACCTGTTTTTAATATGTAGGTGAAAATTAGCTGAACATCCTTTTACTTGGGAACACCACTTGCACATGCCATTTTGTTTTCTTAAAAACCTTATATGATGAAGGTCTCTCCATGGCGATGAAGAAGACAACAGCATCATTTTCAGAAGCTGCATGGCTTTCTAGCTGTCATGCTTTTCAAAGTGCAACTAGCTTTCTGTCATGTCAGCCTCCTTTCTTCTTTTACAACTGCTTCTATGCTGTCTCTAACTTTGTCCCAGTGGGACTTATGTTTATATTGCAACTTGTCCTTGATACCATTGCTGTCAGATATACAAAATTGGAAAGATAGATGATAGATAGATATTCCTTACCTCTGACCTTATTGTATATCTTGTGAATTTAACGGGATGCCAATAAAGCCCTTTAACAATCCATGTTTAATGTTGACTTAACCAAGTGCTGTTTTCCTCTGGGTTATTCCAGGCTCCAAGGGGAAGCTTGCTTATGAAGATGCTTGCACAGAATTTCATAGCTCACATATCTGCCTTCCACCCCTTCCCTTCCTCTATCACTCAGATATAACTCAAGCCCCACAGATGATGTTTGGGACTGGTTAATCTCTCTTGTCTTCCATAGCTGACCCAGAAAGCTCGGGCCCAACTACAGACAAAAGTAACAGAATGCCACTAATTGTCTGTTGCTGAAGGGAAAAAAATTTTTCCCAAGAACACCTGGGGATATTGCTACTCCTAGTTCAATCTCAGGAGTTTCTTTCAACTCCATACCTCCTAAGAAATGCCTTCTGCCAGGCAATCACTAGTGTCCTACACTGTTTGGCGCTCACAAGCACATTTGTATCACTCACTGGATCACAACTTGAGCCTTGTTTTGCCACCCCAATAGTTGCAATTCTTTGTCTTGAACAGGGTCATGTGCCTTCCAGTTTTCCACAGGCCTCACTTCTCCCCATTATATTATTCATGGTTCATGTACTTACAGTGTATGCTCAGACCCCAAAGCACCCAATGATTTACTGTTGTCAGAGAATACCATCCACACAGAGACTTACCATCCACATATGTCACATAACTACTTGGCAACACCTGAGGTTTTTAATTGACTCTACAAGTATGTATGACATGGATACACTGTCAAACACTAGTGAGCAACACACGTATTGTCCCCATGGAGTTTTCAGATCAGTCTTCTCCAGATCTGTCTCCCGAGAAAGTATTATTTTCAGCATACCAGGATAACTCTGAACAATGAAAATCTAGGCAACCTGTCAGCAGCTCAACTTTCCTTTTTCAGCTTAAGATTCCCCTGATCCTTATTTCACATACAAAACCAGCCTTGTGCATGAGTCTTCCTCTAAGTAGGAAGCATTTCCTTACTGTAAAGTGTGAGGGACACACTCAGCTGTAGGTTAGGTTGGCCCTGTTAGAACTGACCAAGGATATTCAGTCAAGTGACAATGAGTGCAAACAAGGCAGCTGATCAGAGCAGTTAATCACTCATCACCAAGTGAGACTGTCTCTAGATTAAGGGTAGGCCAGCAGGTGCAGTATTTCCTCCAGACAGACACTTCCAGCATGCCCCATGGGGAGGGATGGGGTCTGTCCCCTGTGGTCCTGGGCTGTCATCTCATCCTTAGCCCAGATAGCAGAAGTGATTTTGTTAAGTCTGCTCAACAAAAAATTTTCAGTTTTATGATGGAGATAGATAGTTCTTCTGTGTATTAGTTAAACACATTCATTTGTATGTTGTTAATTCTGTTGTTAATGAAGTAAAATCACTGTGGACATTGTTCTTCCTCTCTTTGTCCTGAAGCTGATGCTCAGACCTGTCTGTTAGCAGCTTCAGAATTCCTACTGAGGTCACCTTGTCTCCACACCATCCAGGGAAACTCATAGTGGTCTCTAAGCAGGTATCTGTGATATGCAGGGCTTATCCCCCAATTGACCTGGGGAGAGGCAAGCCTTGTGTAGGAAAGACATTGCAGGGAGAGTGACAACTGGGAGAAAGAGCATGGCTTTCACAATCTGCCAGACCTATGTTCACAGGAACTTCCCTGGACCTCTGTCACTTCATATTTTAAATGGAGATAATATCTCCCACCCTTACTGACAATAACATCCATCCCTCCCCATGAGATGGGTTGAATGCTATGGTCGTGTTTGTGAAGATCCTAGCATGTTGCAGCAGTGTGAATTTATAACTGCATCTCTTCTTTGAACTACTTGCTGCTGGGAACTGGCAACACCATAGGTTGTGGCCTCACATTGAAGATAGCTTCCCTTGTGCACCAGTTAGCTCATCTAGCAGATCCAAAAATAATGACGACCATATCCTGCCATGAGGGGGTTGGAAATTGATGTTCCAAAGCATTGCCCAGTACCTCTGCCCATGTGTGGAACTGGTCTGTGAGGCATCTCCAGTGTGGACCTCCTGCTCCACTCCAAACACGATGAACCATTTTATTGATGTCCCCAGTTGTTGGCCTCCCTGTAGTTGCCTTAGGGCTTTGAAGTCCTCCCCTGCTCTGAGTCTAGACTGGTGACTGACTTGCTTTGGCCGCTTGCTTTGGTAGAGTTCTGTCATGCTAGTTCCATGCCTGGGTCACAGGAGGCCTGGACTTTTCCATTTAGTCTCTTCTCCATTATTGGCCATACTTACAGACACCATGCCTCATCCATGACATCGCTCCTGGTCTAGGCCATAGGAAGATGGGAGACCATGTGGAGAGAGACAGCCCCAGTCAACAGCCAACCAATGCTTAGTACCATAGCTGACAGCCAATGTAGAAGGTACCTCAATCGAGACCCGGGCAACCAGCCATTGAAACTAGATTGTTGACCCATGAAATTGTGAACTAAGTATATGGTGATCTCTTTAAGCTACTAAAAGCTTTGGTATGTGGAAAACACCAAAGTGTGAGGATGCATGACTGGCCTTCCATGCAACTGAAACCTGTCTGTAGTGCTGGAGAGCCTTATTGGACCCAGAGTTTATCAACCATCAGAGACACAGCCTCATCTCTGGGCTTGCCTGTTTCCCACGTTCACCATGATCATGTTCTCTGAGCTGCCTGGTGACTCTCCCATGAAGCCAAGGATGGAGGCATTGAAACTGACCCTGTGCAGGAGGCACAAGATGGTGACACTCTTGGCAAGCGAGGAAGTAGTCCTGCTGGTCATTCTCCAGCCTCACTTTGTATCCATCTCCATCTTCCAAAGCGAAACAGAAGAAGCAGTGGGATTCAAATAGCCGGAAAGTGTAGCCTGAGGTCTAGGCTTCAGAAAAGAGGTGCTGTAAGTTGGAGAAAGGTGCAAGTGAGAACAACTGGGCCACTAGCATACATACACAGGAGACAACTCTAGTGAGCAGGGAAACAGTTGTCCGAGGGCTGGACTATGCCTGCTGTTGTTCCTTCCTGTCTCTCTTCTCTCTCCTCACTTCCTGTCTGGCCCCAGAGACCTCCATCCTGTCAGAAATCATGAGACATCATCTGCCTCTGGCCTAGGGTGCTGTGCTTCCCAAAGGTAACTGTGCTTTCATGAGACTAAGCACTCAGTACACACACACACACACACACACACACACACACCACTATCCATTCCTTCCTCTTCTGAACCTAGTGCAGATTGCCCTCCCCTGCCCAAGATTGCTCAGAATCAAGGGAAATCAGGATGGTCTCTGGGAAATGTCAAGAAAAGGCAGAGCCCATCCCTGTCTGAAATTCAGGCCCCAAAATGAAATCAATAAGCAATGTGTCAGCTAAGCTAGTTTTTAATCCTTGCTGTCTTGTCTTATCTCCCAATTTTTAGTCCTTCAACCTCTTGACAGCAGTTTTTCTTGAATATAAAATTATAAAAATCTTTATATGTAGAGTGATTTCCAATGTTCTACCAAACTATACTCCCAACTGAGGCTGACTCTGACCCTGAAAACATGTACAGTGGACAAAAGCAAAGAAAGCAGCCAGAGGAAATCAATGGTTCTGGTCCAGGAAGTCTTCACCATGTAAGATGCTGGATTTATTTAAGAATCTGTGATAAGCAGTAGACTCTCCTGAGAACAAGCAAACACACAGAAGCCCAAAACAAGGTGACGGCAGTGGACACAGCTCCTCTCCTACTAAGGGGATAGAACTCGTTCCAAAGGCAAACACCACAGGCCCATGAGGATCCACCAACAGCTGAGGTTCCCTGGGCTTCCCTGCTGCTGGGAGAAGGGAGGTCGTGGGTTCAGGGAGGCGCTCCAGCTGGGAGCCAGGGCTATCAGTGGGAAAATAAGCAGGAAGAACAGAAAGGATCAGTGAAAGGAATCCTGGGATCTGTACATTTTTGAGATATAATTAGAATGTCTAGAAACTCTGCAAGTCTGAGTTAACAGCATCATTATACTGTCACGCAGCTTGGACTTTGGAGACAACAATTTGTTATGATTACTTTTTTCCTCTTTTTCTTCTTCCTTTTGGAACTGTGCTTGCTTTACTTTAAGAGAACAAGGGAACAGTGATGGTGTAAGAGAAGTGTGTGTGTGTGTGTGTGTGTTTCAACCAAAAAAATTTTTGAAAATACGTGAAATGCCTGCTATCTGGGAGTTTCTTACCTGGACACCAAATGAGTGTTTGGGGACTGACCGTGGGTTTTAATCTGCCTTTGCTATTTGTTACCCTACACTTACTTAGAAATCAAGGGCTGTACCCATAGCAGCACCTCACTGATGACTTCAGGCAGCAAGTGCTTCCTCCTAGTGTAAGGTCACAGTGCTTGTGTCCCCCACCCCACCCCCAGCCCTGTGGCAGGGCTCCTGCTTGCCCAGCATTCCCAGTAACTGCTTGTCAGATGCTCAATGGACAAAGGACCTGGGGTTCCTCTCCAAAGGCCATAAAAAAGTCAGGTTAGTATTTTGTTAAGTTTGTAGTAGGTCAATTTATAGATTTATTCCCCAAAAGGAATCTGATCAGAGTTTCTGATTTTAGCTTTGTGAGACCATTTAGCTCCCTCTTCATACACAGCCAAGATGGCTCCTCTTACTAAGGAATCCAAGACCCTAGCCCCAAAGTCACAGAGTGGGGATGTCACCCATAGCCTGGCTGTCACTGAGTCCCACTTATCTTGGTTGTGAATTCCAGCCAGGACTTCATGGAATCATAGTCATAATTATAAAGGGGGATGGGACACAGAGCAGGAAGGTGACCAAAGCCATGTGCCAGGAAGGGTGCTGGATGGACACCTGGGTGGCCCAGGCTTCTCACCAGAATCCTCTCAGCTGGGCAAGTTCTTCCCTCCACCCTCAGCCACAATGTCTGTCACCAGGAGCAGTCAGACAGATCCAGAAGATGCACCTCAACCACCCCAGGTGACCCAGCCATGAAGGGTGACCTTGGTGTATGGTGATCAGAAGTGGTGGACCTGTACATGAAACTAAGGAAATATTCAAATTAAATGATATTTTTGCATGTTTAACCTGTAATTTTGAAATAATTTGAGAATTTTAAAATGTTACAAAAATAACACAGATACACTGGCATTCAAAGCAGCATTATTCACAATGGCCAAAATGTAGAAGTGACCCATGTCCATCAACAGATAAATGGATAAAAGATGGAAATATGACATATGCTACAACGTACATAAAACGTGAAAGCTAGATACAAAAGATACGATACATGAAAGCCAGATACAGTCTTCTATGATTCCATTTATATGAAATATCTACAGTAATTGAATTCATAGAGACAGTAAGCAGAAAGAAGGTGTCAAGGAGTAATATTAATGAATATAGACCTGGGATATCTTAACCTGGGACGATGAAATGATCCCAGAAATAGGTGATTGACAATGGTCGTACAATGTGATTGTACTTAGTAACAACAAACTGCACACTTAAAATAGTTAAAATAGAAAATTAGTTGATATATCATATAATATAATATATATAATATACTTACTGTAGGTTTAAAAGGGAACATTACACAGAGTTCCCATTTATACTTAATCCAGCCTCCCTAAAGCTAGTATCTTACATAACCACCATACAATTACCAAATCCAGGAATAAACACTGATAAAATACTATTGGCTAATCTACAGACCTTATTCAATATTTTCCAAATGTCACACTAATATCCCTTTTTCTGATCTAATATCCAATCCATGATATGAATTATATATATTTAATTATCACACCTCCTAGTCTCCTCTAATTTGGAAGAGTTCTGTGGTCTTTCGTCTTTTTTGAACATGATGAATTTGGAGAGGACTGGCCAGTTAGGGGTCTGTCTAATGTTTCCACCTGATCAAACACATAGCATATATTTTGGGCAAGAAAATCACATAAGGGAGGTTGTGTCCTCAGTGTATCATATCACAAGGCACCTGATTTTGATGTCTCATCACAGTGAGGTCAATGTAGGTCACCTGATCAAAGTGGCCTGTGCTGGAGTTCTTCACTAAAAAGATACAGTCTCCCTTTGTTTATCATCATATAATATCCATTAATTTCAGAATCCACTGGTAGTGCTTGCCAGCCATAATTACTACTTACAGTCTTTCCTAAATGATGATATCCAACTTCCATCATTACTTCTATCTTTATTAATTGGAATTCCAATGTAAAGAAGTTTTCTCTTTGCATCCATTCAAATTTAATTTCTAAAAATCAGTAAAACAAAACTAGAATAATAGTAAAACATGTTTCTCTCATGCTCCTGGCACTTAACCTCAAGTTCCTTTTCAATGTTAAAACTCTCAGATTTATAGTGCCCTCCATTATAAAAAAATAAAACTCTAAGTTCCTGCCACCCAATAGTGATCAGAGACATAAGTCTTTGGAGCACAATAGACATACACCTGCATTTCCTTTCCCTCCTTTCACATTTTTATATCAAATCTTAACATTACCCAAAGTATATAAGTGAGGTTCAGAAGAGAAACTATTCAGGAACCACTGAGCCTGGAAAACGCACATTAAAGATTTATGTTAAATTTGCCCTTGAGAATGTAGTTATTAATGAACAGGAACTAAATCATAAAAGCTCCAGTGCTCCAAAAGATTTTCATTCGCACACCAGTCCCCTAGCAAAGTTGTCTGTGCCATTAAAGTTCACCTTGTGTATGCTGATCTGACCTCAGCCCCCGACCAAGGATGTCCCTGGAGGGCTCCTATCAAGCTGCTCCAAGCTTGTATTAATCAGCTTCCCTGTTGCTGGGATACAATACCCTATACCCACAATTTAAAGGAAGAGATGTTTAATTTGGCTCAGAGTTTCAGGGGATTCAGTCCAGGGTCAGTGAATTTCCAAGGCAGGAACATCATGGTGGAAGGATGTGGTGGAACAGAGCTGCTTAGTACATGGCAACAGGGAAGCAGAGAGGGAACGGTGCCAGAGAGAAAAGGGCTAGGGACCAGACATAGACCCCAAGGTCTTCCCTCCACGACCTACCCAAACACACCCAGACATGTGCTTCACCAATCGCCGGGGCAGTTCCCAAGCCAATCAAGTTGACAGTCAAGCTTAACCATCATAATGCTGTTGTCACAGACCAACAGACAACTGTTATAGAGTTTCAAGTTGTACAGTACTGAAAGATAAAGAAATAAAACTTATTTTTTCAGTTAGCTCTTTGTTCCTTGTTATCCATTGCTGAATAACAAAACAACTCAAAATTCAGTAGTATAAAACAACAACCATTTTATTATATTCATAAATTTGGGATCAAAATTCCGTCAGGGCACAGTGGAGGTGGCTTGTCTATCAGTCACAGTGTCTTGACACTCAGGAATGGAGACATCATGGATAGAGATTGAGTGGAATTGCTGGAGTCTGGAATCATCCAGAAGCTTCATCTACATATTCTGAACCTGAACTGGGCTAATATGAAGTCTGAGTCATCGGGGATCATCAACCAAAGCACTGTACATGCCTCACAGGTGGTTTGGGCTTCTTCTAACATGGAAGCTTGAGGACAGATAGTCATCCACATGATAGGTCACAACTTTAAGAACAAGTGTTCAGACTATATCTAAGGCAGGTGTCACATGGCCTCTAATGAGCAAGATTCAGAAGTCACATGGCATCACCTCCACCACACTCTTCATTTTTGTTGTTTGTTTTTTTAGTTGTTTGTTGTTCTTTGAGATGGGGTTTTCCTATGTTGCCCAAGTTGAGCTTAAGCTCCTAAGCTCTAGAGATCCTCCTGCCTCAGCTTCCCAAGTAGCTAGAATTACAGGTACACACCAGCATACTCAAATTCACCATACTCTTTTAACCAAAGCAGTCACATTCCCCAGACTTAAGTTGGGATCATGGACCTCATCGCTTGATATGAGAAATGTCAGAGAATCACAGCTATCTTATCAAAAGATCACATTCTTCAAAATGGAAACACTATGAAATTATAAACTTTAGTAGAAATGGAAAATATTCTCTTACCCTGAATGTTCTTTTCTTCCTGAAAAATTTTTATATAACATTCCCCAGATATCCCTCTGACTTAATCTGTCCTGTGGGCTTCCAGGACACCTTGACCATACATCTGTTACAGCACATTATACTCTAAATAAAAATAGTAGCTAATACTTCCTGAGTGTTCATTATGTGCAAGCATATTTCAAGCATTTTTCCTGCATGATCTCACCTAATTTTCCTAACTGCAAAGTATCATCCATAAGGAAATTAAGGTCCAGAAGGGTCAGACCACTTGCCAAAAGTTGGATGGCTATGACATGGAAGAGTCAGATTTGAAAGCAAGGCAGTCTGGCTCCAGAATTCATGCTCTTAAACTACTTCACCACACAGAGCCATTAATATGCTTCTATGTGCAACTCTGCCTTCCTGGTGGACTCAGAACTATTTGCAGACTGGAACCATATCACAATTGTCTTTCTCTCTCCAGTGCCAAACAAGGGCCAAGGTTATGACAAGAAGCACAGAAATATTCAATAGTCAAATGTACTAGAGACAAAATGGGCAATTCAAAGAGATGACATTTAAATGGAAATAAACATGAAAAATAGTTAAATGTTCAAAATAGTTAAAGAAATACAAATAAGTTGGTGTGTTTTATCTATTAAACTGACAAAAGTTAAGACGTCAATCATTAAATGAAAATCGGGTGTTGTAGAGAGTATAGAAAAATGAATGTTTTTATTGTAATTAACTTTGCAGTAGTTCTTGGAATACATAGAAAGTTACAACCTTACAGGGAATTTTTTTAAAGTATTTTTCAAAATTATGTATGTTTCTCATCTATGACTGAGTAATCAAATTCCTAGGATATATCATATAGGAAAATTTTGATCTATGCATATAGTGACAATTACAGCGATGTTCATTCATCACTGAATGTTTTATGAACAACTTAATGAGATACAATTCACATATAAAATTCTTCAATCAAAAGTATACAATTTGGTGAGTCTTAATATACTTACAAAGTTGCACAATCATTATTACAATCTAATTTTAGAGTATTTTTTATAACCATTGAAAGAAACCCATCATTATTACCGGTCATTGCTTATTCTTCCTTTCCTCAGACCAAGAGCACCACAAATCTACTTTTTTAAAAAACTAATTTTATTGGTACATTTTGTGTATACAATATAATGACATTTATCATTGGAAATTTGCACCTTTACATAATCTCTCTTGGTTCTTATTTTTTCCCCATTCCCCTGCCCTCTCTTCAACCCTTCCATCCCTTCCTATTTACAAAGACTTTGTTTCCATTTTTTCATTTTCTTATATTAATTCCATTCCCTTGTTTTCTTTCCCCTACCCCTCCCCCCTTCTCCTTTGCCCCTTTTCTTCCTATTTCACATTACCTATTATACATTTAGTCCTTATTTACACTTTCAGTTTCTCACACAAGAGAAACTATTCGGTATTTACACATGTGTGTCCTATTTATTTCACTTAAGAGTATCGCCTCAATGTGCACCCATTTAGCTATAAATGTCTCTAATTTCTCATTCATTATGCCTGAGTAGCACTCAATTTTATTTTTAAAAAACTCCACATTTTCTTTATCCAGTCTTCAGTTGATGGGCAATTGGGCTGCTTCCAAGTTTTAGCTATTACAAATTGTGCTGCTATGAACATGGCTGCACATATGTCACTGTGGTATGATTCTTTTAATTCTTTGGGGAAGATACCCAGCAGGGGAATAGTGGGGTCAAATGGGACTTCCAGTCTTAGTTCTTTGGGGTATCTCCATACTGATTTCCACAGTGGTTGCACCAGTCTACACTCCTACCAGCAGTGGAGCAGGGTTCCTCTTTCCCCACAGCCCTGCCAGCATCTGGTACTGGTTAATTTCATGATAGCAGCCACCCTTTCTGGGGTGAGGTGGAATCTCAGCATTGTTTTTATTTGCATCTCTCCAATGACTGGTGATGTTGAACACTTTCTCATATGTTGATTTGCTATTTCTACTTCCTTGTCTGAGAAATGTGTGTTCATTTCAGATGTCTATTTTTGGATTGGGTCTTTAAATTTCGGAGGTCTGATTTCTTTAAATCCTTTATAGATTCTAGGTAGTAGACCTCTATCTGAGGAACAGCAGGTGAAAAATTTTTCCCACATTGTGAGTTGTCTCTTCTTCACACTGTTGGAGGTTTCTCTTGCTGTGCAGAAGTATTTCAGTAAGAAGAGATCCCACTTGTTGATTGTTTGTGCTAGTTCACAAGCAACTGAGGTTTTGTTCATAAAATCTTTTCCTACACCAGTGTCTTCAACAGTTCTACCTAACCTCTGTTCCAGCCAGTTCAGCATTTCTGTTTTAATATTTAGATCTTTAATCCATTTCAATTTTAGTTGAGTGCATGGTGAGAGATATAGGTCTACTTTTAACCTTTGGCAAGTTGAAACCCAATTTCTCCAGCACCATTTATTAAAGAGGCTATCTTTCCTCCAATGAGGGTGTTTGGCTCCTTTGTCAAAGTTAAGATGGCTGAGTGTGACTGGAGTTGTTTCTGCATCTTCTAATCTGTTCCACTGGTCCTCGGGTCTGTTTCTTTGCAAGTACCATGGTATTTTTATCACAGTAGCTTTGCAGTATAATTTCAAGTTGGGGGTTGAAATAACCGCTGCCATGTCTCTGTTCCTACAATTGCTTTTGCTATTCTAGCTCTCTTCTTGTTCCAAATGAATTTTTGGATTGTTTTCTCAAGGTCTATGAATTATGCTGCTGGGATTTCAATTGGGATTGCATTGAATCTATATAGCAGTTTTGGAAGTATGCCCATTTTCACTATGTTGATTCTTCCTACCCAGAAGCAAGGGATGTCTTTCCATTTTCTGATATCATCTTCAATCTCTCTTTTCAGAGTGCTATAGTTTTCAGAGAAAAAGTCTTTGATTTCTTTTGTTAGGTTGATTCCTAGGTATTAAAATCTTTTGGATGCTATTGTGAAAGGAATTGTTTGCCCTATTTCTCTCTCAGCGAGTCTGTTGTTTGTGTAGAGGAAAGCTACTGATTTTTGTGTGTTGACCTTGTATCCAGCTACTTTACTGAATTTGGG
Organism: Heterocephalus glaber; assembly: GCF_053883595.1. NCBI lineage: Eukaryota > Metazoa > Chordata > Mammalia > Rodentia > Bathyergidae > Heterocephalus > Heterocephalus glaber. The sequence goes on along the minus strand of NW_028258330.1, from coordinate 5,976,326 downwards.
TATTAAGTCTAGAAGACTTTTGGTGGAGTTCTTGAGGTCTTTGATATAGAGTATCATGTCATCTGCAAATAATGACAATTTGATTTCATTTCCTATCATTATTTCTTTTATTTCTTTCTCTTATCTAATTGCTGTGGCTAATGTTTCCAAGACTATATTGAACCAGAGTGATGATAGTGGACATCCTCGTCTTGTTCCTGATTTTAGTGTGAAGGATTTAGTTTTTGACCATTTAGTATGATATTAGCTTTTGGTTTTTCATAGATGGCTTTTATCAGATTGAGGTAGAGACTGTCTATTCCAATTTTTTGTAGCATTTTAACATAAATGCATGTTGGATTTTGTCAAATGCTTTTTCTGCATCTATTGAGATGATCATATGGTTTTTGTCTTTGGCTCCATTGATATACTGTATTACATTGATTGAACCATCCCTGCATCCCTGAGATGAATTCCACTTGGTCAGGATGTATCATCTTCTTGATGATCTTTTGCATTCTATTTGCCAGTATCTTATTAAGGATTTTTGCATCTATGTTCATTAGTGAGATTGGCCTTTAATTCTCTTTCTCAGTTGGGTCTTTCTCTGCTTTGGGGATTAGGGTGATTCTTGCTTCCAGGAATGAATTCAGGAGTATTGCCTCCCTTTAAATTTCATTGAAGAGTTTCAGTAGTAGTGGCAGTAGTTCCTCTCTAAATGTCTTGTAGAATTCAGCAGTGAAGCCATCAGGACCCGGGCTTTTCTTAGTTGGTAAATTTTTAATTACATTCTGCCAGTCTATTTCTTTTGATTGGTGAATTGAGACCATTAACATTGATGGTTATAACTGATACATATTGACTTATCGTTTTCATGACTTTTCCTTTTTGTTGGATTCTCCCTCTTTGCAATTAATTTCTTGTCATGCCCAATAAATTCATTCTGCTGGGCTCCTTGAGGTTGTGTTCCCATTGTCTTTTCCTAGGGTATTGTCTAAAAATTTTTGGAGTGATGGTTTGGTATTCATGAAGTTCCTAAGGTGCTCTTTGTCATGAATGTATCTTATTTCTCCATCCATTTTGAAAGATAGTTTTGCAGTTTACATCAATCTGGGTTGGAGGCTGTTTTCTTTTAGGGCTTGAAATACATCACTCCAAGCTCTTCTTGCCTTGAGGGTTTCCATTGAGAAGTCTGCTGTGATTCTGATGGGCTTTCCTTTGTATGTGATTTGTTTCTTTTCTCTAACTTCTTGTAGAATTTTGTTCTTCTGTTGGGTCTCTGGAATCTCAACTATTATATGCCTATGTATAGATTTTTTTTTTTATCAAGGCTAGCTGGAGTCCTATATGCCTCACTTATCTGTATGTCAAGTTCTTTTCCCTTGCTTGGGAAGTTTTCTACTATCACTTCTGTGAAGAGTTTTTTAAGTCATCTGCACTCTGTCCTGCTTCTTCGTTGACTCCGATCAGTCTTATGTTATTCTTCTTTGCATCATCTAGCAGCTGCTGGATTGATTTCTCATGGTCCCTTCCTATTTTAAAGAAATTTTTCTTTTCCTGGTCTCTAATTGCAATCTTATCTTCTATATCTGAGATTCTGTCCTCACATTGGCTCATTCTGCTGCATAAACTTTCAATGGAGTTTTTAATCTCCTGGAAATCTGTTTGCATCTGTTTTATGGATTCCATTTGTTTCCTATGTTGGGATTCCTTCATGTTCCTCAGCTCCTCTCTAGATTTATTAATCATATCTTGCACTACTAGCACAATCTCTGCTGTTAACTGAGAAATTATTTCTGATTTCACTTTTTCCAGATCCTCTTTTGTTGCTAGTTCAGGGAGTCCAGGTGGTTGATTATCAGAGTGTTCCATCTTGTTTCCCTTTGGGGTTACTTTAGGTGATCCGGAAGTCTGGTTTTGAGACTTGTTTACATGTCTTCTCATTTCGACAGGGGGAGGGGGCAGTGTGCTGCTGGTCCCCATGCAACTCACCTCCTCTGTGCTGGAGGCAGTGGTACGGCAGTCTGGAAGCCTCCTCCTGGGCACTGGAGGTGGCTCATCTCCTCTGACACAAACTCTTCATTTTAATAAAATCTAATTTATATTCTTTTTAATTTATTTTTTGTGATTTTGAGGTCATAGCTAAGAAAGAATTGTCTAAACCAAAGTCATGAAGATGTACGTCTTCATTTAACTCTTACACTTAGGGCTATAAATCTCATTTTGAAAAAGTTAAATTTTGTGTGTGGCATGAAATAAGGACCCAAATTCACTTTTTCTTGTGGATATCCACTATTATTTCACCTTGTCTTTCTTCAGCATTCATTTTGAAAATCAACTGACCACAAATCATTATAAATTACTTCTGTACTTTGTTTTATTTTATTTACCCAAATATGTCTGCTATGCCAGTACAACACTATCTTGATTGCTGTAGCTTTACAATACTTTTAAAAATCAGAAACTGTGAGTTCTCCAATTTTGTTCTTCTTTTTAAAAATTATTTTAGTTACTCTGGGTCCTCTATATTTCCATTTGAATTCTAGAATGAGGAAAAAGAACAACTGAGATTTTTTTAAAGGAGTTGTTTAGAATTTGTAGATAAGTTGGGAGAGAATTGGCATGCTAAACATACATGGGGTTTTCATTTATTTATTTCTTTTAATGATGTTATGTACTTCTGGGTATATAAATCTTGCTCTTTTCATTAAATTTATTCTTGAGTATTATATTTACTTAAAGTTATTGCAAAAGCAATTGTTTTCTTAATTCCATTCTTAAGATATTCATTGCTTGTGTATAGGAATATACCTGATTTTTGTATGTCAATCTCAAATCCTGCAACCTTGCTGAATGATTTTTTGTACTATAGATTCTTTAACAATTTCTATATACAAGATGTATTTTACGCAAATACAGTGTTTCTTATTCCCTTCCACTCTGGATGTTTTCATTTATTTTTCTTGCCTAACTGACCTGCCTAAAACCTCCAATACACTGTTTAGTAGAAGTGGCAAGAGCAGAGAGCTTTGTCTCATTCTGATGTTAAAGGGAAGTTTTTCAACTTTTCTTTCAACCATTACATATAATATTAGCTGTGGACTTTTCAAAAATGCTTTCGCCAGATTGAGGAAGTTCATTTTCATTCCTAGTTATTAGGAAATACGTTTATCACAAAAAGGTGTTGTATTTTGTCAAATGCTCTTCTCGATTTATGATCGTGGGACTTTTACCCTTTATTGATATGGTTATAAAAAACATTAATTAACTTTCTGATGTTAAAATAACCTTGAATTCTTGGACTAAATCCCACTTGGTTCTGCTGGATAATCCTTTTTATGTGTTTCTGGACTCAACTTAATAGTATTTTTACAAGGAGTTTGGTTATACATTTGTAGGGAATAGTAGTCTATACTTTTATTTTCTTGTAATATCTTTATCTGATTGTCATGAAAGGGTAATAATACTAGCTTCAATTAATACATTGGGAAGTTTCTTTCTCTTCTATTTTTTGAAAGAGAATATGAATGATTGTTATCAGGTCTTTAAGTATTTGATAGAATTTACCAGTGAAATGATTTGGGCCTGAGTTTTTAAACTACTAATTCAGTCTCTTTATTTATCATACATCTATTCAAGTTTTTTATTACTTCTTGAGCCAGTGGAGATTTATATCTTCCTAGGAATTTGTCTATCTCACCAAAATTGGAATCTAACTTGTTGGCACACATATATTCATATTATTCCCTAAAAACTTATTTATTTCCTCTAAATTTTAGTGAAATTCTTTCCTTCATTGTTGATTTTACTAATGTTATTTATTTCTTCATGTGGACTTGCATTAATGACTAGTGTTTTTTCATTTTGGTCTAAAGTCAGTACTTCCTTTAGGACAGATCTGATGAATTTCCTCAGATTTTGTCTTTCTGGGAATGTATGATATTTTTCTTTATCTTATGAAGGCTAGTTAATAGAATTTATTGGTTTACTTGGATCCCACTGTATTCTGACCTACATGGCTTCTGGTAAGAAGTCAGTTGTTAATCTTACTGAGCATCTCTTATGTATTTTTTTTAATACTGGTTTAAAACTCAGAGCCTTGCCCTTGCAAGGCAGGTGTGGCATCACTGAGCTAAATCCCTGGCCTTTCCTGTATTTTTTCTCTTGCTGCTTTCAAGATTCTTTGACTTTTGACAATTTCATTATGTTGTGTCTGTGTGTAGATCTCTGAATTTATCCTACTAGCTATGCTGAGCTCCTTAGATAAGTATATTAATGCTATTCATGAAATTGAGGATGTTTCAAGTCATTTTTTCTTCAACAGTCTTTCTGCCTCTTTCTCTCTCCTTCTGAGACTCCTGTTGTATGTATGTTCATATACTTGATGGGCTCCCACAAATCTCTGAGGATTTCTCTGCTCATTGTACTTCATTTCTTTTTTTTTAATTGGATGATTTCAACTGACCTATATTTGTGTTTATTGATTCTTCTGCCATGTTAAATCTGCTACTGAGGCCCAATAAGAATTTTTTTATTTCAGTTATTGTATTTTTCAGCTCTAAGATTTTTAAAAATAGTTTCTAGGTCATTATATTTTCTTTTTTTCACATTGGAATATAAGCTTTTTAATTTTTATGAATAACTTATCTGTTACAAAGATAATTTACCCAGCTAAATCACAAAACCATCAACTCAGATATCCAAATTATGTTTTATTATAAAACAAGTAAAAACTGATTTATCAATCTTCACATAGAACTGCAGATGAAGCTGAAAGATTCCATCTTCAATAGTGAGGATTGACACATCAAAAGTGCCACCTCCTAAATCAAAAATCAGAACATTTATTTCAGCTCCAACCTTTCTGTCTAAACCATAAGCAATAGCAGCAGCTGTTGGCTCATTGATAATTCTAAGTACATTAAGACCAGCAATAGTTCCAGCATCTTTGGTTGCTTGACACTGAGAGTCATTAAAGTCAGCTGGCACAGTAACCACAGCATTGATAACAGTCTTCCCAAGATAAGCTTCAGCAATTTCCTTCATCTTTGTCAGCACCACAGATGATACATCTTCTGGATAGGAGCTCTTTTTTTCTCCTTTGTATCCAACCTGAACCTTGGGTCTGCCTGCATCATTCACCACTATAAAGGGCCAATGCTTCATATCAGACTGGACTACAACATCATCAAATCTTCATCCAATCAGACAGTTGGCATCAAAAACTGTGTTGGTGGAGTTCATTACAACTTGATATTTTGCAGCATCTCCAATCAGTCATTCGGTGTCAGTGAAAGAGACATAACTTGGGGTGGTTCAGTTTCCCTGATCATTGGCAATTATCTCCACTTTCCCATGCTGGAAGACACCCACACAGCAGTAGGTGGTGCCAAGATCAATGCCAACTTCAGGCCCCTTTGACATGCTTGCTTGAGTGTAGGCCCAGTTCTACTGGCAAAGAAATCACACAAAAGCCTCCAAAGCTGCCAGCGCATTCAATGAGCATCATTATATTTTCTGTTTGATGATTCATCATTGTCACACTTTCCTTTAATTCTTTAGACATGGCATCCTTTACCTCTTTATTTATTTATTTACCTCTTTATTTATTTAAAACTATGTCTTTCTTTTAATTTTTTATTATTTTAGTTTATTAGTATATGCATATAGTACATAACATTTGCATTCCTTGTGGGAAATTGGTACATGCACATAATACATCTTAATTAATTTTTCCATCCCCTGTATCTTTCCTCCTCCCTTCTCCACCCATCCCTTCATTCCCTACTTTTTTTGGTTCATGTTTGCAGTATAATGTTTACATTTCATGTTTGGAGTTGGTACATGTATGTGGTATGTACATGTACCAAGTCCTTTAGCTCTTTGAGTGTATTATTAATAGCTGATTTAAAGTCTTTGTCTAGTAAATCTACATCTGGGCTTGCTGAGAGTGTTTTTATTGATTGCTTTTTTCTAACCTGTATATAGATTACATATTCTTGTTCTTTGTGTGCTTTACAATTTCTTCCTGAAAACTGGCCATTTTAAATAATTATACTCTGACAACTCTGGAGATCAGATTCATTGCTCTCCTCTAGTTTTTTTATTGTTGTTTATTGTAGTTGTTTCTGGATTTTATTATGTTGCTATTCTTACTGTTTTGTTGCTATTTCTTTGTTTAGTCCCTTTCTGGACTAGCTCTGTAAGGTATGCAACTTTATATAACTTTTTACATAACTTTTTATAGTGTTCCATTGAATCTGGTTAGCTTAAGTGGTAACCTAATGATTGACAGAGATTTCCTTAAAGACCTGAATTGAAGTGGATTTTTTACCTTTTAATGATGGGTTCTGTGGCTGTATTGAGACATGCCTTCAGTGCTCAGGAAGGCAGTTTGCAGCTTTGCCTTGGCCTTTCCTGCCTGGCCTCACAGAGCCTCAAGGTTGACCAAATGTGAAAATTTAGAATCTTCTTAGACTTTACCTGATTATGTCCACAGCTCTCCACATGTGTATGGCCTTTTAAGTCTCTGAAATTATATTGCAACACTGTTAAGCCCTCTGTGGACATCTCATTCTTTATATCTTTCCTTTAAGTTTGTTGGTCAGCTTCTTCTTTTCCTTAGTTGGTGGGGCTGCCTCAGGAAGTTATGCTTCAAAAATTGCCATATATTGTTTTCAACAAACATTGGAAATAGGGCTTTTCCTATTGAGCAAACTCTAGGTCAGACCAAATAACAACCAACTCTGTGAATGAAATTTTGCCGGATATCTTCCATAAAATTGTCAGGGAATGGGGTTTTGTTAATAGCTCCAAACCCACAAATGTCTGTTAATTTGCTGGTTTTCACTGCTTCTGTAATAGAGAAGCTATAAGCTTTCAAAAGTACTGTAGATCTGGGGAGAAGTGGATGGGAATAGGGCAAGGTCAAATGCCCAGAAATCTTGCTGTTATTATTGACATCACATTGTTTTTCTAAAATAAATGTTCCTTGGGATGCTGCAAGCTTTTGATAATTTCCAGAGGTCAGAATAAGTTGATTTGGCAATATTTTATTCAGTATTTAGTTTTAAGAGAGGATTTTGGAGGTTCTTACTCTATTGTTCATGAAAGGCTCTTCCATCTTTACCTGTAAGACTGAAGAAAAGAAGGAAGGAAGGGGGGAGGGAGAGAAAAAGAAAGGAAAGAGAGAGAAAGAAAGGAAGGAAGAATGAAAGGAAGAAGGAAGGAAGAGCTGAATATACATCAATAATGAAAATGATAAATCAATCATGATATATATTATATAATGGAATACTATGTAGTAAATAAGGAGATACAAAGTAGAATTTTATGATAGCATATGAGTGATAAGTGAAAACTCATTTTATATGACAATATGTATTATGTGTAGTTGTATGTGTGTGAGAACATCCAACCATGTTAGCCAAAGAGGAAGACCTGAAACTAACTCATTTTATTAAAAATAAAGTAGGAGTTGGTCTTGAGAGTGAGCAGACTGGAACAAAAAAAGCTAACCTGCTACATCCAATACTGCTAAAATAAAACTGTGAAGGATTTTTGCTTTGTTGTTTGTGATTTTCTTTTCTCCCCTAATTTGCTATAAATGTTTCTTAAGGAATATTTGTGCCACACTGAGGCCTTGGTTGAGCTGGGAAAAAAAAGGTCAATAAGCCCCATTTAATTTGTAAAAGCTTCCTTTCAAAGCAGTCACAACCCTTTCTCTTCTTTTTCAAACACTGAGTGGGAACACGTACATTTAAATTTCAATGACAAATACTTTAAATAGTGACACACTTTAGTTCAAGGACCCCTTTCACAATTTCACGAAAACGACGTGTGCTCTTTCCAGAAAAATGTACATATGTACACTATTTTCCTATAGTTTTCAAACATTCAAGTAAATTAATTGATCAAGTTAAGAACCACATAGATTCATCAGTATAAAGATATATGGAGAAAGGGCAGAGATCTGGGAACGTGAAGTCTTTGTATTTATACAGAGGAGAAAAAGAGGCCCAGATAAGTGACTTGTCCAAGGTTATCTTGCTGGATGATACCAGAATATGAGCCCTATTCAAAAATCCCAATTTTCATGTCAAAATTCTTCTCCAAGTCACCTAGAATCATAGAACAAATGATGGTCCTCTTAGGGGCTCTAAGATTCTTAGAAGCCCTGTGTCAAAGACAAGCTCACATTATTGTGGCTTCTTCACCTGTCTTAGTTACTTTTCTCATCTCCGAGACACAATATCCACAAGTTAAAGAAGGAAGGGTTTGTTTTAGCTCACAGTTTGTAGAGGTTTCAGTCCATAGTTAACTGGCTCCAAAGCAGGGTGGTGGGGCAGAGGAAAATGGCAGAGGAGAAACAGTCCATGGCAGGGTAGGCAGAAGGCAGCAAAGCAATAGCAGTGAGCCTCCTTTTCCCTTTTATTCCATTCAGTCTACAAGCCTGATGGGTGGTGCCACCCACTCCCAGGGTGGGACTTCCCATTATCCACACCCAGAACTATGCTAAACCAATCAGTGGACTAATTTACATATTCTTGACCCATATTCCCATATCCACCCATAGATCCAAGAAAAGCTCCAACTGTGAGCACATGATCCATAACACCATCTGACTCTGACCCTCATTCCTGAATCCAAGCATCCTAGGTACAGGAAGTCAAGGGGGAACATGGCTTGTCATCCAACAGGTATCACTAAATTTAGATGGCTGCACTGTAACTGGGCTAATAGGAAGCACTAAGGGATCACAGACTAAGCACAAGATGCAAGACAATCCAGTTATAAAGGTAGGACAAGGTCATAATCTGATTCTGAAGCAACCAGATGATACATGGAATATAAACATTACCCCAGGAGAAGAGACTGGAGAATTTGATAAGGGTATGAATATGAAGACAAGAATCTATGGAAAAGAAAAAGGAATCTAGGATGTAGAGAAACCAAAAATAGGGGAAAGAATAGAAGGTATTTGGGGAAGGGAAAGCAAAAAGAGCAGCAGATAAAAAATATTCAAGAATTTAAAGGAACAAGTACAGAGACAGGGAAACAGATGGCCAAGTCTAATGGGAGATGTGCCAATGGTTTTTTCACACACACCTCATCCCTTGGAGTTCCTGCATGCAGCCCCAGATAAGTCCCTGTCCCTGGGCCAACCCAGAAGCTAATCATCCTTATGTTTGTTTGGTTTCCACAGCTCCCTTTCATGGAAGGCCTGTATCACTTTTATCACAATGGCCTCACAAAAGCTAAAAGAAGACGCAGCCTACAGCACAAGCAGCAGCTGGAGAGAGACCCCAGGGTGAGTTCTCCCCAGAAACCTGCCTCTCAGCCTCTTCTGTACAATGGAGTTCGATCAGTGCATACAGAGCGGGGGCAGGCAGTGGGGGTAGAAGTAACAGCATTTAATGAACTGTGATGGCCAAAAGAGCCTCTGCAGAGGCGCACTAGACATTCTCTACTCCTCTGTATTGTGCATAATAAATAACCCTAGGCCTCTTTAGAGGGCCAAGGAAGGAGAAAAACCAGGGTACCACTCCTTCCCTGGCTGTCCTCTTCTGGGTCATTGTGTGAGTCTTTGGGTTGCCTGGGAGCATATTTTGGCCTGTGATGGATGGAAAGACACCAAGCAATTTTAATGGGCCATTTTATAGATGGTTTTTCCTGCTGAATTCACATGCTCTGAGGAGGTTTCCATAACCCATATTCTGAATAGGGAAGTGAGGGCCCCAGGAAGTGAACAGCTCACAACAGACAGTGGGCTCCCCAGTATCCAGTCTCAGTCTATCTTCTCATCTTGCATTTTCTCACACTGATCTAATTTACCCCATGGGCCAAGGGTCTCTTGATGCTAGTGACCCCCACTTTTTATATCCAATCTTTATCTCATTTTTGAACTCCTGGACTCATTTTCTACTCTTCAGACATCCCAAATCCAGTTTTCCTCAAAGTGTAGCATCTTAGCCATAAGGAAATTCCCAGTATTCTCACTCCCTGTCTTTCCTAACTGAATCCTCTTCTTCCAGTCTTCTATTACCTCCACTGATCTGCACATTCATTCCATTAGGTAGACTCTGGTTTCATTTATGCAAATCACTAATGGGGAAAGTAACACCACAAGTAAGTTGCTTTCTATGCATGCAGGGGAGCACAACCTCTTCCCCAGGACTCATAGGGAAGAGCAGTGAAATGAGAATCAAATGAGAATCTGAATTAGAGAATTGCACGAGACGCCTTCTGAGCTAATGGAATCTGGAAACACATTCTTGTGGGACTTCTCGTGTGAATATTTTGCTGGATTTAACTTGAGCTGAAATTGGGAATTAAAGGTTCCCCAGCAGATCACCAGCTGACAAGTCACCAGCAATTTTTCTCTAATTCCTCCACCCAGATCTTCCCGTGTGGCTCAGAGAATTTCTGCTCTGAGAAGCCATATTGTCATTGCTTTTGGAGGAAGTGCCAAATGGTCTGGGTTGCCAGCTCTTGCTAAATATTCTTAAAGGGTCTGTTGTGAAGTTAGCATCAGTCCCTGGGGGAGAAGCCCTCCCTTCTGTGTGATAATATCCCTGGCTTTGACTCTACCACTCATTCCTTGGGGATTCCTCAGGTGGCGATAGGACAAGGAGCTTGACTGTTTCAACTTTGCCTCCAAGGAGGAGGACCAGATAAAGACCACCCTGTGCACTGTGATACTTCTTCTCCTTACATTTGAACCCTGCCCCCAGGAACTTGCCCAATTATTTTCTTTTTATTTCTATATTTTCCTCAAAGTCCCATTGGTTTCTCTTCTTGCATGATTAAGACTATTGCCCCAACATCATTTGAGAAGAAAGACATAAACAGATCTAGAGTCAGAAAGAAAGAGATGCTTAACAGGCAGAGGCTGGGAAGAACTGAGGAACTGTGAATCTAAAAAGCCCATGTTTAGTCCAGACAGCCCACTCAGGATGATAGCCTTCCATTGTCTCATTTCCCCACATCTTGAGATGATTTCCAAAATGCTGATTCTTGAAGAATAGAGTGATGTTTTTGCAGGGGAAGAAAATGAGATGAGTTGAGTAAGAAGGAAGAAGTTTGGACATGAGTGATTCCAGTTATTTGTTATTCTTCTCAAAATATCACCTATTATCACTGAGTGGATAGTCTGTCCCTCCTTCATTATCTATTAGAAATGTCCTGGTTAATGCCCTGTTCCTGGTAAAAGAAACCACCTTCCTTGCCCATGAAGACTGACATAAGGCAACAAGGAAGCTTTCTCATCAAGGTGAAATATCACAAATCTTAGCAATCATTAACTCATTCTAGGAAAAAAAATAAAAACAAAAATATCATAATTCTTTACAAAAAGAAGAAGGAAAAAAAAACTACTATCAATGATTGCTTCATTCCAAAATGTTACTTTAAGGCCTGCATCTCTCCTTCCTGATGTTCTTAAAGTCATGTAATTTTGGCATCTGGTAATAGAAAAATATGGTGGCAACTATTCCTGAGTAAAAATACTGACTATGAGTAGTGCAAGAGTGATGATATAAGGATTCTTCCTAGTGGGTTTCCAGATCTTAAACAAAAGGATTAAAAAGACTAGTGTTGGGATTCACCAATTTTTTCTGAAGTGCATTCAGTTAGATTTCAAAAAGAGAAGTAAACAAAAATGTAGAACAAAGAAAGGAAGGACTAAGTAACCATAAGAATTGTTGACCTAGGCTTTTATCTCTTGCATAGTTGTTTCAAATTATGTCTTAAAAACCAAGAGCTCGGCGTAAGGTGTCTTATTGATCTCTGAAATGTGCTGTCTCCTTGACTTCCTAATTCTAGCCATGTACACCTCAGCCTCCTTCTCCTTTCTTCTCTACACTACTCCCTGTCCCCGCTCACTCGGTGTCTGGGGGCTTGTGAAGGGCAATCCAGAGCCCCTGGAACCTTACACACCCAAAGAACAGGATAATTGGGAAAGTTCCTGGGGGCAGGGTTGAAATGTAAGGAAAAGAAGTATCACAGTGCACAGGGTAGTCTTTATCTGATTCTGGCTCCAGGGCTGGATCTACCTAGGCAGCTTTTTGGCCAAAGAAACCAACATCTGCTACCAATACATAAAATAAAGAAGAAAAAGACAGAGGATCTAGGTAATCTTTTGTTTTGGTATAGTTTTAGAAGAGAAACTTCAATGACATCTGTCCCTTATATAGCAGTTAATTTTTGTGCTTTAGGGAAAGCAAGAAAAAAGACTAGAAAGGGATTAGAAAGTGTTGCTTTCAATATGTTCACATTTCCTCATCAGTATGCAGGGATGTGGGCGGTCTTGAAGGTATTCTCTTCTTTTTCCAATCATTTCCTCTTACTATTATTTCCTTTTCTGCTAAAGGTTAACACACTGCTGAGTATCATCATGTTGATGCTAAGCAGCAATATTTGTGTCATTTATTTCTGAAATAGCCTTACATAATGTGTATCTGAATATATACTAGGTGCTTAATAAATGACTGCCAAATGAATGGATGATTAATTCTTTTTCCTCAAAGGTTTAATTCATGAAATAGCATTGTTCCTCTCTTTTTTGTATCTGTATCTTATTCTGAAATACATATCCAGGAAGTAGAAGTATATAGTCTTCTTTGTAGCTTCCCCTTAGATATATTCATAATTGTGGAAAAGGAAATCAAATGCCATTTTATTGCTCCCAAGTCTTTTCACTAAGAATCCCATGAAGAACAAACTTTGAATAGAGTCTGTTTCTGATCACACTCACAGCCATGGTGCCACAATTAAAGTAAGGAAATACATATGGAACATTTGGGGAGCTAAAATAATTTGAAGATGTAATAAATAAGTTGAAAACTGGGATGAAATAATGAAATTAAAAATGTCATTACCCCATCAGAGTAAAGAACAGATATTCTCTGCCCAAAACCTCTGTGGGATTCATTCAACTTTAACCAGAGCAGCATCAACCAGTCTTGAAGACAAACCTAACAGTGGGCTATGATGAACATATCAAAAACCCATGAACTCTACTAGTACTTGAAAATTTGCTGGGGAATATATTTATTTAAAATATTTGTTGCAATACGTTTACATTTATCGTTGGGTACTTGTACCTGTATATGATGCATCTTGGCTCTTATTTTTTCCCCATTCCCTGTCCTCCCTTCACCCCCTCCACCCTTCCTACTTTCAGAGACTTTGTTTCCATTTTTTCTTTTTCTCATAATTTTTCCTTTCTCTTCTTTACTTCCCCCTTCCCTCCCACTTCCCCTACCCCTTTGGGCCTTTTTTTTCCTATTTCAAATTATCAATTATTCATTTTAATCATTTTAATCCTTATTTACACTTTCAGTTTCTCACACTAGAGAAGCTATTTGGTACTTACACATGTGTGTCCTATTTATTTCACTTAAGAGTATGGCCTCAACATACATCCATTTAGCTATAAATATCTCTAGTTTGTCATTCTTTATGACTGAGTAATACTCCATTAGAATTTAAGGAAAAAATAAAGTAAAATAAAATTAATTGGCACAGACCAAAAAATTGGCCTTTAAAAATAAATCATTTCACCAGAAAAAAAGAAAAGAGATGCTCAAACACTGTGCAGTTCAGGCAGTGTCACTCTAAACACTAAAGATTAGACATAACTGAACTATGAGGTGTATCTATGGACAGGTGTATTCTTGGATGACAGTCTATTGGAAGGATGACAAATTTGGGTAAATTTTATGTCATTTAATATCTTGTAATTGGATAAAGATGACTATGACTGACTAGAAGTTGTTCTATAATAAGTTAAACATTTAAATGTGTTTCAGAGATAATAACAAAATTTACTTTTTCTAATGCAATAATGTCATCATAATTGTATGCTAAAATGTTGTGCTGCTCTTGATCTCCAGTTTTCTCTGTAAAGTATTATAATTGTTGTCTGTTAACATTCTGCAGAAACTCAACTTCTAAGACCACCATGATTGGTAAGAAATAACAGTTGTCTGGTCATGTTATTTATTTCAAAGTGTTCAATATTTAGATACAATCATAACATTAAACCTACTGCTGCCATAAAAAATAATAAAAAAATAAAATATTTGTTTCACTGTCAAATCCTTCTTATATTGAAGTGAATTTAAAGATATGAAGGATTCATATCATTCTATGAGCAACACACACAAGTTGAGTGGAAGCCAAGCAATGTAATAAAAATGACCTGAATTTCATTTGCTGAGAAAGTCATATTTAATTCAAGAATAGCACTTATTTTCTTTTCTCAGCCATTTTACTAGACCACATAATTACCTATCAAGATTATTTTTAAACCTGATCCAATTTTACAAGTCATAAACTTCTATCCATCCAATGGTAATTTTCCTTCTTTCCTCTGTCTCAAAGAATGGATGATATTGTCTTTGTGTCCTATTTTTAGGAGCTAGGTCTTTCTAGTTTTTTTATCCTCCAAATGTGTCCACCTGTCTAGATAGCAGCCACATGGTCCAGTAGTGATCTATTTTTGTTCTATAAAGTGCTGTTCTTGAATATATTTGTGGAGTTACATGACGTTTCAATAACCCACAGAAGTTACTTTCACTGAGTGACAGAATCACTTCAAACATCTCACCACCTTACCACCAGAGCAGAAGAAAACCTTTCTACTCTTCGAAATTCTCTAGATGTGAATCATGTGATTTGCTTGTAAAAGTCTAAGCTAATGAATGAACCAGACCTTTGTCCATGGGACTTAGTAATATAATAACCAATATTTTTTAAACGGATTTAGTCTCATAGTTGAAACTCAGGTGGTTAACAGAAGCTGGGAATGACTTATAATTGCTGCTTTTCTGACATGACACAACAATGCATTTAAATCTAACTCAATGGGAGTGATTTAGCTATAATTAGTAAACACCTTACACAATTTTATATATATATATATATATATATATATATATATGAATCAGATCAGAAAAATTAAGTATAGATGGTGGGAAGAGTAAGATCTGAAGGAACCCAAGAAACTATTATAGAGAGCAATGATACAGCAATTTAGTCACAATCCACACACTTCTTTTTGCAAAAAATACTAAAACCTCAGAAGCTCAAAGCCAGCTAAGAAATTTATGTGCCCTCTTCCTCCCTAATTTACATAAAATTTTGTCACAAAGCTCTTAGCTTCCAATTCATTTCAAATACCTAGCATTAACCACAATTTTTATAAGGACAGATTACCTATAAATATTGTGGAGGAAGCATTTTTTTCTTTGACTTATATTAGTTAACTATTTCATTACTTAGATTACATTTTGGTAAGAGAAGAAATGGCACCATTACCTTATACTTTCAAATTTTAAAATGTCTGAAGAAAAATCTCCATTTTTGTTCTGAGCAAACCTTCCTGCAGTGGGCACATACCAGGATCTAACAGACCCTTGAACATCATCCTAGGAATGCATGCCACACGCTCAGCCTGGGGGACTGTTAGAAAGAGAAAGCACACAGCTTTGACCCTTTGTAAAAGAATGTATACTCAAAGAATATGCTGACTTTTATCCTAAGAATTGCTACCTCTAAAATGGTGAAGGGTTAAGGTTTTGAGATTCTGAGAAATATTTGTCTTCCAAATATCTCCTTCAGGGGGAAAAGGAAACAGATTTGATTAGGGAAGTAATAATGATGGGTTTGTTGTTACTATTACAGCAAACACAATATCCCTAATAGTATTTTGCATTTATGTAGAACTCTTAATTCTGGAGAGCATTCATGTCTAGGTGGGGGAGTCCCTTCAAATTCTCATTTCCTTCCAGCATCAGTTGGTCCAAGGCTGAGTCATGATTCTCAGAAGTCCCATGGTTAGGTAAGGAGCTGTATGTACTACACTCGGTATTGTTCTGCAACTGATTTGTTATTTCATAAATTAATTTCTCCTGCTCCTCTGCCCAAAGAGAGGTATACAGCAAGAAGAGTCCTGAGACACACAGGTGTAAATACCGAATAGTTTCTCTGGTGTGAAAAACTAAAATTGTAAATACAGATCAAAATGTATGATTGATATTGTGAAATAGGAAGTAAATGTCTAAATGAATAGGGGAAGTGGGGGTAGGGGAAAGGAAAGAAGGGAAAAGAAAAAATATGAGAAAAGGAAAAAATGGAAACAAAGTCTTTGTAAATAGGGAAGGGTAGAAGGGGTGAAGGGAGGGCAGGGGAATGGGGAAAAAATAAAAACCAAGATACATCATGTAAAGGTACAAGATCCCAATGATGAATACCTAAAATGTACCAATAAACTTAACCAAAAAAAAAAAAAGAAGAAGAAGAGACATGAGAAAACATGGATGGAATCATTTGCCTTGAGGCTGCAAAATATAATTTTACCATTGAGATAAAATGGACTCAAAGAGAGGAAGTGACTTCCCTGGGGACACATGGCCATAATTGATAGAGAGAAAAAAAAAACATAGTACTCTTCTTAATGTCAGAATTGTTTTAAATATAAAGCTGTGATGATTCATATTGTTTATGAGCTTGTGGTTCCTCTAAAAATGTTCTTTTTTTTCTTAAATTCTTTTATTGGTACATTGTAGGTATACAACACAATTACATTTCTCATTGGGAACTTGTACCTTTACATGATGCATCTTGGTTCTTATATTTTCCCCATTCCTAGCCCTCCCTTCACCCCCCCACCCTTCCCTATTTACAAAGACTTTATTACCATTTTTTCCATTTCTCAGCATTTTTCCTTTCCTTTCTTTCCTTTCCGCTGCCCCTCCCACTACCCCTACCCCTTTGGACCTTTTCTTCCTATTTTGCTTTAACGATTATTCATTCTAATCATTGGTACATTTTAGGTATACAATATAATGACATTCATTGTTGGAAATTTGCACCTTTACATAGTCTCTCTTGATTCTTATTTTTCCCCCTTGCCCAGTCCTCCCTTCAACCCTTCTATTCCTCCCTATTTACAAAGATTTTGTTCCTATTTTTCCATTTTCTCATATTAATTCCATTCCCTTCTTTCCTTTCCCCTACCCCTCCCACTTCCCCTTCCCCTTTGCCCCTTTTCTTCCTATTTCACATTACCTATTATACATTTTAGTCCTTATTTACACTTTCAGTTTCTCACCCCAGAGAAACTATTCAGTATTTACACATGTGTCCTATTTATTTCACTTAAAAGAGTATTGCCTCAATGTGCATCCACTTAGCTATAAATGTCTCTAATTTCTCATTCTTCATGGCTGAGTAGTACTCCATTTTATTAAAAAACCACATTTTCTTTATCCAGTCTCCAGTTGATGGACATTTGGGCTGTTTCCAAGTTTTAGCTATCACAAACTGTGCTGCTATGAACATGGGTGCACATATATCACTGTGGTATGATTCTTTTAATTCTTTGGGGAAGATCCCCAGCAGTAGAATAGTGGGGTCAAATGGGACTTCCAGTCCTAGTTCTTTGGAGTATCTCCATACTGATTTCCACAGTGGTTGCACCAGTCTACACTCCTACCAGCAGTGGAGTAGTGTTCCTCTTTCCCCACAGCCCTGCCAGCATCTGGTACTGGTTAATTTCATGATAGCAGCCATTCTTTCTGGAGTGAGATGGAATCTCAGCATTGGTTTCATTTACATATCTCGAATGACCAGTGATGTTGAACATTTTTTCATGTATTTATTTCCTATTTCTACTTCTTTGTCTGAGAAATGTCTGTTCATTTCAGATGCCCATTTTTGGATTGGGTCTTTAAATTTGGGAGGTCTGATCTTTTTAAGTTCTTTATAGATTCGAGATAGTAGATCTTTGAGGAAAAGCAGGTGAAGATTTTTTCCCACATTGTGGTTGTCTCTTCACAGTGCTGGTGGTTTCTCTTACTGTGCAGAAGCTTTTCAATAAGAAGAGATCCCACTTGTTTATTGTTTGTGCTAGTTCATGGGCAACTGAGGTTTTGTTCATAAAATCTTTTCCTACACCGATGTCTTCAAGAGTTCTACCTAACTTCTGTTCCAACTGGTTCAGCGTTACTATTTTAATATTTAGATCTTTAATCCATTTCGATTTTAGTTTAGTGCACGGTGAGAGATATAGGTCAAGTTTTAAACTTTGGTAAGTTGAAACCCAATTTTTCCAGCACCATTTATTAAAGAGGCTATCTTTCCTCCAGTGAGGGTGTTTGGCTTCTTTATCAAAGATGAGATGGCTGAAAGTGTCCGGCATTGTTTCTGCATCTTCTAACCTGTTCCACTGGTCCTCAGATCTGTTTTTTTGCCAGTACCAAACCTGTTTTTATCACAGTAGCTTTGTAGTATAGTTGCAGGTTGGTGATTGTGATAACCCCTGCCATGTCTCTGTTACCTAGAATTGCTTTTGCTATTCTGGGTCTCTTCTTGTTCCAAATGAATTTTTGGATTGTTTTCTCAAGGTCCAAGAAGTATGCTGCTGGGATCTCAATTGGAATTGCATTAAATCTATATAGCAGTTTTAGAAGTATGGCCATTTTCACTATGTTGATCCTTCCTACCTAGGAGCGGTGGATGTCTGTCCATTTTCTGATATCGTCTTCCATCTCTCTTTTCAGAGTGCTATAGTTTTCAGAGAAGAGGTCTTTGATTTCTTTCATTAAGTTGGTTCCTAGGTATTTCAGTTTTTTGGATGCTATTGTGAAAGGAATTATTTGCCCTATTTCTCTCTCAGTGAGTCTGTCATTCTTGTAGAGGAAAGCTATTGATTTTTGTGTGTTGACCTTGTAAGCAGCTACTTGACTGAATTTGGTTATTAAGTCTAGAAGACTTTTGGTGGAGTTCTTGGGGTCTTCTATATAGAGTATCATGCCATCTGCAAATAATGACAATTTGATTTCTTCATTTCCTATCTTTATTCCTTTTCTTTCTTTCTCTTGTCTAATTGCCGTGGCTAATGTTTCCAAAACTATATTTTACAAGAGTGGTGATAGTGGACATCCTTGTCTTCTTCCTGATTTTAGTGCGAAGGATTTTAGTTTTTCACCATTTAGTATGATATTGGCTTTTGGTTTTTCATAGATGGCTTTTATCAGTTTGAGTAGAGACCATCTATTCCAATTTTTTGTAGGGTTTTTATCATAAATGCATGTTGGATTTTGTCAAATCCTTTTTCTGTATCTATGGAAATAATCATATGTTTTTTGTCCTTGGCTCTATTGATATAGTGTATTACATTGATTGATGTGCGTATGTTGAACCATCCCTGCATCCCTGGAATGAATCCCACTTGATTGGGGTGTATGATCTTCTTGATGATCTTCTGCATTCTATTTGCCAGTATCTTATTAAGGATTTTTGCATCTATGTTCATTAGTGAGATTGCCCTATAGTTCTCCTTTTCGGTTGGGTCTTTCTCTGCTTTGGGGATCAAGGTGATGCTTGCTACCAGGAATGAATTTGGGAGTATTGCTTCCCTTTCAATTTCATTGAAGAGTTTAAACAGGAGTGGCAGTAGTTCCTCTCTAAATGTCTCGTAGATTTCAGCAGTGAAGCCATCAGGGCCTGGGCTTTTCTTAGTTGATAAGTTTTTAATTACATTTTCAATTTCATTCGTTGATACTGGGTGGTTTAGAATTTTTAGGTCTTCTTCATTCAACTTTGGTAATTCATATGTATCTAGGAATCTGTCCATTTTTTCTGTGTTTTCCCTCTTATTGGCATATAGGTTCTGGAAGCAGGTATTAATGATCCTCTGGATTTGTGCTGGGTCCTTTGTAATTTCACCCTTTTCATTCCTAATTGCGTGGATTTGGGCCTTTTCTTTCCTTTTTCTGATAAGGTTAGCTAAGGGTTTGTCAATTTTGTTGATTCTTTTGAAGAACCAACTCTTGGCTTCATTGATTTTTTGTATCATTCTTATAGTCTCCATTGCATTGATTTCTCCTCTGATCTTTATAATTTCCTCCCTTGTATGAGCTTTGGGGTTGTCCTGCTCTTCTTTTTCTAGAAGCTTGAGGTTCAGTATCAACTTGTTTAATTGGGCTCATTCTGTTTTCCTAATATGAGTATTCACTGCTATGAATTTCTCTTATAAGACTGCTTTCTTTGTGTCCCATAGATTCCGATATGTTGTATTGTCATTGTCATTTAATTGAAGGAACTGTCTGATTTCTTCTTTAATTTCCTCTGTGACCCATTGGTTATTCAGAAGTGTGTTATTCAATTTCCATGTGTTTATGAAATTTCTGCCATTTCTTTTGCTATTGAGCTCCAATTTCATTGCATTATGGTCTGATAATATACAGGGGATAACTTCCTTTGCACCTACTTAAATATGTTCTATGAGTGAGTATATGATCTATTTTTGAGAACAACCCGTGTGCAGCTGAAAAGAATGTGTATTCTGATTTTGTGGTGTGGAATGCTCTGTAAACATTTGTTAAGTTCATTTGTTCAAGAGTTTGATTGAGCTCTAGTATTTCGTTGCATGTTTTTTTGTCTAGTTGATCTACCTATTTGTGACAATGGGGTATTGAGGTCCCCCACTACTATTATATTAGCGCTCATATGATTTTTCATGTCCAATAGTATTTGTTTTATATAGTTGGGTGCACTAGTGTTTGGTGCATAGATATTTATGATTGTCATCTCTTCCTCTTGGATTGTTCCCTTTACAAGGATGTAGTGACCTTCTTTGTCTCTCTTAGTCAGTGTGATTTGAAATCCACTTGGTCTGCAAAGAGGATAGCTACTCCTGATTTTTTTCGGGTTCCCGTCACATGGATTGTTTTCCTCCCTTTAACTTTCAGTCTATGAGTTTCTTTTTGAATTCAGTGTGGTTCTTGTGTGCAGCATATTGTTGGATTTTGCTTCTTGACCCATTCTGCCAGTCTATTTCTTTTGATTGGTGAGTTGAGACCATTATCATTGATGGCTATAACTGATACATATTGAGTTATTATTGTCATAACTTTGTCCTTTTGTTGGATTCTCCCCCTTTGCTTTTAACTTTTTGTCATGCCTGATGGATTAATTCTGCTGGGCTTCCTGGGGTTGTGATCCTCATTGTCTTTTCCTAGGATTTTGTCTAAAATTGTTTGAAGTGCTGGTTTGGTATTCACAAAGTTCCTAAGGTGCTCTTTGTCATGAAAGTATCTTATTTCTCCATCCATTTTGAAAGATAGTTTTGCAGGGTACGTCAATCTGGGTTGGAGGTTGTTTTCTTTTAGGGCTTGGAATATGTCACTCTAAGCTCTTCTTGCCTTGATGGTTTGTGTTGAGAAGTCTGCTGTGATTCTGATGGGCTTTCCTTTGTATGTGATTTGTTTCTTTTCTCTAACTGCTTGTAGAACTTTGCTCTTCTCCTGAGTTTCTGGAATCTTAACTATTATATGCCTATGTGTAGATTTTTTTTGATCAAGGCTATTTGGAGTCCTATATGCTTCACTTATCTGTATGTCAGGTTCTTTTCCCCTGCTTGGGAAGTTTTCTGCCATTACTTCTGTGAAGAGGTTTTTTTATGCCATCTGCACTCTCTCCTGTTTCTTCATTGACTCCAATCAGTCTTATATTATTCTTCCTTGCTTAGTCTAGCAGCTGCTGGATTGATTTCTCATGTTCTCTTATAATTTTGAAGCAATTTTTCTTTTCCTAGTCAATAATTGCAATCTTATCTTCTATATCTGAAATTCTATCCTCACATTGGCTCCTTCTGCTGTGTAGACTTTCAATGGAGTTTTTTATCTCCTGGAAAACTATTTGAATCTGTTTTATGGATTCCATTTGTTTCCTATGTTGGGATTCCATCATGTTTCTGAGCTCCTCTCTAGATTTATTAATCATGTGTTGCACTAGGGGCATAATTTCTCCTGTTATCTGAGAAATTATTTCTGATTTCATTTTTTCCAGATCCCCTTTTGTTGCCAGTTCAGTGGGTCCAGGTGGTTGAGTATCAGAGTGTTCCATCTCATTTCCCTTTGGAGTTGCTCTAGGTGATCTGGAAGTCTGGTTTTGAGACCTATTTACATGTTTTCTCATTTCGACTTTGGGGGGGGGGGTGCTGTTGGCACCCACGAGGCTCACCTCCTCTGAGCTGGGAGAGGTGGGACAGGGGCCAGGAGTGGCGGTAGGGATGGTGGCCCCTTCCTCTGGACCAGAAGCAGTGGGATGGTGGCTCAGAAGCCCCTACCACTGGGCTGGTAGGGGTGGGATGGATGGTGGCCCAGAAGCCCCTTCCTCTGGGCCAGGAATGATGGGATAGATGGCAGCCCAAAAGCCCTTTCCTCTCGGTTGGGAGTTGCAGTAGGGATGGTGTCCCAGAAGCCCCTTCCTCTGGGCCAGGAGCAGTGGGATAGTGGCTCAGAAGCCCATACCTCTGGGCCAGGAGCAGCGGGACAGATGGTGGCCCAAAAGCCCTTTCCTCTGGGCCAGGAATGGTGGGATGGACGGCAGCCCAAAAGCCCTTTCCTCTGGGCTGGGAGTCACAGTAAGGATGGTGGCCTGGAAGCCCCTTTCTCTGGGCTGGGAGTGGCAGGAGGGATGGTCAAAAAATATTCTTGCTGATATATGGTACAATGCACATATACAGAGAGGTTTAAATTTAAAAATTGTTATTATAGTAAGAGACACTTTGCCATGGATTCCCCTCAAAATACTACCCCTGGCTTCAAACACAATTATCCCATCATTCTTGCCATTTTCTGAAACAGTTCTGAAATTCCTCTTTTGTGAGTGATTTTATGGGATGTGATCAAAAGTGTAAATGCTGCTGCCGGGTGCTATCCAAAGGAAAGGCAGGTTCATCCAAACACGATGCTGTGCCCTCATCCACCTTATTCCCCAGATCTGACACCATATAACTTCTGGGTCTTCCCCAAAGTTAAAATGACGATAAAAGGTAAACATTTTGAATCAATCCAGGACACTGAGGCAGCCATGCCAGTGCAATTAAAGACCCTTCCAGGACTGCTTCAGAAAGTGGCAAGAATGATGGGATGTGTCTTTTAAGATAGGGAGAGTACTTTAAGAGGGATTAGTGGCATTGTGTCCTTTACTGTAATAATATTTTTTTACAATTTTAAACATTTACCATATTTTTATCAAATTTTGTACTGGCCCCTCTAAATTAAAAATAATGTAGTTTTTAAAATCTAGAGTTACATCCTAAGTTTATATAACTTACATCAATTCAGACCTCAGCTATAAATGGAAAGGAAGGAGGAAAATTTGGATTAAAACTAGAAGGGTGGGCACTTAGCTCCCAATTCTGCCTAGTTCCCTTTGCCCTGAGGAGTCATGAACATCATTTCACGATGGTCAGCTGACTGAGCAGGTTCTGGTGACTCTCACAGTGGGAGCTCATCATCTTTCTTGGTGAGAGGTGATACATTTAAAGTTAATACTTATGGTACAAAATATTAAATGTAGGTTTCTCCATCTGCTGTGGGAACAACAGGTTATAACTAGATTCTGAAAGTTCACACTTGTGGTGGACTGAGACACAGTACTGATGTCTAACTTCCTGAAGGAATTTTCAAAGTTCATCTGAGCTACTCATCATTCCCAATTCACACACTTTAATATTCAATCCCTGGGGTGTGATATCTTTATGAAAATGTAAACAAAATGATGTCTTCTCATGGATTTTCTGGAAACAGACTCTGAGGTGGAGAATTGTATGTAGGGGATTTCTTGGAGGTACGAGGAAGACTGAATTCAGCAGAGGGAGAAGCTAATCTGGAATGTGCTTGAAACAAGGGCTCCACTTAATCCCACAGGAAGCTCAGAAGCAGGGATGGCCCTTTACAGTCACTCTCTCTCTAAGGAAAGGGACCAGGCTTCTCTACCTCCATAACGACCAGGTATTGGCAAGGGGCATTCCCCAGAAAGGCACTTGATCTTAGGCAAGCCACCTCCTGCTACCAAAGGCAATTCTCAGTGAAAGACAAACTCTGAGCCATCTTGAGCAGCTGAGGAAGATATGGGAAGCATCGAGAAAGGAGATCTGGTGACACACCACAGTATCCACTACAGCTGCCCTCCCTACTGATCCCAAAATTTCAATTCCACTCAGGAGACATTTTCTGGGAGTCCATTTTCCATGGATCAGCCCCAAGTGTATCTGGAGGCATAGACACAAATTAGCCATGTGCTGACCCTCTGGGGAGCTTACAATCTTGGAGGAGCAAGTTCTGATCCACCTGACTCCTGTCCCCTCCCTCTGTCCCACTCATGCTCACATTCCCTGGCTCAGTGACATGGATCAGTGATGCCCCTAGATTCCCTGAGAAAGCTGAGGCTGACAAGAATTCTGGAGATGTGGAAGAAATTCCAGTTTTCTCAAAATTGATGTGCTCCAGGGTCAGGGGCAGGCCCTGTTCAGCCCAGCTCCCCTCCCCCAACCCCCCTTCTCTCCTGAGAGTGCTATGAACCTGTGTGTGATGCATGATCTTGGCAACATTCTGATCCCAAATGGCGAAGCCCCAGGACCCAAGTGGAGCAGTTCCTGACTTCACCTCCCATCTGACGGCCAAATTCGTTTTCCAGACACCATGACAAGAGGACAGCAGATGTTTGCAAGTGATGCATTTGGAGAGAGACTTGGCAGCCTTGGGGGAAGGAGATATGATGGGGGAGGGGGAGGAGAACCAGGGGAGATGTCTGCATCAGTGCCCCCCCCATGGGGAAAGTTCATCTGCCCTAATCCTCTGGTTTTATTATGCAGCAGGGAGGACTCTGAGCCTCTCCTCTGGCCCTTGCAGATGTGCCTGGCTCCCGCCTCCAGGAGCTGATGCTGGTGCTATAATTAACTTTTGGGGTGGGGGGACCGAGGAGAATTATTTACTACAGCTTTGGAAAGGAAGGAGGAAAGCTGCCTGAGTGAGCCTGGTTGTTTTCCTAGACGTGAGCAGTTTTTAAATGATGACTTCTGCTCCCAGCCATGATTCCTAAAGAAGAGGCTGGCACCCCAGGGAGGCCAGCTGAGCAAACCCAGAGAGCTCCAGGCAACATGAGAAAAATGACTGTCACCTTCCTAACTCACAAGACCAAAACTCTCAAATGGCAGGCTGGCAAACTTTTAGGACTTCTTGGAAAAATCTTAAATGAACAAGTTTCTCCCAGCTTACCTCGATTGATTACCTCCCCCATCTTCCCCAAGATGCAAAAGAAAATGTGCTATATATTGTAAAAGGTTCTGTTATTTCCTCTAAAAATGAGTTTTCTGTGGTCTTTTTTAAACTGACCATGTAACTCCCTTACCTAGTTGTTTGCTCGAAAACCATTTATTCATTCAACAAGTATTTATGGAGCCCAAACTCCATGTTAGGCACAGTTCTGGGCCCAGAAATACAACTGTGAACAAAAAATCCTCCTCCCAGGAGGCTTGTGTACAAGTGGGAATGAAGGAGATAAACATGAAATAGATGTACAAACTATTTGTGTGATGGGTGTTGTTGTTTTTTTTAAGTATTATGAACCAGGGATTTAGCTCAGTGGCACTACACCTGGCTCTCAAGCACAAGGTTATAAGTTCGATCCCAGGTACAAAAAAAAAGTATTAAGAGAGATTATGTAAAGGTGCAAATTTCCAGTGATGAATGTCATTATATTGTATAGCTAAAATGTACAAATAAAATAAAATGTTTTTAAAAAGAACATGAGAGATATAAGAATCCTTTTTTTAAAAAAAAGTATTATGAGGCTAAATTGAGCACAATTCAGTGGTGAGAGGGAGCTTCCAGGAGGGGTGTGTCTGTTGTAAAAAAGGCCTGCAAGCCTGACTACACTGGTAGGGTGGCGTTGTTATTAATAGAGACTCAGTGAGGATAAGACACCCATGTACATATCTGGAGAAAGCATGTTTCATGCAGAAGAACCAGCATGAGGAAAGCAGGGCACATTTGATGTTCTAGAATCCCAAGGATCCCAGCGAGGCTGGGAAGGAGTGAACAGGAAAAGATGAGATCAGAGAAGAGAAAGGCAGAAAGACCATTGACAGTGTTACTGTCCGGCTAAGAACTTCAGACTAAGAGTGAGATGGAATTTCTCTAGCCTCCAGGCACATAATAGACCATGGGGTGGGCCTAAAAAGAGAACAACTTGAAATCAGAGATTGGTCCCTGTAAGGTGATTACATTATTATAAAAGAGAAAGGCTGGTGACTTGAGCCAGGGTAGATGTGGTAATGGCAGTGAGAAACAAGTTACACTTGGATATATATAGTGAAGGGAGGGTCTTCAAATTCAAGGATGTATTTATTGAAGGGTTAGATGAGAAATGGGAGAGAAACAGGAAAGGCGCATGTGACTCCAAAAATGTTGCCCTGAATTACTATAGAATTAAAATAGCATTCGTGTAGATGCAGTGGTGTTAATGTTCAGCAGGCAAAGAATTTGAGGTTAATTTTAAGCATGTTAATATTCAAGATTCCTTTTAAGTATCCAAGGGAGATATAAAATAAACAAACAGATTTAAGGATCTAAGAGAGAGGACAGAGTTGGAAATAGTCAACTGCAAATCATCCACATCTTGGTAGCATTCAGTGCCATGAGAGTAGTGGTTGAGATGATCTGAGAAATGACTGTAAGGAGAGAAGGGAAGCTGTATGGAGTCAAGCACTAGGGCATCCCAAAGTGTAAATGGGAAGATACCTGGGATCCAGGAAAGGAGACAGTGAAGTAGCAAGGAATTACAGTAAAAGGATCCATGGTCAAGAGAAGACCAATCCAATCAGTGTGTCCTAACTCATCCACATTTTGCCAAAGTAAATTAGCCAAGCCTGTAATTACTTATTAGAGCTATAAATGTTTCACTTCTACATACATTTTTCAAACACTTTCTCAAAGGATATAGAAATGCACAAACTTATGTAATAAAAATGGACGTATGAATTTTGTTTCAACTGGACACTGCTGTGTGTGGCCCAGCCTATGTTATAAGGCAGAGAGTCACATTTGACTCAAAAAGAGAATCAAGAGGGAATCAAGCTCTTAATAACTCAAATCCAAAGAAGATGTATCTCAGATACAGGACCTGGCTCCCTGAGCTGCTTGACAAAGTTGCCCAGAAACAGTCTCTGTTTGGGGTGGCAAGAGGAGAACCTCAGTTATGGAGCTTATTTTAATTTGTTTGTTGGTATATGTTTGAGATACATAATAATTCCATTCATCTTGGAGAATTGGCATACATACAAATGTAAGAAACTATATAAGCCAGGAGAAATATCAAGTTTTACTGTAAACCAAAGGCAAAAAGATCGTTAGCCTCCAATTGAGGAAACTAAAAATCCAAGTTGTGCTGATTCAGTGCTTATTACCTTTTCATGGATTTCAGAAAAAGAGGGTTCGTAAAAATAATGTGTGTTAAGATTCAAAAATCTACCTATAAATTAATCTCTTGTTTCCCAAACCACTGCTTCAAAATGAAGTTTTATTCAATACTTAGCTGAAGGAGACTGTAAATGTTCTTTAATAGTGACATAAACAAATAATTAAAATGTTTATGTAGCTACAGAATAGTCCCAAAATATTTAATGAAGCAAAGGTAGGTTATAAGTTGCCCCCAAAAAGGTTTAAAAACACTCTTAAGAACTCTCCTCATTTATTTTTAAATTCATTTAGCTGTTTTCCCTTTACGAAGCTGATTGACATGTTTGTGATCACATCTCCATCTATAAACAATTTTGATGTTATTAAATTCACATCAAGGAAATTTTGAAAATGAATGGAATTGAATTCCTGCCATTTCCAGTCATTTTAAAGTCTTGTAGGTTCAGGAGAGGATAAGAGGAGTGAAGGCAGGTCTAGAAATAAGTAAACAGCAGTTAAAGAAGAGATTCATGTCTGAATAACAACTGAATTGCTGGAGATTATCTAATTGGTTTGCCATTATGTATACTGAGAATGTTGTGTTTTCCATCTTCTCTATGGCAAATATATCCCATTTAGCAATAAAGAACATATTGCCTGAAAGAAAAACAGGTAAGACAAAACAATTTTCTATTTTCCAGTGCCCAGAAAGAGGAGAATGCCCCATCCCAAGTATAGAGAATTTCCTAATGGATGTTAGTTTGTAAGGACACCTTCGAGAATCAGCAAGAGAAAGCCCCCCAGAGAACTGAAAAAAAGAAAAGCAATTAAATCTGATTGTGGAAAGACACTCAAGTAATTGTCTATCAGGGAGAGAAAGAGCATGAGGGCGAGTCCAATCTGAGGTCACTCTTAGGTTCTAGTAGTAGCTTTGACACCAATTGCCTATGTGTCTTTGAGTGAACCACTTCAGCTTTATCTCCACTCCCCTTATCTGTACTGTGGGGTCTGTGGACCAGCTGGTCTCTGCAGTGACCCCTGCATCTTCCTATCTTTGACTCCAGGGACCACCTTGAAGCCTTTTAGCCAGACATCAATACCAGGACTAAACCCCAGATAGTCTCACTAGTTTGTTATCCTTCCTTTACATACCTTTATCTTCACCTGAGTAATGGAATATTCTTTAAACCAATACTCCAAAGTGTTTGGAAGAACTATCATTTATGAATTAGCATCCTTGTCTTTTAGAGGAGAATGTTAAATCCTGTGCTATTTAAACCAATTTAGCACAGCCCTAAAATTCTATTTCTTATCTCAAGGGAAACATGAGATGATTAGGTAGAGATTATTCATCTACTTCATAGACGATGGTGCCTCTATTGTATTTTATAAATTGAGATTCAGTGTAAGATTTTATTTGAGCATGGTGGGTTTGGAGGGGTGGGGGTCCTTCAGCTAAAAAGTAAGGTTTGAAAACCATTGATTTCTAAGTCCCGTTTTTTGTAAGGTACCCAGTCCTGTGTCTGACAGGGATGACAAACTGACCACCTAGAGAGACCGAAAAATAAGTTATGTTGAGGTGAGTCAGGCATAGGCAAAGCAGTAACTCAAGCAAGATGATAAATAATAAAATTATCTTCTGCCTCTTTGGAGGAACACAATCCATGGTGGTGAAGACAAGAGAACCAGAAGATACACACCCTATCAAAAGAAGGAAGTAGATCCTCTTCAGCTCTTTGGAGCTGATTTCTAGCTCCAAAGCTGGAAGCCCATGGTTGCAAGATCAAGTTTTTAAAGAAATCAGTCAAAAGAAACATTTGGGCAGAATCTTTACCCTTTTAAAAATATTAGGGACTATGTCAAAATTTCTTAACATACTGTCCAAGCTGAAGAAAATACATCTGAAGAATAAATTTGTCCATGGACCACTAGTTTAGTTTATCTCAGTCCATCACTTCCCAGGGTGGGAAGATAGCATCCAGCAAGACACTTCTGTGACCAGCCCGTGGCTTCAGTCATTTGCCAAGGTAGTTCATGTAAATGATCTTCCTTGAAGAAAGCATGAAAAAATAAAGCAAAAAAGAGGGAAAAGAACTCATACCCACATCCCCCAAACAAAGAAGAAAAAGAGAAAAAAGAGGAAGAAAAAGCTCTTCCTTATGGTAACCTCAATGCTACCTCCTTATGACCTTGGTCCCCAACCCAGGTTTTGCATTCTTGGGCCAAATGATTCCGTCTTTGGTGTAAAAACCCTTGAAACTTTTGAAAATTGTTGTCATTCTCTACCCTACACCTTCTTATAGCAAATATTCCTGGTTCTTCCAGATGTTTTAATTGAATTTGGCATTCATTTCTCGTGCTTTCTTGAATACATCTCTCTGAACATTTTCTGACAACCGAACACATTAACCAGCTCTACTCTGATGATGTTATGTTACAGTAGTAGTACTGGACCCTCAGTGCCTATATTGTCCCATACTTTGAAAGCTACTCATCACTAAACTCATCCTAAAATCCTATTAGCTTTTTTTTCTTGGAAGTCATAGATTGACTAATATTGACCCTACAATTAGCTGAAACTTCTCGGTCCTTCTCAAGTACACTGCTAATCAGTCCACTCTTGGGGGTGGGATAGAGATTGAGTCTAAAACAAAGGACTTAGATTTATTTCTTGAGTTTTTCATCTTGCTAGAATTTATTCTGAGCTGTCAAGATTTTGCTGGATCTGGTTTAGTCTCCTTCCCATTTTCCAATCATCAGTGATTTTGATAAGCATCAGTATATAAGAGAGAAAAATGGCAAACCTCAGAACCCTTTGTCCAAGATGTTATAAATTTATTACTATGAAGTATCTCACACTGACCCCACATTAAAAGGAAATTATAAAGCACCCAAACTCTAAAAATATTATTCAAGTTAAATGAAAAATAGTGTCTTACCAGGGATGCTACTTGAGGATGTGTTTATATGGCTTGACTGCATCCTCTGAATCTGGTTGATTTGTTTGTGTTTGTTGCCCTGAGAAATCAGTTTATTTGCCATGGTGCAATCTAATTCAGTCATTCATATGACCAAAATCACCAGACCAACCAGTTTTCAATCCAGTCCTTTGAGGCAATTTGAATTTAGTTGATAGCTTGTTCACACAGCTGCAACTGGTTGATGTTGAATCATGAAAAAGTTTAATCAAAGAACAAAAATCTATGGGTAATTGCTAATCATGAGAGTAGCAGGTGGTTCACAAGTGTGGACCAAATCAGATTTTTCTAAAATTTAATAAAGCAAGTCCTCTTAAATGAGTAAGTCAAGACATCTCAGAAATAGACTAATTCTTCTAAGGATCGTATACTCAACTTCTAAAATATAACCTATCATTTAACTTATATAAGTGCACTCAAAGGAAAGTATTCTAACACTTGTTTATGTGACATGGGCTAGTTACTTAACTTTCACTAATTATCTCCATTTTACCATCTCTATCATTAATAACAATGAAAGTCAAAATATCTGAAAATAAATTGCCATAATTTTTAATCTCTAGGATGGAATCACAATGAAAGTGCTAATATCTGCAAATAAATGCCTAAGACTTCAAAGCTAGAATGGTGACCTCATCTTCAAAAGTACTCATTAGTTTCATAAATTCATTATAACTTTGCCAGAGGAGAAAAGGTGATGGTGTCATCTACTTCTTCCCTCATTTAGTTCTCTACTTATTCTCCTTGTCTGGGCCTACTCTAAAAAATTTTAGTGCAATTTAAAACCATGTTCCTTGCACCATATTATGTTGGAGTTCTTGAATTTCCTACCAAAGTGTTGTGAATGATAAAAATATTAGTTAGGATAAGCTAGATTATTGCAGTAACAAGTTAGGCTTTAAATACTATTTGCTTAATATGTAAATGTTTCCTTCTCACTCCTGCTGTAGTCCAGCATGGGCTGACAGCAGCTCCAACTCACATAATCTTTCAGTAACTGATGCTGTTAAAGGGTCCACCATCTTGGCTGGCCACCATCCTAACATAGGTCTTCAGGGGCCCTGGAACAGAAAGGGGGAGAAGTCATGTGAGGAGTTCAACCCACTCAGAAATCCCTCAGGTTAGAAATGCCACAAATCACTCTCCTCCAAGTGGGCAAAAATTGGCACCATGCATGTCATAATATGACAGGGATGAGACCTGTGGATCTATCTCCCTTATGCTCAGAAATAAAAGGCAACCTGAACATAGGAAGGAGAGGTGTCTGGCACAATGTTTGTCTGTTTTCTTAATTCATAAAATGAATAGAAGCATGTTCTGTCCCTCTGGGTGCTTTCCTGAGATTGAGACTTTCCCCTAAGCTCAACACCTTGTTCTAAATTATATTGGCAACAATTACTTCCATGCAGTCTCTGGCTAATGAATAAGTCATGCAGTTAAATGCAGCACTGGCATTTCGCTAAGATGCCCAAAACAATACCTCTTATCACATGTGCAACCACATCCCTCCTCTACCAATAATTGAGTTTATTTCTCCACCTGTGTGAAAGCTCTGTCAATTTTGTTGAGCAGAATGTGGTGGCGTGATGCAGACCTGACTCTAGGGATAGCTACTACCTGACCTGGTAGGTTCCACTTCCTCTTAGAAGCCACCTGCCACATGGGAAATGAGGTCACCCTGAGACGCCTGCTGTGAGAAAGCTAAGCCAGATGGAGAGGCTGCTAGGTCATGGGGAGAAAGAGACTAAGGAGTACCAAAATACCACACACATGAGTGAAGATGCCATCTTGGAAAAGGACTTTTCAGCACCAATGTGCACAACTGCTGCTACCTGTCATGTCTTTCCAGAATTCCTGACCCAAAAAAAAATCTTCCTCCGTTTGTTTCTTGGCTCACGATATAAGTGGTTTTGCTGTACTGTGGACTCTGACAATGATGCTCTGCTGTATTATTGACCCAAAACTACAGGGCCAATTGATCATGAACTGAAATCTCTGAAACTATGAGTCTAAATAATTTTTCTCCTTATAAGTTAATTACCTCAGGTATTTTGTCATAGTGATGGAAAACTAACACAAGAGTTGTTACCAAATTTTATTTTATGTATGCCTTAAACAATGTGTCAATATAGAAAAACCAATGGAGAAGAGATTTCTCCTACAAAATCACCCATTCTTTGTTCAAGTTCTTCAAATTTAAGAAACTGAATCATTTTTGAAAGATCTAAAAGAAGTAGGCTTTTCCAAAAGTGTTAATTTTTGCATGAGTCAAAACCAATGTGTCCCTTGTGGTGTGGTAACAGGGACAGGTGCTGTGTGATAGATAATACGTGCAGTGGAAAGAGAGTGCATGGAGGACTCAGGAATGTGAGTCGTAATCACAACCCTGTCACATCCTGTCCACGAGGGCTCCAGAAAGCACTTAGCCTTTATGGCCTTGAGCATCCCCATTTGTGAAATGCTGAATGACATTAGCCATGCTTATTTAAATTGTGGGGTAACTTTGGCCATCAAATACAATAGAAAGGAAAAGTTTCTGCCAGCTGTGAAGTGTTACTGTTATCCACAGAGATTCGGGACAGCATTTTAAGTTGCCCACTGACAAATCTAAAAATAACCTGTCTAAAAAGTATGTAGGAACTGTGTTTAAAAGAACCTCAAATAAAATTATTTTTATAAAATTAAATCCAGTGCCTCTTCAACTAGAAAATTACATGGGATTTAAATTTTCTTTGAACTGTAGGAGAAACTTCAAGTTTGCTGAACTCTAATACTGCTTGATCTGGGGAAAAACAGAATGAATTCAGAGCTTTCTTCCCCTCTTTGAATTCCTGTAACCTCCTAGTCTCCCAGGAATATAGACCTGTGGCCAACATTATGAGCTTTGGGTAAATTCTGGTTTTAATTTCAGGTACACCATTCTACTTTCCAACTATTTAACTTCTCATAACCTCATTGACAAAATGTGGTTAATTGATGTAGCACCTGTAACAAGAGTTGATTTAAGCATTAAATGAAATAACACTAGGGTCCATGTCTGTGTGAGCATCTGTATACACTGCTGTCTTTTAACAATCTTATATTTGTCATTTAAAAATCACATTTATTTATATGTAGGTGGTTTTGTTGTCATTCTGATTTTACCAAAATACTCTGGTCTACAGTTCTAAAAATCAGATGCAAGGCTTATAATTAAAGACAGAAGGTTTTACTGCAACATTCCCAAGTCTCACATCTCAGTCCCTCAAACACCCTGTACACCAATTCTTTAACCATTCCTTATGCTGTTGATCTCTGCATTTTACAACAATATGTGTATTTTAAACTGTGTTGGCTTGCTTCCTTTCAGATGTTGTCTACTGGCTTTGTCTATGAAAATGAGAATTTAACTTTCTGAAATGCAAAACACACAAACATACACACATATGTTATATTTATATTTCTTCTGGCTTTAAAATAGTTATATCATGAGCACCACTAACAGCACACAGTAGGTGAGCCACGTGGGTGCCAGCAGCACACCCCCAGTCCCCCATTAAAGTGAGAAGACATGTAAACAAGCCTCAAAACCAGACTTCCAGATCACCTAAAGCAACCCCAAATAGAAAGGAGATGGAACAATCTGATACCCAACCACCTGGACTCCCTGAACTGGCAACAAAAGAGGATCTGGAAAAAATGAAATCAGAAATAATTTCTCACATAACAGCAGACATTGTGCCCATAGTGCAAGACATTATTAATAAATCTAGAGAGGACACAGATTAAAAAATAGAGGAGCTGAGGAACATGATGGAATCCCAACATAGGAAACAAATGAAATCCATAAAACGGATACAAACAGATTTCCAGGAGATTAAAAACTCCATTGAAAGCTTACACAGCGGAATAAGCCAATGTGAGGACAGAATTTCAGATAGAGAAGATAAGATTGCAATTAGTGACCAGAAAAAGAAAAATTTCTTTAAAATTGTAAAGGACCATGAAAAATCAATCCAGCAGCTGCTAGATGATGCAAAGAAGAATAACATAAGACTGATTGGAGTCAATGAAGAAAGAGGAGAGAGTGCAGACAACATGAAAAAAACTGTTCATAGAAGTGAAAGCGGAAAACTTCCTAAGCAGGGGAAAAGAACTTGACATACAGAGCAGTGAGGCATATAGGACTCCAACTAGCCTTGATAAAAAATGTACACATAGGCATATAATTGTTAAGATTCCAGAAACCCAACAGAAGAACAAAATTCTACAAGCAGTTAGAGAAAAGAAACAGATCATATACAAAGGAAAGCCCATCAGAATCACAGCAGACTTCTCAATACAAACCGTTAAGACAAGAAGGACTTGGAGTGATGTATTTCAAGCCCTAAATGAAAACAACCTCCGGGCAGGGGATTTAGCCCAGTGGTTCCATCTCCTGCCTTGCAAGCACAAGGACTTGAGTTCGATCCCCGGCACAAAAAAAAAAAAAAAACCTCCAACCCAGATTGATGTACCCCGCAAAACTATCTTTCAAAACTGATGGTGAAATAAGATACATTCATGACAAAGAGCACCCTTGGAACTTCATGAATACTAAACCAGCACTTCAAGAAATTTTAGACAAAATCCTAGGAAAAGACAGCGAGGATCATGACCCCAGGAAGCCGAGCAAAATGAATCTCTTGGGTGCAACAAGAAATTAAGTGCAAAGAGGGAGAATCCAACAAAAAGAAAAAGTCATGACAATGATAAGTCAATATGTATAAGTTATAATCACCAATGTTAATGGTCTCAATTCACCGATCAAAAGAAATAGGCTGGCAGAATGGGACAAGAAGAAGATCCAACAATATGCTGCATACAAGAAGCACACCTAATTCAAAAAGAAACTCATAGACTGAAAGATAGAGGGTCGAAAACAATACTCCACGTGACAGGAACTAGAAAAAAAGCAGGAGTAGCTTTCCTCTTTGCAGATCAAGTGGATTTCAAATGAAAATCTGAAACACTTCTGGTCCCAAGAATTTCAGATAGGGGATAATCAACTTGTAGGTACAAATCTATTGTGAACATGTGTTTTCATTCCTCTTAAGTAAAAACTTAAGAACAGAACTCTTGGCTCTTAACAGTAATACAAGTAATTTCTATGTTGTTTTCCAAAATGGTTTTATCATTTTACATTCACATTAGCAGTATTTGAAAGTTCTAACTGGTTCACACCTAAGCTAAGATCTGTTCTTTTAAAACTTTTAACTTCATCTCCCTAATGAGTGTATAATACAATCTTGTTATTCTATTGGTTAGTATTTTTCTGATTCTAGTGTTGGACACCTTTCCTTGTGCTCTACTGGCTATTTATCATCTTCTTGTGTCTACTTTTTATTTGGGTTGTCTGTTACTGAGCTCTAACAGTTCTTTATATATTCTGGCCATAGGTTATATATATATTATAAATATGGTCTGTTTAAGGACTACTTTTCATTTTCTTAGCGATGTCATTTAAAGTTCTAAATTTTGATGGAATCTCATTTATCAATTCTTTTCTTTTATACATCATGATTTTTGTATCCTAGGAAATTCTTGCCTACCCTAAATTCATGAACATTTTCCCTTATAATGTCTTCTTAAAGTTTTATAGTTTTAGTCTTTCATATTTAACTTCATAGATCCTTTCAAGCTATTTTTATGTATGGAAATAAAGGGTTGAGGTTAATTTTTTACATACAGATAACAGGTGTTCTAGTACCATTTGCTGAAAACACTATCTTTTCCTCTGCTCTTGAGTTGAGTTTATGTTCTATAAGATGTTAATGTTAAATAATCTTTCAAAACTCAGTGGACCATATATGTGTGGTTCTATTTCCATATTTTCTGTTTTATTCCAATGATCTATATTTTTCCTTATGCCAACACTGCCTTGATTTCTGTAGGTTTAGAGGAAGTCTTAAAATTAAGTAATAAGGGCCAGGGATTTAGCTCAGTGGTTCTGCCGCCTGCCTCACAAGCACAAGTTCCTGAGTTCAATCCCCGGTACCAAAAAAAAAAATATTAGGTAAGAAATGTCTTCCAACACTGTTTTTCTTTCTTTTTTTGTTTTTATTTTTCTAGGTACTTTGTACTCCTACATAACATTTAAATTTCAATATCCAATTCTTCATTTATAGCAAGTATACATAGACCTGAATTTTTAAATACACCTTGTGTTTTCTAATCCTGCTAAATTCAAATACAAGTTCTAGGGGCTCCTAGAGATTTCTCAGTATTTTCTCTGTAGATGATCATTTCATCTACATATAAAGATTTTACTTATACCTTGCCAATCCTATGCTAATTGTTTCTTTTTATTGCCAGACTATTTTGGTTTGGGCCTATGTTTCAAAGTTTAATGGACAGATAAAAGTAAGCATATCTGCCCTTGTTCCCATCTTAGGGAGAAAGCATTGCATCTTTTCCATTCATATAAGGCATTTTTGCTGAAGTATGGAGTACATGTCTTATCCGTTGAGAAGGTTCTGTTCTACTTCTAGTCTCCTCATAGCTTTTACCATAAACAGCTGTAGAATTTAGCCCAATACTTTTTCTGCAACTACTGACAGGATCATATGGCTTTTTCCTTTCCTCTGTTAAAATGATGACTTATGGGGGTGGATCTTCCAATGCTGAACCAATACTGCCATCCCTATAATAAAATCACTTTCTACATACTGCCAGATCTGACTTCTAATACTTTGTTTTGTTAAACAAACTATTGTTTAACTATTGTTCATACATTTTTCTTCTATTATCTTTATCCAGTTTTAGTATCAGCACAATGTTGATTTCCTAAAATGAGGGAAGAAGTGTTCCTTCTTTCTTCTGCTTTAAATGTTTGATGTAATTCATCAGTTAAAATGTATATGAGCCTGTTGTCATATAGGTAGGTTTTCAAGCTAGGAATATACTTTCTTTAATAAGTGCTAGTCAAATTTTATATTTCCTCCAGAGTCAGTTACATTAATTTGCCTTCCAAGGTACTTCTTAGAAGTTGTCAAATTTATTTCAAAAAGGATTTTTGTAATATGCTTTCTATATCCTTTTAAATTCTGTAAAATCTGTGGTAATGTCCTCTAAATTTTGGTATTGTAATTTAAAAAATGTATAATTGATATTGGGTAATGGGAAGAAAAGGTCTAAAGGAGTAGGGGAAGTGGGAGGGGTAGGGGAAAGGAAAGAAGGGAAAAGAAAAAATATGAAAAAAGGAAAAGGAATAGAAACAAAGTCTTTGCAAATAGAGAAGGGTGGAGGGGCTGAAGGGAGGGCAGGGGAAGGGGAAAAAAGTAAGAACCAAGATACATCATGTAAAGGTACAAGATCACAACAAAGAATGTAACTGTATTTTATATCTAAAATGTATCAATAAACTTAATGGAAAAAATAGCTATATCACAACATGAGGCTAAATCAATGTTAGTGTTTATATCGTAATGAAAACTCAAGTGTCATTCACAGTTCAGCCACTTACACCAGTGATCTCTCATTTCACAAACAGCTTTTTGTTTCCCTGGAGTTAATAATGGTCTTATTTTTCATTTGCTCAATATCTTATGTCTCCACATCTAATTTTACCACTCTGCTGTCTGATACTTTGCTAAGTCTCTCTCAGTAAGGACAGACACACCAGATGGACTCTCCATTGCTTCACTTGGTTGTCATCCATCATGAAGTCTTTGGTTGGCTTCCTTCCCTCTCGACCTGTTCACACCTCTTAACCTTGACTTTTTCACTCTCATCCAGGACTACCCTTTGGCTGTCCAGTGTCATATTGGTCTTTCCTGAATCATCTACATTTCTCTATCTCAGATTACTCTCTCATCTTGATGAAGAGTGTTACTTAAGGGAAGAGATTTTTAGGACTTTTATTCTATATTGGAATTAGTTGATACTGGTTTGGCAGTTATAGATTATCAGGTTAGAAAGGGACAACCCTCAGAGTGAAAAAAGCTTTTGCATATGGTGGTACTGTTGAGAAGTCAGAGAGCTTCCTGATTCCTTTTCCTCCAGAATTGCTTCTTATGTCTCCGCATTTTGTAGTGAAATTCATTTCTCTTTTTCTGATTTTGTTTTGTTTTACTTTCTTTTTATTCCACAAAACCTGGCCGTCTTAAATATTCACTTCCAAAGCTTTAAAATGTTTAAAACTTAGTGTCTCAGGATATGTCCCTGCAGCCCATCCACAGGAAAACATCCTTCCTTCTCTGATAAAATTGCTGAATCTGCTCCTGAAGTGTTGATTCCAAGTGTTTTTTAAAAATACTTTTCCTTTGCTTTTAATTACACAAACACATTTTATGCTAAAAATCCAGACAAATGTAGAAACAAAATTTTAAATGTCCTTGACTCCCATCAATCTCATTTCCCTCCCCAGAAGAAAGTTACTGGCTTAACATGCATCTTTTAGACATTTTATTTTATGTCAGCTTGGATATGTGTGTTCATATGGAGGGGGGAGTTTTATTTTTTGTATTGAGATTTTTAACCAAAATGGGATCATGTTGTATGTACTCTTTCTCAAATTCCTTTTTACCATTTAGTAGAATATGGTAGAAAACTTGACTTATAAGTGTACATGTATTGAATTTTTATGAACTATAACAAAGTATGCCAAAATATATGCATACCATTTATTTAACTATGAACCTACTGATGGAAATTTAAGTGGTTTCAAACGTTTCAAGTCATGATATGTTGTAACTATTTGTTCACATGTATAATTGGTTCTTTGGGAGAGTTACCAGAAATGGAACCAATGGATCAAAATTATGCTTCAGTTCCTGGATTGATGGCTATGCATCTTTCCAAAGTTAGGCCACACAGAAATCGGATATAGGCCCTTTGCACTTCAGAAAGTGTGGCATAGCCTTCTCCTCAAACTCAGTATCATCCAGAGAAAGTTCCTGGTGTCTTTACTGACTATGCTTTGTCCCTGTATTAGTTAGGGTTCTCTGGAAGAACAGAATCAGTATAAAATATATGTATAATTATACAAAGGGATTTATTAGGTAGGCTTATATGATCAGAAGTGGGAGAGTCACAATAGCCATCTACAGATCAGAGGCAGAAAACTCAGAATGGTGGTCGGTGTGCTGGAGAGCTGGAAGATTCAGTAGCAGGTGAAGGCTGAAGGTCTGGAAGCTCACTATAGAGTCACCTATGCAAGGCTGTCGGAAGGCTGAAGAGTCTCTGCTGGAAGGCTGAAGAAACTGGTGACCAATGTTCAAAGACAATGGTGAAGACTGGCCTTCAAAAAGGGAACACTCCTCCTTTCCTTTTTTTATTCTATCCAAGCTACAAGCCAATTGGTTGGTACCACCCACATCCAGGTTGGCAGTCCCCCCTTGGTTTGCTGGCCTACATATCAATCATCTAATAGACACATCTAGAACTTTACTAATGCTAGGAAGTTCTTACTTAAGTCAAGATGATATATCACAATTAGTGATCATAATACCCATTTAATTTATCACTGTTGGGGATAAACTCAACAGCTATGGAGATATTTACTTTCCAGTGTTCCCTAGATCCACAGTTACCCACACACCATGAACCAAGAGACCAAATACTATGTCCAGTGTGCCTTACATAACACTTGAGGAAATACAGTAGTGAGTTATAATGGTCACAGGGTCCTTCACCTAAATACAGTGGGCTATGTATCACGAAAAAAGTGTGTTGTTCTAGAACTCTTTCATTAGGGAAATACTCCAGCATTGTTATAGCTTTGAGAATCAGCCTGCTCAACACTCAAAAGTCAATGTCTAAAAGCCAAAAGTTGGTAGGAAAGAAATCAAGTTTACTCAATTGCTGGCACCCTGAGAAGATGAGGAGGAGCTATTGCTGCCCCCAAAATCCATCTTGGGGAACTCAAGTTCACAAAAGGGCTTTTATAGGAAGCAGAGGAGATGCACCAGAACAATGGGAAGGAAGGCTGGTTCTTCAACTTCCAAGCTTTGTGAATGCTCAGTACTAAAGAATGACAGGAGGTGTGGTTCACACACACTAATGGGAGCTGAAGGTCACCAGATGTCCTAGGTTCTCTAAATCTAAAAGATTATTTAGCAGTTAACATCTTAATCACTTAGGTGCAGGTTTTCTTTGGAATTTAGACTGCCAAACCACAGGAAAGAGAAGCAGAAGTAACTCCACCAAGGACAACTCACAAAGGAGCAGCTATTGCCAGTGCTATAGCATCTGTGGTATTAAATGGACCTAAGACAAGTAGGAGATTTTCCATTAATTCCTCCTGTCAAGAAGTGATAACAAAATGTATCTTGTGTCAGAAATGTTTAAGATCAAAATGATACCCAAGTAATTTTTTGGGGGGTACCGGGGATCAAACTCAGGACCTCGCACTTGCCAGGTAGGCACCGTACAGCTGAGCTACATCCCCTGCCCTAATACCTGAGTAATTAATTGGCATTCTCCATGTATCATTAAGCTTTCTAGCTGGCCAGATAGGCATGTCTGGAAATAAGAGGTAGCACATGATAAACTCTCAAGTCAATGGTTCAGAGACTCTGTGTCTGCCCAAAACTCAATTGTTCTGATTTGCTTTGCAGTAATCTGGATGAATTTTTTCTCTCTATCCCTTGCACTTGCATTTGTCTGGTAAGTCTTACAAGTGACATGATGACAACTCCAACCAAATATGGCCTTCTGCCTTCTTTGGCTTCTTCCTCTTTTCCCTGGAGAAAAGAAATATTTTTAGTTGAATGTGTAGTGAGTTGGGTGAAGTTCACCATCAAACTAGGCATATGACATTCCTCCTTGGTGGACTTCCGATGCTAAGTACCCCTCTACCAGGCAGATTTGGCAGCCAGCCTCTTTGTCCTCCTCACTATGCAGTGGAATTAAATTTCTCCCTTATCTACAATGGCCCCTCACCTAATCTCCACCCTTCTGGGACTTTCTTTTTGCTGAGATGCTTCCTCCAACCATATTAAAGAATGAAGTCCAGAAGAAAAGCTAATGAACTTTGAAGTCAAGTATTCCTGTCCCCTTAGAGGCAAAACTCAGCAAGGACTAGATCCTAAATTGGGGTACTTTATGCAACTATTTTCACCACTTGCAATGACACCTTGACTTTATGCCATGAAACTGAGAACACCTCATCTAGTATAGCCAGTCAAGGTGCTTAGTCTGGGTATGCAAGTCACCACACAGCAGTGTTTCTCTCTGTGCTTATCAATGTGCCCACTTAATATGAGAAGCTAGGTGGCTTCTCTTCCCTGGCTAGCCTTTGATCATGTACCATTCACCCTCCATATCAAAGGTTTTGCACCCATAGATTCAACTAATCACACATCAAAAGTATTCAGAAAAAAAAAAAACCTCATTTGTATTGAGCAGGTACAGATTATTTTTTCTTGTCACTATTCCCTAAACAATATAGTAGAATGACTATTTACATAGCATTTACATTGCATGGGTAATACAAGTAATCTAGACATGATTGAAAGTCTATGGGAGGACTGCAGATATTAAATGCAAATACACATCATTTTCTACAGGGACTTGAGCATCTACAGACTGTGGTGTCTACACTGGGTCCTGATAGTCTGTGCTCATCTCTACAGTGCTGCTCTCTCTTGGCTGCTGGGAGTCCTCATGAGTGTCTTCTCTCTTAGTCAACCAACTTCAGAACATGGCCAGCCAGCACAGCAGGCTTTGCTCATAGAGATGGGAATCCTCTGAATGCTCTGCATGTCACCCGGCCACTCTCATCTGAGTCTTGTGCTCATTACTTCTTCCTGTGGACAAAGCCCCTCTCAGGAAATTACAGGGAGGCTGTTGTCCACCTGGCTACTGCTAGCATGATTTTCCAGTGAGCCACTTGGCTGTCTTTGGACACTGCCCTTTCCCTAGATCATTCGCAAACTTTGAGCCTCCCAGTGTCATGAACACAATCCATAACAGTTCCTTCCTATTCTAGAATAGTCTGTATTAGTCTGACTCCATCTTTCAGGAATTTTTTGTGCTGTATGCTCCACTGAGGCAATCCTTTCTTTTTTCCAATGAAGATAAGGAAATCTATTCATCTATCCATCCATCATTCTATCTGTCTAAACCATTCTGTAATATCTAAGGATCTGCAGGAAAGAGAGGAAGTAGACAGTGGCTCCCACTCTGCCACTTGTACCAACTCCTATGTATCATTAAGCAGAAATATTCATTTCCTTCATTGGCCATGCTTGCTCCTGACTCAACTGTTACTTTGCAGTCAAGATTACTCAAGGAGAGAAAGAGGAAAGAGCCTCACTGTTTTATCAAATACAGATAAGCTCATGCTGTCTTCTCATCATCTTATTTCTGCAGCTCAGGATAAAAACAACATCTCCAAAGGAGGCCTGAAGAACTGCCACATTAATTAAAGGAAAGGGGTTTTTCCCCTAAGAAATGCCTAATAGCTAATGGACAAGAGAAAGAGACTCATTAGTGGGAATATTTCCTTTGAAAGGGCATGCACACTGTGAATAAAAGTGTTACGCCAGGCTTTTTTTAATAAACCAAGACCTTTTGTCTTTTTCCTATTAATAACACAGGCTGGAGATAATGCATCTGAGGAAGTCTTGTAAATAAGTTACCATGAATTAAAGATTATTCAGATTTCACGTTCCTTATTTTTCTTTCCTTATTACTTATTACCTTGCCCAAAGA
This sequence comes from Heterocephalus glaber, assembly GCF_053883595.1. NCBI lineage: Eukaryota > Metazoa > Chordata > Mammalia > Rodentia > Bathyergidae > Heterocephalus > Heterocephalus glaber. Next base: position 5,933,437 of record NW_028258330.1, on the reverse strand, counting down.
ATGGTTAGGACTAGGAGTTTCTTTAGGCAATTAGACCTGAATATGGTGACTTAGACCTCATTAGCCCAGTTAATCAAGACACAGTCTATAGGTGCTGCACCCACTGAGTAACTGGGCAGGGAACCCACTGCCTTTATCATGATGTGACATTCAAATGGAAAAGACAGAAGACACTACCATGTGACAATGGAAGGAGAGACAGATGGGCAAATAAATGGTTGTAGATAGAGATATGGATAGATATGTAGTTGCATAGATATGGAGACAAAGAGACTAGAGAATAACTGAGGATGAAACTCTTGAGAGAGATCTATCCCAAAAAATGTCAGTCATCCCTTGGTATTCACAGGAAATTGTGTCCAGGACCCCAGGGTACCAGAATCTGCAGGTATTTAAATCCCGTACACAAATGGTGTGGTACTATCCTTCCATAGGCTTTAAATCATCTCTAGATTACTAATACCTAATAAAATGTAAATGCTGTTATACTGTATTGGGGAATAATGACAAAAAAGAAAATATGTACATCTTCAGTATGAATATAATGTCAGGGGTGGTATTAGAGATTGAACCCAGGGCCTTTACTTTGAGCTACATCCTCAGCCCTTTTTTTATTTTTTTATTGTGAGTCAGAATCTTGCTAAGTCATTGAGTTGCCCAGGCTGGGTTTGAACTTGCAATCTTCCTGCCTCAGACTTCCAACATAGTTGTAATTTTTTAAAGCACATTTTCTTTCTGTGTTTGGCTGAATTCATGGATGTGTATCCTATAGACACAAAGGGCCAACTGTTGTCACTAGGAGTGAGTCTGACCCTTAAGGAGTTTTCAAGGTGGCATGGAATGACATGTGGGATTTGCATGATAAATTGAGTTATTTGGAGCACATTTTACCATACTCCACCATGTGGTTACACACAGACACAGCCTCAGAGTCTCCATAAGAAACTGGCCAGTTCGGTACAGCAGGACCATGTGGAAGGGCGCTGAGGCCGGGTCCCCCACACTGAGCGCCAGTGTACTGGAGGCCAAAGCATGTACACAAGTAAGAGATTTCTAAGATCCATCCTAACTCTTAAGTGTTTCTCTCTCCAGCCTGAGTCTGACCACTGTAGGACTTCAAGGGTAAGCATTTTTGGAATATCGATTAAGGCTTCAGTTTCTACTTCTAAGGAACTGCCTGACTAGCAAACTTGTCCTTCAAGGGAAAAGGCAAGAAACAATCAGATCTCTGGTGGTGGCTCTCCAAGGAGCTCCTTTACCTAATCAGACTAGCAGCCTGCCTCACCCAGGGTCAGCTGGGGTAGGAATTATCTGCCTACCTCACTCCTATCTATCCGTCTTCTTATGGATATAGAGGAGTAAAACATGCTTCCCAGAGGTTTTCCAATACCCCTTAGATGACAAGTGTATTGTGGCACCTCCCATGGCTGGATCCACATCTCCCATGATGGACTGTGTGGCTCCAGCCACATTCTCCACGAACATTTAGATCTCTGATGGGTGGTCACACAGCCCTAGCTCTATGGAGCACCCCATCATAACAACCCCTCCCTATCAGCTCCATCTCCATCTCACAAAGCTCTTTCATCCCCCAAGCAACATGTGAGATGGGCCAGAAAGGTATCATCCTTCCCATTTGGAAGATCAACAGAAGGAAATGCATCCAGGTCTCCAGTGGCTCCCAACCTCACCCCTGCTCATGGCCCCTGACTCCCTAATCAACAGGTCCCATGCAGCCTGAAACAGCACCTGTGTTGGGCTGCTGAGAGACACAGCATGCTACTGACAGTGCCTTTCAGCCTCTCAATGGAAGTGATCCCCCGTCTCCTTGGCTCCCTCTTAGTTCTTGAAGGGACTGTATTTTGAGTTCCGCCTGTATACAGCACCAGACAGAGTGGCCCTAGGAGAGGAGTAACCTTCAGATCAAGTCTTGGAGGAAGTGCTAGTATGTACAAATCCTGGATCGATTCTGTCCCTGGCAACTGTGATCCATCATCCAAAGATCAGGAATGGAATTTTCCTTCCTCCAAATATAGATGTTGGGCCAAGTCAACTTCATCTGTGACCCAGCACATCACAGACCCAACCTTTGGGTTACTACTAATGATCTTAAAGGACACTTGAAAAATGTTCTTTGGACCAAACTCCTTAGGAAACGCTGAGAATATTTTATATGGCCATAACTGCAGACTGACCTTTAGTCTTCTCAGTTAACCTGTATTTTATGTGAATTTTAATTGATAGAAAATATAATTTTTAAAGCCTGCAGAAAAGGCATAAATGTAAGGCAAAACTCCCCAGGATAGTCCTCCAAATATTCTGTTCAGAAAACAAAATCTTGCTGCCATTATTCAATTGTTCTTGATTTCTCCAAGCAAGCTTTGGTCAGAGAAGTAAAGATGCATGCTGGAGCACACTTGCAAAAAAAAAAAAAAAAAAAGCAAAAAAAAAAAAGACCTTTTGCCTGACACATGTGGCTACTTGAAATTTATCTGAAATAAAAACAAGCTGGAATTGGCATAATACTGTATAACAAAACCCAGATGTCTCTTGAATAAAAGGTTAATCAAATGCTAATGTTAAATGAAAGTGTTTTAAAGGCAGGAGGAAGAATTTTGGTGATAAATGGGGAAATGAGGTGCAGCCTCCCTAGAACTTGGAAGAGCCTGCTCTGCACAGAATTTTTTAAAGAAAATTAACCTTTTCTTTAACACCTCAATGTGTCAGATGCTTTATAAGAAGAAGACTAAGGACCATTCCAGAGCTTAAGCTTTAAAGTAAAAGCAGAAGTACAAAGACGTACTTGGAGAGAGAAAAATGTAGCAATTGTTGCAATGTTTCGGCAATGACTCTCCCTTCAGTCGTAGCGGTAAACATTGATGTATAAATCCTAGTTTTGTCAGGGATTCTGTAAGAGATCACAATGTTTTTAAACTCACCTGCTTTGCTTCATGAATTGCAGAATAGCCCAGTCCGCTCCCCAGCACCTAAGCTCTTGTCTCCACCTTGACAGATGAGGTCATGCTCACAGCCTGCATTCATCAAGGCTCCCCTGGGAAGCAGCACCTATAGGATGGAGAGAAAGTGACAGAGATTTATTCTAAGGTGTTGGCTTTTGTGATTTCGGGGCTTGCAAGTCTGAAATTCCCAGGACAAGCTGGAAATTCCAACAAGAATAAATGCTGCAGCTCAAGCATGTACCTATTCTGGAAGCAGAACTCACCCTCCTCTGGGAACCTCAGTCTTTTCTCCTAAAGCATTCAATTGACCGGGTGAGACCCACCTCTTTACGATTACCCTAGATTATTTGGTGACCTGCTTAAAGTCTACTACTTTAAATGTTAATCACATCTAAAAATTACCTTCAGCACAACATCTAGGCTGGTGCTTGACTAAGCATTTGGGCACCTAGGCCTGGCCGCATTGATGCTTCCTATAAACCGTGACACTGTCCAGGGGGCAAAGCAAGAAAATCATAATGATTGCTGGATCCAGTGTTGGGCGCGCTGCTGAGAGAAGAGGAAGGGCCTGCAAGGGCAAGGGAGAAGGGAGCACATTGAAAATCTAGTAAATGCTTTTCCATGAGGAGCTGGAGGCATCTCAAGGGTCTCGCACAAGCACATGCATGTGTGCATGTGTGTTGATATAACGAGAAACAAGAAAGCCATATAAAAGAACCTCAAGAAGTCAGTAGATCCAGGAAGGGAAGGTTTACACTTTCTTGTCCAGTATGAGTCTAAGCTCAAGCACAAGATAGATGCAGCCTTATCATTTTGTTTCTAACCAGTAGCCTAAGATTCCTCCTGCCTTGCTGGAAGGAAGGTCTCATCTCTCCAAGACCTGGGAGACATCCTTGCTGCCAGCAGCACACAGGTGACAGTGTCCTCTCTCGGCCTCTCAGTGAAAACCCTTACCCTGGCCAACCAGTGTCCTCAAGCAACTCCGGTGGAAGGAGAGGGAGCAGAGGGAAGACTTGTGCTTTACCTGGGCTTAGGGTTTGCCTGCCTTTATACACAAGGTGCCTTTACTTTGGAGTCCTCATCACCCTACTTTACACATGACCTCTGTGCCCACCTGAAAGAGCCACATACCTGGGACTCTGTAGGTTGTATGATTTCCCCTTCTCTCCCAGAATGCCCACCTTCCTTATCCAAAGTGACCTAGCTCCCAACTGATGGCCAGCTCTGCAGTCTGGGGCCTGTAACTGTCCCTGTCCCTGTCCTTCCCCCTTCCCACTCCAAAGCCACCTGACTGGCTGGCAGCCCTTCATGGGGCCTTTCTGGAAACAAGCAGACCCCCACTTGAGGAAGATGACATCACAACATGAGCACCAATTTCAAGCACGTGCTTTAATGAAGTAGTTGTTACAGTGAATGCATTAGTGCAGTTATCATGGGAGTGGGTTACTTATCATGGGAGTGGGTTCCTGATAAAAGGGATGAATTTGGCCTGATGTCTATATGGCAAGAACTCTTTAGCCCTTCTGTCCATCCTGCATCAAAACAGCAAGAAGGCCCTTGCCAGGTGCCAGCACAAATAGGCTTGGACTTTCTGACCTCCAGAACTAAAAGCCAAATAAGTAAACCTGTTTTTAAATTCCCAGCTGCAGCATTCTGTTATGGCAGCAGCATATGGACTAAGTCCCCTGTTCCCCACCAATGGGTGAAGCACTATGCTTGGCATTATGGGTCGAACTGTGTCTGAAAATGCATAAGTTTTAAGCCCAAATGCTTCAGAATAGGATTATATTTGAAAACAGAGCCTTTAAAAAGGTGATCAAGTTAAAATGAGGTCACTAGTGTGAATCTCAATCCAATATGACCCTTAGAGGAAGGGAAAATATGTCCACAGACACACAGAAGGAAGACCTTGTGGACACATGGGGAGAGGACAGCCACCCACATGCCAGAGGCTTTGGCAGAAAGCAGCCATGCTGACACCTCAATCTCTGACTTATGGCCTCAGAATTGTGTCATTTAAGCCACCCAGGCTGTGGTACTTTGTTACCGCAGCCCTAACAAGCTACTGCATTTAGCTTCGCTTTAAATCAAACAAGTTAGCAATTCTAATGGACTTCTTGAAGCTGTCCTCCAAAGCTCCAGGGGGAAAAAGGTGGGCCCTTGTGCTACACTGCTGGGTCAGAGAAGGAAGTAAGGGTGGCAGATGCTACTGCCACCACTGTGTGCCTGGATGGAAGCATTTCAATTCGCTCCACAAGGGCCGTGGAATAAATATGCAGTACAAGTAACTTATAATTTTGGATATAAATGTCTAAAGTGAGATTACCTCTCAACTTTGCACAATCACTTAGGCTTATTAGATTAGCTGATGTCTTGGTTGAATTTGACCTATTTTAAATAGATAGCAGATTTGGGCTTTTCCAATGTCCATATTTGTATGCCTAAGTCACAGCAAATTAGTTTGGCACATAAAAATAACACAATGCATCACAAATGCATCAGTGTGAAGCTCCTCTTTTAGACTAACACATCAATCTTGAACATGTACCACTGTGACTCCTGATGTCAGCATGGAAAAGATTGCAGACATGAGGCAATAGGGGGATGAAGAACCCTCCCATACTTTCTGCTCATTTTTTCTTTGAAGCTAAAACCACTCTTTAAAGTGTACTTTATTGGGCTGGGGATGTAGCTCAGTGGCACCGCACCTGCCTTGTAAGCGCAAGGACCTGAGTTTGAACCCAGTACGAAAAAATACATATATATACTTTATTAACTTTTAAACTGGTAATAGTAAAACACATGCTTTTATTATTCAAAAACTCATATCAATTTTCTATATCAATCCATTTATATTTTCAAAGGGTATAACTTTAAAAATAAAAATTACCCAAAGATAAACATCACTTAATACTTTTTGTGCCAGGGTTTTGTCTCTATTTTGTTATGAAATTGGCATCCTACTGTAAAAATCAATGTTTGTTTTAGTTTCCTCTGTAATATGCGTTTTGAAACCCACATCATTCTCTATTGTGTGGCTATTGCATCATTTATTTAACAATTTCCCAATTTTTGAACAATGGACATTTCTAGTTTTTTATAGTAAATGAGTTTCAGAGAACACTTTCATAAATAAATTCTTATATATGCTTTCTAATGCACTTCAGATTATTTGCAGAAGATAAATTCCTAGATGTAGAATTGTGGCATTCACCAGTTTGCTCATTTTAAAGATTTTTTTAGCACATTTCTATCAAAAGAGTATTATTATAATATTACAGCTTCATCAATTTGACAAACCAAAGATAATATCTTAGACAATTTGCTTTATTTCTATTTGATTTTTAGTGAAAGTGCATCTTCCCCATGTGGCTCTCATTTACATTTCCTGGTTAAAGGGTAATGGTCCTGAGAATGGTGCCCACAGCTGCTCACAACTGCACATACCCAGGTGACTGCCTGGCAAAGAGTCGGTCTTTAATCAAAGACAGGTGAAGAATTTGCCTGGTTTTTGCCATCTTTTAGAGGAATTTAATCTTTTCCTTAATGATGTGTACAGTGCCATTTTAAAGCAACAACATTAGTTGAGCATATTGTCATCCTCAACAACCCACAAGTTCTATGATGCAGATAGAAGACAAAGCGTGAATACTGAACACACAAGCAATAGCTTCTACTGCTGTCGTGTATCTTTCTCTTTTTCTCCTAAACTCATTGTTCCAAAATCAAGTAAATATTTAAAAGTTATGTAGGAGTACAAAGTACCTAGAAAAGTAAAAACAAAAAAAGAAAGAAAAACAGTGTTGGAAGACATTTCTTACCTAATTCTTTTTTTTTTTTTTTGGTACCGGGGATCGAACTCAGGAACTTGTGCTTGTGAGGCAGACGGCAGAACCACTGAGCTAAATCCCTGGCCCTTATTACTTAATTTTAAGACTTCCTCTAAACCTACAGAAATCAAGGCAGTGTTGGCATAAGGAAAGATATAGATCATTGGAATAAAACAGAAAATATGGAAATAGAACCACACATATATGGTCCACTGAGTTTTGAAAGATTATTTAACATTAACATCTTATAGAACATAAACTCAACTCAAGAGCAGAGGAAAAGATAGTGTTTTCAGCAAATGGTACTAGAACACCTGTTATCTGTATGTAAAAAATTAACCTCAACCCTTTATTTCCATACATAAAAATAGCTTGAAAGGATCTATGAAGTTAAATATGAAAGACTAAAACTATAAAACTTTAAGAAGACATTATAAGGGAAAATGTTCATGAATTTAGGGTAGGCAAGAATTTCCTAGGATACAAAAATCATGATGTATAAAAGAAAAGAATTGATAAATGAGATTCCATCAAAATTTAGAACTTTAAATGACATCGCTAAGAAAATGAAAAGTAGTCCTTAAACAGACCATATTTATAATACATATAACCTATAGCCAAAATATATAAAGAACTGTTAAGAGCTCAGTAACAGACACCCCACATAAAAAGTAGACACAAGAAGATGATAAATAGCCAGTAGAGCACAAGGAAAGGTGTCCAACACTAGAATCAGAAAAATACTAATCAGTACAATAACAAGATTGTATTATACACTCATTAGGGAGATGAAGTTAAAAGTTTTAAAAGAACAGATTTCAGCTTAGGTGTGAACCAGTTAGAACTTTCAAATACTGCTAATATGAATGTAAAATGATAAAACCATTTTGGAAAACAACATAGAAATTACTTGTATTACTATTAAGAACCAACAGTTCTGTTCTTAAGTTTTTACTTAAGAGGAATGAAAACGCATGTTCACAATAGATTTGTACCTACAAGTTGACTAACCCTTATCAGAAATTCTTCAGTCTGGTGTCCTCTGCGTCTTTGTAGTGTGGAATCAGGTGGCTGCCTGTCTGCAGCGCGGTGATTCGGAGTCTTCCGCGCGACTCAGGACCTCGGTAGGGCGTGCACAGACCTGCCTGTCTGCAGCGGGCTGATTCGGGGTGCTCTGTGCGACTCAGGACCTAGGAAGGGCATGGGCAGACCTGCCTGTCTGCAGCGGGGTGATTCGGCTTCTTCCTCGCGTGCTGTGTAGACTTTCAGTGGAGGTTTTCATGTCCTGGAAATCTATTTGCATCTGTTTTATGGATTCCATTTGTTTCCTATGTTGGGATTCCATCATGTTCCTCAGCTCCTCTCTAGATTTATTAATGATGTCTTGCACTAGGAGCACAATTTCTCCTGTTATCTGAGAAATTATTTCTGATTTCATTTTTTCCAGATCCCCTTTTGTTGCCAGTTCAGTGGGTCCAGGTGGTTGAGTATCAGAGTGTTCCATCTCATTTCCCTTTGGGGTTGCTGTAGGTGATCTGGAAGTGTGGTTTTGAGACTTATTTACGTGTTTTCTCATTTCGACTGGGGGAGCGGGGGCGTGCTGTTGGCGCCTGCGTGGATTACCTTCTCTGAGCTGGAAGAGGTGGGACAGGGGCCGGGAGCAGTGGTAGGGATGGTGACCCAAAAACCCTTTCCTGTGGGCTGGGAGCAGAGGGAGGGATGGTGGCCGGGAAGCCCCTTCCTCTGGACCAGGAGCAGTGGGATGGCTGCTCAGAAGCCCCTACCTCTGGGATGGGAGTGCTGGGACCCAGTACCATGGTCTGGTGGTCTGGTGTTCTCTGCGTCTTTGTAGTATGGAACCAGGTGGCTGTACAGAGGAGCGGGGAGGGGGGTGTCTAGTGGATTGCTGCCTGGGAGTGGGCTGATTGAGCATGTTCCGCCTGACTCGCAACCTCGGTAGTGCGTCGGCAGACCTCATTAGATTAAATCTTATTTTGCCATGAGACTATCTTTTATTGTACTCTGGATTCAATTTGTTGATGTCTTGTCTAGAGGTTTAAAAATCTATTTTTCTAAGAGAAATTTGTTTCTAGTGTCCTTTCCTGTGAGTCTTTACTCAGGCGTTATTCAACTTATAAACCCAGCTGGAGACTATGTCTTCTGGGCTTGGACAGCTTGGATAGCAAAGAAACAATAGGCACTTTGAAGGTCGGTACAATTCAATTTACAACTGAGCTAGTCTTGTTCTTTAGAAGTTCATCTTTTCTGTTTCCATTTCTTTTAACCATACTGTCTACTTACATTTCTTCAACTTCTTGGGTCAGTTTTGGTCATTTATATATTCCTTAAATTTGACTTATTCTCTAAGTTATCGAATTTGTTGCTATGAACTTGCATGGAGCTTCCTCTTAAAATTCCTTTATGTATCTATAATTATAGATACATATACTTTTATTCTCAATGCAATGTATTGCTATTTTCTCTCTTCTTTATTACAGTTTTTAAAGGTTTATGTATTAGATTGGCCCTTTCAAAGAAGCCAAACTTGGTTTTATCAATACCACTCTCTGGAGTGGGATGGGGATATTTTATTTGTTTTTAATCTTAATAGTACCCCCTTCTTGTTTCTTAGAAATTATTGGTTTTGTTTCTTGATTTAATGCTATATTATTTCATTTGTAATGGAAGTTTTATTAATAAATATTATTTGGATAATAAATATTATTTGGATAAAAATATCTTCATTGAGTCAAGTTTTAGATTCATCTCAAAGGCTTTGAAATGAGAGTTTCTATTTTTATTTTGTTCTAAGTAGTCCATAATTATTTCTTAAATGAGTACTTAAAGATAACGCATAACATCTGCTTGTCAGTTGCAAAGTTTTCTACAGGACTATTAAAACCAGCATGCTCACTGTGCTACACAAATCCTTATATGCTTAGGACAGTTTTGCACTTCCCACTATGCCAGGGGCTGAGGAACACACAGAACATCTCCCCCATGGTTGGTGTTGGCTGAGTCTCCTTTGATTTCTAAGAGTTATAGCCTCGGGCAATCATCCCAAAGCCACCTTGGATACTCAGAGTTCTGTGGTTGCTACATCTCTTCTGGGATGTTCCTTCCAATCATGGGCAACAACCCCTCTCTCTGTGGTTGTCACTCAGCTTCTGTGGCTCCTGATATTAACATGGAGGTGGTGGCTGTCTTGCATTCATTGAGCTGCTCTTTGGTGTCTGTCATGCCTACCTGTCTCTTGCAGGGTTTCTTCTGAGTGTCTACTGGTGTGGCTATATTTAGCTGGCATTTGCCTTGATTGATGCAGGTGGATGACATCAGTTCCTTCTGTGACATCTGTGTCATCCCCCTCACAGTGTCCAAGGACCATGTGGACCTGACATTCCTCTCTTCAAGTCCTGTGTGTTTTATATTCTTTCATTGTTTCCTTTCTCCTCTTTCCTGTCCATAGCCAGGATAACCAGCTTGACTTCATTTCTCCTGCCCTCACATATGGAAGTTATACTGCTTCAAATTGAATTCAGGAGCCACAATCTGTTTCCCCTGGACTCTGTAACTATATTCCATTTTCTCATAAAATGTAGTGTTTCAAAAGAAAAGCATAGTGACTGAGAACCCCCACATGACTCTCCCTCCTATAAAATGGTTTCTCCCTTCTCTAAAGGTTTATAAGACTTTTCTTTTATCTTAGAAATTCAGAAATTTCTCAACATGATTTATTTTCAATAATCTTAACTGTCTTCCAGTGAGGGTTGCCTAATCTAAGGACTAAAATCTTCCTGCAAATTAAAAATACATTTTGCTTATTTTCCTCTACCTCATCCCTTCCTTCTAAAACTCTGATTATATATACATATGAGATATTCAGGTGTCTCACTCATTGCTCTTATCTCTACTTCTTTTATTTCTTTCTCTCTTTCTTTGCTCTGATCTCTGGGTTAATTGCTTGAATTCATCTTCTTATTCATTACTTTTATTTTTAATAATGTATTTTATTGCTGAATTAAATTTGGGATAGTGATTTGTGCTAGTCAGCTTTCTGATACTACAACAAAATGCCTAGGACAATCAAAAGGAGGAAAGGTTTATTTTTGGCTCATGTTTCAGAGGTTTTCAATCCATCATCATTCTGCCATGTTGCTTGGGCTGTGTCAGCCCAGTAAACCATGACAGGAACTCATGGTGGAGGGGCCCTGTTTGCCTCATGGCAACCAAGCAAAGACAGAAACAGGAAGGGGCCAGGGTCCCTATATGGCCTTCAAAGGCATGCCCCAGTGACCTATTTTTCTTCCACTAAGCCCATCTCCTAAGGATCCCTCCACTTCCCAGAAGCACCATGGTCTACCAATATATGGGCCTTTGAGGGCCATTTAAGATCCAAACACTAACATAATTGTTGCAACTCACAGAGACTTCTCTTTCCCTATGCATTTCTCTCTGCCCAGCAAATAGTTCATAACATATTGCTAGAAGTTGGGCCCAGGATTTAGCTCAATGGTTCTGCTGCCTGCCTCACAAGCACAAGGTCCCGAGTTCAATCCCCAATACCAAAAACAAAAACAAAAAAAGCATATTGCTAGAAGTCTCCCTTAAACCTCATCTTATCCAAAACTGTGGCAATATCCCCTGCTTTTTTAGTGATTGCACTGAGAACCACACCTGTATATGACTAACATTCATCAGGAAATTAATCCACAGCTGACATTGTATTTCATGTGGTGCACAAGCTAACTCATTTAATCCCAAGGACTACATTGGTACAACCTGCACAACTGCTATTGCTAATCAGTCACTTCACAATCAGGGAGATTGAGCAGAGCTGTGGCTGTCACATGAGCAGGACCCAGATAGCATCTCTGTGCACCTCAATGTATCCAAAACTCCCAGCACCCCAGAACATGACTGAGTTTATCAGCTACACAAAGTGTGAAACACAAATCACAGGTACTTTTATATATGAAACTAAAAAATTACCAATTTTTAAAGATAAATAGTAAACACATAGAGCATGCACATGGCCTTTGGGAGACATCCCCATCTAGAATATAAGTGAACCCCTCACCACCCTACCCCACCGCTGCCTTTCACAACCCAACCTGTGATCACATGACCATGATCTGCTCCCACTCATCCAGAAATTATTCCAGCCTGGGCTGTCAAGTCTGGCCTTCTGGACCTTACAGCTCTGTTGCATATTTTATCTTAAATGTACATCTTTTGGCTATTTCAGTAGAATTTTAGAAAAGAGGAAGGGAAAACAACTGAGCTAAAATCAGCACCTTGAAAATGAGTCTTGGGCTAGGCATGCCACAGCTCCCAGCACAGAGAAGGCTTCTGGATCAGTGTGCCACAGCTCCCAGCACACAGTAGGCTTCCTGGTCAACCTTACACAGCTCTCAGTGCAGAGTAGGAAGCTTCCAGACCAACCTACCATCGCTCCCATCACAGAGGAGGTGAGCCATGCAGGCACCAGCAGCACCCCCACCCCACCATAGAGATGAGGAGACATGTAAACAAGCCTCAGAACCAGACTTCCAGGTCACCTACAGCAACCCCAAAGGGAAACAAAATGGAACAATCTGATAGTCAACCACCTGGACTCCCCTAAGTGGCAACAAAAGAGGATCTGGAAAAAATAAAATCAGAAATAATTTCTCACATAACAGCACAGATTGTGCCTCATAGTTCAAGACATGATTAATAAATCAACAGATGACACAGATAAAAAACAGAAGTCAAAAAAACAAAGAAACAAAAAAAGTATTGGCCCTGGGATTTAGCTCAGTGGTTCCACCCTATGCCTCACAAGTGCAAGGACCCAAGTTCAATCCCCAGTACCAAAAAAAAAAAAAAAAAAAAAAAAATAGAAGAGCTGAGGAACATGATGGAATCCCAACATAGGAAACAAATGGAATCTATGCAGCAGAATTAGCAATTGTGAAGACACAATTTCAGATGTAGAAGATAAGATTGCAATTAATGACCAGGAAAAGAAAAATTGCTCTAAAATTGTAAAGGAACATGAGAAATTAATCCAGCAGCTGCTAGACAATGCAAAGAAGAATAACATAAGACTGATTGGAGTCAATGAAGAAACAGGAGAGAGTGCAGATGACATAAAAAAACTGTTCACAGAAGTGATGTCAGAAAACTTCCCAAGCAGGGGAAAAGAACTTGACATACAGATAAGTGAGGCATATAGGACTCCAAATAGCCTTGATTAAAAAAAATCTACACATAGGCATATAATTGTTAAGATCCCAGAAACCCAACAGAAGAACAAAATTCTATAAGCAGTTAGAGAAAAGAAACAAATCACATACAAAGGAAAGCCCATCAGAATCACAGCAGACTTCCCAGTGCAAACCCTCAAGGCAGGAAGAGCTTGGAGTAACATATTTCAAGCCCTAAAGGAAAACAACCTCCAACCCAGATTGATGTACCCTACAAGACTATCTTTCAAAATTGATGGAGAAATAAGATACTTTCATGACAAAGAGCACCTTAGGAACGTCATGAATACCAAACCAGCACTTCAAACAATTTTAGACAAAATCCTAGGAAAAGACAATGAGGATCACAACCCCAGGAAGCCCAGCAGAATTAATCCACCAGGCATGACAAAAATTAAAAACAAAGGGGGAGAATCCAGCAAAAAGAAAAAGTTATGACAATGATAACTCAATATGTATCAGTTACAGCCATCAATGTTAATGGTCTCAACTCACCAATCAAAAGAAATAGACTGGCAGAATGGGTAAAGAAGCAAGATCCAACAATATGCTGCACACAAGAACCACACTGAATTCAAAAAGAAACTCATAGACTGAAAGTTAAAGGGAGGAAAACAATACTCCATGTGATGGGAACCCGAAAAAAATGCAGGAGTAGCTATCCTTTTTGCAGACCAAGTGGATTTCAAACCACACTGACTAAGAGAGACAAAGAAGGTCACTACATCCTTGTAAAGGGAACAATCCAAGAGGAAGAGATGACAATCATAAATATCTATGCACCAAACACTAGTGCACCCAACTATATAAAACAAATACTATTGGACATGAAAAATCATATGAACACTAATACAATAGTAGTGGGGGACTTCAATACCCCATTGTCACAAATAGGTAGATCAACTAGGCAAAAAATATGCAACAAAATACTAGAGCTCAATCAAATTCTTGAACAAATGAACTTAACAGATGTTTACAGAGCATTCCACACCACAAAATCAGAATACACATTCTTTTCAGCTGCTCACGGGTCATTCTCCAAAATAGACCACATACTCACTCATAGAACATATTTAAGTAAGTGCAAAGGAAGTTATCCCCTGTATATTATCAGACCATAATGCAGTGAAATTGGAGATCAATAGCAAAAGAAATGGCAAAAATTTCATAAACACATGGAAATTGAATAACACACTTCTGAATAACCAATGGGTCACAGAGGGATTTAAAGAAGAAATCAAAGAGTTCCTTCAATTAAATGACGATGACAATACAACATATCGGAATCTATGGGACACAATGAAAGCAGTCTTATAAGGGAAATTCATAGCAGTGAATACTCATATTAGGAAAACAGAATGAGCCCAATTAAACAACCTGATGCTGAATCTCAAGCTTCTAGAAAAAGAAGGGCAGGACAAACCCAAAGCCCATAGAAAGGAGGAAATTATAAAGATCAGAGGAGAAATCAATGTAATGGAGACTAAAAAACAATACAAAAACCAATCAAGCCAAGCATTGGTTCTTCGAAAGAATAAACAAAATTGACAAACCCCTAGCCAACCTTATCAGAAAAAGGAAAGAAAAGGCCCAAATTCATGCAATTAGGAATGAAAAGGATGAAATTACAAAGGACCCAGCAGAAGTCCAGAGGATCATCAATACCTACTTTGAGAACCTATACTCCAATAAGATGGAAAACACAGAAAAAATGGACAGATTCCTAGATACATATGAATTACCAAAGTTGAATAAAGAAGACCTAAAAATTCTAAACAACCCAATATCAATCAATGAAATTGAAAACATAATTAAAAACTTACCAACTAAGCAAAGCCCAGGTCCTGATGGCTTCACTGCTGAGTTCTACAAGACATTTAGAGAGGAACTACTGCCCCTCCTGTTTAAACTCTTCAATGAAATTGAAAGGGAAGCAATACTCCCAAATTCATTCCTGGAATTAAGCACCACCTTGATCCCCAAAGCAGAGAAAGACGCAACCCAAAAAGAGAACTATAGGCCAACCTCACTAATGAACATAGATGCAAAAATCCTTAATAAAATACTGGCAAATAGAATGCAGAAGATCATCAAGAAGATCATACATCCTGACCAAGTGGGATTCATCCCAGGGATGCAAGGATGATTTGACATATGCGAATCAGTAAATATAATATACTACATCAATACAGCTAAGGATAAAAACCATATGATCATCTCAGTAGTTGCAGAAAAAGCATTTGACAAAATCCAACACACATTTATGATTAAAATGCTACAAAAAATTGGAATAGACAGTCTCTACCTCAATCTGATAAAAGCCATCTATGAAAAACCAACAGCCAATATCATACTACATGGTCAAAAACTGAAAGCCTTCACACTCAAATCAGGAACAAGGCAAGCATGTCCACTATCACCACTCCTGTTCACTATAGTTTTCAAAACCGCCATGGTAATTAAACAAGAGAAAGAAATAAAAGGAATAAAAATAGGAAATGAAGAAGTCAAATTGTCATTATTTGCAGATGACATGATGCTCTATATAGAAGACCCCAAAAACTCCACCAAAAGTCTTCTAGACTTAATAACCAAATTCAGTTAAGTAGCTGGATACAAGGTCAACACACAAAAATCAATAGCTTTCCTCTACACAAACGACAGACTCACTGAGAGAGAAATAGGGCAAATAATTCCTTTCACAATAGCATCCAAAACACTGAAATACCTAGGAATCTACCTAACGAAAGAAATCAAAGACCTCTTCTCTGAAAACTATAGCACTTTGAAAAGAGAGATTGAAGACGATATCAGAAAATGGACAGACATCCCCTGCTCCTGGGTAGGAAGGATTAATAGAGTGAAAATGGCCATACTTCCAAAACTGCTATATAGATTCAATGCAATCCCAATTGAAATCCCAGCAGCATACTTCACAGGCCTTGAGAAAACAATCCAAAAATTCATTTGGAACAAGAAGAGACCCAGAATAGCAAAAGCAATTCTAGGTAACAGAGACATGGCAGGGGGTATTACAACCCCCAACTTGAAACTATACTACAAAACTACTGTGATAAAAACACCATGGTACTAGCAAAGAAACAGACCTGAGGACCAGTGGAACAGATTAGAAGATGCAGAAACAACTCCAATCACACTCGACCATCTCATCTTTGACAAAGGAGCCAAACAGCCTCATTGGAGGAAAGATAGCCTCTTTAATAAATGGTGCTGGAGAAATTGGGTTTCAACTTTCCAAAGATTAAAACTAGACCTATATCTCTCACCATGCACTCAACTAAAATTGAAATGGATTAAAGATCTAAATATTAAAACAGAAATGCTGAACAGGCTGGAAAAGAGGTTAGGTGGAACTCTTGAAGACATTGGTGTAGGAAAAGATTTTATCGACAAAACCTCAGTTGCTTGTGAGCTAGCACAAACAATCAACAAGTGGGATCTCTTCTTATTAAAAAGCTTCTGCACAGCAAGAGAAACCACCAGTAGTGTGAAAAGACAATGCACAATGTGGGAAAAAATTTTCACCAGCAGTCCTTCAGACAAAGGTCTACTATCTGGAATCTATAAAGAACTTTAAAAAGTCAGACCTCCCAAATGTAAAGACTCAATCCGAAAATGAGCATCTGAAATGAACAGACATTTCTCAGACAAAGAAGGTAGAAATGGCAAATAAACATATGAATAAGTGTTCAACATCACTGGTCATTTGAGAGATGTAAATGAAAATAACAGAGATTCCACCTCACCACAGAAAGAATGACTTATAGGATAGATGAAGACAGAAAAGGTGTTTGATATTAGGAATTTGGGAATAGGATTTTAGGATTTAGGATGAAATTCTCAGCACTGGAGTCTAGTGTATTCAGAATGTACTGAATCTCAGATAATCTCAATGGAAGCCAAGATGTCAGGAGCTCTTCCCTCAGGACCATGGTGACAATTCATTAAGCAACTTGGACCGGGAGGAGGGGCCGTGGTGTCACAGGCCCTGGACAGTTTGTATAAAAGAGGTCACAAAATCTGAGAGAGAAAGAGCAATAGCTTGAAATCAACACTCTGTCGTTGTCCACTTCAGTGTGAGAGAGGAAATTGACCAATTAGTTTTCATAAGAAGACACTGGGCTGACAGATCTGTTTCCCAAAAAGCTTTTACATCTAAGTTCCCCATCAAACATTTTTTGGATATTCTTTTTGGGAAAATGGGCCATCACCTTATATTTGAGGTCACTTTTTCTTTGGGTGGATTTGGTATAAGGTGTCATGTAATCTAAAAGAGTATGATAGATTTTAAGGGAAAAGTGGTCATTTCATTTTATAACCAATTCTCTTTTTGACCTTTTAAAATGCCAAACTTGTAAACAATAGATATTTGGCTGCATATAGCCTTCTTGTTTATTAGCAAGTTGAAATTGTGACTTGGCTGTGTTGATTTCAATTAAAGAGTTTGAAAGATGTTGTTGCTTTCTATAATTTTTGGTGCTAGAAATATGTGTGTGTGCATGCATGTGTGAGTGTTTGTGTGTGTGTATGTATTGCTTACAGTAAAGTTGTTAGAAATCCCCAAATTGAAATATCCCCCATATTTATCTGCAACTAGGATGTAGGAGATCAAATATAGAGAGTCAAATTTTTTAAAGTACAAAAGTAAGTAAAATGAAACATTTACCTGACTTCTCTCTATAACTTGCCCCTGCTTGACATAGAACTTCAAGTAACCCCTGACCTTGAGGAAACAAGAATTTTCTTATTGAGTTTCAGTAGGGAACTCCTTGTTCAAGTCAAAACAGTTACCTGATACTAAATTTTCCTTCACTGTACAATTCCATGACCCAATATCTTTTCCCCAACTCCCTTCCAGCCCATGTCAGGTTCTATCAGTTATTCTTCATCATTCTCCCTGAGCATATTCAAATTTACCAACACTTTTTGCAGTTTTCAGTTACTGTTGTTCACTATTGCTTCTGCTATCCCATTCCTCTCCTCCAAACTCCCTTGGTAGTTCTTTCAGTGAAGGTCTATAGCAAGTACATACTGGGGTCCCTATGTGTCTGAACATGTTCTTCCTATCATGTTTACTCTTGATTAAAAGCTTAGTAGAGAACAAAATTTTAGGTTTCCCTCTTTTGCCTCAAGAGATGGTGAAGCTATTTTCTACCTTGTTAAGGACAGAGACCCTTTCCCAGCTCTTGGATTTATACTGGGAACCAGGATCCAACCCACATTGTGAACGATGTTTGCATGACTCCAGTTCTCACAAAGATTTTAAGGACTCCATTTGAATAAATTTATCCAGTACTGGATACAACAGCATTGAGAGCTCCAGACCTCACTATTTTCCAATATGTTGCTGCTATTGTGGTTGTTTTCTGTTTCTGTTTGATGATGAGATTTCTTCCTTGATTTACCATATGGTAATATATTTAGTTACCTTTGCCTTAGTCCATTTTCTGTTGCCATTACAAAACACCTGAATTTAAGTGATTTATAAAGAATAAAAGTAATCTGATCATGATTCTGGAAGCATGGCACTGGCATCTTCTCAGCATCTACATCATATTGCAATGCAAAACATCATGTGGTGAGATAAGAGTCTCTCTTCCTCTCCCCATGAAGCTTAAACATAGATTAGAACTGACTCTTTTTTCTTTACTTATTCCTCTTATTCCTAGCATTTAACACATTGCCTATAATAACAGGCATTCATTAAACCTTTGTTAGATAAATAAATAAGTTTACAAAAACACTTTATTAATTCATTGGTTGGGTAATTAGCCAAGTCTTGCAGGTTTACCACTGTATCATACACACAAACATTAAAATAATACTACTGCAATTAAGTTGAACACGATTTCTTTCTTTACTGTCTACTGTCAGGCATTCTCACTGTCAATGATGCAGTCTTTTCTTAGCTAGACATTTTTCTGCAAAAGTGTCACTCCCACAATGAGGACAGAATTTGCATGAACAGCATTTCCATCCTAAATACTGGATTTACTAGTATGAACTATTTGTATAGGACTTTTTTTGAAACACAATTATATGGACAATACAAATCTCATCTCCCTTCAGCTTACTAGTATTGGCAATTCAATTTGCACTGAGTTTATGAGAACAAATTTAGCTCCTTGGTTGTCTCTTTGTTTGTAGATAAATTATTATGTTAAGGAGATGGCTCATTTTCAACTTCGTATTGAGATTGAACATGTGAAGCATGTAAAATATAACAATAAAAATGAAAATAAGTCCTTTGGTGAGTGAGCCTGTCTACTGACTGGCAGAAAAGCCTGAACTTTCTGAGAGAATCATTTGACTCCTCTAACAAAGGATGTCTCCAACAGGTGAGGACTTAGTGTATCTCTCAGACAACAGAGTTTGAAAGCAAAACTGCTTTTTTCCAAGTTTAAATGTGTGAAGATCTGACCGGTCCTTGAAGAGATAGAAAGCTAATGAGAAGTGAGAGAGGGGACCCTATTCCCTGGGGGTGGGGACTCCTTACATCTCTCATTATCTCTCCATCTGTCCAAAAACCTGAATCAACCTTTTGGGTTCGGTTAGGGTTAAATTTGGAGGGTTCCCCCAACGCTCTCATGCACTCAGAGGTGAGGCTTTTGGAAGGTGACTGGATCCTGGGGGAGCTGTGCTCATCAGTGGCTTCATCTACTACTGAGTTCAGCAGTTGAGTGTGCTGTTAAGAGAAGGGGCCTGGGAATAGGCAGGCCAGTGGGCTGTGATCTGGAAGGGTGCATCTCCCTCCTCAGCTCCTTCCTTCCCACTCTGCTTCCTGACCATGGTGACATGAGCAACTTTCTTCCACCATACTGTTTTGTAGTTGAGGCTTCCAACCATGGACTGACACTTCTAAAACTGTGAGCCAAAATAAACCTCTCTTCCTTTCAACTGTGGGTGTCCGGTATTGTGTCCCAGTGATGAAAAACTGACTAAAACAGGTTCATTACCAGAAATACTTTCAGTGATTCCAATTTTTTTATGTTCCAAATGTTTATATTATTCTGAATTCTTATGTAAAGAGTACATAATAAACTGCATAGAACTATTTCTGCACTGATATTTTTCCTGAAGAAACTGTCAGACCTAATCATAATGCTTTATTATAGTAAAGTCTCCCTTGCAAATGTATTAGTACTTAGAAAAAGCTTTATAATCCAAATGTCATGCATCTCTCATTTAGATAGCTAATTTGAGAAGAGATTGACTCATTCCTTCCTTTCACTAAGGCTGGTATGATATGGTAAATTTTTTTCATTGACTTATTTAGCTAGGTCAATCTAGAAACAAGGGTACCAACCATGTTAAGTTGTAAGATTATGCCATCTTTTCTAATTTCCTGTTTCATGAAGAATTATTTCACTGACTTTATCCTGTTTAATTTTGGGGACCCCTTTCCAAGCACTGAGAATGCAAAATGGAATAAGGAATCATCTCTAACCTCAGTGAATTTTCAGGCTAATGGACAAAAATATCATAGAAACATTTTTATAACCTTTAAAATCAAGGATGTAGAGTAATTAATTCTCCTTTGTAACCAGAGATGGATAGAAGTTTGAGCTGAGGAGCTGAAGTTTAAGCTGAGAGTCTCAGAGGAGGAGAGAAGAGAGTCAAAGGCCATTCTGAAGTGAACAGCACAGTCAGAGGTAATGAGCCATTAGGCAAAAGGAGATGCAGAAGACTGTGGTCGGAGGATGGTGGCAGCAGTGGCAGGAGATGGGTAGGGCCAGAAAAGGAGTTCTAAGAACTCTGTGGATACAAGGGGGTGACAACTGTCCATATTTACATGTGGCTTCTGCCAAGCCATATCAAGCAAAGGAAAACCTTCTATGCATTTTCCAAGATTTTATTGAGTTCCCTACCATGTATCATCAGTATTCCAGGTCCTGGCCCTGCAACAGACTCCCTGATATCATAGGGCTTATATTCTAATTGGGCAAGATAGACAAAAACAAAAAAAATGCAGTAAGTGAAAAGGAATATATTAAGAAATGGTAAATATTATGCAGAGTGTTAAAGCTGGATAGTGTGATGGAAGATAACCAGGTAGGGCAATTAGGGAAAGATGGTCAAGGAGGGTCACACCAGAGTTTATTTTTAAGCTAAGAACTGCATAAGAGAGAAACAGAGGCAGACAGAGAGAGACAGAGACAGAGACAGAGAGCTAAACATGCAAAGATCTGCAGAAAAAGCAATCCAGGCCAAAGTGCAAAGATTCCGAGAACAGAACAAATTCCATGTTTTAGGGGTAGAAAGAAAGCCCTGGTAACTTGAGTGTAGAGAGTTTTGTATATGTATTTGGTAGCTGTTGCTGGATAAGAAACTATCCCAAAATGGAATGACCTAAAACAATGATTTCTTTAGCTACTATAACTTGTGCATGTCAATAATTAAGACTGAGCTCATCTAGGTGGCCTCCTCATGCATTTGTGGGCAGCTGGGGCTTAGGCAGGCAACTCTGTTGATCTTAGCCAGGAACCCAAGCCTAAAACATCTGGAGCCTTGGCTGAGATATCTGAATGGACTTAACTCTGCTCCTGTAGTCCTTCATCTTCCAGTAGGCTAGCCCAGCTCGGTGACACTCCAAGATGCTGAGGAGGGTTGTGGCTGCCAGGCCTCGGGCGGCCCAGCCCCAGAACTGCCATACCATCACTTCTTCCAGATTCTACCACAAAGTCACATAACAGCCTCGACCAAGTGTGCCATCCAAAAATATTCCCTGGGGCCGGGGATTTAGCTCAGCGGTTCTGGTGCCTGCCTTGCAAGTGCAAGGTCCAGAGTTCAATCTTCGGTACAAAAATATATATATATATATTCACTGAGCTGGTCGTGGTGGCATAAGCCTGTAATCCCAGCACTCTGGGAAGCTGAGTGAGGAGTTTTACAAGTTTGCCCAGCCAGGGCAACTTAGCGACTTAGCCAGACCAGGTCTCAAATTTAAAAAAAAAAAATGTAAAAAAGGTTGGGAACAGGGCCAGGGATCTAGCTTGGTGGCACCGTGCCTGCCTCGCATGTGCAAGGTCCTGAGTTCGATCCCCAGTACCAAAAATGGGTTGGGAACATAGCTCAGAGTAAAGTCCCTTTTGTTCAATCCCAGTACCACAAAAAAAAATATGGAATTAATTAATTAAATCATCCTTCAGGATAGAGGAAATAAAAATAAAAAACTATCAAAAAAGATTCAATAGTCAGAGTAGACTGTAGTCCATTAAGTAAAAAACAAATCTATTTTGAGACCTTCTAATCTCAGCACTGTGTACTAATGAGCACTGTAATTAAAAAAAAATCTCTGCCCTTATGAAAAATTGTCAATTTCTACTCTGCATTCTAGTAGATATTGAAATATTTCCATTGAAAATATCTGTTATTTAAATCTATTTAGTACTAAATAGATGTTTCATTTCCTGGGAAATTTTCATTGAAGTGGAATACCTTATTTCCTAATAATTCCTGATAAATATTACATGAATATCCTATGCATATATTTCTTAAAGTTTAAGCATTTACAACTTGATTGTTATCTCTTCAGGAGCATGGAAGGGGAAAACAGGGTTATCACCATCTATGTGGAAATGTAAATGGCTAGTCTTCCAAGGTGACCCAGCAAGTAGATGCCTGAATCTAAAAGTGGGTGATTTACCATTTCACTCTGGGAGAATGTGAAAAAGTTCTCAACTTTTAGGATGTACCTTCAGCCATTAAACCACATGTTGACAATGATAGATGTCTCTTGGTTATGTGGTTTATAATGGCCAGACAGGGGCCAGGACAAGAACCTATATCTTCTCATCCTGTGCAGTCTGTTTGATCCTGCCAGGAATCCAGACCTGAGAGAAATAGGAGATCAAGAATTTTATAAGACCCCAAACGATGGCTCCAAACCTGATGCAATGGCTTTAGGGATGTCTCCAGACAATGCTGCTTTTTCTCTTTCCTCCTTCTGTACCTGTCATATGCTCTAAATGCTGCTAGAATGAGCTCATTAGAAGATCTGGGGGACAGTTAGACTTCCTCTCCCCATGCAGTGTATGCCCTGAAAAAAGGACCCAGATCAATAAGATATGTCCCACTCTGTTTTAAAAGCCTGACCGCTTTACTCTGCACCCTTTCTCATGGAGAATTCTCTATTTTAGCTGCAAACAGGGATTCATCAAAGGTTCTTTCCAAAGTGGATGATGCTGAAAGGCAGCTTCTCCTTTTTCAGGTTTATAGACTCAATTTTATGAACTTCAAAACTCAGAAGTCACCTTTGCACTCTGGCCCCATCTTTCTGCGAGGTCCAAATTCTGCAATCACTGTGGGTACAGTCACCATGACAATGAGCCCAGGAGCTAGGCAATGGAACCACAGACCCTTCATTGCCTATGCAGTAGTCCACCCTCTCCTCCCCTCCACCAGCACTTTACTCTTTAAGGGTCATTAACAAACCATTCATTAGGAACCAGTTAATGCTTTTCAAATGTACTCCCAAACCTATTGATTCATTTGATCCATATATCAACCCTGGAAATCAGCAGGCCAAATATTAGCATTTTTAATAAATGAGAAAGTGAGAGACAGTGTGCAAACAACTAGCTCAAGAACAAACAGAAACCCCAGCATTGCCAGGACAACAAAAGCTCATCCAATTGGCCCTGCCCAGAGACTCTCCTTCCTCTCAGCAGAGGTGACCTTCAAGGCCACAAGGGGATAGGCACAGTGAAACAGTGGGCCACCATGGAGTGTCCCCAAGATCATTTTAGCTATGGCCACCATGTCGGCCCCAAAGACATTACAGTCAAGTTAAGGAATAGAGCAGGGAAATCTAAAACTGTGAGACTTATATGTCCCAAACCCAAGTCTTTTCCTTTTCCTTTGAGGTTCTTCCCACATATTATCCCACTTTGTTTTCTAAAAAGAGAATTTGGGTCACTATCTTAGAGTATCTTCCTCTCTGAAATCACCATCAGGATGAATGCTGTCTGTCAAAAATACAAAGGAAAGAAGGGGACCAAGACATGGAGAGAGGGGCGAAGGAGAGGAGGGACAGGGACATAAAAGAATTAAGGTGTGCTCTGTACGTGTACCAGTTCCTCATGATGAATGTAATCATTATGTACTGCAAATGTGTACTAATAAAATAAAACTAAAAAAATACAAAGGAAGCCACATAGGTGATCTTATCTCTTCTAGAAATCACATTTTAAAAAGACAAGGCAATTAAAATGTAATTTTAATCATGTATTTCACGTAGCCCAACATACCCAAAATGTTATCATTTCAACATATAATCCATATTCTAAAAATAGGTGAGTGAGATATTGTTGTCCGTATTTTCATTTTTAGTCTTCCAAATCAAGAATGTATTTTGCACTCATAGGGCACCACTTGGGACCACCACATCTCAAGGTCCTGACAGTCACATGAGGGGGAACACAAGAGTTATTCCTTGGATCTTGTGGTACTGGCCTTTCAGAGATATGCTCACCTTCCTCCAGACCAGAAGGAATCCAAAACAATTCACATTCTGGTCCTCAAGAGGGCCACATGATGCCCCGGAGGGAACAGCTGACATAAGGCCTCGTCGTGGCTTACTTTGCTGGGAAAAGCAGAGAGACTGGCAAACAGGACAAGAGCCCACTGCCTCCTCCTTCCCAACCTCTCTACCCAACCTGTTTGCATCCCAGAGAGGGAGAGGCCTCCCAAGTTGCTTTCTGGGTCACTGCTGGCTGATTCACACAACAATAGGCCATAATTTATAAGGTTTGTCTCTGCAAGTCAACTATTACTAATGGCAGGCCCACATTAATGTTGACGCCCACAGAGTGGAAGATAAAAGGGTGGACGTTTGTTTGGTCAACCTTTGAAAACTT
Source organism: Heterocephalus glaber (assembly GCF_053883595.1). Taxonomy (NCBI): domain Eukaryota; kingdom Metazoa; phylum Chordata; class Mammalia; order Rodentia; family Bathyergidae; genus Heterocephalus; species Heterocephalus glaber. The sequence goes on along the minus strand of NW_028258330.1, from coordinate 5,908,520 downwards.
CAGGCCCAAATCCATTTACAGAACATACCCTAATAGATAAATGAGGTGCAGGTCATGTGTACCTGACTGTAAATGAATAGCTCACATACACAAGGTAAGCTCTGAAAACTCCATTTTTCAACCAGAGCAGCAGTGACTAATGACATGCTTTTGTTTCTAGCCAGGACTAAGTGCCTCTTTCCAGTAGGAAATAGACCTGAGCCTTGCCCCTAACCCATTTCCACCCCAAAGAGACTGAATTACTGAGAGTATTAACATATGTTGCCAGACAATTGTGCAGGTGATCAAAAACAGCAATTTTAGCCATTAAACTCTATCTTGAAATAGCACCTCACTAGACAAATGGATGTCTCCGTTAGCAATTTTCAGGATTTCAAATCTTCTTTGACTTCCTTTCTACTTGGCTTATTATTTTAAGCTTCAATAGGCAACAACTTGGCTATATCAGAGGAAAACCAGAGCTAGGCTTGAAAAGAGTCCTGGGAAATCTATATTCAACTCCAGAACAGGAGTGGGAATGAATCAAGCTGGGCAGATTTTTCCAGATTTACAGGAAATGAAATATTTCCAGGTGGAAACCTCTTTCATTTGGAAGTTGTGTGCCCTGAAAGGGTACTTCCTGAATTATGCTGCGATATGACCAAGTTGTGGGGGACAGTCTTAAGTTCCCAAGGTAGCCCAAAGACTAGGAACAGGTCAGCTTCTGGCTTCTTGCTGGGAAGGTGAGTTTGTTTGTTCTGCTTTTATTGCACATTAAGCCAAATAAACCCAAAGGTACCAGTTGTTACTTTTGAATGACTTTTAAAATTATACCTCTGGTAGGGTGTATTGATTTATTCCATTGATTTTTTTTTTTTAAGGTCCTTTCCAATTCTCCAGTATCTGCAAGTCACTGGCCTCAAAAATTAGATTTTCACATGTTTCTTCACCACTTATTATCAGGTCCTTCTTAAATGTTTACAAATCTAAGTGTGAGTCCTTCAGGTTTGTGGTGCCTAGTGTTCCTTATATGTTGTCTAAGTGGCTCTTCAGGATATGTTGTTAAATTGTAGAAAGAATTTTAGCACAGACCTAAGGAAGGATTTCTTTGCAATCAGAGATAGTAAACTCTGAAAAACCTTTTAAAATCTTTTCTGAAATAAGCCAGGAAAATAAGCAATGAGACTCATCTATTGGTCTCCCAAAAACTCTGTGCAGCCTTCTCTGCACATCTCTCCAGCCAGATCCCAGGGCCCAAGGACCAAGGACGGTGGCTTCCGGGCCCCCTCCAAGGGGCCTGTGAATTTAAGAGCTGCCTGACTTTCAAAACTCTTGGCAAAAGGCAGTCTTCCCAGGTATCTGTGGGAGGGAAGTGCAAACTTGGTTCATCCTTGATCGCTTTCTGACCGGGAAATCCCAGAGGGGCGGGGCGCTCTGGCTGCGGATGCGAGGTAGTTTGCGCTCTTCTGAGGGGAAATTGAGTCGCATCCTCTGGCCAGGGCTGGTGAATCTGCTACCTTGCGCCCCCTTCCTCTGTGTCCCCACCGAATTCGACCCCTCGTGGACCCCAAAGAACTGGCAGGGAGAGGCCATAGGGACCCCGGATGGAGAGCGAGGTGGAAGGTGCCCGTCAAGGATGCGCTGTCCTTTCTCCTCACAGGCTCCTTTCCTGGTATCTGTCACTTTCTCCGGCTGCATCCCAGCTGTCCCCAGGCGACTCACACCTGCCGGACAAGCAGGAGCAGGGTCTAAGGGCTCCCTGAACACAGCTCAGGCCCGGTCCCAGCGCTAAAGATTAACCACCCGGGATCCCCCGGAGTCTTTATTAAGGACTCTGTCATTACGGCTGACAACCGCTCATTACAGCCAGAGCAAGTGTGGTTACCGAGGTTAAGGACGCTTCTCAAGTCAGGCTGCTGGGCTCCATTCCTGAGCTTCACCTCTTTCTGGCTGGTTCCCCACTGTCAGAAGGGGATCCCCACAGTCCTGACCCCTAGGATGGCTCCTCAGCACCCTGTATGGACAAATTATGCCTGCTTTGTAAGTATCATCTTCCCTCCCCACAGTCCCTGCCCTCACAGGGGCTGTTGTTCATCCTTCCCAATTGTACTTACCCCAAAGTGAGAAAAAACACAATGAAGTTGTTGAGCCAACTCTTTCTATGTAAAGTTGAATGTGTGCATCCGTGTCTATATGTGTGTACAGATCAGCCTCTGTGAGTGCAGTGTCCACACATAGGGTTGAGGACAGCATCTCAGGCAGAGAAAGCATGCATTCCCATCAGCAATTTTGAATCATAAAACAGCATCGAGTTGTGCTTAATCAATAAACTCACATGACTCCTCCCTTTCTCCAAAGGCTGGCTGTGGCCCATACTGAGGTGTGTGATGTTTTGATGTGGCAGCTAGATTGTAAGAGTGGATGGTGTAGGGAGACTCTCTACTACATAAGTAATTCTCAGGCTCCACGCTGTCTGGTTTGCAGACAAACCCAACCCAGCAGCCAAAAGTCATTAAATATTAACTCCAATATTTCCTAACCTAAGAATGCTAATGGGAGCGTTTCTTACAGGGCACTTTTTGCTCCTTCCCCATTACCCAGCTATTTGAGGTTGTCACATCTTCTTTTCCCACCCTGACACATCCTGTTCCCAGCATAGTCTGCCCCGAAGTCTCCTTTCCTCTCTCCTCAAACCTTTCCTCCTGCAATCACCGAGTTAAGTAAATCAACTTAGCCTCTCCACGCACATTAATCTCCTCTCAGCTTCAAAGTCTCTGTAATAAAGAATTGGGAGCTGACTCAACTGTTCCCCAGTACAAAGTGGTGGGCCTGAGGGAGAGAAATGTGCATATGCGTACATAAATAATTCTTGTCCCTATTAAACTTTCTCTCCTGGAACATCCTTGTGAGCTCTGCAAATAGAAGTCTGACTCTCATTCGAGTTCTTCCAAACACCTTCCATTTCCTGTGGATCCCTCTTCCTTTACTTGTCTTACTGAAATGAGGTTCATTTCTCAGAATTTACACTGTGTTGCCTGGCTGGTTCTAGCTGTGTTCATTAATGTCCCTTTGCCAAACTTGGATCTTGAAAACAGGCAACTAAATCTTCATTTATTAGAAGTGTTTTTTTCTTCCACTAGCAGCCGCTATCTATTGCTCTTCACTGCAATATAACTGACCCCATCCCTCCACATTCCCTTGAGATGCTGCAGTTGTCCTTTTTTCATTTGAGCCCCTATTGTCAGACATTCTTTAAGAGAGGAGAAATAAAAAGTAACTCAACATAGAAATAAAATATTACCCACAAATAAAATTGACATGGGAAGAGTTTTTTCACAAAACAAAAAAACAACATATGAAAGGTGAAAAATAACAAAGACAATTATTTTTTTTAAAAGACTTGGATGCAAGAAAGACAATTAGGGAATGTCTGGAAAAAATCACAACCAAATAGCTAGAGGATAGCTGGTAACAGAGATGAAGGTATAAATCAGAAGACAATTTTAAAACAGAAAATGCTGACTCTATTTTACAGTGAGTCTTTTTAAAACTTCTGGGTTGTTCAAACTTGTTTTGATGTGTCAGACATCCCCAGTGTCCATCCTGAGCTCCAGATGCAATGTCGTTGGACAGATGAGTATGTTGTAAGATCTGTCATCCAGGTTCATGCTGATTTACTTGCTTACAATAGGCTTCCGGCTGGAACATAGTTCCAAATGCCAAAGAAAATGAGGGCAGAACACCACATCCAGTTCCATTTCCATCCATAATGTGGACAAAGAGAGCTCAGCCCTTGAACTCTAGCCCTTGTGTGTCATTTAGAGATTCCCAGGAGCCATGTGCCTGCCCTCCATGAGTTGAGCGATGTCACTGTCTCTTGATGAATGGGTATTTGAGACCCAAAATGTATTGAGGTCTACTTGCTTGCCATCACATTTGCATTTGCCCAAGATCCATATAGGATGGAAAATAACATTGCCAATCCCTGTTCCAAAGGCAGAATGTGTTCTAAATCATATATGACCTGAGGAATGTCAAGTGGCTGAATCTGCAGTGTGGGGGTTGTTTTGATTTAGTTTATTTTGGCCTAAGTCAGGAATCAATGAGTAAATTTGTCATTTTCTAAACGATGTGGCCCCAGACCACTTGTGTCTGGTAGCTTTTCATCTCCACAGGACATTCCACTCAACTTCTGCCATCTGCCAGGGATGCCCACAAATGTCAAAGTTCTGCCTCTGCTTTCAAGACCTTTGAATAAGCTTCAGGACCACAATTTACTTCTATTGTCATTTCTTTGGGGAAACCAAGGGGAATAATCTGCTACTGTGAAAGAGAAGCCCCTGGGAAGAGTACATACACAATCAAAACAGCCAGGGCAGGATCACTCCATTCATCCACAAGCAGAAAGAAGGGGAAAGAGAGAAAGAACAACCTCATTTCATGATGTGCAATGTTCATTTTTGAGCTAATGTTCTAGGAAGGAGCAGATTTATGGGAAAAACATATGTTTGTTTTCATCACATAAAAGGTAGGCAAGCAAGAATTAATCATTCATTAAAGAATCAACTGGAAGAGGAGAAATTCATTTCTAATGATAAGTATGGCTATTTTTATGCCTGGCTTCATATAATTCCCCACTGTAAATAATTGCCAACCTCTGCTCCTACAAGAAGTTGGAGTGCAGAACTAAAAATGAAAAGTCTCAGGAAGTCAATGTTAGCTATGTAGCAAACCACCAAGGTGGCACAGAGTTCAACAATAAGCATTTCTTCACTCACAATTGTCTGGCTCAGCAAGTTAGGATGGGTTCAGTTGGGTGGATCTTCTGCTTGTCTTGCCTAGAGTCATCCACATAGGTACATCTGACTGATTTTAACTGACCTTCCTCAAATTTCTGGTTTCCATGTTGGCTGTTGTCTGGGAAGTCAAGGGAATGTACTTCATGTCTCCAACAGGTGATCCTAGGTTTAGTCACATGTTGGTAGTCACAGTGTTCCATGATGGATGGAGAGGGGACAAACCCCATTGCCCAAGCACTTTTCAAGACTGCTAATAGCATATTTGCTGTGTTCCATTTGGACAAAGCAAGCTATATGGTGTCATCGTCACTTTCCTGCTGCTGGGACAAAATACCCAAAATCCACAACTTAAAGAAAAAGAAATTTATTTGGCTCACAATGAGTTCAGTCCAAAGTCATCTTTTCCAAGGCAGACATGCATGGTGTAAGAGCATGGTGGCCTGAGACTGCATTTGTAACAAATTCCCAGAAAGGACTAGCAATGCACCTTTGGTGAAGAGCCATGCTTTGAGTGGCAGGACTCTGGGAGTTGGTCTTTCATATCCAACTTCTCATCTCTCATCATTTTCAGCCTCTGAACACACTTCTCCTCCTTGACATCACCACTCCTCCCAGCAATGAGTCCCAGGACTATGATGCTCCAGAAAGTCCCAGGAGAGCTCCCCTATTGCAAAAGCTGTACCCCAGGAGATGCTGTGTACTCAGAAATAATATAGGATTCATAGCACATGTTCTGAAACAAAGGATTGTACTCCACCATGGACCCCAGGGAGATTCCTCCTTCCTGGTATCTGTCTTCTTTTCATAACTGCAGTTATCAACCCCTGAGGTTGAGGAGGGCTGAATCCCCAGTCCCTGGCCAGACCACTTTATCCAAAGATAGGCAAGTGAGAAGAAAAGAGAAGGAAGACAGTAAAATGTATGTTTCCAAGCAAATGACCCCTGGAGGCATCTGGGGCTCAGGCAGAGCAGGCCTCAGACTAGTCCTACACAATGGGGAGGAGCAGGTATTTACAGACCCACACCCTGCTGGGTTCCACCTAAACTAATTTTCCCCACTTGAGGGTTTCCTATCCTTGGAGAACTAACCAGAAAGTCAGGAATAGCTTCAATGTAGAAAAGGTGTAATGGAAACCAAAACAAGCTACCAAGACCAAAACATTATTAGAAGAAGCAAAATATTATGGTATCAAACAACTCCTAGACTTATTTCTTCTCTTTCCTCCCCTCTGTTAATAATTTGATTGGTTTATGTTGTTGGTGTCATATAAACCAGTAATGCCTCAGCTGCCTTAAATAAATGGTTGGCTTTCAATGTTAACTATCCAAGTAACTCAAGAGGAAAGCAGAGGGTTTTTTTTCTTTTCTTTCCATTAGGAAGCAACATAGTTGTCCTGGTGTGTTCCCACCAGCAGATTTAGCCAATCACAGACTGGAAATATTCAGAAACAAATTGTGTATGCACAAAACACGTACAAGCTTTTTTTCTTACTATATTCCCTAACAATATAGTAAACAACTATTTACATCACATCAACATTGTATTAAATATTCTAAGTAGCAGAGAGATGAGTTAAAGTATATGCAGATGCCCATAGGTTCTGTACAAATACTGTACTATTTTATATAAGAGACTTGAGCATCCAAAGATTTGGGTATCCAGGGGATCCAGAACCCATCTCTTCAGGATCCCAAGGGCAGCTGTCTTAGATCTGGGTTTCATTTTTTTCCTGTCACTTCCCAAAACTGTGACCTTGATGAAGTTATCTTTTCCAAGCCTTAATGTCCTCATCTGTGAAAAAGAACAGCAATTCTGAGGGCGTAAACTGGTGGGAAGGGCAGGGTGAGAAGGATGGCAAGCAGCTGCCCTGCGAGATGCACACAGTTGTGACTATTTCCTTGTCCCAGCATCTGCCCCATTGCTGAAGACTGATGTTAGCCTGCGCCATCGATTTGCATTGAAGACTGACTCTGTGTAGTGATAAGTCTGACCTCATCTGCTCCTCACCAGTCTCCCAAGTTCCTGAGTTCTGAGAACAATCACAGCCCATTCCTACATCCTCAGCCCCTTGCCTGAGCCCAGGAACAATGCCTGTTCTGCTAGAACGTGACACATCTGCCCCATCCTCCCCACCTGCTAGATCACAGCGCCCGTTGCTATGGCCACGTACTCAGCCATTCTCACTCCCCCAATCTCACTCACCCCTCTTTGCATCACCCCACCTAAGATAATCCCCCTAGGCTATCCACAAAAGACCCAGTTCAATAAACTGGACTCGGACTCTCCTTTAGAGTTAACTCTTGGAGGTCCTTCCCAGAACCCCCAAATTCAGGCTGGCTGTGTTCTTTACTGGGTTGTCAGCATTTACCTGACATGTAGATCTAAAATTATGTAGGAAGTGTAAAGCTAATAAAATAGCCTTTCCTTCTAGGAACTTTCTGCTTCCAAAAAAGACAGACATACAAAGTGACTCCAACAAAATCAGGCGGGGATAAGTACTACTTTCAATATAAAGAGCACTGTTCTCTAATCTTTCAGGGAGAGAAAAATTATCCTCTATTTTCCTATAATTTACATAACAGTAGTTGATTCCATAATTCACACTCAACTGCTAGAGTCTGCAAAATTCCACCTCTGTCATGCTCAACAGAATTGTATTACACATTAGAGAAACCTTTGCCTAACCTCCAATTGATTCTGACTTTCTGAGGACTATGAGAAAGTTGAAAATAATTTAAAAACTGCTGACTGGTATTAGGCAGAGATTTACCCAGACAAAACAGAGAGACGGAAGGTTTTTGAAGTAAGATTATTTTGTCAATTTCAGGCATGACAAAGGAAGAAAAAAAATTATTGTTCAAGCTTTGAAAACCTTTTTGCTTGTGATGAGATTGGCATAGGGAAGAAAACAAACAGGATCTGGCTGAATTGTTAAGCCGTCCAGGCTGAGCTCAAACTTATGTGGTCCTGCCTCAGCCTCCCAGATTGCTGGGATCATAGGGCACCACCAGGGCCAACTTGATAGTCTTTATTCACCATTTTATTTGATTCCCAAAAGGCTGTCAGAGGAAGTTGTTGATCAAACAAAGCTACATATATCAGACTTCGGTGGTGAGAGAGAACAGTGCCTCAGCAGAACAGTTTCAGGGCTGAGTTGGGTGCTTTGGGAAAGGCTCTTGCCGGGTGGGGAACTTGATGGGGATGGGTAAAGTTCACAACATTATTATCTATTTTGAACTTGATGGGGATGAGTAAAGTTCACAACATTATTATCTATATTGAAGTAAGGGTCTTAATGGGAGTCTTGGTTAGTAAGTTGTCTATCTTGATAGGTAAGAGGTTTTGTTGATATTTTGGGATGAATTGTGTCCCTCCAAAATTCATACAATGAAGCCCTAACTCCCTTACCTCAGAATGGGACTGTATTTGAAGACAGGCCTTTAAAGAGGTGATTAAGGTTAAAGAGCTCATATTTGTGTGGACCTCGTCCAATATGACTAATGATTTAATCCATGTGTGCTGCTATAACCAAATGCCCAGACTGAGAAATTTATAAAGAACAGAAAAGCATTTATCATGGTTCTAGAGGCTGGGAAGCCCCAAGATCAAGACACTGGCAGGTACAAACCGGTGAGGGGTCTGGTGTCTCCTTCCAAGATGGCGCCCAGTTACATCACCCCCAGAAAGAGAACGCTGTATCTCCCATGGCAAAGAGGACACAGGGCAAGAAAGATAAACTCTCTCGGAAGCCTCTGTAAAGGGCAGTAACTCAGTCATGAGGGTACAGCCTTCCTGCCTTAATCATTTCCTAAAATACTCCACCTCCTTTTCCCACCACATGGTGGACTAAGTTTCAACACATGAATTTTAGAGAACATACAGACTGTAGCACCTGATATAAGGAGAGATTAGGACCCTGACCCGCACAGAGGGAAGACCATGTGAAGACACAAGGAGAAGACAGCCATCTGCAAGCCAAAAGAATGACCAACCTGTCAACATCTCGATTTTAGACTCTCGGTCTCCAAAACTCTGAACAAATAAATTTCTAGGGTTGAATCCTCCCAATATGTAGTGCTTTGTTATGCCAGCCCCAGCCAATGAACACAGCTTGTTTCCAGCCATCTTTGCTACAAGCAGCTCCTTCCAGCAGCAGGAGGCTGTGCCACATGCTCAGGGTGACATAGCAGGGAGGTGGAGCAAGATTCTTGCATCAGCCCACTGGGCTGCAGAGCAAACTCCTTCATGCTTTGAACTTCCCTCAAGCAGAAACAGATTATAAATAGGGACTCAATGGGAAGTAACTGGTGATTGTTGCACTTTTTTTTTAATCAACTGGTCAATTTTCCAAGGAGCAGGAAACAGCACAGCGCACCATGGCTATTTTTCTTCCAGCCACAACCTAGGTAGCATCCTACAACTTGTCAAGTACACAGGCATGACTTGGTCCTCATCACTCTTCCTACTGCTGAGTCTCACTGCCTCATACTCACCCCTGCCCCTGAATGCTCAGCCACCAGCAGCCACCATAGGAAAGCTCCCCACCATCCATGCCTTTCTATCCGTGCTGCAGGAGGTGCAGCCTGAGCCGGAGCTATGCATCCATCTGGCACATGAGGACAGGAGTCTCTTTCTCTACTTCTGCATCCACAGAAGGAAGTGTGGTCATCCTGAACAATCAGAGGGCTGCGATACTGGGCAGCCAGAAGCCAGCCCCTCACCCTGCCCCTCAGACCCTCCTGTGGTGAGGTCCAGCCCCAGCAGGCTCTGAGCAGCTCTGTGAAGCTGCTTCCCTGCCTCTTGCAGCAGAGCACCATTCCCTTTTCACAGAGCACTCCCCTCCTCCTCCCATCAATGCCCCTTGCTTCAGAATCCAGACCAGCCCTCCTGGAGGAAGATTTCCTGAGCCCATAGCCAGGTCAGAGCCCTCCATAAACATGTGCACAACAGCCTTCCTCTGAGAAAAATACTCCCCTGTAATTTCATTTTTATCCACAGCCCCCTAAAACTTCAGATCCCTGAGGCCTGAGACTGCATCCCTTGCCCATCCCTGTGTGCTCAACAGCAAAGATCAGACACCAAGTGCACAGCTGTAGAAGGATGAGGACATGAACAAGCACATTCCTAAGCAGCTTGGTTTTGATTTCCTAAATCACTACACAGTTTGTCAGTAACTGAAGATATTGGCCTTTTGGCTCAGAGCTGAAGCAGCTCATATTTTCAATAAGAAATATGTCCTCTCATGACAGACATGAAAATAAGTCAACAAGGCACATGATCCCCATAATGACATGTTCCCAAAGAAATGGTTTTTTTTTAAAGACTAAAACACTTTGAGTCTTGGTACATTCAGTGCTAGGGTATATATCCATTAACTGCTGCCACACAGCAAATGTGTCCATGGCTCAGATGCAGAAAACAACAATCATCGATTACTATTCACCCTTCCAGGGTGGCTGGAGAAAGCTGATCTAGGCAGAGCGGGCCAGCCTGGGCATGTTCCTGCTCACCAGTGGGCCAGCCCAGGAGTGTTCCTTTTTGACAGTGAAGGAAACAAAGAAGGTCAAGTGGAATCACAGGATGTTAATCTAAGTTCAATCCAACCCACTGTCCCTTCTGCCCATGTGACATTGGCCAGCGCAGCTCAGTGTGACCAAGCCCAATGTCCAGAGGCAGAGAAACATGTCCACCCACCATGAGGCCACAGCCAGAGTATGGTACAGAAACAGGTGAAAAATCAAGGTCAACATCGCAATCTACCACAAGATCAGAGATCAAGGGAATCATGAAAGCATTTAGAATGGCAGTCAAATCCTCATCCAACACGTAAATCCCTTCGCCAAACAGAGCTAGAACTTATCAAATCTGTGCAAGTCACCAAATGCCAAAACAGTCAAAAAATTGTCATAGCCAAGAAGAATCTAAGGACAATCAAAAGTAATGTGAGGCCAGGCATGGTGGCTCACACCTAAAATCCCAGCACTTGGGAGGCTGAGGCAGGAGGATGCTGCAAATTCAAGGTCAACGTGGGGCTACACAGTAAGATCAAGGTGAGCTGAACTACATAGGGAGACCTTGTCTCAAAAATCTGAACAAGCCAAAGAAAAATAATGGGATCATAAGACAGAAAAAGGACATTAGATTAAAACTAAGAAATCTGAATAAAGTATGGGCTGTAGTTAAGAAGAAGGAGAAGAAATCAGTATAAGGTTATCAGTTATGGGAAACATTCCCTACTCATGTTAGCTGTTAATCATAGAAGAAGCTGGGGAAAGAAAATATAGGAACTCTCTGTACTTCAACTTTTCTAGAAGTCTAAAACTACTCCAAAATAAGTTTATTTAAACATAAAAGCAATCAACAATGGGATATGGTTTGTGGTAACAAAAATCAGTTCATATCCAGATTCAGTAAGTTCTTTACTTTATTGTGGTCTTCTGAGTGTCAGACTTACTGGCTGAGGAAGGAAGGAGCCTTGTCTGAGGCTCCACAGCTTGATGCCCAGCTGAGCCAGGTACCTGTGGCAGGTCTGGAGGCCCACAGAAGGGCTCCCATCAGGGTCTGCAGAGAACTGGGCAAAGCACTGCCCACAGCCCTGGGGTGGAAACTCCAACCCTAGCAACCTCCCCTTGGGCTCTTTCCTGACTCATCTACCCAGACCTTGCTCCAGTTGGTGTCCCCTCAAGCCTCCCCTCTTCTGTTTCCTCCTCTATACAGAAAGTCAGACCAGATTCTTTCTAGATCCAACCACAAATTTCTGTGACTTTGCACTAATTTAATGTAAACAGGTTAATTTAAAAGTGCATAGCTACCATGGGAACGGGGAGCCCACTTTAATTTCATTTATTTTTCAAGATCTAATATGTATCTTGCCTCCTTCCAAGAAAGCTTCCTTGACTGCTATAGCCTTCTGCTACTGCACTTTCCCTGCACCCCCAGAAGAAGCTCTTGTATCAGATAAGCATATCCCTTGTTCTAGGTTGCTAGCCTAACTGGAAGTTCCTTGAAGGCAGCAACCAATTTGGATACATCCTGCGTCCTCCACAGACTTAACAAAATGCCAGATCACAGGCCACCGCCCCCATCCTGCCACAACCCAAGGCACACGGGATGCTCTCCGCCCCCTCCCTGGGGCAACGCTGCTGTCTGAGGCTGCAGGCAGCTCCCAGGCATAGCTTGCTGCCATGGCAACGTGGCATCCCTCAAGTAGACCACGCTCCATGGAGTCGTGGAGCAGCTGCTACCGCTGTGTCTCCACCCGTGCCATTTCTGCTTCCCTGAATTTTATATTGGCTGAAATAATAGCACAAATTAAGGTATTTGCTGGTTTCTATTACCATTTTTTTTGGTAAGTCACTTTTTCCATATTAATGCATGGGAAAGAGATTGTCAGCAAACATACCATTTATTTCACTGAGAAAAATCTTTAAATGCTCAGTCATATTTTCCTAATACAATTCACTGCATCCAAATTTATTTACTGCTGCCTCAATGAATCCAGTAAATCATGCTGTATGGACACACATTATGCCCATGTTAAGACAAGATTGCTAATAAGCTCTTTGTGGAGTCCTCAGTCTGACCATCCACCCAGACAAGTGTCCTAGCACCCTGGTTGGTAATGGGATGCAGGCGACACAGACCTCTTTCTTCACCCTTGAAAGAGCTCCAGCAGAGGGGAAACAGGAAAGTGAAAACCCAAAGAGACAAAAGGAAACATAAGCTCATCACCCATTTCCCAAAATTAAATTTCCAAGCAGCAGTTATAAAGCATTTTTAAATTTAGATTTAACAACAGATTTAAATGTATAATTACACTGGATTATTTTTCCTCCAATCCTCCCAGAGAAATTTTGAGGGGTCTGTGAGTTTATATGTATGGTTTCCACAATGAAGCTTCGTGTGTGTGTGTGTGTGTGTGTGTGTGTGTGTTTAAATGTGTACATATATGTATAGGTATAGGTAACAATTATATCACGTATAATACATGTAAATTATATACAGTGTGTACCTATTATATAATTGTCTATAACTATAGATAATTATAAAAGTATGTATAACTGTATTATTTAAAATTATATACAATAATAAAATTATACATTCTGTATATAGAAAAGTACATATTAAAATACACATGCATCAGTTAATAAATAATATTAGTAGTAATAGGGACATCTGTAATGTAGTTAATTAACTGTGGTTTTAAATGTCAGTCAATCTATGCTTTTTACTGATGAACTGAACATTTGGTGAGAAGGTGCTGCAGAAGGGAAAGGAAGAGAGGAGGGGAAGAAGGCAAGATCAAAGCTGAAAAGGAGTTTGGAGACTGTCTCCCAGCCCAAAGCCTGATCTTATGCCTGAAAGGTGAGGTCCTGCAGGGAAACTGAGCTGCCAACAACACACCACCTGGTGGCTGAGCTGGGACTAGATGGATGAAATCGAAGCTTAATCGCCAGGGCTTCCGCTTAAAATGTGGACAATCATGAAGTAGCCCTGCAGGCCTCCAGCATGTGCACCTGAGCCCCAATATGCATCTCAACTTTGTCCATACCCAGTCAATGTGGCGCTGAGACACCACGATGCACCCCTTCTCACAGCCTGGCCTGTTGCATTCTGCGCCTGGGCTCCCAAAACCCCTGCTGCTGTTTTCCTCTCCAGCTCCACTAGCAGACTGGAAATCTGTGTGCTGGCTTTTTAATTAAAAATAATAATAATTAACATACTAAACACAGTGTTGACTAAAAACAAACCATTATTTCTGCTGAATCACTTAGGCCCAGTAATTTGTCTTTGTATTTGGCTAGCCCTCCAAAGGAATAAATCAATGTTAAATCTGAAATTTAATGACTCAGGGGTTTAGGGGAGAAAAACAAACCTACCAGTGCATCATAGAAAAGCAAGAGGAAGGATGAATCTGGCTGTTTTACAGGTTGCTATGTTCCAGCAATGAACAGAAAGTAATTATAAATGCTGCCAGTTATATACAACCTAACTCAAATACATTTTAATTCCTTTACAAATTTATGTTTGTTGCTGATCTCATAAATATGCCCCAATTATTCAAAACCAAGCTTGTTTCATAGATAGGATTTTGCTGTTAAAACAAACATGCTGTTTCATCACAAGTCTTACTAGTGTTTGTATACTTTGCCTAATATTTAAGGTTGTAGAGACTGAAAATGCCTGTTACATTGAAACACATATTGAAGAACATATAATGTTTCAAAAAAGACGGTTATCAAGTTTTAAAAGTCCATCTTACAGCTAACACTTACCCACATTTATAGTCAACAAAGCATGTGTGCATATACATTAATTTATTTGTTTTAATCTTCTCTTATATTCCTGAAACTCACAGAAATAACCTAGAAATATATGCTCAGTGTAGAAAATTCAAGTATATAGAAGGGGGAAAACATCTCCCCAATTTGATCCTCTCTTTTAGTTTCACACCTAGAAGTGACCATTACCATTAATTTTCTATCTGTTTATAACAGTGCTGTCCAACAGAAATGTATTGGCCGTACTGTTTATATGTATTAAGTAGAAACATTTCAAAAAGTAAGGGAAGTGTGTGAAATTAATTTTAATAACATCTTTTATGTAATATATCAAAAATACAGTGTATTACCATTTCAATATGAAATCATGAGATATTTTCCTTTTTTTTTTTTTTTTTTTTTGGGTACTGGGGATCGAACTTGGGTCCTTGCACTTGCGCAGCAGGCGGCAAAACCACTGAGCTAAATCCCCAGCAATATTTTCATTCTTTTCCAGTACTAAGTCTTCAAACTCCAGTGTGCATTTTATACTTACAGTACATTTCAACTCAGACCTGTCACATTTCAAGTGCTCAGTAGCCGATGAGGTAGTGACTACCTACTGGACCTTACAGCTCTAGATCTCTCCTTTTACATGACAGAAAGAAAAACTGTGGAATGGTATATCAGTTAAGAATCTGTTTGCTGCCTGGAACAAAACTAAAGAAGACTAATAATAAAGGCCTTAACGGGAAGGCTAGAGGTGGGCAGATGATTGCTGTAGGTCCAGAGAACACAGCTTCCTTCTCCAGCCACTAAAGACAGAAAGCAGGATGGCTGAGAATGAGATAGAGATCTTTATTTATGGATGTAGAATCTTTCCCCAAAGCCCCCTTGTAGCTCTTGGCCTGAACAGATCTCATGACCTTCCTTAGCTGCAAGGGAAGCCAGTAAGCAGGTGTCTGACTACATAATCTCTGTAGAAGGGTATGAGAATAGGGGAAGGAAGTTGGAATCGTAGGTAAGCACCCAAAGAACTTTCACTTACATATTTAAAAGTTGAATTTCTAGCTCAAACAGCATACCCACCGTAGAATTTTATGGAATCTTCCTACACACACTAGGTGGGTTGTGCCAATTTACACTTCCTCCAGGAAAAGAATAGGAAAGTGTGTTTCATCCCATCTGCAGTCATATTGGGCATTATCAGGTTCTCACACAATCCTTTACTCTTTTATGATTGTCACCTTCACTTTACCCAGAACTCTTTATATCTCTTAACTTTCACAATTTCATAATACGCTTATAAAGGTGTGGTTCAGCCAGCTTTTTCTATATAACAAACAAAACTTACAGGAAACTACAAGAGACCCTTTCTTTCTCACTCATGTGTATATAGTTTGGTTGTGATGCAGCTGATATAAGGTGAGCTCAGCCAGGCATGACTCTAACCCAAAGGCTGATTTCAGTGTTTCTGATTAACACAAATAATACTTTGCCAAAAATAGCCTTTCTTTTTCAGTACTCCTGAATGGGAGTTGGAATGTCTTGGTAGAAATGGAAGGACTCCAATAAAGAGAAATGCCCTTTGACTTCTATCAAAGGGTCAAGTGGAACTAAAAGCAGGACACAGGATTTGATAAGTGGGAGATCATTTATGAGCTCTTCACATGAAATCCTGGGCAGGGGACACTGTGCAACACGGGTCTCTAAACCAGTGATTCTCAACTATAGTCTCCTAGACGAGCATCACTTGAGAACTTGCTAGGATTTTCTCAGAGATCACCTTGGACCTACCAAATCATAAACTCTGGGGCAGGTCCCAGAAATCTTGTGTTTTCACAAGCTTTCCAGAGGATAGTGACCCACCTTTTAAATTTGAGAACCACTGCTGGGAAATCCTGACCTGCCAAAATTCAGAGAACAGTTTTCCACTGTGCTGTGTGTTCTTGGGTATGTGAACCTTTTCCTTACTGTATGTACAATAGGTAGCATTGCTTTTAATCTACTTAGTCCTGCCTAACAAAGAGGACCCTCCTTTATCTTTGGCTTTTGTTTCTCTAGAGACAAAAAGATTGTTGTTCTGCTTTGTTTTGTTTTTAGCCATAAATAACATTTATGGACAATTGTTCAAATTTGAATAAGATATAGA
Source organism: Heterocephalus glaber (assembly GCF_053883595.1). Taxonomy (NCBI): domain Eukaryota; kingdom Metazoa; phylum Chordata; class Mammalia; order Rodentia; family Bathyergidae; genus Heterocephalus; species Heterocephalus glaber. The sequence goes on along the minus strand of NW_028258330.1, from coordinate 5,892,329 downwards.
GATTAGGCAACAGTATAATTTTCACAGTTGAACTACAGTTATGTAAGAGAAAATGGTTGTTTTAGAAAACACACACTACAGGATTTAAACCTAAGGCAACTGGTATTTGCAGCTTACTCTCAAAGGCACAGGAATAAGTAATTTAGGATTAAAGAGGGAGAAAGATAATGTAAATGCAGTAAACTGAATATTTAGAAAATCTGAGTAAGGAGTATGTGAGAATTCAATTTTGTGAATTCACTATTTTTCTATTTTTTTTCAAAATAAAAAGTTTACAAAGGAAAAGTAAATAGATCAACCATGGCCCATGCTCCAAATGTACGCAACTGATTTTCCAGAATCTCATGGCTCAGGTTCCACCATGATTTAAGGCATTGCTTTTTCCCTCCAGAAGAAATAGGCAGCCTAGAGAGATTCTTATGGAGGTTGGATGGTCACCGGGCAATGGGGGTGAGGAACAAAAAGACAAGTTTCTGGGGGCCTCCAACTTAGTGATCATCACTGCTGGAAATGTTCTTCTTTCCTCTCCAAATTCTTGCAATATTATTTTCTGTAATACAACATCAATGCTTATTTGCCAATAGTAAGAAATGATCTGAAAGGACCCAAGTTTGATCCCTGGTACCAAAAATAAATAAATAAATAAATATGTAAATAGTATCATAGGAGAGTTGCAACTATGCTAGTTAGATATACAAAAATAACCCATCTTTTAAAAAAAAAAGAAAAAAGAAATGATTTGAGGTGATAGAAATCCTAATTACCCCTATTTGATCATTATATATTGTATACATGTACTGAAATATCACAGTGTATCCTATAAATATATATGACTTTATGTGTCTGATAGTTTTTTAAAAAAGAGAAGTTGTTTAGGAGTCTAGGATCTAGTACAAGCACAAATTCCCTATGAGTGTTATCATTGTGTATGCCTAAAATGTACCAACAAATGTTTTACTATAAATAAATAAGTAAATACTGCCTGTCAAAAAAAAAAAAAGAGTCTAGAATCTAAATCCTGATACATCCACCTTTTCCCTTCTTGACCTTGGCCAAGCACCCACGTCCTTATTTGCAAAGTGAGAATAATCGTAGTAATGAGAATTAAGTTGTTGTAAAGTGGTAATTGAGCTAAGAACTTGCAAATCATTCTATAAATGTTTGGTGTTGCTATCATTTCTGTTTCTTCATTATAGGTCATTTTGCATTTTTAGGCTTCAAGTCCAGATAGTTTTGGGTCCATAATACTCTCACATTTTATGCCTGAAGAAAAGGAGATCCAGAGAGTTTAAATTACCTGCCCAAGGTAATTAAGCTTTTAGCATTACTTCACTGACTCAAATCCTTTGTCCCTGAAACTGTTCTGCCACCACAGTCACAGGGTTGGGATCTTGGAGAACAGTAGCAAGGTACTCTTTGGTTTTCCAGATATCTCTAGATATGACACAGTTTGGCCTTGGGTGTACCAGGCTTCTCCTTACCTAGGCATAGTATCTCTTACCAGCCAGCAGAGTCACCAGGATGAAAAATGGCCAGGGACCACAGGAGCACTGAACTGTAATTCAGTTTTCACGGATTTGTTATTTTGAAGACAATGGGAAAAAGCACAGTACATTGAGACTCGGAAAGTTGTGGGTTTAAAGTAGTGAATAACTGGAGTGGATGCCTTGACTTCAGCACCCAAAAAGTACAGTCAACAGTAAGGTGCTCATCTCCCAGAGGGATGCCAAGGAACGGATGAGAAGCCTACTTCAGACTTGCCTTGGGCTGGCCAAGGGTGGGCAGAGAATGTTTTCTCTCTGCTCCCAAAAAGTACCCCCACCCCCCAAAGGCTGGATAAGACAGAGAAACTGAGGGTACAGTTGAGGCTGGTCAGGACCAACAGGAAAAAACCCTGAACAATGCCTGGAAAACAAAGTTCCAAGGTTTCTGCCCTAGGGGAAGCAATGATGCTGGTATCCTGTCATCATTACCTTTTCGTTGCAACGCGGAGAGGCCTGAGATGGTCTCTTCACCCCAAATGGATCTGCAAGGAAGCATATAAAAGAGAGATGGTTCACTTTTTATTCACATATTCTGGATCCCATTGGGTTCCCTCTGCAATTAGCTGACTAATTTGAAAGGCATTATGGCATAGAAATAAGGATTTTGGTTTTCTTTTTGTCTTTACAGACATAATGATAGTTTTTTCTGATGCATGCATTTCTTCCCCCCCCCCATTAAGTTTATTGGTACATTTTCGGTATAAAATACAGTTACATTCATCATTGGGATCTTGTACCATTACATGAGTATCTTGGTTCTTATTTTTTCCCCTTCCCTTGCCGTCCCTTCACCCCCTCAACCCTTCCCTATTTGCAAAGACTTTGTTTCCATTTTTTTCCTTTTCTCATATTTTTTCTTTTCCCTTTTTTGCTTTCCCCTACCCCTTCCACTTCCCCTGCACCTTTAGACCTTTGCTTCCTGTTACACAATATCAATTATACATTTTTTAAATTACAATATCAAGATCTAGGAGACATTACCATAGATTTTACAGAATTTAAAAGGATATAGAAAGAATATTTCAAAAATCTTTTTTGAAATAAATTTGACAACTTCTAAGAAGTACCTTGGAAGACAAATTAATGAAACTAACTCTGGAGGAAATATAAAATTTGAATAGCACCTATTAAAGCAAGTATATTCCTAGCTTGAAAACCTACCTATATGAAAACAGCAGGCTCATATACATTTTAACTGATAAATTATATCAAACAATTAAAGCAGAAAAAAGAAGGAACACTTCTCCCCTCATTTTAGGAACTCAACATTGTGCTAATCCTAAAACTGGATAAAGATAATAGAAGAAAAAAGTATGAACATAGATAGAAATTTGTTTAACAAAACAAACTATTGGAAGTCAGATCTGGCAGGATGTAGAAAGTGGTTTTGTTATAGGAATGGCAGTGTTGGTTCAGCATTGGAAGATCCATCCCCAAAAGTCATCGTTTTAACAGAGGAAAGGAAAAAGCCATATGATCCTGTCACTAGTTGAAGAAAAAGTATTGGACTAAATTCTACAGCTGTTCATGGTAAAAGCTATCACGAGACTAGAAGTAGAACAGAACCTTCTCAACAGATTAAAGACATGTACTCCATACTTCCAGTGAGAATACCTTATATGAATAGAGAAGATACAAAGCTTTCTCCTTAAGGTGGGGAACAAGGACAGATATGCTTACTCTTTATCTGTCCATTAAACTTCGAAACCTAGGCCCCACCAAAATAGTCTGGCAATAAAATGACACAATTAGGATAGGACTGGCAAGGTAGAAGCAAAATCTTTATATGTAGATGAAATGATCGTCTACAGAGAAAATACTAAGAAATCTCTAGGAGACCCTAGAACTTGTATTTGAATTTAGCAGGATTAGAAAACACAAGCTATATATAAAAATTCAGGTCTGTGTATACTTGCTATAAATGAAGAATTGGATATTGAAATTTAAAAGTTATGTAGGAGTACAAAGGACCTAGAAAAGTTAAAAACAAAAACAAAAACAGTGTTGGCTGCTGGGGATCTTCCCCAAAGAATTAAAAGAATCATACCACAGTGATATATGTGCACCCATGTTCATAGCAGCACAGTTTGTGATAGCTAAAACTTGGAAACAGCCCAAATGTCCATCAACTGGAGACTGGATAAAGAAAATGTGGGGTTTTTTATAAAATGGAGTACTACTCAGTGATAAAAAATGAGAAATTAGAGACATTTATAGCTAAGTGGATGCACATTGAGGTGATACTCTTAAGTGAAATAAAGAGGACACACATGTATAAATACTGAATAGTTTCTCTGGTGTGAGAAACTGAAAGTGTAAATAAGGACTAAAATGTATAATAGGTAATGTGAAATAGGAAGAAAAGGGGAAAAGGGGAAGGAAGTGGGAGGGCTAGGGGAAAGGAAAGAAGGGAATGGGATTAATATGAGAAAATGGAAAAATGGGAACAAAATCTTTGTAAATAGGGAGGACTGGAGGGGTTGAAGGGAGGGCTGGGCAAGGGTGAAAAATAAGAACCAAGAGAGATTGTGTAAAGGTGCAAATTTCCAATGATGAATGTCATTATATTGTATACCTAAAATGTACCAATGATTAGAATGAATAATCAATAATGTAAAATAGGAAGAAAAGGTCCAAAGAGGTAGGGGTAGTGGGAGGGGCAGGGGAAAGGAAAGATGGGAAAGGAAAAATGCTGAGAAATGGAAAAAATGGAAATAAAGTCTTTGTAAATAGGGAAGGGTGGAGGGGGTGAAGGGAGGGCTAGGAATGGGGAAAAAACAAGAACCAAGATGCATTATGTAAAGGTACAATTCCCAATGAGAAATGTAATTGTGTTGTATACCTAAAATGTACCAATAAAAGAATTTAACAACAAAAAAAAGTGTTGAAAGACATTTAGTACCTAATTTTAAGACTTCTTCTAAAGCTACAGTAATCAAGGCAGTGTTGGTGTAAGGAAAGACATATAGATCATTGGAATAAAACAGAGAATCTAGAAATAGAACCACACATATATGGTCCACTGAGTTTTGAAAGATTATTTAACATTAGCATTTTATAGAATATAAACTCAATTCAAGAGCCGAGGAAGTGATAGTGTTTTCAGCAAACAGCACTAGAACACCTGGTATCCACATACAAAAAATTAACCTCAACCCTTTTTTTCCATACATGAAAATAACTTGAAGGGATCTATGAACCTAAATAAGAAAGCCTAAAAGTATAAAACTTTAAGAAGAAATTATAAGGGAAAATGTTTATGAATTCAAGGTACGCAAGAACTACCTAGTATACAAAAGACATGATGTATAAAAGAAAAAAATTGATAAATGTGATTCCATCAAAATTTAGAACTTTAAATGACATCATTAAAATGAGAGGTAGTCCTTAAACAGACCATATTTACAATGCATATAACCTATGAGCAGAATATATAAAGAATTCTTAGAGCTCATTAATAGACAACTCAATTAAAAAGTAGACATAAGAAGATGATAAATAGCCAGTATAGCACAAGGAATGGTGTGCAACTCTAGAATCAGAAAAATACTAATCCGTACAATAACAAAATTGAATTATACACTCATTAGGGAGATGAAGTTAAAAGTTTTAAAAGCCTTGTCATGACTTTTTCTTTTTGTTGGATTCTCCCCCTTTGCATTTAACTTGTCACACCCAATGAATTCATTCTGCTGGGTTTCCTGGGGTTGTGATCCTCATTGTCTTTTCCTAGGGTATTGTCTAAAATTTTTTGGAGTGCCGGTTTGATATTCATGAAGTTCCTGAGGTGCTCTTTATCATGAAAGTATCTTATTTCTCCATCCATTTTGAAAGATCGTTTTTCAGGGTACATCAATCTGGGTTGGAGGCTGTTTTCCTTTAGGGCTTGAAATACATCACTCCAAGCTCTTCTTGCCTTGAGGGTTTGTGTTGAGAAGTCTGCTGTGATTCTGATGAGCTTTCCTTTGTATGTGATTTGTTTCTTTTCTCTCACTGCTTGTAGAATTTTGTTCTTCTGTTGGATTTCTGGAATCCTAACTATTATATGCCTATGTGTAGATTTTTTTTGATCAAGGCTATTTGGAGTCCTTTATGCCTCACTTATCTGTATGTCAAGTTCTTTTCCCCTCCTTGGGAAGTTTTCTGCCATCACTTCTGTGAACAGTTTTTTTATGTCATCTGCACTCTCTCCTGTTTCTTCATTGACTCCAGTCAGTCTTATATTATTCTTCTTTGCATCGTCTAGCAGCTGCTGGATTGACTTCTCGTGTTCCCTTACAATTTTAAAGCAATTTTTCTTTTCCTGGTCACTAATTGCAATCTTTTCTTCTATATGTGAAATTCTATCCTCACATTGGTTCATTCTGCTGCGCAGACTTTTGATGGAGTTTTTAATCTCCTGGAAATCTGTTTGCATCTGTTTTATGGATTCCATTTGTTTCCTATGTTGGGATTCCATCATGTTCCTCAGATCCTCTATTTTTTTATCTGTGTCCTCTCTAGATTTATTAATCATGTCTTGTACCATGAGCAAAGTCTTTGCTGTTATCTGAGTAATTATTTCTGATTTTATTTTTCCCAGATCCTCTTTTGTTGCCAGTTCAGGGAGTACAGGTGGCTGAGTATCAGATTGTTCCATCTCATTTCCCTTTGGGGTTGCTGTAGCTGATCCAGAAGTCTGTTTTTGAGGCTTATTTATGTGTCTTCTCATTTCCACGGGGGAGGGGGCGGTGCTTCTGGCCCCCACGTGGCTCAGCTTCTCTGCCTTAGGAGCTTAGGATGGCAGCGGGGGAGCTTCCTTCCAGGTGCTGGGACCAGCTCAGCTTCTCTGCCCTGAGAGCTTGGGATGGTGGTGGGGGAGCTTCCTTCCGCTGATTCAGTGTTTTCAGCGCAACTCTGATGCATGCATTTCTAAGATTTCTAAGGAAGTCATTTTTCTAAATAACCAAAGAGGGTATTGGTTTTCTACTGGGACAAATCTGGTACAAAATCAGCAACTTTGAAATTGTTCATGTCTTTGGGCAAGTTATTCAAACCTCATGAGGCCAATAAAATGGTAGATCGTTGTTCTGCCTGACACTGCACTATAAGAAACTACACCTACACCTAGATATAGAAAGAAGCAGCAGTTGTGTCTTGTTGCTGCTGTGTAGGACAAGAATTTGGGAAGAGCTTGGCGGTTTCTGCTTGAGGTCTCCCATGGTGGCAGGCAGATGGGGTTGGAGTCATCTGAGGACTCAGTAGGCCTGGATGACAAGGGAGCCACTCCCATGACTGAATTCAGGGACCTCCCTGAGGACGGACCAGAGCACAACCTCTCCAGCCCAGCAGTATTGGAGGGAGCTGGACATCCTCATACAGTGACCTGCTTCCCCTAGCAAGGATTCCAACCCAGAGTCTGTGGCCACATGCAGCCCTGGACAGCTAGTAATGCAGCCCCATATGACTGGAAAACTTTAATATTATGACATGATTTTTCAGCAATATTTTTCATGACTTCATTGCATGGTCCTAGGGAACAGACTTATCTAGGTGACAAGGACCTCAGGAGGGGAGGGCACAGTGCAATGCTAACTCTACCTATTGCCTACTGCTCCTGCGCAGTCCATGAAACCTGTGTGTATCAGACATTGCCTGCACATGCAAGGCTTGGCAATTGAAATGCAGCGATCACTGATGAGACCATTTCAGCCCACCTACACGTGTGTGTGCCTGTGAAGACAGGCACTTACTGTATCTAAATAGAAATGTAAATTTTCTTAATTTTCAAACTATTTTTAGCAGCTGTGGTAGAGGAAGAATAAAATGTATCAACTATTTTTTTACTCATGTTATAATTACTATAAGCATTGCTAATACTACAACAATAAATAGTTGCCTATTTATCAATTTTGGAGTGTATAGAGTTGCAGACATTTAACTCAAATAAAAATTTGATCACATCTCTTTAATAGACTTTTATACAACCTAACTTCCCAGAGAAAAATTCCCCTCACACTTCTTGGCAGTGTGTACGTTGATCAACAGCTACTTTTAAGAAGGAACCCCATGAAAAGTAAAATTAGAGCCAAAATTTCTGCCCAGCACCATGAACATCCATTAAGAACTGTGACCACTTCCAAGAAAAATTCTCACAGGCACGGATGCATTCATTTCACAAAATCAAGGTCAATTATCCCACTAGTTTTAAGATTCTGATGCCCTCCTTTTTAAAGTTATAATAAATATATATATATAAAAAGTTTGTTTACTATATACATTAACTACATTATATATTTTATATGTGACCCAAGACAATTTCTCTTCACTCAGTACTGCCTAGGCAAGCCCAAAAGTTGAACGCATATGAAGAGTAAAAATAACAATAAAAGAAAACAAAATGTGTGGCCTTCATCTTGGCAGCAGGTGACAACACTTTGCTGGCTGAAGAGTCACAGTTCACCAATTTCAGAAGTTCTACCTCCCAAAGAGAAGAACAGTAAAGATTTGTTCCAGCAGATACGTTTTCAGCACTTCCACAAGAACAGTATAGTATCATGGCACACGATTGTTGAAAGGATTGGATACATAATAATTCTAAAGTATTCTCCATTTGGTGCTATTAAGATTCTTACAATTGTTTATGGCAGAGTAATAGGGTGTTGCTTCTCATCAGTTGGAGAGACGCATGACACAAGAAGGACAAACAGGTGTATGGTGCCATTTCCTCAAGCCACAGCTTTATAAAAACCCAGTCACTTGCACCCAGGCTAGTAACTAGTTCAGGGCTATCGATTGCTTAGATGAATTGACAGAACGCCTTCTCGGGTCCCTAAGAGGCATTGATCGCCTGCTTTCCACCTCAATGCTGGGCCAATGTCTCTGAATGGAGAGAGGCTGTCTAAATGGGCAGAAATATTGATTTTCTTTTTTCTACCTTTTTGAAAGCTCTTTGCTTACCAGGTGCTGAGCAAACATCAGGCAAATGGCAGAACATGTAGAAATAGATCGAGTGAGGAGCAACGAAGGCAGTCATGGGCTTCTGAACACCAAGCTAGTTAATCATCAGGTGCACCACACACACACACACACACACACACACACACAGAGGTTTTAGCCTGGAATGTGCACACCATTGTTCACACTTTTTTATTTGCCAGCTGATAGTGCAGCTGGCCCAGGTGGTACCAAGTAGTATCATGGAAAATATTTCCAAGTCCATGGAAATGAAGCTCTAGGCCTGTCTGAGGCTGAGATGAACTGAGTGTTAAGATCAGAGAATGGGGTAGGCATTCTGGGTGTCCAAGTACAAAATCGATTATCCTTGGAAATGATAAAGAAGATCTGTCTCAGTCTGTGTCAGTGTGGGTAAATACAGGTTAAGAAATTTCTGTGTTTCTTTGATATAAAAGACATTTAAGAAACCAGTCATAAATAAATCTTGCTGTAGATACCCAAGAAAATAGAAGTGTGGTTATCTTTGTACAGAAAAAATGCCAGGGGTTCCTTGAGACCCTTCCTTGAAAGGGAGGTAGATTGGAAGTAACCTGCAGCTTCCACCACTGAAAGGAAACCAATGACCAGGGATGGAAAAGACTCAATGAGTTTGACTCAGCTCATTTCCAACGTGCAATTCCAGGAAGCCAAGACAGTTCTAGAGACCTTTCCTCAAAGAACAATAAAGGAGAATCTCCAGAGGATGATGCATGTCCATAATTTGGTCAGATTTCCCACATTTAATTGGATCATTGCTTTCAGCAGAAAATAATGAAAACTGTCCTGGAGATTCATGGATTTGGTTTAAGTTTTTGTGATGTTTTGTGAGAAAGACCTTAGCGGGCAGGGCAGTTTTGCCAAGCTCTTTTTTAGAGCACGTTTTCAGCATTTAGTTTGAAGAATATTCATTTTGTGCTCATCTGTAATTGAGAACTGGATGCAGTGATTTTATTAAAAACTGGGGGAAGGAGGTAGCTTTCCATGCAATTTGTAGAAGAAACAAAAGAAAAAAGCTACTTCTCATTTACCAAGGTAATTCCCTTTGTTTCCCCTGAGATGAATGATGAAGTTGTTTAATGGCCCTGGAGAACGAGGAAAGAGAGGACTCAAAACCCACATCCTGCATACAATGTGATCAGGCAGGCACTCAAAACTTGGCCAGTGTTCTTCCCTGTCCCTGCACCCTGATATATCCACACCTGGCGTCTCCTGGATTCAGGATCTTCCAAAAAGAAGCTTGCTTTTTTAAAATTATTGTTGCTATTTTTGTTTTAAATTGAATTTTTTTCCATTTGATCAGGCTCTTTTCAGGAGAATAGCAGTCCTAAAACAATCATCTCTTCAACATAGCTTTCATTCTTTAAAAATCCAATTAACCCAGCCATGCATTACTTAACAACTGAGATATGTTCTGAGATACGTGTTAAGCAATTCTGTCATTGTGTGAACATTACAGGGTGAACTTCACAAACTAAGATAGCTAAGGTGTCATTAGGAGGTACAATCTTACGGAACCACTGTTGTAGCTGTGTTCTAAAATGTTAAGCTGTTCTCAACTGTACTTCTCAACTTCCTACTTTGTATTCGACACTTCCAAGAACTCAAAAGCAAAGAGGGAGAGGGCTGGTACTAGGGGACAGGCTAGTACCTTCATGGAGCTCGGGGAGACACTGGGAGGGTAAACTAATCTGCTTCATTCATAGACTGATCAAGAGATTCTGCTTGCTGCAATTCATAGGGAAAACAATCTCAACACACTAGTACCTGTAGGTACTCCTTGATAGCTGAACTTCAAGCACATCAAACTGCCATAAAATTCAAGATAGCACTCCTGGAAGGATATAGTATTGCCTATAGCATCTTGTTTTTGAAATGATTTTGTGGAACTCATTGAGACAGGTTATGTATTTTTATCATCAAGAACAGTACACATTTTTAGAGAGATCCATGCAACAATTGGCATAAGACCTTCCAGTAGAAGACATCTAGGGGTACACAGCTCTTTTTAGATTCCATAAAATAGTTGTATAAAAATGACCTGATTTCACATTGTGAAATGAAATATGTTGTTGCCTTTTTAAAATGCTGATCAGACACAGGCAAATGGGTGATCTTCATTTGTTTGCTTAATGGTAGTGGGATCAAATTCATGTGTGGAAGTGGGTGTGGTGGATGAAAGTCACAATCCATCACAAAATAATGGTGGCCTGTCACATGTGGCTGAAGTGGTAGAGAAGTGGTATGAGGACTTTCATAGAACCTTGTTCCATACATGCAAAGCTGTAGAACGCAAGTGGCAGAATCTCTTTTTCTTCTCTAAGAATGGGAGAAAATATTTTTTCACACGATAGGTTCTCCCCTTGGAAAAATATCGTTTAATGGTAGTGTAACACCAAAGCGCCAGAAACACCCAGTGTCCTGGTGCTAAAAGACCATGTGGTTCGGTCAATCTCTTTGCAAGGAGAATTATCAAATAATGATGGCTGTTATTGGGAAATGTAGCAGATATCAAAGGGTAGGGAGTAGTTTATGTTGATATTTTGACACAAAAGCATTGAGATGTGAGTGAATGTGTGCTGAGCACAAGACAAAAGGAAATGCATGAGGATTTAGCGGGAAGACCAGCCTGTCTCCATCATGGTGGAAGCAGTATGTTGTGGAAATGAAGGTGAACACATGGAGTGGGCCGTACTCTGGTGCCTTGAAATCCAAGCTAAAGCATCGCTGCATTCTAAAGAAAGAAAAAGTTCTTGTGACTATGCAAAGAATCCAGAACTTAGACATCTGGGGAATGAGAACAATTTCCCTAGCTGATCCCCAGTCTCTGTAAAGATGTAGAGAAGAAATGAAAATGGTACCAAATATGTAGGACTAAGAAGATAATATTCTTCCTTTGGCCACATGCATCCTGAAGTCCTAACCCAATGATAATAATCCTTAAATTTTATTCAGCCCAACCTTTCAATCATACCCAGCCTTTGAGTCTTTCCAGCTGAGGCTCCAAAAATAGTATTATAGAGACAAGCCATCCTTCTGTGCCATCTCCAAATTCCTGACCCACAGAACCTGTAAACATAAGGACACAGTTGCTTCAAGCCACCTATGTCAATTTGTTATGTGGCAGCAGTGGCTGTAATACAAACACTGGCCTCTTAAATGGTCTGCTAATTGGCTTCTGCCACTTAGTGTTGGAGAGAAGGCCTCACCCATTTTGATGTTTTATTCCTTTTATTAATGTGATTTTTGTTGTCTCTGCTCAAATGCTTCTGAGATTTTTTTCTCTATCTCTGCAATTTAAATGTCCCCTGGAATATAGATCTACCATTATTAATCTTACCTAGAATGTGGTGAGCCTTTCAACCTGTATTATCAAGTGTTTTGCTTTCTGTCTATACCAGAGCTTTGTTGGTTGGTTGATTGGTTGGTTCTCCAGAAATATTGCAAGGTGTATTCCCAAACTAAAGAGCTAGTCTAGACTGAAAAATTTGGAATATTGAGTTCAAGATGTTCCCTGCTATTGCCCAGCTGCTGCTATTGAAGCTCCATGTCAAAGGACCAACGATAAAAGAGTCAAGTAGCCTTCTAACTAGGGGTAGTCTGTGAGCCCAGTTTAGTAAAGGTTACTGTGAATTCTAGCAGTAGATGCATCTCAAGTTAGTATTTTGATCTCCAGGTCTTAGGACCTAGGGCTCAACATTTGGCATTTATAACATTCATGAGTTGTGTACCAACACCCCATGATAAATATAATCATAGTATACTGCAAACATGTGCAAATAAAAATTTTAAAAATCCATACAACACATCCCTACATAGAGCTACCTGTTATGTGGCACAAGCCTCCTTTCAGTTTCCAGAAATTTATGGTTCTCTAACTAAAATTCCTAAGCAAAGTCTCCACCCCAATGCCAGCACCAACAAAAACAAATGATTCAAGAAATTCCTCCTCAGCGCCTCCTCCTGCAGCCTGTCAGCAAGGAGATATTGAGGATTCCATAATACAAACAAATGGAGAGCTGGAGGAAGGCTCACCAGGTCTCCATGAAAATATCAAGTGACTGTAGACCAATCCAGTTCCAGAGCTGTAATATTCGCTACTGAGAAAGCATTTAGGAATATTCCTACCTCCAAAATTAACTATAACTTTTATGCTGAATCTCTGCTTCTTTGTTCTATGTTTTACATGTCTATAATTTTCTCTTTCAACATTTTTATCTCTTTCTGGTAAAAATGTTCAAATTTACCTTTGTCATTACCAACCCATTTTTCTACATTACCAGTTCTTCTCTTTGCTGCTTTCAGAACAAATTTTAAGTATGATTTTGGCTTTGCCATCCTCTTCTGTTTCATCAGTTTACCTTTGATCTTGCCTTCATGTGTTTATTCCCATCCATTTTTCTTAGGGATTCAGGCTTCTGTTTCATCAGTCTTGATTTATGTCCTAATCAATCCACCAGGGACTTTCCCTCTGGCTCATGAAGCTGGTCATTTTTAATGCAGTGCTTCTCTGCATCTTCAGCATGATGTTCTCCTTTCCCTGTGCCTACTGGTTTGCTCTCCAATTCCTGGTTTATTTATTTTTGAGCAAGAAGCTCCATGCAAACTCAGTCTTTGCCACCAAAATTCACTGTTGGTGGTGTCCTTGGTCTGTCCAGTAATGAATTCACCATCTGAGACATGTGCTAGAAGGGCACAGTTCTTTGCCAACATCCCCGTCTGAAGGACTCTCAGGACTGAGCTGGCCCCTCCTGCCTGCACTGTATCCCTCAGCCTCTCTAAACACAGGAAATGATTGTAAGTTAACACATATGCTATGTACACTTCACCAAGGCTTTTTCTGTTTCTGCTTATACAAATGGCACTTGGATTATGTGATTGTAGCTCTTAAAGGGAAATGCACCAGCACCAGCCTCCACCTCCTACCCATCAGTCATTTATTCTAAAAATGTGAGTTCCTCAATGGTTGTGGAAATAAACTTCAGCTGGGGCGGCTGAGGTGGAGTAGAGAGAGGGTGAATGTCGGCTCTCAGTGTGCAATAGCCACACTGCATTTCCCAACTAAGAGGAAGATAAAAGACAGAGACTCGAGGTGATGAAGTCAGATTTTTTGCTGAAATTTCTCTTATTTTCAGGATGCCACAGAGACAAGCCACCAAATGTGTTTATCTAGCTGCAGTGACCCAAGGCTTAGTAACAATTCCTTTGATTTCTAGCACTAAATGGACTGAAAGTTCTACATCTCATAGTATTGGCAGTTTTGTTTTCTCTCAGTATGTCATGTGTGTGTGAGTGTGTGTGTGTGTGTTTTCCTGTCAATCAAACCGAGGACAAGGACTTAACCACTGAGCTACATGTCCAGACCTTTTTATTTTATTTTGAGACAGAGTCTCCTTAAATTGCTCAAGCTGGCCTCAAGCTCATAATCCTCCTGCCTCAGCCTCCCACCCAGCTGGGATTAAACACACGTGCACCACCATACCCAGCTTTCAATATGTCTTGAGTAGTTTTTCACTTGAGCAGTCAACTCCCACTCAAGGAGTTATGATCCAGAAGCATATTTCAGACAAATGTTTTTAGAACTGTTTTTAGGAGAGACAGACACAGGAAAAAAATAATGATATGTGCCCTCAACAGTCAGACTATGCTTCCTGAGAAATCTATCTCTGTATCTGGTTCCTCCACATCTTCCATGAACTTGGTTCATGCCACCTCTCAGTGTCCACCTGGGCATTGTGAAGGTTTGTATCTTTCCACTCCTGAGCTGCCCTCCTGGCTGCTGCTCAGTGAGAAGTGTGCGTGTTCCTGGGTCAGATTAACCTCTGCCAGCCATAGGGACACTTGATTTTGCTGTGGGTCACACTCAGAGCCATCATATCTCAGAAAGAGACAGAGAGAGACAGAGAGACAGGCAGACTGAGATAGAGATGGAGAAACAAACACCACTCAGAAGTTCTTCACAAACATTCCAAGATCTGCGTTATTGGTGTCATTATTCCCTGCTGACTTATTTAGAATATGGTGTATGCTAGGCAATGCATGAATCCCCTTCATAAACCAAATGCCGGTAGACAGTAGATCCAGTCTTGCAGCCTGCACAGTCCTCCCCTTAATATCTCCTTCATCCTGATTTGTGTAAGGGAAATGATTGTGCATTGGTCGTTGAACCCAATACAGCTCCTATCAATTACACTTAGGAGACAGATCTATTTATTCATAAATTCCCAGTGGAATATCTGACACTTAATAAATTAACTTCAGATGTTTGTGCAAATAAATGGAATTAGACAGTTTTAGTTGCTCCAATTTGACTCACACAAGACAATATTGTGACCCACCCACAATTATCTTCCTGAAGGGTGTGAGGGCCCCTCTACTTTTGCACTTTCTCACCCATGAAACAGGACTCCACTTTTTGTCATCATCCTCAAAATGCAAATCCACTCCACAGAGTATTAGGGAACAACAGTGGTTAGCTTAAAACTTCCTTGTAAAAGGAAGGAATAGGCTTATATTATGCCTTCACATAACAAGTAATTTAATAAAAATTCCTGTTGAACTTTTATATTCTTCCCCCAAAATCACTTTTCAGCCACCAGCTATCAAATCACTGCCATTTCTCTGTGGCTTTTGTTGTGTTTGGTGATTAAGCTTGATTATGTCAATTTGATTGGCTTGGGAGCCACCCAGGGGATTGGTGGAGGACACTTCTGGGTGTGTCTGGGAGAGTCCTTGAAGTGTGACCTTGTATGTTATATATAATCTCCACCCCCTTCCTCTTTGACACTGTTCTCCTACCCTACTTCCCAACCACCATGAACTAAGCAGCTTTGCTTTACCACATCCTTCTGCCATGAAATTCCTTCCTTGGAGCCAGCCAACTATGGACTGAATCCCCAGGAACCATGAGACAAATTAAACCTCTCCTCTTTTAAATTGTGGAGGTCAGGTGTTATGTCCAGCAAAGGGAAAGCTGACTAATACATCTCCCTGAAATGTCCTCTTAAGTCATAGGCAATTTGGTTCTGGCCTGTTTGCCCATCCTTAGATGAAACACCACAGCTTTCCAAGTATATGGCTAACCCAACCACAGCAGAAGGCAAGTTAGTGCTCACCCAGTGGTGATGGAGCCCATTACATTGGCTTCTCACCACCTTTTATGAGACTGTCGATGTGCCCACCTAAAAAGACAAGAATTATTTCCTTTCCTGCGTGTGAGAAAAGCAGTCTCTTTTGCTAGGAAAATGTGTGTTCTTTATTCTTACTGCAAGACAAAGTCACCTATTTCAACAAAGACCCAGAGCTTCCCTGAACGAAATTGTGATGTACCCATTTGTCTATCTCTGTTTCATCCAGTGACATTAGTGGACCCTTCGAATAGACCATGAAAGCCAAACCAGTCAGCGTTTTACAATGTGGATAAAGAAAATGTTTAACCACATAAGCAACCAACATTTATCTTTGAGATTTTGGAAAATTCCGGAAGGAACAAAAATTAAAATTACCTACCTTTTTTCTTTTCTTAAGCTGGTGGATTAAAAACAAAAATTTTCCATTTCTTTTTTCCCCAATATCACTCTGTAAAGGTAGCCAATATTTGCCACTATGCTCTTAGACTTTTTAAAATCATACACACACACACACACACACACACACACACACACACACATTAATGTGCTGGTATTTTTGCAAAAATAAGATAATGATATACATATTTCTCTGTAGTTTGTATTTTTGTCTAAAATAAAACATGGACAAGTATTTTAATTGTTACTGGTTCATTCATTTTAATAATTGTGCTGTATTTCTGGAGACAGTTCCTCTAAACATTCATTTTAATCACTGCTATATGTCTTGAAACTGTTCCTCTATTAAAGGACATGTAATTTCTGTAATTTCTTCTCTCTCTCTCCCTCTCTCTCTCTCTCTCTAACAGATCATACTAGTTATACCAACTAATGGTCTTCAATCTAGCATATTTTTGTTTTGGGTTTGTTTGTACATGTTTGCAGTGCATAATGTTTACATTCCTTGAGGGAAGTTGAGACATGTATAAAACACACCTTGAGTCCTTTTTTTCAATCCTCTTTCCCTTCCCTCCCTTCTCTCTCCACCTATTTCTTATGTACTTGTACCAACTTCTCTAGTAATCTCTCTTCTATATTTTTAGCAGCAATGAAGATTCTTGTACCTATCATTGTTTTTCCAAATCAGCATATCAAAGGTCTTCATCCAGAAAAAAAGACATACCAAGTATTTCCACTGTAGAATGTTAGCTTAGAATCATATATTTTCTTCCTTAGTATCTAGAATCTACACAGTGAAGATTTACTAAGAACTCAAACAGCCTTGAAATAAACACAACTATAACCTATCAAAATCAAAAGGCACAACATACTCTGAGATAAAAGAGAATACATAACAGCAATGTATCTGTCATCTATGGTCACAAAAATGCTGTGTAACAAACTGCCAAGAATCAGTGGCATATAACAAGCCCATTTCTCACCTATACATCTGTGTGTTGGATGACAAAAACTTCCTTTTGGTTGCACAATAAAAATTTGCAGGTCAGTGGGAACAGTTCTCCTCTACCTGAGTAGGACATCATTCTTTTAGGCCCATGTTCTTCTTATGAGCATGGCTGAAATGCAAGCAATCAAAGATGGGCAAGTATCCTTTCTCAAAATGAGCCAAAGCAATTCACATGACCAAACTCAGTATCAATGGAGCAGAGGAGTATACTGTCTTCAGGGAGGCTGAAGAGAGAGTAAATACTACACCATGACATACCACAAATATAGTAGTCCAACTGGTAAAGGCTGCTGGAAAAGTCATTGGGAGACTTATCCATCAAGTCACCATTTGGAATCATCAGCAGACGTTCTTTATCTCAGTCTATGTTCTGTCACTAATGACATAATCCCACAGATTAGATAAGCTAAAGAGAAAAGAGGCTAATTTTTGGCTCATGGTTCTGGCTTGAGGTCAAGGTATGACACCTAATGATAGCCTTCTTGCTGGCAGATTCCTGAGGCAACATGGGGATTAGATGGTGAAAGACGGACACCGAGTGATACCCAGTCAAATTAGCTGTCATTGTGGATTAATCCATTTGTGAGGGTGAGAGCCAATGATGTCCCACGGGTTTCAGTGGTCCCACCTCTTAATATCTGACCATAGGGATTACATTTCAAGGAATTTCAAAGTGGATCAGCTATCTCTTTTGTTTTTCTTTTTTCTTTTTTCTGGTACTAGGGATCAAACTCAGAACCTTGCACATGTGAGGCAGGTGCGATACCACTGAGCTAAATCCCTGGCCCCCAAAGTGGACCAGTTACACCCATACCACAGCATTCTTCACTCAGGTATCATCATCTACAGTCCAACCCATGAACTGAGTTCACACATCTCTGGGTTCCTAGATATGTGGCTTCTTGGGATGGTCATTAGCTTCCTTCCTCTGAACATAAAATCTCCCAGCACCCTTCTGAATATGCACTCCAGAACTGGCCTGGCTCATGTGTCAGGTACAGTCTCCCTGGATGTCTCAACATCCTTCCCTTGCCTTGGGACTCTGTGTCTGCTATAGCAGCTGGAGTTTGAATTTGCTTTTCCACCCACTGATACCAACACTATTCTTTCACATTAAACTGGTCATCTCTTTTATAAAGGAAGCTCTCTTCTTCCCTATGGCTGTGTAACTGATTTTTTTTAATCTCATAGTAGAATCTTACAACTATATGTGCTGTCAAATGTTGCTTAATTGACCTATCCCAACCAGTTCAACATACTAATATCATTTGGGAGGCTGATTCTGCATCCAGGGGCTAACCATTCCTCCTGAGTTGCTATCTGACATCAGCTGTTGAAAGAGGTCTGTTTATTTTACTATAACCTTCTCACCACTAAATAAGGGCCCTCACCAACACTTTGCCAACTGTGGTTCACCTAATAATGGAGCTTCTTTGTGTCTTCCCCCAAAAGAATTTGGGGTTCTCTGTCTCCATCAGACTTCCTTCATCCATGCAAAGTTATATCCCATAGAAATAACCAGCAGTCAGCCTCATTTCTCACTATGGATATCAGCTCCCTTCATACAAGTGGTAGCCACCACCCCAAAGATGTCCATGTCCTAACCCCTAGAATCTATTAATATGCTATGTCACACAGCAAGGGGGAAATAAAGTCACTGATGGACTTAGGATTGCTAATAAACTGACTTGAATATAGGGATATTATTCTAAATTGCTTAGATGGGCCCAATGAAAGCCTTGAAAGAGGAAGGCAGAAAAGAAAGAAAAGATGATGCCATGCAAGAAAAATCTGACCCACTGCTGCTGCCTTGGAAGAAAGATAAAAGAGACCAGGAGCCAAGGACTGCAAGAATCCCCCAGAAACTGTAAAAAGTAAGAAAACAGGACCCTCCCCTACCCAACCTCCAGAAGAAGCACAGCCCTTCTGACTCCACAGTTGGAGACTCTGACCTCCAGAATTCTGCAAGAATCACTTCATATTGCTTTAAGCCACCAAGTTTGTGGCAATTCATTGCAGCTGCCATAAGAAACTAAGACACTGTAGGGTGACCATGTGTCACCTTGATGTTCTCTCAGAGGGCAGGCCTGAATGTATTTGGGTTCTGTGTCCCAAGGAGCTGTGTAGCAATGTCCACAGAGTACTGTGTTGATCTGTTCTGCATCACTATCCAGTCTCAGGGACACCCTGTGCTGGTTGCTCTGTGCCTACATAGGAGTGTGCTAAGAATCAGTAGCTCTGACCTTTATTCCTGTTGGTATTCTGTCATCATGGGCTGCTTTGCTTGTGTGAGCTATTCATCAGCTGCGTGGTGCTGGGGACACACAGTCACCAGCCCTGTAATACTTCAGACATATGCCAATTATAGTTGCAACACGAATTTCTCTTCCGCCCCATCACCCTGGAACTGTTCCGTTACCAACTAATACAACAATGATAGGAGGAAAGAATTGACAAGGCTTTGCTCTCAACAAAGGGGCCAACTTGGAGGAAGATAAAAAAAAAGATGCCCTGAGGAAAGAAGAACTGCAGAAGCAGATCCTCCCTCCTCTCTAACTCTTGAGCCCATTTTCCAATCAAAAAAATCAAACCTTCAGTATCTATCAGTTTAAGAAAAGATAATTGGGAATTTTCAAGAATCCATGTGTACTCTGTAGCAGACAGCATTTGTGCTTGTTCCTCACTGAAAGTATTTGAAGAAATAATACTGCAATCTTTGCTATAGGGAATACAGTAAATGGTGCCAGTCTTCAACTATGCCAGGAAAAGCAACCTGCTGGGGGGAGAGGGGGGCTTCCCCTCAGTACCTTGATGTAGATGCTTTGCAAGACAGACCTGTACTCCTGCAGGTGCTGAGCTGGTCATTCTCAGTGGGTGCCTTGAGTGCCATCTCTGGGACCTCTGATGACCTGATTCAACTCTCCCGCCACCCCTCCTATGCTGGGGAGGTGGAGCACTCAGTGGTCTGCTCAGATGTGAGGATATTGGCTGCTCACATCTGGAGTGGAGAAGGCCAGAACTGTCTCCTCCTTCCTCCCCTTTTCCTCACTCCATCATTCTCCCTGTCCTGCCATTTGTCCTCCCAAGAGCACCAAGGTCTTTCTGCCCTCATGTGATGAGAAATATAACCACCCACATGGCCCAGTAGGCTCTCTGGAGTGCTCTTCTGTATGTATGGCCAGGGCTATTAATGTCACTATGCCTTAGCTTTGTTTTGCTTCTTTTCTGCACTCTTCTCTCAGGAGACTCCATATGGAGGAGACAAGTCATTTTGGCCACAGGCAGCATTTAGGAGCTTCTGGCTTCTCTGGAATTTTGTCCTCTCTCACACACCCCCATCTAACCATCTCTTCCTTAACATCTGGCACAGTAGCTGCCATATTTAATTATGCTTTATCCCCTAAACCCAACTAACATTCCCTCACCACCCTGGCAAGAGAAAGTTCAAGTTCAGACCAAAGCACAACAACCACAACACACATATTGTAGCAAACTGAAGAGCTGGGATTTTACCCTCTGACAGCACTCTTGCTGATTCTCTTTCCCTTTGCTCTTCTGGAAGGAAACCACTCTGCTTCCTCCCTAACTGCATTGATTTATCTCATGGCATACCTTGTATATGGCACTTTAGATGATAGATAGCAATTTGTTAATATCTTGTCACAAAGATGCAGTGATTGGAACTGTGGTCTGAGGCATGCAGCCATATCTTCTCTCTTCAATTGATTGCCTTCCTTCTTGCAAGATGGGAAAACCTCTCCAGTGAGGCCAATCGATAACTGTGCATTCAGCCATAATTGTAGCTTAACTCGCTGCTCTCTGAAAAGTTAAGCCGTGTGATTTGCACATAATTGGGCTCTGCAAAAAGTCATACTTGCTTGCTCAAGGAAGAAATTAAGCAGCCAGACTCCCTGACTGTTAGCCACCTGCTCTCTCCTTCCCTTTGTTTGACCTCCTTGGGCCATGTCTTCCCTATCCAACATCTGTCTTCTCTAAGTTAGTTTAGACCTTAACAACCAAGGCCAGTAGTTGGTGGCAAAGCAGATGAACTAAATACCCCAACCTAAGAGCAGCCTCTTCCTCCATTATCCCCCGAATTACCCTAGAGTCGCTTTTCAGCATCCCTGGCTTGGTGAGTCATGCCCTGGTCACTAGTTCAAATGCTGAGATTACACATTGCCTTGGGGAGACAAAGTCAGAGAGCTGTGAGGACCAGCAGTGAGCCCCAGTATGAGATGTGGGCTATGGGTGATAGTGATGTCTCCCTGTACACTGTCTCTTGATTGTAACTCGTCCATCACACCAGAGCTGGATGTTGGTAATGGAGAAAGCTGTGCCTGTGCAGGGACGGGGCATGGAACTTGGCACTTTCCTCTCCATTTTCCTATGAACCCCAAACTAATCCCAAAATCAATAGTCTTTACAAAAGAGAGATAGAGATGTGTCCTCCTGCAGCCATCCTTCTGCGCTCAGGACACATGGGAATGGCTCCAATGGGTCTCTCTTTCTATGTGTGATTTCATTTGTCGTCAATCAGCTAAGAGCCAGAAATCAGGCACAGGCACCCTGGACTGCTTTGGAATAAGACAAGACTGGCTTGAGGAGTGACAGGACAAGGGAGGGCACACCCACTGCCTTTCCACAGGGCCTGATATACTGCAGCAACACTGGCCATGATTGCAGTGGTAACTCTGGGCATTGCTGAGTACATACTCTGGGCAGGTATGTATGTTTGGTCTTATTTGATTCTCACCACAACCCAAATGGGAGGAGGGAGCAGAGGAGAAATGGAGTACAGTCAGTTCTGGAGCTCACTTTGGTCTCCAGTGTGCGGAGAGACCCTCTGGACTCCTCCTATCAGACCCTGTGGGTGGCTATTGTAAGCTAATCTTGTAAATTATTACATATATCTATATATCTTGTGTTCTAAAAAAAAAATGGAGTGCAGGACAGAGGCGTGCAGGCGCTGCAGCTAGAGTGCTAGGGATTGCATTACTCAGCTGGGGGCTGCCGTGCTGCCCAGGAAGGGACAATGAAACAACAGAAATGTGTAGGTTGGAAGTCTGAGGTCCACATGGCTTCAGGGATGGTTTCCTTGGGGTCCTGGGGAAAGGATCTGTTCCAGGGATTTCCTCTTAAAATGTAGATGGCAGTCATCTTTCTGTGTCTTCACATAATGCCCTCTGTGTGGCCAGTGTCCTTAAAGCCTCTTTGAAGCCTCCAATAGTTTTGGATTGGACCCCATGGTAATGCATTTACCTTTACCTCTTTAAAGATACAGTCTCCAACAGGGCAGGGAGTATCACATTCCCCAATTTGAAACTATACTACAAAGCTACTATGATAAAAACAGCATGGTACTGGCAAAGAAAAAGACCCGAAAATCAGTGAGATAGATTAGAAGATGCAAAATCAACTCCAGACATACTGAGCCACCTCATCTTTGACAAGGGAGACAACCACCCTCATTGGAGGAAAGATAGCCTACTTAATAAATGGTGTTGGAAAAACTGGATTTCAACCTGCCAAAGATTAAAACTAGGCCCATACCTATCACCATGCACTAAACTAAGATAGAAGTGGATTAAAGATCTAAATATTAAGACAGAAACAGTAAACTTGCTGGAAGATAAGTTAGGTAGAACTCTTGAAGACATTGGCATAGGAAAAAACTTTATGAACAAATCCTCAGTAGCATGGGAA
Source organism: Heterocephalus glaber (assembly GCF_053883595.1). Taxonomy (NCBI): domain Eukaryota; kingdom Metazoa; phylum Chordata; class Mammalia; order Rodentia; family Bathyergidae; genus Heterocephalus; species Heterocephalus glaber. The sequence goes on along the minus strand of NW_028258330.1, from coordinate 5,869,575 downwards.
CTAGCACAAAGAATCAACAACTAGGATCTCATCTTATTAAAAAGCTTCTGCACTGCAAGAGAAACTACCAACAGAGCTAACAGACAACCTACAATGCGGGAAAAAAATATTAGCAGCTGTACCTCAGACAAAGGTCTACTATTGAGAATATATAAAGAACTGAAAATAATCAGACCACCCAAATTCAAAGACCCAATTCAAAAATGGGCATCCAAAATGAATAGACATTTCTCAGACAAAGAAGTAAAAGCAGCAAATAAATATATGAAAAAATGTTCAACATCACTGGTCATTTGAGAGATGCAGATGAAAACAACACTGAGATTCCACCTCACCCAAGAAAGAATTTCTTGTTATCAAGAAATCAACCAATAACAAATGCTGGCATGGGTTGGGAGAGAAAGGAACCCTTCTCCATTGTTGGTGGGAGTGCAGACTGGTGCAACCACTATGGGAATCAGTATGGAGATACCTCAAAGAACTAGAACTAGGTCCCATTTGACCCAGCTAGTCCCCTGCTGGGTATCTTCCCCAAAGAATTAAAAGAATCCTACCACAGTGTCATATGTGCACCCATGTTTATAGCAGCACAGTTTGCAATAGCTAAAGCTTGGAGACACCCCAAGTACCCATCAACTGGAAACTGGATAGAGAAATGGTTTTTTTATAAAATGGAGTACTACTCAGCCATAAAGAATGAGAAACTAGAGACATTTATAGCTAAATGGATGCATATTGAGCTAAAACTCTTAAGTGAAATAAATAGGACACACATGTGTAAATACTGAATAGTTTCTCTAGTGTGAGAAACTGTATAAATAAGGATTAAAATGATTAAAATGAATAATTGATAATTTGAAATAGGAAGAAAAGGTCCAAAGGGGTAGGAGAACTGGGAGGGGAAGAGAAAAGGAAAGAAGAGAAAGGAAAAATTATAAGAAAAGAGAAAAATGGAAACAAAGTCTTTGTAAATAGGGAAGTGTGGAGGGGGTGAAGGGAGCACATGGAATGGGGAAAAAATAAGAACCAAGATACATCATGTATAGGTACAAGCACCCAATGATAAATGTAAACATATTGTATACCTAAAATGTACCAATAAAAGAATTTAAGCAACAAAAACAAACAAGACACTGTCTCCAAACACAATGACATTCTCGGGTACTGGGGGTCAGGGTTTCAACATTTGGATTTGGGAAAGGACATAATCCAGAATCCAGTAGTACATAGTATGGACCACAGCTGTACTCCTGACCCACTGCATGACTCTTCACCCCAACTTCATTTCTTCTTGCCTGCCTCGTTAACCTTGGGAGGTTGTTGCCAAAAGCAGAAGTATCAGATCCCTGCATAGCTCACACCCACGCTTCATCCACATTAGCCATTATCAGGTTCAGCCCATCTCACAGGTGAGACAACTGAGCCTCTGGTATATATATCTATACCACATTTTGTATCCATTGATCCACTCACAGGCACACTACTACACTATTGTGAACAGCTTTGCAGGTATGTCTTATAAGTATTCTTAACATCAAAAAACTCCTAAAATGTCAGCCAACTTTAGCTGATATCTTAGGCTGACCTTGATAATATTCTTTAAGCCTTTCCTTTGTTATTAATTTTCTTTGTTTTGCCATCAAAGCAAAAACTACTATCCATCTATAATTCAAAATGTGTGTTTTTTGCATTCATCTTCTGACTGGCCCCCAGCAAACAAGTGCTAAAATTATCATTGTCAGGCCTAGTGCAATTAACTTGCAGAATGGAGGTTGATATATTGGAGGGAGTCCTAGGGACCACAGTAAAGCACCCTTTTGAGACCTGCTGGGTCACCAAGGCTCCTGCTAACACAGCAGGGACCCTTGAATGGGAACAATGCTGACTTGGACTCACTAGCAAGGAGGCTTAGAAATATGGCAACCAATTTGCTTTGCTAACATTTTTGTTTTTCCTTTATGGGCAAAAGTTACATACAGTAAAAGAAATCTGTATCCAAATGAAGCTATAAGAGCATTTTACATGCAAAATAATGTGTGCAACATTCTTTTCAGCTGGACACGGGTCTTCAAAGTAGACCACATTGTCACTCATAGAACATGTTTAAATAAGTGCAAAGGAATTGAAGTTATCCCCTGTATATTATCAGATTATAGTGTGATGAAATTGAAAATCAACACCAGAAAAAACAGCAAGGATTTCATAAACACATGGAAATTGAACAACACACTTGTGAATAAACAATGGGTCAGAGGAAATTAAAGAAGAAATCAGACAGTTCCTACAATTAAATGACAATACAACATATGGAATCTATGAGATTAAATGAAAGCAGTCTTATGAGGGAAATTCATAGCAGTGAATACTCACATGAGGAAAACAGCAAGCCCAATTAAATAACCTGATGCTGAACCGCAAGCAACTAGATAAAGAAGAGCAGGACAAACCCAAGACTCATACAAGGGAGGAAATTATAAAGATCAGAGCAGATATCAATACAATGGAGACTAAGAGAATGATACAAAAAAATCAGTGAAACCAAGAGTTAGTTCATCTAAAGAATAAACAAAATTGACAAACCCATGGCCAACCTTATCAGAAAGAGAAAAGAAAAGGCAAAAATGGATGCAATTAGGAATGAAAATGATGAAATTACAATGGAATCAGCAGAAATCCAGAGGATAATCAATACTTACTTCAAAAACCTATATGCCAATAAGATTTAAAACACAGAAGAAATGGACAGATTCCAAGATACGTATGAATTATCAAAGTTGAGTGAAGAAGACCTAAATATTCTAACAATCCAATATCAATCATTGAAATTGAAAAAGTAATTTAAAACTTACCAACTAAGAAAAGTCCAGGTACTAATGGCTTCACTGCTGAATTCTACAAGACATTTAGAGAGGAACTGCTGCCACTACTGTTTCAACTCTTCAATGAAATTGAAAGGGAAGCAATACTCCCAAATTCATTCCTGGAAGCAAGCATCACCTTGATCCCCAAAGCAGAGAAAGACCCAACTGAAAAAAAGAACTATAGACCAATCTCACTAATGAACATAGATGCAAAAATCTTTAATTAAATACTGGCAAGTAGAATGCAGAAGATCATACACCCTGACCAAGGAGGATTCATCCCAGGGATTCAGGGATGGTTCAACATACACAAATCAATCAGTGTAATACACTATATCAATAGATCCAAGGACAAAAACTATACGATCATCTCAATAGATGCAGAAAAAGCATTTGACAAAATCCAACACACATTTATGATAAAAACTCTACAAAAAATTGGAATACATGGTCTCTACCTCAATCTGATCAAAGCCATCTATGAAAAACCAAGAGCCAATATCATACTAAATGGTCAAAAACTGAAATCCTTGACACTAAAATCAGGAACAAGACAAGGATGTCCACTATCACCACTCCTGTTCAATATAGTCTTGGAAACATTAGCCACGGAAATTACACAAGAGAAAGAAATAAAAGGAATAAAGACAAGAAATGAAGAAGTCAAATTGTCATTATTTGCAGATGACATGGTATTCTATATAGAAGACCCCAAGAACTCCACCAAAAGTCCTCTAGACTTAATAACCAAATTCAGCAGAGTAGCTGGATACAAGGTCAACAAACAAAAATCAGTAGCTTTAGTCTACATGAAAAACAGACTCGCTGACAGAGAAATAGGGCAAACAATTCCTTTCAAAATAGCATCCAAAAAACTGAAATACCTAGGAATCTACCTAACAAAAGAAATCAAAAACCTCGTCTCTGAAAACTATAGCACTTTGAAAAGAGAGATTAAAGACGATATCAGAAAATGGAAAGACATCCCTTGCTCCTGAGCAGGAAGGATCAACATAGTGAAAATTGCCATACTTCCAAAACTGCTATATAGATTCAATGCAATCCCAATTGAAATTCCAGGAGCATACTTCACAGACCTTGAGGAAACAATCCAAAAATTCATTGGGAACAAGAAGAGACCTAGAATAGCAAAAGCAACTCTAGACAACAGAGATATACCAGGGAGTATCACAACCCCCAACTTGAAACTATACTACAAAGCTACTGTGATAAAAATAGCATGGTACTGGCAAAGAAACAGACCTGAGGACCAGTGGAACAGATAAGAAGATGCCGAAATAACTCCAGATACCTCATCTTCAACAAAGGAGCCAAACACACTCACTAGAGGAAAGATAGCCACTTTAATAAATGCTGCTGGAAAAATAGGGTTTCAACTTGCCAAAGATTAAAACTAGACCTATATCTCTCACCATGCACTCAACTAAAATCGAAATGGATTAAAGATCTAAATATTAAAACAAATATGCTGAACCAGCTGGAACAGAGGTTAGGTAGAACTGTTGAAGACACTGGTGTAGGAAAAGATTTTATGAACAAAACCTCAGTTGCCTGTGAACTAGCACAAACAATCAACAAGTGGGATCTCTTCCTCCTAAAAACCTTCTGCACAGCAAGAGCAACCACCAATAGTGTAAAGAGACAACCCACAATGTGGGAAAAAATTTGCGCCTGCTGTTCCTCAGGCAAAGGTCTACTATCTAGAATCTATAAAGAGCTTTAAAAAAACTAGGTCAACACTCAAAAAACAACAGCATTCCTATATGCAAATACCAGACTCGTTGAGAGAGAAATTTGGGAAATAATTCCTTTTACAATAGCATCTAAAAAAATGAAATATCTAGGAATCAACCTAACAAAGGAAGCAGAAGACCTCTACATTGAAAACTACAGCACTCTGAAAAAGGAGATTGACAAGCATATAAGAAAATGGAAAGATATCCCTTGTTTCTGGATAGGAAGAACCAATATAGTGAAAATGGCCATACTTCCAAAACTGCTATATAGATTTAATGCAATGTCGATTGAAATTCCAACCGTATGCTTCACAGAACTACAAAAAACAATCCAAAATTTCATTTGGAATTAGAAGAAACCTAGAATAGCAAAAGCAATTCTAGGGAACAGAGACATGGCTGGGGGTATCACAATCCCCAACTTGAAACTATACTACAAAACTACTGTGATAAAAACAGCATGGTACTGGCAAAGAAACTGACCTGAGGATCAGTGGAATAGATTAAAAGATGCAGAAACAACTCTAAACATACTCAGCCACCTCATCTTTGACAAAGGAGCCAACCACCCTCATTAGAGGAAAGATAGCCTATTTAATAAATGGTGTTGGAAAAACTGGATTTCAACCTGCCAAAGATTAAAACAAGACCCATACTTATCACCATGCACTAAACTAACATCAAAATGGATTAAAGATCTAAATGTTAAGACAGAAACACTAAACTTGCTGGAAGATAAGTTAGATAGAACTCTTGAAGACATTGGCATAGGAAAAGACTTTATGAACAAATCCTCAGTAGCATGGGAACTAGCACAAAGAATCAACAACTAGGATCTCATCTTATTAAAAAGCTTCTGCACTGCAAGAGAAACAACCAACAGGGCTAAGAGACAACCTACAATGTGGGAAAAAAATTTTAGCAGCTGTACCTCAGACAAAGGTCTACTGTTGAGAATATATAAAGAACTGAAAATAGACCACACAAATTCAAAGACTCAATTCAAAAATGGGCATCCGAAATGAATAGACATTTCTCAGACAAAGAAGTAAAAGTAGCAAATAAATATATGAAAAAATGTTCAACATCACTGGTCATTCGAGAGATGCAGATGAAAACAACACTGAGATTCCACCTCACCCAAGAAAGAATTTCTTGTTATCAAGAAATCAACCAATAACAAATGCTGGCATGGGTTGGGAGAGAAAGGAACCCTTCTCCATTGTTGGTGGGAGTGCAGACTGGTGCAACCACTATGGAAATCAGTATAGAGATACCTCAAAGAACTAGGACTAGGTCTCATTTGACCCAGCTAGTCCGCTGCTGGGTATCTTCCCCAAAGAATTAAAAGAATCCTACCACAGTGATATATGTGCACCCATGTTTATAGCAGCACAGTTTGTAATAGCTAAAGCTTGGAAACAGCCCAAGTGCCCATCGACTGGAAACTGGATAAAGAAGATGTGTTTTTTTTATAAAATGGAGTACCGCTAAGCCATAAAGAATGAGAAATTAGAAACATTTATAACTAAATGGATGCACATTGAGGCGATACTCTTAAGTGAAATAAACAGGACACACGTGTAAATATCTAATAGTTTCTCTAGTGTGAGAAACTGAAAGAGTAAATAAGGACAAAAAGGTATAATGATAATGTGAAATAGGAAGAAAAGGGGCAAAGGGGAAGGGGAAGTAAGAGGGGTAGGCGAAAGGAAGGAAGGGAATGGATTTAATATGAGAAAATGAAAAATGGAAACAAAGTCTCTGTAAATAGCAAGGGATAGATGGGTTGAACGGAGAGCAGGGGAAGGGGGAAAAATAAGAACCAAGAGAGATTATGTAAAGGTGCAAATTTCCAATGATGAATGTCATTATACTGTATACCTAAAATGTACAAATAAAATTAATTTTTTTGTTTAAAAATAACTTTATTATCAAACACACACACATACAGAAATTAAAACCATTCAAAGAATAACAATTCAAAGGGGAAAAAACTACAATAATATTCAAATACAGTAGAACTCAACCAAAGCAAAACTGAAAAGCACTTAAACATTTTTCCATATAACTTACAAAAACATCTCAAGTACCAACAAGATACCAGAGGATGCGATTTGTTTCAGAAAGATCCCCAAAACCAACATTGAACAAATAGTGGTCTGGAAAAAAACTCCAGTAAGCTAGCAGAATCCACGTAAGCCAAACTTCTCCCTAATTTAAATTTTGATACAGTCATATGACACACAATGGAAACACAATCCGAGAAATATGTCATTAGGCAATTTCATTGGTGTGCATCCTTAATTACACTTTCAGTTTCTCACACTAGAGAAACTTCGGTATTTACACATATGTGTCCTATTTATTTCACTTAAGAGGATGGCCTCAATATACATCTATTTAGCTGTAAATGTCTCTAGTTTCTCATTCTTTATGGCTGAGTAGTATTCCATTTTATTAAAAAAACCACATCTTCTTTATCTAGTCTCCAGCTGATGGGCAATTGGGCTGCTTTCAAGTTTTAGCTATCACAAATTGTGCTGCTATGAACATGAGTGCGCATACATCACTGTGGAATGATTCTGTTAATTCTTTTGGATAGATACCCAGCAGGGGGATAGCTGGGTCGAATGGGACCTCTAAGCCTAGTTCTTTGAGGTATCTCCATACTGATTTCCACAGTGATTGCACCAGTCCGCAATCCCACTAACAATGGAGAAGGGTTCCTTTCTCCCCACACCCTCACCAGCATTTGTTGTTGGATGATTTCTTTATAACAGCCATTCTTTCTGGGATAAGGTGGAATATCAGTGTTGTTTTCATCTGCAGCTCTTGAAAAAACCAGAGATGTTGAACATTTTTTCATATATTTATTTGCTGCTTTTACTTCTTTGTCTGAGAAATGTCTGTTCATTTCAGATGCCCATTTTTGAATTGGGTCTTGGAGTTTTTGAGGGGCGGGTCTGATTTTTTTCACTTCTTTATATATTCTAGACAGTAGTCCTTTGTCTAAGGTACACTTGCTGAAAATTTTTTCCCACATTGTAGGTTGTCTCTTAGCTCTGTTGGTTCAGTGCAGAAGCTTTTTAATAAGATGAGATCACAGTTGTTGATACTTTGTGCAAGTTCCTGTGCCACTGAGGTTTTGTTCATAAAGTCTTTTCCTATACCAATGTCTTCAAGAGTTCTACCTAACTTATCTTCCTGCAAATTAAGGTTTCTGTCTTGATATTTAAATCTTTAATCCACTTCAATGTTAGTTTAGTGCATGGTGATAGATATGGGTCTTGTTTTAATCTTTGGCAGGTTGAAATCCAGTTTATCCAACACCATTTATTAAATAGGCTATCTTTCCTCCAATGAGAGTGGTTGGCTCCTTTGTCAAAGATGAGGTGGCTGGGCATATCTGTAGTTGTTTCTGCATCTTCTAATCTATCCCACTGATTTTGGGGTCTGTTTCTTTGCCAGTGCCATGCTGTTTTTATCACAGTAGCTTTGTAGTATAGTTTCAAGTTGGGGATTGTGACACCCCCATATCTCTGTTGCCTAAAATTTCTTTTGCTATTCTAGGTCTCTTTTAATTCCAAATGAAATTTTGGATTGTTTTTTGTAGTTCTGTGAAGCATATTGTTGGAATTTCAATCGGCATTGCATTAAACCTATGTAATATCTTTGGAAGTATGGCCATTTTCACTATATTGGTTCTTCCTATCCAGGAACAAGGGATGTCTTTCCATTTTCTTATATGCTTGTCAATCTCCTTTTTCAGAGTGCTGTAGTTTTCAGTGTAGAGGTCTTTTGCTTCCTTTGTTAGATTGACCCCTAGATATTTCTTTTCTTTTTTTTTTTTTTTTTTGGATGCTATTGTAAAAGGAATTGTTTCCTGAATTTCTCTCTGAGTGAGTCTATTATTTGTATATAAAAAGGCTATTTTTTTTTTAGTGTTGACCTTATATCCAGCTATTCTACTGAATCTGTCCATTAAGTCTAGAAGTCTTTTGGTAGTTTTTTGGGTCTTCTATGTAAAGTATCATATCATCAGCAAATAATGACAGTTTAACTTCTCCCTTTCCTATCTTCATTCCATTTAGTTCTTTCTCTTTTCTAATTGCTGTGGCTAATGTTTCCAGATCAATATTAAACAGGAGTGGTGAGAGTGGACATCCTTGTCTCATTCCTGATTTTAGTATGAAAGTTTTCAGTTTTTGACCATTTAGTATGATGTTGGCTGTTGGTTTTTCATAGATAGCCTTAATCAGGTTGAGATAAAGACCTTCTATTCCGATTTTCTCTAGGGTTTTTATCATGAATGGGTGTTGGATTTTGTAGAATGCCTCTTCTGCATCTATTGAGATGATCATATGGTTTTTGTCCTTGACTCTGTTTATATAGTGTATTACATTTATTGATTTATGAATGTTGAACCAACCTTGCATCCCTGGGATAAATCCAACTTGGTCAGGGTGTATGATCTTCTTGATGACCCTTTGTATTCTGTTTGCCAGTATCTTGTTGAGGATTTTTGCATCCATACTCATTAGAGAGATTGGCCTGTAGTTCTCTTTTTGGGTTGTATCTTTCCCTGGTTTTGGAATCAAAGTAATACTTGCTTCCAGGGATGAATTTGGAAGCTTTGCTTCCCTTGCAATTTCCTTGATGAGTTTAAAGAGTAATGGCAATAGTTCTTCTTTAAATGTCTTGTAGAATTCAGCAGTGAAGCCATCAGGACCTGGGCTTTTCTTTGTTGGTAAATTTTTTATTACATTTTTCAATTTCACTCATTGTAACTGTGGTGTTGAGAATTTCTATATCTTCTTCATTTAACTTTGGCAATTCGTATGTATCTAGGAATCTGTCCATTTCTTCTGGGTTTTCCATTTTATTAGAGTACAGGTTCTTGAAGTAAGTATTGATGATGCTTTGGATTTCTGCTGGATCTGTTGTGACTTCACCTCTTTCATTCTTGATTGCATGGATTTGAGCCTTTTCTTTCCTTTTTTTGATAAGGTTGGCTAAGGGTTTGTTGATTTTATTTATTCTTTCAAAAACCAACTCTTTGATTTATTAATTTTTTGTATCATTCTCTTAGTCTCCATTGTATTGATTTCTGCTCTGATCTTTATAATTTCCTCTCTTGTACAAGTTTTGGGTTTGTTATGCTCTTCTTTTTCTAGGAGCTTGAGGTTCTGCATTAGGTTATTTATTTGAGTTCTCTCTCTGTTTTCCTAATATGGGCATTGACTGCTATGTATTTCCCTCGTAAAATGCTTTCATTGTGTCCCATAGATTCCTGTATGTTGTACTGGCATTATCATTTACTTGTAGAAACTGTTTAATTTCTTCTTTAATTTCCTCTGTGACCCATTTGTTGTACAGGAGGGTGTTATTTAATTTCCATGTGCTTATGGGAGTTTTGCAGTTTCTTATGTCATTTATCTCCAATTTTATTGCACTATGGTCTGATAATATACAAGGGGTAACTTCAGTTCTTTTACATTTACTTATACATGTCCTATGAGCAAGCATGTTGTCTATTTTGGAGAATGACCCATGTGCAGCTGAAAGGAATGTGTATTCTGATTTTGTGAGGTGGAACACTCTGTAAACATCCATTAAGTCCATTTGTTCAATAACTTGGTTCAGTTCTAGAATTTCCTTGTTAATTTTTTGTCTAGATGATCTGTCTAATTGTGATAATGGGGTATTGAGATCCCCCACTACAATTATATTAGAGCTTATTTGGTTTTTCATATCCATTAATATTTGTTTTGTATAGTTGGGGGCATTCGTATCTGGTGCATATATATTTAAGATTGTCATCTCTTCCTCTTGGACTGTTCCCTTCACAAAGATGTAGTGACCATCTTTGTCTCTCTTAATTAGTTTTGGTTTAAAATCTACTTTGTCTGCAAATAAAATTGCTACCCCTGATTTTTTCCTCTGTTTCTGTGGCATGGAGAACTGTTTTCCATCCTTTTACTTTCAGTCTATGGATTTCCTTTTGAGTTAGGTGTGCTTCTTGTATACAGCATATTGTTGGATTTTGCTTCTTAATCCATTCTGTCAGTCTATTTCTTTTGATTGGTGAATTGAGACCATTAACATCGATAGTTGTAATTGATAGATATTGATTCATCCTTGTCATGATGTTTTACTATTTTTAGCTCTTTTATTTCTTGGTTGGGTTTTTTCCCCCTTTCCCTTTAGTTTCTTACCTTGCCTGGTGGCTTCCCTCTTTTGGGCCTCATGGAGTTGTGACCTTCATTGTCTTTTTCTAGGATATTGCTTGGAATTGTTTGGAGTGCTGGTTTGGTGTTCATGAAATTTCTCAGGTGTTCTTTGTCATGGAAGTATTTAATTTCCCCATCAATTTTGAAAGATAATTTTGCAGGATACAACAGTCTAGGTTGGAAGTTATTTTCTTTTAGGGCTTGAAATACTTGACTCCAGGCTTTCCTTGATTTGAGGGTTTGTGTTGAAAAATCTGCCGTGATTCTGATGGGCTTTCCTTTATAGGTGATTTGTTTCTTTTCTCTAACTGCCTGTAGGATTTTGTTTTTCTGTTGGGTTTCTGGGATCTTGATTCTTATGTGTCTAGGTGGAGATTTGTTTTTTTATCATGGCTAGTTGGAGTTCTATATGTCTCACTTCTCTGTATGTCCAATTCTCCACCTCTGTCTGGGAAGTTTTCTACTATTACTTCTGTGGATAGTTTTTCTATGCCAATTGTATTTTCTCCTGTTTTTTCGTGGACTCCTTTCTGTCTTATGTTATTCTTCCTTGCATCATCTAGCAGCTGCTGGATTGATTTCTTGTGGTCCCTTACTGTTTTTAAAAACTCTCTGTCTTCATGGTCCTTAACCACAATCATGTCTTCTATATCTGATATTCTGTCTTCAGATTCTCTTAATCTGCTCTGCATGCTTTCAATGGAGTTTTTAATCTCCTGAATATCTGTTTGAATCTGTTTCATGGATTCCACTTCTTTCTTATGTTAGGCAATCGTGGTTTCCATTTCTTTTTTATGCTGGGCACTCCTGGCTTCCAGCATGTTTCTGAGCTCATCTATTTTTTTATCTGTTTCTGTTCTAGAGCCTCTAATTATGCCTTTAACTCTGCTCACCATCTCTGTAGTTATCTGGGAGATTATTTCTGCTTTAAATTTTTCTAGAGCTTCATTCATCTGTTTTGTTACTTCCTGTGCTATCAGTTCAGGGTGTCCAGGTGGTTGATTATCAGATTTTTCCACCTCATTTTCCCCAGAAATTGCCTTTTGTGGGGTGGAAGTCTGAGTTTGTGACTTGCTTAAATGTCTTCTCATTTTCGTTTTTGATACTGTCAGTTATAAGTCAATGAGTCTCAGTAAGCCAATCACAGACCCATGAGATTCAGGTAGATTTCTGGCTGCAAGTCCCAAATTGAGCTCCCCGTCCTCCTACAGGGTTGAACTCTGCAAGGTTCTATTACAGGTTCCAGCTGTCTTTCCCCTGAAAATAGTCCAGGTTCAAATGGGAGGTGATGATCCCTCCAACTTAGCAACTACAGTGGTCTGGTGTGCCTATATTGCAGAGATTCTCTTCACTTTTCCAGTGGGCTTCGGTTTTCATCAAGGAGCCTGGGAGAAGCCCTCTCTCTGTTGTTCACTTCTGCAACTCAGGACAATGGCCTTTATGTCCCCCTGTGCCTCTATAGTGTGGAACCAGGTAGCTGCACAACCAAGAGGCCAGAGGTGGGGGCGGGGGCTGTTGTTATAGGCGCCCGCATGGCCAAGCTGGCAGCCGGTGGGTCTGCGGGCGGCGGGGGGGGGGGGGGGGGGGCTCGTGGTCTCCTGGATGCAAGTGGGCAGGCCAAACCAGATGGAGCAGGGTACTAAAATTAATTTTTTAAAAAATAATGTGTGCAAGTGAAAAGGAAGCATTGTGACATAGTTTCATTCTCAGTGATTGTGTTGGTTTCCTAAGACTGCCATAAAAATTAGCACAAACTGACTGGCTTAGCATAGCATAAGTCATTCTCACCCAGTTCTAGAGTCCAGAAGTCCAAAATTCAGGTGTGGGCAGGGCCACATGTTCTGCAGTTTCCAGGAGCAGATCTTTCATTGCTTCTCTTAGCTTCTGTTAGACCCTGATGTCCTTGGCTCCAGTCTCTACCTCCCCTGTCTTCCCATGATCTCCCATAGTTACTTTTCCCTTGTGCCTCTCTGTCCTCAGTACAACACCTGCTATATTGGTTTGCAATCCCATCCTACTTAGTATGACCTCATCTCAACTAACTACACCTCCAATGACTATTCGTAAATAAGGTTGCAATCTTTGGCATGTAAACCTAGAAATTATAAATGAGATTAAAATAAAAGCAAAGAAAGTTTTTAGCAGGGTACCACATAGATTTTCAAACTGGGAAACAGAGAAGGGGGATGGATTTTTAGGAGAGAAAAAAAGGCAGAACAATGAGGTAATGTAAAATAGCTTCCATTGAACAATTTTCAATTGGATCTGCTAGTTACACAAGTTATTTTGAACAAATTTTAGATTGATGCTGAAGGTCTTTTCATACATTAAGCTATACATGATTGGTTTCTAGGGGAGATGAGAAGGGTTACCAGCAAGCAATAAGTCTTTTGGAAGAGTCAATAAATCAGCAGAATTCCAAGGTTGGAAACTTGCCATCTGTAGCCCTGTGAGTTCATTCTTCCCAGACAGCTTTTTTCATGTATATGCAAGAGACAGGGATTTGTATCCATGAGACAGACTGCAGGCTGTCAAATATGATCTCTGAGGTTCCCAGAGAAAAGTTGCTCCATCTTGGCAGAAGTGCAGCCATCTTAATTTTTACTTTCACAAGATCTCAGTCTTTCAGGAGAAAACAATTCAGCCCATAATAATGGTAAATAAAATAATTCTTAGTGATAGAGAAAATCATAGTGCAGTGCAGCCAATGACTTTGTCAACAAATCAGAAATAAACCAAAGTTTAGATAAGAGCAGAGATATTTACTCAGGATCTTTAAAGGAAATGCAATACCAGATGAGAACAGGGACCCAGGGCAACTAGACAATGCTCTGAGCAAGGGAGGAGAGGGGCAGAGTTCTTAATGGCACAGAGTTGTTTTGCACAGATTAAGACTGACTGAGTAAATAGTTTATAAGTCCAAGAGTCCACTACTTATTCCTCTTCAGAAGTTACAAAGCAGCAGTTACAAAGTGGATCCTATGGTTTGTGTTTTAGAATGTATGGGCTCCACTCTCTCTAGGGCTCTCCTACTTTATTTTGGGAACTCTGAAGTAAAGTGTGTCCATTTGATGACCTCATTCCCCAAGGACCATAGATTAATAAACCAGCATTTTCAGAAACATGGTACTTTGGGGTTCTATGTTTCTTTTCTTGCACTCACTTCAAGAAAAGATGTTCCCAGATACCAGAAGGTTGACAATGTTGCCCTCTCTTAGGGAGAAGAAATGGCTTTAGTGGAAAGTTCGCAGCATTTAGAATTGCTCTACCATGGTTTTTAATTGTTGGACAATGGTTTCTAGGCCTCCATTTCCTCACCTGTAATGATACCCACTCCACAGTTTTGTTGGGAATACTAAATATAGTGAAAGTACCTTGTTATCTGTCAAGTGGTAAGCAAATGTGCTGGGATGGTTTCTGTCCCATCCTAGTATTCTCTGTAAATGGCACATTGTAAACACACAAAAACATGTGCTGATTTGGGAATTTTCAGCTGAAGAGAAAGATGAGATGAGCCAAGGGGTACACAGAGTCAAAGTATGGTTTAAACACTGATCCAGACATGCAGACCATCCGTTTGTTCATTTTCAATAAAACAATATCCAGGGCCTGGGCATTTAGCTCAGTGGTCCTCTGCCTGCCTCACAAGCTCAAGGTCCCAGGTTCGATCCCTAGTAACAAAAAATAAAATAAAATAAATAAAACAATATCCAGTAACAAGCACTCCTACTTTCCTATATTTCTTGTTTACTTAGATCAATGGTCCATTTTGGCAAATGGTTATAAACTTAACTACCAAGTTAAATGTACATTTTTTTTCTGAGAAAGGAAACAAGCTATGGCTAACTTATACACAACTCATTCATGTTGTGCCCAAATGGTTACATCAGGTATTGCATATGAAAGGCTAGAATTTGGAGGAAGGAGAAGAAAGGTTAATTTAGGTGGTCTTTTAGTTTTAAAGTGAGGAATATAATTTATATTCTAGGAAATATTTCTCTGATATTAATGGTTTTATCACACCAATCTGTGGTTATAGAATTTTAACGATGAAATCTTCCCCAGAGTTCTTTAAAAGTAGTTTATAACCTCATTTCTCCAGTCATGGAAATGTCAGTTAAAAGAAAAAGCAATATAAATGACCAACACAAAGGAAAGAGTTGTAAATTATGGTACATGATTCTATGGATGTGTAGAAATCAAAATATGATGGTTACATAATAGCATATTAAAATTCTTATGGTAAGATACTCAATGAAGAAAGAATATACAATTGTGTCTATAATGTAATAACTAATTATGTAAAAATTAAGTATGAATAAGAATTAAGATTGAATGAGAACCGAGAGAAATAAAAACAATTGATAGGGTTACACAGTGACATTGTCAAAAAATGCTTTTTGATTATTTGTGACAAGTGAAAAGATATATTTTTAAAGGCATCATCTTTCTTGAAGTATAACTGTGATCCTCGATGAAGATAGGAAGATAAAATAGAAGCAGAAAGCCTCCTCCTTAGGGACTTAGGTTCCTAAGTTGCAAACAGGGTGGTATCCAGAGACCACAGCATTCCAAAGCATCACTGGTTTCCATTAAAACCTCATTTATGGAATTAAAAATTAATTTTATGTAAATGAATTTAAGCAGTCTATTCATTAGCATCCACTTGATCTGATTAAGCTTGAGTTGGTTGTAATAGCCATTTCTGCACTGGTATTTAGGAAGATGAAATCTGTTGTGAGTTTTTGTTCTTATTCTGCTAGGAAACAGCATGGAGACAAGTTGTTAAACTTCTGCATGGTGGTTACTCATGCTCCCCAGAGACCCTAGAAAAGCAAGGTGCTACCTCTGGGAAGTTATTCATGACATTGAGTCCAATATAATGAGAAGCTCTCAGCAGAGCCTGCCCAGGCTCCCCTTAGTGAGCAGAGCAGACAAAAGCCCCATTGTGGCTCCAAAGCAAGGAAGATACACCAGCTGAATCCAGGCTCCTCCTTTCCCAAGCTGGAGTGACACTTGTTTAAATTCCAGCTTCCATAATAAAAGAAGATTTCAAGAGAAGTGTGCTATATGGCTCTCTTTCCAGGTTAAGAACTATGCATTTCAATGAACATCTTTAATGTCCTACATTAAGGAACACCCACACATATGTGCATATATTCTGTGGAGGTATGAGAATGAATATAAGGAGCAGACTGCTGACTTTGGGGGTGTAACTGCCCAGGGACCCCAGCTGTGCACCCTGAAACCTCTCACCATGTGGCAACAAGGCCACACCTTCCCACGGTGCTCCCAGCCAGCGACTGAGCCTGGCAGGGATATTGAGTCAGCCCCAGTCAGTCCTCACAGTCTTCCTGAAGCTTCCTTAGACCCCAGGGCACTCAAGGATAGTTTTACCCAACTCTGATCACTTACTCCTTGACTTGGAGTCAACTCATGGTACAGCTTATTGGTTTTTTCCTCCCCTAATAAAATCCCTGCCTATTGCATCTGGAAGAGAAGGAGAGAGAAAGAGAGAGAGAGAGAGAGAAGAGAGAGAGACAGAGAGAGAGACAGAGAGAGAGAGGGAGAGAATGCATATACACTGTAGAGATTTATATGGGCACACACAAATATATATATATATATGCTTATATGTATGTGCATGTTTGAATCACAATTCATCTACATTTAATGGGGCATTAGTTGTGTCTAGATTTTTGCCATCGTAAAGGCATCCATCCATCTCATTTTTGCAATAGTTTTGCTATTCCTTTGGGGGAAATTTTTATTTTTAGCTGTGCCATAGTGTCCCTGTTTGAAATAACTCCAAGAACTCACACCTACTTAGCCCTGCCTTCCTACATGATAGTGTTCCTGGTAGTTAGAATTTTTTTGGCAAGTGACCTTGGCCCTCCTGGATGGGTGTATAGAACACAGAACCAGAAGCTGGTCTCATCTCCCCAGGGTGCTCCATGTTCCAGGTCGGCACAGGAGCACAGGTCCCTGTAGCATCCGGATCTCTTCAGTCTTCCCTCCCTACCTCCACTCTTGCCTCCACCCTTGCTGCCCTCCTCCCATCCCATGTCAATCAGAGTTCCTGATTGTGTGCAACAGAAATAGGTTCTGCTCACTTCTGATTCTGCTCAGAAGTTGGGAGGAAGATGTCAGGGTGCATCTGCAGGGGTGGAAGAGTCAGTCTTACTCCCAGTGTGGCTACAGGAACTGTGACCGGGATCTTCCACAAGAAGAGTGCAGTGAGTGAGGAGGTTCCAGGCTTCCTTGTCCTTGCACTGCTTTCTTGAGATTCAAATCCTAGTTGCAAGGTACCTGTGAAGGTCCCCTTTTCCCCAGCTACTAAGAGCCACATGCTAAACTGTCATGGGCCACACAGGCCCCTATGCTCACTGCCCCATAAAAAACACGAGACCATTTATTTTTTTGGTGAAAGGAAAAAGGATTTATTCAAAGTTAGGCCCAAGATGAAGATGTCTCATATTGCTACAAATCACCATCTCACTTAGTTTAGGTATGCAAGAGCCTTTTATAGTAAAAACAGAAGGGAAGGAATCCAACAAGACAGTAGGCAACTGCAGGCTTGCTTCATCTCTCCCCACCATCTTCCACTTCCTCCCTGCTCTGTGGAAATGAAAGAAACCAGACTTTGATTCCCTGGTGTCCATATCTCCATATTCTGTCCATTCATCTGTACTGAGAAGAGTGGATGGCGAGTATTCAGTGACTGATGAAGTTGGAGCTCTAGTAGAAAAAAATTCTAACTTTTAATGCTCCATTTTGCCCTGACCATTATACCCTGAGGCCCAGGCAGTCCCCACTGTTTACAGCAAGAAGCACCCAGAATTTCACTCCCAAAAACACATAACCCAGTGGAATCAAAGAAATTCCCCAAAAACACAAAGGAGAATTGGGAAGAAGAAAAATGAATATTGAGCCACAAACACTGTAATAATCATAATAAATATCCAGCACATACTCTTGTGTCCATGCACCCAGTCCTTGCATTTGTAGACATTCAGACTGGCCACCACTACTAGATGATAAAGTAGTGAATGTCCTAGTGAAAGCAAGTCTCCTGGATGATACAAAGCCTGCCGTGGCCAGGAGCCAACTTGAACTAACTGAGCTCCTGAGTTTTATTTCCATCCACGACCATGGGGTTCAGTCTCAGTGTCCAGAAATGAAATGTTATCTATCAGTGCAGGACCAGCAGCACCATCCATCAATTTCCTTTCAAAGGTCTCTCACTCACTTTCTAGAGCTTTGCTGTGGGACTTGCCACCTAATAGGTGTGGCTTTCTGTTTTTGGTGGTGTTTTGTTTTTGGTTTTCTTGGGTTATTTTTGGTTTTTGGTTTTTGCTGATTCCCAAAATGTGATAACACAGGACTGTCAACAAATGTGAGGGTTTGGAGACATCCTCTAGAAATTTTCACTCTCCTCCTCCCTAAATCCACATCCGTTTCCTTTCCTTCATAGAAATGTTCAATTGCTTTCTTTTATTTCACTTAATGACTCCCACTACTTTTATCTTCCTGGAGAATATTTTTCTCTGTTTTATTCTTATTTTAAGAAAACTTACTTTGAGTTATCAGCATGTCTGGATTGTTCGGGACAACTATAAGTAGTTGTCCTTGGAAAATAATCATAAAGTGAGAGTCTGCATGAGATAATTTGCTTTTACTGAGAAAAAAACACATTATTTACAAATGAATTCTGAATTTGTTAGAATGAACTTCAGAAGAGGGATGTTCAAGTTGTTACTTGGTAATTTACCAGCCTTGTCATTCCAGGTAAAGATGGCCTTGCAACAGGAAGGGTTTAACCGAAAGAAGCGAGGGTACAGAGATATCAATGAGATTGACATCAACATGAATGATCCTCTTTTTACAAAGCAGTGGTACCTGGTAAGCGTCTGATATTTCTAATATCTCTCATGCTGCAACCCCTCATAAAAGATACATTTCTATTTCCTCCTTAGTCAGTGGGATGTTAGCCAGCACCTGACTCTATGAACTCTCTATGCCCTCCAATATGCATGGACTTTCTATCACCTCCTTTCCAATCCGCCTTCTTCTGGAATTGCCAAATACCCATGACCTGATAGGGTCAAAGCTACTATCAGTGGCAAGTCACATTCTACTAGACTCTGAAAAAGCTTACCCATATGTGAGTGAAGACTTGCAAAAACACATAAAAGTCAAATCAAAGGTCTGGGAGGAGTGACCCACGGGTCTCAGCAGGTAGAGTAACTGGAGAACAGTAATGTCACAGGCCCAAGAGAAAGAATCCAGTGAATGCAGAAGGGTCAAGCAAGAGAGCTTAGAGACTAGAGTAGCAAAAGTAGCATCTCTTAGTGCTTCTTGCAAAGGTGGGAATTTAATTCCACAAGGATGAATCGTTGTAGGATTTCAGGCTCTCACATCCAGTCTGTCTGGTGACAACAGTATTTTCTGGTTTTCCAGCAGTCCTTCATGATCCATGTGGACTGCTTGGGTTTTGTTTAAAAGATCAGTCAATCTCAGCCAAGCTGAACTGCAGGGCATACTGTGGGGAGAAAGTGACTCACTTACACATGAGAATGAAGCTTCATTTTATTTAAGATTAAAAGGTGATGACCAAGAGAGAAAACTCAGTAACAGCCCTGTGGACTGCTAGGGATGCATCACAGTTTCCCTCCTGGAGCTTCAGAGCTTGACTATGCCTCATGCTTTCTTGACATGGAATTCTCAAAACCCAATGTGGATAATTGAATGAGTTTATTAGTCAGAATAGGCTAGATCTGCTGGAGTAACACACGAACTCCAAATCACAATGATTTGCTATATGATTAATGCTTCATAATCCTTCAGGAACTCAGGCCGACCAAGCTCTGCCTCAGCAGCTTTTGTAAGCACTTCAGCAAGAAAAAGTGGCAAATTGGACACTGGCTCTTAAAGTTTATGCCTAGATGTGACAAGTGACTCATGAGCCCACCTGCCATTGGCCAAAACCATTCACATGTACCTCCTTACTTCAGAGGAGGTGGAGAGGGATAACCTTAACCTGAGCCTAAAAGATGAAGACCAGTAATTTTTGTAAAAAGCACTAATGACATTCATACAATAGCCACTGACCACTGTGCAGTTTAAAGCTCTGACTTTACTATTTATTTTACAAACTATCTTTGAGAAAATCTGCACAGAAAAAAGATACATGCAAAAAGGGGAATGAACATAATAATGTGAATCTTTTTGTTTTCCCTTCTCTTTCTCAAGGGGGCTAGGGACTTAATTTTTCAGCATCAGAATTTACGTGAAAGCTGGGGTGAGCCACTTATCCTTAATTCAGTTGGACAAATATTTTTGAGCAACATTTAGTATGTTGGTAATAAAATTGTCTCTTGGCAATGATATTGTTAATACTGAAATTATATTTAGTAAGGATAACCCAAGAAAATGCATGCTAAATTAAAACCATGAAGTATAGACAAAGAACTCTGAGAGTAAACATTTGATTCTGAATCAGGGAGGGTCTCTTGGCAATGGCAGCTCCAGGATTTTATATAGAATGAGTTTAAACATAACAATCTAGTTACAGAAATGAGAGGATTGAAGCAGCTTTGCATACTTACATAAAACATAAGGCATCAATTGTTTATGTGGAAAAATAGAGAGAGAAGGCCATGGGAGGTGAGAAGGGCACCCAAAAGTGCTATTTCATGGGAGATTTGGCCTTTCACTGGCCCCCGGGACACGAGGTAGCTGCTGAACACATCAAACAAACACCTACGCACATGCTTTACTTCCCCAAACCAATAAGATTCTCTGCTTTGGTGTTTCTGTACCAGATCAACACTGGACAGGCTGATGGCACTCCTGGCCTTGATTTGAATGTGGCAGAGGCCTGGGAACTGGGATACACTGGGAAAGGTGTGACCATTGGGATTATGGATGATGGTGAGTATTTCAAAACTTTTGCATCATTTGGAAGCAAGTGTGTCTTTGCATGCCCTCAGATTGGGAGAGTCATTGATTCAGAGATGCTCATTGGAGACAGGATTAGCATTTCTGATTCTAGGTTTAGTGACCACACTGAACTGTGACCAAATCCTCACCTTCCTCAGGATCAATGGCCACTAAACTCGTCAATGATCTTAATAAATATTTTTGAATGAATAAATAAGAAATTAAACAAATGACAACTTCCTATCAGTGAACCTTAATTTCTTATTGGGCCACAAGTTATACTTTACCTTAAGAAGTGTTCTAAATCTATTTATAATTACCATTTATTTCTCTAAAATCACACTATATGATATAATAGCCACTAGCTGTAGATGGCTGCTTAAATTTTAATTTTAATGAATTAAAGCTAAAGAAAATAAAAAATTCAATTATTTGATCATACCAGCTTCATTTCAAATTGTTTTGTTTTGGTTTTTTGGTGTTGGGGATCAAACCCAGGGCCTTGTTCACAATAGGCAAGCACTCTACCATGGAGCTACAACCCTGGCCTGTCATTTCAATTTCTTGGTGGTCACATGGGTTATTTCGACTGCTGAAATTCAGACCAATTCCATTTCAATCATCACAAAAAATTCTATCAAACAGTGTGGCTCTGGATCCATGAAACAGCTTTTGAGTAACAGGGTCAGGTTTTGGAGATATTTGACTTTAATGCTACTTTTAGAATGACCCTTGTAAAGCAGCCTTTGGTAACCTTTTGTTATAGATACCGCCTCTGTATTATTCTACCCTGTATGCCTGCCAGAGATTTAACAGAGCTTTATTTTCTACAGTTTGAAGACTTGAGTTTCTACAGTATGACTTTGATGAATTGGTTTTTTTCCATCTGTACATGTCCTTGCCTCTGGGTAGATCCTGTAGAGTTACCAGCCTGTGGTTATTTCATGGGGCTGAGCCACTGTCCCTCCTCAGCCCTCTGGGCCCCCAGGTAAAAGCTCCACTGTGCATTATGGATCTAATTACATGTAAAGGCTGTGTGGAAATGAAACAATGGAGCCTGTTCTTTCTGAAGATCCTCAAAGCACACTGTGTTGTCTAAAGCAAGCCTTTGAAGCTGTGCTGATGGAGGGAACAAGGGAAGCCAGCATGCTTAAAATCTGTGCTACCTTTGCTTGGGGTCATTGAAGAGCAACACACAAACAAGGCCTTGGTGTGTCTCTGACCCATGAGATGTTTGAAGTGAGTGCAAAGCTTCCTCCCGTGGCTGAGGAGCTCTGCACAAAACTGTGCATGGACAGATGTCTGCAGCTTGTGAGTGTCTTTCCTTCCTAATACTTTGGCTAGAAACTTTTCCAAAGCAGTTGAGCTGAGCTCATCCAAGAAAAAGATGCACCTAGGTTGGGGGGAAGCCTACCTACAACACATTTGTGATGACCAATTCCAAAAGTCTCTTTAATGGGTGTTCTCTGCCGGCCATCAGAGAAGCCCCCCCCCCAAAGTACACTACAGTGACAACACATGTTCATTGCTCTTATGAAGCCTCTATGAGCACTGTAAGTGCCTGTTTCCAAGTTCTTACCTGTGTGGGCTGGGGATTTAGCTCAGTGGTTCTGCCGCCTGCTTTGCAAGTGCAAGGTCCCGAGTTCAATCCCCCATACCAAAAAAAAAAAAACAAGTTCTTAACTGTATCCCTTTCCTAATGCTTCAGAAGATCGCTCCTGACTCTGTTCCACACAGATAGACCAAACCCTTTAGAAAGTCCCAGCAGAATTTCTTGCTTGATATTTCTTCTGCAAATGCATGGCCTTTGGGATTCCCAAAAATGAGCCCTCTGCCCACTCCCTATTTAAAACTTCTGGCATATCCATTGTTTCAGTCATCTACTGCTGCAAAATAAACCACTGCAAAACTGAATGGATTTTTTAAAAGAGCAACCATGTTACAATCTCCTGGTTCTGTGGGATGATAGGGTACTGCTGCTATCTCACTGGGGTCTTTCAGGCACTTGAAGTCAGAGGTAGCTGGGGCTGGAGCTCACTGGAGATTCAGCCTTTCTTGTTCTCCATGGACCCCTGGGGCCTCTTCTTCCCCTGTGGGGTCTCCAGCAAACTGGCTGGACTTCAGACAGGTCAGGATTCCCAGGAGCAAGTGTTCCGAGAGAGAAGGGGTAGCTCCAGTCCTCACTGAGGCTGGACCCTCAGGGACAGTCATCCCTGCCACTTCTGCTGGATGATGGTCCCAGCATCATCAGTCCAGACTCTAGGGGAGGCAAAACAGACCCTGCCTCATGGTGCAGAGAGAGGCCGGACACCAAGATGGCACACTGCATAGCTGGTGGCTGACGCTGGCTGCCTGTACAAACCCATGGACAGTGTCAGAGTGACTACATTGTAATTTCCTCTCATGTGGCCTTGAGGCTTCTCTCACAAGAATGGCTAAAAATTCTAGCCTACATTGACCAGACTCTGGGGAAGTGGCTGTAGATATTTACAATGTAACTATCTCAGTCTGATCCTACTGCTAAAACAAAATACCTTAGACTGAGTAATTTGTAAATCATACATGTTTATTTCTCCCAGATAGAAGGTGGGAAGTCCCAGACTGAGGCACCAGCAGAGAAAGCACCAGCAGAAGTGCCTTTTCTGCTTCCACAATGGTGTCTTATCTTCACCTCCTCTGGAGAGGATGAGCACTGCATGCTCATGTGACATTAAGACCAAAAAAGGAATGAACTTGCTCTTTCTTGGCCCTTTATAAGGGCACTAATCCCATTCATGAGGGTTTGGCCCTCAAGATTGAATCACCACCCTAAAGGCCTTATTTCCAAACATTCTTGCCCTGGAGATTAAGTTTCAACATGAATTTTGGAGGATGCAAACTCTCAAACCATAATGTTCCACCCTTGGCCCCCAAATTCATGTCCTTCTTATGCACAAATATATTCATTCCTTCCAAGCATCTCCAGAACCTTGACTTATTCCACTACAAATCAAAAGTCTTGAGCCCAGAGTCTCATCTAAATACCATCTAAATCAGATATGGGTGAAGCCCCAGGTACCATTCATCTCAAGGCAAATTGCTTTCCAGCTGTGATCCTGCAAAAGCAAACATGTTCCAATACAATAGTGAGACTGGCATAGGACAAACATTCTCATTCCAAAAGGGAAACAGAAAAAGGAAGAAAGCAATGGGTAACAGGTCCCAACTAAGTCCAAAATCCAAAAGAGCAAACAATAAATCTTTAGCCTTGAAAATAGTCATTTACTCCTTGTCCCACCTGCTGGACACACTGAAGTGGGGTCCATATGACCCCTCAACACTCCCTATAACCCTGTCCCATGGCTTCATTGGACTCAGCCCATGCAATTGCTCCTGTGGCTTGGAGTTCTGTGCCTGTGCTTTCCCCAGGCCAGAGTCACATACTGGCCTCTCTGTCTGGGGTCTTGAGAGCAGTCCCAGTCTTCCAGCTCTGCTGGACATGTTCCTTATAAAGTTTTCAACTATGGTCACATCTCAGTGGTTGTCTGCCTTGGCCTTGAGGCTCTCTGAGGCATCCTTTATAATCTAGGTAGAGGCAGCCATGCTTCTGCCCACTGCAGAGTTACCACCACATGAAAGCCATCAAGATTCATAAGCCAAACCTTCTGCAGGGAACCTGAGCCAAACCTTGGCCTGCTTCAGCCACATCTGAGCAGCCAAGGAGCAGGGTGCCTCAATGCATGGGGCAGAAACTTGAGGCTGCCCTGAGCAGTGAGCCTTGAGATCACACAGGTGCCCCAGGCCCCTCTTTTCAAGCCATTCTGACTTGAAGGCCTGGGTATTCAATGCCTGTGCAGGGTAGGGCAGCCAGGAAGATCTCAGAAACAGCTCCAAGTTCATTCATCCATGGTCCTGATGAATGTCATCACACTTCCTTCCATCCACACGAGTCTCCCTATCAGGCATTCACTTGGTCACACCCCTGATGTCCCTGATGTCCTCTCCTAAACACACAGTCTCCTTCCTTACAACAGGGCCAGGCTGAGGATTCTCTAGTTCTACAAGTTCTGTTTCCCTTTGAATCATAAATTCCAAATTTTACTATATACAATCAGGACAAGCTGTGCTACACCCTGAACACTTTCCTTAGAGTTTTCTGCCTGATATCCTAGCTCATCACATTCAAGTTCTGCCTTCTATAAAGCACTGTGTAGCAAAACACCTTTCCTCCATTTCCCAGTACCTTACTCTTTGTTTCTGTCTGAGACCTCACCAGAACTGCCCTTATTGTCTATTTTCTACCAACATTCTCTTTACAAAACGTAGAAAGTCTAAGGAGATCCAGGCTGTACCTCTAGTTCCTTCCCTCTGGACCCTCACCAGACTCACTCTTCATGTTGCATTCAGAGAAGTATTGGCTTTTTCTAGTCTTCACTTTCAAACTCTTCCAGCCTCTGCCCATCATCCAGCTCCAAAGCTGCTTCCACATTTTTGAGTACTGTATGCAGTAATAGCAACACGTCACCTCTTGGTACCAATTTCTGTCTCAGTCCATTCCTGCCACTAAAACAAAATTCCTTAGACTAGGTAATTTATAAAGGACATAAGTTTATTTCTACAATTCTAGAAGCTAGGAAGTTTAAGATCAAGGTGCCAGCCAGTTTGGTGTCCAGTGGAGGCTTGTTCCTTGAAGACAACACCTCCAAGTTGTGTCCTCACATGGCTGAGGAGACAGAAAGGCAAAGGGAGTGAAGGCACTTTCTTTGGCGTCTTTTATGTGAGCATTAATTGGACCCTACTTCTAGTGGCCCTACCTCTTAACACTATTACATTGAGAATGAAGTTTCAAAATGAATTTTGGAGCGACACAAACCTTCAAACCAAAGCAGTACCTTTCACAAGATCTTTCCCTTTATCCTACTGGGCAGCCTAATGCTTACGTGTCTAACCTGTGACCAGGTTACTGACTGACTGGAAACTTGTTTGTATGGGCACATGCCCTGGCTTGTCTGACCTGTGCCCAGTTTATTTCCGCCAAGATAGCCACTCTCTGGGAGAACCCTGACTGAGTAAGAAGTTAGGTCAGGGTGTGTTGGTCAGGGGAGACACAGAAGAGGCAATTCAACAAAAACATATGAAATAACAGATGTGGTTTATTACTCAACAGATCCAGAGAGAAGAGACCAGTATGGCTCACGGGGCCAGAGAGAGGGGGAACATCAGGAACATGCACATTCAGCCAGTGTGTGGGAAGCAAGGGACCCATGGGCCAAGGCTTTTTTTTTTTTGTACTGGGGATCAAACTTAGGACCTTGCGCTTGAGCAGCACCTAGCTGGTGTCTCACAGGGAGCTCCAGTGCATGGGTTCTATGAAGTCACATGGTGACTGGCAGTGGTCACTGCAGCTTATCTGTTCAGTCTTCCCTTGGAGGGGATGGCAGCCAGTAAGGCAGGTTAAGTAGATTGTATCCAACTGTCTCCTAGGAAAAGGCCCCCAAGAGGCAGCTGTACATGGCAGGTATCTGGATTGACCATGCTGGGGAGCTGGGAGGAGACAGAGTTGGAAATTGTAACAAGAAAGACAAAGCCCTTATTCTAGAAGGAAAAAGTTAAATCTATACTCAAAAGAGATCCTGAGATAAAATCTTACAAATTCACTGCATTGCCAATGGGCTTCTTACATGGCCATCTGCTTTCCTCCAAAGTGACCGTCCAAAGGGGCCAGGTGGACCCCTGACCTTTCCTGGCCTCGCCCTGTAAGTCATGCAGTGATGTCCCCTGTTTCTGTTGACTGAAAGAGTCACAAGCCCACCAAGATAGAAGAGGAGGCAACGGACCCAGCTGTCTAGGAGAAGCATGGCCGTGTCACCCCCTAGAAGACACATGGGATAGCCAATTCAGGGCCACCATCTTTGGACATACAATATGTGCATCAGGCCCACTCTCATCACACATAATTCAGTAGGGTGGAAAGGGCTCAAGGTGCCAACTCTCTTGAGGAAGTGGAAGGAACTGAACCAGAGCCTGGTCTTGAACCATTACACATCTCAACTGTTAACCTCCTAAGAAGGAACACATACATGAGTTCCCTGTTCATTCTCTGATGTTTGCCAAACTGTCAGAGCTTCCTGAGAATTTGGACTAGTGTGGATTAGACTTTTGAAAGGATTTAATTTGATAGCACAATATTAATGGTTTATGAAGAAAAATATAACCCAGCATTTGTCATCTGTGTGCCACATTCCTTATGACTGACTGGTCCTGAGTCAGGTGGGCTGAGCCTTGGCGTCACAGTGTGACCACAAGTAATTGCACAACATGGGGTTGGTCTAAACTAGGCTTTCTAGAGTCTGCAGCAGGCCAGCCATTCACTGTTGAAAAATAAATAAAAGCACAGAAAATGATAGTACATTAATAATGTGAGAATTAAAAATAAATACTCATTAAGAAATGAATTCAGTAGATTCCACCACAAAAAAAAAATCAAATATACAAGAATATTAAAATGCTATCTGGTTATCAGGTTATTACTTTCATTCTTTACTTCATTATTATTTCTCTGAATCATGTCTATCATCTTTCACAGTTCTATAAATATTTTCTCAGACCAAAGTCCATCCATTCTAATTTAGCACTTAGTCTTCTCTTTAGCCTAATTATTTTAATTAAGCTAAATTTATCTTGTTTTAAGTCTGATTTTCTTCTCATCTCAAATTATCTCCTTTCTCCAATATTTTTTCTTCACAGAGAAGAGACTAGTAATTCTCAGAATATTTTTCTCTAAAATTCCCTCAGAATACAAAGCCATGTTTTAAAAATTAACTTCCTGTTAGAAAAAACGTATTTCTATGTATGCTTTTTTGTATGTCTTTTTTAACCTTACCTATATGTTAAAAAAATTGCCCTAACAAAATTAACCAGTTTTATCAAACATATAATTTAATGTCAATACTACATTCTAAAACCAGGTAGAATTTTAAAACTGCTTTTCTCCCCACATTGTCTCATTATTCTGGTGAGGTGGGGATGGTAGCACCCATGATGACAAGAAATATAACATATGAACATTTTACAAAAGATGAACATTCAGGGAATTATCTCTGATCCTGAAAACTGCTATGCATGGTAAATAATGGTCCCACTTCAAAGCTGAGGAAGTCAAGGCTCAGAGCACCCGTGTCACTTGGCCAAAGCCACACCAGTGATGACAGTGTCCGATCCCCAGATGGAACTTGGTCAGTTGATCCCAAAGCATGTGCTCATCCCTAGTTCTACCCACATCCTAAATTGGCCATCTTTGAATTATGGTCCAGAACAAGAACTGACAACATTTAAAAACATGAGTTGTTTTGTTAGTGGTACTGGAGCTTGAACCCAGGACCTTCAATTCACACTGAGTCACATTACAACCCTTTAGCCCTTTTAAATTTTTTTAATTTTGAGACAGAGTCTCGCTAAAATGCTGAATTGTCCAGGCTGGGCTTGAATTTGTAATTCTCCTGCCTCAGCTTCCCCGGGTGCTGGGATTACAGGCACTCCCCACCTTGTCAGGCTTAAAAACATCATTAGTCTTTAAAGCTTCTGATTCTTTCCCTTCTGCAGAGCTGGGGAGGGGAATGGAAGGAGCGGGCAACCTAGCTGTGGGTGAGAAGTGACTCTCATGTACCATCATTCAGTGGCTCCCACTCCAGAATATATTTGTATACCCAGAAAGAAACAAAAGAAATTTTCTTCTTCTTAATAATCCATCCTAATAGAGGTTCCTTTTTGCAGGGCAAAGCTATAATAGCGGCACAGCCTTAGAGTATGCAGCAAAGACACCAGCCATGGGAGGCACTTAATGATACTTCCACAGCATAAGTATTGCTTCGTAATATAGTTATTGAACACAGCAGCTGCTGGGCTCAACACACACATGCATTAGTTTCTTTAACCTTTGCCCTCTTCTCACTCTCAGTAGTTTGAAAAAGAAGCAAGCATAGAGAGGCCAAACAACCTGCCTGAGGTCCTGCTGCTAGTAATCAGGGTGGCTGGGAGTTAAACACCGGTCTCTGACTCCAAATACCTGCTCATAAACATTGCTATGCTAGGCAGCATCAGGCACCTGCCCTGCCCCTCTGTCTCTCTGAGGGCTGGATGCTCAGGTGTGACTGCTGCAAAGATTATGTGGCTCTGCAGACCCACATGAGAGATTTCCAGTGGTCCTTGAAGTTCTACAGTAACATCTGATGGGACTCAGCAGTGCTCTGGGCCATAATTCTACCCTGGGAATGACCCCTGGGTGGCAAGACAGACCCATATTCAAGAGAAAGCCCCAGAGTCCTGCAGAGAGACTCGAAGCCTCATCTTCCTGGAAAGGAAAGCCACATTCTGGAGAGACATGCATCACACACACACATGGGACTCCTCCCTGGAAATCATTTGCCCTTTGATAATGGCTCTCCTCGCCCAGCCAAGTCCCTCTTCTTATTTCTATGCTGGAGCATGCTTGCCTAATCCATCGATGCCTGTGCCTTGTTAAATAATCATCGCTCTTCCTCCCCAGGGCTGGCTTCGTTTCAGAAGAAATGCCAGTCAGTGCTTTAGAAATGTCAGCATTTCTACAAAGCTCTTTTAGATCACTGCCTTGGTGAGCCATCCATCTTGCAGTCGCTAAGCCCCCTCGAGGTGCATTTATGCCAGTATCATCCTTGACCCGAGCTCTAATTGACTTGGCTCCTCTCAGGTGTGCGGGGGGCATCTGTCTGCACCTGGCTGCAACCCACCTGCCCACAGGAGGACAATGCCCACTCCCTACCCTAGGGCAAGGCTCCAGGTGCCAGCCCAAAATGGAGGCCTCTTGGGCCAGCTTTCCTGAGGACGCAGTGGCAAGTATTAACTTATGGTTCCTGTGTTGTGTTCTTTTCACAGGGATCGACTATCTCCACCCAGACCTGGCCTCCAACTATGTAAGTAGGAGCGGGCTTGCTGGGGGGTGGGGGGTGGGGCGTGCTTTTCAGTGTTCAAATTGCTAGGAATGCACTTGACTACACATACATGCAGGCACAGGAACAAACATTCACACATGCATGGAGCACATGCACATATGTGCTCACAGACACAGGTGAGTGCATACAGAAATGTGTATACACACTCAGATAGGCACACACTCACACAGCCTATTTTGTTAGAGTCACAGCTCAGGCCAAAGGCAAAGATCAAGGCTGTGATTTCGTGAGAAGAAGCCAAAGACACTGGAAATTTGAAAGAACAGAGTGCCAAGAAAATCAGTGCAGGGAGGGGCAGAGAAGAGAGCTGGCAAGGTTTAGGTCAACTCCAGCAGAAGGTGCTGAATTGATGGGGGAAATGAGCCATTTGGGGGCTAGCTGGACAAAACCAAAGGCAAAAAGCCAAACACTATAGTAACTCACCTTGCAACTGTCACTTTATGAGAGTTAAGAACTTGATCTTTTTCACTGTTTTTGTTGCTTGTGGCCACTTCACATTCACACACACACACACACACACACACACGACACTGAGCATGACACTTGGCAGGCATGAGTTGTTCATAGAGTCACAGTGAACACTGCCAGGTTAGAACCGTCTGCTCCAATTTCTCAGCAAATCACATGCTGCTTTCCAGATGATGAAACCTGCAAGCCCTTTCGCACAATCAATCACTTCATTTTACCCCAAAGAGTACGATATTCACACATTGGTGTGTTCATTTCAAAGTATCCCAACTATCACTAACCTATACTTCCCCAAAAAACTTCCTGTTGAAGCATAAAAATATCATCTTAGTAGCTGAAGAGACTTCTGTTTAGGAGGACAGGGGCTTCTCCTCAAAGAGGAGAAAGGATTGTTCAAAAGTAAAAGTGTCCAGGCTCCTGGTTCTGGGTCCTTTGCCCAAAGGTGTGTATCTATATTTCCGAAAGAACGTGGAAGTTTTCCACATGTTCCGTTCGCTGGGCTTCAGGAAACAGAGTGTTGATGGTTTTGTGTTTACTGTGTGTCTTATAAATCTGCAAGCCTGTAAATAGAGCTGAGAATCGTTTTAGTATTAAAAAAAACATGAAATGAATCATTTGCACAGTTCAAGCATTGCAGCCCCCGAGAGAAATGGCAGACACTAAACCACATCTATGTTCCCAGGGATGAGAATCCAGTCTCCCAGAGAAGATGGTAATACCCTGCTGGGGAGTTGCAGAGCTGGCCCCAGTGGGTCTCTTTCTCTTCCCATGTCCCTGTGACTGCCTGTCTCCCGGGTCTTCTGCCCCACTGACAACATGTGTAGAGCTGTCAGCTTGCTGGCTGTCTATGCCTCCTGCTGACCATGGCCCCTATAGTGCTCCTCCTTGCTCTGCAGCCTCCCAAATCACAGGGGTGGGAAATCTGAGATATGTCTGCAGGGGAGATTGAGAAGTGCATGTGCTGTACTTCTCCAAGTCTCTGCTGTCCCACAGAGACAGGGAAGGGACAGGGAATTGCCAGACAGACAGTTCAGCCTGGGAGGGAGGGCTGCCCTTCATGAACAGAGCACTGGTGCTTCCCAAGGTTCCCACCATCCTCAGGACCCAGCACCTCCCAAAGCAGCCACACAAGGGTCTGCTGCTTCCCAAGTGTGTGTTGTTCCGAGGCGGGGTGTCCTCCCTCCTGCACCCATAATCCAGTCCTAGAAGGCTGAGGACACTGTTACTGACTTCCATACCCTGCCCTTTCCTGCACACAGCTTGGGGGTTTTCTGGTCGTCTGTTCCTGATGCCAGTTGTCAAATTAAAAAGAGATTCTAGGGCCAGGCATTTAGCTCAGTGGTTTCGCCGCCTGCCTTGCAAGCACAAGGACCTGAGTTCGATCCCCAGTACCAAAAAATAAAAATAAAAATAAATTTTAAAATAAACAGAGATACTAGCCAGGCACGGCAGTGCGTCCATGTAACCCCAGCACTTTGGGAGCCTGGGCAATTTAGCAACTTAGTTAGACCCTACCTCAAAATAAAAAATAAAAAGGGCTAAAGATGTAGCTCAGTACAAAGGCACTGGGTTCAATCTCCCATCCTGCAAATTTTAGAGGGAGTAGGGTAGAGCAGGCTAGTTCACTTCAAAGAAAATCCCCCAGGGCCCTGCCTGGCTGCAGGTGCAGCACTGATGACAGCAAGATCCACCTGCCGAAACCCTCACCTGAGACTAGGAATCAAGGTAGCCATGTCAAGGGCTGGCTCCCCTCAGAGCTGAAAGGTCAGAAGCACACCAGGATGGGCTCTGAGCACTCAGCTATTCTTCCTTTTTTTTCAAAAGTATTTTGCCTGATTAAAAAATAAGTACATGCTCTCAGTAGAAATTTCAGAAACGCATAAAGCAAATTAAGCTAGCTATACTAGTACCATTCTTAATATTCTGGACTTTGATTTCTATGTGTATATTTTAATGAAATTCAACTCATTGCATATAGTGTTCACTCATCAGCTTGAAATGTCAAGAATATTTTTATACTATTAAATATTCTTCCAAGCACAATTTTAAGGGCTCCATAGCTTTACCTCATGCCATAATTTATTTAAACAGCTCAGTCCCCAATTGCTGGATACTTGGGGTGTTTCTAATAGCCCCTAACTCTGCAGGGGGGCCAGCAGGTCATGACATTGGTACAGGGCCTCCTAACCTACTCAGGAGAGCTGCAAGAATTGGAAACGCACATTTTTCAAATCTTTTAGATTCTCCTGTGGATTGGAGCATTCCATGGGTGGCAGCTGCATATGTTTCAGTTCAGCTAGAGGCAGACCCTTCTAGCAACAAGGTTAGCAGCTCAGTGGAAATAATGAGTTCCACATATCCGAAAATGTTCAAGAGGAGGGTTGCAGCCACTGGGTAGAGGTATAGGTGAAGAGACAATGTTGACACTAACCTTAACCCAGATGACATTTAGTAACTCCATAGAAAATGGGATTTCTGTACAAAATGTGCATCTTGATGACTTTCATCCAGAGCAAGATCTAAGTCTTCGACATGTATTACAATCCTGGAACCTTCCAGAGGACGTACACGCATTTACACATTGCTGCAGAGATAGAAAGCAAATCATCCTCTTGCCTCATTCTTCGGGCCTCAGCAGGGGGGCTGGAATTCACTGGCTTTCACCCATCACAGTGTCTCCCTCACCCACCTTTATCTTCTTTATTTTTAATTAGAAGTTTGACCCTATCCTTAGCAGAATAAGAATGGCAAGTGGAGTAAAACAGAGTAATGAAGCCAAGGGACAGCAACAGGCTGGGACATGGTGGAGCAAAGGACCCATGGACAGTGTCACACCTGCTTAAGTGACTTAATGGCTTGGCTATGAGCAACCAGCCGAGTGCCTTTCCAGGGAAAGGTACTCTGGGGAGGTCCCCAGCAACAGATCCTGAGTCATGAGGTTGGGCAAAAGGAGTATATTTATTTGGAAAGTAAACCAGGAAGCAGAAGTAGAGGGGAGGGAAGGAAATAGAGAAGGAAAGGTAGCCAATAGGCACCTTGGGGCCAAGCACATTACTACTTTGGACAACTGGACCTGCACCCCACTCGGGAGATCTGGGCTGTGGTGCAGAATGCATATGCCTGGAATCAGGTACCTGGGAGGCTGGGGAATCTGCACTCCAACTCCATCGGACACTGGGGGAGCCCTGGTCCCAGGGGGATTCTCGCTGCCAAGCACTTCCTCCTCCACCCAGCCCTGGGCAAAGAGCCATGGACACAGGCAGCTGGAGCTCACCAGGGAAGAGAGGGCAGCAGGGATGTGCGTAGCAACATCTGCCCTAGACAGAATGTCTTGGGAATCTCTTGAAGGTCAAATAAACAGAATTGTTCTATGTGAGTGAGAAAAGAAAAGAAAGATTCCTGCTCAATGAGAAGTTAAAATTCCACCCAATCTTCAGAAAATTTCTTCATAATCAAACTAGGCAAAATGTTTCCCAAAACAGAATTATTTTAAAAGCTTGGTTATTTTGTATGTTAAAAGAGAGGGATCAGAGTGTGTCAGTAGTTCAGTGTTCCTTCCCTTAAACTGAGAATTAAAATCCTTGCAAAGTGCAAATCAATATATAAATGTAAGTCATTTGGGTTAATGTAATTCAACAAATCTACGTTGAGCCTGTTAAGTGTTAAGAGCAAAAGATAATAACAACCACTTGTGTTATTACTCTGTTGTCCTACGATTGTATTTAACCTGAGAGATCCAGTCCCACTAGTAAATGCTCACCACCCCAAATAATTAAAATTTTCCCTTTCCTACCTCCATAATAGCATGAAATGAATGTTGGTCAAGAGACTATTTCAGACCAAGTCAAAATCAGAACCTCCTTTACCCATTTTTCCTTTACAAACAGACTGGATAATTCTGCAGCTCAGGACACTGCTGCATTATACCTGCAGCACCCATGGCCTGGGGGTGGGGGCAACAAAAGATGCATGATAAGATGCATGCACACACGGCATCACACAAGTTGGGAAAGACACGGATGCAGGTGAAAGTGGGCAGTAGGGAGGATGCATCTCCTTGCTGCAAGGCTCCCAGACCAGTAATGACTGCAGGTTGACTCATGGTGCTGGCCAAGCCTAGGGTCCCTGGGCAGAGTCTGTGGGATGGAAGGCTCATCTTCAAGCACACATGGGTGTGACTACACCTTCCCCAGCTCTGCTCCAAGGACCTCCTATGCTAAGCCCACAAAGGTGAGAAAATTACTGTTGAGCCTTTAAAACCCAAGGGGAATGTCTGCTGGGTGGACTACAAGACCAGGACTTGAAGACAGGTGTAGTCAGCTCTCTCATGTCTATGGGTTCTGACTGAATGGGCACAGAGACTTTTTCTTTGTCATTCCTTCCTATCCAACACAATATAACTGCTATTTACACAACATTTGCATATATTAGGTATTACAAGTAACCTAGAGATGCTGTAAAGTATACAGGCGATATGTGTGGCAGGTGGTACTCCAGTCAGGTAAGGGATGGGAGTGTCCATGGATTTTAGCATAAAGGGGCCCTGACACTAATCCTTCCTGAATACCAAGGCACAACTGCACTGTATTTGGATTTGGGTGGAGACCCCAGGAAGCACCAGCAGGGAGGAAGGGAGGTAATGTCTAAAAGGAAGGGCAGACCCGGAAAGAAGCTCCCCCGCCACCATCCCAGGCTCCTAGGCCAGAGAAGCTCAGCTGGTCCTAGAAACCGGAAGGAAGCTCCCCGCCTCCATCCCAGGCTCCTAGGGCAGAGAAGCTCAGCCGGTCCCAGAACCTGGAAGGAAGCTCCCCGACTGCCATCCCAAGCTCCTAGGGCACAGAAGGTGAGCCGCGTGGGCGCCAGAAGCACCCCCTCCCATGGAAATGAGAAGACACGTAAACAAGTCTCA
Organism: Heterocephalus glaber; assembly: GCF_053883595.1. NCBI lineage: Eukaryota > Metazoa > Chordata > Mammalia > Rodentia > Bathyergidae > Heterocephalus > Heterocephalus glaber. The sequence goes on along the minus strand of NW_028258330.1, from coordinate 5,834,439 downwards.
AAAACAGACTTCTGGATCACCTACAGCAACCCCAAAGGGAAATGAGATGGAACAATCTGATACTCAACCACCTGGGCTCTCTGAACTGGCAACAAAAGAGGATCTGGGAAAAATGAAATCAGAAATAATTACTCAGATAACAGCAAAGATTTTGCTCATGGTGCAAGACATGATTAATAAATCTAGAGAGGACACAGATAAAAAAATAGAGGATCTGAGGAACATGATGGAATCCCAACATAGGAAACAAATGGAATCCATAAAACACTTACAAACAGATTTCAAAGAGATTAAAAACTCCATCGAAAGTCTGCACAGCAGAATGAACCAATGTGAGGATAGAATTTCACATATAGAAGATAAGATTGCAATTAGTGAGGAGGAAAAGAAAAATTACTTTAAAATTGTAAGGGAACACAAGAAATCAATCCAGCAGCTGCTAGACGATGCAAAGAAGAATAACATAAGACTGATTGGAGTCAATGAAGAAAGAGGAGAGAGTGCAGATGACATAAAAAAACTCTTCACAGAAGTGATGGCAGAAAACTTCCCAAGGAGGGGAAAAGAACTTGACATACAGATAAGTGAGGCATATAGGACTCCAGATAGCCTTAATCAAAAAAAATCTACACATAGGCATATAATAGTTAGGATTCCAGAAATCCAACAGAAGAACAAAATTCTACAAGCAGTGAGAGAAAAGAAACAAATCACATACAAAGGAAAGCCCATCAGAATCACAGCAGACTTCTCAATGCAAACCCTCAAGTCAAGAAGAGCTTGGAGTGATGCATTTCAAGACCTAAAGGAAAACAGCCTCCAACACAGATTGATGTACCCTGCAAAACTATCTTTCAAAATTGATGGAGAAATAAGATACTTTCATGACAAAGAGCACCTCAGGAACTTCATGAATACCAAACCAGCACTCCAAAAAATTTTAGACAATACCCTAGGAAAAGACAATGAGGATCACAACCCCAGGAAACCCAGCAGAATGAATCCATTGGGTGTGACAAATTAAATGCAAAGGGGGAGAATAAACAAAAAGAAAAAGTCATGACAAGGCTTTTAAAACTTTTAACTTCATTTCCCTAATGAGTGTATAATTCAGTCTTATTATTGTACTGATTAGTATTTTTCTGATTCTAGAGTTGCACACCTTTCCTTGTGCTATACTGGCTATTTATAATCTTCTTATGTCTGCATTTTAATTGGGTTGTCTATTAATGAGCTCTAAGAATTCTTTATATATTCTAGTCATAGGTTATAACCTATTGTAATATGGTCTGTTTAAGGACTACTTTTCATTTTGATGTCATTTAAAGTTCTAAATTTTGATGGAATCTCATTTATCAATTTTTTTCTTTTATTCATCATGTTTTTTGTATCCTAGGTAGTTCTTGCCTACCCTGAATTCATAAATATTTTCCCTTATAATTTCTTCTTAAAGTTTTATACTTTTAGGCTTTCTTATTTAGGTTCATAGATCCCTTCAAGTTATTTTCATGTATGGAAAAAAAGGGTTGAGTTTAATTTTTTGTATGTGGATACCAGGTGTTCTAGTGCTGTTTGTTGAAAACATTATCTCTTCCTCAGCTCTTGAATTGAGTTTATATTCTATAAAATGCTAATGTTAAATAATCTTTCAAAACTCAGTGGACCATGTATGTGTGGTTCTATTTCTAGATTCTCTGTTTTATTCAAATGATCTATATGTCTTTCCTTATACCAACATTGCCTTGATTTCTGTAGCTTTAGAAAAAGTCTTAAAATTAGGTACTAAATGCCTTCCAACACTGTTTTTGTTTTTGTTTTTAACTTTTCTAGGTCCTTTGTACTCCTACATAACTTTTAAAAATTTCAATATCCAATTCTTCATTTATAGCAAGTATACACAGACCTGAATTTTTATATATACCTTGTGTTTTCTAATCCTGCTAAATTCAAGTACAAGTTTTAGGGGCTCCTAGAGATTTCTTAGTATTTTCTCTGTAGATGATCGTTTCATCTACATATTGTTGTGCCCAGATCGCAAAGTCCCCAAAGACCACCAAGGAGCCGTTTCCGATGTAAACACACGAGGGTCGTTTATTCAAGCTCGAGCAGGGGCACTCAACTGTCACCAATGCAACGGATCAGGATTGAGAGCCCCGAATTCCAAATCAGCAGGGTTTTTATTGTGGCTACCGCAAGGTTTGGGGATGTTCCATTTAGCAGTTACATGATTGGTTGATATTTAGCAAGCATGGGGGGTTGAGGGGTGGCTACATGTAGAGTTTATGGGAAAAAGGAACAATCAGCACATTGACAGAATGTTCTATAGATAATGGGCCCAGGAGCATCTGTTTTCTGGGCAGACAGAGGATTGAGTTAGGAGCTGTGTCTCTTTTTTTTAATCTGTTGTCCCACAGCAAGGACATTTTATCATTAGTTTATGGGCACAAAGGAGACTAGGGGAATAGCTGACTTCAGTGAAGTGGAATTTATGTCAAGGCCACTTTACTGTCTTATATTTAAGATGGAGTCAAACTTTAAAATGGAGTTAGTTAGGTCTCACAATATAAAGATTTTGCTTCTGCAATGCCAATCCTATCCTAGTTGTGTCATTTTATTGCCAGACTATTTTGGTGGGGACTAGGTTTCAAAGTTTAATGGACAGATAAAGAGTAAGCATATCTGCCCTGTTCCCCACCTTAAGGAAAAAGCATTGTGTCTTCTCCATTTATATAAGGCATTCTCGCTGGAAGTATGGAGTACATGTCTTTAATCTGTTGAGAAGTTTCTGTTCTCCTTCTAGGCTCCTGATAGCTTTTACCATGAACAGCTGTAGAATTTAGTCCAATACTTTTTCTTCAACTAGTGACAGGATCATATGGCTTTTTCCTTTCCTCTGTTTAAATGATGACTTTTGGGGGTGAATCTTCCAATGCTGAACCAACACTGTCATCCCTATAACAAAACCACTTTCTACATCCTGCCAGATCTGACTTTCAATACTTCGTTTTGTTAAACAAATTTCTATCTATGTTCATGCTTTTTTCTCCTATTATCTTTATCCAGTTTTAGGATTAGCACAATGTTGAGTTCCTAAAATGAGAGGAGAAGTGTTCCTTCTTTTTTCTGCTTTGATTGTTTGATATAATTTATCAGTTAAAATGTTTTTGAGCCTGCTGTTGTCATATAGGTAGGTTTTCAAGCTAGGCATATACTTTCTTTAATAGCTGCTATTCAAATTTTATATTTCCTCCAGAGTTAGTTTCATTAATTTGTCTTCCAAAGTACTTCTTAGAAGCTATCAAATTTATTTCAAAACAGATTTTTGTAATATGCTTTCTATATCCTTTTAAATTCTATAAAATCCGTGGTAATGTCTCCTAGATCTTAATATTGTAATTTTAAAAATGTATAACTGATTTTGTGTAACAGGAAGAAAAGGTCTAAAAGACCAGGGGAATTGGGAGGGGTAGGGGAAGGGAAAAAAGGGAAAGGAAAAAATATGAGAAGAGGAAAAAAAATGGAAACAAGGTCTTTGCAAATAAGGAAGAGGGGAGAGGGTAAAGGGAGGGCAAGGGAAGGGGAAAAAAATAAGAACCAAAATACTCATGTAAAGGTACAAGATCCCAATGATGAATGTAACTGTATTTTATACCTGAAATCTACCAATAAACTTAATGGGAAAAAAAATAAAAAACCAAACACCACAGTCAGAACAAGAAAAAAATAAAAACTAAAAAAATAATAAAAAATAAAAAATAAAAGGAAGGGCAGCCACAGAAGGAGCCTTTATTATGCAAATTGCCACTGAGGGCAACAGGAGCTTAATTTCCCTCAGGAGCTCCAGGAAGCAATGTAGACAGCACCTGCCTCAGAGTTACCCACCAACTCCTGCCAAGCACTGGCTTGAGGCTGCTCCCCAGGATATCATACATATCCTACATATATGTATAGAAAAAAAGCACAGGATCCAGTCATGTGGAAATGACAGTGTCCCCATGTCCCCTCCCATGCTGCTGCCATCATCATTAGAACCATAAGTCCAAGCTAGCCCACTGGCCCAGGAGAAGGAAGAGAGGTACATGAAAAAGAATTGGTCTAACTGCCACCACAGGGAGCCTGAGTCACCCCAGACAACAATAAAAAGCAGGGCTGCCCAGCCAAGCCCACTAATACCAGCCAACCCTGGGCAACCCACAGAGGCAAGCAGGCCCAGCCAGGATCCGCAGAAGTGCCCGGCCTGGGCCACCAATGCAAGGTGCCTGTTATTAGACTCTGCTGACAGTATAATTTTTGTGTAGCACCTGTTACCTTTGCCCATGCAAGACGCTCTCTCAGTCCTCCTGTAGTACTTGATGCCTGTAGGGAACAGGGAAAGGGGACGTTACTAGAACCTCTGCAGTAAGTCCTAGTCTCCTGTGAGCCACAGCAGCACAAGGCGAATTACAGGAAAGGTAGAAAAATGACACTGAGAAGAAGCTGAGCTTTAGGTCTAATCAGTGCTGCTCTGGGCAGCAAAGACGACAGCCCCCAGCTTACTCCACCTTTTATTCAGTACATCGGGAGAAACAAATGTAACAAATGACTTGCAGAGAGTTCAGTACATCCTGCGTAAATAAGATGTAACAATCCAAGAACAAGGAGGAGCTGAGTAGATGTTTGTTCCTCCCAGGATGTTTTCAGCTCCCAGGATGTTTCTTGTCCTAGAGAATCCCAGCATCACCGGATCATTGAGGTCTCAGTTGTGACCGAAGGCCAAAATGCAATTATGTCTTGGAATTCCATAGCTGGGCTGTAGGCAGGAGAACTAGGCTAACCAAATGATTTTTCCCTAAAATTATGTAGCATTGCTCCTGACAGATGCCCATCCCAATTTAAAGAGAATCCACAGACGCTGTTTGACTTCTGGTAGGGTTATGTCCCAGTAAACCCAACCAAGTTGAAAGCATCATAAATCAAAAATACATTTAATTCACCTAACCTACAGGACACCATAGCTTAGCCCCACTCATCTTAAGTGTGCTCAGAACATTATATTAGCCTATATTTGGGCAAAATCATCTAACTCAAAGGCTATTTTATTTCTTTAAAAAGAGACAAAAGAAAGAAAAAGTATTGAATATCTAGTGTAATTTTCTGAATTCCTGTACCCAAAACATGTGGCAACTCAGTACACTGCAGTGGATCTGTGGTGTCCCCTTGTGGTCACGTGGTTGATGGGGACCTGCAGCTGGCTGCTCTTACCTAGCATCACAAGAGAGGATTTTGTACCACCCAGGAAAAGATCAAATTTTGATGTTCAAAGCAGGGCTTCTATTGAATGGATTTTGCTTTAGTGCCAACATAGAGTCTAATGCACAGTTTGAACCACTGTAAATCAGAGACCATCTGTATAGATTTCCAGCCCTGCCCTAGACCTCCTGAGTCCAAATCTTTAGGGATAGGCCTCATCATGTGTGTTTCTTTAAAGTTTTTCAAGATTCTTGTGATTACTGTGGTCACTTTTTTGGGCATGTCATTCATATATTCAATGAATCATTCATTCACTCATTCTAATGCTATTCACATATTATGTAGGAGTGCATCACAATTAGATCATAAACTCTTTGTAGGATAGTGTTACTTTGTACATATCCTGTATCCCCCTTAGTACTCAGAAGTGTTAAGCAGGCATTTAGTAAATATTTACTAACTTACATTGAATAGTAATCCATCAATACTATAGCAAATGAAGCCAGATGCTAAATCTAGTCGTCTCTGATCCTCTGCCTATGATAACTAGAAACTCTGGCAGGTAGATCCTCAATTCCCAGCTCTCAACCAACTCCTTTGGTAGGTGGCACCATTGCATCCCCACAGTGCATGATATTGGGGAAAGAAATAGAGACCCTGGGCCCTTCCTGAGCCCCCAGGGCTACTGTCCTGGAGAGAACAAGATTCAGGAGATAGTAGTCCCACAAGCTGCTTCCTCTGTAAAATCTAGAACCCCTCAGGATAATGAAAATATAATTAGGTTCCCAGATGGGAGAGGACAGATTAGGCTCTTTGGTTCCATTCAAAATTCAGAACATCACTGATGTGCCAGGGTTGGTATTTAACCAACAGAAGTGCCTGTAAGGTCAGGCAGCTGCCCCCAGGGAACTGCACTTTTCCATTCTTTTGATGGTCTTGACAGTGAGCACCTCTGGGAGGAGCCCGTGAAGAGCTAGAGCTGCTGCCAGCACTGTGGCAACGGAATGGCCTGGAGCTCAGCACATCAGGTGGCAAGTGGCAGGTGACTGCTGTGATGAAAGGGTTATGGGTAGAGATGGGCATGGCTCTCAGGCTGAGATGACTCAGACACCAGCAAGAATTGATCGCACATGTTGCTCCAGGCTTTTAGACCTATGAATATTTAAATAAGCACATTAATATTGCATAAGAAATTGGGGCTTAAATAACCTTTATTTCTTATTGGAAAGTGAGCCTGGCTTTTGTTCAAAGCACTTGTGAATCCTGACTGGATAATAGGGAACTTTATTACCAGGAGACCAGACTGAATCCTGGCATGAAAATGTTTTTTACAATAATTTTGATTGATAGACTACCAGTCAAATGACCATCATCTGACCCAATCCATGTACTGGAGAAAACTGTTTATTTTATGGGACATCCTTTGGCATAAAAGTGGGGGGAAATAAAAATTATTTAATAAAATGAGGAGAAGACAGCCCTAGAGTACCAGGTTCCAAAATGGCGGTGGCCCCGCCATGTTCCAGAATGGTAGCAGCCTAGAGAATTCATTCCTCGGAATCGGGTTCAGAGTGCTCAGTGATCCAGGCACTCAACTCCTATAGCCAAGAGAGAGGGAATTCTGGCTACTGCTCCAGCTAGCAGCAAACCTTGTCATCATCCATGTGGGACTGGTTTAAGGTGCATGCAAAATGCAGGAGTTGTGGGGTCAGGAAAGCTTCCACATAGATTTCAGAAGGGCTGGGAGGCCAGGCAGTGTGCCCCTGAGAGGGCAGTATGTGAAAATGTGAGTTTGAAGCTAAAGGGGCAATGGAGACCCCAGAAGTTTGGAGAAGCTAGAAGCATGGATCATCTGAGGAAAACTGCAAAGAGGGAGAAGAGAAGCCAGAGAGAAGCCATGGGAGCTGCAGCCACCAGAAGTGCCTTAGGAGCCACCCAAGTTCTTTGAATTTCACAACTTGCCACAGATTGTCTGGGATACTGGAAGTGGAACTATGGAACTTAATGTTTGCCCCACTGGATTTTGGACTTGCCTTGGTCCCATTCCTTTATATCCCCCTATTTGAACCTTTTGGAATGGTAATGTCTATCTTGTGCCACTGAATGTTGGAAGTGTTTAACTTTCCTTTCATTTGTTCAGGGGCTTGCAGCTAAGAGTTTGCCTTAAATCTCAGAGGAGATTTGGGACTTGGACTTTTCAGCAATGCTGAAACTATTAGGACTTTGCTAACTCTTAGAGAAGGACTAAATGCTTTTTTGCATAAAGGGATATGCATGAGTCTTGGGGGGACCAGGAGTGGAATGTTATGGTTTGTGTTTAGCTGTCCCCGCAAGCTTCATGTGGATGAGGCAGGACTTCCTTTTTCAGAGGTAGTTGAATCTGGAATATGTGATGCTGGAATTAAGGGCCTGTGGTTACTAAACCGATACACAAGTGGGTGATTGGTTTGGCACTACTCTAATCCCAATAGTCCGAATAAAATAAAAGGGACAGGAAGATCCTGGTAAGGCCTGATGGTGCCTTTGTTACCTGTGCACACCATGTCATTTCCCCTCTGTGATGACTATTTGCCATCTCTGCCTTGGAACCAACCAATTATAGACTGAAAAGTCTACAAACTTCCTGGTCTATGGGAGTGATTCTGTTAGCCTCTAGTCTCTGTGGGATCCAGGTGACAACGCTTCCAGGCCCCACGGTATGGATCTAAGCAGATATTCAAATGGCTTACTAGAAAGAAAAAGCCAATGACAGAGGATGATTTTGAATGAGAGTCAAAAGTATATCCTTAATGAATGGTTTGAAAAGAACCCCTATCCTGGTATAGATACTAGAGACTATCTGGCCAAAGTAATCAGCACTTCAGAGTTTCAAATTCTGACTTGGTTTCAGAACCAGAGAGCAAGGTGCAAATGATGAGAGTATAAACATAACTTTGAGAAATCTCAAACCCAGGTACAAGACAAGCCTCAGTTCAAGCATGAAAAAGTGAGACAAATCAGGACAAACTTCACAAGATCTCAAATCAAAGCCCTAATTCAAGCCTATGACAAGAATCATTTCCCTGGAATTGCTACCAGGAAAGAACTGGCTAAACAAACAGGCATTCCAGATGAGAAAATTGTGATTTCCAGTTTAAAGTGCTGATCCTTGCAAATGTTGTGTGAAGACAGAGCCACTGGTGGGTAATAACATTGAGGACAGCAGTGACAGTGCCTTTCTAGTAGCAAAAGTGATCCTCGAAAAGTGGGAGTGAAGCAGGACTTGAAGGAAAATGAGTTTTTCCCAGCCTTGGGCAGTTCCCCTACCCCATCACCATTACCCTCCCTTTGCTATAACTCCTTACTCTGGTACAGATAAAATTGACAAGTATGTCTTTTAAACAAAGTTTATGTCATCTTGTACTCACAAGATTCACAAGGCTCTATCTTCTCTCAAGGCTAAATTATAAAACTGTCTGCCCTTGTCCTGTTTCTGTAAACTCACTTGCTATGTCACTAGAGAGACCAACCCCTCCAACCAAATGTATAAAAACTAAAACTTTTCTTTATTCAATGCTCTTCCTTTGGACATTAGTCTGTTGAGCCAGTGTTCACCTAAAACCTAATAAAATCCTCCTGTTTACCAGTAAAAAAAAAAATATATATTTAATAAAATGAAACTCCTTGTGTAGTCCTAAAAGTACAGCTACAACCAAAAGCAAAGGAAAAAAATCTGCTCAATTGATTTTCCAAATTGCTCAATTCACTCAGCTTTGTTCTATTGAACATAGTCAGACCTTAGGAGATGATACTGACTTCCTACTGTGTGCAAAATGCTGTCCTCCTGGCCTTGATTAAAAAGTGGAAACTCCAGGCCCTGGCCTCAGGGAGTTCACATGTAGGTGTATAATTGCATTACAAGGAACTCAGTACTATCTTGGAAATAAAATACCACCCACTTAAGAACACAGCAGAAGAAGAAGAAAATCAAGAACAAGAAAAGCTGTAAAGTTAAGGAAGGAAAGAAACTTAAACATATTCAAAGACTAGAGATGAACTTGTGATCTCAGGGTCGGGGAGGGAATAGCATAGGAATTTATTGCTCAATATGATATTGGGTAGATGAGTGATTGGATTTTCATCTACAGAATTACTTCTACCAAGAAGCTTAGACTAAAAGTATCCCACAGAAATCATTTCCTTACCCCAAATTCCCTAATTAACAGTGACTTTAAAACCTGGATAAAGTCTTTCAATTCTTTTGCTCATGGGAGAATCAACTGGAGGCTTCATTCCCCAGGAAGATTATTAATAAAGACTCTTTCTATAAAGAAATAACTAAATTATGCTTGGGTAATTGAGTGGGTGGATAGATGGATGAATGGTTGGATGGATGTTAATAAAATTACTAGGATTTTTTCCATGATCAAATATACATGTTCAGAAAAAGTGTAGCAATATTTACACTACATGGCAAACCATAGAAAATCACTTAGGCTACTGTAAAAATATTTAAAGATTGCTTTTCCTGCTGTCATTATTTCCTTCTTATTCTGACCACCAAGGTAAACTCACTTCACTGGCTTTTCTCACGGAGTTTCTACAGGGAACCCAAAATGGTTAAGTGACCAAGGCTTGCTTGAGAGAGACCTTGCACATAATTCGCCAACCACTTCTTGCCATACATCTCTGATGAAAAATGCTGCACCTATCATGGTGGCATCCACTTTTGCTTTTCTCCTTCCTTCACATTACATTCCCTCAGAGCCACAGATCTGGGTGTGTGGCATAGGCCTGCCCAGACTCCTGCATTCTTGTGCCCCATATGAAGGAAGGAAGTGTAGGGAAGCCACAGCCAAGTGGTCCCATCCACAAGGCTTGCCCATGTCTATTACAAAGCAGCAGGGCCCTAGTGAGCCTGTCCACAGGAGCCCAGCCTACACGCGGTCATTGCCAGGGCAAATGTGGACTGGATTTGGATGGAGTCCTAAAGTCTGGCCCATCATCCAATTCTAGTTTTCTGAAATGACAAGAAAGACCCAAGCCTCAATTAAGGAAGCTCAAACCCTGAGCCATGAAATTGTCTAATGTATATATTTGTAGTTATGTTGAATTATAAGTTCTATAGCTTTCATTTCAAATAGATTCCATTCTCCTGTTTAAAATCTCTCTATAATTTTTCCTTGAAGATAAAGCCTTTATGATATGCAGAATTCTGAAGTGCCCTCTAAGAGTCCTCCTGATGTGAACATTCTGTAATTGCTCCACTGAGAGTGTGGACAAGACCTATAAATATTACAGGATATTACTCCCATGATTAGGCTGCATTATATGGCAAAACTAAAGGAATTTTTTCAAAATCATTATCATTAAGGTTCCTAATCAGTTTAACTTAAGCTAATCAAATCAGTTTAATTTAAGCTAATCAAAGAGAAGATTCTCCTGGGTGGGTCTGAACTGATCAGGTGAGTCCTTTCAAAGAGGATCTGAAGACCAAAGAAGGAAGAAGTCAAAAAGATTTCAAGCAGTAGAGAGGAGGATGCCTGAAGGAGGCACAGTCAAAATGTGAAGAATCCCACCTAGAACATGACTTATGTCCCAAAGTTATTATTTTACCAATAAAGTACTTGTAAGAGAAGTGGTAGCCTCTCTAGAAGCTGAGGGTACCAGCCTTACAACTCGAATCACTGAAGTCTGACAACAACCAGTGAATGTGAAGAGGGCCCCCAGGCTTTAGGTGAAATCTCTACTGAAAGCTTGGTTGCATCCGACTGGGGCCCTGAGCAAAGGACCCAGCTGACCATGTCCAGAAACTCTGAGATGATGGATTTGTGTTTTAAGCCCCTGTGATTGTGGTAATTTGCTATGCAGCAATAGAAAATTAATATCATCTTCTTAGTTATAGTGGATATTTGAGCCTCCACCAAATTACTTGGTTTTTCTCTGAGTCCATAAAATAGACTACTCTTCAGTTTTTATGTTTTTCAATATGTTTGCTTTTGTCTTAAAAATATGTGAGCTTTCTACTTATTGTTACTGGGATGGTTTTATATGTAATAATTTTGTTGTAACTAGAGATTCAGAAATTTAGTGTGAGAGTTAAGAGCTCCAGGGCTAGCACCCCTGGAATTAAATCTACCCCCATCTACTTGCTGACTGTGACCTAGGGCAAGTTAATCTCTCCATGCCTCAATTTTCTCATCTGTAAAATGAGTTAATAAAACATACTGAAGGTATTACCTTTACACTGCTACAGCAAAATACATGAGGCAACTAACTATATGAAAAGGAAAAGTTATTTGGTGCATGATTTTGGAAGTTCAAGTTCTGAGATCTGGTGGGCCCCATTGCTTGGGCCACTGGTGAAGTTGATGGATAGCAATGACAGGAGCACATATTAGAGTGAGTAGTCACATGTCAAGCCAGGAAGGAGACAGATTAAAAGAGACAGGATGGGTGGGGTCTCAAGGATGCACCCTGATGACCCAAGGGCCTCCCATGAGACCTCGCATCCTAAAGGTTCTTCCACCTCCCCGTGGCACCACACTGGAGACCAGGCTTTTCACATATGAGCCTTTGGGGACAGTTGAATCCAAACAATTATGCTGACCTTACTGGCAATTACGCTTACTTGCTCAGTGATAGGCACAAGGCCTTGGAATCCTCTTGCCCTGGGACACCCGCTGTGAGCACTTGCTGTACATCAACTTGCCCAAGACTGTGTGGCTGGGATCTAGCAAACAAAGATCACAAGACTGAAACTGTCAGAGCCCAGGGTCCATGCCCAAGCTCCTCTTGCCTTAAGGACTCATCATGAATTCACAGAAAGAATCTGAGAGTGAAACTAAATTGCCAGTTAGCGTGTTATTCCGTTTTCATGTTTTCCTTCCACTCTGCTGCTACTGCAAAGCATGCAAAAACTTCATAAGAGTAGTTTTCCTTTGTCTCACTCTAAGCCAGGGCCCACATATTGCAGAGGACAAATTACTTAACCCATTTCTTGTCTGAAAAATTCTACTTTAGTCATGAATTTCACCTTATAAATATACTCTGTTAGACACAGGCACATAGACCGACAGAAGGCACAACACTTATGTCTGCCATTGTTACAAAAGTCCAGTATGTGTATATGTATTTGTGTGTCCACACACACATCAGATGGGGGTGAAAGAGATTGGATTGCTTATTATCACTGACTACCTAGCTCAGATACCCTGGAAGCAGATGACAAGAGAACTCCTAGGAATGTGGTTCTACTGAGTGAGGGCTCTCAGGAGAAGGCAAGGCAGAAAGTAGGACAGGACGTGGTGTGGTCTCAGCTGGAGCCCAGGCTGGGCCTCGTCCCATAGGGAGCTGCAGAGCCTGAGTGATGTCACGTAGCAGGTTTCCTCCTGGGACAAGAACCAGAACTTTGTGCCCCTATGTCTGTCTGTCAGACTTGAGCAGTCCCTGCAGAAGTGCCCACACAGAGCTTCCCAGGCTGGGTGACTCATCTGTCCAAGGGCAATGTGCAAGGAGAGGAAAGAGTTGTGTGTTTCTAGCAGCCATGACTCCCAGAGCTGGGGTTCAGGGATACTGACCCAACAAAGGAGATCTGTCCAGCCACCAATGTCACATATTGCACGGGACAGCATCCTTGGTGCTCTTGATGTGGAAAAGGCCCATGCCTTAGTGTTCTCCTCATCTCAATGCATCAAACAGGACTTTGAACATAACAGTGAACCATCCCTACTGGTTTGCAAAATGAATGAATGAAGTCAAGAGAGAGTCAACATCAGGAAGGGATCCATCTAGATTAAAGGAGGAAAGGAAGACAGGATGACAGAAGAGCCATACTGTCAGCAGAATAAACCACCACCACCCCCCAAGATGTCCATGGCCCAATCCTTGCAGCCTGTGACTGTTGGGTGACATGGTATATATAAAGGCACTTGGCCAGTAGATGAAGATTGATTCAAGATGGGGAGACTCGGGGGGGAGTGGGGAAATACAATCCTATGTTCTTTATAAGTGAGAGGTAAGCTTGATTGTGTCAACTTGATTGGCTTGGGAGCCACCCAGTGAATTAGTAAAGCACACTTCTGGGTGTGTCTGGGTGGGTCACAGAAGTGTGGCCCTAGGTACTGTATCTTGTCCCTGGCCCCTTCCTCTCTGGCACTGTTCCCCCGAACTGCTTCCTGGCCACCATGAACTAAGCAGCTTTGCTCCACCAGCCCCTTCCACCATGATGTTCCTGCCTTTGAGCTGGTTAACCATGGACTGAATCTCCTGAAACCATAAGCCAAATTAAACCTCTCCTCCTTTAAGTTGTAAATGTCAGGCATTGTTGTGTCCCAACAATAGGAAAGTTGGCTAACACAAGTGAGAGAGAAAAGCAGACCAGATCAGAAAGAGGCAAGAAGAAAGAAAAAGGGGAGAAGAGATTCAGAGTACAAAGACTAAATCCACTTGCTGGCTCTGAAGATAGAGAAAGGAGGACACAAGCCAAGGCATGCAGGTGACCTTTGGAATCTGGGAATGGTCCTAGATGACAGCCTCCAAGGAGACAGGGACTCAGTACCACAAGGAACTGATTAGGAAGGAAACAATTTTCCCCCTAGAATCATTGGCACAGTGACTCTAAGGATTCTAAGGAAGATTCTAAGGATTCTAAGTGATTCTAAGAGGATTCTAAGTGATTCTAAGGAGCCACAGCCTTGCTGGCACCTGTGTCTAGTCATTGATGTCATATCATAAGCTCTAACCTACAAAACTGCACAATAATAAACTTGTGTTGCATTGCTTCACCCTGTTTTAGCTGGTAATAACTTGTTCCAGCAGCAGTAGAAAACACAGGCCATCTTCACTGAAGATGGTCTTTCCTTCCCATGGAGAAGAACTGAGCATTCAAATCTCATGAGAGGAAGAGCTTGGCTCATTATCTCTCAACAACACTCTCAGCCCTGCAGGCTCATTGGGGACACAGGGAGCCCAGTTCTGAGGGCAGCAGTCCCCTGGATGACTGCATGTGGCCAAAATCCATCCCTCAGGACTCCTTCAACCTCCTCTGACAGATGCCCAGAGCCAATGCCCTCCTGTTTCCCCATCTTAAGCTGCATCAGGGCTGGTGCTGCCTCCACTGTAGGCTGATGTGAGTGAGAGCATGAGGGCATGGCCAATGCTTTCATCTCCTTTCGATTCCTCCATCAACCAGTTGAATCAAACATCCTGGGTCCGCAAAAAGATGGGCCTCACTGTGCCAAATTCAAGCCCATGACAACTCAAGGGATATTAGAGGTGTCCTAGCCTAGGAGTCCACAGTGGAGGAAATGAGGCCCTGGGTGACAATGAGTCATCAGAGTTCACACAACAGCTCCTGCAGCTAGGTATCCAGCACCCCGCCCCACCCCCAAGGCTGCAGGCATGCCCTTCACCACTGAGGCGGGTATCTGAATGCTTCCAGTGTCCAGACAAACCCTAGCCCCAGTGGAGACTCACCCACAGGTCCCTCTGCAGGAGCCCCAAGCTTCCTAACACTGGGGGTACACCTTTCGCCTGCCAGGTCCCTCACCCCCACCCTGCCTCTCACAACCCCACAGTCAGCTGCCACAGGACACCTTTGTACCATTTTCTTGGTATCCCACCTACTGTTGTCTGCACCTCCACCTGCAGGCACCTGCTCTTTCCCCAGGGCGACTGAGCCTCCCACTCCCTTACACACTGATGCTGCTGGAAATTCATATCCCCTCTGGACAGCCGTGGCACAGAGTTTAACAGCTCACCAACACCCCCTGTAGGACCAAATGAGAGCTCCCCCATGGGCCTCAAGTCCCACCTTGGCATGGCTTCTCCCTTCCTTCTTTGGCCTTGAAACTCCTTACTGGTTTCTGCTGGGATCTCCTCCTTAATAAAGCCCTTGCCACAAGCCTGCATCTCCAGGTGGCTCCTGAGGACCCTGACCTTACATGGGCACAGGCTGGAGCAAAGCAAAATTTTCCACCCTCCTGGCCAAGGCAGAGAGAATCTCTGATGTGGAAATAAGATTAGCTTCTCTGCCATGGTAACTCTGCTGGCTCCCAACCTATGGTAAATTATTTTTCACAAAGAAAGAACCATTAATTACTAACCAATAATTAAAACCTGAAACTAAGAACAGGAAGCCAGGGCCCGGCTCTCTGCAATGTTCCTTGACAACCTGGCTGGTGTTATGAGGAGGTCTGTACTTTTAACATGGGCTGCACAGAACCTCCACAAGGAGATGTCTGTGAGAAAGGAGAATAAGATGCATTACAGTGCATGGGAGATGTTTTCTTTACGTGAGGAGAGAGAAGGTTTGTGCTTTATAGATCCAATGCTGCCAATTTTTTAACTAAGAGACTTGTTGTAAATCTAAGAGTTGTTGGAAATCTCTTCCAAGTACATTGGTTCAAGGACTACCATTGAGTCTCTGCAAAAAAAAAAAATGCAGTTTGAGCTTTCTGGCCCTAAGTGTCCCCATCTGTTAAACAGGGATGATCGTGAATCCTAACAAGACTGTCTTCAGAATCAAGGCCATAGAATAATTGTTTGCATCTCTGATGTGAACACTGGATCTTTGTTAATTTATTAGGAAGTACCTATTGAATGTAAAGGCTCTGAAGTTCTTCTGGTATGGTAGTGGAACCTCCCCATCTTCCTTCTCCACCACACCATACAAACATGCACACAAGTTGCCTTTCTCTAACTTGTAGAGATGTTCCAGCAGATTCCATGTGAAGGCACCAGCCCCTGAGTGGTCCCAGTACGATGTCCAAATTGGCAGCCAGTTGTTGGGATTCTTATCCAGCACCTCACACACAACACTTCAGCCCATCACTCAAGCACAGTCACATTCATCCCAGGCCATATAACAGGGGGTTTTTTCTGTTTCAAATTCTTTATTATACATTATGGTTGCACAATGAGGCTGGTTAAATATAATTAGATTTCAAAATCTCTGAATATTTTCTAAATTACTACATGCAAGTGACCATGAAAATATTTGGCATTTTAAAAATTCTGAACAGGCACTTACATGGAGGAAAACATTACCATTCATAGATACTCACATTTAAAATGCTCCAGCACATGGTACATGGAACCTTTGGCCAGGAAAGAAGTTAGTTACTGACCGTTTTATCAAAGTACCGTAGTACTAAAACAGGTTTAAAGAAATGTAGTTTGGGTTATTAGCTTACTCATAAAGTAAGATTAACTGACAAAACTTGCACTGAAGTGTATTTTAAGATATTGGTACAAAAACCAATGAACCCTAAGTGAGAGTACTTTCCACATAGCAGGCTTTGTTTTGGTTTCCACACTCCACAATTAGTGTATTTGAGATCAGACCCCATGCATATGAGTGGATGACTGCAACCTCTTTTTTGACACTGAACAAATGACTTGAATTTAGTGTTTACAAAAATTAAGACAGAGTGGGTGAGGTCGAAATGAAGTTTGAACTAGCCATAATTCCAGTTTAACAAACATGAAATTGCCCAGATCTGTATAAAATTCCCTCCTGATCCCCCACCTCCCAATTTTCCATTGAAGAATGAATAAATCTGTAAAATCATGGAAGTGATATTTGCATACATGTGACAAGACTATTTGTTAAATTTTTTTTAAAAAATAATAATATATATATATGCACACACATTTCTAACTATGGGAAAATTACATAGGTGTAACAAGTTCTAAAATGCCAACATATGCCAACCCCATGTTGCAGAATACATACGGTGGTACTGCTGGAAAATAATACCAAAATGATTACTTAATATGGGGGAAAGAAAAGGGCCACAATGCCATGCCATATAAGCCCCGGGGAAAAAATATTTGTAACACAAGTCTTCAAAGAGGACGAAAGGCAGAAAGCTATGAAATGATAGACTCAGAAGCACCTTCAGTGAAACACTCCATGTACATTTCTCAAATGCATTTGTAAAATGAAATGTAGTTCTCAAAAATATTAATATGCCATGTTCTAAATCTTTAAGATATAAGGTCCACTTAGGTTTTCTAATTTGATTTGAACACAAAATATTTAATTTTTTACATGTAGAGAAAAGGGTATTCATTAGTAAGAAGAAAAGGATTTACAGTCAACATTATGAGGAAAGAAAGCAAAACTGCAAATACCAGCCTATTCAAATGAAAATCTTTAATGTTTATACTGATGCAACATCTGAGTGCTTATCATCAAAGTATGCATTTAAAAAATTAAATTAAATTCAAAAGGCAGCTTAGGAAATCTCCAGTGTTTCAAGAAAGCACTTTTTAAAATGTTTATACATGAAGAACATTTAGTTATATTGTAAAATAAATGCAGCACTGTAAGATAAAGGAAGACTATTATATATGGAGTATTGTCCTTTTTCCCCCCATACATGCTGCAACCACCTTTAACCTGATGAACTTAATGGTTATGGATTTTTTTCCTTTTTCCCTCCTACTCAGTTCACATTTCAGGCTGTTCAGCAGGATGCTTGTGAGTCTGGAGATTCATATCGCTGGTGAAAGTTTGTTCTCTGTTTCCTGTTTTTCAGGAGCTTTTTTCTGTAAGATGATTTTCTGCTGCCTCATCAACAAGCACTAGATTCAAAAAGTACCTGACGGAAAATTTTTTGTTCATATCTCTCATTGTTGGTGTTGGGTCGTATCCTGCCAAAAATAGTCTTATTGGAATGGATTCACCTTTTACTGGTGCACCATCCATTATTTCATATTTGGCGATAGTTTCTGTTTCCGTGGTAGTACTGAGTCCAATTCCTGTGATCTCTTTATTGATCAGTTGTAACTCCATGTGTTGTATTTTTATTCTTACTAGTAAGAAGTACATTTTTCCAACAATCACATCCTTTAAATGATACTTTGATTTATTATATTCAAACTCTATATGTAGACAATCTTCAATGCCCACTTCCATTTTAATAGAGTTGTTAACATCAGGATAGGTGGCAAGTTGGTGAATAATAAGATCATACTCTTTCGCCATGTTCATCAGTCTTCTCACTATTGTCACCTTAAGAAAATACCTCAAGCGGACATTGGCACTGATGTAAGATCCATATGGCTTTTCAACTTGCATAAATTTAAAATCATAACTTATCTGAGTCAGTTCTCCGGGTAAAGCTAGTTCTTTCACTAGGTTTACAAATTCATGAGTATTACTCTTATCTTTGAAAAGTTCAATTTGACCTACAAGTTCAATTCTAATTCCTTGGTGCTCTAGTCTCTTTCCAGCTTGCTTAAAGGCTAGGTTTACCTTTCCTGAAACAGACTTTCCATCACAGAAGAGATAGTATTTTTCTACTTGGCCCTCTTCAGTCTTCATCTCTGCCATTTTTCTTGTTCCCTCATCATTAAGGACAACATCAATCTCACAAGTGGAACCAAAAAAGCCTTCAAGAAAACTCTTGGGAGAGGACTCTGCTTCGAGCCCCTGCACAGGCGGGACCGGGAGCCCTCCCAGGGCTCCCAGAGCGGCTCGAGGAACATGGCCCGGAGAACCCACCACCCCTGCAGGTGTGCGGGCCTCGCCGAGACCTGGACTTGGCGAGGCGGCTGCCCCGAGCAGGGATCAGGAAGGGCCTCCATATAAGAATTTTGCCGGGGAGCTTTGACCTGTCGCTTACAGAGTGTAGCTCACAAATCCATCTCCCCTCACGTGGAGAGTTGACTATTGATTAACAAAGTATGAGCTTGATCTGTTTTCTGTCTCCCACCTCTTCTTCTCCCCACCTTGATTCTTTTTCTTTTTTTCTTTTTATTTTATTTTGCAGTGCTAGGGATTGAACCCAGGGCCTTTCACTAAGCTACATCCCCAGCTCTTCTTTTACATTTTCTTTTGAGACAAGTTCTCACTAAGTCATTAAGTTGCCTAGGCTGGGCTCAAAATTGCTATCCTCCTGCCTCAGCCTCGAAAAGGGCAAGGATTACAGGCATGCACCATGAGGCACAGCTCCGTCCTTTCTTCTAAATAGCAGGAGTAGGCATGCACCATGTACCTGGCCTTGTGCTTTACAGGCCTTATCCCATTGAGTCTGCACATTAGCTGGGGAAGTGGGCGCTTTCTTATCCATCTCTCACAGACAAGAAACTGAAGATCAGAGAGGTTAGTGGTTTGCCTTAGCTCACACAGTCAGTGATGGTAAAACATGAAGTTCACCATCATAACAGTGGCTTCATTCAGCCTGACCCCCCTCCAGTCTCCCCATCTCAGCAAAGGATCCAAATGACTCCTGTCCCAAACACTGGAGTCAGTCTCTGCTCCCCCTCCTTCCTCTTTCTCCTCAATCGGCCAATCCACACTGCTGCTTCTTTTTCCCCCCAGCAGCATCCTGGACCCAGCCAACCTCACTTTCCTTCTGGGACCCACAAGAGCTTCCTGCTCCCACTCTGGGGCTCCAATGCCTTCTCCGCAAACCAACCAGAAAAGCACTTGCAGAGTGGTAGAGGCATCAGGTCCCTTCCCACTTGTGACACGTGGTCCACAGAGTCACCCCTCCCCTCCTCCCTCGCCCGCTTCGCGGCCTCTGTCCTGCTCCCATGGCCTCCTTCATGGTTTCTGACCACACTTGCCCCTCACGCAGCTCTCCTCGCCACCTCTCTTATGCACCTCCTTCTGTCCCACTCGTGGTAGAAATTACTTATTTGTACCTTGATAACCACCAGACTTTCACCAGGAAAGAAAAGCTGTCAGTGTCACCCCAACGTGCTCAGTTCGGGTAATGACTATTTCTACTGCTTGCTGGCTGCTGTGGAGAACTGATCTCCCTCCCCGTAGCCACACCAAGAGGAAGAAGACCTCACTGCGCTAGACTTCCCAGTCCGTCCCAAGTGGGAACCAGAGAAAGGGGCAGGAGTGATTGTCTTGATGCTTTCACCTCATTCATTTGTGCTACGTGCATCCAACAACAGCCATTCGCCATCTCAGAGCATGCATTTCAAACTGAAAAACTAACCAAGGGTTTTTCTATACAGGATCACTATCCAAAACATTTTGAAAAGTAAAAAGAAAAGATATATGTGGGCATATTCTTAGCTGATAAGCTTTGTGTAATATCTATTTCAGTAGAAGAGAATTCCCAGAATATAAGGACTCTATTCACAGGGTTCTCTGGAGAAACATGCCATCGCACAGTCATCACTATTAATACTGAACTCAGTGCTCCATATTTACAAATCCTTCCCAGGGAAAGCCAACCTGCCATAGAAATAGTGCTTATAATTATGATCATGGATGCTATCAGTTCCTCACAGGGAATGCATCAAATACCAATTTAAATGCAAATGAATTTTATCATTCCAAATTAGACTCATCCTATTGTGTTGAAATGAATATAGAAAATAATATTGGACACTAAATTGCAAGTAATTAATATTGACAGAAAAATAGACACTGTCATCTCAATTCTTGGGGAACAAGTCTTGCCCTGTGTGTACTATGTGTATGCTGGGCTGACTGGAACAAATACCTCAGGGCCTGGCAGGGCTAATGTACAAGATTAACAGGAAAGCAAATGGGGGAGAAATGGCACTGTTATATCCAGGACCCAGCTAGCTGTTCTTTAGGTCTGAGGAATGTACACTTAAACCTGTACTTGAGTGACTGCATGTTATTTAAAATTAATTTCTCAGTACTTGTATGCTAAAAGGACAGCTTTAAAATTAAGCTATTTCCCTTAAGCATAAAGGCAAAGAAGCCTTTTGTCTCCTCCATAATCTAACCTAGGGGTTGGCAAACTATAACACCCAGGCTGGCCACTTGTTCTTGTAAATAAAGTTTTATTGGAATGCACCCACAATTGTTGGTTTACTTCTCTATGGCTGCTTTGTGCTGTAATGGCAACTGGGGCCTTCAAAACCTAAAATATTTATTATTTGACTCTTTACAAGAAAGTCTGCAGAAATCTGTGGATCTAACCAATTGTGTATCAAGACATAGGAAAATGATGTTATTAAAAGCACAGATGGAACACTTTCTATTTGTGTGGCATCAAGTAAGATGCTAGACATCTCTGGGGCTTTTTCCATCCCTGAATTGAGGTGTTGTTGTTGTTTTGAGACAGGGTCTCTCTATGTAGTTCAGGCTGGACTTGAACTCACTATGTAGCCCAGGCTGGCCTTGAACTCTTGGTGATCCTCCTGCCTCAGCTTCCTGAGTGCTGGGGAAAAAAATTCTTTGCTGTCTGGCTGCATCTTCATTTGTAAGCCAAGAAAATTAGATTGTTGTCTGTTATATCTGTGAAATCTTATGAAACCCTCCTCCCTTCCAATAAAATATCTGATTAAGAAGCAAAAGCT
This sequence comes from Heterocephalus glaber, assembly GCF_053883595.1. Classification (NCBI taxonomy): domain Eukaryota; kingdom Metazoa; phylum Chordata; class Mammalia; order Rodentia; family Bathyergidae; genus Heterocephalus; species Heterocephalus glaber. The sequence continues at coordinate 5,812,926 of NW_028258330.1, read as the reverse complement.
GAATTGGTTTTGTAGGAAAGGAAATAGTCAATTACTTTGAATCTACTTAATTTGCTTTCGAGAATGAGAGAGAATGTCAGAGTCACGCTCCTTCTCACCATCCATGCACAATACTCCATGCCCAAATCACCATGGTCACGCAATTTCGAAGGGTTTCTCGTTCATTTCTGTCTTCCTGACGCTGGGACATGGAGACCCAGACCAGCAGTTTCCTTAGGATTTGTTCCCAGGATGCACAGGCAGGAGTTGGGGTTGGAAACAGCGAAGACCTTGGTCTCAGGGTGGGCAGCAAGTGGCACTAGTCTGTGGGTGGTGCAGGACATAGCTCAGAATGCATGAGGTAGAGGCATGAGCCCCATACACCGGAACCCACTGGGCATAGGCAAGGCTAACAGTGGGTTGGAGGGACAAGCAATGGGCTGTCCTCTGGGCTGCCACAGAGAGAGAGAGATGAGATGAGGACACCGCAAGTTGGTCCAGTATGTGTCAAAATGCTAAAAGCAAGGCATTATGGATGAGACATCCAACAGCTCTACTACACTCACAAAATCAGAAGTTTCTAAATGTTCTACTTGGAAACAGCCCAAGTGCCATCAACTGGAAACTGGTTAAAGAAGATGTGTTTTTTTTATAAAATGGAGTACTACTCAGCCATAAAGAATGAGAAACTAGAGTCATTTATAGCTAAATGGATGCATATTGAGGCCATACTCTTAAGTGAAATAAATAGGACACACATGTGTAAATACCGAAGTTTCTCTAGTGTGAGAAATGAGAGTGTAAATAAGGATTAAAAGGATTAATAACTAATAATTGATACTTTGAAATAGGAAAAGGTCCAAAGGGGTAAGGGTGGTGGGAGGAGATGGGGAAAGGAAAGAATGGAAAGGAAAAATTATGAGAAAAGAAAAAAATGGAAACGAAGTCTATGTAAATAGGGAAGGATGGAGGGGTGAAGGGGTAATGGGGAAAGGTAATGGGGCACAGGTAATGGGGAAAAAATAAGAACCAAGATGCATCATGTACAGGTACAAGCATCCAATGATAAATGTAAACATATTGTATACCTAAAATGTACCAATAAAAGAATTTAAGCAAAAAAATAAAAATAAAAAATAAATGTTCTAATCACATGGCCATATCCGTGAAGATGTTTGAGCATTCTCTCCCAGTATCTCCACAGATATTTCCTCAAACAGTGTATTATGTATTACTTTAACGGTGGACTAGGTGCTTTATACAACCAAGAAAGACAATTCTAAAGAAGAATATAAAAACAAAGACCTAAAAATGTTAAATGGACACTCATGTTCATAGAACCCTTATTTACAATAGCCAAGAGGTCGAATCAATCTAAGACTCATCTACAGGTGAACCAAGAAGCGAAATGTGTGACTACATATTGTGGAACATTATTCAGCCTTACAAAAGGAAGGGAATTCTGTCATGTGCTACAGTGTGTGTTGACCCTGAGGACATAATGCTGAGAGAAATAACCCTGTCACAAAGAGATAGATACTGCATGATCCCACTTACATGAGGTATCTAGGGAAGTCAGATTCATAGAGACAGAAAGGAGAATGAATGCCAACATTTATCATCATCAGGGGCTGGATTTAGGGGGGTTATAGGAGGTCATTGTGTAGTGGTTGCAGGCTTTCAGTTTTGCAAGATGAAAAAGCTCTAGAGGTTGCTTACACAATAATGTATTCAGCACTACTGTACTTTACACTTAAAACTAGTTTAGATAGTAAATTTTATGCTATGCATTTTTACCATGATTAAAATAAATATCTAAATGTTTTAAATCAAGCTCAAAAAATAATTTGTAATATTTTTCCCTTTTTTCCCAATGGATCATCCTTTGTATCCCCTGGGTGCACAATGACTTGAAGAAATCCACACAGAATAGCCAGTGTGTGGCCTGCTCTTAATGTGATTGATAGGAGCTTCTGTATTTTCTGAAACCCTTTGGGCATAGAGATGTTAAGATTTCCATTTCGGGAGAGATAAATCAATGAAATAGAAATAACACTAAAGAGGATCTTGTGGATAGGCAGATCCCGCCTCCATTTAGTTACTGGCTTTGAGACATGTTAATCCACCTCTCTGGTTTACACATTGAGCCTAGGCCAAAGGAGGAGAGTGCTATGCTTTCACTGATTCACTCAGCAACTGTTCACTGAGTCCTCACTATGCCAGGGACTATATAACATACTAATTATACATTGTTCCATAACAAATTACCCTCTAACCCTAGCACCATAAAGCCACACCTAGTTTTTAATCTCAGGGACTTTCTCTGGGTCAGGATTCGAGGAGCAGTGGGATTGGTGTCTCCAGGTCTTTTCTGAGGCTGCTGTCATCTCAAGGACTGAATAGGCCCAGAGCATCCTGCTGCCATGGTGGCCCATGTGGCAGCAGTGGCTGGCAGGAGGCCTCTGTCCCTCCTGTGTGTGGTTCTCCATGAACTACTTAAGGTCTTCCCAGTGTGGCAGCTGTCTTCCCAGCGCAAGGGTCCAGGAAAGGGAGCCAGACGGAAGCCATGATGTCTTTGGTGACCTCACCTTAGCACTGCTTATACACTGCTACCACTACGGTGTCCTGGTGGTACCAGGGTCAGCCCTGCTGGGTGTGGGAAGCTACGTGCAGGGTTGTGGCCCAGGAGGAGAGAATCCCTGGGCAAGCTCAGAGCAGAGTGAAGCAGAGCTGGCCTCAACCCTCCAGGACACAGCTCTGCTCCTTGTGAGTTGTAAGAGTGAGCTTCTGTTTTCTTTGAACCCTACAGGCTGCTAGGTGTTAAAACTTCTCTCTTCTGGAGAAATAAAACAGCATCTAATGGGTAAAACAAACTCTGCAGAAATGAGTATTTACTTACCATTGCCGTGCTTTGCTAGAATGGGGAAGATGAGGAACCTGATCAGGGTTGCTATGTAAGGAAAGGCTTTCCTGGAAAAGAGAACTCAGCACTGATGCCTTAGGGCTACTACAGGTGTTCAGCAGCATAAGGAGAAGCTGTTCCAAGGCCCTGAGGCAGCAACTCACTCAGCTTTCTCCAATATCTGAAGAAGGCTGGTGTGTCTGGGGGGTGGGTGGGGAGGGAGAAGGGAATCAATCCAGGAAGAAAATGGCGTGAGATGCACTGGAGAAATGAGAGAGAACTGGTGATTATGTGATCAGGATAAGCCACAAGAATTTGCAAATTCCCCCTAGGACCGAGGTGGGGAGGGGAGACAATATGCCTGGATTTAGCAAAGATCTGCCCTCTATGGAGCTGGATTGGAAGTAAGAGTGGGAGCTGGGAGGGCACTTGGCTTGCAGACAGAGAGAGAGAGAGAGAGAAAGAAAATGTAGTAAAAGTGCCCTGAATTTAGGACTTTCTTACTAAATATTACTTCCTCTTCCTCTAAAAAAAAAAAAAGAATCAGAAATACTTAAAATACGATGACATTTGCCCACAGTTGCCTCTCTAAAAAGCAGAAAGAAGCACTGTCAGATAGTACAGGCCTCGCTGGGCACCTGGGAAGCTGGGCATCCAGGCCTTAACAGGGTCTTGTCAATAGGGACCAGAAGCAAAGCCAACAGTGAGCTTAGTGCTTCTCAAATCCATAGCCCACAGTGAGCTTTGAATAGGGTTTATGGTGCTTAATCAGGAAGCCAGTGGCACTGATCTGGAAATTAATTGGATGCTTGGATTTTCCATACATCATGGAGAGTTACATATTACAAAGGTTTTGGCAGGATATATTTAGTAACAGTGTCACTGATGTTCAATCCCGAGCAGTGTCTCATGTCTACTCTGGGGCTCATTATATCCTGAGTGACAATGGGTGCCTAGTAAATCTCTTTTGATTATGATGATCAACCAAGATGCTCAGAGTGTCTTTAATAGCTAATGAGGAATTATACCAGAGTGGAGGTTTTCTCTAAATGTGAAAGTAAGCCTGGACTCTCAGGACCCACTGAGCTTTTGGTTATTTAATCATTTTTATTTAATTGATTCACTATGTTATCTTAATAGATTATTTTTAAAGTTAACTGTACATTACCCCCAAAACTGAAAAATGTCACTTGCCGTATAAATAAGGCAGCCATAAAAATAGACCCAGTTGGAGCCAAAACTCCTACACACACCACCCACAGTAAGTATAACACACAGCAAGAAATCCCAGCCCTAGGTGTGCTGACAGCAAGGGAGGGGTAGCCAGGGTCACTAGTGCACACAGATATGAGGTAGGGACAGGGAGAGTGTAGGATATATGGTATAGGTATGATCAAAAATATGATGTGTGTTTAAATTGAAATTTTTTATTACAATAAAAGGCCCATTGCCATGAATTCCCCTCAAGGTACTACCCCTCATTTCAAATACCTTTATCGCATCATTCTTGCCAGCTCTGGAAGTCCTTTTCTGCAAATATCTTTAGTTGTGCTATTACAGTGACCTTGATGCCCTGAATCGATTTAAAACACTGACCTTTTCTGATCATTTTGACTTTGAGGAAAATCCAGGAGTGACACGGTGCCACATCTAGTGAATAAAGTGGATGAGGACACACTATAATGTTTTTAAGAGCCTGCCTTTTCATTGGATGGCCCTTGGCAGCAGCATTCACTGTAATTTTTTTTACCACATCTCATAAAGACACTCAGGAAAGAGGACTTCCAGAACTGCTGCAGAAAGTGGCAAGAATGATGGGATAAGTGTGTTCAAACTGAGGTAAAGTATTAGGGGGGTGGTGATTAATGGCAATGTGTCTTTTGTTGTGATAAATTTTTTTACTTAAACTTTCACTGTATTTTCCAGTCGCCCCTTGTGTGATACAGGGCACATGTCAATACACAGTGGCTGATACAGGGAAAGGAGGATGGAAAAAGAAAAGGAAACCTTTAAGTGAACAGCAGCAAATAGCCACTCAGACTGGAAAAGAAAGTGCCCTTCAGTGCATGGAAAGGGTGGGGATGTGTGCTCAGGCTTTGCAGGTCCAGGGTGGCCAACTGAAAGAGGCATCTTCTGGACCCTTGATGGGCAGCAACCAGGATTCACTTACCTGTGTCTCTACAGTCTGGCTTTGCTGGGACCTTGGATGCAAAGGGCTCAGCAAGGTGTTGACAGTAGCTGTAAGGTCCCTGCTGCTCCTAAAGGCAAATACCTCCAGACCTCCTTGTGGTGAGTGGATATTTGTGAGGCCAACTACTAAAGCATACAACAAAATAAGCAAATCTCAAGATATTGTGTTAGCTAAACAAGGAAAATACAATAGAGTATACAATACTGTCTTTCATTTATAGGAGTTCTAAAACAGGCAGAATTAAGATATAAAGACAGAAATCAAAATGGTGGTGGCCTGAGGCAGGTGGGATGAACCAGAAGGGAATCACATCTCGAGCGAACTTTCCGAGGTGGGGAAAATATTCTGTGTCTTAATTGGCATGAGGATCACATGAGTGGGTAGACTCCAAAATGCATCAAGCTGCACATTTAAGATCACATAGTTCATTGCACATAAATTATACCTAATGAAAAAAGTGAATTTTAAAAAAAAACTATTAGCAAAAGAGCCAATTTAGAAGCCAGTTACTGCAGAAAGCACCATATGAATGTGGGAAGAATGAGAGTCTCCCTCCTGTCAAGGGAGACTTACAGGGCCTCAGCCTTTCCACTGCCCCACAGGGAGCTATTTGTGGGAGAGATAATAAAGAAATCAGAGCTCCTGGAAACTCTCTCTTCCCTGAACAGGCTGCAAGGGGTATTGTTTAATCATTGTTACTAAATTCTTAGAAAAGCATCCTCCTTGCTTCTTCTATATTTGCATTTTTAATATAGAAACAACTTTCGCTCATCATGAAAAAGATTCGATCATTACAGAAGTATAGAGAAAATAAAAACTCCAATATCCCTTCTCTCTCTCTCTCTCTCTCTCTCTCTCTCTCTCTCTCTCTCCTTTGTCCTCCTCTAAAATCCCACTCACTTTCCAATTTGGGGGAGGTGTCAGTTGTATATGGATCTTTCCAGATATTTTTTCCAAAGCTGGAATCATACCATACCTCATATCATGCAAGCTGTTCCTTATTTAACAATATATTCTCTCCCACGGCATGGATACACCATCATTTATTTAACCAAACCCCTGATGCCTGACAGCACGGTTTTTCCCCAAAGACATGCTGCTATCAACTATAGGATGAGTATATTTCCTTAGATGTTTATAGATCTTTGAATCCTTGTGTGAATACCCATTTAGAATAAGTCCCTACATGTAAGTATTACAAAGTAATCATGATTGTCATGCTAAAATACTACATGTGGCTCTTGATCTCAAGTTTTTCTATATAATGTATAACTGTTGTCTGTTAACATTCTGCAGGGATTCAATTCAACTACTAAAATGACCATGGTTGATAAAATGTATTTTAAAAGTGGTTAATGTCAGATGAAATTATAATAGTTATGCTCACTTCCCCTACTGAAATACTTATGTCACTGATCTTCTCTTCTGGGTGTTCAACAACTAAAGTTTGAAGACAACAACTAGAAAGGTAACTGGATTATGAGGACAGCCAATATTTTGGCCCTGGCCCTCAAGGTCAACAAAGAATCCAGGACATGAAGGAACCTTTCCTACAGGATCCTTTGTCTTTGGTAAGTCACTCAACCTCCTGAGCAGGGAGATTGCTGGGCACCAGAGGACAAATGTACCATGTGCCAAAGGAGGGTCACAAAAGGAAAAATCTCCCACACTCTCACTGAACGCAACATGGTCAAGCAAGTCTGTGACCCATCCTGACAGCTGACAGAGGAGCTGAGAGGCTTTGTGCATGGTTCCAAAGTAATGCCTGAGGAGACTCAACTGACCTTGATAGATAGCAAGAGGTTCATACTGATTGACACAGGTCTCACTTTAACTTGATCTTAAACACCCAGCAGAAAAGAATAACCAAAAGAGGTATAAATAATGCCATAGTAATAAAGCTAGATATAAAAAGGGGCTCCAGTCACTGACCCCTTCTAGCAGTTTCTAGCTGCACCAGTAGCTGACCACAGTCATGGATCATTAGGAAAAAAATATGGTAAAATCTATAAAAGCTCAGCTAGAATTTTAAATATCTTAGGGAGATTTGTTCTTCAAATTGTTTCTTATCTTCTTACAGCTAAAACTAGAGAGATTTATGACAAAGTATCAGACTTATACATAACCTCTATCAGTGAAAGAATCTGAGGCAGCAGGTTACAATCACTATTACAGTATCTAAATGTAACTTTCTCTTCAATCTGTCCTTCCATTCTAGTGTGCTCATGCTTAGATTATACATGCTCTAATTTCTTAAAAGTTTTGTTTATTCTTGCCTAGAGGCTACCAACTCCAAGCAGTCATACAAATGGAACTAATGACAAATGTACTAAAATTCTTTTACCAGAATCCACCAGATCAACCTTGTAAACAGCTCATAACTGCTAAACTATACAATATGACTTCTATGTTGGATTCTGAAGTCCCCTGGACCTTCTCCTTATCCTCTTTGTAGAGTCTATTACTAGTTCTTCTCAGTAAAAACACTTGTTGGCTATATTTATGACAACCCTGGTGATCTTATTGTTTAGCCCATGTATTCTTAACTGTTTCTTTGGCTTTGTCTCCTCCAGACTCGAAGCTGTAAGCCTACCCAATGTAAGACTGAGGGCCTTACCAAACGCTCTGAGGAGCTGACTGCAGTAAGGATCACCCAGGAGGAAACACACCAGACAGATTGAGATAGTAAAAAAAACAGATCTTTGTTAATCTGGTCAGACAGCACCCTCCAAGCAATAAGCTTAGAGAGGCCCCGAGCTCAGGGGGTTGGAAGGTTTTATAGGGGCTGCACGGGAGCTTAGCAAGCAGAACTACAGAAGCGGAATTTTTGTGGTTAGGGGAGTTTGTAGATGTTCTTTACTTATCTAACAGGATGTTCTTTACACAGAAACAATGGTACATTCCATGGTGTCTTAACAGATAAACAAGTACATTCTGGGAACTCTGTGTCCTTTAGTGAACCCAAAACCCACAGGGACAAGATGGAGGGCCTGTAACAAGATGGCATTACTTGTGCTAAGTCTCGCCTGGGTCTTACACCAAGATGACAATGCCTGGAGCCTATCGAGGGCCTTTAGACAGACTCTCTGTAAAGTAACTCTGACTGCTGATTACAACTACAACCCTCTTCAGCAGGAAGGAGCCAGACTGGTCTTTGCCCTTTGCCCCCTCACAGTAGTTAGGGGTACTTCCTCAGAGGGGGCAATATTTCAGATAGGTAAGTTAATTAGATATTTTGTAGGCAGTTAGACAGGGCCAGCCCATAAAGAGCCAACACGGAGAACAGTGAAGACACATTCACTGAAGGCCAGTATTACAAAAGAAGAGAAGCTACCACACCCATGTAGGATGAATAACAGTGATTGATATTCTAAACAGGTATCAATCACCTGGGTGGGGGGCCAAGGTCTTAACCCTGCCTCTCCAGGAAATATCCCTGACCCCCACCCTTACTGAAAATCCTTGTACATTTGCTATGTGACTTGCTCCCCCATTTGACCCCCATTTAATCAATATTACCTGGGTAACTGTACTTGAAATCTCATTGGTTGGTCATGGTTTTGCCCCACCTCATGCCCACCTTGTAAATTTCCCTTGGGTCTTACAGTTTTGTCCCACTTTGTAGCCACCTCATCACATGGCTTTGCTGTATAAAACATCTTTGAAAAGTGGGGTGGGGGGGCAACCCATTTTCCAGTCCCCCTTCTGTCTCTCTTAGACAGAAGCTTTCTTTCTCCCAATAAATTTTTCCTACTCTTAAAAAACAAAAAAAGAATAAGTCCCTCGAAGTTCAAGGTCTGGATCAAGGAGCACAGGCAATTTTAATTCTGAGAAACCTGAAATTATCCCTTGGATAATTCTGTAGATTCTTCTCCAGCACATCCTCCCTCATTTTGATCTCAAAGAGGGGGAAAATAAAGCCTTCAGAATGTCGAAGTCACTCTAAGACTGTCTGAAGCCCTTGACAGTGTCTTTTTTCCCCCCTTTGGTACCGAGATTGAACTCCGGTCCTTGCACTTGCGAGGCAAGCAGTGGAACCACTGAGCTAAATCTCCAGCCTGAGAATCAGACTTGAGCCCAACTTGTCCTTATTTTCACTGCTGACTTGAAATCTCCACAATGAGGAAATAAAACATATGATTTTTTTAAAAAACTCTTAAACAATGAGATTAATGAGACTTGAGAGGCTATGACTCGAACATTTGCTGGTTAATAGATTTAGGGATAGAAACAGTGTTGTGTCAATTGCTGTAATTAACCAGGAATAAAGATGAATTGAAAGGGCCCTTCCTTGCCAGCCAAGCCACAATTTAGATGCTGGGTAATGAGCCCCTGGTGAGGACCAGAAGGCAAGAAGTAGAGAAAGACTCAGCTCTTTTTGTGCAAAACGAGTGCAGGGTTCTCAAGAACACAGAAGCTCCACCCTGTGGAGACTTCTGGAGGCTGCTTACAACCCATCCTCAAGGAAATAGGACACTTTCCATCTCTCACGGTTCGGCTGCTTCCCCCCAGGCATCTCTTTTTCCTTACATGGAGTTAAACTTTTTCTGAGCCAGAAAGAATATGATGCTGAAGGAAACTAAGGCTTTCTGTGCCTGTAATTAAATGCCCAATTGGGAAAAGCCCCACACGACCCTTCCACATCCTACAGGCCAGCCAATTATCAATTTAATCAATTTTAAAATAGCTCTTTATAATAGACACACCAAAATTTAAAAAGATTTGAGATAAAAGGCACTGCATTCCAAAGGTAGGGCTAGGAATCACCCATAAATCTTTACCAAGATAAGTGCACTTCACTTACTAGCACATAAAATTACCCAAATCTAATAACTGCTATTGTTCGATTTACTTTTTATTTATTTTTGCTATTAGTACAAGTTTGCGATACATAATGAATACATTCATCTTGAGGAGTTGCTACATGGTCATGGGAGGATGATCTATTTACTTCTCCTCTCCCTCCTTTCCCTTTCTCCCAATCTCTTGATCCCTTTCTCATTTGCAAAAGATCAGTCTCCAGGGCCAGGCCAGGGATTTAGCTCAGTGGTGCTGCCGCCTGCCTTGCAAGCATGGAGTCCTGAGCTCTATCCCAGGTACCAAAAAAAAAAGCAAACAATCTGTTTCCAATCTTTTATTTTGCTCTTTGAATTATTTATATTTTGGGCTTCTCATGGAAGAGAAGCCATGTGATATTTAACTTTCTGTGTCTGGTTTATTTCACTTAATATTATGGTTTCAAGTTGTATCCATTTTCCTACAGATGACTCGATTTTATCCTCCTTTAGAGCAGAGTGGTACTTGAGTACTACTCCATATCACATTTTCTTTATCCATTCACCTGCTGATGGCCACTTCCAAGATTTAGCTATTATGAATTATACTGTTAGAAACATGGGTATGCATGGATCACTGATGCCTTTAACTCTTAGGAGTTATCTAGACTGGGAATAGCTAGGTCAAATGGAAATTCTAATTTTAGTGTTTTGAGGACTTTCCATACTGATTTCCATAGTGGTTGTATTAGTTTACACTCCTGTAAACAATGTAAAAAGGCTTCTTTTCCCCCACAGCCTCACTAGCTTTTTGTTGTTTTTTGAGTTCTTGATGAAGATCATTCTCTCTGGAATAAGATGGAATCTCAGTGTTATTTTAATTTACTTTTCTCTAAAGTCAAAAGATATGTTGAACATTTTTTCATGTTCTTATTGGTCACTTGTATTTTTTCTTTTGAAAATTGTCCCTTCATTTCAATTGCCTATTTTTTTATTAGGTCTTTTATTTTTGGAGGTCTGATTTTTTTTTCTTCTTTATATATTCTAGATGTTAGTCCTCTGTCAGAGGAATAGCTGGCAAAACATTTTTTCCCACCCCATAAGTTATCTCTTCACTCTGTTGATTGTTTCCTTTGCTGAACAGAAGCATTTTAATTTGATATAATCCCATTTGTTGATTCTTTGTATTATTTCTTGTGCAGTTGGGGTTCTGTTCAGAAAGTCCTTGCCCATGCCTATGTCTCCAAGACTTTTAGCCATTTGATCTTCCAGCAGACTGTTTCTGTTTTAATATCTAGGTTTTTGATCCATTTTTATTTTATTTTAGGGCATGGCAAGAGACATGGGTCTACATTCAATCTTCTACATATGGACAGCCAGTTTTCCCAGCACCATTTGTTAATTAGGCTATCTTTTCTCCAGAGTGTGTTTGGCTCCTTTTTTCAATGATCAGATGTCTGAGTACACCTAGGGTTGTTTCTGCATCCTCTATTCTGTCCCATTGATATATATGTCTGCTTTTGTACCAGGGCCATGCTGTTTTATCATTGTGGCTTTGTAATATAACTTGAAATCCAGGATTAGGATGCCTCCTGTAGGAAACAGGGAAAGGGGATGTTACTAAAACCTCTGCAGTAAGTCCTAGTCTCCTGTGAGCCACAGCAGCACAAGGTGAATTACAGGAAAGGTAGAAAAATGACACTGAGAAGAAGCTGAGCTTCAGGTCTGATCAGTGCTGCTCTGGGCAGCAAAGACGACAGCCCCCAGCTTACTCCACCTTTTATTCAGTACATCGGGAGAAACAAATGTAACAAATGACTTGCAGAGAGTTCAGTACATCCTGCGTAAATAAGATGTAACAATCCAAGAACAAGAAGGAACTGAGTAGATGTTTGTTCCTTCCAGGATGTTCTCGGCTCCCAGGATGTTTCTTGTCCTGGAGAATCACAGCATCATCGGATCATTGAGGTCTCAGTTGTGACTGGAGGCCAAAATGGAGTTACGTCTTGGAATTCCATAGCTGGGCTGTAGGCAGGAGAACTAGGCTAACCAAATGATTTTACCCTAAAATTATGTAGCATTGCTCCCAACAGCCTCCTACTTTGCTCTTGTTGCCCAGGATTGCTTTTGCTATTCTAGATCTTTTCTGATTCCATATAAATTTTAGAATTGTTTTTGCTAGTTCTGTGAAAAATGCTGCTGGTATTTTGATTGGGATTGCACTAAATCTATAAATCAGTTTTGGTAATATGATCATTTTGACAATATTATTTCTGCCTATCCAGAAGAGGGGAAATCTTTCCATTTTCTGATGCCTTCTTCAATCTCCTTTCTTTAGAGTACTTGAGTTTTCATTATAAATGTCTCTCTTTCACTTTCTTGATTAATACCTAGGTATTGATATTTTTGAAACTATTGTGAATACAGTGATGCCTTGGCTCATGAACTTAATTCTTTCCATGATTCTGGTTGCAAATCAAAATTCAGTGATTAGGTTCAATGTTGACCTTATGGGGAAATTTGATTTGGTTTTCATCCAATTTGGTTTGTGACCAGAAACATGGAAAGAATTAAATTCATGAACAGAGGTACCACTGCCATACTATTTTCTTGATTCTTTTCTCAATGTGATCACTTTTAATTTAAAGGAGAAAATTTTACCCTTTCTGGTACACCTTTCTGTGAGTTTTGACAGACACATAAAATTGTGTAAATAGCACTTAAGTCAAACAGAAATCCCCATCCCCCAAGGAAACCCCCTTCTGCACCTTGTAATCAAGCCCTCCTCAGCCCCACCTTATGTCCCTGGCTGCCACACATCTGTTTTCTAATCCTATAGTTTTATCTTTTCTAGAATGTCATAGAAGTGGAATCATGCAGTAGATAACCTTTGAGTCTAACTCTTTCTTGCATTTCTGATTCATCCATGTGGTTGTATATATTGATAACATGTTCTTTTTGTTGTTATGGCCCTATTGTGTGATATACCACAGCTCATTTTGTTCACTCATTCTCCAGTTGTGGGATCTTTGGAAGGCTTCTGGTTTGGGGAATTGGAAATAAAATCTCCATCTACATTCACATGAACCTTTTTTGTGGAATTCAGATTTCCTCTATCTTGGGATTGCTGGGACACCTGGTAAACCAATTGCTAGTCAGTCTCCAGCAAATGTAACTGCTTTCAGTGTGTACAGGGCTTAGAAAGAGGTCGGTTGCCACTGGGGTTGAGAAAGCCACCTGCTGTCAATATCATTCTCATTTATGCAGCTCTTGATGGGAGTGACTGGGCTTAGACCCAGCCTTGTGTAGCCGTCTGTTCCCTCTCTGTCCCCAGCATCCTGTAAGGAACTCAGAGTGCACCCAGGCCTTCAGCCCTGTGAGTCTACAAAACCACTCTTTATTCTAGGTCCTGTGTCAAGAGAAGACCAGATAGTTCATTTCTTTTCCCTTTGTCATCAATTTTTGTGTCTTAAAATGTCATGAAGATTTCTAATGTAAGTAGATCTTGAGATTTTTAACTAAATAAAATAAATGGGAATGAAATTTTGATTATTTTCCCAGTTGAATATTTTTGAAAATACGTGCTTTTCACAAATTTGAGCACTAACTATGCACTTATAATGTAAAATCATGTTCCAAAAAAACTAAAAAAAAGTTAAAATTATCATAATTATGCAATCCCTGTTATATCTCAACTCATAGATGTAATTTTTGATAACTTCTCTTCAAAAAGAAGGCTACTTTTTAAACTTTTCTTCTTTCCTATCACAACCAAATATAGCTAACTCCTTGAGTATTCAATTGAGGCTAAAGATTTGCATTTAGCAGCACAGCTAATGAGTTCTACCTTGTTTCAATTGTATTAACTTTATGAGACCTCTGGTTTTATCTCTCATGTCAGCTTATTTCATCTTCCCATTTTCCACTTATTTTTTTCTAAAAAATAACAATAGCAAAAGACAATTAAAATATGCAAATAATGCTGCTTGCAACACTGCTGTTTAATTTAATATACATAAAACACATGTGGTATAATTAAAAGTGCTATGATGTTGACATATTTTTTAAAAAGGAGATTTGAGGATAAGGACATGTGATGTATAGAAGTACAAGTAATGAAAGATTGGATTCGAAATCTCTCTAAAGGGTGCTCAGGTTGTTCTGCCCAATTCCAAAGACAAATGGCCATATTTTAATACTTTTGTTAGCATACAGAACATGATCGAGCTCTGCCTGACAGGTCTTATAATATCCAATCATTCTGGAACCAACAAAATAACTGGGGGAGTTTCTGTCAGTTTATTCACTCCTTCAACACAGGTACTGTGCATCTACCATGTGCACAGTGGTGTCCAGTAGAGCCCGGTGCCTATCTTTGACCATTTCTGTGGCCTGGACAGAGTGGACACAGGACCCAGTGCTATGGAGGGAGATCTCACCCATGGCAGAGTGTTGCACAAGGAGGGCTCTTCCTAAATGTGGACACATTCCTGGGCCTCAAGGCCAGCCACAGGAAGGCTCAAGAGAATCCCTGGCCTGCTGGAGATGCCTGCAGGGAGAGAAGAAGGTAGAAACCTGCTGGTTTCCTAGGGTGTCCACAGTCCAGCTCCATACACTGGGGTCCTCAGACAACAATCAGGAGAATCTCAAGTTCCAGCCCAGCCTGGCCAAAGTAGTGAGGTCCTGTCTCAAAATAAAAGACAAGCTTGGGCCGGGGATTTAGCTCAGTGGTTTCGCTGCCTGCTGTGCAAGTGCAAGGACCCAAGTTCGAACCCTGGTACCAAAAAAAAAACAAATAAATAAATAAATAATAAAAGACAAGCTAGGGATGTAGTGTAAAGGTCCTGGGTTCAATCCAGGGCAAGAAGGAAGGAAAGGGAAGAGAAGAGAAGGCTCTGAGAGAAGTCTGACCCACACCCTCTCCTGGTTCCCGGGAGCTCCTCAGCCTGCAGACCCTGGGCTCCACCCCGTGCTGTCCTCTGTGCATCTCTGAGCACCATAAGAACACCTGTCATTGCATTTAGGGCCCATATTCATGCAATAAGACCTCTTCTTCACATGTTCACATCTGCAGAGACACTAGAGTGGACCCCGAAATTCGAGGGAGTTACAGTCCTAAAGCATCTGCAAATTTCAGATATTGTCAGAAAAACACCTATAAATGCCTATTTTTATAGTTTGTGCTCTGAATATGCTATATCTCCTGCAGTTATGTAATTTAATTTAATAAAATACTTTGTTAATAAAACCTGAGAAGGTCCAGGGTGTTTGGACATCATCTTAGGAATCTTAGTGCTTTAAAAAGGACAAAACAGAAAACTCAAGATAGCTACATGCAGTACACCAGCCTGTTAGGATGTGAGAATCCTGGTGCACATGCAGAGATGTGTTACAGGGCAGCAGCCTAACAGCAGCAAGGAGAACTACTACTCTCTCAGATTGGCTACTTGCAAACCTCAGGCCAAAAAAACATCTGCAGAAGATATTTGCAGTTTCTGCGAAATTGTAAGGGCTGGGCCAGGGATTTAGCTCAGTGGTTCCACTGCCTGCTTCTGCGAAAAATTATTAGTTAGCTTCTAAGGAAAAATCCTCAAATAACTGAGGCCTCAGCTTCTCGGAGATATACTATATTTCCACATTAGGTCACATAGGGGTCTCCCCATCAAGAGTCACTCAGGGTCTCTTTCCAGGAAATTCAACCTACAATAAGCAAGGTTAGGTAAACTACAGCCTGCCTGTTGTCTTTTTTTGCTATTTCTTTTTTCTGTAAGTTTCTGTGGGAATACAGCCATACTCATTTATATGTCAGCAACAACTCTTTTCCCAATATAAAGGCAAATAGGAGTCACTGTGACAGGGACCATAAGACCCAAAAAGGCTAAAACATTTACCATTTGGCCTTTCAAAAAAACAAAGTTTGGTAATCCCTGAGCTACAGCAAAACTGGTACTAAGCAGACCATAAACAGCCTTGAGTTGAAAATTAGGAACTAGAAACTTGATCCTGAAAGTTCTGGGGGTGTAGTCCAGTATGGACAGGAAACGCCAAAGGGGACTGAAAAGATACAAAAACAAAGAAGAGGAGGAGGAGAATGGAATGAGGAGGAAGCGGTAGAAGCCAGTGTGAAGTAGAAGCAGTAGAAGAAGTGTGGTAGTGCTCATCTGTAAGCCCAGCACTCAGAGACTGATGCAGGAAGATTGCAAATTCAAGCCTAGTTTGGGATATTTGGCAACTTAACAAGACCCTGTTTCAAAATATAAAAAACTGGAGATATAGGTAAGTGTGAAGGCCCCGAGTTCAATCCCCAGCACTGTCAAAAGAAAAAAAAGAAGAAGAGGAAGGGAAGGGGGAGAAAGGAGAAGGGCAAGAAAGAGAAGGAAGAAAAGAATGAGAAGAGGAAGAGGAAATGGAAAAGGAAGAGGAGGAGGAGGAGAAGGAGAGGAAGAGGAAAAGAAAGAAGAAAGAGGAGGCAAGTGGACAAAGAACTCTGGTAGGCCCAATGAGATGCCCTGTGATTAGAGGAGAAGAGAAGAGAAAGGTAAGGAACAAGCCACCATCCTTCATAATTCAGCAGGATCAGGGTCACCACTCTGGATTGTGAGAAAGCCATGAAGATGCTGAGAGGGACTAGAATGGGTGTTGTTGGGGTGATGGGAATCATGGGTCCAGAAAGCAGAGGGTCAGAGGAGCTCTCCTGATTGTTGAACAGGGGATAATGATGGCAGCAGAGACATCCAAGAACCCTGAGAGTCAGGGGGTGTCATCTGCAAAGGTCTGGAGCAGGGTACCTCCTTTCCAAGGAAGCAGTGCCCATAACTCGCCTGTGGGCCTGCACACAAAAGGATCATGGATTAACATGGACACAGATACCCCACCTTAGAGCAACTCAGTAAGCTGTGTGCACGCCATGCCAAAGAAGGCTGTGATCATGTCTCTATAGCTTATGAGTTATGAAATTGGATTCCCATCACAAATGCTGTCAAAGATTTTTTTGCTTCAAAACCAATTAAAATAATGAATATCAGTGAAAGGAGCCAGCATGAATTTCATCTTTCTCCAGAATAGTTGGAGATCATCCTTTCTTTTGGTCACATTTTACATTAGCAGGAAATGTGAAATTGGTCACATTCAAAGGCAAGCCTCAAGCGAATTCTTCATGGAAGATAACTCTTCCACTTAGCTGTTTATCAGCTGCAAAAACTGAGATAGTTACAATGCGTCTTGTGCTTCCTTTCCACTCACACCCCAAGGTCATGACCCTCTATTTTCATCTTCTCCTCTTAGCAAGGTAATTCTAAAGAATCGCCAAAGCAGAGATTAACTGTTCAAGGCAAAAACTAATGAGTGAGATTACTGAAAAGTGTTTAAGCTTGGTTTATTATGAAGTGAAAGTGGGTGGATACACAAAAACCTGAGTCCCCTCCACTTGTTAGTGCCAGTCTTGCTGCCATTTAATAAGCTGTAGGACCTGATGTTCCCTCTCAGTGCTGAATGTGCCCAGCTAAACAAGGTACTGTAGTCCATAGATTTCTTCTTTACCTTTGTATTAGTCAGCGTACCTACCAGTGGGACAAAATACCTCTGACATTTGCAACTTAAAGAAGAGATTATTTGGCTCACAACTTCAGGGATTCCATCCATGGTCAGCTGGCCGAGATGTAGACCCTCTGAAGTTATGCCCCCAGTGACCACCTCCTCCAATGAGGCCTCACCTCCTAACAGTATATTCAGCTATGAACTCATCAATAAATTCATCCTCTTATGAGTGTAGCACCTCCATGATCCAATCTCCTTCCAAAAGCCCCACCTCTGAACACATGAGTCTTTTAGGGAACATTTGAAATCTAAACCAGAACAACCCTTTGTCATCACAATGTGCTATGAATGTCAGGCAGAAAGGAGAAAATGAGTTTCTGAATCAGAAGGTCTCATTTCTAGCAAGAACTCAACCACTTCTAACTGGAAAATCTTTGAGCAAATCACATAAAATCACTGAAGCTTTGTTTTCCTATCCATAAAATGGGGTTATAATCCCCAATACAAACTTTTGGGAGACTCAAATGAGATTAATTTGCCCTAACATACACATAAATAATTTTCATATAAAACATATGTGCATATATCACAGCATCAGACCCCTATGCAATCTATTTATTATCTGTACAGTGGTAATTTTGACAGGAGGAAGAAACATTGGGTGAGTTGTGTTTAAGATAAAGTCTTCAATAAATAATATTTGGACAGAACAATCCCTTGGAGGAGGTGACTCAGCTATCAGTGAACGCATCTCTGCTATTTTTAGGGCTAGAAAAGGAGAGGCAGGTGATACTGAGCTATATAATCACTCTGAGTAGGCAGGATGTCAGCAA
The DNA here is from genome assembly GCF_053883595.1 of Heterocephalus glaber. Classification (NCBI taxonomy): domain Eukaryota; kingdom Metazoa; phylum Chordata; class Mammalia; order Rodentia; family Bathyergidae; genus Heterocephalus; species Heterocephalus glaber. The sequence goes on along the minus strand of NW_028258330.1, from coordinate 5,794,710 downwards.
TGTCTCTGTCCCTTGCAGGTCATCTGGGCAAAGAAGTAGTGAACTTGACCTCAGCTGCTGCTCAAGGACAAGCAGGACACACACCCCCTCCAGAGCCCAGGCAGGGGATCCTTGAGCAAGTCCATAGCATCAGAGATCACTGTCAAAAGCAGGGAAACACAAATTGACTTGTACCTCATCACCATGACAACACAACAGAGCCCCCGGCTGCTATATTATGTTCTGATTCCTTTCCCAGAGCCGAGTCTCTGATGTCCCCACACTGGTGTACATGGGGGCTGTGGCAAGGCTCAGGCAGTATCCAAAGACTTTCATAGCTAGATGTACCCTGGCTACAGCTCTGCCTGGCCCCATCCACCTGGCACCTGCTGAGCTGGTCCCCTCTGCCTTCCTCCTGTCCCTGTCCCCAAGAGCAGCCCTGAGGCCACCCTGAGTGATCACCAGCCTTGCCCTCTTATTAAGCCACCAGGACTAAAGTCCACTGCCTTTCTAAGACCCACAGCTTTTCTTTTCCTCCACCCTCTCCTTAGCCAGGGCTTCTGAATCACCCTCACCTTACTCCACAGGTAACGGGGTGTTGATACTCACAGCATGCTGCAAGCCTCTTTCTTCCCCCTTAATAAAGAATCAACGTAATCCAAGACAGTTAGGGAATGTGAGCTATGCACGCCTCCGTGGAAGTTGAAAGACTTCAGTTACAAAGGAAGCACTATGGACAAGCTGCTCTTTACAGCTGCTCAATGTCACCTCTGTCATTGTGGGCTGCACAGGCGGACCTCAGCCGTGAGTGTCTCAGAAAAGCAGAGGAGACCAGCAGCACTGGGAGCAGGCAGGAGGGTGGAGCAGCTCTAGGGCCATCATCACCGTGGCTAGGTCAGGAGTGCAGCCACCTCTATCATCTCTGCGAACCCTCAAGAGGTCAAGTTCAGATGCTGAGACAAACCAGGGACTAAGCAGAGTCACAACTATTGGAACCTTCACTCTGGGAACTTTCACTGCTGCTAAATTCAAACCACAGCTTACTGTACCCTTAGTTACTGCTTAGCTCATCAACATCATTTGTTGCTATGAGTTATTGGTTAGTCCATCCATATCACTTGTTAGTTATTCTTGTTAGTTCACTATAGCTGGTTAGTTCACTATATTCTTATTAGTTCATTCGTTAGTTCATCTATATCCTTGTTAGTTACTGTCAGTTATTTACTTCATCCATATCATTTGTCAGAGTCCAGAAAACCTATGTCCTTCCTTTCCAAGACAGCAGCAGAAAAAGAGGGAACATATACATGGAGACATAAACACATTTAGAGGAATGTTTTAATGCCTAGCCTTGTTAATGCCGCTTGGCGTTTTGTCTATAATTGGATGTATTTTTAAAGTTTTGACAGAAACTTTAAGCAGCAGGAAGCAAAATAATTCAGGCCTCACTATTCACCAACATTTACTAACTAGCAGGAAATCCTTCACTCTGAACTTGTACTCTTCTTTCTTGCAGAATCGATCCCACAGCCCCTGCCTAACAGCAGCACAGTGAATGCTATGTTATTCCTAATCATCCACACTCAATCTTCAGAGCCAATGAATCCAGTGTGACTCTGTCCTCAGAGCCAACCTTTTACAGACTTCCACCTGATACTCCCAAAATACTCCCTCTCCCTCTGTGTTGTTAGAGACGGAGTCCTTTAACTCTTTCCAATGCCCAGTCTCTTCTGCAAAGCAAATGATACTGAGAAAGGCAATGTGCTAAATTTATTCATGCTAAAATATGAAAGGCTTATCAAATAATTTCTTCTTTGTCAAAGAGCTTAGGTGGAAGAAGACTAACAGGGAGAGGAAGGAGGTATAAAGAGGAAAGAGAGGGAGACAAAGGCAAACCTTGCACCAGTTTTACAAATAAGAATCAATGTAAATGTGAATGCCCTGGTGACCTTATTAAAATACAGATCACCAGGGCCAGGGATTTAGCTCAGTGGTTCCGCTGCCTGCCTCGCAAGCACAAGGACCCGAGTTTGATCCCTGGTACCAAATAAATAAATAAATAAATAAATAAATAAATCAATAAATAAAATACAGATCACTAGAACTCTGAAAGGCTAAGGCAGGAAGATTGCAAGTTCAAGCCCAGCCTGTGCAACTTAACAATTCAGTGAGACTCTGTCTCAATATTTTAAAATGAAATGAAATTTTAAAAGGCTAGGGCTATAGCTCGGTGCGAAGTTCCTAGGTCAAATCTCTAGTACTGGAAAAAAGGGTGGGGAGGAGAAAGGGAAAAAGAAAGAGAAAGAGAAAGAAGAAATGCAGATTCAGTCAGTCTATGCTAAGTCTGAGACTCTGAGTCTAAAACATTTTCAGGCCTGCTGGTCCACAAACCACATATTAAACCACAATGAGGCTAGAATATGAGCTATTGTTAATTACAGGTGATAGTTTAGTGGTTCTAAACCTTGGCTATCATCAGAGTCACTTGAGGAAGGTTTGTGTGTTTGTTGGTTTGTTTTACCAGTGCCCAAGCCCCACCCTATACCAATTAAATCAGGATCAAGTGATTGCTCAAGCACATTTCTTTTTTAAACAATTTTATTGAACTAAAATTTGCATACCATCAAACACATTCCTAAAAGCCCTCCAAGCAATTCTCGTGTGCAGCCTGAGATAGGAGCCACTATTACCTGATAACCAAGGCTTCATTAAAAGTTCTATAACTGATGTATTAAGGCAAGAGGGCTAATAAGACACTTCAGATAAGGGCATCTACTTACCCAGTAGTGACTTGTAATTGCACAGTGCTTGGCAAATAGTTGGTACTTAAAAAAAAATTGTTCAACAAAAAAATAAACAATTGCCTGAATGTAAGAAAGGAGACCTTTGGGGCTGGGGATTTAGCTCAGTGGTGCCACCGCCTGGCCTTGCAAGCGCAAGGTCCAGAGTTCGATCCCCCGTACCAAAAAAAAAAAAGAAGAAGAAGAAGAATGGAGACCTTTGAAGGCCAATAACCTGCAGGATGAAAAGAACTGAAGCCATCATGTTAAAATGGCAAGGGGTAGGATTGAAATTTGAGGACATGACATCTTTAGAGTTACTATTCCAAATCCCCCGGGTAGGTTCTTGGGCTACTTTTAATGCTGACTCTGCTGATACCCAGAGAACTCAAACCTGTGAATTTTACCATAATTTTACCTTTCTTCCAGTGTTTCTCACACATCCATCAGTCACAGCACACCTTTGCAATTTTTGTGACTGGTGGTATTATTTACCTAGGAATCTTCCTTGAGTTGTTTCACTTTTTTTTTTTTTTTTTTTTTTTTTTTTGTACAGGGGATCAAACTCAGGTCCTTGTGCTTGCAAAGCAGGCAATGGAACCACTGAGCTAAATACCCGGCCTGTTTCACTTTTTTAACACTAAAAAAATGCCTTTTAAAGGGAACTTATAAATCACCATTTCAGGTAGGAAAACAGCCCATATCTCTCAACAGAAGCAGAAATGACCATCAAAGTCCAGGTTACAAAAGCAACAGAGGTGAATATTTCTCCCTGCCAGGGCCTGTCTCTGTCAGAGGAAGATTAACTGAGATGGGGAGGCTGGGTATATATAAGGGTATAGCTTAGTGATAGAGCATATGCCAGTATGCCCAAGGCCTTGGGTTCAATCTCTAGCACCAAAATTAATTTTTAAAAACTAGGATGAAGGAGATGCTGAAGCCTCAGGAACACTTAACAGAGACTCTGCCTTTGGCATCATAAGAATGACTCAAAGGAGGCTGGGGATTTAGTTCAGTGGTTTTGCCACCTCCTGCACAAGTGCAAGGGCCTGAGTTCGATCCCCGGTACAAAAAAAGGATGACTGAAAGGAGCCACGGCCCTGTAGTGCCAGGTTGTTTAAGTAGGGGGCAGCCACCACTTCTGTCAGTCAGCTCTCCATCACTGCGACAAAATACCTGAGATAATCAACTTATAGAAAGGTTTATTTTGTCTCACAGTTTGAAAGGTCCATTGGCCCTGTCACTTTTAAACCTGAGGGGACATTATGGTGGGGAGTGCAAGGCAGAGCAAGACTATTTACCTCATGGCTGGTGTATTAATCAGCTTTCCCATCACTGGGACCAAATACTGGATACCCAAGACTGAAAGGAAGAAGCAGTATATTTGGTTCACCATTTCAGAGGACTCAGTCCATGGTCAGCTGGCTCCAAAATGAAATATCATGGCAGAAGTGTGTAGTGAAGCAAAGCTGCTAATGTCATGGCAGCCAGGAAGCAAAGCAGGGAAACAGCACAAGAAAAGAAAGGGCCAGGGACCAGATATAGTACCCAAGGTCATAGCTCCCCATACACACACCCAGAAGTGTGCTTTATTAATCCCTTAGGCAGCTCTAAAGCCAATCAAGTTTATCATCCAGCTTACCTGTGACAGCTGGGAAGGGAAAAGATAAAATAAAAAGAAACAGGGTGGCACAATTCCCTTTGAGGGCATGTCCTCAATGACCTAAAACCTCTCATTCTATCCCCTTAAAAATGCCACCACCTCCCCACAGACCATGGACTGGGGACCAAGTCTTTAACACATGGTCTCTGGGGACATTCAAGATCCTAACCACAGCAGCATCTTGTGAGATCCATTCACAACCAATGAGTTTCAAATTGTACTCAGAAACCTCAGGGCTGTCAGATAATGCTGAAAAGATTTCAGAAAGAAAACATTGTCAAGATTTGAGTATCTGAGGAATCAAATCAATATTATTTGTCTTATTGAGATATTTTTTTAATCCTTCTAAGAGGAATAGTGTAATCAAGAGAGAACAAAGAAGTAGACTGAATTCTGTTGTTGAACGCAGGAGAATTCACTTTCTTATTGGAAGCTTATTTGTTGGTTTTGGCTTCAAAAGCATTATAATGACTCCATATAAGAGAATCCACTAAATAAAGCCATGCTGGTAAAAAAAAAAAAAAAAAAGAAAAAGAAAAAGAGTGAACAAACCATACAAAGTAAGAGATGTGTTTTCCCAGCTCTTTGAAAAAGTGTGTCTCAGTGCAAAGCATTGAATTATTAGCTCCATTTGTATACTTGGATTTAAATAAACCATTGATGCTCTAGGGAATAAGTGCACTAACTTATACTTTTTCATTTGGTAATTTTTTTTCTCTTTTAAACAATACATGCAATAGCACGTGGTGATTATGATTCCAATGCAGAGAAGTAAGATTGCATTGTTAAGAGAGAGTCCTCTGGAGCCAGTCTGCTGGGTCTAAATCTTTCTCTTTCCCTTGCATCTATGTGATCTTGGGCAAATATTCAACATCTCTGTGCCTCATTTTCTTTTCTCATAGCATTTGTGTGATAATGAGTCATACCCACATGAAGATATCATAAAGTGAAGCTAATATTTATGAAACTTCTGTAAGAGACCCTTGCCAAAAATAAGCACTTAATATATGTTACTTGTTATGATACAAAAAAAATTAACACTAAACAAAAGCTTATTCAATGAAAACTGCATCTTCCTTCTACTCCAAACCCCATGCCTTTCTTAGAGGCAAAGTCCTATAAAAGGCCCCTGCAATCTCTTTGCAGAAATACTCTATGCATTAACCATCAAGTATGTTCCTCTCTTCTGTGTAAATAGGAGCTTATTATGCACTCCTTCTGCCATTGCCTCTCTCACTTAACAGTATTCCTTGAGAATGAGTTTCTTGAAGGACCCATATCTCATTCTTTACCAGAGCTGCAGAGTTTTGCATCTTACGAGAGCCCTATAATTTATTTAACTTGTCCTTAATTTGAATATTTAGGTTGTTTCTAGTCTCTCTTGGCTGTCATGAATACATTTGAACATACATCTTTCATACTTATGCAAGTGTATTTTAAGTCAAATTCTTAGAGGATATCTAGGTCAAATAGTTCATTTTTATTTCACTAGATATTGACAAATTTCTCTTTAAACATTGCACCAACTTCCACACCAACTGTATACACAAATACCAGTGTCTCCTCATTCTGGAAATATTTTAACTACTTAAAACAAAATGCATAGGGTAACGAAGATTTTTAGGCTTTCTGGGTTGCTATTGCAAAATATATTAGAATGGGTAATTTATAAGCAACAGAAATTTATTTTTCGTGGTTCTTGATCTTGGAAATTGAAGGTCATGATGCCACAGATGCAGAAGCTGCTCCTCATAGGTGGCATTTTCTTGCTGTGTCCTCATATGCTAGAGAAGGCAGAGAAGTTCCCACAGGCCTCTTTATAAAGGCATTAACCCCTATTCCGAAGACTCTGCTTTTATGGCCCTACTCACCAAAGACTTCCCCTTTTAATTACTTACACATCAGACATTCAATTTCAACATATGAATATTGAAGGGACACAAACCTTTGGACCATAACACCAAGAAAGGCAATTATTTTGAATCACAGTTATCAAAAGATTAACAATACACACTTGTGAAATGATAACTTATGTTCTTCTTTATTAACACATTAAATAACAAAATCTAGTGGCAAGGTAGGGTGTGCTAAAAAGATATTTCCACATATCTGCAGCAACTGTAATGTAGCATGAAAATATATATTGATGGCAAGCTCAAAAGTACTACTAATAATACTGTGGTTGGTACTCCACATTTGCAATGGAAGGAAATGCTCAATTTGAGGAGGCAGCTTATCAAAATAAAAATGTACATTTTTTCCACTCAACTTGTGAAGCCTATCTTGAAGCCAGCTCTTGAAGCTTAATTCCAGTGAGTGACAGCTTCTCAATGCATTAGATCATCTCAAGAATGTGTGCTGTTAGGGAAAAGTTGAAAATTTATGTGTGGGAATTGGCCTCAGTCTAATCCAATTCAGGCTTCATTGGCCAACTACGATACCAAGACAAGCCAAGAAGATGTACACAGGAAAAGATCACTATAAAGAAGCCTCTGGCGGGGGGGGGGGGGGCGCATTAGGCTGTCTCTCAGAGCAACAGCTTACTCAGTTCATTGTATCTCCCAACCTGTTAACTGTATGATACCCCAAGTTCTTGTTCTCTAGAAATTGAAGAATGAGTCCTAGGAACAAAAGAGGTTAAGAGTAGGAAGATATTTATTGACAGAAAAGCTCCTGAGGGAGAAGAGGGGTCCAGAGTGGGTAGCCTGGGGAGCCCATTTTACTGGAGAGTTTTATAGGGTGAAACCCACATTGGTACAACATGGGCCACAGCCATGAACATCCAATAAGGTTACAAGAATAATCACTTAGGTAATGGTGGTCCAGTTGGGAAACAAGTCATGTAACAAGCATGGATGGAAAGAACAAAGATTCTCCTAGGAAGTAGTGGGTCCATGGGTTTCTGGTTACCCACCAGGGTGGTTGATGTCTATCTAGACTTCATTTGGTCCAGTGTTTGTTCTTTGAGGAAGTATGTAGGTCTGGTCATCTTGTCTTTATCTTGAGGCCTGGTTTTTAGCCAATGTGTCTCCGGTGCAGCTGTGATGTGTTTCACCTTTGCTCTGACCCTCTCAAGGACCTATCCCTATCTGACTCCCTATAATATTTCTACCTATCTCATCTATCTATAATAACTCCTTCCTTCTATAGGTTCCCCACAGGATTTGGGGAAAAACATAATAAAACAGATTCAAATTCCCTTGGAAAAACTGAAAGATACCATATCAATACAGGGCACTGTACTAACCATTCAGACAAGATTGGGCACGTTCAGGGTGGCATGCCCATACACGCTTGTGCTAACCATTCAGAATGATTATTATTGCTATCTCCTCTTAGGCTTAGAGCTTACAACTTTTCCCAGTTCTTTTGATATGGGTGGCAATGACAGCCAAAGGATGGAGCTGCTCCACTTTGGAAAACATAAGAGTCCAGTTGCCCAGTACATGGCTCGGGACATGGTGATACTCATGTGTCTTGACCATTAGGTCACACCTTATCTGGAGAGTGCTCCAGTGACTAGGGAAGTTCTAGAATTGCCAGGGGCAAATACACAGGCAGAGCGCACTGTGTCACAAGTAAAACACAAACCACTCTGGGAAATTTGGGAGCACAGAAGAGAGATTTCAAGCAAATTTTGGACTACGCATCTTTTCTCTTAATTTTTTGGGAGCTGGAGAAATGTTAAATTTCATTAAGTTTTACAGCCAGATTTAATATAGACATAAATCCCTTTAATGTTGGTTTCAGTCAAAAGTGAGCTGAATATTATCGTTAAACCAGTGCATGTGGGAGAATTATTTGAGGAAAATCAAAATAGACACAATTTGGAACATTCAGCCATGACCATATTAGATGTAAGTAGGCGCAATAGCGAAATTCTTTAGGCTCTAATGGACTGGGCTATTTTCTTGCTCCGTTTCCATACATATGAGCTTTGTTCTGGGGCAATATGGTTGCAATTGGAGAGCCTATCTAGGGAGGCTCATTTCTCTTTCATTAGTCCATGAGCACAGTGCAATTTCAGCTAATACAGTTACACAGCTTCTAGCTGGGTTATTTGGTTAAATGCCTTCAGGGAAAGTAGCAGTCCAGAATAAAGGTACAAAGGCAATGTAGTTTCTTGTCCTGAATTCCTATAGCTGTAGAATTGCATTGGCAATTAATCATACTGGTATGCCACCATGTCCTCATGATCACAAACACCTACTGTTTGAGATGTTACTTAAGTCTTGTATTACTTGATGTTTACAGAAAACATCTTACCACCCTAGTGAGGTTTCTTAAAGGTCTGGGCTCGTATATGACTATAACTAGAGAGGCTCTTTTCTTGTCATTGCTTACAAACCTGTTCATACCTACACAGTGCACTTGGGAGAAGTTGAAAACAGGCGCCCCCTACCAGTGGGTGAATTGCAAAACAGCATCTTTCCTCCAGGCAAACCAATTAGGAAAAGATGTCCCCTTTATGCAGACAAAGAAGACAAGGGCAGCCCCTCCGGGCGACCAATGATTTTTAAGGCCCCGCCCCCAAAGCACATGGTTTGGCAGCCCCTAGCTGCTCCCCTTGGGTAGGCACCCTCAGACAAGGCACAACCTGCATGACTGACTGTACTTGACAGCCCTGATTCTAGAGACCACTTTCCAAACTTTGTAGTCAGACCAGAGTTTGCTCCTTGGTGTTCTAAAAAGATCTGTTCCATCCCATCACTGGGTGCCCATATAAATATATCAACTTATTGCAAGAATCCAGTATCATGAGAGTTCAAACCAAACATCACTCTTAAAAATGAACAATGGGGCTGGGGTATGGCTCCATGGTAGAACACTGACCTAGTATGCACAAGGCCCTGGGTTCAATCTTCAGTACCAAAATAAAAGGAAGATGAATGAGGTCATTGCAGCAGACACCACAAGTACCCACTTCATTGAAGCAATTGCTTCTGCAAGCTAGAGGCCTACATTCATCTGCCCCTCTCTGCAATGTTCTGATCATGCAGACAATGGGACTTTTTCTGGTGGAAAGGCAGAAGAGCTACATGGTTGGGGTCTCCCAGGAGCTGCCGTCAAGCAATGATGGGCAGGGGTGGGAGAAACCAGGGAGGTCCTTCCTCCCCATCATAGTGGGGTGTTCTCTGTGGACTTCATCAGCGCCCCTATGGGCTGAGCCTCAGCTTCTGACCCTAGAGACTCACCTGATAACCAGCTTTTGATTGGCATGAGACAAGGGAAGAATAAGCTTCAAACTCCTCATGGTGTAGTCTGACTAGTTCTGGCCAGATTCCTTTTCAGCTGCCCTAGCCCACCTACAGAGAGCAGGACTTAAGACAGATGTGTCCCAAATGTGTTCCAGGGGGCTGTCCTGGAAGACATGGTCTGGGTGAGATGCTATACTTTAGGCTATAGGCTAGCAGTCAGGGAGCCTATGTGGCCTAGGACATGCTGGGTCAGGCATTGGCAGACTTCCCAACAAAGGACAGGTAGTGACTCTCTTGGGCTCTGCAGCTTCTGCGTAACTGCTTAACTATGCTGCTGTATTGAAGGGCTGCCATAGGCAGTTTGTAAACAAAGGGATGTGGCTGTCTTCTAATAAAACTTTATCTACAAAAACAAGTGGCAGGTCAGATTTTGTGCCTGGGCCATATTTTGTGACTCTTGCCATAGGTGATCAAAGGAGTAGTGAGAACTGAGAAAACGTCCAGTGCGCTTGTCCGACTTTTATTTTATCCTCACACCAACAAAGTGGGAACAGTTCTATCATCTGCAATTTAAAGATGAGGGAGATGCTGTTTCCAAAGCATCGATAAACTTTCAGAGCAACAATCAGCTAAAACCAGGTCTCTCTGACATTAACTCTTTTCTTCCTCCCTCCACAAGCTGTGTTCACAGACACAAGCATCTTGTACAGCCCAGCAAGCAAGCCCCCTGGGTCACAGAGACATTGAGTTCCAGATTTGGGAGTGGGGATATAACAAGTCAGAGGATTTCTTGGAAATTAGTACTCCCCTGTCTTCTTAGTTTAGAGTGCATGCAGGTCATGTACCTAAAACTCACACCCTACAAACAATGACCAAACTCATAATTATTGAACTTTCTGGCTCAGGGCAAGCATAAACTTGCTTTCCAACTATGTATTCTAACATTCCAAAATTAAGCCTTAGGATTATTGAATACCACAGGTTGGTTTTATTCCCCTGTACTCAACTTTTATAAGAGAAAAGGAGACATTATCAGAAGTTTCTTCTAGAAATAACTTCCAGGGAAGTGCTGAGGTCAGTTTGGATTCAACCCAATCTTCTCACTGTCAGTTAGAGGGTACAACGACAATTCAAGTTCTAAATAACAACTCTGAATCATCCCTATTCTGAATCACCAAAGATTAAATTATGCTCAATAAATAGCGAATATTTTCTAAAGAAAGAAAATAGACTCACATATTTTAGAAAGAAGTTAGAGAAGACCAAACAACAAGCATTGAGCTCAGCCTAGAATGGCCACAGCACTGACTTTACCTGAACACCACTTACTCTCAAATTTCCATGTTAATGGTCACCACAGAAAAGTCCCATATAACTCAAGGCCAGTTTAACTTATTCTTGTACATAGGTAATTTTATGGGAGATAACATTGTAATTCAAATCAATAGTTGATTCCGTTTGGCTATAAAAGCATAAACAGAACCCTTGAAAAATTTGCTCATTGTTCTTCCCAGCTATAAACCATTTGATTTTCAGCCAGAAAACATTCTGCCAAACTTAATGCTCAATGTAAAGTGTTATCCAAGGAGTTATTAGTCATCAAATTCAGCATAAAAATAACAAACTTTTGGGATTCCTACGTTATCATCTGTTTCGACGTTGAGAGGCAAGTTTGACCTCATACAACATTGACATGGTCTTTCTTCTTGTTATAAAAATGATTGCAAGGTTTCCAGGGTCTCAGCTTCAAGTTCTACTGTCAGAATTTGCCAGCCCCTTCTAACCCCGACCTGCCTGGGAGAAGCCATCTTGTCCAGGATGGAGAGCTGAGCGGCCTCAACCCAGAGCAAAGTGGTGAATTTGAGCCAGAAAAATAAGCCAGAGTGGAGAGCTTGTGAAAGCAGTCACAAGTAGCAAGTGCAGAAATTCTTGCTCCTCTCTAATTGATCTTCTATGCTATCTGCCAGTCTAAATTCACTGGTGATAGAAATTTGATAGTCAACGCAGGCTTTGCACCACCTTCTCTATCTCTAGAACTATTCTCAAGCTCAAAGAATTTATACAGCACTGAGGAGAAGCAGTAGGAGTCCTATGCTAGCTGTCCATCTGCTGTCTACTCTGGACACACTTCCAGGACATCCCTATTCCCATTGTCCTTAGTCATCTGGCCACAAAGGCTCTGCCTAAACCCTGGATCTTCATTGTCCTGACCACTAGAACTTTCTAGGCCAGCTGTTCCCAAGGTCATGTCCTCACCAGCCTCAGTTCCCACAGAATATTCTGCTACTCCCTAACCTGCACTGGGGGTCAGGAGCACCCCAAAATTATTAGGTGAGGCACCTCACAGAGCCACTTTAGATCTATAACCTGAGGCCCCTGTCCTAGGATGAATCTCGGACCTCTCTGACTTTGACCTCCCAAAGAACAAGCATAACCCCATCCTACTTCGTGACCACAGCTCAAAACAAAGGGCTGGCGGGTCGGGGATTTAGCTCAGTGGTTCTGCTGCCTGCCTTGCAAGCACAAGGTCTGGAGTTCGATCCCCAGTACCCAAAAAAAACAAAAACAAAAAAAGGGGTGACACTTGTGGCTCTGCTCATGCCAAGCTCCACATCCAAATCACCTTCCAATCTCTTCTGTGGAGAAATAAACCAGGCTTACCAAACAGTTTTCCACATCTATTACTAAAGTATAAACCTCAGCTTTGAAACTCAAAAGAGGTTTTAACTTGTCTTTCTTTCAATATTCCTGCCCTGCTACCTGTACCTAAGAATGCTCTTACTTCTGAAAACTTCAGAAACAGGAGCGGCTGAACATGCTTCTGGAAGAAGGCAAATAAACTGCTATCTCTAAATAATGTCCCTGAAAGAACTGAAATCCAGATATCTCAAAGAGAGTAAAGGGGAAAAAATGCCAATCTGAGAGGGTCCCAGAGACTAGGATCATAGACCAAATACGGAATTAAATTTTACATGTGAAGAAAGTAATCTGGGATCCATGTGAGGGAGGAGGGGACTGGAGACAGGAGGGTTCCTCTCCAGATGCCTGGTGTTGGGTGAAGACCTACAGGATAGACATGTTCAAGACTCAAGGAAAACTGGCAGGGCAAAACTCCACTTCTGTCCAAGTGCATTTGTTTATTAAATTAGAACAGGTTGAGGTTGAGTATTCTTCATCCAAAATGCTTGGGACTACAAGTATTTTCCATTTGGGATTTCTTTCAGATTTGGGAATATTTGCGTACACCCAGGATTGTCTTGGGGTGGGGCCCAAGACTACACATGAAAGTCATTCATGTGTCACTTAGGCTGAGGGTCATTTTATACAATATATTCAGACTACCTGCATTTTGACCATGATTTCTCATATGAGGTTAGGTGTGGAATTTTCCACTTTGGTGTCACATCACCACCCAAAAAGTTTCTTATTTTGGAATTACAGATTTCAGATGGATGCTAAACCTCTACTACAGTTCTAATCATTGCAACTCTACTGACTAGCAGCCCTTTGTCATGCAACAAATCAAAACAAAAATGAATGGAATTAATCACTTTGGTCTTTAAAACATTATGCCAGTGATACACTATATTTGCAAACAGGAGAGTGGCACAAACTGAAGTGTCTTACCTCACAAAGGAGCACAGTCCTACGGAACTGAGAAACACCACAACTGGTAGGCAAGTGTCCCCTTACCCCTGGGACTTGCTGTGGACCAAGGAGCCATCTAGGTCTTTACAGCAGAACCCAGAAACAAAGAGGAGAGAAGAGATGAACTTCCAGAGAGCCACTTCCCCCACCACCAACTCTGGGCAAGCAGAGGAAGCAATGGAGTAGGAATGGACCCTTTGCCAAGGAATAGAGGGTCACCTCCCACCATTGAAACAAATAAAAGACCAACTAGATGGGCTAGGGATTTAGCTCAATGGTTCTGCTGCCTGCCTTGCAAGCACAAGGTCCCAAGTTCCATCCCCGGTACCAAAATAAAAGACCAACTAGAGACATATCTGTAAAAAACAAACACGAAATCACTTAAATGAGAACACAACTGATGTGTGTGGGGAAAAACTCTCATTGGAAAAAATAGAAGTGTAGAATTACAGTTTTATACTCCTAGCTATCTACTGCAGAGTGGAAAGTGCATGGTTATCACAGTTCGCAATTGTGTATTTCCTGGTTTGACCATATGCTTGATGTCTGTTCCCCAAAGTAGGCTGTAAGTTGCATGAGGCCAAGGACTCCACTATTGTCTTCTCCATTTTGGCAATGTCTGTGACATACATACAACTGTCCAGATCTTTTGAGTGAATGAACGAAGCTAGTTGTGAACAATATTAGGGGCTCAGGTACAGGTTTAGCATCCTTAAGAGAAAAAGAGATAACCTTATCTAGGCTGAAGTAGGGAGCTGGAAGTGGACCTTGTTCGTAAAGCAAGAGACCAAAGGCCACCTCACTGTGACATGAAAACTAGAACCGCAGGCCATCCATCCAACTGCATCAAGGAAGCTCATCATAAGCCCTGGATTCTGGGTGAACTCTGTGAACTCATAGGGGAAACTGAGCCTAAAGATGAGATGAAGATACCAGGCCGAGGGAGGGCACTGACACAGCCCTCCAGGGCTCTAGGGGCTCCACCCTCTGAGCATCAGCCATCATGTCCCCCAGCACTGTCACTTGCTCTGCCTCTGGCTTCGCTGACCTCATGCCATGCCTTGTGTTTTTCAGAATGCCGAAGCCAGTTACGACTTCAGCAGCAATGACCCCTACCCATACCCTCGGTACACAGACGACTGGTTTAACAGGTGAGCCGGACCTGGGCACTGTGGGCCTTCAGCTCTGGGGTTTTGTTTTCTGTCATTTTCTTTAAGGCTTGACTATCACCAGCAAAATCAGCCCAATGCTTCACTGATTATATTGTGATTTTCCTTCTTGGTGGCTACATTTTTTACATTCATGGATTTTTAAAAATATTACAGTGCTCAAGAATTATCTTTTGACCATTTTGTTCTGTTGAGCTAGAAATTATTTGCTACTTTATTAAAGATAAAAATAGAAATAACAAATCCTTTCTCAAGCTACCACAGGGTGATTGACAATTTTTTAAATGCTGGCTTTGCTTGATCTGGTGAAACGATTGTGGGGAAACTGTTTGCCCCACCGGGTCTATACCTGAATGTTTTTTAAAAAGCATTTCTGCTATAAAATTATAGCAGCTCACTTTCAACCAGAGCAAGTGTGGTTGACAGAGGTTTGAAGGAATACTTGGAATAAAGTTCCTACTCTGTGGAGCTATTCAAATGTTTCATCTACAGGAGCCACTTTTTTTTTTTTTTTTTTTTTTTTTTGGTAGCAGGGATTGAACTCGGGACCTTGTGCTTGCAAGGCAGGCAGTGGAACCACTGAGCTAAATCCCCAGCCCAAGAGCCACTTTTCTTCAACCTCCTTTGCTACTGAACATGTAAATGTAGTCTCTCTTTTTTCCTTTGATTAAATATCTTGCTTACATAGTTAATTGCATATAAAAAATATCAAGAAATTAAGATGTGTGCTTAGCTCAGTAAAAGAGCACTGTAACTTTTAAATGTGTCACATGGGAGGTTGATTGACCAGAGGGAAGTTAGACAGGAAGGAAAGGTGCTATTGCATGGTAGGGCACCTATACATAACAACGACATACTGAATACCTCAAAATGCCATGGGGAAGGATTTTAAGTATTTTCACTACAAAGAAATGATTAAATGTTTGGAAAGACAGATATGTCTAACTTGACATTATACAATGTATTCATATATTGAAACATCACATGGTAGCCATTAATAAGTAATTTTGTTTTTATGCCTCAGTTTAAAATAAATTTAATTTAAATAAGTAAATAAAATAGACAGTGCTTCTCTATTATCCATGTAGTTGGGTAAAGTTCATGAACATATGGAATTCAATTCATGGTATAAAAATGCATTATGGATAGCGTATTTTATCATGGCTTTCACTTCTCATGGCAACCTAAGTAGTAGATAAAACAAAAGCTATTGTTTTCAGTTTAGTGAAACTAAACTGAAGGAGACGGGCTTAGAAAGATTTAATAGCTTCCTTGGTCTAACAATTAGTGTTCAAGATAAAACTTAAAGTAGATCCATGTTTTACACTGCTTCTAAATCTGAATTTGTACTATTCTTTTATAAGTTTCATTTTAATGTCTTATGCAAGAAGTATATCTGAGTGTATCCAGGAAGCTCCTTGGTAGACTACATGGCTTTAGACTTGGTTCTTACTGTTGGAAGTTGATCTAAGAGTGTTAGGGTAGAGAACAGACACATGGACTCTAGGGTATGGAAATTGCAGAAAAGGATAAGGAAAAAAGTAAGATTCAAATTTGTAATATTCTTGAAAGATCATTGCTGATGCCCAGTAGCATAATCACTCTCTGCCAAATTCATCTGCAATCTGAAAATCATCATGCAGTACTTGGAAGTTGTGTGAGGGCCCTCTTATTGCCATGACTTACAACACCAAATCCTAGCATACCCTTAGCAAATAAGCCACTTTCAGAGATAAGTAAATGAAGCTGTGGAATAAATGTCACTAAGCCTGGTGTTGGACATAATTGGAAGCGGCCATGAGGAATGCCATGCACATAGTGCCTGGCTTCAACTGCATTGATCACCAGCCCTCTCCATGGATATCAGAAAGGGCAGTCCCAGCGCACATACCAACCAGCTATCACTCTGGAGCTGGTAGTCATTAAATTAATTTTTGATGGATTGATCCAGGCACAAAAATATAAGCCAACAGGATAGTTTTTCCTGAACCCCATTATTAAATTCAAACACAGGCTCCTCCAACCAAATTTGCTTGTGTGGTATACTGCAAGAATGTTCCTTAAAAACAAAAACACAAAGGAAATGTCTTCTCCTTTGAATATTTTCTTATGCAAACTTGTTCTTGAGAGAACAATTTTAAACTGGTTAAAAACCTCTAATGCGAACCAATTAGTGTTTAGTGTAATAAAAATCTGTCATTGTCAGCAGTAAGAATTCCCAAGTATACATTTACTGGAGACACAGGCACAGCTACTCCCAGCAGGCATTATCCCCATGTCATAGAAGCCAACAACTGAAGACAGTGTACACTTTGACCGCTGAATGAGTTTTTCCCAATTATCAACTCATTTTCAAAGATCCTTATCCACCATGGCTTGTTATTCAAAGATTGAGGCTTTAATCATTCTTCCACCATCACCACCTTTCCTATCCTGGGGCTTGAACCCTGAGTCTCCTGCATGATAGGCAGGTGCTCTACCACTGAATGGTTTGTACTCTCTTTTAAGTTTCCTAGGCTGGCCTCTAACTTGCAATCCTCCTCCCTCAGCCTCATAAATTACAGCTGGATTACACGTGTCCACCACCACAGCCAGTTACATTATCACAGATTGGATGAGGTCTAGCTCAGCTCATGGCATCTGAAAATGTAGCTACTGCTGTGACCAATTATGGGAGGATGGGGTCAAAGTTCAAGCCTCAGCATGGGGAGAATCCTTGGTCCAAAATGTTGGCACCACCTTAGAGATGATTCCTGCTTGGCGTAGGGCAGGTTGAATAAAGCATCTTTCCCATGATTATAGGACATGTTTACCAGAACGTCTCTCTAGGATTAAATGATATTATGTTTTATATTTTCTTCAATATTACTGGTATCTTAAGAAAAAAGGTGAGAGAGAGGGTTGCTGTGTGGAGGAAGTAAAATTGGTCATGAGTTAATCACTGTTAAAGCTGGGTAGGTGGAAGTTCACTCTATTTTCCCATGTCTTCAATATTTTATGCAAGAAAAAGGTAACTTAAAATGAATCAGGCAGAAAAAAGGGGCAACAAATAGACCTGGGACTTGAATTGTGTACTTGTAACACTACTCGATTTGGTGTCCAAGCTTCTAAGGAGCTAGCAAAGTCTCAGGAAGAGGAAGCCTGTGCCCAAATGTCTGCAGTGCTAACCTGGCCACAGCTGCAGTAACATAAGAAGGCACTAGGCTTAGTAGTTTTATGTGTTAGATCAGATCAAAATACGTAGTGAATGTTTAAATTTTAAAAATTATTACAGTAAAAGACACATTGTCATCAATCCTTCTCAAAATACTCCCTCTCACTTTAAACACACTTATCCATCTGGAAGTCCTTTTACATGAGTGTCTTTATGACAAGTGATCAAAAATGTAGTGAACGCTGCTGCTGAGTGCCATCTAACAAAAAGGTAGGCTCATAAAAATATCACAGTGTGTCCTCATCCACCTTATTCACTGGATTAGCATCATGCAACTTCTAGATCTTCTCCAAAGTCAAAATGACCATGAAACATAAATATTTTGAATCAATTAGGACATCAAGGCAGCCATAACAGCACAACTAAAGACATTCATGAAAGACTTTCAGAGCGGCTGCAGAAAGTGGCAAGGACAATGGGATAAGTGTATTCCAAGCAAGGGGGATTAATGGCAATGAGTCCTGTACTGTAATAGTTTTGGTTTTTGGTTTTTGGTATTTTTGGTACCAGGGATTGAACTCAGGACCTTGAGCTCGCAAGGCAGGCGGCGGAGCCACTGAGCTAAATCCCTGGCCCCCTGAAATACTTTTTTTAATTTAACCATCCACCATATTTTCCTGTCACATTCCATATTAAATTAATTAATTCTGGATAAAACTCTCCAAATTATGCTGATTTTGGAAACTGAGGCACAAAACTCACCACTACCTAGTGATAAAGGCAGATTTTGGTGCCCAGTGTGGAAGTCTTCAGCCCAGGATTTGAAGTGGAGCAACAGGTAGAGTTGGGGCTGGAGGGCAAGTGTGCAGTTTACACAAGATAATGAAGAAGGAGGTACAGGGGATGTTCAGGAGGCAGCCTGGGTAACTGACCTGGGTGTTAGAGACTGGTACAGGGGGCCGCATTCTAAGGGCTCACCCAAGAGCAGGGGCAGGAAAGGCGTGGGCAGGATGCTAAGAGAAGGAGATGGAGGAGAGACTTCATGGGCAGGCACATGAGATGAGGAGCCTCCTCCACCACACTCCGGGAGTGTCCCTTCCCTGGGGCCGGAGCTCTGAGCCCAGCACCCACCCCGGGCCAGCACAGGATCGGCACAGCAGACTCTCAAAGCTGCAGGGCCACAGAGGCTTTCGTGAGACCTGCAGCATCTGTCCTAGATGTGACATCGATTCTGCCCCCCATCTCTGTTGAGCAGGCTCACACTAACAGGTACTGAGAGCCCAGGAAGGGCTGCCCACCACTGCCCAGGAAGGGGTCTGTGCCTACACACCACTTCACCCATGCTGCCTCACAAAAGTGCATAGGATGCAGGAGCAGTCAGAAGGAATCAGCAGCAGCTCCACATCACTGCTGAGGAGAGGAGAAAAGCAATTGCACCTCAAGCCAATAATAAAGCATTGCCCTTGGATGGAAACCAAGCACAGGAGTACCCTGTCCTCCTGGGTGCTGTGCTTAACCCTTGCAGCAGCCCTGCGGACTAACCTATCCACCTTGTTTTCCTTCAGGTGCACATTGCTTTAAGAACATATTGAAAACCCCAAACCAAGGACTCTTCAGGAAAATAAACTCGAGACCCACACAGACATGCTCTGAGGGAGTGTGTATATCGGAATGGCCTGCCCTGCACTTGATTAGATTTTGCGAGATGGTTCCCTTTTCACAGAGTTGGTGTTATTTATTCCATGGTGAAGCATTTAATAATTACAGGCAGTATTTGAGCTCCAGGGATATATTTGAAACACAGTCAAGAGATTTACAAACAGAGTATAATTTTCTCCTCGTTTGCAATCAGAGAAATCCATTTGGCCAAACAAAATAATAACCCAAATTGCAAAAAGGTAGGAAATATTACATATTTAATAAGCACCAATAATGAGCAGAAGAGATATCACTGATTGGCTGTGAGGCATCAGGATCTAGCATCACATCTTTCTTCTTGCTGGAATTCAGAAAATATTGATTGGCTGGTTGATGGATGGGTGGCCCCATCTTCTCAGCCATGCCATGATGTTGAGTGGCCCTGACATCTGTCTATTTTAGAGATGCCGGCTACTCTCAAGGTTTGAGGTCCACATTTTGTCAATAGTCTTGCAGCCTTGCTCAGCTGTAAGTCAATGTCTGGTGATACATTGCAGATCTGTATTCCATTACTGTGCTGTTGTCCATAAAAATCACTCATGCATAACATTTCTTTGACAGGCATTCCCCAAGGAAATGTCATCCCCGCCACGGGCAGTATTTATGAAGCATTCGAGGGCACAGCACACTCTATCTATTAGGCCCTAAAGAGTAAGAGATCCCAGATTAGAAGTGATTCCTGGCTGCAAAAAGTTTGCTACAAATTCAGGAAGAGGGAAAATATTTATTACTCAAGCAACCGAGATGGGGGGAAGAAGGATAAATGGAGGCTAAAAAATATTTATCTCCATGGGAGCTAATGTGATTGATGGTGTTAGTTAAACCTTCAGACAAGAAAGATTCCTTGGAATTAACTTTTTGTTTCTTATTGAAAGTCATATTTCATTTTGAGGAACCTGCACAACAAGCCATGGAAGAGTATGTGAAACCAACCACCTCGTTGGCTCACTCTTTCCACGCTGATGTAAACTGACACTTTACCCTGGTGACACCTAATAGTTCAGGAAGAAATGAACATCTTTCCTTATGTCTTTATGGACTAATTCTGAAATCATCTCTGGATAATAAAATTCAGATGGTTTTCAAAGACCTAATCTAACATTTTTTTATGTGAGCTTCGAGACTCCCTTAGAGGTAGATTTAGCTTAAAGGTTGCTGCTTATAACCACCTAACTAACCCTCTCTCCATCCAAACCAGAGCTCAGTGAGCTCCCAACAGAGTATAATTTTCTTAGCTATTCAGAGCCATTGGAGGAACCATAGTTTTTATTTTATTTTATTTCTAGTCCTCTATCTGGATTAGACAAGTGTTCATCATTTAAATTCCC
The DNA here is from genome assembly GCF_053883595.1 of Heterocephalus glaber. Lineage (NCBI taxonomy): Eukaryota > Metazoa > Chordata > Mammalia > Rodentia > Bathyergidae > Heterocephalus > Heterocephalus glaber. The sequence goes on along the minus strand of NW_028258330.1, from coordinate 5,774,093 downwards.
CCTTCAGCTAAAAGACACAGACATAATACAGATGTAAGGGGTTATGGAGAAAATTATAAAGATTGTAGAAGACTATTACAAAGATGTTGGCATAATCACTTCTGCTTTGGAAGTTAATGCTGTACATGCGTGATAGGGGGATTTCATGGTCTTTGAGTGGCAAAAACAAAAAAGCATTTTCTTAAGAGAGAAAAATAGCGTGGACACTCATGGACAAATATAGTGTTGTGTGGGTGGTTGGGTATGGACTCAGTGAACCTTGAATCAGTTTACCTGTCTAGACAATGGGGAAGATTCTCCCACCTGGAAGGTTTTACGTGGGACTCAGAGACACGGACACAGCGTACTTGGCACAGAGTAAGGCATGGGGTAGGCACTCCCTATGCAGCAGCAAAAGTGATTGTGAATCTCAGTACAGGGATTGCTACAGGAACTAAGTCAAAGATTCTCCCACTAGCTAGGAAAGTGAGAGAGTTTATGCAAAAGGAGTAAGGGGATGGTCCAATCATCCACCCATCTCCCCCAGACAGCCATTCTCTCACCTGAGCCTTTGACACAAGCCAGATCACACTTGGCACAGGGTTGAATTTTCTGGCAAGCATCTAGTGGCTGTGATTCTGAATTGCTGGTTGAAACAATGAATTATGTCCAAAGATGTTGCATATGTGCGACCAGGTCAATTAAGTAGGAAAATTGCAAAGCCTAATGACTAGCCTCAGGCAGATGAGGGGGGCTCCTCACTTCTACAAAAAGCACGGGATGCTTATGGGAGGGTCAGATCTCCCCAGGGGCAGTGTTTCGGTCTGACCCATCATGTGTCCTAACATGTCCTGTCGCGCCTTGTCGTTCTCAGCCCTTCTCACCAGCAGGCTGCTGAAATCCAAAGTCCTACCTTAGAGAGCTCATCGGGCAGGCATCAGCCAACATAGTTCATGCCAAGCTAGCAGGGGAATCTCTACATTTTGTCCCTGATAGATCTCACATGGAAACTTCTGTCTCTGGAGACGCAGCTGAAAAGACTACAGCAGGCTGTGCCAGACCTTGGCTGTCCAAAGAGTCTGTAGACCCAGGGTGGCTGGAGGATGAAGACAGCCTCATGTAAACTGGCCAAGTTGCAGGAGTCTGCCATGCCGGCTACACCTGGCCTGTCCCCAACATTCAGAGGCTTGAACTTCATTTTAGGACCCAGGAGACTAAACCAAAGAGACAGCTAGAGCAATCATAGGACAATAACCAGAAAAAGAACCCAAAGAAAGAAGAAAAAACTCCATCTCCAAATTAGGCTATTATTTAAAATTCCAAAATTCTGAAAAAATACGCCCAACAAAATTAAAAACCAGGCCCAAGTTTATATCAGGTGAAATTTACTTCATGGAGTGATCTTGCAAAAAATTTTCAAATAAGCTATGTATTGTTTGCCCAGAGTGATGCAACCATTTAAAAAGTAAAATAAGTAATGGAGACATCCAAGCAAAATAAAAACATGAATATAAAAAAGAACCAATGGCAATTGAAAAATACAGCCTCTGAAATACAATCTCAGCAAATGGGATAAAATCTAAAATGTGGATGCAGTTGGAGAAATAATTATTGAAAATAATAGAGTCTGTTTATCAAAATCCTACAGCAAACATTATTCTTAATAGCGAAACTTCAATAGCATTCTCTTTAGGTCTGGGACAAGACAGAACGCTGCCAATTATTTCTTTTATTCAACACTATGCTGCATCTCAGAGCTGATCAAATAATTACAAATCTAAGACAACATGTGAGAAAATTATAAAACTTAGCAAACAGATAAAAGCATTCCTGAATTGCAGGATGACAGTACTGAGTCCATGAATAAGAAGATGGAACAATATAAAGACGTCAAGTTAATCTGTTAATTCAGTGCAATTTCAATTAAAGTTTCCATAGCATTTTTCAGTGGAACAAGACAAAATGATGCTAAAATTGATACAGAAAAGCAAAGGACCCAGAAGAGAAAAAGAGGAAAAAGGAAGAGGAGGAGGCCTCCACTTATCACTTGGACCACATTGTTTTGGTCAAAACAAGTCACAAGACCCGTCCAGATTCAAGGTGAAGGTCAGGGAAGACACATATCACTTCTTCATGGGAGGGGCAGGAAAATCCCAATCACTCAAGACAGTGGTGGATCATGGCCACTTTGGCAATGCAACACACCCACAACACTGGTCACTTGCGTCCTGTGACCTAAGTCAGGAGGCGGGGGCACTCTGGGTATTTCCCTCACCTTCCACAACTGGGGATAGTGGTAGAGGCAAACAGAGCTATCGGAAGCACTGAGTGAAAATGGATTTGGGCAGATATACTCCTGACATTCAGGGGAGCCTGAGACAATCGGGAAGGCATTGGGGACATGGGAACAGAGGTCATGAGTGATACAGGGTCGTGAGCAGCTGCAGGAGCCCTATTGTTTATCATAATTAGTGTCCCAGATCAGCAACAATAGGTGCCCTCCCCCACACCCCTCTGGAGAGCCCAGGACCTACCTCTCCCCATGAGAGGGCAGAATTAGGGCTGCAGACCTGCTGTTCGGGTACTTTCACTATCCCAGTGGGCCCAGGCATGGCCCCGGACTGCCGGAAAATATTTGTGCAGGGCAGGCACTGAGCATTAAGGAGTGCTGTGGGGTGGGCTGTGAGGGGGTGTTGGACAGCGCCTGTCCCCACCCTGTCCCTGCCCTGTCCCCTTGCAGTGCCTGGCAAGGAGAGCTGGGCTCTGTCCTTAGTCACCATAGCCCTGAGATGTGGCCGATCATGCAGGTGTGCTACTCATTGATGTCTCAGAATGGACTGAGCTATCCCGGAGAGGCCTCAGTCCACACTGCCCATCCAGAGAGGAGAGCTTGTCAGGGTTGATCATCAAATAACAAGGAAATTAATGTGCCATCTATTCGGTCTGGAAGAGTAGGGAGGAAGAGTGGGAGTTGGAGGACAGGGCCCAAGCAGCAGGGGCAGAGCACAGCACCGAAGGGGACTAAGTTTGCGGCCCTAGTTATGTATTCTGTTTTGTTTCCATTTTTATTTTTATGAGTATTTTTATGAGTACATGTCTGCATTACATGATGATCACATTCCTTGTGGGGAGTTAGTACATGGACATAACACATCTTAATTCTTTTTTCAGCCTCTTTCCCCCCCTCTTTGTTCGAAAAAGAACTGGAGGAGAGGACTTGAAGGTTTCCCAATACAAAGAAATGATCAGTGTTCAAGGAAAGGGAAATACTACTTACCTTGACTTTATCGTCACACATTGTATACCATTGTAGGCATGCATAAGATTAGCGCACTGCACCCCATATATATCCATGGTTATTATGTACCAACTAAAAGTAAAATAAAAGAAATAGAAAAGATTAAAAATATAATATATGTATATATGACATATATACGTACTTTATATATGATAGGTGTTTGATATATGTTTACTCTATATTTGGATGTCTAGATAAGCTATAAGTATGTACTACATGTAAATATACAAGTATATAACTACAAATACATGAGCAGACATCAGTACAAATATGTACTTACATGTCTACATTGAAAGTATCTATGAATCAGCATGAAGTGTGCACATATTTCACTCTGCAATGCACGCACATAGGAGCTCAGCCTGTTCCCAGTGTTTTTTTCAGCATTTCTTCAGCATCAGGAATGCATGGCTGCCCTGAAGGCCACAGGCAGGACAGACTCCGCAGGCCCCGCTGCTTGGAGCCCAAGTGTCCCCATCCTCAAGGCTCCTCCTGCAACCTCGAGAGCAAGGCCAGAGTGACTTGTGTCCACAGATCTGTCACACAAGGCCTGGGCCTGAGACAGGGTTTCCATGAGCCCTAAGGCAGATTTCATTCGAGTTCTGGGAGGACTCAGAGTCATGGCACAGGCGGCTTGGGAGGAGGAGGGGTTCACTGGGCTCAACATGTATGCGGGTGTATGCATACAGCTAGGCCAGTGGGGGGGACAGCCTGGCCCTGGCACCTGTCCCCCACTGCAGGCTGTGCCCCAACAGCCCACTTGCTCACCCCCTCCACTGCCCTGGGACCTTCAAAGCCTGGGACTGGCAGTTCCTGATGACTTGGATCATGAATCCAGATCTGCCAGACCCCGAGAGCTGTTTGGGCTGAAGACACAGACTCCGAGTTGTAAAGTCCCATTCCCTGTTGTCAAGTCACAAACTACCCAGAGAGAAGCCGCTTAGGAAAGAGCATTTATTTGCTCCTGAGCCTGGAACCCAGGGGAGCTCAGTGAGGTGGCTGGCTGGGTAGGTTGCTAGGGTCTGGAGGACAGAGGTGGCTACTCTCACCTGTCGGGCACCTCATCTGAGGTGATGGGACGATGGAGGTTGCTGTCCTTTCCTTTCTCCACATGGCCTGTGGCCTGTACCTTCACAGGCTAGCCCAGATTTCCCAGGTGAGCCTCTCAAGTGGAATCTCATCCTTCAAGTCACCAAGCCAGCCAACTCAGGGAGAGGGGAAATATGTGCAGGAGGAAGTGTTTGGAGCCCTTGGCGCAAGAAAAGAGAGAATGAGCAAGAGAGAGGATTCATGGAAATACAATGTCTGTTGCAGATAATATTCTAAACCATGATATATCTGCCAACTCTTTATTATTATTACAAAATACCAAGATAATTAAGTTATAATGAGGAAGGGTTTGTTTTGGCTCTAGTTTCAGGGGATTCAGTCCATGGTTGGTGGCTGTGTTCCTTTTGGGTCTATGGTGGGGCAAAGTATCTGGCAGGAAACGTATGGTAGAGAAAGCTGCTTGCCTTGGGGCAGCTAGGAAGCAGACAGAGAAGAAGAAGGGATGAGGCCCCCCAATCCCTTTCGAGGACCCCTCTCACCTAGTGACTAAAGACCTCCTACCAGTCCCTACCTTTTAAAGCGTCACCCTCCCATAGCACCAAGCTGGGACCAAGCCTTTAGCACATGGCCCTTGGGGACCTTCCAGGTCCAAACTCTACCACATGAGCTCTGCAAAGGCCTTGTGTGGAACTCAAACAACTCTTGGAAAGGTTGCCTAATGGGTATAATCCTTGATCTGGTCAGTCTCCGAGGTTCTGTGGTTACCTTGAAACTGTGCAGTGTGGCCAGGGTGTGCTTTACCCTTCCCAGGTGAGACCCAGAACCTGTTGCATTAAGGGGTCCCCCAGAGGAAGCTAAGACCCAATGAAGGCAAAAGCTGCAACCTCATTATGGATAGCACTACACCCCTGTGTGCTCAGTCGCCCTCGGAATAAGCACCAGCCCACGATTCTTCAGAAATAGCAGAGCCACCCAGCCCGCCCACGCCTGCTTTATGTTTCATTTTTAAGGAAACCTATGTGGTTTCTACAGGAAGATACTTCCGATTTAAGAGTAAAGATCACTTTGGGGCCACCTTCTGTCCAGCTGCTCCTGGCCCAGAGGAAGGGGCTTCTGGGCCACCATCCCTCCCACCCCTCCCGGCCCAGAGGGAGGGGCTTTTGAGCCATCATTCCACTGCTCCTGGTCCAGAGGAAGGGGCTTCCCGGCCACCATCCCTTCTGCTGCTCCCAGCCCACAGGAAAGGGCTTTTGGGTCACCATCCCTACCGCTAATCCCAGCTCCTGTCTCACCTCACCCAGCTCAGAGGAGGTAATCCATGCAGGTGCTAAGAGCCCCCCGCCCCAGTCAAAATGAGAAAACATGTAAATAAGTCTCAAAACCAGACTTCCAGATCACCTACAGCAAACCCAAAGGGAAATGAGATGGAACACTCTGATACTCAACCACCTGGACCCACTGAACTGGCAACAAAAGGGGATCTGGAAAAAATGAAATCAGAAATAATTTCTCAGATAACAGGAGAAATTGTGCCCCTAGTGCAAGACATGATTAATAAATCTAGAGAGCAGCTCAGGAACATGATGGAATCCTAACATAAGAAACAAATGGAATCCATAAAACAGATGCAAATAGATTTCCAGGACATGAAAAACTCCACTGAAAGTCTACACAGCAGAAGGAGCCAATGTGAGGACAGAATTTCAGATATAGAAGACAAGATTGCAATTAGTGACCAGGAAAAGAAAAATTGCTTCAAAATTATAAGGGAACATGAGAAATCAATCCAGAAGCTGCTAGATGATGCAAAGAAGAATAACATAAGACTGATAGGAGTCAGTGAAGAAACAGGAGAGAGTGGAGATGATATTAAAATTCTCTTCACAGAAATAATGGCAGAAAACTTCCCAAGCAGGGGAAAAGAGCTTGACATACAGATAAGTGAGGCATATAGGAATCCAAATAGCCTTGATCAAAAAAAATCTACACATAGGCATATAATTGTTAAGATTCCAGAAACACAACAGAAGAACAAAGTTCTACAAGCAGTCAGAGAAAAGAAACAAATCACATACAAAGGAAAGCCCATCAGAATCACAGCAGACTTCTCAACACAAACCATCAAGGCAAGAAGAGCTTGGAGTGACATATTCCAAGCCCTAAAAGAAAACAGCCTCCAACCCAGATTGATGTACCCTGCAAAACTATCTTTCAAAATTGATGGAGAAATAAGATACTTTCATGACAAAGAGCACCTTAGGAACTTCGTGAATACCAAACCAGCACTCCAAAGAATTTTACACAATATCCTAGGAACAGACATTGAGGATCACAACCCCACAAAGCAAAGCAGAATAAACCCATCTGGCATGACAAGAAATTAAATGTAAAGGGGGAGAACCCAACAAAAAGAAAAAGTCATAGCAATGACAAGTCAATATGTTTCAGTTATAACCATCAACGTTAATGGTCTCAATTCACCAATCAAAAAAAGAGACTGGCAGAATGGGTCAAGAATCAAAATCCAGCAATATGCTGCATACAAGAAACACACTTAATTCAAAAGGAAACTCATAGACTGAAAGTTAAAGGGTGGAAAACAATACTCCATGTGACAGGAACCCAAAAAAAAGCAGGAGTAGCTATCCTCTTGGCAGATCAAGTAGATTTCAAACCAGCACTGATTAAGAGAGACAAAGAAGGACACTACATCCTTGTAAAGGGAACAATCCAAGAGGAAGAGATGACAATCATAAATATCTATGCACCAAACACTAGTGCACCCAACTATATAAAACAAATACTAATGGACATGAAAAGTCACATATGCACTAATACAATTGTAGTGGGGGACCTCGACACCCCACTGTCACAAATAGATAGAGCAACTAGACAAAAAATAAGTAATGAAATACTAGAACTCAATCAAACTCTTGAACAAATGAACTTAACAGATGTTTACAGAGTCTTCCACCCCACAAAATCAGAATACACATTCTTCTCAGCTCCACATGGGTCATTCTCCAAAATAGACCACATACTCACACATAGAACATGTTTAAGTAAGTGCAAAGGAATTGAAGTTATCCCCTGTATATTATCAGACCATAGTGCGATGAAACTGGAGATCCATAGCAAAAGAAACTCAAAAAATTTCATAAACATGTGGAAATTGAACAACACACTGCTGAATAACCAATGGGTCACAGAGGAAATTAAAGAAGAAATCAGACAGTTCCTTCAATTAAATGACAATGACAATACAACATATCAGAATCTATGGGACACAATGAAAGCAGTCTTACGAGGGAAATTCATAGCAGTGAATACACATATTAGGAAAACAGAATGAGCCCAATTAAACAACCTGATTCTGAACCTCAAGTTTCTAGAAGAAGAAGAACAGGACAACCCCAAAGCTCATACAAGGGAGGAAATTATAAAGATCAGAGGAGAAATCAATGCAATGAAGACTAAGAGAACAATACAAAAATATCAATGAAGCCAAGAGTTGGTTCTTCAAAAGAATCAACAAAATTGACAAACCTTTAGCCAACCTTGTCAGAAAAAGGAAAGAAAAGGCCCAAATCCATGCAATTAGGAATGAAAAGGGTGAAATTACAACAGACCTAGCAGAAATCCAGAGGATCATCAATACCTACTTCCAGAAACTATACACCAATAAGATGGACAACACAGAAAAAATGGACAGATTCCTAGATACATATGAATTACCAAAGTTGAACAAAGAAGACCTAAAAATTCTGAACAACCCAATATCAACCAATGAAATTGAAAATGTAATTAAAAACTTATCAACTAAGAAAAGCCCGGGCCCTGATGGCTTCACTGCTGAATTCTACAAGACATTTAGAGAGGAACTGCTGCCACTACTGTTTAAACTCTTCAGTGAAATTGAAAGGGAAGCAATCCTCCCAAATTCATTCCTGGAAGCAAGCATCACCTTGATCCCCAAAGCAGAGAAAGACCCAATCGAAAAAGAGAACTATAGGCCAATCTCACTAATGAACATAGATGCAAAAATCCTTAATAAGATAATGGCAAACAGAATGCAGAAGATCATCAAGAAGATCATACACCCTGATCAAGTGGGATTCATCCCAGGAATGCAGGGATGGTTCAATATACGAAAATCAATCAATGTAATACACTATATCAATAGAGCCAAGGACAAAAACCATATGATCATCTCCATAGATGCAGAAAAAGCATTTGACAAAATCCAACATGCATTTATGATAAAAACCCTACAAAAAATTGGAATAGATGGTCTCTACCTCAAACTGATAGAAGCCATCTATGAAAAACCAACAGCTAATATCATACTAAATGGTCAAAAACTGAAATCCTTCACACTAAAATCAGGAACAAGACAAGGATGTCCACTATCACCACTCTTGTTTATTATAGTTCTGGAAACATTAACCATGGCAATTAGACAAGAGAAAGAAATAAAAGGAATAAAGATAAATAGTGAAGAAATCAAACTGTCATTATTTGCAGATGACATGATACTCTATATAGAAGACCCCAAGAACTCCACCAAAAGTCTTCTAGACTTAATAACCAAATTCAGTCAAGTAGCTGGTTACAAGGTCAACACACAAAAATCAATAGCTTTCCTCTACACAAATGACAGACTCACTGAAAGAGAAATAGGGCAAATAATTCCTTTCACAATAGCATCCAAAAAACTGAAATACCTAGGAATCATCCTAATGAAAGAAATCAAAGCCCTCTTCTCTGAAAACTATGGCACTCTGAAAAGAGAGATTGAAGATGATATCAGAAAATGGACAGACATCCCCTGCTCCTGGGTAGGAAGGATTAATAGAGTGAAAATGGCCATACTTCCAAAAGTGCTATATAGATTTAATGCAATTCCAATTGAGATCCCAGCAGCATACTTCTTGGACCTTGAGAAAACAATCCAAAAATTCATTTGGAACAAGAAGAGATCCAGAATAGCAAAAGCAATTCTAGGTAACAGGGACATGGCAGGGGGTATCACCATCCCCAACCTGCAACTATACTACAAAGCTACTGTGATTAAAAAAAAAAAAAAAAAGCCTGGTACTGGCAAAGAAACAGACTTGAAGACGAGTGGAACAGATTAGAAGATGCAGAAACAACGCCAGACACACTCAGCCATCTCATCTTTGATAAAGGAGCCAAACACCCTCACTGGAGGAAAGATAGCCTCTTTAATAAATGGTCCTGGAAAAACTGGGCTTCAACTTGCCAAAGATTAAAACTAGACCTGTATCTCTCACCATGCACTAAACTAAAATCAAAATGGATTAAAGATCTAAATATTCAAATAGAAACTCTGAACCAGTTGGAACAGAGGTTAGATAGAACCCTTGAAGACATCGGTGTAGGAAAAGATTTTATGAACAAAACCTCAGCTGCCCGTGAACTAGCACAAACAATCAACAAGTGGGATCTCTTCTTATTAAAAGGCTTCTGCATAGCAAGAGAAACCACCAGCAGTGCAAAGAGACAACCCACAATGTGGGAAAAAATCTTCACCTGCTCTTCCTCAGACAAAGGTCTACTATCCCGAAACTATAAAGAACTTAAAAAGATTAGACCTCCCAAATTTAAAGACCCAATCCAAAAATGGGCATCTGAAATGAACAGACATTTCTCAGACAAAGAAGTAGAAATAGCAAATAAATACATGAAAAAATGTTCACCATCACTGGTCATTCGAGAGATGCAAATGAAAACACTGAGATTCCACTTCACTCCAGAAAGAATGGCTGCTATCATGAAATCAACCAATAACAAATGCTGGCGGGGCTGTGGGGAAAGAGGAACCCTGCTCCACTGCTGGTGGGAGTGTAGACTGGTGCAGCCACTGTGGAAATCAGTATGGAGATACCTCAAAGAACTAGGACTGAAAGTCCCATTTGACCCCACTATTTCACTGCTGAGGATCTTCCCCAAAGAATTAAAAGAATCATACCACAGTGATATATGTGTGCCCATGTTCATAGCAGCACAGTTTGTAATAGCTAAAACTTGGAAAGAGCCCAAATGCCCATCAACTGGAGACTGGATAAAGAAAATGTGGGTTTTTTATAAAATGGAGTACTACTCAGCCATAAAAAATGAGAAATTAGAGACATTTATAGCTAAGCGGATGCACATTGAGGCGATACTCTTCAGTGAAATAAATAGGACACACATGAATAAATACCGAATAGTTTCTCTGGTGTGAGAAACTGAAAGTATAAATAAGGACTAAATGTATAATAGGTAATGTGAAATAGGAAGAAAAGGGGCAAAGGGGAAGGAAGTGGGAGGGCTAAAGGAAAGAATAGAAGGGAATGGGATTAATATGAGAAAATGGAAAAATAGGAACAAAATCTTTGTAAATAGGGAGGACTGGAGGGGTTGAAGGGAGGGCTGGGCAAGGGTGAAAAATAAGGACCAAGAGAGATTGTGTAAAGGTGCAAATTTCCAATGATGAATGTCATTATATTGTATACCTAAAATGTACCAATGATTAGAATGAATAATCGATAATGCAAAATAGGAAGAAAAGGTCCAAAGGGGTAGGGGTAGTGGGAGGGGCAGGGGAAAGGAAAGAAGGGAAAGGAAAAATGCTGAGAAATGGAAAAAATGGAAATAAAGTCTTTGTAAATAGGGAAGGGTGGAGGGGGTGAAGGGAGGTCTAGGAATGGGGAAAAAATAAGAACCAAGATGCATTATGTAAAGGTACAATTCCCAATGAGAAATGTAATTGTATTGTATACCTACAATGTACCAATAAAAGAATTTAATAAAAAAAAAAAGTAAAGATCAAATGTTCAGGTTAAAAATGTTCTCAGAAACCTCTTCATGACAGAACCAAGCAGTGGGAAGGATCCAGGGTGTTGGGATGTACAGACAGAAGATGGGGTGACCCCAGGCCAACTCATCCCCAGTCAAACCATTACAGAGAATCGATTGCTTCCAGCTGTCAGAACTTCTGGACTCTCCTCCAAGCTTCTGATGCTGGATCTAATTTGTCTTTATTTCCCCACAGCCATGGAACAAGATGTGCAGGAGAAGTTTCAGCAGCAGCCAACAACAATATCTGCGGGGTTGGGGTGGCGTACAACTCCAAAGTCGCAGGTAAGATGGCTCTGTCACACCACCACAAGAGTGGAAACATTTTTTAATTTTAATTTGCACAGCAGAATCAATGATAAATATAGTATCACCCATAGATGGTGACCACATAACCCAGTGGATTTTCACAAATCCAGTACTCATGTTACCAACAAGAATAAAATCTAACCAGACCCCAAAGCCCTCCCTGCCCTGCAGTTACTACCCATTCACCCAATAGCAACAGTCTTATTTTCTAATAGCAAACATCATACAAAGTGTTTGAACTTTGTATAAATGGACTCACACAGTCACTCTTCTTCTATCTCAACATCAACAGCATTTTAATATGATGCAAATGGAGACTTTAGAATATAATATGTGTATAAATGACTTGTAAAGATACTCCGAGCCATTTAGAATGTCTTGCAAGGTGGATCACTTCTTCAGGGAGACCTGTTCTACCTAGAACTTCTTCCAAAGTTTCACTAGATATTAACAATTAATAATTTCCTATTTACAGGGGCTTTAGAAATAGAGAGAGAGAGAGAGAGAGAGAGAGAGAGAGAGAGAGAGAGAGAGAGAGAGGAAGAGATTCATAAGCTTTCAACAAGATGCCCAAGAATGGACTGGTGCCTGGCTTGTTCCAAGTTTTGCATCAAATTGTTTCTTAATTTATTCAGGCTGAGTCACCCAACTTTGTTTTTCTTTCTTTTTCCTTTTTTTTTTTTTTTTTTAACAACTGTCTTGATTTTTTTTTCCCAGCAATTTAATGGAAACATAAACCTACTTTGTGCTGACACTCACATTTCCAGAGCCTAAATAAAACCAGCATACCCTGTTCCAGCCCAGTGTGAACAGCTTTCACTACCGTTTGCGAGAGCCTGGCCTAATCTAGGTGCAGAAGGTCACAAAAGAATCCACCTGGGGTTCTCCAGAATGTAAACACAGGGAGCCTTTGTCTCTGGGGCCTCAGCCCTTTTTTACTTTGTGGACATCCAAAATGCAGCATTAGATCGGCAGATGCTGCACTCAGGGAGGGTCACCTCTTGGTCCGTACAGTATTTTATAAGCGAGCTCACCCCCTGGGTGGTATTGAGGCCAGGCAGCCTCTCAATGCACAGGGCAGGAACAGGGGCCACAGGAAAATTCAAATCTGTATTTTTCAATCTTATGATTGTCTTCAAAATAATGTTTAGGGCTCCTCACACTGGAAGTATCTGGCTTTTTGGAACCAAGACACCCATAGAAGGGCACCCCGCAAGAGGGAAAGAGTTGGGGGCAGCTCCTAGCTTTCTGAGAGCATATGGGGTCCCTTTTCCCCTTGGCTTCTTGTCTCTTTTTCTCTTCTCTTTTATTTTGTGCACTCCGAATACGTCTGGGCTGCCCATCAAATGGGCTAATTCTCCAGCAGAGCAGGCTGATCTTCCAGTCCACCCTGGAGAACCCACATCCCTCCAGCATCCTTTCCACACCCCAGTGTCAAAATGAATTCTACCCCAAGCTCTGGAGAGTTGCACAAGAATTACAAACAAAACCAGAGTTCCAGTCCCCTAGACCTTACAGATTTACAGGGGATGTTTTACTCACTCCGGTTGACAAGTGCAGGAGTTGGCTGGGTTTTAATTATTTGCTAAAAATGAGCCAAACTCTTGGGAAGAATCTTCCTTTCAGGAGCTTTCTGAACTAGAGAGGGCTCGCGCGCCACCTGGTGGTCAACTGCGATCATTGCTCGTCGTCCCCGTCCCCCACCCCCCCCACCCCCCCGCCTCGGGCAGCAACGTGGAAGTTTAAGTGACTACTGAATGGGTGTTCCCAGCTGTATGTCCCCGTGACTTCTGGCTCCCGCTTCGCTGTAGATGAACTTCCCATACACACATGTATTCAGGTCTAAGTAAAGCCCTGTTAGCATAAAACCTCCTAACAAACAAAATCAGAAAGCACAGCGAATGCTTTCCACCTGGATTTTCCCCTGTGCACTTCCTCTGCCCAGAATACTGTTTCCACTGGCACCTCCTCTTCCTCCTTCAGCTCCCAGAAACCCCGCTGCTTCCTCCAACATCACCTCTCCACCAGTTTCCTCCTCTACACTAGATAAAAGCACCTTGAAGTTTTCCTTCCCTGTGCTCCCTAGTGTTGGTCATCGTAGATTATTGTACATTATGTTAATCAGGGTTCTCCTGAGAGATAGAAGTAATAAGAGATAGATAGAATGGCCGGCCATGGTAGCGCACACCAGTAATCCCAGCAGCCAAGAGACTGAGGCAGGAGGGCTGGAAGTTTGAGGGCAGCCTGGGCAACTTAGTGACTCAAGGAGACCCTGTCTCAAAATTTAAATTTTTTAAAAGGGAACTGGGATATGGCTCAGTGCAAAAGCCCTGAGTTCATTCCCCAGTTCTAATAAAAAGATTGATGATTGATAGAATACATACATACATGCATGCATACATGCATGATAGATGACAGTGAGTAGCCAGGAATTTGGGCCCTACATGATCATGGAGGCTGGGGCTCCTCACAACAGTCCATCTGCAGCTGGAGACCTTGGGATGCAGGCCTGAGGCCAGGGGGCTGCCGGGTGAAGTCCTAGAGCCCAAAAGCCTGGGGCCTGGAGTTCTGATGTCCAAGAGCAGAGGAAGGGTGTACCCCGGCTCCAGGAGAGAGAGAGCACTCGGCTGCTTCTCCTCTGCTTTCGCTCCCCTGGCTGATGACTGGATGAGGACAGTGCTACCCGCTTTTCCCTCACAGACCCCCCAGAGCTGTGCCTTCCCAGGGCTCCAGTCAAGCAGACCCTACAATGCACCAGCCCAAGCGTGGCTCCGGGACTCCAATCTCTGTCCTCCAGGAGACAGCAATCTCCACCAGGCAGGGCCCTGTCCCCCCAGGTCAGGGTCAGGTTCACAGTAGATGCCCCAGCATGGCTGCTAAATCCATGAAAGCAAAGAAGGAGAAGGGAGACCCATGGATGAGCCCTTGATGCCAGCAGGGATGGCTCATGGGAATGGTTGGGTCTGTGACGTCCAGGGATGAAAAATCAAAAGCCCCAAAGCCAATAGCATCTCAACCCGTAAAGCAAAAGGCCTTCCTCCCAGCACCGCTCACCTTTGCTGCTTTTTCAGCCCCCAACTTCAGGTGTCCTCCAGGTGTTAAAATAGGGTGTGACTTTCCAGGGCTGACCTTGCCTGCTTACCAGCTTATCAGCATCTCAAGATCTTGGGGCCCAAAAGGACTCTAAAGATCCTTTAGTGCAAATGTCCACTGATGCTTGCATAATGAGAACAACTCCAAAGAAAGAAGACAGTGAGAATTAACTCCTACTGCCTGGAAATGATGGTGACTCACCCTTACTGTATGCCGAGCCCCAGGCAAAACCCTGCCATTTCCATACTCTGCAAATCCCATCATACTTATTGTGTGTTCTAGATACCTTATCGTTATATATTATTATCCTGCTTTTACAGGGAACAAAATTGAAATCTGGAGACCACATGCTAGTGAATTGTGGAATAATCTTGCAGCTGATGTGTATCCTTTAAAAGCTCTTTCCCAAATCAGTTTGGAGATTCCTCAAAAAATAAAAGTAGACATTCCATTCTACCCAGCTGTCCTCTCCTAGGCATCTTCCCAAAAGAGTTAAGGTCATCATATTGCAGGGATATACGCATACCCATGTTTATAGCAGCATGGTTTATAACAGCTATCACTTGGAAACAGTGTATATGTCTATCAACAGACAAATGGATGAGGAAAATGTGGTATTTAGACACAATGGAATACTACGCTGCCATACAGAAAGATAAACTTGAGGCATTCATAGGTAAATGCATGGAATTTGAGAACATAATCCTCTATTAAGTGAAATAAGCCAGACACATAAGCTCAAATATCACATGGTTTCTCTTATATGAGAAACATAATATACATACAGATAAAGAGCAAAAATAGAATAGAGATAATTAGGTAGTAGGGAGAAGTTCAAATACTTCCCCAAATTAAGTATTCTGTTGCTTTAAAAAAATTTCAAAATATATGCTAATTTTTTATTTATACTAATAGTTGATTTTAGTTTGTTGGAAAGTTTGTGTTATTATCAGTTGTTTCCTTTTGTTAGAATCTTTTGGGTTATTTATATCTTATACTGAGTAACTACTTTGAACATAACAGCTCACAGTGTAATAATTATTGTTATTCTCTTATTATTTGGTAATGAAAATTTGTTCTATTTTGTCATGAAATTTTTTTAAAAACCAAATTCTTGCCCGGTGGGGCGTGGTGGCACACACCTATAATTCCAGCATTCCGGGAGGCTGAGGTTAGAGAATCATAAGTTGAGGCCCAGCCTGGGCAATTTAGTGAATTAGTAAGACCTTGTCTCAAATTTAAAAAGAAAATTAAAAACTTTCACTCTCCCAAAGTAAGTGGGTTAGAGCAGCCTGTGTGCCTCCAGTGACAGGAGCCTAACTTCCTTCCTTCCTTCCATTAAGTCTGCTCCACCTTTGGGCACGGGTGACTTCTGAAAATCTGTTCTTTACAGGGGCCCCACTTTCCATGTAGACAGCGGTCACCACCTCTTCTAGATGCCGCCTAGCAGGAGAGGAACACAAATTCCCTCCAGCCTGGCCCCCAAGCAGTGCCTACGGGCAACACTGAGAGCCAGACGTCTGGGCCGTCCCAAGCATCTTGGTGCAGTCTTGAAGTTTTAATAATTTCTAAAAAAAACAGCCTGGCATAATGGCACACATCTGTAATCCAGCACTTCAGAGGGTGAGGCAGGAGGGTCACCAGGAGTTCAAGGCTAGTCTGAGCTACATAGTGAGTTCAAGGCCAGCCTGAGCTACACAGTGACACCCAGTCTCAAAACAAAAAAAAAAAAAATTCCAAAAAACCAAAAAGATTGTTTGAAAGTTTCATTATTTCCATTTCATTACCTACTTCTTTAATTTCATAAATATTGAAGAAAAAGATTGTTTATGTTGAAGATGCCTTTCTTTAAGTAATTCTCGAAAAGATAACCCAATTCTTTTCTTTTTTATTTTAATTTTTATACCAATGTTTGACTTCTTCAGTCAAAGGGATTGAGACAAGAAATTAAAATTTTAAAATGTGTGACTGAAAATTCACAAAGCCAGAGAAGCGCACAGCCAATATAAATAATGACCTTTCCCAATCACTGCTCATAAATTTGCCTGATTTACACTTCTGCTCGCTCAGCACTGCACCAGCCTTGGCCTCCAGGCTTTGCAGTGCAGGACAAGCAGGGGGACATCCTGCCCTTGCATTGGGGACATGAGAGGGCGGCGCACCAGCCACAGACCAGGACAGGCGCAGAGCCTATGACAGCGGATAGTGCTGTGCACTGAGCTGAAGACAGCAGGTGACAGACAGCAGGCAGGGAGGGAAGAGCAAGTGATTTGGGCCTGGGCTTGGCAGGCTCTCAGAGCAGCCCCAAGAAAGACTAGGCATGGCGTGGCACCCTCTTACCTGTGCGCATATGTTCCAGGACGCCCCATGGTATACAATTGAAAAATAAAAAAGTTTTTTAAAAAGATTTTGCAGGGCCTGCCTCAAAAGCGCAAGGACCCGAGTTCCATCCCCAGTAGCAAAAAAAAAAAAAAAATGTCAGGCACCTGGCCCCAGAACATCCAGGAGCCCAGCTCTGGTGCTTCCTTCCTGCTAATGAGGTCAGCAAATTGATCTCTGTTCTTCTGTATGAAGGGAGCCCTGCAGCAGGGGGAGAGGGGAAGAGGCACAGGGACAGAGCTGCAAATAGGAAGAGAGGGCCCAGCCCCTGGGTATGCCACACCGGCTCTGACAGAATCCCAGGTGGCCACTGGTTGCCTGGTGGAACCATCAAGACCCACCTTGGCCAGGGTTGAATTTGGCCAGGTGAGCTGGCCAGTCCTGCTCATCTGGGCACCAGACAAGTTCAAGAGCGTCCACTTAGCCTTTTCCTCGCAGGCCAGCAGTGCTGTGCTTGTTTCACACCCACAGACCAGGTGTAATTTCACAGGAAATTGATGCTGTTCCGTTTATCTTGTGCATCCTGTGGCCACCTTTGTTGGATACTTTTTTCCTTTTTTTTTGAGACAAGGTCTCACTTCAGGTTTGCCTTGAACCCACAGCAATCCTTATGCCCTAACCTGCCGAGTGCTGAGATCACAGGCATGCACCACCATACCCAGCTGTTGAATACATTTTTAAATAAATAAAATAGAGATGCATTCAGAGCAAACTGTAGTTTTAAACTTCCCATCTCCTTATAAAATGAACCATAAAATGTAGCTTCCCAAAAGTTCAAACCAAAGACCAGGCTTGTTCTAGATAAGCTTTCTCCAAGAAAAAAAGATGTGAACTTATAATTGGATGTTTGTTGGCAAAAATGGTGACTAGAGTTGCGGGTTCATGGTAGAGGATGCACAATCTGGATCTACTATTTCTGTTGGGGAGAAACTCAACTCAATCAAGTAATAACTCCACATATGGACTCACCAAATATCTGTCGAACTTAAGGAAAATACCAAGCATCATGCTTGTCTCCAGGGACACAGAAATGGATAAAATAGATGCACACAAAAAGGCCTTGCTGCCTGCTCTTGTAGAAAATACTCAAATGTGCAACTGATGGGAGGGTCCAGGAGCATGGAAGAAAACTGCAATGTGAGCATGATGCAGGCTGGTAGTCACTGGGGTGGAAAGAAAGCCCGCCCAGACTCCTGAGGTCTGAACATAATGGCCCCTGAGAAAGAAAGCAATTTCATATCAATGACCTTTGCCCTGGGCGGTCCTTATCCCAAGCAATCTTCGTGGCATGCTCCAGCGGTGCCCAAGTAAAAATGTCCTGGCATGACTGCGTCCTTTGATCACAGGGAATGAAGCAGGCGTGTCAGCACTCAGAATTCAGCTGTGCGTGGTTGTTGTGGTTTCTATCTGGATGTCCCCCTGTGGCCTCTTGTAATCATAAGCGGGACCTGTGGAACGTGACTGGATCATGGGCACCACAGCTGACTTGCTATAGGAGGTGGGGTCTGGCCACAAGTGGCCTCTCACTGTGGACATAGCCAAGAAGGGTTTCTCTCCCTTCCTAACTCTTCCTATGACTCTTTCTACTTCCTGACCACCATAAGTTGACCAGCTGTCCTCCACCATGCCCCGTCCCTTCCTCCCTGGCTTGGAGCCAGTCAACCATGGACTAAACCTCTACAAACTGTGAGCCAAAATAAACTCTCTTCCTTTAAATGTAGGTGTTGAGGATTGTGTTCCAATAACAAAGAAAGTGACCAAGACAACGGTCAAGCCCCTTCATTTCTTTTTTTTTATATATACCACTTTATTCCAACCTGAGCACCTCAATATAAAACTAAACACAGGTGAACTGTTTTCCTTGCTAATTCTGAATTACTGTAAAATGTACTAGAAGTCTGCTAGGAGTTCTACACTTAAATAGAGTAAATCGTCTGACACATGGTAGATTTCATATAATGAAAATATCTAAAAATTAGTGCAATATACGGAACATCAAAATAGAGTGGACTTTGAAAAACAAGGCTGCAAGATTGTTACTAACATTGCAATATTTATGTTACAAATTACAGATAACATTGCTTATTACGGTGCTAGCCATGTAGGAACTGAAGCCCCTTTTTTCAAAGGGTAAGAGAAAGAATTAGCTGTTTTAGTAACTACACTTTGTATACTTTTAAGCAACTCTTAAATATTACAGAAAAATAATAAACATACATGGAGGCTACAATGCAGTACCCTATTTACAGTACAACTGAAGATAAAATTTAAAACAATCAAGTTTGAACGTACATAATTGTTAGTGCACTGACTGTATTATGTCCAAAGGGAACAAAAGCCTCTTCCCTGCCCGCAAACAAGACCTATGAATGGCCAGCAGTGATTAAAAAAAAAAATCAGATACCTGGTTTGCTTCATTTCTGCTGAAGAGCTCACATGAAGGGAACACTATTCATTAAAATGCGTTTATTAGTTTTCATGTTCCTAAGCAAGGTGGAGTTAAAATTTGACTTCATCCCATTTAGAAAAATAAAAGGACTGGCTATAACTTAGATGCTGCTAATATTCCTTTTCTTCCTGGAAATGTGGGACAGTTTTCTTGTGGTTAACTTACCAAAATGTGGAATGTACATCTTAGACAACAGAAGAAAGTTTACGTGAATACTGTAGCTAAGCATAAATATCTTTATAATCTCTAAAAATCTTTCTCAGAAAGCTCAAATTAATAATTTCTAATTTTTTCACAGGTGATTACTGTCCCAGTTTGTAGAAACTGGATGGTTAACTGTGGGTCCAGATAGTCATTTGTCTTTATCCCTAATGATGAGAAATGATTCCCTCCAACTTTCCAGGGAAACAAGTGCACACAGATCTCATTTTCCCTTTCTATTGCTGAAACATCAGTCAGAGGGACACATGCATGTTATTAAAAACTAAGTTCAAAACACTTAGAATAATTCTGCATTAGAAACTTGACTCTATCATAAGTCTTTTGTTTTGGGGAGTCATACTGGGCTGGTTAAATGCTCCAGTTCCACTGTTATTTGACATTTAGGAAGCAGAATATTCCAGCTAGTTCAAACTGGAGGTTTAGTGACTACAACTCTGACTTCTGGTTGGTTGTGTAGGTTCAGTGAGGTCTACTCCTCTTCCTCTAGCAGAATTTGCTCCTGGATTCTGTGGTTCATTCTTTGGCAGTTTTTTAGCTATTTCCATGAACATTTCATTTACATTCATTGATGTTTTAGCTACTGTTTCCATGAATAATAAACTGTTGTCATCTGCACAGGACTGTGCTTCCTGGAAATCTACAGCTCTCTTATTTGCTAGAGCAGCCTTGTTTCCCGATAAAGCTATTACAATGTTAGGACTTGCTTGGCTCTGAAGTTCTTTAAACCAGTTTTTTGCTCTTGCAAAAGATTCCTCATCTGTGATATCGTATACAACTATGGCTGCTTGTGCTCCTCTGTAGTACACTGGTGCTAGGCTTTGACGTCGTTCTTGACGGCTGTATCTCATATTTCAAACTTTACGGTTGTGTCATCAAGGACACATAGTCTAGGTTAGAAAAGCAGCCCCAATGGTACTCTCTTGAAATTCATGAAACTGGCCTTTCACAAAATGAAGCACTAGGCTTGATTTGCCAACAGCAGACTCTCCCAGAAGTACTAGTTTGAACTAGCATATTTTATTTCCAGTATTTGGCCCATTAGGTCTTGTTGCTCCTTGATAAGCCATGTCCAGATTTGAAAGAAGTCCCTAATTTCAAATCTAAAATGAACTTCCAAGATCCAAGGTGTCGATTTTTTTTTCTTTCTGGAAGTATAGAAATCTGAGCCCACACCACTCGGAGTCACGGGGCCGCAGCTTCCTGGCAGCAGGGCCCAGGCGTGGTCAGAAGAATGAACAAGCCTGCAGCTGCGGTGGCATCTCCTCCTCTCTCTGCACCCCTCATACTTGTCCCTTCATTTTATAGTCCCTGCATTAAAGTCCATTTTCTGTGGCTATAACAAAGCACCCCAAACTGGGTAATGTATAAAGAAAAGAGGTTTATTTAGCTCATGGCTTTGAAGGATGAAAGGCCAAGATTGTATGGCCTCATCACACTGCCTCTAGTGAGGACCTCGTGGCCGATGGCAGTGTGGCACATCCCCACGAGGAAAATGACACAGTGAGGCCAGAAGCTAGAAGCAGGGAAGGGCCAGCCTTGCTCTTTTCCAACAACACACTGCCTGGGAGTCAATGGGGGTCCCCCAAGAATGCCATCAATGCCCCTGTGACAGTGCTCCTTATGCCCCAGTAACTTTCCAGTGAGCGCCACATCCTCACACCAGGGAGCAAGCACACAGCACCCAAACCTTTAGGGGACACCCTCAGGCGACAGCAGTCCTGTGAGTGACACTGCAGGCAGAGCTTCTGCTTGTCCAGAAATCATCACCAAAGGCCACCCTCCCCGTCGGGAACCTGGCCAGGATTGCTAAGGGATAAAGTTTCCCTCAAGGAGACTCACAAGGACAGGCGAGGGTGGGGCCCATAGGAGTGGGGGGACCCTCTGTGCACCGTTCTTCTTCTCCAGTACTTACAATTGACCCCAGGGAGTGCTGAGCTACATCCCCAACCCTTCTTATTCTACTTTAAGACAGGGTCTCACTAAGTTGTCAGGCTGACCTGCAGCTTGCAATCTTCCTGACTCAGCCTCCCAAGCAGCTGGGATTACAGGCCTGTACCACCATACCCACCCTGTGCATCCTTTTGGGTCTTTGGACTCCAAGGTGGCCCCCAGGGCACCCGAGGTCACCAACTCTCCAACCACACCCAGGAGCCATGCTCTTCCCCATGCCCGTGTCTCCTGAGAAGTGGGTACCAAAGCCCCTTTCCCTGTGTCACACCTGTCCACAGGTATCCGGATGCTGGACCAGCCCTTCATGACTGATGTCATCGAAGCCTCCTCCATCAGCCACATGCCCCAGCTCATTGACATCTACAGCGCCAGCTGGGGCCCCACGGACAACGGGAAGACGGTGGACGGGCCCCGAGAGCTCACATTGCAGGCCATGGCTGATGGCGTGAACAAGGTAAAGACGTCCCTGCCACCACCAGCCCCGGCCCGCTCACAAGGTGGGACAGGACTGGGAAGCTGTGGTGACCATGCTGTGGATAAAGAGGCAGGGCTGGGCAGAGGGCTGTGAGGGACAAAGCCAGGAGGGCGGCAGGGCCTGACCCTGTGCAGAGGTGAGCAGAGAAAGGACGGCTGGGGAGGAAGCAATCCAGCCTGCCCTGCAGGAGGCACAGCCAGGAGTGAGACTTGGCGATGCTCCAGTGGCAGAACAGCTGAGCAATGGGTTCCTGGGTTGAGCCCAGAAGGGGACAGAACTGAGGACAAGGGACACAGGCAGAGCCTCTTCCCTGAGGTCCCAGGGCAGGGGCCGCCCCAGACAGACAGGATCGCAGCTCAAAGACTGGGACATGCCTGGGATCGAGTCCCCGCTTCTCCATCAGAGCCTGTTCTGTCTCTACTGACACCGACCCTACCATCCCAAACTTCCCAGCCTGAAACTCCACTGTCGCAGGCCTGTGGATCATGTGGGTTGGAATTTGTGCAGAGCCCCTGGGGGTGGCTTATCTCAGCTTCACAAGTTGTGGGCCTAAGGTGTTGTGAGACCCCTGATGGAGCATGCCCTGAACCCAAAGTGTGCCCCACCCCTGCATTTTAACAAATGCCATTGAAGTTTTCCAGGTGTCACTCTAAAGGACCTCTAGGATCCATATCTTGTAACCTGAGATACCAAGAAACTGGGATAGGGCTGTTTCAACCCCACAATGAAAAGAAAATGACCTTTTCTGGACGTGGCGGCCCTGTTACATCCCTGGTGGTGAATTGCTTAGTGACCCAGCTATGCACTTGTCTGTGTCACAGGAATGGGGACCAGGTAGCTCCAGGAAAGTGGTATCCTGTGAGGATGACGGGGTCCCTGCCAGGTGCTGCAGTCCCGGGGCTGCCCTCCCACCTGCCTGGCTCCTCAAGGCTCTGTGTTTCTGCTCTGAGCCCAGTCCTCCTGTCCTGAGGCTTCTGTCTCAGTGACATCCCCACCTGATCACTGCCCCCACACACCTCGCTTGTCACTCCTGCCCCGATGCTTTTGGGGAAACTCTGGTCCCAAATTAGAGGACTCGTCCTCCCCCAAACTGGGCTTCCAAGGTAAGAAATGGGGTTCTCTTGGAAAGGCTTACAGCCGGCATGGAAAAGTGTCTTTCAAAAGCCTGAATGGAAACAAGACCTTATGCTTCCTTTCTGTTATGGGGTCAAACTGTGTACCCAGATATTCACCATGGAAGTCTCAGCCCTAGGTACCTCAGATTGTAACCTCATTTGGAAAGAGGGTCACTGCAGCTGTAATTAGCTAAGTGAGGCCATTAGTGGAGTGTAACCCAGTATTATTGGTATCCTCAGGCATTCTCAGTATCTTAATTCAGTAGATAGTTACTCTTATTTTTTAAAAAAATGAAATGGGTCACAGAAGGCACACATGGAGAAGGCCATGTAGAGATGGAGACAGAGGTTGCATGAAACATGTGTCAGCCAAGGACTGTGACAGATGTCACCAAAACTGATATGGTATGAACTGAAGAGCCAGCCCGGTTAGCACACTGGTCCTCAGCGCTGGCCCAAGAACCTCAAGGCAGTTCATTCCTGGTGTTTATGCCATCAGGTTTCCAGCCCTGTGTTATGGTGGTCCTAGAAAGCAAATATACCCTTCCCATCTTGGGATGGACAGCAGGCTCCAGCACTGTGGAAACGATCCGGTCACTACTCAAGGTCAACTGGACATCGGCTGCCTTTCTCTTGTACAGCCAAGATGGTTGCTCAGCAGACGATGCCTGCTTTTTCCCCCTCCTTTAGGGCCTTCCTCCATTGTTGGCCTAGTTACCTCCAAGGAGTATCATGCAGGAATCCTGTGATGTAACCCTAGGAGAGAGGGACGTTCCTGAGTTAAGGCCGTGCTGGAAATGGCTCCTGGTGACATCACACTGACACCTTGGACTAGAAATGGAAATTAGCAAGCAGCACAAATAGAAAAGGGCTGTGCTCCGTCAGATAGCTGGTTCACTTTAAGGACTCTGCCAGACACTTTAAGGATGTTCTTTGGCTGACACGTGTTTCATGCACCTCTGTCTCCATCTCTACATGGCCTTCACCATGTGTACCTTCTGTGACCCATTTCATTTTTTAAAAAAAAATAAGAGTAACAATCATACTGAATTAAGATACTGAGAATGCCTGAGGATACCAATCATATTGGGTTACACTCCACTAACCACTCTGCAACACAGCCTGGCTCCCCTTAGACCACAGCATTTGAATGTGCTCAAGTCCTCCTGCTGGTGAGCCACTGGCCTTCCTGAGGCTAGAAGTTCCCTTTGGGAAGGGGGAGGCAAAGCGCTGGAAACCCCAAGGCTTAAATTTCCCCAAAATGACAAGTTTTTCATCCAGTTATAAGTTGCCCCAAGACAGTGGAGGGAACTTTCTGATTGAGTCAAAACCTTATGCCTTAGGAGAGTCGACACTCATACCTTCCATCAGGGGCCCCAGAAATACAGTCAGGAATGGCAAAGAGTCCTTAAAGTGAATGGAATTAGGTCCTCAGAGAAGCACTTAAGACTGTGCATGGACAGAGCCTGCTTAGGAAATAACATCCACGGGGTTTTATCCCAAGGCCATGAGAAACAGCCCATCCACGGCAGCCTGGCAGTGACCCGTGGCAGTTTATAAAGGACATCTACCACGAACAGGTCAGGCAGCAGAAGGTGTAGCTGCTGTGCCTTCCAATGCCCAGACTCCCTAAGAAGCATATGGTTGGAACCTTTGACACACGGGCAGCTCACACCCTCGACTCACTGTCCTCTGTGTGACTGCAGCCCAAGCACAGACCAGGTGACAGAGGTGCTTTCAGGAGCAGGCGGCAGATGCTCCTCTTCCCATGGATTTTCACTGACAGACCTTTTTGTGTCACCTGAACCCATAAGAGAGTCAGGCATTAGGCACTCTGTGCTCTATCCACATTTACAATGTAGACGACACCGTGCAGAGCATCCCTGTGTGGCTCCTATCGTTTTCCACAGCTTCTGAATGTCCCTACCACATGGCAAAGCTGGTACTATATTCCTTTCTGCTCCATCCGCAGCCTCCCTAAAACGTGATTCTTGTGCATAACATGCCAAGCATGCTGAAGATTATGAGAAAAATTATTATGACTTATCTTCAGATGACAGCCTGTAAATATTTTAGAGAGGAAAGTGCTCATGATGAAAAATACATGAATTCTCATTCAACTTTTCCCCAGACTGAGGGAATGAGTCTTTCCTTGTTTCAGAGTGACATTTTTCGGACAGTATTGTAGAATCTTGTCACTGACAATGTGTCACTCGTTCAGCTGCTTCATCTGCACTAAAGAAAAAGCCACCTCTGAAATGTCGTCTCCACCTAAACAAAGGCATCTACAATGAGTGTCGCTCCAAGGAAGCTCTTCTGTCTCCTTCAATCTTAGCATCCTGGTCCTGTGTTTTATTTGACCAATATGGTAACAAGAAAAAAGAAGAGGAAAAAGAAGAAGAGGGGAATAGGCCTTCACCGGGGACATGCTGTTGGCCCAGACCCCACCATCCCCAGTTGCCTGTCCCTGCCTCACAGATAAACATCGCCTACCTGGCTCCTTAGAGATCTGAGTTACTGTCTCCTAGGGTTGTTCAATAAATGCTTGGAGGGCTGGGGATTTAGCTCAGTGTCACCATACCTGCCTTGCAAGTCCAAGGCCCGGAGTTCAATTTCCGGTACAAAAAAATAAAATAAAATAAATGCTTAGAGGAAGCACAAAAGAGCAAGCAGGAGGGATGGAAAGAAGGAAATCTTTTTCCCTTCACTTATGGCAGTCTTTTCCTCTTTAACTTTGTGGTCTACATGTTGGGTTTCCTGCTAGAGCATCTTTCACCTTAGAGAAGGAAAGTGGGGAGACAGACTTGTGAGGGGTCAGAGAGCCCAATGGTTCACTTCCATCTCACTTTGGGGTCTCCCAGAAACAGACTGTGGCAAGGGTGCCAGATAAAAGCTATTGGTGGAAATTTGTTCCCCAAGGGTACTGGGCACCCTGCATGTCCTGGGAAGAAGCTCCAAGACCCAGTGATGCATGCACCAAGATTCAGAGGTGCCGGTGCAAGGTCTGAGGTTCAAGGAACATGGCTATTTTGCAGCTTCTTGCTTTGCTCAGACAGCACTGGGGAACCAGGTGACAGGCAACTCGAAGTCCCCTCACATCTGCAGGAAGCTCAGCTACCCTGATGGGTCTGATGATGACATCCCAACCCCTGATCCCTCACTTTTTAAGGTCTCTACTACTGGGAAAATCTTAGGAATGAAGTCGGGGCTACAGGAAATCCTCTGAGGTGCAGACGGGTGTGAACATGAGTTGTTTCTTCACCAGGAGGAGATGAGGTTACAAAGGATACAAGCACACACCCCTGGCCCCCAGGCAGGGATGTGTGGGGAACAGGCCATTTGCAAGAGAGGGACCCAGAAGGCCACCATCCAGGAAGGAGGGGCTCAGGACTGCCAGAGGAGGCAGTGATTAATCAGGCCCAGGCAAGGTGAGGTCCTAGTGCCACCTGCTAAAATTTAATCAGCACATGGGTCAAACCCAGGGGCAGCAGGCGCCAGAGCCTCTAGCAGGTGATGAAGACCTCCTGCCAGGGAGAGCACAGGGACATTTGTGAGCCCTGATTTATGCCCCGCAGCCAGATAAAGGCTGCTGCAGTGTGGGGTCTGCAGCTCAGCCGCTGAGACAGCTGCTGGCAGTTCAATTCCACCTTTCATTTCTGTTGTGAAGAGAGATAGAAGAAAAGGCTTCAGATGACCTTCCTGAGACTCGGCCAGCCTTAACTGCCCAAGGTGGAATCCTACAGTGCAAAACCTTTTTTCGTTGCTTCCTTCGCTTAGTAATATGCATTGAAAGTTCCTCCGTGTCTTTTCATGGTTTGATAGATCATTTCTCTGTAACACAAAACACTATTCCATCATCTCTATGTACCATTCACCTACAAAGGCATCTTGGTTGCTTCCAGTTTCTGGCAATCATGAGTAAGGCTGTGCAAAACACCCACTATATGAGACATTATCAAAAACCCAGGTCCTGGGTCTCGATCTCCTAAGAGACAATACCAGGTCTGTGGAATAGGAAAGAGAGAGAACAAAAGACACAGAGACAGAGAGTTGAGAGAAGCTGGGTCTTTGACCCAATCTAAACTGCTCTGGGCAGCAAAGACAAAGACATCAAGGAGGTCCAGTGTTTATTCATTACAAGGGTGGGAAGGACGGAAGCTGGGCAGGCCTCAGGACAACTGCTAATAACAGTATTGCAAGCAGGGGCACTAGCATCTCTTTTGCAGAAGAGAGAAAATGGCTAATTTAGAAGGGAAGAATTTAGTTGGAGTCAGTTGACCTTGGCTGGAAGCGAACTAAGCAGAGCCCTGCTTCTTCACAGACTAGGACTTAAGTTTTGGTAGCAGCCACTAGCAAAGGAGAAATACTAGCCCAACTCTGCCATCTGACATTCCCATTTGACTCATGTAAAGCTTTGGTCACACTCATATTACACTGCCAATTTATAGAGGGGCAGGAAGCTTGTGCCACTATAGCCTGCTAATATTGGACAGAGGCGTCCGCTACAATCCACTTGCAGGTCCTATGCAAACATAAATCACCAACTCTTTTGCATACATGCCAAAGAGCACAACTTCTGGATCCTATGATGCAAGTATATTTACTGTCCTAAGAAACTGCTAAACTGCATTCCAAAGAGTCTGGGCCATTGTGCACTTGCACAAAGGTGAGGACCTTCCCCAGCTGGGGCCTAGGTAAATATTTGTTCATTTATCCACTCCACTAATCACAGGCTAATTGATTCCCAATCTTGTTAGCAGCAATTGCAGATGTCACTTCTTGTTGCCAGAGGCAGGAGGACCTGAGGGCTGTCTCTACTGCAAACCACCCAATGGGGACCATGGACCTGGGCAGCCAGGCAGGGATAGACTCTCCCTGCCTTTGTCCTCTCACATCTCCAGGCTTCCAAGGAGGTGACATTACAGCTGCTCCCCTCTCCATACATCCCGCACCCCGAGCCCCTCTGCCTCCAGGGTAGGAGAGGAGGAGGCCAGAGGCAGGTGGCCCCATCCTGATTCTTGCTGTAGACAGGAGAAGACTCCCCCAAGTCAGGGAAAGGAAAATGGAGGGATAAACACGGTAAGAACGAGGTGACACATGGACAGTGCTAAGCATGGTTGTTTAGGACAAAGCTCACCACCTGGAATTGGGCACCACGTGGTGAGGATCACCATGCACATCACTAACCCTTGAGTATTTAACACCTGAGCTGCTGTCTCGCTACCTGATGGTGTTAGACTTCCTCCTTACATTTGGTGCCCCTTGCACAGGTGAAATGTCATATAGTACTGTGTTTGACAGGAGTCTATGTGTCTGTTACATAGCTAAATGGAAATATATATGTATATTTACATTTTTGCCGAAAATGATATATAAGAATGGGATCATAATAGTTATTAAATAATAAACCCTAGAAAGATTTATCTTTCATTTTCCTTTCATATATTTTGATTTTTTTTTTTGGTACGGGGGATCAAACTCAGGACCTTGCGCTTGTGAGGTGGGCAGCAGCACCACTGAGCTAAATCCCCAGCCCACTACAGCCTTTTTAAAAAATCGCTCATTTGTAAATTTTAAGAAGATTCTTTCAGTTTTCTTACCTCATTATTCCCAGCTTAAATTGTAAACCCAGGTGATTTTTGTGTTGGATCCATCCTGAAAAAAAATTACCCATCATCCCCCCCATGAAAAGGGTGTGATTTCTCATTGAGATAAAAAGCAAATCCAGCCTTTTTCAGTTCAGTTGCTGAAGAGCCCCAAATCATGACCCGCCCGCCCCTACGTGGGGTGAGACCCCTCCCCCTCCCCCCTCCCCCCTCCCCCCAGGACCTGCCCTGGGCTGGGACGCCCTGGCTCCCCGTGTTGGGCTCAGCAGCAGCATCTCCCTGCTGTCCAGGGCCGCGGGGGCAAGGGCAGCATCTACGTGTGGGCCTCTGGAGACGGTGGCAGCTACGATGACTGCAACTGCGACGGCTACGCCTCGAGCATGTGGACCATCTCCATCAACTCGGCCATCAATGACGGCAGGACGGCGCTGTACGACGAGAGCTGCTCCTCCACCTTGGCGTCCACCTTCAGCAACGGGCGCAAGAGGAACCCCGAGGCGGGCGTGGTGAGCGTGGGCTCCCTGTCCCCTTCCCTGGTGGCCAGGCCCTGGGGGCGTGGGGGACGCGCAGCTCCCTTCCCTTCCCCCCCTCAGAGTTAGGCAGGCTCAGAGGACCCCCTGTCCCCACGCCTGGTGACGCTCTGTGACCACGTGGAGACTGACACCCGCAAGCGGAAGCAAGACCACCGCCGCCTCTTCCCAGCTCGGTTTCTGGAGCATTTCTGGTGCATTGCTTTGGCCCACAAATAATAAGGAATCTGCTTTATCAGCCGGTCGCCCCAGCACGCGACTCAGAAGAATAAGTTGTTGCGTGAATTGGGACATTACACCAGCACCCTCAGCCAAGCCCCGCCCACACATGGCAGCAGTTAAAACACAGCGTCCCCGGATGAGCTTCTCCGAGTCCCCAGAGCCCCTAAAACTGGACACACCTGTGTGTCCTCTCAGAGAGAGTTGTGATTCTCTTAATGTTTTAAAATCCATTCGTGGTTTTTTAATTGAAAAAGTTAAGAATCAAAGACTTAGGTTATAATTCTATGATTTCCTAAGCAAAATATCTTCCCTGGGCAACCGGGTATCATGGGAGATTCCCATTCCCGAGCCACTTGTAAAGTCGACCGTCTGGAGCTATCACTCACACTGTGGCTCTTCCCACACCTCCACTCCCAGGGAAGGCTGGACAGCATCAGCCCCGCCTGGTAGAGGAGCCCTGGCCCTCTCCTCCTACCAAGGCAGGCAGGGAGAGGGGCAGGAAGGGGTCTGAGGGAGGCGCCATCCTCCTGTCCCCTGACCTCGCTCCTCCCACTAGAAGCCACTCCCTGCCAGGCCGCTGGTGTGACATCTCCAGCTCTATCAATGGCTCTTTCTACTCGGGCTAGCGAGGAGCCTTGGACTTCTGAGTAAGGTAGTTTTGCCCCATAGACACCTTTACACCTCCCTAACCCTTTGTTCCTCAAGTGATGGGCTCGACAGAGGAGAAGGCAAATTCCTGTGGTTTACATTTGATCTTCACAAAGCCCCCAGGTCTTTTTTTTTTTTTTTTTTTTAACCAGGGATCCAACTCAGGACCTTGTGCTTTCGAGGCAGGTGGTGGCACCACTGAGCTAAATCCCCAGCCCCTCCAGGTTTTACAAACACTGAAAATGGACTTTTTCTCTTTGGAGTCCCAATGCAACAAATTTAACCATTGCCTTGATGAGGTGGAGGTAGTGACTTGTTATTTTCCACCTCATCATATTTCCTTTTCAGATTCAGGCAATAAATGTCTCTAATCTCTAGTCAGAATACATTTGCTTCTTTAAACAATTGAGTTACCTTTGAACACTATAATGATAATCTGCCTTTTTGCATGGGCTGCTAGGAAGCTCAGACTAAAGAGATAAGTACACAGCTTATCCTTACCCTTAAGCTTATCCTTAGTTTCATCTTAATCTTCTTCAGAACAAGGCATAGTTTAAATACAATAAGTAGATGATCCTCTGCTCCACATTGTTTGGGGATTCAAAAATAGTGTGATTTATTCACTCGTGACTCAATATCTTCCCTTCTAGGCCACCACAGATCTGTATGGCAACTGCACCCTGCGGCATTCTGGGACATCAGCAGCGGCTCCTGAAGCAGCTGGGGTTTTCGCGCTGGCTTTGGAAGCCAAGTATGTGTATGACTCAGGGCCCTGAAGGGTGGTGAGACATGTGCCCCTCCACTCCACAGTGGTGGGACAGCCTGGGAGTCAGGGCCCTGAACTCTGCAGGACATTTCTAAATGGCCATGAGCCTCATCTCTCTCTCTTCTCCCCCCCCTCCCCCATCTCTGTCTCTCCTTCACACATACACACACAATACAACTACTTCCTTAGGAGACCACACGTATCAGATACCGCACAGGGGCACAGCGATCTCTCTCACCATGAAGTCCACCCTTTATCCTCCTCCCTGTGCTCCTTGCCCCTCTATCCTGTAGGAATATTCACCCTCAGATAAGCAAAGAAAAATCAAATCACCAAGCTGGGTATCTAGCAAGGCCTTTCAAAACGTTTGGCAAACAGGATGCACCTACCCCACATCTGTTCATTTGTGAGGTGAATTCACTTCCATCTTTCCCTTTTTATTTTTCCCCATATTTTTTATCAGTGCATATTGGCTGCACGGATAAACTGGTTGCACTTTGGCAGATTTGTATTGGCACACAGCATACTTTAATTGTTTCCCCTCCACCTCTCCCTCCACCTAGTGCCACATGGTTTTGTTGTGGAGGTCCTTGTGTATAATGTGTTTTGATCATATTTATGCTCCCTAGTACCTACCCTGCATTCACTTCTTAACACTGTGACAAAGTGGAAGAAATCACATGGTATAGACCAAGAAGTGGGCTTTCCTGGGAAAGAGAAGCCCATTCCCTGGCTCTCATCCTCATGGAGAGGCACCTTGGCTCCTGCTGGACATATAGAGTAGATCCTTGACTGGTGAACTAAATTCATTCCCAAGGGCTGGTTGTAACTCAAGTTGGTCAACTGAAGGCTCAGGCTCCTCTACACAGCCTTCAAAGTCTCTTGTCTGTGTACAGACAGATCTCAGGGTCCTTAGCAAGACATTGTCCCAGGATTTCTCAGTTAACCCCACAGAGGAAAGAATGTTGTAATGTTCCTTCCAGAATTCTTTAAGGATTAAATATGTATCTGAGACCGTCTGGAAGCACAAGTAGCCAGCATTCGAGTCATAACTCAAGATTTTGTTTATAAGTTAAAGCTAAAATTCTGGTTGTAACCCAAGTTGTTCGTATGTCAGGCCAATTGTAACTTGAGGGTTCACTGTACTTTGGATTGATCGTTGGTGCAGCCACTGCACACTACTGCACAGGTCCCTCAGCAAAGCCAGTGGCCGGCCCTGCACTCAAGGGATGGACACTCTGGCTTGGGACATGGCGCACATACTATGAATGTCACTGCTGGCTGTGCAGGGACCTTCAGAGAAGCAGCCAGCAGCACCAACAGCTTGTGAAGAGCTGGCTTCAGGCTCCTGGGAGGGGGAGCTGGGTGTCGCACCCCTGTCACAGCTGCTAGGCATCCATCTCTAGGCACTCCGTCACGCAGTTCATGTTCTTATTCACAAAATAGGCAAGAGTCACCTCCTAGAATAGGGAGGAACTTTGGAAGACTAACCAGTCCAACACTCTGGTTTCAAGCACACAGGCATAATTATTCTCCTTTTGTAGATAAGACCTTTTGACACCAGTCAAAACTTTGATTATTCTGGCAAAAGTCAGATGGAAAATTGAGGACACCAGGAGAGGAACACTGGTCACAACTTATGGATTAAAGACAGATACTCTGCCCTATTAAGAACAGAAACCAAAACTTACATGTGATGTACACTTCCTAAAGATGACCTTGTTCATCTCAGGGCCTGAATGGACTCTGGAGTCTGAGTGGGTCTCACTCACTCCAGGTGCAAGCAGAAACAGGTCTCTCCTTCCACCCTCAGCAGGCAGCACTTGACACACAGTCCCCTGGGATTCTCACAAGAAAAGCCACTTGCCCAGGCTGCTGTATTCCTAGAGATTCGTGCTTCTGCACGGATTATTCACCATCCCTTTAGCACACATGCACTAACACATGCTTGCTTTCTAAGAAATCCCACTCAATAACTTCTTATTTTTCATTGGCCAGAACTGTCACATGACCACCCCACGCTACAAGGGAAGCCAGGAAATAGAGCTTTATAGCTGAGCATAATACTCTTATGAATAAATTCAGGTTTGACTAATAAGAAAGGAAAGAAATGTAGGTACAGAAGGAAGGAAAGAAGTGTCTAACTGGGCAATCATCCACCTTTTCTGAGTCTTATCTGCAAGATATAGAAAGTTATATTGTTCATCAGATTCAAATGACTTCCTGGAATTTTGCTGCTCAGCCTCAGGAATATTTCTTTAGGATAAATTTTAAGGATGACTTAATCTTAAAACTGAAAAAAATGTGTATTTATACACTTTTAAATATTATAACCAATACTTTCTTTGGGAAAAGTGTACATTCTCTTCTAACTTACTTCAATTCCCAATACACAAGATTGACTTTACTATTGTTAATAATAAACATTTATCGAGTGCCCACCCTGCACTTGGTACTTAATACACACGTGAACTATACATAGCTCTGCAACAAACCTATGAAACCAGTGAACTCTGCATGGGTTAAAATCTTATCAAATGAGTTATGTTATTCCAAGTCCTTTAAATCATTTAACTTCTGAAGAGAACAGTCATTCAGGGTTTTGCCACTTTTTTTTCACCATGCCCCTCTATGAGAAATAAATTCTCCATTGGAGCCCAACACACATGTGTGCACATCCCCCATGTTAAAGATGAGAAGGCTGGAGGTCAGGATGCTAAAACAATATGCCCAAGTTCACTCTGTTGGATTTGAACCCTACTGTGCCTGGGCTCCGGGGCTGAGATCTTTCCTGCGCCCAACCATTGGACCTAGAAGAGACACTGCTACCATGGAGTCAAAAACAAGCCCATAGCATCCAGACCTTTGGGCCCTGCCATGATTATTTTTTAAACTGTGCCCAGATGGTTCCATTGTGCAGCCAAAGTTAAGAACCATCATTTAGACCAAAGTTCTCCAGGTCAGTATGCAGAAACAGCTGGGCAGGGGTCTGACTGTAAATTCCCAGGGCCACACCTTCCCGTTTGTTGGTTCAGGAGGCTGGGAATGTGCGTTCGTCATGGGGGCCTTGAGGACCACCACAAGGCACCACTGAGTTCCCTCTGCCTCCTGAGCTTCCCTTACTATCCTCTCACTGTCTCATTACAGAGCTGCCCCTGCCCCTTAGGCCACAGCCTCTGCACAGGCAGGGCCTCCTCGTGACGTTCTCAGAATGAGTGCAGCACTGGGTGGGGGACACACACGGAATCCCTTCACGCCCAGCACCTGTCACAGGCTGTGTCTTGCTTTCCCAGCTGTTGTGTAAAACTCTCAAGAACAGGGAAGAATACCTCACATTACTTGTCCTACCACCTCCAACGCCATGACATTTATATTGCAGCTACTCTAAATGTATTTTTTATTATGTAACAATCGCCTGTGAGTCTAGGTGATGTTGTAGGGTTAAAGCTTAACTAACACAGGTCGCAGAAACATCCACTTTTGCAGACTAGTCTATGCCATCAATTCTTAAATTGCTCAGAAAGGGCAATTAGGAGGAAGCCAATTTTACTTTTCAGACATATGCAAGTGGGCAGCCAAACAGTGTCACATAGTGACCCTGGGGTAGAGACTACACTGATTTATCTCATTTATCTCAGAGGTGACAAGTCCTGTATATTCTCTCTTCCCCCTCCCCTTCCCCTTCCCCTTCCCCTCCTTCTCCTCCTTCTCCTTCTCCTTCTTCTCTCTCTCTCTCTCTCAGGAAGCACCGCCCAGTTTCAAGGCACAGCTAAAGGACCATCCTCCTGTTATCCAGCCCTTAGGTCATTTAGATCCCATTGGTCCATACCTTTGGAATTAGTAAATTCATGATCCCATTCCAGCAAAGCATAGTGCCTTTAGCCATAATCAGCTTCAGGAAGATTTACACCATTCTCTTGGGTCCTAGGGGACCATATGTCCCAGATATGTTCTGAACAGTCTCAAATAAGCACTGACCTTCCTTTGACCTTTCTCCTTAAAAGAAAGAGATCTGTGTTCCCAGTGCCTGTGGATCACTGGGACACTGCCTCTGACTCAGAGCTTCAAACCAATGAACTCTGCATGTGTTCAAATTTTATCAAATGAGTTACGTTGTTCAGAGTCCTTTAAATTGTTTGACTTCTGAAAAGAACAGCCAGCAATTCAATTTTGCCAATTATTTTCACCATGCCCTTCAATGAGAAATAAATTCTGCACTGAACCCAACACACATGTGCGTGCACACTTGAGTCTCATGAGAAAATATTAAAGCAGAATATTACATGCAGTGCCCCTTGTTATTATCTCCTGCTCAGTTTCATTTTTTAAATAATAGCTACACATAAAATCACTGATTCTCCACCTTGCTTGTCTACTGGGATGATCTGGGAAATGTTAATAATTTTCAATAGTGAGCTCTCACTCCCTGAGATTCTGATTTAATTGGTCTGAAGATGGTGGAAGCAGGGGGGTTTTCTGTCCCCACTCCGAAAAGATTTTAATGAGAAGCCCAGACAGATACCCTGTGCAGTAAGCTCATTCCTCAGCCCACAAATGAGCTACAACTTGCAAATTTGAAACCAGACACCAAGGTATAGCAGACTCTAGTTTCCACAACAGAGCTTTGGCAAGCAGACTGATTTGTGCTAAGGACCTTCCTGGGCACTGGGCATACAACAATGTTGAGTCGCCTTTTCCCTTGAAGGTGACAGTGTCATTTTCAAAACTGGAGCAGACCCGTGTAGACAGCACCCAGGTCAGGAAGCAAACACTGGCAGCACTCAAAAGCCCTAAGGTCTCCTTCTATTCACGAGTCCTACAGCAAACCAAGAACCCAACTCCCAATCACATGGATTCCTTGGTCCTGTTTTTATACTTTACACAAATGGAATTGAACAATTTGTTTGTTGCTTTTACAGCCTTTCCCTTGCTGTCACAAAGTGCTCGATGCTAGGTATTTAATAAAGACAAATAGTTTACTTAGCTCACAGTTGTGGAGGCTGAAAGTCCAAGACCAGGCAGCAGCTTTAGTTTGGCCCTTTTAGCTACATCACATCATGGTGGATGGCATCATGGTAGCAGTGCAAGTGACAGGGAGCAGGCACACGGCAGGACCAAAAGCCAGAGAGTGGGGAGGGGCCCATCCTGCGCTTTTGTAATGATCCTCTCTTGGAGCTAACTGGGGTCCCCTGAGGACATCATAATTCCTCTTGAGGGCAGTGTCTCTGGTGACCCCATCACCTACCTGTTTCTACCTGTTAAAGGTTCTGCCATCTCCCTGTAGGGCCATCCTGGGACCAAGCTTCTGGTGCAGGTGCCCTTGGGGGACACCCATACCATGTCCACACCACAGCCTGCTCTTCTCTTTTTGGCTTCCATAGGTCAACTTTGTATTTATCGGATTTGTCAGTATTATTTGGGATAATTATATTTCATTCATTCTCATCGCTTCCTAGTATCATACATTGTCTAAGTTATTCCACGACTGGTTTATTCCTTCTAATGTAGGTGACATTTGTAGTTGGCAGTTTGGGGCTGTGAGCATGTCTGATAAACATACATATCTAGGTCAGATGCAGATCTAGAAATGAATTTCTAGGCTGTGGGCTCGGCATGTAGAAAACTTTAGCGGTTGCAGCCATTTACACACCAACGGCAAAGTCCATGGGTCCCAGCCGCCCCACATCTTTGTCAACACTTGGTGTTGCCAATCTTCATTTGAGCCATTCCATTGTGTGTGTGTGTGTGTGTGTGCGCATGCATGCGCATGTGAGAACATTTTTTTGAATGAGTGTTTAATGAGATAGGCGAGAAAGTCTTTTCTTTGACATAGACAGCGTTTCTAACTGGTGCATGAACCCCTTCCCCCAGTGGGGAGTGCACAAATGCTCCGCAGTCTCCCAAGGGTCTGTGTCCTGTGCATCACTTATTTTAGTTGTGTGTTTCTCTCCTTCTCCGCCCTGTCCCCTGTCCTTACTCTTGTGCTCTCTGCCTCCCACACCCAGCATGGGGCTGACCTGGCGAGACATGCAGCACCTGACGGTCCTCACCTCCAAAAGGAACCAGCTCCACGATGAGGTCCATCAGTGGCGGCGCAATGGGGTTGGCCTGGAGTTTAATCATCTCTTTGGCTACGGGGTCCTGGATGCCGGCGCCATGGTGAAAATGGCCAAAGACTGGAAGACCGTGCCAGAGAGGTTCCACTGTGTGGGAGGCACCGTGCAGGACCCAGAGTAAGTGGGGACAGAGCCCAGGGATGGCCCCTCTCCATCTCAGGGGTGTGTGCTCCTCTGCCTTGTGTCTGTTAGTCATCTGCGCTTGACCCATCTACACCCGGTCTGAGGCCCATGCTCTCCTCCATTCTCCTTTGGTCTGGGATTCTTTGCCAC
Source organism: Heterocephalus glaber (assembly GCF_053883595.1). Classification (NCBI taxonomy): domain Eukaryota; kingdom Metazoa; phylum Chordata; class Mammalia; order Rodentia; family Bathyergidae; genus Heterocephalus; species Heterocephalus glaber. The sequence goes on along the minus strand of NW_028258330.1, from coordinate 5,736,752 downwards.
TCTCAGAATCAGTCACAGAGACCTGAATTTGAATCCTGCCTTCACCACTGTAGACAAGACTTTTGACCTCTCTGACCCTCTCTTTTAGCAATTTTCGACCTCTGCACCCTGCCCCCTTTAGCAGTAGAAAAGCTACATGGTAATACATGGTAATACAGTGTTTTTATACTCAGTAGATTATTGCATCAGATTACAAGGCATTAGTAAAAAGCTCTAGTGGCAGGTCTAGTGCCCATGGTAATTCCAGAGCAGTGAAATACTTGCAGTGATTGGGTTGAAATATGAAAATCTGGGCTCTTTGATAGCAAAGCTGAGAAAGTGCTGATGTCACTGAGTTGAGGGCTATATTCACATCAAAAGAGGAGTTAAGTTTCTATTATGTGAAGTATGATTGAAAATATGTAAATATGGGCTGCGGATTTAGCTCAGTGGTTCTGCCGCCTGCCTGCCTCACAAGCTCAATGTCCTGAGTTCGATCCCCGGTATCAAAAAAATGAAAGAAAGGAAGGAAGGAAGGAAGGAAGGAAGGAAGGAAGGAAGGAAGGAAGGAAGAGAGAAAGAGAGAAAGAAAATATGTGAATGTTTAAATTTTTTAAATTGTATTACAGCAAAACACACACTGCCGTTAATCCTCCTCAAAATACTCTCCTTCCCTCAAACGCTAATGCCATTGTCCCTGCCACTTTCTAAAGCATCTCTGGAAGCTCTGCTTGCTGAATGTCTTTAGTTGTGCTGTCATGGCTGCCTCAATATCCTGAATTGTTTCAAATGTTTTCCTTTCAAGGCCATTTTGACTTTGGAGAAAAGCCGGAAGCCACACAGTGCCAGCTTGGTAAATAAGGTAGATGAGGACACACCACATTTTTCCAAGCCTTCCTTTGTATTGGATAGCACTCGACAGTAGCATTCACATTGTTTTTTAGCACACCTGGTAAAGACACTAGTGAAATGGGACTTCCAGAACTGCTTCAGAAAGTAGCAAGGATGATGGGATCAGTGCATTCTAAGTGAGGGGAAGGAATTTGAGGGGGATTAGTGGCAATGTGTCTTTTACTGTAATAAATTTTTTTAATTTAAATGTTCATCATACATTATGAACACATATTATGGGATAGAAATATTAAGATGAGGGGTTTTTTCATCTAAATGATTAGACCATTTGAATGACCCAATATGCCCAAGATAAGGCCTTGGGGCTTTCCCTAAAGAGCACTCCCTGAAGATCTCCGGAAAACCTGCCTAGTGAGTGTTCACTGTCCCTCGAATCCCTAACTGCCATGCCAGAGGGTCTGTCACTGTGGGATCCCCGATAAGACAGGAACCTCTGGGTGAATGCTCCATCCTGTCCACAGTAACTAACTTAATTCAAGTCAGTGTGAAAGGGTTTCACTGTTTCCAACACAGAGGAAGCAGAGAGTGTCCTGGCCTGACCCTAGCTGGGCTCTCCACAGAGACAGGCTCTGGCTGGCCCTGTCCCAGGGCCTCTACAAGTACAGACATTTGGACACAGGATAACTATGCTTTGAATGAAGGAGGGATGAAAGTATTCAGCCAGTATCCCTGGGCACAAGAAAGGTATCAAAATGGTGTCCACAGGCACAGCAGGCCAGCCAGGAACTCAGGAAGGAGCCCCCATGGCCAGGGCCAGCAGCTAGCTGCATCCCCTAAGTTCCCTCTGGTCCTCACCCACCCTGCTCCCTTAACTTGTCCTGAGAGGCAGGTGAGTGAGGCCCAGGGCAGATGTGCATAGCAGAGAACTCAGCGGGGACCCAGGGCTGGCTACACTCTGACTCCCTGGAACTACGCGTGCAGGGGGCTGCATAGAGCAACAGACAGCCCACCCGACTGCCACTTTCCATGCCATGCAAGAAGGAGTGCAGAGTGGCAAGTGTCAGGTTTGTGGGTTTCCTTGGCATTTATCTTGCCAGAGAAGGAGTCAATTTGAAAAGCAATTTTCCAAAGAGGCTTTATCAAGGGAGTCAACAAAAGATGCTTGGCTTCGCTCAAGGGGAGCCTCAGAAGCTGCACCCTGCTGCACCTGCCTGTGGAAGGAGCTGAGCTACGAGACCTGTCCTGCTGGCCAGGCTGCAAGGAGCGTCAAGCTCAGGTGCACCCCAATCCTTCTGCAACTCCTTAAGACTGTGGGACTGTGGACTCTAATTCTGAATTTTAAGTGAATTTAGAAATATAGTTTAAGTGATTAAAATATATGATGAATATTTAAATGTTTTCCTATTTATTACAGTAAAAGCCACATTGCCATTAATCACCCTCAAAATACTCCCCTTGAATTGAACACGTTTATCTATTCAGTGGAAAGGCAGACTCATAAAAACATGACAGTGTGTCCTCACCCACTTTATTCACTAGATCTGGCACTGTGCAACTTCTTTCTCTTCTCCAAAGTCAAAATGAGCATAAAAGGTGAATGCTTTGAATGAATTCAGGTCATCGAGGCAGCCACTACAACACTACTAAAGACACTCACCAGAGGACTTCCAGAACTGCTCCAGGAAAGATGGGGAAGGGCATTAGCACGCACAGGGACTGAGGAAAGGGCACCAGTGCCATGTGCCCACCAGACATTGCACTTGGGGTTTCACATGTGATCTTGTTCAACCTCTCAAGATCTCCCACAAAGCCAGTGAGACTTCCAGCTCCTACATAATTTCCCCAAACTCCATGACCCTAAGCACAGAAGCAGAATTCTACCCCAGTGAGGTGTTTTCCCATAGATTGGAGTCCTCCCGTCAACTGCACAGTCTTCAGATGTGATGTGCCTCAAACATGATGTGCCCAGCTTCTCATGTGGGTAGGAGGCCAGCTGAGGAGGAGACTGGAATGGAGAGAGACATGGTAGGGAACGCTTAGGCTGAACCCCCAGGAACTTCAACCCTAGGGCCAAAGACACCCCGCAAAGTTTCAAGGACTGTCTTTCTCTGGAATTCATTAACCCGACTTCAGCTTCTTTTAATGGGAAAACAAGTTGAGGATTCCTAATCTGAAAATCAAAAATGCTCCAAAGTCCAGAATTTTCTGAGCTCCAACAAGATGCCACAGGTAGAGAATTCCACACCTGACTTGTGTGATGAATCCCAGTCAAAACACAGGTGCATTGAACACACTATTCCACATTAGGCTCAGGCTATGGGTATAAGGCACACGCAAAACAAAGGGGTGCTTCATGTTTATTCTCGGATCCAATCCTAAGATGTCTCATTATGTGCATGCAGATATTCCAAAATCCAAAATGCTTCTGGCTCCAAGCATTTCCAATAAGGGATGTTCAACTTGTAATAACAATTATATCGGTGGCAGCATCTGTGTACCAAGGAAGGCAGTGTGAACTCCAGCCCCAAAAGTCAACCCCAAGACAACACTTGTTGAGTTTTTTGAGAGATGATTCCAGGAAACACCAGTGAGGAAAGGGAGATGTGAGACAAGGGAAGAGAGAAAAGGCCAGCAAAGAATCCGTGAATGACCCAGGCACATGCTTTTAATCCCAGCACTCTGGGAGGCTGAGGCAGGAGCCTCATCAAGTTATAGTCCTCCCTAGGCAACAAAACCCTGTCTCAAATTTTTTTTAAAAAAAAGGGGCTCTGGAGGGCCGGGAATTTAGCTCAGTGGTTCTACCGCCTGCCTCGCAAGCACAAGGTCCTGAGTTCGATCCCCGGTACCCAAAGGGGGGGGGGGGGCTCTGAGGATATAGCTCAGTGTGAAGGTCTTGGTTTCAATCCCCAGTACTACAAAGAAAGAAAGAAGGTAGGAAGGGAGGGGTTGGGAAGAAGAGAGAGGGGGATGAAAGGAAGAAAGCAAGGAAGGCAGGAAGGGAGGGCAAGTGCCCCTGTGGACAAGTAGGCTCAGCCCTCCCGGGGACAGAGCGACCCCCCACTGAACGATGCTGTCCACCAGCAGTAGAGGGTTCAGCGCCCGGCTCCCCTGGGCTGTGCTGCACAGAGAAGAAACCTCTGGATGCTGAGGTAACAGATTCAAGGTGACTCTCGGGGGCTTCAGGAGACTGGTAGGGCCCCAAGCTTGCCTGCTACCTCCCTCTTCCGGGGAAGGTACAATCTGCGACTTCCTCCAACTGACACCGCTGGCACAGGAATTAAACCCCATCTGTGTGACAGCCCCAACCCCCTGCTCCTTCTGCTCCTGGAGCTGCCTGCAAAGCCCTGGCATGGTGCCTGCCCCTGCCCTCACCTGTCTCCTCTTCCCTCTGCCTCCAGGAAGATCCCACCCACCGGCAAGCTGGTGTTGACGCTCACCACGGCTGCCTGCGAGGGGAAGGAGAATTTCGTGCGCTACCTCGAGCATGTCCAGGCCGTCATCACAGTCAACGCCACCAGGCGAGGAGACCTGAACATCAACATGACGTCGCCCATGGGCACCAAGTCCATTTTGCTGAGCCGGCGTCCTCGGGATGATGACTCCAAGGTGGGCTTCGACAAGTGGCCTTTCATGACCACCCACACGTGGGGGGAGGACGCCCGGGGGACCTGGATGCTGGAGCTGGGCTTCGTGGGCAGCGCACCTCAGAAGGGGGTGCTCAAGGAGTGGACCCTCATGCTGCACGGCACGCAGAGCGCCCCGTACATCGACCAGGTGGTGCGGGATTACCAGTCCAAGCTGGCCATGTCCAAGAAGCAGGAGCTGGAGGAAGAGCTGGATGAAGCCGTGGAGAGGAGCCTGAAGAGCATCCTTGGCAAGAACTAGAGCCACCTCCGCCTCCTCCCACACCCTTCACTCTGTGTCGCCTCCTCCTCCTCACCCCACAGTCCTGGCAGGCACCCAGCAATCACTGTCATCCCACCCAGGCGACTGTCTTCTCTATCAGCAGCTTCGCCCACTGTCCATGATTATTTTCGTTATGATGGAAGCTATCTTTTTTATTCTCTGTCCCAAATATAGTGTTCCCACCAACATCTTCGCCCCATGTGTAACTATTCCTTATTTCTGTCATTTGAGTGTGTGATGTCCCACAAGGAAAGCTGGGACAGCTCCCCTCTCCCTGGTATTTTTCATATCTGAGTAAAGAATGCATGAAGAAAAGTCACATTCAGGGACCCCAAGAACATTTGTCTGGTCTCATCTGAGGAGTCACAAGAAAATCACAGCTGGTGGGGATGGCTCATTCTGCAGCCACTGAAGCACAGGGAGAGCTGTAAACCCTTTCTTCAAAGAGGGTGGGAATTTAGAAAGATTTGTCAGGGACAGAGGTTACATTGACATCATGAGAAAGGTGCCGTCCATAGAGAGCCTTAATCACCGAACTGGGAAAAGAGATTCAAAAGCGTGAATGTTGGAAATTTTTTCACCACCGCCACGATCGTAATTCATCAACTCAGCAGGCAGCTGACAAGGACCTCAGTGGCGTGGCTGTCTGTCGCCAACTGCAGCTCTGAGTGATGGCAAAATCTGCCAGTGCAGCCCCAAACCCCCCCCATTTAAATAGAGTCCACCCCCGCACTCTTGCCAGTTTGGGGGGCTCCTCCCAAAACTGTCCAAAAGAAAAAATTAAGGTAGGTCTGGTGACACATCTGGATGAGTACTTTGCTAGCTTTTAAAATGGAAATGTTCCTTCTCCTACATCACTCTGAGACTTCTTGATCTGATGTGATAAGATGAGTTTTGTTTTGTTTTGTTGTTTTGTTTTTTTTGACAGCTTTACACACATCTAGTTGGGCTCTGATCTCCCAAAAACATCACTGGAGGGAAATGTAGTCCCTCACGGGGTGATGATTTCTGTGTGGGAGACGCGGTCTCTGTTCTGCAATGGGCCAGGAAGGGTGAGCAGCACCTTTGGAGATGAGACCTTCAGTGTCCCACGAGGGCTTTGCCATGTCACCCCAAGGAGCCAGGGGCCAGGAGGAAGCAGGAGGCCTCCAGCAAAGCACACAGTTGCCATGTTGGCAATTTAGAGATCCATGAGAACATCTAACACACAACTCAGTCATTAGGGTTGCCAATCCCAAACACACCATTTCATTACCAAACAGATATCACCAAAGTGGCCTATGGTCACTGCGTTCCTTCCTGAAGATTGGCCTCTTGCAGCCGATCCCAGAACCTGGCCATTCCCACAAAATGATTCTTTCTCAGCCACTCCTGGCCCCATCCCTCCCGCCCAGCCTGAGTCCCTTCACTAAAGCCAGCAACTTGGGGGTGTTGGGTTCCATCCCCTGACAGTGGCATCCCTGAGAAAGAAAGCTGGAAACCTCACTTTCTTTTCTGCCCCACATTCGCATGAATATCTGTCTTCTCCAATACCTTGTGACTTTCTCCGCATACTGCTTTAAAGTGTAATACAACTTATGATTTTTTAAAAGAAATTTATTACTTGTTGCAAAGGTCTTTTTAAACCAGTTTAGATTTCAAGAAAAAAAAATAATGGAAATCATTGAAAATTCATTTCACATTAATGGTCTGAAAATAAACCAAAGGACATTATGTGTGCATGTATGTACAAGTGCACACAGAAATATATATACATATGTAGACTATACACATGTGTGTATATATGTGTATATATACACTTGTATAAATGTATATACACACATATACCTGAAATGTGTGTATGTGTATTTATTGAAGAAACAGATAGCATATTCATCTCTAAAAGAATATTCAGAGAATATCAAGATTCTGGCTGAAGAAAAAGGTCGGTGGAAATTCAGGTGAAAATGTTCAATTCCCATTATGTCACCTCTGTGATTTTGCAGCTCTCTGTATAAATATTAAATGTCTTATATAAGCAACAAAAATATAAAATAGTTGTCCATATTTTCACAGTTGTGGTATAATTTATGAAATTAGAGAATAACTTATCAGCTTCTTAATAGAAACAGCAAGTTTTGATATGAGTATATAGTATATAAAAATATAATATATAGTCCTATATATAAATATTTGGTCTCTATTTCATTTTTTGCAGCAGTATTAACACTAAACTATGCCCAGCTGGTGATGTTTTTATGATATTCCTGATCCTAATACAAGAGACAGCTATTTATAGCCATTTATTTTAAAAAATGAAAATAAGTGAATAACAATTATTCAAGTTGCCATTGTTACTCCCTGTGACAAAATTTTATAAGTAAATTTTAAAAGATATGTTGTAAATTAGGAGGCACAACAATAAAACTTAACCTTCCAGAAATTATGTGAGATGTACTATATCTATCTTACTTGAAACACTCCATCCATTAAAGGGGCAGATAATAAAAGGTTGCCCAAGAGAGATCCAAAAAGCCTACTTTAGTAAATATGCATTGGAGGCATGATTAGCATATAAATCATACACAGATAATGATTAACAGCAGTATTTTTCATACTCAGGTTACTTCTATGAGTGGATTGTAAAACCAGTTTAGGAAGTTGATACCAGCATTTTTTAAATAGAATATTGTAGGAGGATAGAGCAGAATAGACTAGATTATGTGTATTAAAGATAAGTATTGTTTCATGGAATATTTGTTTCCAGAATGTGTGCATGTGTGTGTGCATGTATGCATGCACATGCATGTGTGTGTGTGTGTGTGTGTGTGTGTGTGTGTGCTGGATCACAATGTAAAATATATTTCTTACTGTGAATCACGGTCAAAAGTCCTTTAGAACTAGGCATGGTGTCTTACACTTGTAGCTCCAGCTACTCTGGAGGCTGAGGCAGAAGGGTTGCAAGTTTGAGGCCAGCCTCAGCAAATTTACCCTGTTTCAAAATAAATTTAAAAGGGCTGTGAATGTAGATCGGTTGTAGAGCACTTGCCTGGCATGCTCAAGGGCCTGGGTTTAACCCCCAGCACTGCAAAACAAAACTAAACAAACTTTTCAGAAACATCATTTTAGAATACATTAGCTAAGCTAGATTAAATTATACTAGTTACAAATAACCTCAAAATTTCAGTGGTTTAATACAACCAAGGCTTATCATTCACACAAATTCTAAGGAGGCTGAAGATGACTCCCCCAGGCCACAGTCTCCAGGCAGGATCCACACTGCTTCCATCCTGTGGTTTGTAATCATAACTGAGGCTGCTCCAGAACCCATAGCAGACTCTCAGCCACTCTTCCACATTCACCCTGAAGGAGACGACAGGTCACATACTGGTCAATGATCTCACTTGAACACAGAATGACTGGGAAATGTCAGATGCCTGATGATACTTGATGAGCACTGATGTCTCTGCCACAAAGTACTGGACAGTGCCTTGAAACATACTCCTAAATTCTGACTGACATGGTATATTAATCACTTGCCTGTTGCTAGGACATAATACCTGACACCCACAACTTAAAGGAGAAGACGTTCCATTTGGCTCATAGTTTGAGGAGATTCAGTCCATGGCCAGCTGGCCCCAAGGCAGGCACATCATGGTGGAAAGGTGTGGTGGACCAAAGCTGCTCAACTCATGGTGTCCTGGAAGCAGCACAGGGGAACAGTGCCAGAGAGGAAGAGGCCAGGGACCAGATATAGACAGAAGGCCATACCTCTATGACCCACCCAGGTACACCCAGAAGTGTGCTTTACTAATCCCCTAGGTGGCTCCCAAGCCAACCATCACACATGGTAATCCCTAGTCATGGATGGTCTGTGAGCACTGCTTCAGACTAGCTGTACCCTACACCATGGGACCACGTGCTAGCACAGAAAAATCCTAGTAGTTCATTGCAAAAACAATTTATAATTTGTTCTCTGATGCAGCATTTGTCAATTTCAGTTATTAAAATCCTAAGATGGCCAGGGATTTAGCTCAGTGGTTTCACCACTTCCTGCACCAACACAAGGACCCGAGTTTGATCCCCAGTACCAAAAAAAAAAAAAAATCCTAAGAAAGCCTCTGACTGAAAACAGATAGTGAAGAGTATAGATAACACCCAAAGTGACACAGACACTTCTGTTCAATACTTAACTTCAGAGATTGATTCCTAAAAAATTAAGCTTTTTAAAAAATATATAAATTTCTTGTGCAGTTATTATTCTATGTCATCATTGTCACTTATAAATTAATGATAGGTTTTTATGGAATCAATATGTTCATTGATTAGAATGATTACATGAAAACCACACAGTATAAAAGACACGTCATAGGGAACAGGGAGATAGATCATTTGCAAATAGGAAGGGGACCAAGACATGGAGGAAGGGGAGGTAAAGGGAATGTAAAAAGAATTAAGATGTGTTATGTACATGTACCAACTCCCCACAATGAATGTAATCATTATGTACTGCAAACATGTACTAATAACAGTTGAGAGACAGGCAGACAGAGGGCAGGGGGGGAGAGAGAGAGAGAGAAAGGAAAGAAGGAAGGAAGGAAGAAATAGAAAGGAGAAGGGAAGGGAAGGGAGAAAGGAAGGGAAGAGAAAGAACCACACAGTAACAATTCTTCAGGACATATATCAAGCACTTTATGTTTAGGGAGACAGAACTGCTGAATTGAAGAAATTCTTGATCTCATAACCAGAATAGGTCTTTAGATGCAAAGAGTCTAGTTTGCTAGAAATTTCTAAAGAGCAAGACACAAAGATTAGGGACAGTGATAGAGGATTAGGTAAGGTAGAAGTTAAAGAGTTCTAAAATCTCTGGGAACTTGATATAATATCAGCACAGAGCATCTCCTGGGCCATGCAGCTGACTTGATTGTAGTCGGCAGGTGGTTTTCTATCTTCAAAGAAAGAATGGGTCACCAGAAAGGGCGGGAGGAAGGAGGCCACTCAGCAGTCTGGGGAGTTTGGAAAGGTGAAGAGTCAGGCGGTGAAAGCTGGCAGACAGAGGCAGAGTTTGGAACTCCAGTTCCTAAAGAGGAAAAGTCTGTCAAGGACAGAGACATGTTCAAGGTAAACCAGCCCCAACAGGATGCACCACCCCTGCAGGGGTCCAGGCTGAGCCCACCCACAGCCTCCAGAGAACACTAACACCAGCCTAAGTGATACACGCACCACAGTCTACAGAAGGGGGCACCCTCCACCTTTACACTGCAAATTTTTAAAATTAATTTTATTGGTACATTTTAGGTTATAATATAATGACATTCATTATTGGAAATTTGCACCTTTACATAATCTCTCTTGGTTCTTTTTCCCCATTCCCTTGTCCTCCCTTCAACCCCTCCATCCCTCCCTATTTTGAGAAAATGAAAAAATTAATACACTGCAAATTAATCAACCAGTACTTGGTTTTTTCCACTAGTCTCTTGTGCAGTTCATTGAACCTCTTCCTTGTGTTCCAAAAACTCTGATGAGATTTGGGTTCAAATTGGATTTATACGGAACCAAGAATCAAAGTCTCACCTGGAGTCAATTCTCTGAGCCAATGTGCCAGCTCTGTTTTTCTCTTAGAACTCAGAAAAGAGTCATTCTGAAAGTGTGGATAGAAAACTGAGTAGAGGGCAGGGATTTTAGCTCAGTGGTTCTGCTGCCTGCTTCGCAAGCACAAGGACCTGAGTTCGATCCCTGGTACCAAAAAAAAAAAAAAAAGAAAGAAAGAACTGAGTAGAAAATGCACTGAGCCCAGAGATGACGATTCCATGCTGCTGAGTTCCCAGTCCTCAATCCTGCGTAATCTGGGTTACAGCCAGGAAGGAAGGCGTTAGAAATCTCAGTTCAGAATTTCCAATGTCGGAATAGCCCAGGGAGGCTGCCATGTCCTTGTCCAATGTCAACTGTCACCGATTTCCACCAAGGATCTTCAGTGCCATCTCCCCTCCCTGACCTAGTGAGTCACAACTCATACTGTCCCAAAGACATCCCCATGGGGACATCCCCTGGACTAGTCCAAGCTGGAGCTGAAAACATACTTTTTCCTCTACTGGTCTCATGCCGTAATGCTGACTGGCCACAGGTGACCAGAAAGCCACCTGGTAAACTCCTGGTTCAAGCATGAGGCTGAAAGTGTAGTGTAACTATCAAGGGCCCACACACAGTGGAGTTATTGATCAGGGAATAAATCTCCTTTTTTGAATAAAACCTGTCAGTGTGGCTTTTTGTGCATTTATCCAAGCTTGAGAAAATGGAGCCAAGAATTTGTACTCATTAAAGTATCTGAACAACAACGTGCTTTGTCATGAAGATGCCAAGTAACGTAAGAGTTTGAGGTGACTTCATGCACCAGCATGTCCCAACCACAAACCTATGACAGGGAATTAATTTCAGGATGGCCATGATTGGAATGGTTGCTTGAAGCTCTTTCCGTGAAGGTTCCAACTCAAGGACAGAACTGAATGTCATTTCCCAATGGGAGAGAGGGAGGAAGTCATCAAGAACGCCAAGTAAGATATGCCTTCCAGTGTGCAAACTGGATTTCGTAGCAGACCCCATTGGTGCATCAGGGAGTCAGCAAACTGCAGCCCCTGGGCCAGATCCAGCACAGCCTGGTTTTATGAATACAGCTGTTTTGGAAACAGCCACACCCGCATGCTACTGCACTGGCAGAGCCACATTCTGACAGCAAAGTCTAGGAGCTAGGACAGGGACTGTGGATCCTTCAAGAAAAAAGTTCCCATGCTCTGCCCTATATCTTGTTGGCCCACCCAGTTTTCAAGTGAAGGTTTCATTCCTGCCAAAGGCCAGCTGCTCTGTCTCTGCCAGTGGCCACTGTGCTGGTGCAGAGATGCACCAGGCCTACTGTGTGGCAGGCGGGGGAGCAGGACATCAAAGTAGCTGAATAATAATGCCCTTTGTCATAAGGTGCCAAGGGCCATATGAGTTCTGAGGTGCCACCTTCCATGGGGGATGGATGGGAGCTGGAGAAGAGAGATCTTAGCTTCCTCATCTTTGGTTGGGATAATGTGAAGATGTTCTACTAAGCCTCTTCAAAGGTAAAGGGGATGGAGCCCCAACTGCCCACTATGGTGGCCTGCTCATTCATGCACCCTGTGTCAACACATGCCTCTCTGTCTCATGCTCCAGTCCTCTACAGTCAGGAGACAGAAACCACAACAGTGACCCTAATAGAATCAAAAATAATAAAGCACCATAAATTGAGTATAAAGATCAGTTACCTGTGTGTTAGTCAGCTTTCTGTTGTGGTAACAAAGTATCTGTGGTAACAACTTAAAGAGAAAAGGTTTGGCTCATGGTTTCAGAGGTTTAAGTCCATGGTCAGCTAGCTCCATTGCTTTTAGGCTTATGGCAAAGCAGAACAGCATGGAGGAAAGGCAAGGAGGAGGAAAGCTGCTCACCTCATGGCATTCCAAGAAACAGAGAGAGAGAGCCAGAGAGGAAAGGGCTGGGGACCAGGTACAGTCTTCACAGTCACACCCCCACGATCCCTTCCCTCATCCCAGTTCCCATCACCTCCCAATAAAGCCATCAAAGTATGGCCGCATCAGCTGGGCCTGGTGGCACACACCTGTATCCCAGCACTCAGGAAGCTGAGGCAGGAGAATCACTGTGAGTTTGAGGCCAGCCTAGACTACCCAGTGAGTTCAAGGCCAGCCTGATCTACATAGCAAAACCCTATCACAAAAAATAAAACAAAACAAAACAAAAAAAGGTATGATTGAGGCAGAGCCCTCAAGATCAAATCACTTCCCCAAAAGCCTCAGCCTTTAGCGTGAGTTTTGGAGGGAATTTCTAATCCAAACCAGAGCACTTAGTTGATTCAAAGACAAAAGGGAACACATGTATTTCATGGACCAGAGAGTCTAAGGCAGTGGAAGCTGGGGAATCACAAGGAAGCTGCCCCATGTAAGGAAGAGGCAGGCAGTATGCCTCCAGTTTAGGGTGATCCCATGGCTACGGGGCCTATGTCACCCACAACACAAGGGTGCCACAAAAGCACACCCATCAGGACATGAAAGCTGGTAGGCTGTGCCTGGGCAGGTGAAGCCAGAAGAGACTCTGGTGGAGTCCACACTGATCCTGACAACCCACTGGCCATTTGAGCTGGACCCAGGGCTCTGGGGGCAAAGGCAGCTGGTTCTCGTGAAGTTCCCCTCTCTATCTAGAACATGAGCCTGGTTGGTTTGACCTGGTAAAAGCAACAGTTGGAAGTCTTGGGGCTGACCTGACCCCAGGCAGAGAGAATGAGAAAGCACAGTGTCTGGGCTGGACTGGGCAGGGACCCCTGGTGCTCCTAGGCCTCTCCGGACCATAGGAATTCAGGAAGCAGCCATTTGCTCCCAAAGGGGAGAGGGTGGAATAACAAGGTATGATGGAAAAATACAGTACATGTTTAGATAATTATTGCAGTAAAAGTCACATTGCCATTAACCCGCCCCCCCCCCAAAGAACTCATCCTCACTTCAAACACATTTGTCCCATTACCACTTTCTGGAGAAGTTCTGCAAGTCCTCTTTCCTGAATGTCTTTAGCTGCACTGTTCTGGCTTCCTCCATGTCCTGAATTGATTCAAAACACTGACTTGCATGACCATTTTGACTTTGGGAAAGAGCCAGAAGTCGCACGGTACCAGATTTGGTGAGCAAGGTGGATGAGGACACCATCATGTTTTTACAAGCCTGCCTTTCCATTGCATGGCCCTTGGCAGCAGCATTCACCATGTTTTTAATCATATCTCAAAAAGATACTCAGGAATGAGAATTTCCAGAACTGTTTCAGAAAGTGGCAAGGACATTGGGATGAATGTTGGAAGCAAGAGACATTTCTTTGAGGGGGACTGATGGCAATGTTTCATTTAATGTAATAACTTTTAAATTACAATTCACTGTATTTTTTGATCAGCCTGTGTCATGCCATTGGAGGCCCAAAAAGGAGGCCCATGGAGCTGAGACCGGGCCTCTGAGCAGGGTGTCAAGAAGCCAGTGTGGAACCTCCATGGCCACCTCCATTTGCATTCTGCAAATGCAAAGAATGGAAACTGGACTCCACTGCTGCCCCAAAAAGGGGTGGGGAGGAGCTGCTCCCCTCTGTTCAGGCTGCTGGAACAGAAAGTTAGTGATTGTAAGGAACAGAAACTGATTTCCCACAGGAAACAGGATGCCCAAGATGACAACAAGGACAGCTTTGGTCCCTGGTGAGGGCCCAGGTCCTGGCTCAGGAGCCTCTATTATAGGAGAATTAACCCTGTCCAGGAGGACCCCTCCCCATGACACCTCACCTCCCAAGGGCCCCGAATCCTAGTGCCCTGGGAGTGGGGGTCTCAGCATATGAATCTGGGGTGACATTCAGACTACAGCAAAAGCATCACCAGGGTGATGTGGACAGGAACAAAGAGCAAAGGGAAGTGAGCAGGCCCCTCCCCTCCTGCAGCCACCCTGGGAGCAGCCAGCAAGTTAGGGACAAGGCCCAGGCTGCAGAGTCCCAGCCCCAAACCTCCAGAGGAGACTGGCAGGTTTGGAGCGCGATAGGATACAAGGCAGCAACAAGCAGGTGGCCTCAAGGGACACATCCTGCAGAGGGCCAGCCTAGCATGATGGGTTTTGGTTTCAATGCACCTGGATCTCACATTTCAAGGTAAGGGCACCTGACTGGGTCTGACTAACGTGGCTCTGATCACCTCCCCAGCCTGAGGCCTGAGGAAGGCAGGTGTCTTGTGTGGCAATGTGATCAGGGCTGTATCCAGGGAGGGACGCTGCTCAATACCAACTCAGAGCTGCCCAAGGAAGAGCCCAGGAAGCTGGGCAGGGAACGCAACAGAGGCCAAGCAGCTGTGTTCGGTTGGGTCCCCAGAAGCTGACTGTGAGACAGCAGTCAAGGGCAAGTGGTTTTGTTGAAAGGAAGCTTTGTGCAGTGGAGCAGAACGTGAGACAGCAAAGAGAGGAGCCCCCATGGGGCACAGGGATAACCGGGTTTCTTTGTGGGCATCGGGGTTCAAACCCCTGGTGAACTCTCACAAAGTGTGCTGATGCTGCCCCTGCGTCCTCCAACAAAGGGCATGAGAGCTACATATTTGCCACCAGAACCTGGCCTGGCTTGGCTGAGGGCACCCGAGAAGCTTGAACTCCCCAGACGCCCCACATACCCAGGGTGTGCAGCAGGCAGTCTCCGGGGCCATAGGAAGCCCAGCACCTGCAGAAGCCTGGAGCATGCACAGGAACACAGCAGGCAATGGGGCTTCCATGCCCCACCTCCCACTTGACCTCACCCCCTCCCACAGTCCCACTCCAGTATCCTTCACTCCTCCCCTTGAACAGGCCACATCCATTCTGCTCTAGGCCCTTTGCACTTTCGGTTTTCTCTGCCCTCAGATCTGCTCAGGAGGCCCCGTGTCATCATCCAGACACTCATCACATCCTCCACAGGGTCCTCGCTGGGCCCCCCAGCCCAAGCAGACTTGGTCACTATTTGTCACCCTCTTTGCTTTTCCTCATCGTATCATCTTTAGCTAATTTCCTCACTTCATTTTCTGCTAGCTTCTGTTTTCTTCCTCCCCCACCAGAATGTCAGGTCTTTGTGTGCAGGGCCACATCTGATTGTCCCTGCTGTCTCTTCAGTGCCCAGCACTGTGCCTGGCTTACAACACACTTCTAGTCCATTTGTCTTTGTTGGTTGAGTACAATAGAAAAAGGACCTTTTATTCCAAAACAGATACCCAGCCTCTTTAAATAAGAACAGTAACTGAACACATAGTCCAAAAACTAAAAAGACCAAATGGGGGAAAACGTGTGCAGCCCTGTTGATGTTTAATAGCATGGACATGCCAGCCCAAATCTCTTGCATCCTGGGCTCCCACAGATGGTGTCCACCATTCTTGCTTATGCTTTTAAGTTATATTTCAAACTGTGGGATGGAGTGAGTTCTCCATTCATCTTTTAGAAAGAACAATAGGAGTATATTTCTTTCTTGAAATCAAAACCTCAAAGGAATTCAGAACAAGACTGTGTAAAGCCTTAAGTAGAAAGGACAGGTGACTTCATTTAGCATTCTGCTATTCATAACGAAGAAACCACAGTGGCTTTTTTTTTTTAACCCAATGCAATAAACTACTTTCGCACATGGAGGTGGCATCCCCAGTGCCTTCTCCAGCACCTCCAGGAAGCAATGGTTTTTTAATTCGTGTAAGGTAAAACTGGCTTTTGACTGTCAGTAGGAAAATGGATGCTCACGAGCAACAAGTTTTGCAGGCTGGGCATGGAGCTCCTGTAGGGTTCCTACCTAACAGGTGCAAGGCCCTGGTCTCCAGCCCCTGCACACACACAAAAAATCTTTCTAAAGATTTTGGTTTTGTATCAGTTCTGTTTCCTAGGACATAAAACAGTAAGTACTTGAGGCATACAGAAGAGCTTGGATGCCCCCGTGTGACAGGGCTGCTCTGCTGATTGAAATCATTACTAAATCTGAGAAACGTCCCAAACACAGTCTAGCACACAGCAGGTGCTCAAAGAATGCTCATCAGACCAATCCACTCACTTCTAACCCAGGAACTTACGCAGCGACATTCAAGTTTGCTTCTGGAAACCGGCCTGGGATTGCAGGGTCCAAGTGAGAAAACTGTGAGGCTCGCACCCAACAGCACCCAGGTGCCTACTCAGGGTCAGAGGGCCCTGTGCCCTGCCTGCCTCGTTCCTCTGGACCTTGCCCCTTCCACACATTTCCAGAACGTGAGGGCCTTGCTGGTACCCTAAGATGCCTCCCACTCGTGACAGCACTGGTGGCTCCACAGCTGAACCCCATGCCGTCACCCCGCCCAGCACAGACTGACTCTGAGGCATGTGCTCCCCGGTCCTCCCAGTGAACCAATTTGGTCCCATGCTTCTCCTTGCTGTTCCACAGGAACTCCTGGCATTTGACCCTGTGCAACAGAACCAGCTTCCAGGGGAGCCCAAGCTGAGCTGCACAGACTCCTGTGGAAATGGAATGAAAGGGGCCCAAGGTCATCAATGAGCATCTTTCCATGTGAAACCCAGATGCCTCGAGACGGAATGTGTCTGTACGTGCACATGAAGAAGTGTGTGAGGACAGGCTGGTGGCCACGCGACCAAGCACCCTTGTCCTGAGCGTGGTGGCAACCCCTGCTTTCCCACAGCCCCAAGGGATGACACAAGGCACAGGGTGCAAGCAAAGAAAACATTTTAGTGCAGGTTCTCCGATAACACCAGTGAGTCATCTATAGTCAAACCCACACAGGAACTACACTGCTACCATCTGCCCTAAGACAGCAAAGCATTTCCCTACAGCGGCCCACCGACTCCTCCTCCACTGAGCCCAGCCATCCTACGTGCCCTTCTCTCCCAGTTTCTTATTCACCTTTGTCTTCCCGGTCATGGTCTCCACGACCAGAGGTCTCCTCGTATGTCTCGATGCTCTCCATTGAAATCTGCTCAATGGATTCCACCATTTCTACCTTCTTGAAAGCCATAGGCCTGGGAAGGCCCCTTTCTGGCTGGCCACTGCTCTTACTCTCCTCTCCATCCTGAGCGGACCCAGGCCCTGGAGGCTGGGGTGTAGATGGTTCCTCTGGACCGGGTATGGCCACAGGACAGGGTCTCCTGGGGCTCTCCTCTTCCTTCTGGCCCTGGTCCTTCACCCCAGGGTCTTTCGGTTCCTGGGCTTTTATCTCTTCCCCCTTGTCTGCAGACTGCTGGTTTCCTGTGTGCTCCCCCTCTCCCCGCTGGGGACCCCCTGGTCCATTCTCCAAAGGTGGCATGGGCTGCTCAGGACAGGGCTCCACGCGCCCATTACCATACACAGAGCCTTCCTCAATGGAAATCACTACCCCACCTCCAGTGGGGATGGAGGAGGAGCAGAACCCAGGGTCCACATAGCTGGCCTCCCCCGTGACCAGCACGCGACGCCCTTTGGTGTAGAGGTCGGCGGGGGGCTCCGGTGCTGGTTCTCTGTGGATTCTCACTCTTTCCTTGACCTTCTTGCACAGTTTCCCGAGGGCTTTGCTGATCTGCCCCCCGTCTGGCACATCTTCCAGACCCCTTCCCTGGACTGAGGAGCTTGCTTCTCCACCCCCCAATTCACACCTGAATTCAGCCTCCTCTTTAGCTGCCCCCTGTCCTGGCTTTGGGTCTTCCGGATCTTTTACCGGGGGGTCTTCCAGAATTTTATCTGCTTTATCCTGAGCTATGATCTCCTTCTTCCATGGAACGTTCTTGGGGAGGCCTTTTTGCCTTGGTTTAGCTGCTGTGATGTCTTGCAAGGTCCTGGCGAGATCTAACAAGAAAACAAAAACACAGGCGGTAACTCCAGTATCATTGTCAATGAAAGGGAATGAAAATGTATTTGTTCAAAACTATGCTGATGGCTCTGGAAGCAAATGTTTCGTCCCAGGGTGGGACATCAGAACCCAGGGCAAACCCAGGATAGGGGGACTTCGGCTCCACAGCCCAGCTGAGACCCCAGCGCTGCCACCAGCCACAAAATTCTGACAAGTCCCTCCGTCCCTCTGAGCTTCTGCAAAGGATAGGAAAGAGCTGCTCACTCCGACACCCTGGAACAATTATCAGAGATGCACAGTCCTACTGCAGGACCTAGGTAGGAGCAACACTCCTGTGCCCTGCTGAGCCCATAGAGGGCATCTGGATCCACAACCTGAACCCAGGAAGCCACTCCACAAAGTCCTTCGTCTCTCTGACTCCTCAAAGAAGGGACGGCAGAGCTGCCCAGGCCTCTGACACGTTCAGATGACAGCAGGCTTGGGGATGGAACCCAGCATAGTGTGGCTCCCTCATGCATCTTTATCCCAACAACCCAAACAGACAAGGCCCCAGCTTGTCAGCATCCCTTCCTCCTGGGCCAACAGGAGAAGCAATGCCACTGATTCAGAAGCGACAGGAACCCCCTGTCCCCATGCACTTATGGATCCTCTCATACTCCTAGCTGAAAGGAAAAACTAGAAAATGAAGAAAACATGCAAAAATGTTACCCTGCCTCATTTCTGAGGCTTTCTAGCACCTCTCACACAGTGAGAAGCTTTTCATCCTAAAAGTCCTTTCCATCCCTTCCCACCAGCTTAGAGCTAAAGTGTCCCCCAAGAGTCTCATGTGCTTGGAAGGTGATTGGATCACGGGTGCACTACACTCATCATTCCTCCATGGACAAGTTTGTGGCTAACTGTGCTGTTAGGAGGTGGGGCCTGGTTGGAGGTGGTCCCTGGGGGCTGACCTGGAAGGGTGTGTTCCTGTCCCAGCTTCCTGGTGGCCATGGGTTGAGCACCTTTTCCTCTGCCAGGCCCTTCTACTACACCATTTCTGCATTGGAGTCAGCCCACCACAGACTGAACCCACTGAGTCTGTGAGCCAAAATAAGCCTCTCTTCCTTTAATCTGTGGGTGTCAGGTGTTTTGTCCTAGCAATGGGAAATTCATCCACCCCAGGACTAAGACAAGCAGAGTACAAACCCTTGGCGTGGGCTGACCCACCATGGGGCAAGCCGGGGAAGCCCAAAAGGGCAGCAACAGTCAGAAAGCCAGAAAGGGGAAGAGGCTACAGGAAGGGACATGTCAGAGGACAGCTGGTCTCAGAGGAGGATCTCACAGGGCCAGGCTTGGAATTCAGGGCCTCTGCAGAAGGAAAATGCAGGGTCCCTTGCACCAAGCTCATTTGGGGATAGCGACAGCAGAGCACCAAGCCATGCCTGGTCCCTGTGGGCTGCTCCCCCATGGAGTGCCCTGGGTGTGTGGCAGCAGAGCACTGTCCTTCCAGCCACATTCTGACTCAGAGCCCATTGGCACACACCCCTGAGTTATCCAGGAAACAGGGATTAAGGGCCCTATAAGATCCAGCAATCCCACTGTAAGTACTGACCCCAAAGACCCGGAATCAGTGTGTTGAAGAGACAGACATGACAGCCAAAATGGGATCAATCCCAGAGCTCAGTGGCTGATGAGCAGATAAAGAAGTGGTGTACACACACAGAGAAGAGAACCAGTCAGCCTCTACAAGAAGGAAACACTGTTACGTGACACACGGGGATGGAATCGCACAACATCAGCTAAGTGAGTAAGCTAGGCATGGAAAGACCAAGGTCACAGGATCCCACGGCAGAATCTCAAATAGTCTCACCACAAAAGACGTTAAGTGGGCCAGGGATTTAGCTCAGTGGTTCTGGCACCTGTCTCGCAAGTGCAAGGTCCCAAGTTCGATCCCTGGTACCAAAAAAAAAAAAAAAAAACAAGACATTCTGGGCCGGGGATTTAGCTCAGTGGTTTCGCCGCCTGCTGCGCAAGCGCAAGGACCTGAGTTTGATCCCCAGTACCAAAAAAAAAGACGTTAAGTGTCTGCAGAGAGGAATATGGTAAATAGCTCGATTTAATTGCTCCACCTTGATTGTAGATCACAACATCACTTTGTGACCCATAGATTTCTGCAATCATAAATTACCAACTTATAATAAAAATAAATAGTAAAAAAAAAAAGCCCTGTGAGCATCAACATTACCACCTTCTCTTTTCTCCTAAAACACTGCACTTGTCCAGATCTGGGAGGCTGAGATGTGAGACATCTCACGGCAGGGTAAACCATTCCAAAAAGACCAGACGCCAAAGGTAGAGCCACATTTTCCAATCAGGCTGTCTCAGCTCACTTTTTTGTGTTTGTTTGTTTGTTTGTTTGTTTGGAAACAAGATCTCACTATGTTACTCAGATCATCTCTATACTCCTAAGTTCAAGTGACCCTCCTGCCTCAGCTTCCCAAGTACCTGGGCTATAGAGAGGCACCACTGCACCCAGCTTCTGCAAAAATGAATTCATTTAATAAGGGGGGAGAATACAATCCAGTGCCCCCTCCTGCCACAGTGAAGAAGCAGGAGGCAAAAATGGAATCTTATCTCTTACCCATTACACAGCTCGTGTCCGAGGATGGCATCCCCAAGGTGGGCTGTTCCCCCACCCATCTTCCTCCTTAGAAACTTTTCAGCTTGGTCATTTATCTCCCAGCGAGGGGAGGAAGGGACCTGCCCAAAAGGCATTTGATTTCCAGATAGGTTGGAAGGCGCAGGAATGAGACCCACTTTTCGCATTTTTGTTTTCCAAGAAGAAACAAGCAGCGTCAGGGCTGGGGAGTATTACCTTTCCCACCTGATCCCAGGCTGAGAGGAGTCCTGTGGCTCGGGGTGAACAGGATGACCGGAGTCTCGATGAAGGCGGAGCTCAGCCTGGTGTAAAGAAGCAGAGGGTGGCACCATCTTTAAGTCACCATCAGGGTCAGGGCACGAGCACCGCTCCCTGACCCCGATCAAAACTGATCAGAGTGCTCGTGAGTGGCAGATGGCTGTGAGCTGATAAGCACGTATGCATTAACACACTGGAATAGGACATAAATAGTCATTCCTCTGAACTCAAGTCCTGTCCTGCAGAACAGCTATGGGAACACTGCATAAGACTAATAATCTAAAGGGTCACTTCTCTGTGAGACGGTGGTTTTCTGATTTTTTTTTGTCATTTTTGCTTTTAATTAAAGAGCAGCCAACCCAAGCTGAAGTATTTAGGTCCAAGAAGATATGGTAGCTCCAACTTGTTTTTAAAAAATAATATAAGTCAGAGAGAGAGAGAGAGAGAGAAGAAAATGTTAAAGCAATTGAAATTAAATGTACACAAGTGGGGAATCTCAGTAGAGTATTCAGGGCTTCCTCCTCCCGTTCTTGCAACATTTCTTTCCATTTGAAACTACTGAAATCAGAAGTTAGGAACACACCCACCCAGGAGAACCTCGTTAATTTTAGGCATGCCCTGCTCCCAAAAAAAATTTTTCACAAGGACATTTAAATGCAGTTCAAGACTTGATTTCATTAATGTGTTCATAAAGCTCTTGCAGAGGCATAAGTCTAACAGGGAACTGTGCAAAACACACTGACTGTAAATACAGAAAGGAAAAGGAAGCCCTGCTCTCCCCACTGCACACTCCCATACAGAGGACGGGGCCAAAGGGAAGAGAGGGCCATTTGGGGTTTCTACAGGGAAGGGGCTGCTTTTAATTCAAACCCTGAAAATCAGGGGCTGGTGAACTGGAGGAGCACAACCCAATACCTCACCTGTTCTCTGGATATGGATGTCAACATCAGCACGGGGCAGGGAATTTCCCAGTCTCAAGGAAGCGGGGTCCAAGTCACAGCTCCGTGATGGAGGAGACCAAATGGGGCTGTGACAGCCAGATGGCCCAGCCAGACGGAGACACCAGTCCTGCTGAGCACTACACACGCCTGCTGGACCGTGTGCCCGGGGCCCAGCGAGCACAAGGCAGCCTTCCCACAAAGCCGACTCTGATCACCCTATTTGGGGTCTCAAGCATCTGCCCATCACCCCTTGGCTCCAAATTCACTGTCTCTGTTTCATCCCCTAGAGGTCCATGAGGTCAGGGATTTTGTGTCCCTTCCCCACCACCTCCCTACTGCCCAGAACTGTGCTCGGCACACAGTTGGGATCTGTGGGATGAGAACTGGTGGGGAGGGCGCACAGCGGCACAGACAGCAACCGAACCTGTTGGCTTCAATCTCGATGATGCGCTGATATCGGTCCAGCTCGTTCCTCAGGGTCTGCTGGGCCACTGCCAGCTGCCGGCAGTCGTATGAAGTCCTCTCCAGCGTCCGCTCAGCCTCCTCGATCTCCCTCCGCAGGCTCTCAATCTGCTCATTGTACAGCTGGATCTTGTCATTGTAACACTCGTGGGCATTTTTCATTGCCTGCTCCAGGGCCAAGGTCTGTGGGCACAGACATGCTGGAAGGAACCCACCCTGCCCTCACTCGGGACTCACACTGGCCGCAGGCTCTGCCTCAGAGTGTGAACTTCTCTTTGATCCCTCATTTGTTTCTCTTCCAGGGACAGATTAGCAGCGATTGATTTTGGAATATGCACCAAAGTGGAGCATGAAAACCTGTATAATATATGTTTAATCCAAATAAAGTCCATTTTCCACACTTAATGACAGCATTGATCTGGCAGCCAAAGCAATACATGAAAAGAACACATGCTAAAGAGGTAAAATGCTAACTTCACTGAAATAATTAAGAGGACAATGCTTCCGTGTTCTTATTTAGCCACTGGGGTGCTTTAATTTTCTCCTGAGTTTGGATCAGCAGAATTACATTTATGTAGCTAAAATGTGTATGTGAGCATGTTATATATGATACAGTGTTAGACGCCTAGGATTCATGAAGCCCCGCGTCCAACCTCCTGGCCCAATAAAATTATAACAATAATATTAAGGAAGTGCTATTTTCATATTAATAAAGAGCAAGTAAAAACTAAGGTAGGAAAATAGGAGCTGGTTTTCTACTCCCTTTAGGAGTTTCTAGCCATGCTAAGGACCCCAAAATGCCCTGTTAACAAGCTTACTGACTGTGGTTGTGATACTTTTACAATCTCATTCTCAAGTAGGAAAGAATTACAGAGGCATGTCTTCAAACAAAATGAAACAAGCAAAAAGTACCACTTCTACCTGGAGCAGCTGCAACACACAAGACCCACCCACGGGTGGTAAGACCTGGATTCTGACTCGGGGCCTGGGGTGAGGCGGTAGAGTCTGCATCTCTAAGGAGCTCTTGCAGACGCTGGCCACCAGTCCTCGATAGCACCTAGACAGGTGTCTGCATGTGCACCACACAGCGCGCCCTACACCAGGTGCCTCCATGTGGGCCCTGGAGGACAATCTCTCCTGTCACAACCTGATCACTGGGCCAGTGACATCCACTAGGTGATGAGTTTGGAAACTTCGCTTGCAAAGGTGCTCAGAAATATAACAGAGGAGGCAGGGGAGTACAGACATGTTGGGAAGGTGTCTGTCCAGCCCATGTCACCCCAACCAGCCAGCCACAGGGAGATCACAGGGGAGTCACAGGGGGACCCTGGCAGCAGTGTGACCTCACCCTCCTGTCCACAGCTTGGAATGGGGGTGGATCAAACTCACATGGCCCACCATATGCTTTCTCTCCTGGGAACTTGGAAAGGGACCTCAAAGGAGCAGGAACTGGGGCAGGTTCTAGACTCACTGGGGCACATGCAACCAAAGTTGCCATCCTCAGTATGGAGATCTAGCCACACAATGTCATACGCTAAGGACACTTCCAAGGTCACGCACTGAAAGTGCAGAACCTCAGACTAATCCTGAGGAAACACAGGGACCCCACATGGAGGGAGTGCGGTCCACACAGAGCTGCTCTGGTCTCTTCAAAAGCATCAGGCTCAGAAATATAGAAAGCCCAAGAACAGTCTCAGACTGGAGAGGACTGAGGCCAGATGCCTGGACATGAGGAGGACCCTGGACCAGAAGAGAGCATTATGGGGCAGCTGGCACCATATGTCACTAGTATGGTGTCACTGCTAATTTCCGGGTCTCCGTCACTGTCCTGTGATTCTAAGATGCTAACATGAGCAGAGGCTGATGCAAAGAATGTGGGAAATCTCAAAGTTGTTTTTGCAACTTTCCAGAAGTCTAAAATTATTTCAAAATAAAAAAGTACTCTTCCTGTTTAGCTGGTTTAATCAGGTTTCTGTTCCTCCAAAACAAAAAAATTCCACTCAACAGTCATCTGTAATGTTGAATACCATGGCACACCTGCCAGCTCCTGGGACAGGGACACATTCTTACCCATACCAGTATTCACATGCTCCGGGACACACTTCCAAGAAGGAAGGGGACTGAAAACCCCCCTCACCTCGGGGGCCCAAATCTCAGAGTGACCTCAGATTCACTGAACTGGGGAGGGGGGTAGATGACATAAGAAGACCTATGTCTCAGGGAACAGGGACATAGGCTCAAGAGACAACTCTCTCACTTTCCTGTAGGTTCGAACTGTTTCAGATGAAAGAGCAATAGAAAAAAACCGCAAAAAGAATCTCTGCCCCCCTTAGGGTATGGATCCCCAGCCCAGAGCTGAGTCGGGGTTTGTGCTGACCAGGTCTAGCTGATGGCTCAACTCACCAAGCTCACAGCAACTTCATTGAAGAGGGGTGTTTTCATTCCCACATTAGAGATGAGGAAACTAAGGCACATAGTGGAGGGACTTGCCCAGCAATCTTGCCACAGCAGGACTCCGACCCAACTGCACAGGGTCTGAGATGCTCCCTGCAAATGCAGGTCCTCCCCACCCCAGCCTTCCCTCTGCTGCAGTGAGCAGGGGCAGCACACCTTCTTATACACACATGCATGTACACAATGCATGTAAACGTGCACACACACAGAGGCACCTGCACACACACTCCAGGGCCCTAGAAAGCCTGGCGTTGACACATGTCCACAGGCATGAACACCAGCTGCTCTCGAGGAAGACACGGGGGACTCAGTGTGACCCACACATAGACCCTCTTCCTTTTCACCAGCAAACCTTTAGACTGTAAGTGGAACAAAGAGTTGTCACAAAGTGAGAAACGGGAGATCAGGAAAGTCACTGAGTGTCTTTCTACCCCATGGAGACAAATCTTTATCTCTCGTGATATGAGGACCCATGATTTAACGGGCAGCATGATTTAACAGGTCAGCCCAGATTCCTGGTAGTGTCCAGGGACCTGAAAGCTGGCTCTGTGGACCTGGACTTCCACCTCCAGATCCATGCAAATGTTCAGAACCTCGGTGGGGCAGAGCTCCTGAAGATGGGAAAGGGGTCAGGGGATGGAGGAGATGGATAGATAGGAGGGAAAAGGGCAGCGATAAGGCTCCAGATGCGTTATGTCTATGTACTAATTCCCCATGGCAAGTGTATTTCTCATGTATCACAAATCCATATTAATAAAAAGGGGGGAAGCTTTTTTCAAAGAAAAAACACAGGATGAGCCCCACTTTCACACATGAAGAGGTGTAAGTCACATCGCCATCAGCATCAGCTGGCTGCTGGAAAATGAGACCCAGAGTCACAGCACAGCAGGGAGGTGGCTCTGTCACAGGGACATCGAGGCATCAAGGCTCAGGGTGTCCAGGGCACATGGAGGGGGTCTTTTTCAGAAACAGGAGGGAAGAAATCATCACTTTCAGAGACTACTCACTGTTAGGCAAAATCTTACCACTAGATGGCGCAAAGGGACTTTTCATGAGAATTGAGACCTGGGCGATTCCCTCCCACTTTGCAATTAATATGTTTTCACTTTCTACCCACAGAAACGCAGTCGGTACAATCTAAGGAGCCCAGATTGACCGACCTTTCTTCTCTGCCTGTCAGAGGTGCCATCCACGTGGTCTTACTGCATCTGTGTTCAGCTAACTTAGATGAGAGAGGTTAAAAGGGGAGCAGCCACACCCCTGGGCTGCCCAGGAAGTGGCACTTGGGGGGGGGGGTGCACTTCTGACAAGTCCCCAGCAGGTGCTGCTGGGCCAGGGATGTCACCGCGGGTGCCACTGCCACAGACACCAGGCGGAACCAGGTGCCGCGCCCTGGGTCCCTCACCCCCACCTGGACTCCAATTAAAGCCCAGGACTCTGCTAGACCCCTGCAATTGAATCCCCGGGGAGACCTGGGAAGCCACCAAACCTCAGCCGTGGACACCAGTGCCGCTGTGCAGGGCACAAGCCTGGGACCCATCAGATGCAAACATTCTGCCCCTACAGCATCACCTGGGAACAGAAAATGCACATTCCCGGGCTCCCCTCAATCCCTCTCATGGACCCAGCCTCAGCAGAGCTTCCCCAAGAGCTAATTAGGGAAAACCTCAGCCCAGGACCTCTGCCTCCTATGTTACACCCAGAGTACTTTACACGGCCCGGGGACTCTGCAGCTGCGACCACAGTGGGTAATCCATTAGCCTTTAAGAAGGGAAATTGTGCTAAGTTAATCCTCATCACACAAGCTCTTAAAAGCAGAGGAAATCAAAGCAGGGCAGGAGGAAGTCAGAGGACAGACACTGTGGATTCTGTGCACTGTGCAGGGATGGACATGGAGAGGCTGGGGCTCAGGAGGGTGCTCCCACTGTGACCGCTCCAGCTAACACCAGGAGAGATGAGGGTTTGCGGGGCTGCAGGCCAGAACTGGGTGCTACCAACAACCCCACCCCGAGCCTCCAGACATGGCCATAGCCACACCCATGCATGGCAGGCCACACCTCTGCTCCAGCTCGTGAGACCCAGACACCCACAGAGCCCACACAGGGCCCAGCTGACAGAGCTGCGGGAGACTGGTGCTACTTCAAGCCCTCAGCTGTGGTGGTCACTGAGGTAGCAAACCTGGGTTTCATGCACCCATCAGTTGGATTCTGACAGAGAATGTATCACCCCCCATATCTCAGGATCCTGACCCAAGACTCAACCAACCTGAGTAGAAAAACATTTTTCTTTTAATTGCATTTGTATTGAATATGTGTAGACATTTTTCTTCCTTCCTTCCTTTTCTTTTTTCTTCTTTTTTTCTTTTTGGCTTTTTTGAGACAGGGTCTCACTATGTACTTCAGGCTGCCCTTGACTCACTGTGCAGCCTACGCTGGCCTCAAACTTTAGGACATCCTCCTGCCTCAGCCTCCCAAGTGCTAGGATTACAGGTGTGTGCCACCACACCCTGGTATTTTTTCTTGTCATTGTTTATTCCCTAAACAACGCAGTAAAACTGTTTATTGAGCAACTATTTACATTGTATTGGGTATGCTAAGTAATCCAGAGGTGATTTCAAGTACACAAGAGGCTGTGCCTAGGCTATGTGCAGGTACAATGCCATTGCATATATGGGAGTTGGGAGCTGCAGAGGTCCTGGAACCAAGCCCCCTGACCACATAAGCACAGACAGCCCCAACTTCCCACAGGTTCCACTGATGATCTTTCCCTTCAGTGTCAGCTGCTCACTTGTCATTCATTTCATGCCTTTAGCAACGCTTCCCTGAGAAGGTGTCCGAACGATGGCACAGGAGAGAAGGGTGAGACCCTGCTTGGACAGAGGATGAGCCCAGGGTCTGCCAGCGAGTCCTCTGCTGGGGACTGGGGTGCCCACCAGTGCACCTTGTACCCTTAGAAACCAGGCTGGTCCTTCATGATGTTTCCTAGATTCGGCCAACACAGACACGGACAGAGAGCAGAAATCTGTTTGCCCTGGAACTAGAACTTTCCATGTCAGGCTGGGCCCTCCATCTTTCTCAGTGTCTAGGGCAGTGGTTTCCAACACCATCTCCCCAGCCACAAGAGTGACACACTGCACAGCACAGGCCATGTGCGTCACAGAAATGCATAGGGGGTGCTGAACAAATGTGCACTTAAATACATACACGTAAGTGTTTAAAACCAAAGCTTCACAAGACAAGCCCTGCCTTTCACCTGTACACACTCTGCTGTTCTTACATTGTTGCAGTTCAGTGGTTTCATCTTTTTTTGTGCCAGTCAGTTCTGCTGAATTCATTTTACAATGAGTTGTAACGACCAGTGTGAGAAACACTGGTCTCAGACCATGACTGGGCCTGTGCCTACTTCCTCAACCACACACGGCACACAGCACGTGCACGCACACGCACACACACACACACACATACTACATATACACCTTACATACACGGCACACACACACCACACATACCTCATACACACAGTAACACACACATGATCCTACATACATTCACACACCACATACACATCCTCCTCCTCTCCTGACCTCTCCTGTCCTCTCCTTTTCTCTCCTCCTCTCCTCCCTCTCCCTCTCTCCCTCAAGACCTCACAGGAAAGCACAGTCACAGTTCTGAGCCACACTCTGTCTCCTCAGAAGACGAGTCTCCATTTCTCCTGCTGTGACCTCAGTTAGTTTGGGGACAGTCCCTAACCTCGGACCCCCAGCTGCTGGGTGGGAGCCACACACAGTGTGCTCAGGGTGGGCAGCAGGACCCAGAGCTCAGGTCCCCAGCACCCACCTAGCACGCTGGAGGGTGTGGCTGCGGTGAAAGACACCACCTCAGCTGAGGCTGAGAGGGGCAGACCGAGTCTCATGGCCTCCACCCCCAGCCCAGTGTGCACCCGTGTCTGCCAGGATTCGGGGCCCAGCCTCTCGGAGGTGCGGCACTGCCCGTACAGGCGGGCAGCTATGTGGTGCTGGGACCGAATGGGGGAGGAAGGGGGCACTGAGCTACAATGGCCTGGCCGAGAAGGAAGCTACCAACAAGGGCTGCTGCAATTCCAAGGAGGCTTTGCCCAGAGGGTGGCCTGGAGCCCAACCTCATGGTGCCTCACAGGAGGCAAACACTGCCCTGACCACTGTATCAGGCTCATGTCACATCCAAAGGAAAACTGACCCCAAGAAGAGACATAGGAAGCAAAATGGTGAGGTGTAAACCTAGGCCAGCCCCTCTATTCTACACACTCTTAACCTGGCACAACAAATCCACCATGGAGAAGTCATGCATCCAGCACCACAGAATGGAGCTTCAGAAGTCAGGATGTCTGCTTCCAATCTTCTGAGACTAGGGCATAAAGGCCACCCCCTCCTTTCCTCCTCCAAGGAAGGGCAGGTGTGGACCTGGGAGGCGGGGCCCAGTGTCCTGTGCACAGAACAGGGAAGGGCAGAGGTGGCCCGGACCACAGCAGTCTGCTCCCTGCTGTAAAGACCCTTACACACCTGCACACAGGAGGCGCAAGAAGCCAAGTGGCCCCTCCTGCTGAGGTGGCTCTGAGGAAAGCCTCTTCCTGTCCACCAAAATACATGACAAACCAATGAACCTGTCCACATGGACCTGAGTGGTCGCTGACACTGAGACAACCTCACCTTTGAAGATAGGGCTACCTTGGACAGCCTCGCCCTTGGTGGGGAGGGAACCCCAGGCAACTCCTGTGACCAGGGAGTCCCCTAACCCGCCTCCATTTGCCCAGGACTCCCCCAGGTTGGACATGAAATGTCCTGCATCCAGGGAACCTCAGTCAGGGAAAGCAGGGCACCTGTCACCTGCTCGGAAGGCCGCTTCTGCAGGACACAGGTGTGTTTGGTGGGTGACAATTCAGAGCTGGGTACCTGCACGCACCTGCAACTCATCAACAAAATGTGTAAAGTACACGTCCCGTGTGGGGCACATACCTGGGCCTGCAGCTCCGCGAGCTGTGCCTGCAGGTGGGACAGCGCCTCCCGGCCCTCCTCCAGCTGGCTCTGCAGTGAGGCCACCTCTCGTTCCGTCAGGAGTTTCTCCTGCAAAAGAAGGCCAAGCTCAGATCACATGGAGGAAACGCCAGAGCAAGAGGGGCCTGTGACAGACGCATGCCTGTGTCCCCCAGGTCATGTGTGGATCTCTGAGCCCAGGGGATGGTATCACAAGGGAGGGCCTCTGGGGGTGATGAGGGCCAACTGTGGTCATGACATTGAGAGGCATGATAGGACTGGAGCCCCGTGAGAAGAGGAAGCAACACCCAGCATGTTCATCACTAGGGATGCAAAATCAGACCACAGTCAGACTCACATACAAAAGCAAAGGCTGACACAGCAAGTGGGATAAGGATGCAGAACAACAGGAAGTCCTGTTCACAGCTGGGGGGCAGTGGGGCGTGTGTGGGTGGGATCTGCCTGTCCCCTGTGAGAACACATGCTGGGCTTCAGTCCCCAATGTACGGTAGAGACGCTGGAAGCTTCACAGGAAGATGGTGTTTCCCAGGAGGGCCCCATGACTGACTCCTGGTGGCTCTGTGAGAAGACAGATCAGAGGAGACATCCATGCCCAGGGCCACCCTGGGCTCTGCCAGCATGAGGGCCACCACCAGATGTGGCCCTTGACCTTGGAACCTCCGGAACCATGAGCCTAAGTAACCTTCCTTTCTCACTTGCCTGGAAGCGTTTTTGGCAGCAGACACCAGGCTGCAGGAAGGCGGTCTGGGAGTTTCCTGTGGAGCACACAGAGGGAACCAACTGTGTCTCCAAGAGAAACCACCTCAAAGGAAGTTAACAGCCTCAAATGTCAAAACAGCTGCTTCACAGCACAAGCAAAGAAGAGGAAACTCCAGACTTGAAGCGACCCAGGCATCTGACCCAGTTCACCCCAACATCAGTGAGGCCCCAGGGTGTGAGGAAAGGGTCCCCCTGCAACCCTAATGCTCACCTCCCTCATCTCACACATGATAGCGGGCCCCTGAGGTGCTGTTTGGATGATCTGCTGCAGGATGCCAATGTAGGTCTGGATTTCCAGAAGATTCTGTGGGACAGGGAGAGCATTCATGTGAGCCCAGGAAAGGTTCTTCAGTATCTCCCCCGACTCCAATCAAGATGGGGATGGGCTGCAACTGATGGGCCCAGCATGTGTCCCCCATGGAGTGGGCACACTACAGGTCCTTTAACCTTCATGAAAACATTGAAGAAGATGGGCAAACTGAGGCATGGCTCATTTTGCCATTTCCCTTCAGCTACCTTGGTGCTGGGCTGCTGTCTTCACAGAGAAAGCAGGAGCACAAGACCTGGAGGGACAATGGACCCCCTCCTGATGCCAGCCCAGGACAGTGTTTCATGAGCGGGTAGCCTTGCTCTGCAGAGCCTGGCAGATTCAGCTATAAAACAGGGTCACCATCTGCAGGTCTTCCGGGTCCCTTTTCCAGCCAATTGCCTGTCCCCAGCTGTGAGTGATGACTGAGAACACAGCCCCCTCCTTGGCCAACCCTGGGCACCTTGTCCAGGAAGCTACATGGCCACCTCATCCCACCCACCCCTGGCAGGACTAATGCAGGGTTCCAGGGATGGGTCCCTGGGCTGGGCTCCCTCCCAATCCTCTCCCTGGCTCTGCTTCTAGGGACCAACCTGAGTCCCCATCTCAGAAGTCGGAGGGTTGCAAGTAGGAGGGGAGGGTGCTTTCGTGCACAGCAGCACACAAGCGCTCAGCACACACAGCACTGGAAGGGAACAGAGCCCTGCAGAGCCCTCATGAGCTTCCAGTGCATTGCCACACGACTCACTGTGGTTTCCCTAGGAGCAGACCCTGCAAGAAGGACCTGAGTGCACTTAGGTGATTTGAGGATGAAGCCAGGAAACGTGGCCGGGGGGGGCGGGGGGAGAAGCAGGGAGGGTGGCCAGTGAGGATGTCACCAACCAGCTGCCAGTGGGCACCTGGAGCTCCATGCTAGGCAGGTCAGAGAAACGGGCAGCCTCTCCCCACAGAGGTGAGAGGGAGCCAGGGTGTTGATGCATGGGATGCCTGAAATAGATGGTGGGTGCTTAAACTTCTTAAAATTTATTACAGTAAAAGACACATTGCCATGAATCCACCTCAAAATCTTCTCCCTCACCTCAAACACTCTTTTCCCATTGTTCTTGCCACTTTCTGAAGCACTTCTGGAAATTTTCTTTCACAAGTGTCTTTACAAGGTATGACTGAAAGTACAGGGCTGGGGATTTAGCTCAGTGGCATCGCACCTACCTCGAAAGCACAAGGTCCTGAGTTCGATCCCTGGTACCAAAAAAAGTACATACAGTGAATGCTGCCACCAGGTGCTGCTAAAAGGAAAGGCAGGCTCATGAAAACACAACACTGTGTCCTCATCCACCTTATTCGCTGGATCTCACACTGTCTGACTTCTGGCTCTTCCCCAAAGTCAAAATGACCAAGAAGAGTAAAACTTCTGGATCAACTGAGGACATCAAGGCAGCCACAACTGAGACTAAAGACACTCATGAAAGAGGACATTCAGAATGGCTTCAGAAAGGACCAAGAAAGGGCCAGGCATGGTGGTGCACTCCTGTAGTCTCAGTACTTGGGAGGCTGAAGCAGGAGGATCACCACAAGTTTCAGGCCAGCCTGGTTACACAGTAAGTTCAAGGCCAGCCTGAACTATATCATGAGACCCTGTCTCAAACAAAAAGTGGCAAGAACAATGAGATAAGTGTGTTCACAGTGAGGAGGAGCATTTGGAGGCGGATTCATGGCAATGTGCCTTTTACTATAATAAATATTTTAAATTTAAACATTCACCATTATTTCCATTACACCTCATATATTGTCATTGTAATTTTACAAAGTGATTTTGATCCCTTAATTAAGCTACAGCATCTACAGCTAGTCTGTGGTATAGACAGTCTATGCTATAGTCCAGTGGTGGCAAACCTATGGCACAAGTGCCACAGCAGGCTGTTTTTGTCTTTGAAAGCTCTAAAAGGTTCACCATCACTGGTACAGTCTAAGTCAAAATATGAATAGTCAACTTTTTTCAGCCCAGAAAATGCATAAGTACAGAACATACAAATATACACACACATATATGTAGTGTTATAGCTCTTAGTTCTGGAAGAACACATTTTTTCAGGAGCTTCCTCTCCTGTCCTGTCCAAGTTCTCTCCAGCTCTCCAGCCTCACAGGCCGGACTCTGGGGGTCTTGCAGTGCTGGAAAAACCGAATCCTGGAGCCATGGAACCGTGGGCGTGCGGCCGACCTCTCTAGGCTGCTTCCTCATCCTCAAATGCAATGCCAGCTTTCCCTTGTGGTACAGAGGTGGAGTCTACTGGGGCACAGACCCAGGATGCCTCCCTCTGCACCATCTCCACACCTCTGAGGGCTCCTCCCAACATCTGGAGCTGCTCCGAGTCCCATGGGGAGGTGCTGGAGAACCTCCGTCCCTGGGAGCTGATAGGAGGAAGTGGACGCACAGATATGAGTTCCCAACATCACGACCCCAACGCACCCCAACTGCCTACTCCTCTCTGTGCCTGGCTCATCCAGTGTTGCCAGTGACCGGCCTGTCCCCTCGGCCCAGCCCCCGTTTGCTCAGAGGAAAAGACGCCAAAGGTAGCCACTCATCTCCAGACATGAGCACCTGGGCTCACAGATTGATCCCAACCTGGGGAAGGGCTGCAGAGGCGGCACAGTTACCTTTTTGTTCCTGTCCTTGGTCACACTGATATCGTCCTGCAGAAACTGGGCCTCGAGCTGTTGGCGCAGGTTATGCAACAAGGCTTCATCAGCTTCCTGCAAGGAGAAACAGTCGTACACTGGGGTCACAGGCACCATGGGAGCGTCAGGTAGAAGTGCAAAGTCAGTCAGGTGTATGAGCACTCGGACCTCCCAGGAAATGCAGATTGCCATTCCGTCGCAGGTCTGTGAGGGGGGTCTGCAACTCTGTGTTCCAGCAAAGAATCAGTTCAGCCACTGGACCTGTTGTAGAACAGCAGTTCTAACAAGGGTGACTGCACACCCACAGGGACATTCGGCAATGTCCAGAGACACTTTTCATTGTCACAGCTTGAATAGTGGGGTGCTTCTCCTAGTATCTAGTGGGTAGAGCCAGGGAGGTAGCTAAA
The DNA here is from genome assembly GCF_053883595.1 of Heterocephalus glaber. Taxonomy (NCBI): domain Eukaryota; kingdom Metazoa; phylum Chordata; class Mammalia; order Rodentia; family Bathyergidae; genus Heterocephalus; species Heterocephalus glaber. The sequence goes on along the minus strand of NW_028258330.1, from coordinate 5,702,757 downwards.
TGTTCTGCAGTCCACAGGACACACACACACGTGCATGCCACAAGCCACAATGAATGCTCTAGCCTAAAATGTCTACAGTCTCTGTGTTGAAACTTTGATCTAGAAACATCTGAGAGTTAGGAAATATCTATAAACCAAGTGACCTTAGCATCTAAGTAACATCTATATTTGTTCCAGGTCTTGCCATCAGTGACTTGAGTTTCTAAGGCTACTCAAAAAAACCATTTCCCCTAGTACTGAAATCCTGTATTTTAATTGTTTTCTCCTAAGATCTGATAGCATTCACCTTGAGACAGAACTTTAAGACAAAATGCATTTTTTAGACTGAGCACTGTCATGAACAGCATCCATTCCTTTGGAGTTGGAAATAAGATTCATTGTAGAAAGATGAATTTGCTCCCCAAACTTTCCCATGATTCAGGTTTTCATCTCTTTGGTCTTATTTGGATAGATCACATTACCTCAAATGGGCACAAGTGGGATCTGGGGGACCCCTCACCCCGACATCTGTGCCATACGCATCTGTCAATCCAAAGCTTCACTCAGAGGGATCTCACTGGCTTATTAATGTCGTGTTAACAGGCAGGATGAATACTGGCAATGAACTCTCATTAATGAAGGTGGCTGTGTGGCTTGGCTAAACCTTTAAGGGCACTGTCCACACTGGGATGAACAGGTAAGATGGTCAAGACACAAGGTCTGGCCAAGGTATTCTGGGACCTGCCACCCTGCACTGTTGGGATATTTCTAGACAGGCCTTGGGATGCATTCTCAGGAAAGGCACTTGATTCTTCCATCATCCTTGTAGAGGCCCCTGGCCTAGGAAGACCTCGGATCACTGATGCTGGCCATGAGGATGTGGGAATGCTTGACCACCGCAAGGGCTCTCGAGTGAGCTTTCCATTCAACGCCAGCTTCACTCCTGTGACACCTTCGTGGAGCCAACAAAAGCCAGCTTCATGAACTCTGGGGACCTGCGCTGGAATAAACATGTGAGATGTGTGCCCACTCCACGAGAGGAGGAGCTCACTGAGAAGGGACTCTACCTGGGAGCTGGGGACACCCCTCATAGAGGCACAGCTCAACCTAGGGAGAGGGGAAGGGGTGCTGGGCAGAGGTCTGGAGCCCATTTCTCCAGGTGTTTTCAATCTGCCCTCTGACCCTCATAAGCCTGCTGAGGATGGGGAGGGTGGAGAATTCTCCAGCATCTCAAGTCTCACCAAAATTCATCCACAATTTATCTGCAGTTACTGGAGCTGAAGAGCTGGAAATAGGATTTAGGGGCCCTTTTTTGTTATTACTTATGTCAGGTAAAAGGGCTGAAGACCAAGACCAGACCAGGCCACAACAAGCCTTTATTAGGGGAATAGATCTGCCGGGCTGTCTCTGAACAAAGGAGAGACAAAAGCAATATGGCTGGGGCAGGGAGAGTCTTTTATAGAGATTGGGGTGGGGTTTGTAGGGGCTGAGGTGGGGTTGAGTGAGGTAGTGACTAGGGAATGGAGGAGCTGGTGATGTCACTAGGTGGTAGGAGGTGAGCGAGTATTAGGTTACTTTCTAGGCGGGAACAGGGGCATGCTGGGAAGAAGGGTTTAGTCTTTGGTGGGAGCAACCATCTTGGCATGATGTCACACAGGGGAGGGGGCAAGGCACCATAGGAAGAGGGCAGCTACTATACATAATAGCTGCTGAGGTGGTGGGGGACCTATCAACTTAGAGATCAAACATTCAGAATTTTAGAAATAGAAGGAACTGGGCTGGGGATTTAGCTCAGTGGTTCTGTCACCTGCCTCACAAGCGCAAGGACCCGAGTTTGATCCCTGGTACTGATATGGAAAAGTTTTAGATAATTTAATAGATTGAATATTAAGGTAGTTGTAAAAGCAAAATAAGTAATGTGTTCTTTTAAGATTTGCTTTTCCTGTAACTCCTCGTTTAAGGTGAAAATTATCTGACTCTAACCAGTAACTTCATTAACCTAACAAAGTTACCATGCAAATTTACGATGTATATGGCCGATCTTGTGTCTGTGACTTGTAAATAGGAACTGGAATTGTATTTACTATCAAAGACCACTAGGGATGAGATAATGGCTAAAAAGGATATAAAAAGGGAAATGCTGAACAAAGGGCGTGGATATTGACCAGACTGGTTTCTGGCATTCCGTCCACTCTCGAGAAGAAATTTTATTACTTTATCCGAATTCTGTGTCTCTGTGCATTTCTTTCCGAGATTTCCGTAACAGTACCAAAAAAAAAAAAAAGAAGAAGAAGAAATAGAAGGAACCCTCAGGGTCATGGGTCCTCAAACTTTGGTTTTCAGTCACAGGTGCCTTCCTTCTAAGAATCCCATGGAAGCCAATGTATAGAATCGAAGCAGGGATGTTTGGGGTTTTGCTTTTGTTTTTGTTTGCAGGAGGATAGGGGCTGAAGACTGAATCCAAGGCATCTCACATACTAAGCATGTGGTGTACCACTGAGCTACACCCACAGCCAGAGATCCTCCTCTTACAGGACACAGTGGACCACAGGGCCTGGTTCTCCCAGCAGACCTACAAGCAACCCCCAGAACCTAAGGTTCTGCTGAGTGCAGCTCAGAGAATGGCAGCTGGGCCAGTGGGCCATTCTCTACTTAACAGACGATCATGGTCTGGAATCTGAGCCCTGAGCTGTGTGCCAAGGAGGGGCACCATCCTGTGGGTGCCGGCCATCCTTTCCCACCTCCTTCTCAGAATCACCCCACAGCAACACTCCGGGTCCCACTGATAAGAGTTTAAAACTGCTCATGGCCATAACAAAAGACCAGTCAGTGCTTGTCCTCTGTCAGGCCCAATCACATGTTCCCATGGGTGGGATGCTTCTACAACCCACTCATGGGGTCCTGCTTTGAAAGAGATCTCCTGATGATGCCCTCCAAGCCCCAAAGGTGAGCCAGGCCAGTAGAATGGAAGCTGCTGGTATGCTGGGGAGAATGCGTTTTGGAAATATTTTCTTTTGTTTGCACCAGAATTCAGAAATGTGTAGACGCTGGTGTTTTTATTATGTCTGGGATGCTGTCAGCTGAATTTTCCAAAGCTTCACCAGCAGGAGCATCTAGATTTTTCTGAATTGATACTCTGGGTTCATTTTAGAAACAATCCAACCCTGGCATTGTGGATGTTCTGGATCTAGAACAGTGATTCTCAGAGTGTGGTCCCTAGGTCACACCACCTGGAAGCTGGTTAGAAATGGAACTACTCTCTCCCCTGTGGATCCCAGACCTACTGGATCAGGATTTCTGGAGCCAGGACCTAGCCATCTGGGTTTTAACACTCTCTGAATGTTGTGGAAGCACAATGAAGACTCAGAACCACTGGTCTAAGACAGGGACACCCATTTCTGAGAAAGGGACCAGAGAAATAAGAGTTCAGAGCACCCTTGAAAATTACCCTTGACAACTTACTCATGGGGACCTAGAAATTCCTTTAAAAACCTTGCTGCTACAGAATGAGCATTCAAGTTCATTAAAGTGACTAATTAGCTAAGATTTAATTCAAAAAACACTTTACCTTCAATCTTGGGTGTCAAAATCTCTCTCTCCCTCTGCACTCTTGCTCCACCCTTCTTTCCTTCAAGCCTCCCTGCTCTTCCCAGATTCTTCTCCTCATCTCTGGAAGTTCATTTCCAGCCTCAAGACCTCTGGGACCAGGAAGCTGCCAGCCCTGACAGTGGGGCTTCGTGTCCCACCGTTCACATTCTGCCCTCCTTGGTCCCTTGCTCTTTCCCATAGATGCACAAACTGTGGGAGAAGCACTTGTGCCAGCCTTTAAATGTGTAAGTCATTTTTAAGTGGAAGCATTTGACTTGAATTTTCATCCCTAAAATTCTAGAGGTTTTAAAGAAAAAAAGAGAGAAACTCTGAAGTCTGCTCCTAAGTTTCCTTAAGATAAGCAAACTCGGGGCTCATTAGGGACCAATAAGCTCCTGTGTCTTCATTTAGCAACAACAAGCTCTAGAGTCAGCTGAAAGTCTTGCTACATTGAGAAGCTGGGAATGTGAAGAAAGGCAGGGAAAGGAAAAAAGCCCATGAGGGCATGTGCCTGAGCAGGTTACCTTGTGACAGCAGGGCTCAGTGTGGGGATCCTCTGAGGGGCTCTGTGGGCCTCTCAGCTGCACTGTCACTGGGAGCCAGGACACCTGGGGAGTCATCCACCCACCCAGCCCCTCAGTGGCTGAGGTTCGGCCCCTGGTGTCAACGCCCAGGACTGTGCCTCACATGGTTGTACAGGTTCCCAGAGCTGGGGAGACACAGGAAGCCATCAGCGTGTCCAGTATGTCTAGGTGACAGTGGATGGGGACCAATGTCAAGAACAAGGGGCATCTTTAACCTACAGCACCTAGCTCTGCATCTGGCTTCTGAAGGCTGCAGATTCCATGACTATTCCTAGGAGTGAGAGGAGGAGCCCGAATCAACAAGTGTAGCCTGTCTACACTCGCCGTGTGAGGGCTGTGGGACTCTGATGTCTTTGAACCTCAAGTGTGAGTTTCTTCACTAGCAGAAGGAAGGGGTTGGACTGGGTGGTGTCTAGGGATGGCACCTGCCCTGCTAATAACCAAAGGCCATTCCAGGGCTCCCCCATGAGAGCAAGGACTTTCCAAGGCTGGCATCTGCATGCTTGGGCACGATTTCCACTGCATCCAAGTACCAGGTGTTCCAGTAGCCTCTCTGTGTTTTTCTGTAGATTGAATCCCTCTTACTTAGATTTATTTGAAAAGAAATATTTTATATCACTTGCTGTAAATAAAAGGTAATCATAAAAATTCACGACTATCAAAAACATTATTCTCTTGTGCACCCTCTAAACTCATCTCCCCTCCCAACAGGATTGGGCATGGCACCCTCTGGGAGAAACTAGCTGGTGGTGCCTGTCACATCAAGGGCTGTGTCCTATGACCACAGGCTGCCCACCACCCTGTCACAGGCAAGGTACATACTTGTACAGAACTATGTCACTTAATGAGCACTGGGCTTGTAGATGTCCTTCCACGCTAATGGTGGTAGGGACCATTATGGTTCCCATTTCACAGACGAGGAAGACAAGGCTCAGAGAGACATGACAGCCATGCAAGGCCGTGTTAGCAGACTACACTCCTCTTCTGGACAGCACAGCTCCTTGTGAGCAGGAGGGAGCGGTCACACCAACCTGTGCTGGTCCTCATCGGAGCTCTGGGCATCATCCTTTTCCAAAACCTTCCTGATGTTCTTGTGAGGCAGACACTTCAAACACCCACACTCTACATCACAATATACTTGTACACAAAGGTGTTGGAGCTAGTAAATGGTGAGACGCCTTTTCCTTAGTTCTCACTGTCTATATTGTCTTATTTTTCTACTGAGACTATGTATTGCTGTCATTGTAAGAAAAAGATAAAGAGGTTTTTAAAACCACTGTCACTCTGCACCAAGGGTAAAAAGAAGGACTTCAAAACTGGGCACAGTAGTGCATGCCTGTGATCACAGCACTTGGGAGACTGAGGCAGGAGGACAGTGAGGTCAAGGTCAGCCTGGGCTACACAGTAAGATCCTGCCAAAAAGAAAAATAAAAGGTTTCCGTTCTTCCTCTTCCTTGAGGTGTGCCCAAGATGGCACTGCAAAAGGGGCAGTCTTGGGAGGAAGTCCAGAGAAAGGGCTGCTCGCAGTGAGGACAAACACTCACTAAGTACCATATAGTGGGGCTGAGGAGGGGCCTGAGGGCCTCAATTGGCACCTAAATGAAGGGCGTTAGGTACCGGTGTCCTTGAAAGTGGTGGCCTGCGGACAAGATGGTGCCCCAGTTGGCAGCCTGCTATCACCACCCAAACCAAGAATGGGATGAGCTAAAGATGTTAGCAGAGCACCTGGGTATCCCAGATGCTGGAAATATGACACTCCCAACTCCAACAACAAGGAGCACAGAGCCTTCACTCTGGCACTCCATGGGCCAAAGAAGGAGCAGCGTCCTTTGGCTTCCCAAAGTGCATCTCACCACCATCTTCGTCTATGGCGTCCCACTTGGCCTGAGTAAGTCCCAGGACATAGAAACTGATGACAACCCTCTCACAGGATCCTGGCTGGACAACACTTCATGTGCTCACACGGAGTAGGGGCACCAGAGGAGGGTGACATTCACTCAGCAAAACGTGGTTTCCCTGGACTCGAATCCTGGTTTTTCCACCAATGAGCATAACAGGCCTTGACAACACCAACTGGGAAGAGCTAGGAACAGCAAACACCCTGAGCTAAGCATGGCTGTCTGGCATGGAGTTTCTTGTGGAGAAGAATCCTAAGGCTCATCTGGGCACAGAGGGAAGAGCCTTGTGTTTTATCAGCACTGTAACTAGGTTACAGGCCTGAAGGGGATGGGAGATGGTGGCCCATGAGCTCTAAGTGAGCAACACTTTAACCCAATCTCCACTGGCCCTTCCACTTTGAAAAGACCAGAAAGGACAATGCCTAAGGCTCTTTGCCATTTCTGGCTTTGTCCAACCCTTTCATCCAAGATTATTCTGTTGTCAGTAGCAGAGTTCTCCCTGCTGCCCCAAAACCCCAGTGAATCAAGCTCACAATGGAAAAGTGGAAGAGGGAAACTGGCCCCATGAAGGCAAGCTCCACACAGCCCTGCAGGAAGGGCTCCAGAGAGAAGCTGAGCTTCCCTTGTTCATTCCTGCACCCATGTGTGGCTACTTTTCATACTCTGACAAAAGGGCTTATGGGAAATGGAAAGTTCTTCCTCTGTTATCTTGAGTCTTTATGAAACAATAATGTCAAGACTCTTAGCCAACAGCAGAATATCTGTGTCCAAATAACCACTGCCCAAAACCATGTTCCTTCCTCAATTTGCTATCTGGGATCAGTGTCTGAATAAGAAGATGCCAGCTGGTCACTATGGCACTGGCACATATTGGTAGCCTAGTGCTGTGATCTGAGTGGTCCCCAAGGGTTCATGAGTTGGAAACTGAGTCCCCAGGATAGGAACATCAAGAGATGGGGGGACCTCCAAGATGTGGGTGCTGGTGGCAGGTCACTGCCAGTCCTTTCCTTGGCCCTGGCTTCCGGTCTTGCCATGTGATCTGTCTTCCTCATGGCCTCCCACCAAGATGTCACCCACCATGAGGTATGGAGCCAGGGGTCCTCACTGGATGTAGCACCACGCTGTTTGGACTTGCAACCTCCAAAAATGTAAGGTAAGGAAGTCTCTTTCTTTACAAATTAGCCAGCCTCAGGTATTTCATTACAGTAATGGAAAACAGACTAGTACACCTGGCATAACAGATAAGCTCCATGGTCCATGTTTCTCCCAGGAGACTGAGTATTCTATGATGGAAAGGTGCAGAAATGAGCATGAGTGAAATTAGGACACTCAGGAAGAGAAGGACAGCAAAAGAAACAGGGAACTCCTGTAATAACACAAACAGAAAGTACACAAAAATAACTGCTTCCAGCATTTAGTCAAGGCTGTAATCACACTACCAAAACCCAAAGGCATGCACAACTCACCTTGTTTAGCCGCTCCAGCATTTCCTTCAGCAGCAGCTGACACTCACACTCGTTTTCATACCTGTGTGTGGACACAAAAGCAAAAGTCGGCAGCATCCATGATTCCACGTGTGGATCACACAGTCAGCATGAAGGTCATTTTGAAACAACATTGCACACTCTCCTTTCAGAAGTTGACTAATTATAAAGAAGTAGCTAAAAAAAAAAAAAAAAAAAAACCTCAAAAAAATCAGAACCCCCCCCAAATTTAAAAACCCAATCCAAAAATGGGCATCTGAAATGAAAAGACACTTCTCAGATGCAGAATTAGAACAGCAAATAAATACATGATAAAATGTTCAACGTCACTGATCATTCGTGAAATGCAAATGAAAACACTGAGATTCCATCTCACTCCAGAAAGAATAACTGCTATCAAGAAATCAACCAACAACAAATGCTATAAGGGGGCCGGGATTTAGCTCAGTGGTTTCGCCGCCTGCTGCACAAGCGCAATGACCCGAGTTCAATCCCCGGCACCAAAACTAAAAAAACAAAAAAAACAAATGCTGTAGGGGCTGTGGGAAAAAGGAACCCTTCTCCAGTGTTGGTGAGAGTGTAGACTGGTACAATCATTATGGACATCAGTGTGGTGATTTCTCAAAAAACTAAAACTAGAGGTTCCATTTGACCCAGCTATACCTCTTTTTGGTATCTTCCCAAAAGAATTAAAAGCATCAGCCAGGGATTTAGCTCAGTGGTTCTGGGGCCTGCCTCGCAAGCTCAAGGTCCCGAGTTCTATCCCCAGTCCCAAAATAAAGCATCATACCATAGTGATATATGCACACCCATGTTTACAGCAGCACAGTTTGTAATAGATAAATCTTGGAAACAGCCCAAGTGCCCATAACTAACAAATGGATAAAGAAGATGTGGGGTTTTTATACAATGGAGTACTACTCTGCCATAAAGGATGATCTTAGACATTTATAGCTAAATGTATGGGCCTTGAGACTATACTCCTAAGTGAAATAAATTAGACACATGTGTTTAAATACATTGTTTCTCTAGTGTGAGAAACCAAAAGTGGAAATAAGGACTGAAATGTATAATGGATGTTGGGAAATGGGAGGAAAATGTTCAAATGGGAAGGGGAACAAGGGAGGAGGAAGGGAGAAAGGAAGGAAGGGACAAGAAAGAAAATGAAAGGAGAAAGAAAAAATGGAAACAAAGCTTTTGTACGAAGGGTGAGGAGAGAACTTGCCCACTGCTTCCCAGTCCTTCACACACCATGGTCCATGAGAAAGTGGTGACATTTGCACACTGTGAGGGACAACTAGAAAAGGTAAATAAGATGAGACTCGCCCTAACAGCCCCCCAACTACCTCCCACCCAGCCGGCCCAAGTTGGAAGGGTTTTACTTTGGCACAAGTGCAACAAAAACACAGCTCAGCACCACTTACAAGGCCACCAGGCACAGGCTGCAGCAACACCATTGCCCTGGCCCGTTACTGCCTATAGTATGCAGCAGCAGGTGTGGGCGGCCATGTTTCCAGATTATGTCACTTACTCCTCACAACAACTGAAAGAGAGCAGCTACTACTATGCCCATGGGAAGATGAGGACACCAATGCAGCCAGCACTTTGCCCTGTTTCTGCCCAACAAAGTCCTCCTCCAGGCTGTGTGCAGTCAGTGCCCTCAACTCTGATGGAGACCCGTGGCTGCATACATACCCTAGCTCCCTCAGGCTCAGCAGAAACAACTGAGGCACAGACCACACCAGCAGGCAGAGCTCCAAGCGCCTAGACAGTAATGCGCTTGAAAAGGTGACTGCCACTGGCCACCTCCCCCATCCTCCCAGCTCTCCCGTGCTACCAGGGCCCCTGGGTCACCTCCCAAATAACAACTGGTGCCAGAATCCCCATCTCCTGCTTGGCTTCTAGAGGCCTCCAAACAAGAAAGGACTCAAGCACCCACACCTGGGTAGAGCACAGAAGCTCCTTGCTGACTGATGCCACTGGGCCAGGGCCACACTTGAACATCCACACAATAAATCAAGCAACAGATTCTAGGAGCAGGTGTGTTTTTTCTCCTAGTCAGTTTCTTTCCAGACTTCCATAAAATGATAGGTATTCAGAAAGGGGAAAAAAATAAGAACCAAGAGAGATTATGTAAAGGTACAAATTTCCAATGATGAATGTCATTATACTGTATACCTAAAATGTACCAATAAAATAAAATTTTTTTAAAAAAAAAAGGTATTCAGACAGCAGAAATCATTCTGGTCAGCAAAGGCTTCCCCCTGGCAAAATTTTACCCATGAAAAGAGAAGATTCCTTCCCAAATGACCTTTTCTCTGTTCCCTGTCACATGTCTCCTGATATCCATTCTTTTTTTTTTAATTTTATTTTATTGGTACATTTTAGGTATACAATATAAAGGCATTCATCTTGGGAAATTTGCACTTTTGCATAATCTCTCTTTGTTCTTATTTTCCTCCTTCCCTTCCCCTCCCTTCAACCCCTCCATCCCTCCCTATTTACAAAGACTTTGTTTCCTTTTTTCATTTTCTCATATTAATTCCATTCCCTTCTTTCCTTTCCCCTACTCCTCCCACTTCCCCTTCCCCTTTGCCCCTTTTCTTCCTATTTCATATTATCTATTATACCTTTTAGTCCTTATTTACATTTTCAGTTTCTCACATCCTGATATCCATTCTTACCTTCACCTAGGAGTTACAACCCTTGAAGTCTGGCTGGCCCACAACTGTCTAGAAGAAAAACTACATTTCCCAGCAATCCTTGCAGCCAAGCATGGCCATGTGACTAAATCCTGGCCAATACGAGGGAGGCAGAAGTCTAAGGGACAGCTTCCAAGTATTTCTGGTTAGCGACAGGATAGATGCTCTTTGTCTCTTCCTCAGCATCCCTCCTGCTCTTTTACGCTGCAGCCTGGGACATGGGTGCTGCCCAGGAGCAAGCTCCCTGCTGGCTAATGCCACCAGCCAGGGCCGTTCAAATAGCTGTGGCTGCCCAAGCCCTGAGTTCCAGTTCCTGTGCAGCAGTTCCCCAGCTGGGTGACCTGGCCCCAAATCCCTATGTGACTAAACCTCAGTATCAGGCGGGGATGGTCCCACACGCCTGTAATCCCAGCACTTTGGGAGGCTGAGGCAGGAGAATCACAAGCTCAATCCCAGCCTGGAAAACTCAGTGATTTAGCAAGACCCTGTTTCAAGATTTTTTTAAAAAGTTAAAAACAGCTGAGCATGCAGCTCAGGACAAAAGTCTTAAGCCCAATCCCTGGTGTCCCCCACCCCCCAAAAAACCCTCAATTCCATTCTGTAAAATGACACCGTAAGGATAAAGCTGAAAGCATTAAATAACAGTGCTACACCGCAAAATCATTGTGCTAAAAGAAGGCCCGCATAAAAGAGTAGATAGTCCTGCAAAATTGTAGAACAGGCAAAATTAATCTGCGGTGACAGAAATGAGAAAACTTTGGGCTTGGGAACAAGGACTGGCAAGAGGAGAGCGGAAATACTCCTGGGTGGCTACACGGGATAGATGCATCCGTCCAGAATCACCAAACTATGAGTTTACAATCTGTGCACTGTAAATTTTTACCTGAATTTTAAAATACATGAGACGCGAATGAGACCATTTCATGTTCACTGTGAAAAGCCATCAAAATGAAAGCTTGCCTTACTTTCCCCCCACCCCCAATACTGGGACTGAACCCAGGGCCTTCCCCTTGACCTACATTCCCCAGCCTCCCCACTTTTTTTGAGACAGGGCTGGGCTTGCATTCAAGATCCTCCTGCCTCCAACTCCTGGCATGCTGGGATCACATCATGCGTCCCTTCTGCTGTGGGTCCCTTCTGCTGTGCGTCCCTTCGGCTGTGCCTCGGTTTCCCTCCGCGCCGCTTACTTGGTCCTGAACTCGTCGAGCGCGCGCTGTGCCTCCACGCTCTGGCGCAGCAGCTGGGTGCGCTCGGCCGCCAGGTCCCCCGCGCGCCTCCGGTTGGACTCGGCGTGTCGCGCTAGGGCGTCCTCGGGCCCCGCCAGTTCGCCCAGGCGCCTGAAGGTGTCGAGCTGCCCGCGCAGCCCCGCGTGGCGCTGCTCTAGCGCCCGAGCGCGCTGCACGTGGGCGGCCACGCGCTCCCCCAGGCCCTGCAGCGGCGCGGGGCTAGGGGGCCCGGCGATCGCATCCCGCTCGGGCTCCGCGGCGCGCTCGTAGCGCTCCCGGCGGGCCTGGAACACGTAGCTGCGGTGGTACATGACTCCGTGAGGGCGGCGGCCCGGCCGTGGCCTCCTGTATATAACCCCTCGGCCCCCTGCGCTTGGCACGTTCCAGAGCCGGCCCGCCGCTGGCCCCCTGTGCCTGGGCATAGACAATGGGACGGCAGCGGGCGCTTTGTGAGCGGATTAGCGGCGCATCCAGCGCCGGGGTGGGGAAGTCACCGCAGCCGCCAGGGTTTTGTTCCCTGATTGGGAGACCCGGGGCCCCAGAGTGGAGTGAGTACGGGGACAAGGGGGGCTGGGCGTGCTGTCCACCGATCCCTGGGAGCTACGAGGGCCACCGAGGCCAGCGTGTGGCCCCAGGACTTCTCTCCTCTTCCTGTTAGAGCCCGAAACAGTGACCTTTTGTCTTTTCCCCTGGTTCTGTAAGCAGCTCCTTTCTGCGACCATGGTGTGGGGCTCCATGGTAGGAGTTCCTACTAACACCGCTTGAGCGTATTTGGGGAGAATGCCCCGGCACTGTAACTTAGGGAGCATGTGCGGTGAGCTGTTGTAATTTCCCCATCCAGGATTTTGATGTCTTTTCTCCAGTGGGAAAAACAAGTGGAGCTTTTTTTTGTTACCCTTTCTGCCTTGTATGCACCATGTTGTTTCTGTTCTGCAATGCCAATCATGGACTGAAACCTCTACGAACTGTAAGCCAAATAAACCCCTTCCCCTCTAACTTTGGGTCTCGGGTATTTTGTCTCAGCAATGAGAATAAAGTAACAAACACAGAAATTTGGTACCAGAAAAGTGGGGTCATTGCTGTAACATTACTTGGCCATGTGGCTCAAAAGCCTTTGGAACTGGCTTGTGGGAAGGGGAAGAGTTAGGAAAGATCAGGAGATGTTGGCTACAGAGGCAGCACTGGAACGCCTTAGGCTGTTTTGTATGGAAGATTCTGGTCAGGGCTCAGAAGACCAGAAGGCAGGTGAAGACCAGAAGGCCGGTAAAGACCAGGCTCTGGAGGTTTCTGTTGGGAAGGACTGTATTGGCTGTTGGACTCCAGACTGTGGGACTGAATAACCTTTGCCCCTTTTTCTCCAGCCCCATTGTGATTAAAATGTGAGTTAATGGATGGAGATGTTTGTTAGTCTAGAGATGCTAGATAGGGATCTGTAACCGACCTAGGGTCCCAGAGTAAACTACTCAACTCTTTGTTTATCCAGAACTGATATTCCAGGCACCACAATTGTTAGAACAAGCTGCAGATGTCTGCTGACCATCAATATGTGACAGTCGACCACTAACCTTTGTCCCCTTTTCTTTGATATGTTAACTTCCCCCTCAACCCCCCCCCTATAAAAACAGCCTCGGATTCTGAGCCAGTTGCCTCTCTAAGCTATTTTGCTTCGGGAGTGCCGTCTGGCCAGACTAATAAAGGTCTGTTTCCCAACTTGGCCGGTGTGTTCCTTCCCGGGTGTTCTTCGCTGTAGTCAGCTCCTCGGAGCATTTGGTAAGGCTCTTGGTCTTACATTCTGAAGACACCGCTGGGATTCCTGGGTGTGCTTCACTAGTCAGCTCCTCAGAGCGTTTGGTAAGGCCCTCGGTCTTACACAGACAATGTGTGTTATGGCTTGGCAAAAAGTTTGTCTGCATTTTGTTTGTGTCCAGAGACTTTGCCTGAGACTGAGATTAGGGGCAGTGCACTAATTAATCTTGCAGAAGAAATTTCAAGGCAGTCAAATATTGAGGCAGTAGTATGGCTACTGTTGGGGGCTTTTAGCCAGATCTATGTTGAGAATCAAGATTGAAGAGCCATGCTAATGATCTAAAATGTTTTGAGTTTGGCAAGAAAGGAAGTTCCAGTATAGCTGTGGTCTGCAAAGGTAGAGCAGAGGAGATCTTGATTGCTGATAAGGAACAGGAGACTAGAAAAGATGGCTTGAGGACCTCACAGGAAGCAGAAGGACTCCACCCTTCGCAGTCTCAGAATTGTAAAGGTGAAAGATTTTGCTTTGAAAAGAAAGCCCCAGAGCACCATGTTTCAGAATGGCAGCGACCTAGGAAAGTTGTTCCAAAGTGGCAGCCAAGGGAATTTGTTTCTCAGGATTGGGTTCAGAGTGCTCAGTGATCCAGGCACTCAACCCTTAAAGCCAAGAGAGAAAGAAGCCTGGCTACTGCTCCAGCTGGCAGCAGACCTTGGTATCATCCACATGGTGCTGGTTTTAGGTCCATGCAGAATGGAAGAGTTGTAGGTTCAGGGAGCCTTCCACCCAGATTTCCGAAGAAGGCCTGGGAGGCCAGGAAGTGTGCTCCTGAGAGGGCAGTGTATGAATCTGTGAGTGTGAAGCCAAAGGTGCAATGGAGATCACAGACATTTGAAGAACCCAGGAGTGTGAATCGTTTGAGGAAAACTGCAAGGAGGGAGCAGAGCCAGCCCAGGAGAGAAGCCAGGAGAGCTATAACAACCCTCAGTGCCACAGGGGTGGAGCCACCCAACCCATTTGGAATTCACAACTTGCTACAGATTGTCTCAGATGCTAGAAGTGGAACTGTGGGACTTAATGTTTGCCCTACTGGATTTTGGACTTACTTTGGTCCCATTCCTTTGTATCCTCCTATTTGTACCTTTTGGAATGGTAATGTCTATCTTGTGCCATTGAATGATGGAAATGTTTGACTTTCTTTTCATTTGTACAGGGGCTTGGAACTAAGAGTTTGCCTTAAATCTCAGAGGAGACTTTGGACTTGGACTTTTCAGCAATGCTGAAACTATTAGGACTTTGGCAACTCTTAAAAATGGACTAAATGCTTTTTTGCATAAAGGGATATGCATGAGTCTTTGGGGAGCCAGGGGCAGAGTGTTATGGTTTGTGTTTAGCTGTGCCCCCCAAAGCCTCATGCCAGTGCTCACTTCAGCAGCACATATACCAAAGCCTCATGCCAATGAAGTGGAACTTTCTTTTTCAGAGGTAGTTTAATCTGGAAAGTATAATGCTGGTGTGGGACTGCATAACCTTTGTTCCTTTTTCTCCAGCCCCATTGTGATTAAAATGTGAGTTAATGGACAGAGATGCTTGTTAGTTTAGGGACACTAGATAGGGATCTATAACAGACCTAGAGTCCCAGAGTAAACTACTCAACTCTTTGTTTACCCGGAACTGATATTCCAGGCACCACAATTGTTAGAACAAGCTGCAGATGTCTGCTGACCATCAATATGTGACAGTCGGCCACTAACCTTTGTCCCCTTTTCTTTAATTCTATATGTTAACTTCCCCCTCAACCCCCTATAAAAACAGCCTCGGATTCTGAGCCAGTTGCCTCTCTAAGCTATTTTGCTTCAGGAGTGCCGTCTGGCCAGACTAATAAAGGTCTGTTTTCCAACTTGTCCGGTGTGTTCCTTCCCGGGTGTTCTTCGCTGTAGTCAGCTCCTCGGAGCGTTTGGTAAGGCTCTTGGTCTTACATTCTGAAGGCACAGCTGGGATCCCTGGGTGTGCTTCACTAGCCAGCTCCTTGGAGCATTTGGTAAGGCTCTTGGTCTTACATTCTGAAGGCACCGCTGGGATTCCTGGGTGTGCTTCAGTAGTCAGCTCCTTGGAGCGTTTGGTAAGGCCCTCGGTCTTACACTGGGGTTAAGGGTGTGTGATTACTAAATCACTACATGTAAACAATTAGTTTGGCGCCCCCCCTAATATGGGTAGTCTGAATAAGATAAAAGGGGCAGAAAGATGCTGATAACTTTTGTTACCCTTGCTGCCTTATGTGCCCTATGTTGTTTCTGTTCTGTGATGCTTCTTTGCCATCCCAGCCTTGGAGCCAGCTGATTATGGACTGAAACCTCTATGAACTGTAAGCCAAATAAACCTCTTCCCCTCTAAAAAAAACAAAAAAAAACAAGTGGAACTGGAAAAGAACCAAGGAATGGAGTGTGGGACTGCATAACCTTTGTTCCTTTTCTCCAGCCCCATTGTGATTAAATGTGAGTTAATGGATAAAGATGCTTGTTAGTTTTGGGACACTAGATAAAAATCTGTAACAGACCTAAAGTCCCAAAGTAAACTACTCAACTCCTTGTTTGCCCGGAACTGATGTTCCGGACACCACAATCTATAGAACAAGCTGCAAATGTCTGCTGACCCTCAATACGTGACAGTCGACCATTAACCTTTGTCCCCTTTTCTTTAATTCTATATGTTAACTTCCCCCTCAACCCCCTATAAAAACAGCCTTGGACTGTGAGCCAGTTGCCTCTCTAAGCTATTTTGCTTTGGGAGTGCCATCTGGCCAGACTAATAAAGGTCTGTTTTACTTTCCAACTTGTCCGGTGTGTTCCTTCCCAGGTGTTCTTCGCTGCAGTCAGCTCCTCGGAGCGTTTGGTAAGGCCAACGGCCTTACAGGAGGAGGGAGAGGGAAGGGGAAATAAAAAGAATTAAGATGTGTTATGTGCATGTACCAATGCCCCCTGATGAATGTGATCACTGTATACTGCAAGCGTGGAATAATAAAAATAAGATTAAAGGGGTTTAGGATTTAGCTCAGTGGTTCTGCCACCTGTCTCGCAACCAAAAGGTCCCTAGTTTGATCCCCAGTACCAAAAAAAAAGGGGCAGGGGGGAATAAGATTAAAAACGTAAAAACAAGTAAAACACTACTCATGATGTAGGGAATAGATTCTTTGAGCTAAAGAAAAATCCATACCATCTAAATTTAATAAATAGACCAACTCTCAATTGGATTTTGGCCACTGGGTTTCATTTTAATCATTATTAGGGAAATAATGGATTTTGATGACAAGCTCATATATATTAAATATTTAATAGCCAAGCTTTGAGAAATTTGAAAATGAACTGTGGTAGGTATGAAAAGAAATTAATACCACTTGATGAGAATGTTCCTGAATATAAATATTTTGTCATATCTACAGTTTTAAAAATCATTATCAAAAGAAGTATTTTCTTAAAAATAAGGATTAGCAGAACCATATAATAACCAGCTAGCTGTATGAATTGCACATAATTATACTACAAATTAAAGTCATAGCTATCAAAGATAGAAAGTTACATGGATCTTCTTCACTGAGTTTATTGCAGCTCCAAAGAGCTGTGAAATAATGGATTAAGTGGAGGATAAAGCTATGTAAGGTTCTAAACCATGCTGGTGGGGGCTATTGTTCTATTTCCTTCTCATAAATGGTTTAAAAATAGGTTTTCTGGCCAAATCAGAGTTGCACGAGCATTTTTGGAAGGTCCACATATACCTCACTGGTGGTGATGCTAAATAGGTTTCAGGCTCCCTCCAGAGCAGAGGATACACAAAGAAGAACTAAGTCATAGTTCCTTTTGACATTGAGTGGTATGGCTACAGAACAAACCACCCCAAAGTTAAGTGTCACACAGTGACAAGTATTCATGGTCACACTCCAGGTCCCCAGGGCTGGCAGCTGATAGCACTACTCCCAGCTGCAGGGCTTCTGATCAGTTCCAAATCCACCCCACCCCCTTCCTCCTGCTTGAGCTGAGGCAGAGGCCAAGAGCCCTCCCAGGCTTTGTGTGAGTCACAAGTGCTCACATCCTGTTGGCCAGAACAAATAACAGGGTCATAGCCAAGTCAAGAGCCACAGAAGAGGCGGGCTCACCCTGAGGGCATGATGAGGATGTGAGGTGAAGACAGGGACCAGGAAGACTGACTTACCACACAGAGTGATCACCCTGGAGACAAACATACTCCAGAAATACAACAAAGTGAACAGTGCTGTTCCCATTTAATCCACAGGGACAAATTTTATAAAATACCAATCTACAAAGCGTAGTTCCAAGAGGTTAATTTTTTGGTTTTGCTTTTTATTTTTTGAGACAGCATCTCTCTATGTAGTCTGGGCCAGCCTTAATCTTGCTATGCAGCCTGTGCAGTCCTCAAACTTTCGACCCTTCCGCCTCAGCCTCCCAGAGTGGTGGGATTAGAGGCCTGCACCTCCACACCAGATGAGAATTATTGAACAAGGTCAAGTTCTGGCCCTCAGGGTGCAAGACATAATTCATACACAACTAATTAAAACACAAAAAAGTCAGGATAAGCTGAGATAGGGATTCTCACAAAATTCTATGGTCAAAGAAAAGGCACTCTGTTTAGCATGTGGGCAGGGAGAGTTGAGTCCTAAAAGGGGGAGGACCACAAAGGGGCTGATTGGAGCAATGGCAGAGTAAGCCATGCCCCTGAACTTGGTGAGGCTGACCCCAGGGTCCCAAATGATAGAGATCATGGGGGCAGCGGGCCCCATACCAGATGGCCGCACTGAACCCCAGAATGATTGCTACTACTCCAAGCCCCACTCAAAACTGGCAGCAAATAATTACATAGTAAGATCCTGTCTCAAAAAACCAAAAAGAAGATTTTTTTTTTTTTTAGTGTAAAACTCCACAGAAGAATAGAAGATATCGTTGGACAGTGCATGTCAAGAATCTTTCAGAAGACTGAACAGAGGGAGTTCCCCAAGGTGGAGAAAGCTGAGAGCCAAGATCCTAAGAGGGGACTGGGAAAAAGAAACCACAGAGAATCGCAGAAAAGCTGGGTATAGCTAAAGTGCGTCACTCCGTCACACTAGGAGGAGGAAGTGGACCACAGTCCGTTTACCCCACAGAAACAGACATACCCCAGAACTGACATTTCAGAAGAAAGGGTGCAGCACAGAGGGGACTCCAGGGGTTTACTGAGCATTGGAATAATCTCTCACTTCTGGCGGCACAACCCAGCGACTGCCCAAGCCCTATGGCGACAGGTGACCCGGAAGTTATTCAGTGATGACACTAAGTCCAGGGTCACAGGCACAGGCAGAGGCAGGAAGGAGGCCACACTGAAAACAAGGGATTTGAAGAAGCAGAGGCCTGGTGAAGGCTGAGTCTGCTTCCCTAGTCACCTGGCGTTTATCCCCCTAGGCAGGAGATGTGGGACAAGTCTTGAGGGAAACCCATGACTTTGGAGAAAAAGGTTGGCAGCTCTTCAACTAGGAACGTTCACTGCTTGGCTTTCTGTCCAGCCTGGTCCATCCTGGATGGTGTGCACCAAGGTGATTCAAACCCAAGCCATCAACCCCCAGGCCAAGGTTCATTTTAGAATAAAACTTCACTTGTTGTATCATAGGATCTTTTAAATTTTCCTCTTCTTAAATTTTTTTGGAAACTTAATGCCTTTCTCAAAAAGTATAGATTCACTAAGAGTTGTATAATTTCCATCATCCCACACCAGACTGTGGTACCATTGTGATATCCTGACTCCTATCTATTGATGCTATTTAAAGTATAAATATCTCTTTGGAATTTTGCTATGATTTATAGGATTTTTATCTCCCATGAGGAAAGACATTAAATTGATGGAGCTCAAAAAACATGATAACGAGATGAATCCATGGCTGGATTTCACTTCTAACTGGTTATCTCAGTTCAGACTCCCTAGAAACATATTAAAATCAATCAACATGCAAATATGTAGCTGGGACTCCCTAGCAGTGAACCTAACATCCACAGATCCAACCAATCACATATTGAAACCACTCAGAGTAAAAATACTATGCACAGAGTGGTGGCACACACCTGTAATCCCAGCACTCAGGAGGCTAAGGCAGGAGAATTGTCGTGAGTTCCAGACCAGCCTGAACTACATGACAAGACCTACTCTTGAAAATAAACAAAAAAAAGAAAGAAAAATGTTTCTGTACTGAACACACCCAGACTTCTTTCTTGTCATTATTCCCTAAGCAACTGAGGACAATGCCTATTTATATAATGGTGACATAGGGATTTGTGCCCTTATAAAAGAGACCTGACAAAGCTTATTTTGTTGTTTGGGGGTTTTCTTTGGGGGAGGGGTTGAGACAGGGTCTCTACGCAGTTCAGGCTGGCCTTGAACTCAGTAAGTGGCTCAGGCTGGCACTGAAGTCACAGTGATCCTCCTGCCTCAGCTTCCTGAGTGCTATGATTACAGGCATGCATCACCACGCCCACCTCAATCCTGCTGCTATGGGCTGAGTTGTGTCCCCCCAAAACTCAGAGCCTCCTCAGAACATGACTATGTGTAGGGATAGAACCCTTGAAGTGGTAATTAGGGTAAAATGCCAACACGAGATGTGTGCTAGTATGACCAGGTCCTCATAAGAAGAAATTAAGACACAGACACATGGAGGGGGGACAACATAGGGACATAGGGAGAAGACAGCCACCTAAGAGCCAAGGAGAGGGGTCCGGAAGACACCAGCATGGCCACCGCCTTGATCTCAGCCTTCCGGCCTCCAGACCACAAGAAACACATTTCCAGTGTTGACATGGCCTGTCTGTCTTTACTGCTTTGCAGTCCTAGCAAACTCTAAGCCCAGACCACTCTAACCTCTTTATCTGCACCCAGTGCAGCCCATCCTTTTCCTGAATATGCAGACGGCTGCCACGAGGGGGCCACACTGCACTGAAATAAGCATCCTGCCCTAGGGTCCTGGAGGTGACACCAAGACAGCGGGGGGCAAACAGATGCACGGTGGCACAGCTTGTCTAGGAACCAGGGTCGACCCAAAAGCTAGCCACAGAAGGTCGCACTTTGAGTAAGGTGGCCAATGACCCAGGAAGCAAACGGCAGACTCCTGGCTCCTGGGTGCAGGGCCAGGAAGCTGGGGACCTCCATCAGGCCCAGTCTCTAAAGTCACCCAGAGGCGTGCTCAGTGTGGCTCAGAAGGGTGACAGAAGGGTGACAGAAGGGTAACAGGGTGGAGACTTCCAAGAAAGGCTCTTTCCAGCTGCACACACATAGAGGATTCTGGAAATCAGCTTCCAGGAAGCAAAGCCTGAGATTCAAACACTAGCAGAGGCGGGAAGACACAGAGCATCTAGCCTGTTCCTCTTGGGGTCTGCTACAGAAACTGAAGCAATTTTTAAAAACAAATTACACCATGAAGGTGAACTGCTGCTTCCTTGATTGACAGGCACCAACAGTGGGCGGGACAATGAAAACCAAAGCTTGGTGCTGACCTGGATTCTAGACCGGGATATAGAGAAGCTGGAAGGGTATTATTATGATAACTGATGAAACTGAAAGATGGAATGAGGATTAGGTATTCATTGCAACCGAGTTAGAGTGCCTGATTCTGACAATCAAATTATGACGTGTAAGAAAATGACTTGTATACCTGGGGAACGGGGAAAAAATAAGAACCAAGAGAGATTATGTAAAGGTGCAAATTTCCATTCGTTATATTGTATATCTAAAATGTACCAATAAAATTAATTAAAAAATAAAAAATAGAAAATGACTTGTTCTTAAGAAATACACAGTGGTGGTGCCCAGCAGGTGCCCTTGGCTGGCGGTGGATTCACGGTTGTGGCCCTGTGAGGTCTGTGGGTGCTGGCAAATCACGCTCAGTAAGTGCAGCGGCAAGCTCTGGTGAGGTGGAGTCGGGGGCAGTAGGTAGTCAGGCGCAGTGAGAGAAGTAGGCAGTGAGTCACTTACAAATGGCACCCAAGCAGGACCCAAAGCCCGAGTTCCAGGAGGGTGAACAAGTACTGTGATTTCATAGGCCTCTTCTTTATGAAGCAAAGTGTGTACAGGTTGCATAAAGGACAAATAAGTAAAATACTTTATACATTACAGTGGTTGGAATAAAAATTGGGTTGAAAGGGTTCCAGAAAGCAGAGCATTCAAATATGTGGACACCAATCTGCAGAAACAGCGAGAACTTCAAAAGGCCAATCAGGAGCAATACGCAGAGGGAAAGATGAGAGGGGCTGCTCCAGGAAAGAGGACATCTGGTCTGCAGCAGAAAAATGTTGAAGTGAAAACAAAAAAGAACAAACAAAAAGCCCCTGGTAATGGAGATGGTGGCAGTCCCAGTGAGACATCTCAGCCTCCTGGGAAGAAGAGGGCCCAGGTAGATCCTACTGTTGAAAATAAAGAAACACTTATGAACAGAGGTGAAGTTAAAGTAAAGATCCCCGAAGAGCTAAAACTGTGGCTTGTTGATTACTGGGACTTAATTACCAGACAGAAACAGCTCTTTTACCTTCCTGACAAGAAGAATGTGGATTCCATTCAAGAGGACCATGCAAATTATAAGAAATTTTGAGGAAGCACAGATAATAAAAAGTATGCTGTTAATGAGGTTATTGTAGGGATAAAAGAACACTTCAGTGTGATGGTGGGCACTCCGCTCCTCTACAAATCTGAGAGACCATGTTACCAGGAGACGCGATTATCACCCTGATGGTCCCAGGTGTACGGAGCACCACATCTACTGAGATTATTTGTATGATTGGAGCGATGTTGGCCTACACACCCCTGGATGAGAAGAGCCTTGATTTATTACTAAATTATCTTCATTATTTCCTCAGGTATCTGGCAAAGAATTGAGTAACTTTGTTTAGTGCCAGTGATCATGAAGTGGCCCCTCCTGAGTACCATCGGAAAGCGGTGTGAGGCACTCTCACCCGTGTTTGCATCTCTGTCAACACATTTTTGTTTCTAGTCCTTCTCTTGTACAAATGATGTACTTTGAAGATGTTAGTGTATAAGAGTTGATGTTTGTTTGATTTTAAACAGAGAAAATAAAGGTTACAGCTCCTTTTTTCTTTTCATTTCAAAGTTGCTACCAGTGTATTCAATGATGGACAACAAAGAGACGTGGTGTAGTGTTTTATTGCCTAATTGACAAAGCTGCTTTTGAATGCTAGTGGTTCTAGTCCTTTGACACTATGGACTTTTATAATATGTGTTAATGCTATACGTTTTTTGTTTGGTTTGGTTTGGTTGGCTTTGGTAGCAGGGATCAAACTCAGGACCTTGCGCTTGTGAGGCAGGCAGTGGAACCACTGAGCTAAATCCCCAGCCCCATTGCTATATGACAAAATCCTCTGATTCCTAGTGCCAAAGTTCCAGTTCAGTGTATATAACTGAACACACCCATCCATTTGTGTTCTTTTTTAAAAGGTGCTTAAAGAGCCCATCCTTTCCAAGTCACTCATGTTGTTCCTTAGACATTTTCTCTTTGCTCAAATTGTTGAAGAATGGTGAACTGTTTCATAATTTTTGTATTTGTGTCTAATGCACGTTTTAACATGATAGATGCAATGCATTGTGTATCTACAGTTTTCTGGAAAAGTCAATCTTTTAGGAAATGTTTTTCAGATCTTCAATAATTTTCTTTAAATTAAAAAAAAAAGAAATACACAGTGGTTTAGGGATAAAGAGGCACAATGTTCAATTCACTCTCAATGGTTCATAAAATAAGTTACATGTATGCATTATAGAATTTACACATATATAAATAAATACATTAGCATCATGAAGCAAATGCAACAAAATATAAATAATTGGTGGATTTGGGTAAAGGATATAGAGGAGTCCCTGATACTCTTTCTGCAACTTTTCTGTAAGTTTGAAATTATAACAAAAGAAAATGTCACACCTGCCCCATCCCAACACTCTCAGGAAAATTGTTTTGATAACAGATTCTTTCTTTCTTTCTTTCTTTTTTTTTTTGAGACAGGGTCTGACTGTGCAGTTCAGTCTGGCCTTGAACTCACTATGTAGCCTAGGATGGCCTCCAACTCAAAGTGATCCTTCTACCTCAGCCTCCCAAGTGCTGGGATCACAGGTATGCGCCACCATGCCTGGCTCCAGATATTCCTTAATGGCAAGAAAATGCAAAAAATGTGGTTCACCAGATGTTCACAGCCTCAGCCACCAGGATTTCATTGACAACTATGGTGTGACAATGTTAATGGCAGCAGGATTCTGAGACACATCTGGACTTGCTTTGTACTGTCCCTGAATATGGGACAATGGGGCACAGCCTCAGAATGTCACTGACACGCTGTCACACCAACTCATCGACACTCCAGTTATACATGAGGAGTTGCCATACTGGTCACACTGGCTTTGCATGAAAAGTGGCCATACCAGTGACCTCCAGGAAGCAGAAATGAGTCACTCCCCAGTGGGCACCATCCTCAGGACCAAACATGAAGTCTCTTTCACAGTTATGATTTCTGTGGGCAAAAATCCAGCCATGGTGTTCAGGTTTCTGCTCTGTAATTCTCTTTAAGATATAATTTTAAAACTAACCCTCAAGAAGGGTCAGCCTGCCAGGTGTGGTACAGGTCTATAATCCCAGCATTTGGGAGACTGAGGCAGGGAGATTGCCTTGAGCTTGATCCAGCTTGGACTACATGGTGAGTTCAAGGCCAGCCTGAACTACAGAGCGAGACCTGTCTCAAAAAACAAAAACAAAACAAAAACTCAAGTAGGTTCAGCCTACATCTGAACCACAGCCTCTTCTGGAAGTGGACTGTCAAGCGGATCAAGCCACAGTTGGCCAACTGGCTTCCCTCCCCTAAAATGATGTTCCCAACTCAGTACCTTGCACTTGCAAGGCAGGCTGCAGAACTACTGAGCTAAAATCCCCAGCCCAATATGTTCCCAATTCTGCTCTGTACCAACTAGAAGGACCCAAGGAACTGGTCATACATATGAGAAAGGTATTTCGAATAGAAATTTACATTCATAGATTTAAACAGATAATCGGGACATGCACTGTTTTTTTTTTCTTTTTTTCTGACACCGGAGATCAAACTCAGGACCTTGCGCTTGCGAGGCAGGTGCCGGAACCACTGAGCTAAATCCCCGGCCCCAACATGCACTGTTTTACAGTCCAGATCTACTTTCCTGTGACACCAGTGAGGACTGACTAAATGACAAGACAGGGCCAAAAAATATGGTGAATGTCTAAATTTGTAAAAATGTATTACAGTAAAAGACACCTTGACATAAATCCCCCTCACACTATACCCCTTCCTGTGAACACACTTGTCCTGCCATTCTTGCCACTTCCTGAAGCAGTTTTGGAGTCCTCTTCCCTGAGTGTCTTTAGTTGCAACATCATGGCTGCCTCAATGTCCTGAATGGATTCAAAATGTTGACCTTTCATGGTCATTTTGATTTGGGGAAGGAGCCCAAAGTTGCATGGTGCCAGAAGTAGTGACTAAGGTGGATGAGGACACACCATGATGTTTCTCAGAAAAATAACTGCATCAGAAGCATAATGTGATTCAGAGAGTTGTCATGATGGAGGCTGAAACCGTTTGCCATTTCTTAGGCTGTTTTCTACACACACGGTTTCTTACTCTAATAACCCCCTATCCTATTCAGAGTCCCCATAGCATTCCTGGGTACAAGCTCGGCTGCACAATTCCATCCAGGTCACAGAGCACGATCCACAGCACCTTGGTGTTGGGTCCTGATGGATGCACTTTTCTCTGAGCCCTGCTCCCAGGACACAGCCACAGACACAGTTCCATCTCCCTCAACGACGGTGCTTAGAACACTGGAATCTGAAGTGACACAGATGTACACCAGTGAGGGGTGCAGTCTGTGATTCACAGCACACTCTACAACATATTCTCTCAGCCACAGCTCACAACTGACTGACCACACTGAACAAGTTGAATTTGTTACACAGTCACCAAGGTTCAACATTGAAGATTCCTGCCTTTCTGTGGCTCTAAGCAGCAGCGTTCACCGTACTTTATGATCATACCGCATAGTTCACAGAGAATGTGTTCCATCTTCCAAAGTTTGTCAGCTTGCCAGCTTTGACGTGGAATTGGGAGGGATGGGATCCCAAGCCATGGTGTCATTCATTTTCAAATTCTGCAAATAGTGTTCAAGTACAGTAGGAATAAGAAGTATGTATACCTTAACCTTCACCTTCAGCTCTCAGATCTTAACTCCATGGGAGGCTCTCTGATGAAATATCTAGCAATAGTTGGTTTACAGAAAGTTACCATGCTGGTAGCGCATGGTGGCCCACCTGTAATCCCAGCACTCGAGAGGTTGAGGCAGGAGGATCACCATGAGTTTGAGGCCATCATGGGCTACATAGTGAGTTCATGGACATCCTGAACTACATAGCGAGACCTTGTCTCAAAAAACAAAACAAAACAAAAAAGAAAGTTGCCATGGTTTGACAGTCTTGCCCAAAATGCAAAGGACTATCTACTCCAACACCAGTAGACCTATTCCAACTATCTTGTCAGCTCACTCAGAAATGGACTGTAGGAGACATTGCTATTACCCTGTTTGTCTGCCTTCAAGCAGTCCGACTCCTACTGACACCCTCTCCTTCCATTTACTTAAATTTGTGTCATCTGGCTTTTCTTCTTGATCAACAAACACCATCTTTCTTACTCCTTTGCACCCCCTTCCAGCCCCTCATGCATATTAATATATGCAAATCTGGGTCTGGGAGGTCTTCAGTTCTGTGCCCTCGAGTCCCCATAGGCTGAGACACCCTCTGGCCAAGGCATCCCCTCCGCCCCATCCTGTGCACATACCTAGCCCTGACCTCATTGATTGGCATTAATGCTGCTCATTCCTCATTGCCATTGTCCCCCTGATCCATCCTCTACCTTTCTCCATGCCACTTTAACCCCCAGATGGTTGCACTTGCCTCCCATGTCCTCTGCTTCCTGTAGAGTTTGGCAAGTAGGGGTCACAGGCAGGAGGTCAGGAAGACTCCTCTCAGTGAAACACCTCCTCCGAGTCTCTCTCCTTCCCACACCTGCGAGCACAGGGATGGCAATGGCCCTGTCCTGCTATTGCCATTTCCCTTCTAACCCTAGTAGAAACTGTCCCTTCATCAAGTCCTCTTCAGTCCAGCCCTCTGGGTATGTCATTTACTTACTATTAGACACAAAGTAGTCCCAGAAAGACCATCTCATCATTTATAAAGCTTCTGGTACAAAGTGAGAATCTGGAAAATGAAATGAAGGATGAATAAATCTCTAGTAAAAACTAGAATGCAAGATAAAATTGTTACTGTTGGGAGAGTCGTCTTGCAACTTTTTTTCCCCAGTACTGGAGAATGAACCCATGGTCTTCATACTGAGCTACATCTCCACCCCTTTTCATTTTTTATTTTGAGTCAGAGTCTCACTAAATTCCTTAGGTGGATCTAGAACTTGTGATCCTCCTGCCTCAGCCTCCACAGTGTTGGGATTACATGTATGCACCGCCATACCTGGCTCTCATCTCACATCTTTTAAATGGGAGGTTGGATACTGTGTGACCAAAATTGAAGCTCTGCAAAGATTTTTTTTCTTTTGGTACTGGGGATTGA
The DNA here is from genome assembly GCF_053883595.1 of Heterocephalus glaber. Classification (NCBI taxonomy): domain Eukaryota; kingdom Metazoa; phylum Chordata; class Mammalia; order Rodentia; family Bathyergidae; genus Heterocephalus; species Heterocephalus glaber. The sequence continues at coordinate 5,675,889 of NW_028258330.1, read as the reverse complement.
ACTCAGGACCTTGCACTTGTGAGGCAGGTGGCAGAACCACTGAGCTAAATCCCCAGCCCCTGCAAAGATTTTTAGTAGCCCCACAGCAGCCTGGCCTACTCAGTCCACATTTGCTGAGTGGGCTGTTTCAAAGGGAAGAGGCGAATTTAGTAGCAGCCCCAAACTGAAATTTCCTTTGCCGTTCCCTGTGATGGCAGGGTTTAGGCCATCTTTCATCAATAAAGGAAATATGTAGGGACAGAACAAAAACACATTCATTAAGAAGGAAAACAGTGCACCAGTCAGCAGAACAACTGTAGTTACAAGACTCGTGAAAAGAAAAAAATTAATTCCTTGGGAAAGAGCTTTCTATTTTAAGAAGATGAAAAACAATAAGAGATGTCTTTAAGTGATAGATAATAAAGAGGCTTCCCAGGCAGCCTCAAAGCCTGCGGCTTTGCGGATGTAAACCTAAAAGCAAAACCATTCCAAAGGACAGCGCCCAGGCCAATTCTGGTTGCTTATTTTCTTCTGTGGTCGGTCTTTGCTGAACACAGCAGTCTGAAGGCGGGCCACAGAGCTGTGAGGGCCCCTGTCTCTAAGAGGCCTGGGCACTGTCCCCAGTGACCCCAACTGTACAGCTTGGCAAGGACAATTAGAGGGGGTATTTTGGACTGAATTTTCCCAAGATACGTTACTTTCCCAAGGTAACTTGAGGTTTTAGGTGCATGATCCTGTCTCAGAGTAATAATACGGAACAATAAAAGAACTGTAAACCAGAGGCTGGGTGCAATCCCCAGAACCAAAAAGACAAACAACAACAAAACCAAACCAGAAAATCCCGTGTGCCAAAATAAATCATATATATATATGAACCATATATATATATATAAAACCATATATATTCCCCAGCCTCAGGTATTCTGCTACAGCTTCAGAAAACAGACTGAGACAGTTGCTAATGAACAATGGATCTAAAAGTCTAAAAGTGCCGTTCTGCCAGGGTTTGCAACATGCTGTCCTCGTAACACCTAAGGTCAGTTGCAGGCACCACAGAATAGCAACCCATGGGTCCCCAGCCTGCACTGTGGCACCGTTTGGCAGAGTCTCCCGCAGTATTGTCCTTGAGCTGCCACTTAGGAGCTCATGGGAGCCCCTTTTTAAGCTTTCAGGGATCTTGCCAGCTAGTTTGGTGCCTCATCTGTCACTTGAAATCAGCCAGAGTAGGGGTCTTCACATCCCTGGAACTGACCAAAACTTCAGGTCAATTGTGCAATTGTTAAACACTGACATCGTGTTACCCGTGAACCTGTACCAGCTTCCTGGTGGCTGAGACAGCCAGAAGAGACTTTTGGTGTCCTTTGCCTGGTGTCTGCAAGCTCAGAGAAGAGAATCAGCTCTCCCAGGTATATTTTAAACGCTACCCTAAATTTAAACGCCTAGGTTTTTTTTTAAATGAGACTAAAATTAGAGTCAATAGCCTGAGAATGTGGTTTGTTTTTATTGCAAGTTGGCTCAAGAAGTTTCTGAAAATTAATTTATGATATCTTGCCTTATAAAGCTAAAATGCTTTCCAAAATCTTGTGGGGCAATTTCAAAACCTGGGGAAGTCAGCCAACAAACTAAGTATATCTCTATTAAAAGAGAGAGAGACAGAGGGAGAGAGAGAGAGAGTTGTATCTCAAAAATAGCTCAGGTCCAGCTGGAAGAATTTTGTCTACTTTAGTGGAAAGGGAGACAGCAACCCCTGGCTAATCTCAAGACCTCCCCCCCCCCCTCCAAATAATGGCTAACCATCTGCTCCGTTGTTTTTGGCCAAGTCTTCTATCAAAACAAAAATGTTGAAACTGTAGTGACCTAACTTGGGAAACAATTTTATAACATTTTCTAGGAACCACAAAACACTTGTTTTACTCCTGAAGGCACACAGTGGAACCAAGAGGAGAACATAATATTTTGCCTTGTAACAAAGGAAAAACTGGACAAGACCAGCAGTTAGAAGAGTGTTTCAGTTCACATACGGATCATTCAGAATCTGTGACATCTTGCCTCCCAAATCAGAGATGAGCACACCTCATGCGGCATCAAAATCTACCACAGACCAGGCTGGGGATTTAACTCAGTGGTTTCACCACCTGCTGCACAAGCACAAGGACCTGAGTTGAATCCCCAGTACCAAAAAAAAAAAAAAAAAAAAAAAAAATCTACCACAGACCATTTGACCAGTTATTGGAGCATAAATGGTGATCTTTATTTATCATGCAATAAATTTTAAGCTGGGAGTCTAGTTTTAACAAAAACAGCAGGAATTGTGGTTACTGCAAAGACAGATGTGTATTTTAGAAGAGTCATGAGGGAAGAAATCTGAACGTCTTGATGTGGTTGGAAAAAGGAAAGCTTCTTAAGTGTGACTCAGATTTCAGCAGGTAAACACGGACAGCCCAGTTAGGCAACATTATTACTGCTGATAGATTATGAAGAGATCTATTAGCTCACCTATCAGCAAAACGCTCTCCAAAGCCTATTAAATATGTACCAGGGAAGATATTTGCAGTAACTTGATATGGTATCTCATAGGACATAGGGTGACTGAAACCATGGGCACTTGAGTTAGAGAGTCCAGGTTGGAATCCTTCATAACCCAGTCGCTATGTGACCTCAGATGAGATACCTACCCTCTCTAAGGCTCACCTGCCTAAGGTGCACACTGGAGGTGACAGCAGTGCCTGAAATAATGTGCTTAGAAAGATGTCTGGCACACAGTGCATGCTTGATAAATACTGGCCATCATTTTTGCATGTGGCCTGGTGTATGTGGAAACACTTGTCTTTGTTTGGAGACCTGCTCAGAAGCAGCCCCTGAGACAAAGGTTCCAGTATCAGCAGTGTATTTGGGATGTGACCCCAGGACCCCAGGAGAGGAACGGTGAAGACAGGCAACTATGGGACTGTTGCCATAATGACTATCCATCGCACTCTAGGCAACAGAGCAGAGTACACGATAGATATCCCAGCCAGGGGCTGCAGAGGGTGGGTACATAGATGCTAGTCCCTGGCCATTCCTGGTGGAGGGATGCTCCTGAGGGCGTCCATGACACCCATGTGACAGAGAGTGGCAGGTGGCTCAGGGGAGCCACCCTTAGAGAGCAGAGCTGAGAGTGAGGACATGGGAAGGACCTCAGCAGCATCGACATAGCCTGGCCTCATGGTTGTCAGAGATTGGAGCTCCTGTAGGTGATGCCATGTGCTGCACACATGACCACAGTCTCCTCAGATTATAACAGAGCTGAAAAATTCCTACCATAGCCATCTTAATGTCACAGAGTTATGCATTACTCACCTGTCTGTCTTGATGCTGGTGTACACACACCAACTGCCCTGCCAGCCACACAAAGTACAGCATGTTTCTATAATAATGACACACAGTGCCTAAGGCTTGATAGCAATCATGTGTGCCTGCTATTGGGTTCTGAATTGACTATTGGTATAATTTGGACCTTGAATGTGCCCCAAAGGCTTGGGAGGTGGGGTCTGGTGGGATGCAGTTGGGGAACTGGGGGTGCCCTTGAGGAGGACACTGGGCCCCAGCTCCTCCTCTTCCTCTCTCTCTGCTTCCTGGTCTCCGTGAGCTGAGCACCTCGCTCCACCACACATTCCCACCACCATGTTCTGCCTCATCTCAGAACCCAAAGCATTGGGGCAGCCGACCATGGACCAAAACCTCTGAAACTTTGAGCCAGGATAGATCTTTCCTCTTGATAGGTTATGATCTCAGACATTTTGTCACAGTAATGGAAAGTTAATGGACACAACTATATTATAGTTTTTATTGTTATTTTGGAGTGCACCCCTACTTATAAAGTTTACTGTAAAGCAGTATGTCACACTGGCAGCATCTGCCTCTCCTTTTACATCATTTTCTCCTACACTTGATGAACTCTTATGTTGCTTTGTTCATCATCATGGCTGCAGGAATAGAATATGATACATGCACACACATATACACACACATAAAGGTGGTGTGATAAAAAAATCATAAATATTTAATGCTTTAAATTTATTACAGGAAGAGACACATTGCCATTTATCCCCCTCAAAATACACTCCTTTGCTTCAAACACATTTATCCTATCATTCTTGCCACTTTCTGCAGCACTTCAGGAATTCTTCTTGCATGAGTATCTTTAGTTGCACTGTAGTGGCTGCCTCAATGTCCTGAATTCATCCAAAATGTTGACCTTTCATACTTATTTTGACTTCAGGGAAGATCCAGAAGTCGCATGGTGGCAGATCTGGTGAATAAAGTGAATGAGGACACACCGCATATCTTTATGAGCCTGTCTTTCCGTTGGATGGCATTTAGCACCAGCATTCACTACATTTTTGATCAGATCTCATAAAGACACTCATGAAAGAGGACTTCCAGAGCTGCTACAGAAAGTGGAAAGATCAATAGGATAAGTGTGTTTGAAGCAAGAGGGTACTTTAAGGGAGACTAAAGATTACGTGTCTTTTATTGTAATAAATTTTTAAAAATTTAAACATTCACTATGTATTTTGACCACTTTCACCCACAGACAGAAAGGGAAAGAGTGCACACCTAAGTGTCCAGGAGGCTACACTGTTTAGGTTTGTGTTCATACAACAGTGACAACAACTAACGATATAGTTCTCAGAATGTAGCCCTGTTCTTGAGCGATAAGACTGTTTTCTGGATGAACCCACTAGAAACAATAATGCAACAACCAAAAAACTATGTTTAGTCTATGTTTTTGTTTTATTTTATTTTGCAGAGCTGGAGATGGAACTCAGGGCCTTGCATGCTCAGCACGCACTCTACCATTGAGCTACCCTGCAGTCCCTCTATGCTGGTTTGATGGAAATGCTAAGAGAGAAATAAATTGACTTTAAGAAGCTTTTATGAGAGTTCTTGCCAAATCAGCACAGAGTTGGGAATAAAGTGTGGAGTTTAAACTCTGATTTTGCTTTGAGCTCATCCTCAGTATGCACCACCTGAAGTTAAGGGATAGCAAATATTTTTCACAGTCCTGTGCAGTAACTAAGGGATCATGAAAAAGAAAAACATCTCCATTTTTCAAAAAAAATTTCCAAGCTTTCAGCAGCTACACTAATGGTAACTGAAATGACTCAAGTTTTTAAGACAAATAATATTTTAAAACTTTCCCTATCCATCAGACAGTGGTGCAAATACTAACAATAATTAACAACATGAATTCCACTCTAAACTGGGAAATGTATCTGTTACATATTGGATCATGTGTGAAAAGAAGAAAGTCCTTACATGTGGCCACCATTTCCAAAAAAAATTGCCTCATAGCTTGATAACAAAGAGATAGACAAATTTCCTTCATAAGTTACAAACATTTTTGTGTTGCCTATCAAATCAAAATCCTACCCATAAACAATGTTAAAGGTTAATCAAGGATGGCAAGATCCCATGTCTTCGCCGCCACCTTTTGTTTGAGCAACATCAAATTAAGACACTTATAAGAAAGTTACTCTTAATGGCTCACTGAATGAAGAGGAGCTTCTCTTTGCTGTTGTTTCCCAGCCCAAGTATTGGTCACACACAGAGAATCAAGAAATGGGAACTTAGCGCTGCTATACCAGCTCTCTTGGAATTAGCCCAACTTCCTGATTATATCACAGTCATGGTCTTTTTCAAATTGAGTGTTTTCACTGTGGCTTTGTATGACAGACACTGTAAGATCCTGTGCCTTAAGATTGGCTTTCCTGAAGCAGACCCTGAGAAGACAGTTGATGTGTAAAGGATTTATTAAGAAATGATTCCATAAAAACATCTAGAAGAGCATGGAAAACAGAACAGGAAAAAAAGTGAAGATAGGTTCCTCCATTCCCAGCCCAGAGGAAGGGGCTTCGGGGACATCATTTCCATCACTCCCAGCCCAGAGGAAGGCTGGGATCCATCATTCCAAGTGCAAAGGAGGTGAGCCCTGTGGGTGCCAACAGTACCCCCCCCCCATCGAAATGAGAAGACATGTAAACAAGTCTCAAAACCAGACTTCCAGATCACCTACAGCAACCCGAAAGGGAAAGGAGATGGAACACTCTGATACTCAATCACCTGGACTCCCTGAACCTGGCAACAAAAGAGGATCTGGAAGGGGCCAGGGATTTAACTCAGTGGTTCTGCCACCTGCCTAGCAAGTGCAAGGCCCCAATTTCAATCCCTGGTACCAAAAAAAAAAAAAAAAAAAAAGAGGATCTGGAAAAAATGAAATCAGAAATAATTTCTCACATAACAGCAGAGATTGTGCTCATAGTGCAAGACATGATTAATAAATCCAGAGAGGAGCTGAGGAACATGATGAAATCCCAACATGGGAAACAAGTGGAATCCATAAAATAGATACAAATAGATTTCCAGGAGATTAAAAACTCCATTGAAAGTCTGCACAGTAGAATGAGCCAATGTGAGGACAGAATTTCAGATACAGAAGATAAGATTGAAATTAGTGACCAGGAAAAGAAAAATTGCTTCAAAATTGTTAAGGGACCATGAGAAATCAATCCAGCAGCTGCTAGATGATTCAAAGAAGAATAACATAAGACTGATTGAGATGCCAAATCACCCCGCTGCAGACAGGCAGGTCTGCCCACACCCTACCGAGGTCCTGAGTCACACAGAACACGCCAAATCAGCCCGCTGCAGACAGGCGGGTCTGTGCACGCCCTACCGAGGTCCTGAGTTGCATAGAACAGGCCGAATCAGCCCACTGCAGACAGGCAGGTCTGCCCACGCCCTACCGAGGTCCTGAGTCACACAGAACAGGCCAAATCAGCCCGCTGCAGACAGGCGGGTCTGTGCACGCCCTACCGAGGTCCCGAGTCCCGCAGAAGATGCCGAATCACCCCACTGCAGAAGGCAGCCACCTGGTTCCACACTACAAAGATGCAGAGGACAACAGACCATCAGACCAAGGTACTGAGTCCCACTGTTCCCGGCCCAGAGGCAGGGGCTTCTGAGCCGCCATGCCACTGCTCCTGGTCCAGAGGAAGGGGCTTCCCGGTCACCATCCATCCCGCTGCTCCCAGCCCAGAGGAAAGGGGTTTTGGGCCACCTTCTGTCCTGCTGCTCCTGGTCCAGAGGAAGGGGCTTCCCGGCCACCATCCCTCCCACTGCTCCCAGCCCACAGGAAAGGGCTTTTGGGTCACCATCCCTACCGCTAATCCCGGCTCCTGTCTCACCTCACCCAGCTCAGAGGCGGTAATCCATGCAGGTGCTAACAGCCCCCCCCCCCGTCAAAATGACAAAACATGTAAATAAGTCTCAAAACCAGACTTCCAGATCACCTACAGCAACCCCAGAGGGAAATGAGATGGAACACTCTGATACTCAACCACCTGGACCCACTGAACTGGCAACAAAAGGGGATCTGGAAAAAATGAAATCAGAAATAATTTCTCAGATAACAGGAGAAATTGTGCCCCTAGTGCAAGACATGATTAATAAATCTAGAGAGCAGCTCAGGAACATGATGGAATCCTAACATAAGAAACAAATGGAATGCATAAAACAGATGCAAATAGATTTCCAGGACATGAAAACCTCCACTGAAAGTCTACACAGCAGAAGGAGCCAATGTGAGGACAGAATTTCAGATACAGAAGATAAGATTGCAATTAGTGACCAGGAAAAGAAAAATTGCTTCAAAATTATAAGGGAACATGAGAAATCAATCCAGAAGCTGCTAGATGATGCAAAGAAGAATAACATAAAACTGATTGGGCTCAATGAAGAAACAGGAGAAAGTGGAGATGACATAAAAATTCTCTTCACAGAAATAATGGCAGAAAACTTCCCAAGCAGGGGAAAAGAGCTTGACATACAGGTAAGTGAGGCATATAGGACTCCAAATAGCCTTGATCAAAAAATATCTACACATAGGCATATAATTGTTAAGATTCCAGAAACACAACAGAAGAACAAAGTTCTACAAGCAGTTAGAGAAAGGAAACAAATTACGTAGAAAGGAAAGCCCATCAGAATCACAGCAGACTTCTCAACACAAACCATCAAGGCAAGAAGAGCTTGGAGTGACATATTCCAAGCCCTAAAAGAAAACACCCTCCAACCCAGATTGATGTACCCTTCAAAACTATCTTTCAAAATTGATGGAGAAATAAGATACTTTCATGACAAAGAGCACCTTAGGAACTTCGTGAATACCAAACCAGCACTTCAAAGAATTTTACACAATATCCTAGGAACAGACATTGAGGATCACAACCCCAGGAAGCAAAGCAGAATGAACCCTTCTGGCATGACAAGAAATTAAATGTAAAGGGGGAGAACCCAACGAAAAGAAAAAGTCACGGCAATGACAAGTCAATATGTTTCAGTTATAACTATCAACGTTAATGGTCTCAATTCACCAATCAAAAGAAATAGACTGGCAGAATGGGTCAAGAAGCAAAATCCAACAATATGCTGCATACAAGAAACACACTTTATTCAAAAGGAAACTCATAGACTGAAAGTTAAAGGGTAGAAAACAATACTCCATGTGACAGGAACCCGAAAAAAAGCAGGAGTAGCTATCCTCTTGGCAGATCAAGTAGATTTCAAACCAGCACTGATTAAGAGAGACAAAGAAGGACACTACATCCTTGTAAAGGGAACAATCCAAGAGGAAGAGATGACAATCATAAATATCTATGCACCAAACACTAGTGCACCCAACTATATAAAACAAATACTAACAGACATGAAAAGTCATATATGCACTAATACAATTGTAGTGGGGGACCTCGACACCCCACTGTCACAAATAGATAGAGCAACTAGACAAAAAATAAGTAATGAAATACTAGAACTCAATTGAACTCTTGAACAAATGAACTTAACAGATGTTTACAGAGTCTTCCACCCCACAAAATCAGAATACACATTCTTCTCAGCTCCACATGGGTCATTCTCCAAAATAGACCACATACTCACACATAGAACGTGTTTAAGTAAGTGCAAAGCAATTGAAGTTATCCCCTGTATATTATCAGACCATAGTGCGATGAAACTGGAGATCCATAGCAAAAGAAACTCAAAAAATTTCATAAACATGTGGAAATTGAACAACACACTGCTGAATAACCAATGGGTCACAGAGGAAATTAAAGAAGAAATCAGACAGTTCCTTCAATTAAATGACAATGACAATACAACATATCAGAATCTATGGGACACAATGAAAGCAGTCTTACGAGGGAAATTCATAGCAGTGAATACACATATTAGGAAAACAGAATGAGCCCAATTAAACAACCTGATGCTGCACCTCAAGCTTCTAGAAAAGAAGAACAGGACAATCCCAGAGCTCATACAAGGGAGGAAATTATAAAGATCAGAGGAGAAATCAATGCAATGGAGACTAAGAGAACGATACAAAAATATCAATGAAGCCAAGAGTTGGTTCTTCAAAAGAATCAACAAAATTGACAAAGCTTTAGCCAACCTTGTCAGAAAAAGGAAAGAAAAGGCCCAAACCCATGCAATTAGGAATGATAAGGGTGAAATTACAACAGACCCAGCAGAAATCCAGAGGATCATCAATACCTACTTCCAGAAACTATATGCCAATAAGATGGACAACAAAGAAGAAATGGACATATTCCTAGATACATATGAATTACCAAAGTTGAACGAAGAAGACCTAAAAATTCTGAACAACCCAATATCAACCAATGAAATTGAAAATGTAATTAAAAACTTATCAACTAAGAAAAGCCCGGGCCCTGATGGCTTCACTGCTGAATTCTACAAGACATTTAGAGAGGAACTGCTGCCACTACTGTTTAAACTCTTCAATGAAATTGAAAGGAAACCAATACTCCCGAATTCATTCCTGAAAGCAAGCACCACCTTGATCCCCAAAGCAGAGAAAGACGCAACCCAAAAAGAGAACTATAGGCCAATCTCACTAATGAACATAGATGCAAAAATCCTTAATAAGATAATGGCAAACAGTATGCAGAAGATCATCAAGAAGATCATACACCCTGATCAAGTGGGATTCATCCCAGGGATGCAGGGATGGTTCAATATACGAAAATCAATCAGTGTAATACACTATATCAATAGAGCCAAGGACAAAAACCGTATGATTATCTCAATAGATGCAGAAAAAGCATTTGACAAAATCCAACATGCATTTATGATAAAAACCCTACAAAAAATTGGAATAGATGGTCTCTACCTCAAACTGATAGAAGCCATCTATGAAAAACCCACAGGCAATATCATACTAAATGGTCAAAAACTGAAATCCTTCACACTAAAATCAGGAACAAGACAAGGATGTCCACTATCACCACTCTTGTTCATTATAGTTCTGGAAACATTAGCCATGGCAATTAGACAAGAGAAAGAAATAAAAGGAATAAAGATAAATAATGAAGAAGTCAAACTGTCATTATTTGCAGATGACATGATACTCTATATAGAAGACCCCAAGAACTCCACCAAAAGTCTTCTAGACTTAATAACCAAATTCAGTCAAGTAGCTGGTTACAAGGTTAACACACAAAAATCAGTAGCTTTCCTCTACACCAAGGACAGACTCACTGAGAGAGAAAAAGGGCAAACAATTCCTTTCACAATAGCATCCAAAAAACTGAAATACCTAGGAATCAACCTAATGAAAGAAATCAAAGACCTCTTCTCTGAAAACTATAGCACTCTGTAAGGAGAGATTGAAGAGGATATCCGAAAATGGAAAGACATTCCCTGCTCTTGGGTAGGAAGGATCAATATAGTGAAAATGGCCATACTTCCAAAACTGCTATATAGATTCAATGCAATCCCAACTGAAATCCCACCAGCATATTTCATGAACCTTGAGAAAACAATCCAAAAATTCATTTGGAACTAGAAGAGACCCAGAATAGCAAAAGCAATTCTAGGTAACAGAGACATGGCAGGGGGTATCACAACCTCCAACTTGAAACTATACTACAAAGCCACTGTGATAAAAGCAGCATGGTACTGGCAAAGAAACAGACCTGAGGACCAGTGGAACAGATTAGAAGATTCCAAAACAACTCCAGACACCCTCAGTCATCTCATCTTCAACAAAGGATCCAAACACCCTCACTGGAGGAAAGATAGCCTCTTTAATAAATGGTGCTGGAAAAATTGGGTTTCAACTTGCCAAAGATTAAAACTAGACCTATATCTCTCACCATGCACTAAACTAAAATCAAAATGGTTTAAGGATTTAAATATTAAAATAGAAATGCTCAATCACCTGGAACAGAGGTTAGGTAGAACTCATGAAGACATTGGTGTAGGAAAAGATTTTATGAACACAACCTCAGTTGCCCATGAACTAGCACAAACAATTAACAAGTGGGATCTCTTCTTATGAAATAAAATGCTTCTGCACAGCAAGAGAAACCACCAGCAGTGTGAAGAGACAACCCACAATATGGAAAAAATCTTCACCTGCTGTTCCTCAGACAAAGGTCTACTATCTCAAATCTATAAAGAACTTAAAAAAATCAGACCTCCCAAATTTAAAGACCCAGTTCAAAAATGGGCATCTGAAATGAACAGACATTTCTCAGACAAAGAAGTAGAAATAGCAAATAAACATATGAAAAAGTGTTCAACATCACTGGTCATTCCAGAGATGAAAATGAAAACAATGCTAAGATTCCACCTCACTCCAGAAAGAATGGCTGCTATCATGAAATCAACCAATAACAAATGCTGGAGGGGCTGTGGGGAAAGAGGAACACTGCTCCACTGCTGGTGGGAGTGTAGACTGGTGCAACCACTGTGGAAATCAGTATGGAGATACCTCAAAGAACTAGGGCTAGAGGTCTCATTTGACCCAGGTATTGCCCTGCTGGGTATCTTCCCAAAAGAATTAAAAGAATCATACCACAGTGATATATATGTACCCATGTTCATAGCAGCACAATTTGTAATAGCTAAAACTTGTAAGCAGCCCAAATGCCCATCAACTGGAGACTGAAAATGTGGAGGTTTTTTATAAAATGGAGTACTACTCAGCCATAAAAAATGAGAAATTAGAGACATTTTTAGCTAAATGGATGCACATTGAGGTGATACTCTTAAGTGAAATAAATAGGACACACATGTGTAAACACCAAATAGTTTCTCTAGTGTGAGAAACTGAAAGTGTAAATAAGGACTAAAAGGTATAATAGATAATGTGAAATAGGAAGAAAAGGGGCAAAGGGGAAGGGGAAGTGGGAGGAGTAGGGGAAAGGAAAGAAGGGAATGGAATTAATATGAAAAAATGAAAAAATGGAAACAAAGTCTTTGTAAATAGGGAGGGATGGAGGGGTTGAAGGGAAGGGAGGGGAAGGGGGGAAAAATAAGAACCAAGAAAGATTATGGAAAGGTGAAAATTTCCAATGATGAATGTCATTATATTGTATACCTAAAATGTACCAATAAAATAAAATTTTAAAAAAATAAAGGTTAATCAAAACACGGGGGGGAATTTTTCACATTAGATGGAAGACAAAGTGCTACATGCAGAATGATTACAAATCAATAAGAAGAATATATTCAATAGAAATGTGAGCAAAAGATAGAAGCAGCTGAGAATTATAGGGTCTATTGTTGATTTCATCAAATGAAAAATACCTGTAGCTAAGTGGCCTATGTTTCAAAACCAATCAGTTGTTTTATAGACTGGTATGAAATGGTAAAGTTTGAAGAAGGCATATTGATTGTCAAAACATGGGAAAAATGTTCATCAAAACGTCACAAATGTAAAATGTAAAATTACCTCCTAACAAACATTGGTCGTGAATGAGATCGCACCTGCCTACCTAACGTCCTGTGGCCTGATGGGCCTGGACATCCATACCCTCAGGATACACAATGATATTGCATCACTAGAAAGCAAATCAGCAATATGCAGTCCTTAAATAGCTCACAAACTTTGATCTAGGAGTTCTATTTCCAGGACACAAGACCAATTTGTGAACTTCCATACTCACAATGACTGGTGAATCAGAGTACTCCAAAGAAGTAAGTAAGAAAACCAATAAGATAAATGACAGATGAGAGAAAGGGGAGTGTGACTTTAAGGAATTGGCCCAAGTGATTATGGGGAAAGGCAAGTTTGAAATGTATGGGGCAGGCTGGCGATTCTGATCAGAGCTGCTGGAGTCGGAAGTTCATGTGACAGGCCCACAGTCTGGAAACCCAGGCAGGGTTCTATGTCAGAGATTTCTTCTCTGAGAATCAATTTCTGCAGGTAGGTCCTCCACCTGATTAGATGAGGCCCTCCACATTAGCTAGCACCCTGCTGTACCTAAATGCATCCTCTCCATAAAACGCCATCACAGCAACATCTGCCTGGCCATCTGGGGCCACCAAATTAGCCCCAGAGTGCACACACCTGCTACTTCACAGGGAAAGCAGGACTCACCAAGGAGACACCCTCTCATCTGAGTGTGGTGGCACACACCTGTAGTCACAGCACTCAGGAGGCTGAGGCAGGAGGACTACTTTGAGTTTGAGGCCAGCCTTGGTTACATAGTGAGTTCAAGTTTGGCCTGAACTACATAGTGAGACCCTGTCTCAAAAACCAAAAAGAGAGGAGACATACTCTCAAGTTCCTGCCCTATGTGGAGATCTCAGTACCCTACTTCCCTTCCGAAGCCCTCCTGGTTCTGTGTCCCATTTGCTGCTGGGTTTTCTCCCACTTTCTACTCTTGCTCTGTCCCTGAAAGGATCCTCTTCAATTTCATACCTTTGAATCATTGGGGTCCTGGGTTGTACACCAAGCTCTCCTCTCTTCTCTAAGCACAGGCCAGAGGGACCTTTCTGGGCTGCTCAGTGGTATCACCGTGAGCATAAGAGGACCCAGCCACAGTGGCATAACAGCAGGTTCATTCTTTCAATAACCCAGAATGCAGAGGGGGTGGTCTGGGCTGGCAGGGCAGAGCCGTGGGAGCCAGGTTCACTGGACTCTTCACTCTGCCATCGGTAGTCCATGGCTTGGCACCCACACTGGCAGGGAGCTGCTGCCCTGGGCCCCATGTCTACACCGTGACGTCTTTCGGCCCACTTTGTGGAATCTGTTTAGTTAACTATTCAGCAAATATTTAATTGACAACTTATTATGTTTTCTGGTCCTTGGACTATAGAAATTTTAAAAAGATAAAAATGTTTGTTCTCCTGGAGCTTATATTCAAATGGATAAAACAGGAAGTAAAAAAGATAAGAAGAGGGTAGATGGAGGTCACTGGAGATTAGGAAAGGGAGGATTGAGAGAGGTGGGACCAAACTACAGTTACATAGAAGGAATGAGCTCCCATGTTCTGCAGCACAGAATAGTGACCACAGTTCACAATGATTTGTGATTTATTTTCTAAAGAACTAGAAGAGAGGAGTTCAGAGGTTCCCAGTACAAAGAAATGATGCGTTTTAGGAGACAGAAATCCTAATCACCCTGATTTGATCATTACACCTAACACAGATGTACTGAATGACCCCACCATGCCCCATCAATACGTACATTATATGTTGATAAAAATTTTAAAGTCAGTAAGATAAACAAGTGAAAGTCAGACTAGGTTGCGGTGTGGTCACTGCTACAGAGAGGAATCCAGCAGTGGAGTATGTAGTGGTGTTAGACTGGGCAGTCAGGGAAGGCCCCAGTGAGGCCAGGACATCGAAGCTGAGGCATGAAGGAGGTGATAGGCAAGCCAGCTAACAGGACCACGGTGATGACCAGGCCAAGGACACAGAGGCAGAGAGACCAGGTCACAGCATGGACAGGTGATGGCGAGTTGGACCACGGTGGTAGTAATGGAGGCAAGGAGTGATGGATTCTAGGTTTGTTTTCAAAGTGGAACTGACAAAATTTTCTGATGTGGGGCATGAGAGGAAGAGGGGAGCCAAGGCCAAACCTGGAGAATCGGGCCCAGCTGGAAAGGGGATGTTGCCATTTACAAGGTGGTGTGGTTAGAGGTGGCCCAGATTTGGGGTAAAATCTTGGAAGTTCGATGTACTCCTGGTAAAAAGAGATGTCTGTCAAATCTCCAAGAGCAAATGCTGAGTGGACAGTTGGATCTGCATGTCTGAAGGTCTGGAGAGAGGTCAAGGATAAAGATAAAAATCTAGGAGTCACAAGCAGAAAGCTGATATTTAAAATCATGAAATGGAATCAGAATTCCAAGGAATGAAGTACAAATGGTGGAGAGAAGGTTAAAAGCCAAGGATGGGCACTCTGGGGATTAGAGACCAGGAGATGTGAAAAACTCAATGAAGGAGGCTAAAAAAGAGCAGCCAGATGGTAAGTGGGAAATCACCAAGAGCATGGGATTCTGGGAACTGAGGATTCTGGGAGTAAAATTTCTCAGAAGAGGTGATTATGTGGAGTGAGAGGAGGAGTAAGAATGGACAGTTGGACTCAGCAGGTCACGTGAGGTCATGACCAGCAGGACAGTTGGACTCAGCAGGTCACAGCTTCCTGTGTCTGTGACAAATACCTGAAATAAATCAACTTTAAAGGAGGAGAGGTTTATTTTGGCTAATGGTTGCAGAGGTTTCAGTCACAGTCATTGGCTCTGTTGTTGTGGGGCCTGTGGCAAGGCAGAGCATCATGGGTAGGGCACCTGGGCAGGTGAAGGTGCTTGTCTCATGGTGGCCTGGAGGCAAAGAGAGAGGACAGGGCTGGGATATCAACCCAGTGACCTCAATTCTTCCTGGCAGGCCCTGCCCCCTCCCATGAGCTCTAAGCACAGGGCTCTGGGGGATGGTTAAGGTCCAGGCCAGCCATGACAAGTGTGAGGCTACTTAGAGCCACTAGCAAAAGCGGTTTCAGGAACACTTGGAAAAGAATCTATGAGAGTGAAATGCCAAGTTCAGCAAGCCAGATGAACCCCTAGAAAATAAAACTGATAGGGTAGATAGAAGAATCCTTCAATGAAACAATGATTACTTTAATCACTTCTACAAATATATAGTGCCTTTTTATGTGCTAAGTAAAGTTCTAGAAATTAATTGACAATTTAGCAAAGAAAATGTCAAATACTTGTGGTCATATAGGGTGTATATTCTGTTGAGTGTAAAGAGTCAATAGATTAACCAAACAAATACACATTTTAGTTGCTGACAAGCAACTTTAAAATACATAACAGGGAAAGGATAGACAGTGGGGTGGAATGGCAAACTATTTTAGATAGGCTAATCATCAATGCCTCTGTGTGTGTGTGTGTGTGTGTGTGATATTGAAGACTGAATCCAGGGCTTCTGCACTTTTGCTTCCTTTTTTATTTTTTTTTCTTATTTTGAGGAAGGGTCCTGTTAAGTCACTTAATTGCCCATTTGTGATCCTCCTGACTCAGCCTCCCAGAGTGCTGGGATTACAGGTGTGTTCCACCATGCTTGGCTGCCTCTCAGATTTTAAGTAGAGATCTTGTATCAGTTAAAATTGGGATCTCAGGGGCTGGGGATTTAGCTCAGTGGTTCTACCGCCTGCCTGGCAGTGCAAGGTCCCGAGTTCGATCCCTGATACACACACACACACACAAAACTGGAAAATAAAATTGAGATCTCAGCTGGGGATTTCCATCACTGGTTCTATCGCCTGCCTCGAAAGGGCAAGGACCCGAGTTCGATCTCCAGTACCAAAAAAAATTTTAAAAATAATAAAATTGGGATCTCTGAAAAGACTGATTTAAAAAGAAATATACAAATATTTATGATGGTAAGCATGAACAAAACAAGAGAAGTCACAATTTAATTATATTTGGTGAAAAAGGTGAGAAAACCACAGCTATAGGTGACATGCTTTTAGTATGAGGGAGTAGGAAATGCCAAGTACAGTATTATATCCCCCAAATTAAAATCTACATAGGATGTGTGTGATTTTCTAGAAAAAAAGACATGTTCACTCTAAAAATAGATAATTTGAGTAAAATAACACCTATAGATGAAGATATTAAAGTTAGTTTAAGGGTAATTCAAGTTGGGTCTATGTTTAAATCAGGTTAAGATCTGATGGTTTTTTAGGCCAATGCTATCAAAGCTTAATGGTAAAACTAAGTCTTGCCTTTAATGATGTGTTCAGAGCAAAGGAAAAGGAGGAAATAGGCCCAACTTATTGTTTATCTGGCAGTCAAAAGTGGCCCAGGATATCACAAACATAAAACCGAAACAAAATATAGGCCTATCTCATTTTTGAAAATAAATGCAAAGATTCTAAATAAATGACCAATAAGCCATTAACATAGAGTTAAGAGATCGCACCCTATGTCTGAGCAGAATGTATCATGGGCAAGGATGGGTCAATAACAGAAAATCTACTCATCTCTTTTACTATGTTAGCAAATTAAAGAAGGAAAACTCCTGTGGCATCTCCAAAATGTTTAATAAAGCTGAATACCCACTAGTGATGAAAGCTCTTAGGAAAATAGGATAAGAAAACATCTTGAAGAAAAAAAAAGAAACCTCCTTGTCTCATTGAAGGATTATCTGAGGGAAGCCTGATGCAGAGGACATAAGATGTGCCAAAATGTTATCCGCTTTTCCACTACAGGAGGGAATAAGGCGAGGTAGCCCACTCTCATCTCTGCTATTTGCATCACGCGTCAAAACCAATCCATGCAAATACAAGAATTAGAATTTAGCCATAAGAATTCAAAGCAGAGAAAGGGAACTGTCACAGCTTATAGCTTACATGACACTGCTCTCAAAATATCTAAGAAAATTTAGTGAAAAAGTACTAGAATTAGTGAGGATTTAGCAAGATGATTAGTTATAAGACTAATGTCAAAAATCAGGGGCAGGGCTGGGGATTTAGCTCAGTGGTGCCGCCACCTGCCTCAAAAGTGTAAGGTCCTAAATTCAATCCCTGATACAAAAAAAAAAAAAAAAATCAGGTGCTTGCCTTGACCCAAGCAATTATTAATTATAAAATATAATTAATAAGACCATAAAATACCTTAAAATAATTCATAGACTCTACATGGAAAAAAGTATAAAACTTTAGCGAGGGCCTCAAAGGAAGACCTAAACAGTAACAGAAATATGCCATGTTCATAGGAAGAACTAATATAATTATACAGATTCCCCACAAATTGATTATGAAAAACAATGCAATAGCAACCAAATGCCACCAGGGTTTTTTAAAAACAGAACTTCACAACTAATTCTGAAATTCATATGGTAGAGAAAAAGGTATGATTACTAAGGATAATGTTTTTTGTTTTTTTGGTTTTTTTTTTTTGGTACCGGGGATTGAACTTGGGTCCTTGCGCTTGTGCAGCAGGCAGTGAAACCACTGAGCTAAATCGCCAGCCAAGGATAATGTTTTTTAACTAAGGATAATTTTTAAGAGGGCCTATAAAATATTTAAAATACACTATAAACTTCGAGTAACTAAAAAGGTAGTATCTGGTATGAGAATGATAAAATTGGTGGAAAAATTGAATAAGCAATAGACTTCAATGGGCCTGTCTAGAAAGGGATTAAACTAATAATAAAAATGATATTTTATAACTATGAGGAAAAGACTAGTTAGACAAACAGTTCTGGGAAAACTGGATATACAAGTAAGAAAAAAATAAAATTAGATATACCTCATAGTATATAAAATTAAGTCCAAATAAAATCTTGGTGGTAGAAAAAGTCTTCCTAAGTAAAATTTAAAGTGAAACAGTCACCATAAAATGATTATCAAATTTATCTTTTGAGAACATTATCATGCTGGGGGTGTCCTTTAGTTGTAGAGTGTGTGTTTAGTACAGGGAAGGTCCTGGGTTCAATCCCCAGAACCAAAATAAAAACAAACATCCATGCATACATACATATATCCAAACAAAAGTGATCATTTAACATGTTTAACATCATTAAAACTTAATAAAAGACAATATATTCAAAGTTAAAAGGTAGAAAACAACTAGGAAATATATCTTTTTCACATATGCAGAAAAAGGGATTAATAATCAGAACATGTAAAATCAGAGACAAAGACAAAAGTAAACTCCAGCAGGATGTGACAATGAATTCCACAGAAGAGGAAGTTGGAAAAACATTCAAAAATATGCTCAACGGCAGTAATCAGGAAACTGCAAATTCAAGAGTGAGACACATTTTTCATGCATTAGGTTGACAAAATATAAGTAGGTGGCTGTCCAGTGTGGGCAAGGGTGCACAGAGGCCCATGCAGGGAGGCCGACTGCGATTCTACTTGTCATTGGAAGCCACCAAATCTCCCCCTGTAAGGTAAAGGGACAAATTCACTATGATGCACTCCTCCTACAGAACCCTAGACAGCCGGGCAAAGAATGGGGCAGATCTGCAAGGAAGGCTGAAGAAAGGTGCCCAAGATACACTGCTAGTGAAAGAGGCTAATGGAACATGGTGTCATATTTACAGGAAAGGAGCCCAGAACTCAACATCCATCCATCCATCTATCCATCCATCCACCCAACCATCTAGAGTTTGTTTGTGTGTGCATGTGTGCGTGTGTGTGTGTGTGTGTGTGTGTGTACCTGTATGTGTAAATGTACAGGCCAAAGTCAGGAAGGAAATAGTCCAGGCTGTGTTCTGTAAATGTCTAACAACGATAAGGTTTAATTTGGGTGAGGGGGAAAAGAATTACAGGGGCATGAAAGTGAAGTTTTTCTATACAGAGGTTTTGCTTTTTTTTTTTTTAATAAGGAGGTGTTTCTCAATAATGTATATAACTAATTTTTTAATATAAAAACCACTTTTAGTTGGGTGTGATGGCACATCCTATAATCCCAGCACTCAGGAGGCTGAGGCCGAAGGATTGCTGCAAGTTTGAGGCCACCTTGGGCTACATAGTGAGTTCAAGGACAGCCTGAACTACATAGCGAGACTGTCTCAAAAAAGCAAAAACAAACAAAAAACACAAAACACTTTTTAAATCATTAGATTAAAAGGTGAAATTTTCAGATTTTCCCTACAAGCCTGTGTGTGTTTTGTTTCTGTTTGCAGCATTGAGTTGAACTGAGGGCCTCACACATGCTAGGGAAAGGCTCAACCACTGTGTTACATCCCCAGCCCTTTTTAAATTTTTATTTTGAGACATAATCTCATCATACTGCTCAGGTCAAGCCCAAAAGTGTGATGATCCTCCTGCCTCAGCCTCCCAGGTAGCTGAGATTACAGGCAGGAGCCACCACACCCACCTGTAAGGTTTTTTTTTTTTTCCTTAGATTCTTTTATTGGAACATTTTAGTATACAATACATTTACATTTATCATTGGGTACTTGTACCTTTGCATGATACATCTTGGTTCTTATCCAGCTGTAACTTTTAATAACCAGGGGGGAAAAAGTACCAAGACGACTCTGAAATGACTCTTCTGCATGTGGCTCCACCAGCAGCTCGGCCCAGGCCCAGCCATGTCCTGGCTGGGGCCCAGCGTTCTGCCTTGGCAGTAGCATGGCATTCCGGCCAGAGCCATCCCAACTGCTGCCTTGTGGCTGATAGTGTCACCTTGGCTACCTGCAGGAACACTCCTGCCAACGCCCCGCCGTCCCTGTCAGGTTGCAGCGCTGATTAATATAAGATGAGCCGGCAGCCCAGGGAAGGAGCGCAGAGCCCGGCGCCCCAGGGAGTCAGTCCCACTTCCTGAGGCTGGCCGCCAGCGCCCGCCCCAGCGCATCTCTCTGATTAATCTGGAGCTGGCAGTTTCTCTGCGGAAACCCGAGCTCCGCTTCCCGGCGGCGGGGTCAAAGGGCAACGGGAGGCGGTGTCTTTTGCTCGGCCCTTCCTGCAAGTGTTACGAGCTGCGGGTACCGCGCTTCTCTGCACGAGCCTGTGAGTGGCCCCTCCCTGTCACTGTCCCCAGCCTTCCTCCAGTGTCCCAGAGTCTTACCCGGCCGATCTGTCCCCACACGGCCTCACAGCCTCCAGTGGTTGCGAGAGGGTCATGGGCACAGCCTCGTACACGGAGAAAATCCTGTTTGGGGTCCTGCCTCCTTTAGCTGGGTCATTTGAACAGCAGTATACCCTGACACAGAAGCACAAATGCTACAGAGTCGCGCTGGTTTGGGAGTCTAAATAGCTGATCTCATGGGAGTAGAGTAGCACAGTGGGTAGCAGAGGAGAGTGGGGAACTTGGTGAGCCTGCAAAGTGACCCGGAGAAGGAAGGAGGGAGCTCTGATGGGCTGCTACACTGGGTGGTTACAGTTAGCAACTGTACATTACTAAATAGCTAGAACAGAATTCTGAATGTTCTTCCTTATAAAGGAATGAGAGACTGGCCATAGTGGTGCATGCTTGGATTCCCAGCACTTAGGAGGCTGAGACAGGAGGAGTACCATGAATTCGAGGCTAGCCGGGGTTACATAGTGAGTTCAAGGTCAGCCTGAACTAAGTGTAACTTTGTTTTAAAAAGAAACAATAGGTGTTTGAGATGATATGTAACCTAAATATTCTGATTTGATCATTATACAATGCATACATGTGTTAAAATATACCCCATAAATATATAGTTATGTGCCAATTAAAAATAAAAAATTAGGCTGTGGATGTAGCTCAGTAGTAGAGTCCTTGCCTAGCATCGAGTAGGCCCCAGTTTTCATCCCCAGTAGCTCAATAAATAAATATTAAAAATTAAAGAATTAAATAAGAATTAAATAAGAATTGTTGCTGAGACTTTTCTCATTCTGTTTTATTCTTCTTACTATGAGCTTATCATCACTCCAAACTATATAGTATGTGTGCATGCGTGTGTGCACACAAGTGCAATCCTAAAGAACACAGCTAATCATTTAATGCCACTCTATTGACCAGTCGCAGTCAGACAGGATAAACCAGCAGCAAGCAGGGCAGGCTGAAGCTGAAGCTGCTCTTTATCAGTTTTCCTTGAGGATTATTCACACCGAAAGAGAAGGCAACCAGTCTTTTCATTGGGTGTGATGATTAGCATATCAGATTTTCTCTAGAAAATAAAATCAGCTGATGGGAAGTTTACAGTAATGCTAACTGTATTTCATGACAAATGAAAACCTGATTCAGGAGGCCCTCAACAACGTTTATGGCCCACACTCTTAACTTTTCTCTGAAATAAGATTCTAGAATCGTAATACCTTCCCAGTATTCCTAGCTTCTTCTCCACAACAGGGAGGGATATTTTTACTCAGCAAGGAAACTATCGTAACCACCCCCCCTTTCCTGAAGGGAAATACTTTCATTTTTGCCCTCATTAATTTTTACAGTTTTAGGGTTGGTAAAGTATCCTCCTTATACTTGCCCCAGAGAGTGTGGGGTAAGTATCCACCCACACCATTTGCAATGTCTTGGGCCTGGAAGACCCCACAGCCAGCTCGGGAAGTTTCTGGCCTCTGGAAACTGGGACAGAGCCAGTGAGGGCAGCTCAGACTCCCGCCCTCACTTTCTGCTCTTTTTTTCTTGGGGAGCCTGGAAGCCTATTTGCAGTTTATTTGTTGAATATGCTCTTCTTGTTCCTTGTAACCATGGCGTCTGGTCTGGCAGTGTTTCTTAGGTCAGGCTCCTGTCGAGCTAATGTTTATCATTTGAGAAATTTCCATGAGTCATAAATGAAACCCGCAAGCAGCTGCACCTTCTATGGGAGTTTCTGTCCTAGGGTGGTTGCAGATGAAAAGGAAAAAATGCTGAACCCAGAATCCGACACTTGGCGGAGTCAGAGCACAGGGACCCTCTCTCCTCTTCTGTTGCTTCGAGCCCCCTTCGTACCCAATGATCCAGTCCTCCAGAGAGGGCCTGGCCTGGGCTGGGCCAGGGAAGAAGTTGAGAGGCTGGCAGGAGGAAGTGACTCACCGGCTCAAGTAGTGGGAGGGAAGGGTTTCCAAAGGATGGGAATAAAATGGGCGAGTGATCCCTTCCACCTCCAGCATGGAAAATCTAGCAAGGGCCCCACCTCATGATGACTAGACCTGAATTTACTGACCACCCGCACAGGCCTAAAAAAAAAAAAATTAGGCACAGGATGGATTGCAAGGTGTGACATGGGGCTCTTGTGCGTTTGACAGCGAGTGGATGTGTGTAGGGGCCCCCAGGTAGGGGGAGCTGAGGGAACCCTATTCTTCTACAGTCTGGACTCCTGTAGCAACTTACTGATTTTTTTGTAAAACACAGGCCCTGTAAAACCCAAACCCCAGTGATTATACACCAACATACAAGGGCCTGCCTCAGCATGCCTAGAATAGAATATTCCACAAATTACTAAGTGTTCAATAAATCTTCTTAAATTAATTAATTATATTTTGGTGTTGGGGATGGGAGCTGGACCCTAACACATGTTAGGCACATGTTCTCTCAAGGAGCCCTACGCCCAGCCCCCCATCACATCTTAGAGCCAAAGAAGCTCATCAAGGGGCCCAGAGAGGTGCAGGACCTTGCAGGTCACTGGGCCGTAGACAACAGGGCTGGGCAAGACCAGAAGTGGTGGCCTCCAGGCCACTCAAAGACCTCATTTCAGGACTGGTAATAGAAATATTGGAGTCTTTAGTGGTAACAGCAAAACAGTAATACTAAAAGGCATTCGAGTTTCATATCACAGCCTCTGGCCTTTGACTATTTCTGGTGGAGTCACCCTTGACTATCTCCCTAAATTTCCTCCTGGGAAGAGCTGGGTTTCTTTGATTGAATCATTTGGTAGCCTCTTCCCAGGCCCAGAAGGCCAAATTAGGCAGTGAAGGCAAACAAGCAAAACAACCCCTGCATTTCCCTCTCTGCCTTATGCACCTTGGCCCACTGAGTGTCACTTTTCCGTAAGATCATTTGATGTTCTCTTCCTCCCCATATCAGACTCAGAGGTGAGGCCTCTAGCCGGCTCTTCCGTGGCCATATTGGCCAACACAAGTGAGAAGCCCTGTTGGTAACAGACCCAGGGCCTTCTTCTACCAAAATTCCAGCCCATCCTTTTGGTTCAATTGGCCCCATCAGTTAGGGTCCTGAGAATTCCCTAGAGAGCCCAGGTTATGTTTATCTTGGCATTGATCTGTTTTCAGCAATGATCTCCTGTGGCAGGGCCTGGGACTTACTCACCTTCCTGGTCCTAGTGTGGAGCACAGCTGCAGCAGGTACCCAGTAGGAGCTCAGGAAACATTGTCAGAGCTCTTTGAGAAGATGTCAAGGGGGTCTATGAGCAAGGTACTTGTTTTGCCTGCAAATTCAAACTTTTTTTTTTAACACTCAGCTCCTCTTTTTCACATGAGAAATTCAGGTGGTAATAATAGAGGATGCCAGGCCTGTAATCCCAGCACTCAGAAGGCTGAGGCAAGAGGATCACTGGGAGTTCAAGGCCAGCCTGGGCTGTATAGTGAGTTTGAGGCCAGTTTCATGTGTAGCAAGAACCTGTCTCAAAAAAAAAAAAAAAAAAAGAGGATGGAGTGACACAAACAATCCTTGTAAAATATTTTTTTCATTTTGAAAGATGAGGCTGGTCATTCTCCTATGTAGTTTGCATGTATTAGACTGAACAAGAGTTCTTATTTTTGTAGGTCACAGATAGTTGGATATTGTCAACAGAAAATGAGCTGAACATAATATAATAGAAAATAATATGAACTATAAATATATTGTTAATGCTAAGGCTATAATTCACTTTTTTTAACAATCTATCCAATTTCATCATCATGGTTTACACAACCCTACATGATCATCTTTCATCCTCTTCTGGTTCCTCAGGCCCAAGCCAGTCTTCCCTCTGTTCTTTGAGGCTAACTTTGCCACCTGTGATGCTCTCCCTCTGTATCTTTACATGGCTGGGTCTTTCCTAGCATTTCAGTCTCAGATTAAATTCTACCTCTTTGCAGAACACTTCCATGGGTACCAATATTGATTGATTGATTGACTGATTGAGACAGGGTCGGGCTGGGGATTTAGCTCAGTGGTTCCGCTGTCTGCCTCGAAAGCACAAGGACCCAAGTTAGATCCCCGGTACCAAAAAACACAAAAAACAAAACAAAACAAAAAAACAAAAGGACTAAATAGTGCCCTCCTCACTTCTAGCAACTCCCACATCACCCAGCTTTATTTTCAACAGAGCACTTATCGCTCATAACCTTGCACTTTTTGTGTTGTCGTCCTATCTGGGACACTATGGTTTAAGCTCTGGTACAGCTGCAACTTTATCGCATACATAGCTCTAAACAGAGCAGCCAGGCAGTAGGTACAGATGTTGACATAATGAACTCAGTAATCACTCTCTAAAAAGCTGCCAGGTGTGGTGGTGCATGCCTGTAATCCCAGCACTTGGGAGGCTGAGGCAGGAGGACTGCAATTTCAAGGCCAGCCTGAACTACAAAATGAAAGCTTGTCTCAAAAAACAAAAACTTAAAAGCAGCAGGATCAGTCACTATTTTCTCAAGCATTTCATTCCCTTGTTTTGCTAGTTCCACTGTAGTGGATTCCCTTTCACAGACTGGACTTTCCCTTTCTCCTCCATGCCTTGGCCTGTTCTCTAATTCTCTGGATCTCTAATTCGTGGGCCTCATCCCTTAGCGCACATCTCTGTTTGGGGTGTATCCAGTCTTTGGGTGTATCCAGTGTTTGGGGTGTCCCCAGCTCATCCACTGAATCTTTTAGCTCTATAATATTTTATATTCCTAACATCTCCAATTTTTCTTCAACTGCTTATTCTTGCCTTTGGCTTCCCAACATCTTTCCTTTGCTTTTTGAGAATATTTATTACGCTCCTGATGATTTCTTCCTCTTCCTCCTTCTGCTTCCATTTGTCCCTATTTTTTTCACAGTGTGTGGATTCCCCCAATGTCTCATTAGCTTCACCTGCAGACTTAGACAGCTCATGTCTTCACCTGCTGGGCTTGAGCAGAATTCTGGGGACGCTGCTGCTCCTGGAAAGCTTGGGAGAGATATAGGGGGTACTCAGGGCTGGGGCACCCTGAAGCTGGAATCCAGGCTCAACCTCACCTCAGCCAGGAGGCCCTGTCCCTTACAGATGATTTCCTGTCTCATGGTTACCCTGCTTCTGCGATCTAATCACTGAGTCAAGGCAGAAACAGGAGGGCAAGCTCTGGCCTGGATGCCACCCCATCAGAGCCCAGGGCTGCCTGGACACCAGCCCCTGGAGGTTCTGAGGTTTTCCTTTGCTACAGTGGGACAGGGTGGGGGGGGGGGGATGGGTCCCCACTAGAGAGCCACCGCTCCCATCCTGTGGTTGTGACATGCTGTTCGTCTTCTCCAACTGTCATTTTCCTCCCATCCAATCTACTGTGGAAATATCTCTTGGACTTTCCCTAAAAGTACTTCTGTCTTGTTTTTATATGTGCTCCTTGCTATGACACTTCTCCTTGCTTCATTCCTTTTTTTTCCTTTTTTGGTACTGGGGATTGAACTCGGAATCTTGCACTTGTTAAGCAGGCACCGGAAGCACTGAGCTAAATCCCCAGCCCTCATTCCTACTCTTTTTGACTGTGTGATTTGGGATAGCACCAGCCCTGGAGCTTCTCAGTATCCTGAAGAGTTATGAACTCAGTTAGCCTTTCCTAGGCCAAATACTCCATTTCCTTATTTGTCCCTTTCTCAATTTTTTGTGGCTTGTTTTTCTTCAGATTGCAATCAGCAGATCAGAAATATAGGAAGAACGTAGCATGCTTGTGAAAAACAGGAAGACAGCATGCAGAGCCCCAAGAAAGACTATTGGACAAGTGAACAAACTGTGGTCCTATGTGGAGGTTAGCTGTATCTTAACAAATGCCCTTTGTGGTAAAGGTCTGGAAGGTTCTGTCTTCACAGATCAGCAGTGTGATACGCAACTCTGATCTTGGCAGTGTGCATCTGTGTGCGAGGAACTGTGGGAGCATTCATTTATTCCTACTCCTGGGTTTACTTTTTAAACATTTTCCCCAAACTCTCTCTAAATATCTAGTTTAATGGCTGGCTTCAGGAGCCCTTGAAGGGTAAGGCACACCTTACCCTTTCTGGCTTAGACTTCTCATAAGCATCTCAAAGGGAACTCATGGCCTAGGAGGGGGGTCAGAACCATTGCTCAACATTGCTGTCCCATTTCTTGCTCCATTTCTTTGTGGTTTTCCTCAAGAAACCACTCTCTTGTGGAAAGCACACAGAGCTGTTGAATTTTTAACATTATGGATGTTAAATATTATGGATTTTTAACAGTATGGATGACTGCTACTCTCCCATAAAGACTAAATGAAATCACTAGTGTTGCCACGTGGTGCCCACGAAGATACTCAAATACACCCAGCCTTTTCCTAAAGTACCTGCTGGATTCCAGGCCTTGAGGCTGACTGGCCCACAGGACCAGGCTGTGGGCAGCAAGGAGAGGGGTGTTCAGAATGTGTTCTCTGTAACTCCCAATTGTCTTCCAGTGAACCGTCTCTGCCATTGTTGAGGCTGCATCGAAACACCCGGCTCTCTCGCCATTTCTCATGGGCTTGGTCCACACTTCCCTGAGTCCCTGAGGAGCATCTCTGCACCTTCCCTGTCTGTGGAATGAGACAGTAGTGGTGACTACTTATGGCAGTCACCACTAGTTATCTCCCAATATCTATTTCCCCTTCTTCCTTAGTAAAGGAGGCATCCTGATTTCTTAGCTGAGCATAATGCTACTCATAATGCTACATTTCACATATGACTAAGTTCTGGTCAATGAGATAAAAGGGAAAACTCTGTATGGTACTTCTGGGAAGTTTCCTGAAAAACGGAGGGGTGCCCTTTTTACCTTTTCTTCCTTCTTACTGCTTGGAGTAGGGAAGGAATACCTGTTCCAGTACCCATTCTGGAGTAGGAAGTGACCTCAGGAAAGGAATCTTTGCATAGCAAAGCAACAGTATAGAAATGGGTCCCAAACACTACCAAGTCAATATGCCATTTTTGAATTCCTTGCCTCTGCTCTTCTTTTATAAGTGAAATCATATCAAAATTTGATAGCAGTTGAGGTTACTATTTTGAAGTCTGTAAAATATAGACCATCTTTAAAAATGCGGAAAGTCTCATCATGTAGGGCCTCAGCTTTTTTGTTCTTTTTTTTTTGTAGTGCAGGCTTGCTTTGTGCTATGTAGCCCACACTGGCCTTGAACTTGCAGCGATCCTCCTACTTCAGCTTCCCAAGTGCTAGCTGCAACTTGTTTTCATTCATTCATTCAACAGTGTACCTTGGGGGTGTGTGCATGTTTTCTTACTTTTCATATTTTTATGGTACATTCTGTCCACAGATACTTTGAAGAGCTTGAACTCTCAGCCTTGAACCAAGTACCTGATTCCCTTATTTGTCCTTTTCTGAGAAGTGTACTTGCTTGTGTGCAAAGAGGCTAGTCATAAGGCTGTTCATCGAGACACTGTGATAGTCATGCTTTGGAAAGAAACTAAACGGCTATCAGTAGGACAGAGATTAAACAAATGGACAGTCATGCTTTTCTGCAATTATAAGGAATGATTTCTTGATAAGGCCAGGTCACCAAGATAATCATTAATTGTATGAAAGTGAACTATAGAACACTATACAACCAGCAAAACACCATAAAGGGTAGGAGATATGGAGGAGGTGAATTTGTGGGAAGGCAGGGAAAAGATTCAAAAATAGTTTTGTACACTTCCTTCTGATAGGGTTTACCCCTGGCAAAGGAGCTTTTTCAGACTATTAACACCCATGTCTCAGGCCAGGGATTTAGCCGGCACCTGCCTTGCAAGCGCAAGGTCCTGAGTTCAATCCCCAGTACCAAAAAAACAAAACAATACAAAAAAACAAAACACCGGTGTCTCTGCAATCTCTTCAAAGTGAATTTATTCTCTGCCAGTCATATTAATGGCTTCAAATGAAAGTGCTTGCATGTTCATAGATCAAGTACTGCATTTGCAAAACGTCTTCTAAATCAGAAATGGAACATACCCATGCTGTATTCAAGGAGAGACTTTATGTGTTATAGTCTGTTCAGGCTGTACAGCACAAAGCCACACACAGACTGGGGGTCAGCAGAGAAAACAGAGATATATTCCTATTGCTTTGGAGGCTGGAAGGTACAAGATCAAGATACTAGACAGCTAAGTTAGGTAGAAATTAATAGGTAGTCAGACAGGGATAAGCCCTCAAGGGAGTCAGTGTGGAAGATGAAAACACATCAAAACTGCTGCTGAAGGCACATCTGAAGGGGGCCAGGACTCAAGATGGAGACAATATGGCCAGGCCTGAGAATCTCCCTAAGGAAAAAAGAGCAACTTGAGATTCTACTGCAATTAGTGCCACCCGGTTCACTAAAGTCCAGATGGACATGAGGCATATAGATGGGTGACCAGAATATCCAGACTCATCCTCCTATCCCTTCTTGTCCCTTTCAAAAAAAAAAAAATTCCTCTGTTCTTCCTATGTTAGAAGTTATAGATGAGCTGAAGTTAACGATGCTTGCTGTGCACCCTTGCTATGTGCCTCAATTCCCTATTGGATCAATATGAGCTACTCGAAGCCCTATCAGTTGACTGTAGTTTGACCCACTGTGTACCCACCTTGTGATTTTGCTCCATAGAACATTCTTGGAGAAAGCGCCTGTGGGGCCACGCACTTCTGGGACCCCTCCTGTCTCTCAGGAGCTGTCGGTAAACCTTTCCTTACTCTTCACCTCCTTCCTTTCTCAGGAGACAAAAACTCAGCACATCTGGCCTCCAGCAGGTTGAGAGTTATTTTCCCCCAAAGATTAAGTGTCTGTGAAAGAAGGAGGACCTGGTTCAGAAATGTTGGTCCTGTGTATTTGCAGTGGTGGGCGAGGCAGAAGAGTCTCTGGGTCTAGGGTGCTGCCACTCCTGGGGGTTCTGCCCTTACTACCTGATCACTCCTGCAGGGCCACCTCCAAATATCTCCAATCATGTTGGGGATTTCAGCATTTGAATGGGAGACACATAAACGTTCAGCCCATAGCATCCTGTTAAACAGTTTCCTCTGTGAAGAGGGATGAGACTATCTAGAATGACTGGGTGTAAATGGAGTGACTTAAGTTCAACAGGACCCTAAGGAAATGGGGGCTCATCTCAGGCCAGGGTGCACTGGCACACAAGTTTGCCTGACAAATCCAAGAACATCTCCAGATACTGATGCACTTACTGAACATTTATAAATAGTTACAACATATGAAGGGCTGGGCCCTCAAGTAAATGCATCCAAAGTGTCTCTAGATCTCAAGGAACCACTGGTCTAACCCAGCATTACAGTAGTGGCAAACATTGTACACCAAACAGAGCTACATTAACAGTAGGGAAAACTCAGAAAAGCTGGGTATTCCAACTGTGATCTGAGGACCAGCAGCATGTATATTGTGTAAGGGAATGTGAGACCCCAGTCCTTAATTCCTGAATCGAATTTTAGCAAGATCCCCAGTTGAAGTGGATTCTTATTAATTTTTGAGAAGGGAGCTGTCCACTAACCATCCACCCCTTGGGAAGTGGTGAGAAGCAATTATGGCACAGAAAGAACAGTAAGGGTACTGGATCAAGAAGTTTAGCTTGGAAGAAACATTTGGCACGTTGGAAGAGGTGGGAAACGTGGCTGGAAAGGCAGGCCAACACCATAGGCAGAAGGGCCATACTGACTTTATGAGGATGCTGGAACAAGTCACAGAAAATCTTTTTTTTTTTTTTTTTTGGTACCGGGGATAGAACTCAGGTCCTTGCGCTTGCGCAGCAGGCGGCGAAACCACTGAGCTAAATCCCTGGCCAGGTCACAGAAAATCTTAAGCAGGACAGTAACAGGATCGGATTCTTCTGTTTAGACCTAACTGTAACTGGTGTCGGAGGCTGGAGCAGGGAGACACGTGTCCCTAATTGAACACGCTTCAGTTTAGGACTGGAAGGGAAGCCTCCTACTTCCAGACAGCTAACAAGCCCTAGGCAGTCGGAAAAACAAAGTTGGATAAACAGTTTCTCAGCGTTCGAACTAAAGTCAGCTGCATCAGCTCACCGGCAGTGTTAGATATGCAAATTTTGAGGTCTCGCACTGTCAGTACAGTAGGGAACTTACAAGCCTAATTTGGAACAAGTTCTTCAGGTAATTCCCACGTCCTTGCCAAACACCTGCAGCCAGTGGTAAAGGCTTAAAACCGCCCCAACTTCCTTATTGCCTTAAAAATAAAAAGTAATGAGAAATGGATTTCTATGCTGAGTAAGCAGAACAAAAGCCACCTAGAACTTAGCTTTTATATAACGCCCAGAATTTAAAAAACTCAAAAACCCCATACTGACCATCTTGTTCAAATCGTCATATCTGGAGAATCAAAACAGTTTCGGTATAAATCATTATGCTCTTGGCTGCCTAAATTAGGTACAACTTAATATAAAGTTCAGTAATCTTCCCAGTTGTAAATTCTTCCTGTCCCCTGTATTCCCCACAAAAACATGCGTTAGAAAAGCGCTGGGATTCCTTCTGGTCCCCTGCAAGCTGTTTCTGGTGCAACCACAGTTCGCGAGTAGAAAACCCCGGGCCCGGAGCAGTTCAACTGCCGCCCTGGCCACACCCTGGGCCACGGCTCCTTCCCGGCCTGGACCGAAGATAAACAAATCGCGCCTGTTCTCCAGACCTCACATTAGCGCTGACTCACAGGGTGCCCAGAGCGGGCCTCAGTCGCCTCGCGAAGAAGGAAAAATGTGCAGATTTTTCCTCTCACGCGAGGGTCCGCCGTGTCTAGCTGGCCAATCATCGGAGGGCTGCGGGAATCGCACCAAAGTAGGTAAAAAATGCGGGGTGCCGCCCCATCCGAGGCTACCGCCAACCTCCCGACCCTGTCCTCCCACCGCGCGCCCCGCCCAGCCTGCACCCCAGCCCCACCCCCAAAGGCGTGCACACCTGGCCAGGTGGCCGTTTCTATATATGGGCAATGGCGGTGCAGTGGGCGGGGCGGAGTGTGGCCGAGCCCCCTACGGGGTAAGAGCCGGGCCTCTCCACTTTAGACGTCCTTTGCCCGCCCCTGGCCAGCAGGTGCCAGCCCAAGCTCCGCCTCTCATCACCTGCAGTTGAGGAAGTAGAACCTGCCCGCGCCCCTCAAGACTGGAGCTGGCGAAGGGGTCCCGCCCCTCAGCCCCGGGCAGGTGAGCGACGCCCCCGCAGTCCGGACTCCAGGCTGCCCCCGGGGCGGGGCATTGCCGGGCCGGCCCGTCGTGTAGCAACGCGGGCAGTGCGTGACGTGCGCAGGCGCATTTTGACCCGAGGCGCGCGACCGCCCCTTAGTAGGCTCACGGTGCCGCGTCGGCTCTGCGCTCGCTTTCTCGTCCTGCTGGTGTGAGGAGGTTGTTCCGCACACTCGGTTCCCGCCGGCTCCCTCCCCTGAATCCCTGCAACCGCCGCTGCGAAGATGGTGAGTGAGAGGGAGCCCCGGGGCGGACTGATGCGGGGCACCCGGGCTCCGCGGGGTCGGGGCTGTGGGGCGTGAGCTGCGACTGTGCTGAAGAGAGACCTAGGCCCGGCTGTGGCCTCGGTGGAGGAGGGCCCCCCGTTTCCCCCCGGTAGCCCGCGGCCTCTGCGCGGCTTTGGGCCGCTGCCAGGCCGCCGCCCCGGGTGCCATCCCCCACCTCCCCACCGGTCCTCAGTGCGACAGGCCGAGGTCGAGTGTCCCACCCGCCCGGGGAGCCGATCGGTGTCTGCAGAGCAGGTGTGGGGCCGCGCTCGGAATCCGGCGACGGTCCCCTTCGGTGCAGGTTTCCTCAAAGCCGGCGCTCAGTGACCCGTCCACGTTTCCATCGTGAGGTCTTTCCATCAATAAGGAAAATAAGGCCTTTATTGAACAATCCGGGAGGGCGGACCCTGGCTCGGTTAAGAACCGGGTGGCCTTGCCACCGCTTTGTTTGTCGTATCTGGCAATCAGCTTCCAGCAGCACTGTCGTGCTTGTCAGCCTTGGGAGGGCCTGTTTTAACCCTTCCCTGTCCGATCCCTCCATGTGACGCTGGAGATTTTCTTATATCTGTGAACAGTTTGGCTGTACCAGGATTTTGGAGTGCAAGGTGCGAGCATGATGTTGGATGCTAATACAACAAATTTAAAAGCGTTTTAAAAGTCCTTTAAATTACCCTAGTCATTTAAAAGTAAACATGTAGGGCCGGGGATTTAGCTCAGTGGTTTCGCCGCCTGCTGCGCAAGTGCAAGGACCAGAGTTCGATTCCCGGTACCAAAAAAAAAAAAAAAAGTAAACGTGTTCAGTATTATTGTAGATAATGGAGATTTTACATATATTTTCTCCCTCAACACTGACACTGCTGTAAAAGGGTATTTTCAGCCGGACTATCAGATAAAACATTTTGTCACTTTCTGAAGTTGCACACACTGTTACCATTTTTGGTCAATGATTTGTAGGCACAGCCTTACGAGACTTTGCTAGAAATAATTACACTGTTAACTGCATCTGTCCGCCTGGAAGCTGTTGGTACCAGCTTATCTGTATACAGTGTGTATTTGTAGAGTAACAGTGTTGGTTTTCTTACAGTAGTGCAACTTTCATGCAGCCATGCTCGTTCGTGGAAGAAAAAGATTAGCCAGTAGTTTTTTGGTATGTGAGCGTGTGTAATAGGGGGTTGGTTCATAGTCTTTGGTTCTTTGCAGTAAGCTGCAAAGAGGATCAGCATCTTAATTCTTTTAAACTTATTTAAGATTTTAAATGTATATACTACTTTATACTAAGTGACTTTTAATATAAGGGCTTTGAGTTCTCATAAACAGAACCATCCAGTTTGCTGCAAGTGCTTTTTGAAGTGAACTGGAGTTTGCTGCAGAGTCTTGTTTGTAGTTGTTGTTTTTAGTTTCTAATACAGTACAGACTTTTGTTTGAAAATAGGACCAAACATTTTAACTTAAGTTATAAAACTTATCTCCTGTACTTCTATACATTCAAATAAAATGAAGGGAGAACCTTCCTTCCTGCTAGTTGGAGAGAGAGGAAGAAGTAAAAACTAAAGATGGTAGATACTAAATACATTTCAAACTTGTTCACCTTATAGTAGTAGTTCAGAAAGCCCTTACAAGCTACTTTTGTTTGAATGCTTGTAGAGAATAAAGAGCTCAGAATACAGACTGGTCATTTTAAAGGTTAGTCTTACATTTGGTCTTACAAGCAGAGCTATTCATTCTAGCAATTAGAGAGTATTGTGACGAGGGAGAGTTCCTTTATTTATTATCCTAGATTCTAGTACTTTCTCTCAGTATTTGGAAATGTTTCGATTTGTTGGTTAGATGCTTGGTGCCAAGTTTTGTTTTTGTTTTTTTTAACCCTAGGTTAAATTTTAACTGCTGATGGGTGTGGGTATTTTTTGTTTGTTTGTTTCGTTTTGTTGCATTTTTTTCTTTTTTTCTTTTTTTTGGTACCAGGGATCGAACTCGGGTCCTTGCGCTTGCACAGCAGGCGGCGAAACCACTGAGCTAAATCCCAGGCCCTTGTTTCATTTTTTTGTTTGCTTGTGTGTTTTTTTTTTTTTAAGGCAGGGTCTCACTGTAGTTCAGGCTGGCTTTCAACTCACTGTGTAGCCTGGGCTGGCCTCAACTTGCAGTGACCTTCCTGCCTCAGCCTCCGGAGCGCTGGAATGCTGGGATTACAGAGGTGTGCCACTATGCCCAGCCAAGGGTGTGTTCTAAATTAGAAGAATTACTTCCTGGTATTCACCAGCTCTTCTCAAAGCATTTGGAATAAAACAAATTGAAACCAATTTTTAAAAACTCATCCTGGGCACTTTTAAAATGAGATTTCTTGTTTTCGAATGCCTCACTTTATAGTGCCCTCCCACCTCCTTTATACACTCCACATAAAATTCTGTGTGTGTACTGGGCGTGCCAGCTTCCTTTATTATGTGCAGAGCTGTTTGCCAGCCCACCGTCAGGTTCCTAAGGCTGTTTGCTCAGTGGTTTTCTTGGCTATGGATTGTGACTCACAGGTAGACCTGCCTAGCTCCTCTTGTAACCAAGGTGTACATTTGCATTATAATTGGCTTAGGCCGAATTACAAATGCGTTTTACCACAGGGAAAAACACTTTTACTTATGACAGCCCAGTGAAGTAGGCTAGGCTCTTATTCCTGTGCCTATTTAATATAGGAGAAAACAGACTGAAGGATTCTCAACTTGTGACCAGTTGCTTTTCCTGACTGCACATCAAGCTTTAATTCTTTTTTTTTTTTTTTCGGTACAGGGGATCAAACTCGGGACCTTTTACTTATGAGCCAGGCGAAGCACCACTGAGCTAAATGGACCTTTAAAATAATTTTTAAACCTCTTTGAACATTTTAAGGAGTAAAGTGCACAGAATAAAGATCCCTTTGTATAAAAGAGGTTAATTTTTTGCCATATTTCACATTTTTATGTTGCCTTTGCAGCTAAATGCTAGTTTCCTCTAACCGTTCCCATCCCTCCCCAGAGGCAGCCAGTCTGGGGTCAAAGACATCACGTACTGGCTTATTAAGGCGATGATTTTATTCAGGCTGCTGCAGATTAGGAGAGCATTCATTAAGAAGAAACTTCTCAAACAGAAAGGAGACCTGGGTCAGGTAAACCACGGAGCCTTGAGAAGGATGGATGTGGCTCTCATCTGCGAGTGTAAGCAGGCCTGCCCTTTGCAGTTGCTGTTTCCCACAGCTGGCAGTGAGGGCAGGCTACTTGCCCATCATTGCTTTCCAGGAGTGTAGGGCTCAGGCGATTTCCAGTCAGCTAAAATTGATCCATCCCATTCTTGTCAGTAGTTCATGCTGTTAGCTACACATATGTGACCTTAGTAATACACATTGCACTGATGTGTTTTTAAAATTTATATGTCTATGCTTTGTGTCACCTTTTGTAGAGTTTTTAAAAATTAAAACTTTTTTGAGGGGAGTTAGTTTTTGGTTTTAGTTGTGAGTCTGGTTTTCTAAAACTACTGAATAGTATTCCATTGTGTGACTGTACAAAAGTTTGTCTGTTCCCCTGTTCATGGACATCTGGTCTTCCAAAACTTTGCAACAGGCGATTTCCACATCTTCTTGTATATTACTTCTCTAGGCCCAGTGCCTATCTCTTGTTGGTGTTTGTGTAGAAATGAAGCCTTGGATTGGAGGGTGGATGGATTTCCTACCCTGTTGGTTTGTTTACTTTGCTTCCATAGTTTATAGCTTGTTTTTCCATTTCTTTTCACCTGGTGTTAGAAAACTTAGAACCTTTGTCCATGTGATGACTGTGAAGTGGTTTCTCCTCATTTTGATCTGCATTTAACTGATTAGTAGAAGGTTAACTTCTTCCATGTTATTGAATCCTTTTGTCTTTGTGGTGCTGGTGATTGAACCCAGGGCCTCATGCCCACTAGGCAAGCAGTCTATCAGGGTTGAACAGGACTACATCGCCCAACCCTCATCTTATGTTTTTAGATGCATGCTGCATCCTGTGAGCCTCACTTCATCTGCATTTATTTACATTAAAAAAAACAACAACAACTGGAACATGCTGGTCAGTGTTAGGACCTTAAGGACAGATGTCACCCACTTTTGTGTACAGGTTTCTTTTCAGGCCTCATGAGGTAGGTCACAGAAATTTGCCACTCTTACTTCTCTCACCTGCTGTTTCCTGGCTCCTGGGATTAGAGACTGTAGAGTGATTTAGAATGCAGTTCCTACTTAGCTGGGGTCCTGCAATTAACTCTTACGGCTTCATACTGTCCTGTTTCCTGGACAGTTTATGAGCCAAAGCGTTAAACACACAGAGAAGATGTGTGAGAATGCTTCCTTTCTGCTCAGATTTGCTATGAACTAAAACTCAAAAAATAGAGTCTACTAAAAAACATGCAAAACAAATAACTATCACTTTTTCATAAAAACAATTGGTTTAAATAAAATAGTGTTTAATGTTTAACTTAGTATCCAGGAGGACTCTGAACATTTGTTTTTCTGCTAATGTAACTATATTTTCTTTCAATAATTAAATACTTTGAGATGAGTATACTGTATTTGAAATTTGAAAAAGTCTTAAAGCTTTGAAAAACTGAACTTTACATATAGATGGATTGTTTTAAACTACAGAGCAAAGCTGTAGTCCCTGAGTGACCCAGCCATGCTCTCTTTATTGTGCTATCTGCTGTTTGTGTGTTTAAACCACACAGCATAATAAAGAAAGAAAGAAGATTGTTTCCCGTGGGGCATAATATTGTTCTCCATATTGTCCATGAAAGTCGTATCCAGAGGTTTACATCGAATGCTCAGAAATATCATTAATCAGTTTTTCTTCTGTCCTTGCCTCCTTTGTGTTGATGTTAGAAGCCAGAATTTTTCACTTGAAATTGTCCTTTTGAGCTGTGTCCTGTTCATTTTTCTTAAAATTTTTGAGAAAGGTATAGGTTAGAAAAATAAACAGGTTCTTTCATCTCAGTGATACGTTGAACGAACTTATTACATTCATCAGAACCTACTGTTCAAGGACCTTCATTGCATTTGGTAGAATTTAGTCTAGAGTGATTTTTTTTTTTTTTTTTTGGTACCGGGGATTGAACTCTGGTCCTTGCGCTTGTGGGGCAGGCAGCGGAACCACTGAGCTAAATCCTCCACCTAGTCTAGAGTGGTTCTTAACTCTGACACTGAACTAGTCTTCTAGCAGCTGACATTGTGATGCTTATGTGCTGTGTACTTTATTCCACGATTTGCTTTGTTATGGTAAAAGTGAATACATTTTATTTTATTTATTTTTTTGGTACGGGAGATCGAACTCAGGACCTTGCACTTGTGAGGCAGGCACGGTGCCACTGAGCTCAATCCCTAGCCCCAATACATTTTAAAATAATTTTTTAAAAAGTAATTGATTTAAGTAAACAATGAAAAAAGTTTAAAGCAATGAAATTAAAAATTAAGACCTTGACCTTTAGTTGAATATATGAAAAGGCTGAGAGCTAGTTCTGTTGCCCTGAGGCATAGATCAGCTGGTCAGTGCTTCAGGAAGGTCATTTGCCGTGCTTTGTTTTTGGATCACATCAAAGGAAGACTGTTCCTTTCAATATTTTTACAGTACCTTACAGGTTATTACTTGTTTATCTTCACAGAAAAGAACAGGTGAGTTTCCTTCCCTGTTTGCTTGTTTTGTTTTTTTGAGACAGGGTCGCGCTATGTAGTTCAAACTAGCCTTGAACTCACTCTGGAGCCCAGTCGAACTGGTGGTGAATCCTGCCTCAGCCTCCGGAGTGCTGGGATCACAGGTGTGTGCCACCACACTCAGCATTCCTACACTTATTCCTATGTGGCTTTGTAAATGTATTTAGCATTTATTTTAAAATATGGCTGGGGATTTAGCTCAGTGGTTTCGCCACCTGCTGCACAAGCACAAGGACCCCGAGTTCGATCCCCGGTACAAAAAAAAAAAAATGTTTTCACATTTTTTTGTTGGTATTCTCATGTAGTAGTAGATCTAAAGCTAATGCCTGGGCAGATATAGGTCACACTTGTCCAGCTTCTTTTGAGCACTCATTTAAGTCAGTTGTTTTTTGTGGGGGTTTTTGTTTGGGTTTTTTTGGTACCAGGGATTGAACTCAGGTCCTTGCACTTGCAAGGCAAGCGGTGGAACCACTCAGCTAAATCCCTGGCCCCTTAAGTTAGTTGTTGAACCTGAAGAGCTTTGGGAAATTCTCAAAGCACTGAAGCTTTGTTATAAGAATATTAGTAATCTTAATTTCAGTGCTGTTAAATAAAAATAAATCAGGTGTGGTGGCACATGCTTGTAAACCCAGCACTCAGGAATCTGAGGCAGGCGGATCCCTGCAAATTCAAGGCCAGCCTGAGCTACATACAACAAACCCTCTCTTAACAAACAAAAACAAAAACAAAAACACCCCAACAAACAAAAATAAAATGCAAGCTGTGCATGTTCCTTAAAATTTTCTAGTAGCCTCATCAAAAAAGGAAAAGGAAAAAGTGAAGTTTATTTAAACCAATGTATCTAAACTATTACATTAACATTTAATTAATATAAAAACTAAGGAGCAGTTTCACAGTGTTTTGTTCTCTCAAATTGTTGAAATCCCATACATGTTTTACACTGAAAGCACATCTCAATTCAAACACTTTAATTGGACATACTTGATTTATATTTAGAGACCATAAAATTTATAGTCAAAAGTGAATTCACGTATCCAAGTTGCTTCAGATATACTTAACAAATTTTCCAGTTAATGGCATTGGGACTTTTAAGTTAATTGAAATTAAATAAAATTAAAAATACAAATTCTCAGCATGCTGGCTACACTTAAAGGACTCACTAAATTACATATATTCATGGCCACCTTGTTGGACCTTACACTTTGTGACTTGGTCTGTTTACCTTGTAATGGGAACGAGCGCTTTAGTTCTTTTTCTGCACCTGTGTAAGAAACAGTGCTGAGTTAGCATATGGATTTTACAGCATGCATTAAGATGTTCTGTGGAACTAGATTTGAGCTCTTTCATTAGTAGTGAGGTGCCTCTTACAGTAGGCCTACATGGATGTTGCTGAGTGAGCCTGAATGAGCAGTGCCTGAGAGGATTTTCTTATTTATGACAAAGGGCAGCTTCCCATGGAGTTTG
The DNA here is from genome assembly GCF_053883595.1 of Heterocephalus glaber. NCBI lineage: Eukaryota > Metazoa > Chordata > Mammalia > Rodentia > Bathyergidae > Heterocephalus > Heterocephalus glaber. Next base: position 5,636,407 of record NW_028258330.1, on the reverse strand, counting down.
ATTACTTCTGTCCCACATGCTTTTAAAACATGCAATGGGAAATTGAGATTTAAGTACTGAACTAATAGGATAGGACTTCCCTGCATTTACTCCATTAAATTTGAGTCTGACAGTGAAAAATCCTTCAAGGTAAGTGAGGCAAGTACTGTTAGTAGTGCCTTTAAGATGATTCTGGTATACATAACCCCCTCAGTAAAAGCCAGCTCTCCTCCTCACCTTGAAAATGTAACTGGCAGGTATTTGATGCTCATTGAGGCATCCTGAACCATAGAAAGGCAGCACTTGAAAGCCTAACAAAAAAAAAGGACAGGAAGTAATGCTATCTTAGGTGACTTACAAGTATTTACTGTGTATCAGGCGTTGTGTTACTTCCTCTCATTGAATCCTTACAGCAGTGGTGTTATTATCATTCCTATTAAACCATACTGACAAATGATTGAGAGAGCATGGGCCTGCACTGAGCTGCCAAGACACTTTGAATCTTTGCCACTTACGGTCTGACCTTATTTGCCTTACTGGCTGTTTTACACCTAGGTTTCATTGTTCTTCCATGTGAAAATGGTAATAGTGGCCACCATCATAACAGTATGGGTGACACACTTGAAGGAGTGCCTGGCACACAGTGAAGTGCTTGTCACTGTTGGCTAAAATAGTATTAAATGGCGGTAACCTTTGAGCTACTGAGATTAATACCTTTTTCATTATTTGCTATATGAATGGGAAAAGCCTAAATCATGAATTCCTTGAAAAGTGACTTCAGTGTAGCTAATCACAAGGCAGCTAAATCCTTCAACAACCAGCTCTGGGAGTCCACCCAAACCTGAGGCCACCTTCTAGTCACATCCCCTCATACCCAATCATTCATTCTCTGTCCAAATGCAGAGACCGTGCTGCTGGTATAGCACAGATCACACAGCATTCCTGCCTGTGCACAATAGCTCTGCCTAACTGAGGATGACTCTGGAATAGTTGAGAGTTCTGCTTCATCTTCATATCCTGTGTTCATCTTTAGATCATCTTCATGCCAGTGTGTGCTTTGATAATTGTAGATCAGATCAAAAGGGTGGGAAAGGGTGCAATAGAACATGTTTCAATTGTTTTATTATTTTTTTAAATTAATGCTACTTTACTTGGAATGAACTTTTTGAGTTTTCACATGACTTAAAATTTTTTTTTTTTTTGGTACTGGGGATCGAACTCGGGGTCCTTGCGCTTGTGCAGCAGGCGGTGAAACCACTGAGCTAAATCCCCAGCCCAGATGACTTAAATTTTGATATGGAAATATCTTCCCTTCCACTCTTAGGTATATTTTTCCTGACATAATTAATGGAGATTGAAACACAGTTCTGCAGTGCCTTCAATATTCAGAACATCAGTCATTTATTCATCATGCCAAGAACTAACCCATACACTGGGGAAACAAAGTTTGAAGTTAGCATTCTAAAGTGGAAGAAGAAAAAAAAAACAAGGAAGATGAGATCATGCAGGGGAGCAGGAAGTGGTGTGAAGTAAGCTGATCAATAGAGAGTCCAGAGAGTTGGCCTCTGCAGCTGGGACTGTCAAAGAAGGTCCCTGAGTCAGTGGCACTTGAGGTGCACTTGCATGGCAAGCCACAGAAAGATCACTTCAGGAGGAACTGAAAGGTCCTGAGGAGCAGTGTGCAAGGCATATACCAGGGACAGAACAGGCATGTATGGCAAGAATTCACTGAATAAGGGGGGAAAGTAGGAAATGTGCTGTAGGCAAGAATTAGACCAGGAAAGGCAGTTAGGCCAAAGGCAAGGATTTTTTGTTGTTGTTTTTTGAGTCAGAGTCTCTGTAGTTGAGGCTGACCTTGAACTCACTGTGCAGCCTAGGCTGCTGGCTTTAATCTCATGATGATCCTCCTGCCTCAATCTCATAGTGCTGGAATTATAGATGGTGAAAGGGGAAGAATTTGAATTTTGTCAGTAGTGGAGCTAGTGAGAGGTGGTTAGAGTGGATATATACTTTGGGCATGGAGCTGGCTTAATTCTGATCATTTGAATGTGTGGCATAAGGGGAAGCCGAGGTGGCTCCCAAGGCCTGGACCAGAGCTGCTTTGTTGATGGTGGAAACAATAGACGTTCTTCAAACTATGATATGTTTGTAAAGATTTCACAGTGTATATTGGGTCTTTGTACATTTTGTCTGACTTACCTTAAATTTAAAATATTTTTGCTATATAAATCTTAACAGTTATTAAACAGTGTTTTCTTTTGGGTATGTATTGTTTCTGGATCTTGAGACGTGAAGCCCATCTTTCACTATCATGTTAGGACAAGGCACTTATGTTGCCTCTCTCTGCCATCTGTACAGTACAGAGGGGTCAGTGCATTGCGTTAGATGTTATTGATCATGGATGCCCTGCTGAATAGTCACATGCAGTAAAATAAAATAAAATATGTTATTTATGAAATAAAAAATAGAAGTTCTTAGAACTTTGAAGGATATTGATGCAAAAATGTTATAGATCCTTAATTCTGTATCTGATTATAAGGGTAACATATATCCATTGTAGAATATTAAAATAGGTGCTTCAGAGGTGCAGTTGGTTAGCAGGCAGTACTTACAGAACATTAAGAAAAGTTGAGTTGTTATAGCAGTTCCTGCTAATGTATGAACGTTAGCCACATTTTACTCTGGGCCATCATATTTGTAATTTTTAGGTGCCTTCTAGGAATAACAAGGGTTCAACAATACACAAGGCAAAGTCCCTGTCTTTGTGAAATATGCATTAGAATGGGGAAAACAGTTAAGAAGCAAGTCAGCAAAGGAATGAGATGGTAACAGATTTTACACATGCTACGGTGGAAATAGAGGATGAGAGTGAGTGTGTGGGAACTCCCAGTACAGTGTTTCTCACACACTGAGTACATCTGTAAGGATATGGCTTTATTTCTCATGTCTCGATGTGACAAGAGTGCCATAAGAGAGGAGATGGTGTTTTCAGCAGATGGTGCTGGGACAACTGGATATACGCAAATAAATGAATTTATTCACACTGAATGCAAAATTTAATTCAGAATGGATCATACAGCTACACATAAGAGCAAAAGCTATAAAACTCTGTCCTTAGTTACTTTTCTTGTTGCTGAGACAAAATACCCAACACCCAAAGTTTAAAGAGGAAAAGTTTATTTAGCTCACAGTTTGTAGAGGTTTCAGTCCATAATTGGCTGGCACCAAGGCAGGGTGGTACTGCAGAGGAGAAACAGTTCATGGCGGGCAGAGGGTAACAAAGCAACAGGGGACGACCACAGCTCTTTCCATCCCTTATATCTTATCTAAGCTACTTGGGCTAGGTAGCACTTATACTCTTTTCTTTTTTTTTTCTGGTACCGAGGATCGAACTTGGGTCCTTGGGCTTGCCGGACAGGCGGCGGAACCACTGAGCTAAATCCCCAGCCCTGCATTCATATTCTTAATCCTAGTGCCCTTAAGTCTAGCACTACACCATGAATCAATTCCAGGATCATACACTCTAGATCCAGCCACCTCTGAAAAAGTTCCACCTATGACTGCATGAGGCTTTGGGGGCATACCTAGACACAAGCCATAACAAACTCTTAGGAGAAAAAACAGGTGTAATCTTTGTGAACTTGTTTTGTTAAGCAAATTTCTTGACATTTCTAGATCCCTGACACTAAAAGCACAAGTGACACATGAAAAAAATGGATAAATTAGACTTTGTTAGAATTTAAAATTTGGGGGCATCAAAGAATACCGTGGAGGGAGTGAAAAAGACAACCCATAGAACAGGAGAAAACATTTGCAGACCATCTAACAGGGAACTTGTACATAGAACATATAAAGGAATCTTAACAGGTCAACAACACAGCCCAGTCAGAGAAGCACAAGTATTGGAATTGATATTTCTAAAGGTATACAGGTGGCCACTAAGTGCATGAAAAAGTGCTTACCATTATCAGCCTTTAGGAAAATGTGAGGAAAACTCACAGTGAAATACTGCTGCTCACCCTTGAGGCTGGCTGTAACAAAACCTGCTGCACAAAACCTTGACAAGGCTGTGGAGTTGGGACCTTAGCCGTTGTGGGGGACAGTGATTTTGAAGAAGATTGGCTGTTCCTCAGAGTTATAACCCAGCCATTACACTCCTACTTACATACCCAAGTGAAGTGAAAACATGCATATACAAAACCTCATACAACAATGTTGATAGCATTATTCATAATCACCTAAAAGTGGGAACAGCCCAGTGTCCATCAACTAATGGTTGGATAAAAATACTGTATAGTAGTATATCTGCACAATAGAATATTGTTTGGCAATAAAAAGAAATGAAGTACTGATACATGCTATAACAAGTGAACCTTGAAAACGTGAATGAAGCTAGTCACAAAGGAGTACATATTATTTGATTCTATTTTTAAGAAATGTTCAGAATAAGCAGATCCATAGAGATAGAAAAGAAATTGTTTTGTATTTTTGAGACAGTGCCTCACTGCGTAGTTGAGGCTGGCTTTGAACTCACTTTCTAGTCCAGGCTGGCCTTGAACTCCCACCAATCCTCCTGCCTCAGCCTCTAGAGTGCTAGGATTACAAGTGTGTGCCACCATACCCAGCTTGGGACAGAAAATAAATAAATGGCTGGCTAGGTGTGGGTGCATGGGAGAGGGAAAGAGGAGTGACTGCTGATGGATGTGATTCAGTGTTCTAAAATGAGGTTATGGTGACAGATGACAGCCTTGTGAATACTGTACTAAAACTGGAACCTACATTTAAATGGGTGAATTAGATGGTGTAGAAAATATATCTATAAAAATTATTTCAGTCATTTAATTGTATGATGCATGTCCAGTGATATTAAATCATCCCCATGCTAAATTTAAGTCTTTTGTAAGAAGTACTCTGTCCTCTTATACTTTTGTTTTGTCTTTTTGAGACAGTCTCACTATGTAGTCCAGCCTGGCCTTGAAATTGCTATGCAGCTGAGGGTAGCCTTGAACTCCAGGCAATCCTCCTGCCTCAGCCTCCCCAGTGCTGGGATTACAGACATGCATCACCATGCCAGGCTACTCATACATTTTTTTGTATGCATTCACATTATTTTTTTCAAAATACTCTGTTCTGGGTATGAAATTACTGAATAAGAAAGCTGTATGTGTAGTGTGCAGCAAAGAAATAGTAGGGTGAAGAAGTAACTCATAGAACTAGAAGAGAAAATATTTCCAAACTTTTCACTCAACAAGGGGTTAATATCCAGAATATATTAGGTACTCAAAGCACAGCAGAAAACCAGATAATCTGATTTTAAAAAGGGCAAATGATCTGAAGAGATGTTTCTCAAAAGAAGATAGACAAATGGCCAACAAGTCTATGAAAAAATGCTCAATTGCACTAACCAGGAAAATGCAAATCAAAACCACACTGAGATATTATCTAATTCTAACCCAGGTAGAATTGATATTATCAGGAAAACCAAAAAAATAAATACTGATGAGGGCGACTAGGGAAGATAAAAATCACATATTTCCACTGTTAAGAGAAAATAATTATAAAACTTTCCTTTTCTCTATTGTTTTACATCATTGATATTGCACTGTACATATAACTTATCTTTTCTCACTTAAATCATAAATATCTCTGTGCTCGCTTTGGCAGCACATGTATTAAATCATAAATATTTCTGTCATTAAAAAATTTCCATAAACACAATTTTATAGCTGCATCGAACTGTTCTGTGGATATACTAAAATTTATTTTTCAGTTCTCCTTTTTGTTTGTTTGTGTTTTTTTTGGTACTGGGGATCGAACTTGGATCCTTGCGCTTGTGCAGCAGGCAGCGAAACCACTGAGCTAAATCCCCGACCCTCAGTTCTCCTTTTTAAGTTTATTTGTGCCGTCTGTTTTTTAATATTATGTAGATTATTTCCCTGTAATAATTTCTTAGAGGTAGAGTTCTGTGACTTTAAAGGATTAAAAGATGCAGATAATTGCAAGGCTCTTGATGTAAATGGCCAATTCATTTTCTAAAAGGTACTAGTGAGTAATAGGGTTGCCTGTGGTGTGGTGGAAGAGGAATCTGAAAAGTGTTGGTTCAGAAAATAAAGGTTTTTTTAATGGTTTTAATAAAGATGTACTTTATCTTGTAGGTGCTTGGGATTTGATAAAAACTTAATAATCAAAGTACAGGAGACCATGATAGTAGGTGAAAGGGATTAAATTTAAAATACACATTTAAGGAGGAATTGGTAGGGCTTAGGAACTGGGCTGGACCATGAAACCATGGCGTTTCAGTTACCCAACATTGTCAGATCTTTTTCCTGACTTAGATTCATTGATTTGCTGGCTTAACCATCTGAACAATAAGGGCAAGTTGTTAAACCAAGGAGAAACCTTGTAGCTTATTGTTTATTGGGTATGTTTTTCTCAAACAGGAGAAATGTTTTTATATTGTTGACTTTGAAATAAAGATTAGATGTATAATTTTCCATTCAGGATAATTTACATAAAATATAATTCACCCTTTGTAAGTCCTGTAAATTTTGGCACATGTATACAGTTGTGCAACTATTACTATAATCACAATACAGAATAGTTCCTCCACCCCAAAGGACTTCCCCTCCTAGGCCCTCCACCCACCTCCAGGAATCACTGATCTGTTATTTCCCCAGGGGTTTCACCTTCGTAAGAATGTCATACAGATGGATCGTACATCTGTTTGCATTGAGTCTGGCATCTTTTCAGTTGGCATAGCCATTTGCTTCTGTAGTTTGTTCTTTTTTATTGCTAGGTAGTAGTCCCTTTCCCAGCAGAGGGGCATGTACTACCTTTCAATTTGTTTGAAAACTTGCAGTACTCTTACTGTTTCTGTTACAAACAGTTGACACAATGGTAATACATATCTAGGGAGTATGGTGATAATTTGACGCGTGTATACAACGTGTTATGATCAAGTCAGGACAATTAGCATTTCTATCTCCTTAAACACTTAGCATTTCCTTGTGTTGGGAACCTTTAGTCTCCTTCAATAAAATATATAACATTTTCATGAACCATAGTGACCCTTCTGTGCTGTAGAACCCTAGAACCTATTCTTCCTGTAATTCTGCTTTGCTGTCCATTGTCCATCCTCCCTTTAATACCCATTCTTTTTTTTTTTTTTTTTTTTTTTTTTGGTACCGAGGATCAAACTCAGGGACCTTGTGCTTGTGAAGCAGGTGGCAGCACCACTGATCTAAATCCCTGGCCCATTAAAACCCATTCTTTGCCTTTGGTGACCACCATTCTCTGTCTATATGAGACCAACTTTTAAAGCTTCCACATACGAGCAAGAACATGGTGATATTTGTCATCACTTAATAGAATGGCTTCTAGTTCTGTCCACACTACTGCAAATGACAGGGCTTCGTTTTTCCTTTGGACTGCATTATATATTCCATTGTGTTTGCTTGCCATGTCTTCTTCGGTCATCTGTGATGAATACCTCAGTTGGTTTCATAGCTCAGCTGTCGTGAAGAGTGTGGCAATAAACATGGGAATAAAAGTAGCACTTTGATAAGCTGATTTCATTTCTTTTGGCCAGGTAACAAGCATGGGATGGCTAGACTGTAGTAATTTTATTTTTTGTGCAGGAACTGTCACTTGGTTTTGTGTAATGTCTGTACCTGTATTGCATGTGTTACCCTGTCTCTGCATCCTTGGCTGCTTTTATTGTCATTTTCATAATAGGCATTTTAACTAAGTGCTGTAATACCTTCTCATGGTTTTGATTTGCATTTTTCTGATTAGTGATGTTGAGCATTTTTTCCATATAGTTGGCCATGTGTATATCTTCTTGTCTCCAGATCTTTTGCCCCTTCCTAAATAAGATTATTTTGGGGTTTTCTTTTTTTGTCTTTCTTTTATGCTCTTGAGTTCCTTGATTTCTGTGCATTAGTCCTTTATTGGATGAATAATTTGTAAATATTTTCTCATGTTCTACAGGTTGTCTCTTTGCTGTGGCGAAGCATCTAAAAAAAATCATTGCCTGTTAAATGGAAGTGTTTTCTTTGTTTTCTTCTAGTAATTTCATAGTTTTGGGGTTTCCATTTAGGTCTTTGATCCATTTTGAGTTGATTTCTATATCTGGTAAAGTATAGGCATCTATAAGTAGTTCCATTCTTTTATGTGAGTAACCAGTTTCCCTAGAACCATTTATTGAAGAGACTATCCTTTCTCCTTTCTCCTTTCTCCAATGCATGTTTTTGGTTCCTTTGTCAGATTGGCTATGGATGCATGATTTATTTCTGGGTTCTCTGTTCCACTGGTTTGTGTGTTGGTTTTTATGCCAGTACTATACTGTTTTGTTTATACTGTGGCTTTGGTACTACATTTTTAGGTCATGTGTCATAATGGCTCTAGCTTTGTTCTTTTGACTTATGATGCTTTGGCTAGTCAGAGTCTTTTTGTGCTTCCATATGAATTTTTAGGACTGTTTTTCCTAATTCTGTGCAGACCACCATATATATTTTGTTGGAAATTGCATTGAATCTGTAATTACTTTGGGTAGTATGGACATTTTAACGATATTCTTCTAATCTATGAACCTGAGATGGCTTTGCTTTTTTTTTTTTTAATTTTATTTTATTGGTACATTTTAGGGACTTTGCTTTTTTTTTTTGGTACCGGGGATTGAACTCGGGTCTTTGCACTTGCACAGCAGGCAGCGAAACCACTGAGCTAAATCCCCGGCCCAACTTTGCTTTTTTATATGTATGTCTTCAGTTCCTTTTATCAGTGATTCATAATTTTCACTGTAGAAATTATTTACTGGCTAAATTTATTCCTGGAGGGCTGGGGATTTAGCTCAGTCGTTTCGCCGCCTGCTGTGCAAGCACAAGGACCTGAGTTCTATCCCCGGTACCAAAAAAACAAAAAACAAAAATAATAAATTTATTCCTGGGGTTTTGTTTCAGCTATTACAAATGAGATTGCTTTCTTGATTTTCTTTCTCTGCAAATTCATTATTGGAATATAACTGTAACCGGTTTTTGTATGTTGACTTTGTTTTGTTTTTGTTTTTGGTACCAGAGATCAAACTCCAGGTCCTTGCGCTTGCACAGCAGGCGGCAAAACCACTGAGCTAAATCCCTGGTCCTGTATGTTGACTTTGTATCCTCTATCTTACTGAATTCATTTGTCCTAGCTGTTGTTTGGTAGAGTCTTTAGGTTTTTCTTTTTTTTTTGGTAGTGGTGATCGAACTTACAACCTTGCGCTTGCAAGGCAGGCACGGTGCCACTGAGCTAAATCCCCGGCCTGTGTCTTTAGGTTTTTCTGTATATAGTTGGATATCCTTTGTTTCTTTCTCTTGCCTTACTGCCTTAGCTGAGACTTCCAGTAACATCCTAAATATGACTAGTGGAAGTGGATGTCCTTGCCGTGTTCTGATTTTAGATGAAATAATTCCAGCCTTTTCCCCATTCAGCATGATGTTGGCTGTGAGTTTGTCAACATAGCTTTTATTGCATTGCGGTGCATTCTTTCTGTACCTAATTTGTTGAGGGATTTTGTCATGAAAGTATATTTTTCTGCATTTATTAAATTCAACAGTGAAGAAAGGCCAGTAGGTGGCCATGTATATAACTCGGTGCTGTGACACTCCTTACCCCACCACAACCCTTGAAGGCTGACCAGAGTCCCCACCAAGCTCTCAACAGTGCCATCTGAGATGACAACCAGGACCACCCATGGGTATTGAGCACTTGAAATGCACCTGTCAAATTGAGGAACTGAATTTTAACTTTATTTTAAATAATTTAACATAAAGTAACACCAGTAACTCTTAACTTTAACACATTATGTTTAGGGTGAATGAATGTGTAACATTTATTACTTACTTTTCTGCCTTGGGAAGCATATTATTTAGCTTTATTGACATATGCCCTGAGGTATTCTGCCTAATGACAGAGTAATGTTGCCAAGGGCAAGGATTTCAAAAAAGTTTTCTAGAGTATTTTGTAATTAAGTGGTTGACTCTTGGGGGCAAGGGAGCAACTTCGGGGGGAAATTCAGGTAGACTTAAGTACCTATGCTAAGTGTTAATTTAAAGAGTCAAAATAAAGAATGGCCAAAATGTTTCATGAAGAGTTTAACTTGTAAGCAAAGACTTTAACTCTTAAACAAATGGCATAACCAGAGTTTTTTGTTTTCCCCTTGAGGAAAAACTACAACTGTATTAGAGAAGTGAAAGGCTGAATTTAAAATGCAATATAATAACAATAAGGGCAACTTTGATTTATGTAATATCATGTATAAGATTATTCCAGGTGAATTTTATAATTATCTGGAAATGTATTTTTTAAATGAGCTGAGAAAATCAGATACTGGATTTTTAAAAGATGGCCAAATTCTCCTTTCTTATAAACAGAATTCATTTGGAACATTTAGCCTTAGGAGACCTTTTTATCCAGAGCAAGTGCATACCACAGGGTTGAATCAGATGTGCTCAGATCTTCGAACTTGAGCAAGTTGTAGCTTGCTTCTCTAGCCTGAGTTTTATTGGCTATAAAATGTCAGTTATGGTGCTGTTAACTCAAGAAGCTGGTGAAATAGCACACAGAATGGCAGTGGTGCTGGTCAGTAAGCAAAGACTGATTATTATTAACCAGGAAACTTGCTGTGCATCGTCAGCTCTTCCTAGTTACCAGTACAACCAAGTTTTTCTAAAGCCATTGGTAATGGAAACTTACAGATCAAGAAACCCAGCAACTATTTGACCCATACAAATTTCTATTTTGTATGGTCCAGAACTGTGAACCAGAAACCAACCTGACATGTGATGTGTAATTCTTCCTTCCGATGACTACTATGTAGGTAAATGACAAAGATGTGGACAAAGAGAATGAGGAGGAGTGGCCTCAAGGCTGTAAGGTTCAGTTACAGAGCGCCTACCGTTCACCTGGGCACAGCAGTCTGACCAAACTGTTCAGCCCCCATCTTCAAATAGGATCACTTTGGAGCCCACGCCTAAAGCACTGCTTGCTCTGGTCCTGTTTGTTGTTGCCCTTGCTGTTCAGAGGTGGCCACTGTTAGAGCTCAAATCCCAGATATTTTGTTGTTCCAGTCATTCTTTTTCTGTTGGCCCTTGTACAGTGAATGATGTAAATAAAGAGAATTGTGAACCCCAATTTTAACTGCCTGATTTCTTTGAGAAGTTAGTAAGATGAAAAAGGAACCAATGATTGTTTTCTGCCAGTTGTTTGTAAATTTGAAGTTATACTACCTATCTGTAATACAGTATCCTACTTTCAAATAATTTCAGACTGTTAGCATAGGAAAATAATTTCCATTATTTATTTATTTACTTGGTTGTTTATGCAACAGGGTCTTTCTGTGTAGTCCAGGCTGGTCTTCAGTTTACTATATATCATAGGCTGGTCTTGAAATCAAGGTGACCCTCCTGCCCTGGCCTCCTGAGTGCTGAGATTATGCCATCATGACTGGTGGGAAAATTGTTTTTAAAAGTAATTTTCCTAGGTAGTTAAGATAGCTTTTATTCCTATTTCTCTAATTAGGATTAGGTAAAATGGTTTTAATTGTGGAGCCAAGACCTGGTGTCCTCCTTGAGGTTAGCACTATAAAAGTAGACCGCTGTGCCTGACATTTTGCTTTAGGATAGACCGCCTTAAGTAGTCTTTGTGTTAACTTTTTAGACTGATGTGGTTGCTTACAAAAATTAAATCTGTATTTCAGAGATCACCTTCCTATAGTAGAATAGTGAGAACGACTTTTTAGTCTCGTGTTCTCAAGTGTTTGCACTCAGCACACTTCTCTCTCTGAGTAGCAGTGTTATTTAAAGAAGCGTACATGGAGTGAGTGCTGCACACTGGTTCAGTCTCTGGAGCAGAATTTATAAACTGTGTAGTGGAGATCCAGAAGATGAGAAGCACTGGACTCCACTGAGACTTGAAAGGCAGTAGTCGGTGAGGATACCATAGGCTTCAAGGGCAGCAGCTGTTTGGGCCTGTGGTGGAGCTCTGAGTGCGGTGTTATTCTCCAGTGCTCACTGGTACAGAACACAGGGAAATTCCCTCTCTTTCTAAGGTAATCAGTCAGAGCTCCGGGATAGTCTATTTTTGTTTTTCATTTTTCTTTCCTGCTGTGCAGGTGGTCTCAGTACTACATTTAGTGTTAGTGTACTTTATTGGTCTTCACTGTTAAAACTGTATTGAGTGTCAGTAATTTTCACCTGTGGGCAAAGAAATAGATATAGCAGTAGGCTAAAATTGTTATATTTCATGAAATTTTAGCATTGGTGGTCCTTTCCTGGATCTGACTGTGAATGGAGACTCTCGGCTCCACCCTAGATGTTGTGAGTCAGCATCTGTGACAGCTGCAGATGTTTCCTGCACATGGTAACCAGGATGAGCTGGTCTCCTGCACGCCTAGATTCCAGTTGAAGGAGCCTGTGTAATTCAGGGAGAGGCCCAGGCATCAGCCAGGTAGCAGAGGGCCTTAGATGGGCCAGGCTCCTGTGATTGCAGTGCTTGGATTTCACAGTGTCTCCTTTTGATCTTCAAGAGGTTAACAAACTAAGTGCAATTCCTTAAGGATTATTTTATCTCCCTTCTAGCCCATGACTGATCTTTCCCTGCCACAATCTCAGTGGGAGCTCCTATAGGACAGCAAAGTATCTGTTTGAGGGGAAGGGAGAGGAGAGGAAAAGAGAAGTGAACTGGGACATGGGCAGCAGGGGCAGGGGCAGGGGCAGGGGCAGAGAGGAGCCTGATGGTCCCTGCAGGCTCAGTCTCCTGGCCTGGCTTCAGTGTGGCTGCATCAAAGAACCCTCACTTCTTCCATGTCACTGTCGTTTCCAGACTGTACGGTGCTTTTTTAGGAATACTTGTCAACTAACGTATGCTTCTCCTCAGGGCTCTTGACTGTTTTCACAGGTTGAGTGTAGAATCCTGTATTACTGGTCATGAAGAACCATGCTACTCCACTGCCCAGGGCAAGGGTTAGCGCCTGGCATCAGCCTCCTGCTTACCACCCTGACCCCTCCTTCCTGTCCTGGGTGAAGTGATTGTAGGGACACCTGATTGTTCCAGTGCTGGCTGGGCACCTCCTCCTCAGTGCACTGCCCAGGGAGCCTCTGTCTCCTCTCCCTCACTGCTGAATTAGCTCTAGCTGCTGCTCTGCTCTACTCCTGTGCCTGACTTCCTGTACTTTCCAAAGGCACAGCTCTGGTCGTTCTACTTTTTAAATTAGTCCTCATCTGCACACTCCAAGCCTGCCACTAGGGAAGGCCTTTTTCTCCTGACCATGACTCCTGGTCGAGCTGGCTCTTCATCTCCTTCCAGTCTTTTTGTTCTGCTGTGCTCTAAGGCAGCTTCTGCGCTGTCCCCCCAAATGTCCCTACACTTGAGGCTCTGCCTGCTCTGCCTTCACCCCAGAAATGTTCTGAGTATTAAAGGGTTTTCAGTGTTTGGCTATAAAACGTGTGGCACAGGCAAGTCTCTGCATTTACAGCAGAATTCAAGAATTGGATTTACCCTTCCCTATTCTCATCCCCATTAGCCATGCTGCATGTTGTCTTTGCCTGTTCAGTGCCTGGGTCACTGGCTGTGGCCCTGGACTTGGACCCTGTTCCCTCATCTGCTCAGGGGCTCAGCCCAGTTGCCAGGTCCAGAGGTCTCCTATTGGTCATTCATTCTTCCAGTTCTGCAGGGCTTGGTTACTTCCCTTCCTCATTCTTCCCCTTGGCTTCTATGATACTGTTATTTCCCTTCTTTTCCTTAGTCTTCTCAGTTGGTTTTTGGCTGCTTGCAGTTGTGTTCTGTAATGTCGACAGCTTTGTTGTGAAGCTCCTTGTTGTGGCTCCATGCCCACTGCTCCTCTCTTCTGGAGGTTGTCCCACTACAGAGGAGACTGGACTGACTTCTGTCTCCAAGTTTGATATCAGCAGCATTCGGAATCACTTTTGGGCATCTCACTCAGCTGGCTCCTCTCTCGATCAGGTGTATTGGTTTTACTTTGATATGCCTTTGGATTTTTTTTTTGTTTTCAGTCTCATTTCTGTAGTTCAGCGCTTCCAGTTTCTCCTCTCCAGTCTTTGGTGTTGATTTCCTCAAGTGCAAGTCTTCGGGGTCCTTCTCATCAGAAACCACAGAGGCTGGATTAGATCCCAGAGCCCTTGGAGGCTGAGCAGTGTGCCTGTGTGACGACTAGATTTAAATGTGTGGGGTTAGGGCTGGGGATTTAGCTCAGTGGTTCCACCGCCTACCTTGCAAGCGCAAGGACCTGAGTTCAATCCCTGGTACCAAAAAAAAAGAAAAGAAATGTGTGCGGTTAGTGTGGTGCAACTGCAGGATTCATATTTACTTTGTTTTCTGTTACTAGCACATTACTAGTTTAATTTCTAAATCAGAATTTATAGTGTTTGAGGTACTTACATAGTGACAGATATATTCAAATATTGATTGATTAAACACAAGACTTCAGATGTTGCCTTCAGAAAATTGGTTGTTGAGTCAAGTGTGACTTAGAAATACTGTAAACATTATAGACTAAGGAGCTAGAGGAATTAGGGTCTGATTTCTTCTGTTATGGAGCATTTCACTCATTTTTATTGGAAAATTAGCCATTCTTAATTTGCTTAACATAGATTTTTTTTTTTGAGACAGGGTCCTTACGTAGTTCAGGCTGGCCTTGAACTCACTATGTAGCCAACCTTCCAGTGATCTTCCTGCCTCAGGCTCTGGAGTGCTGGGATTATAAGCATGTGCCACCAGGCCTGGCAACATAGATAAATTGTAAAGATTAGAAAACTACTACTCCTAAAGCAGTGAAAGACTTAAGGAAAACACTGTAATAGCAATGTAATAAGATTGGGTATTTTTTGCCATTTCCTAGTCTTAATTTTCTGAATCTACTACTTCATTATAGTCATTTATAAACAGAAAATGTGGATTCAATTAGATAGAAATAGATATGATTATATCTGGATTAAATTAGATTGAAATATATTTAGAGATCTTTTAGTGAATGAGATGATTAAATGGCCTGATTACCCTAACATTAAGTAAATGGTAGGATCTTAACATATTCTCTCCAGCCCCTCCACCCCAGATTCTAATTTTGGGGGGGGGGTTGGCTTTGTATCTGTACTGCTGGGCATCTAACCAGGGCTTTGTGCATGTTGGGCAGTCACTCTGCCAACTGAGCTGCACCCTGCCCCCCATTTAAAAGTAACAGCTTTATTGGGCTGTAATTCACATACTAAAAAGCAGAATTCCATGGTTTTTCAGTATATTCAAGAGTTATATATTTATCATCCCACCACATGCCAGAACATTTCAGTCACTCAAAAAAAAAAAATGCCCATTAGCAGTTCCTCCTTATTTCTTCCCTGTCAGCCCACAGAAAACCCTGCTCTGTTTTCTGTCTGTGGATTTGCCTTTTGGGGACATTGCATAGAAATAGACTGAGGCAGCGTGTAGCCTTTCTGTCTGGCTTCTCCCATTTAGTGTCAGTGGGGTCATTATGTTGCAGCCTGAATCAGGTCTTCATTTTTTAATGGCCCAGCAGTAATCCATTGTATGGATAAGGGCCAGGGGATTTAGCTCAGTGGTGCCGCTGCCTGACTCACAAGCACAAGGTCGGGAGTTTGATCCCAGGTACCAAGAAAAACAAAAACCCCAAAAACCATTGTATGGAAACACTACACATTTGAAGTCTCTTCATTAGAGAGAGAGCACAAGGGCTGTTTCCATTTGGATCTGTTATTAATAATGTTGCTGTGAACATTCGTGTACAGTTGTGTGAACACATTTCCATCCTCTAGTTACAGACCTGGGAGTGGAATTCTTAGATAGTTTAAAGTTTAGCTTTTTAAGGAATTGCCCAGCTGCCTCTTTACAGCTCTGTGCTGCAAGGGTCACAGAGTCTCCACAGCCTTGCCAACATCTGCTATTGTCCTCTTAAGCCAGCCTAGTAGTGAAGTGGGTTTTCCCTGTGGCTTTGATTTGTATTTCCCTAATGACTGTTGGTGTTGAGTATTTTTTCCATATCTTCTTTGGAGAAATATCTGTGCAGAACTGTTGATTATTTTTTATTTAGGGATACAAATATCTATTTTTCTATTATTATTATCTTTTTTTCTATTATTGAGTTGTAATGGTTCTGTATATATTTTGACTACAGGTTCCTTATATTGATTTCTAAATACATTCTGAGTTGTCTTCATTATACATGCATCTTTATTTCTTAAATTATTTGACATTAATCTTGTGTGTCAATATTTTTACATTGTTTAGTATTTAAATTTTTTGTAATTCTGGCTTTAGAAAAGCTAACAAGTGAATGAAAGCATTTAATGAAGTATAAAAATTCTGATAAACTAAAGGTAATGTAAATAGCATACTCTATAAAGAAGGTGGAAAGATTAAAAACTGGTTTTAAGATCTTTTGCCATCAAGATCTTGCTTAACTATTCATCCCAGAATAGCAAGTGTAACTTGGTAAAAGGTTATTTTTCCGGTTAGTATAGTCCCATATTAAGGTACCCTTTTTGTTATCAGCAGTAAATATTTTCATATTTATTCTAATGTTAATTTAAAACTTAGAGGTAGTATAAGTGAGTCGGGGGAGGGGGTGGTGCTGGGTATTGAACCACACACAGCCTTGGGCACACCAGGCAAATCCTCTGACAAGCTATACCTCAGCCCTAAGTGCCCCCCCCCCCGCATTACTGGGGATCAAACTTAGGACCTTGTGCCACTGAGCTAAGTCCCCAGCCCACCTAAGTGGAATTTTAATAGCAAGTACTGATACATTGCTAAATATTTATTGTCATTTAAAAATATAAGAAGAATGAAGATCTTTACAAATAGTTCTCTTATTAGAAAAAGAGATGCTATAGGAATGGGATTGTATTTTAACTTAGCATCTCCAACCATCTACTGTGTGTTGTGAAAGGAATTTTCAGCATCACTGACCCTGGTACACAAATAGGGAAGACAGTGGACTCCAGCCTGGCCTCTGAGAACGCTGTCTAAGAACATGAGCAGCGTTTTAAGAGTGCTTCTTTCAAGTTTCAGGCTGCAGAGCTGGTGGGTGAGGCTCCCGTCACACCACAAGGTGGTGATGGAGGCTTAGACAGTGTAAGTTTCACATGAAGTTCCATGTCTGAAATCATTAGTGATTGCACTTGAGTCTTTTTCAGCTTTCTTACTGGATGAGAAATACACCTTAAAAGATTTATATGCCAGCCTGTCATTAGAAATCAAATAGCATGTGTATTTGACATGAAACAAATTGTAAGCCTCTTTCTCATTGTTTTCCTCACTGTAGGCCTCGGGAGTGCAAGTTGCTGATGAAGTATGTCGCATTTTTTATGACATGAAAGTTCGGAAATGCTCCACACCTGAGGAAATTAAAAAAAGAAAGAAGGCTGTCATTTTTTGTCTCAGTGCAGACAAAAAGTGCATCATTGTTGAAGAAGGCAAAGAGATCCTAGTTGGAGATGTGGGTGTGACCATCACTGATCCCTTCAAGCATTTTGTGGGGATGCTTCCTGAAAAGGATTGTCGCTATGCCTTGTATGATGCAAGCTTCGAGACCAAGGAGTCCAGGAAAGAAGAGCTGATGTTCTTTTTGTGGTAAGCATGTGAGGAACAGCTAGCATCTTACTTTGTTCATTGCTGAGACAGAATAATCCCACACGCAGAGTTAAAGGAGGAGAGGCTTATTTAGCTCTTTGTAGAGGTTTTGCTACAGGGGAAATAATGTAACTCCCAACCTGATAGATTTCGGATACACCGAGTTTGTGTTCCCCAAAATCAAAAAATGAATTCTAAGGAAAAATGGAAATTAAGGGTAGGAACAGTTTGTTGAGAGAGATAGGTCCTGATGAGAGACAGGAGGGGACCCAAAAATGGGTTGCTGCAGACCCTACTTCACAGAGGAAGTTTTATAGAGCAAAATCACGAGGTGGGTACAAAATCATGAGGTGGATACAACATGGGTCAAAACTGTGATCAACCAGTAAGACTACAAGTATAGCTGCAGAGGTAATATTGATCCAGTAGGGAAGCAGGTCAGTCTTAGTTACTTTTCTTGTTGCTGAGACAAAATACCTGACACCCAAAGTTAAAGGAGGGAAAGTTTATTTAGCTCACAGTTTGTAGAGGTTTTAGTCTGTAATCAGCTGGCTCCAAGGCCGGGTGGATGGCAGACAGGCATCGCAGAGGAGAAACAATTCATGGGGCAGAAGGTAGTAAAGCAGCAAGAGAGGACCACAGTTCTTTCTATCCCTTACATTTTATCCAGGCTACTTAGGGCAAGTAGCACTCACACCCTTAATCCCGGTGTCCTTGATCCCAGCATACCATCAGAATCAGTCCCAGCATCACACACTCTAGATCCAGCCACCTCTGAAAAAGCCCCGCCTATGACTGACTACATGAGACTTTGGGTGGGACATTTAGATACAACCTGTAACAGTCACATACCAAGTATACATAGAAAGAACAAAAATCTTTTTAGGAAGGGATAGATCAGGAGGTTCTGGTCACCCACCTGGGTGGCTGATGTCTATCTAAACTTTATTGGACCGAGTGATACCAATTATCTTATCTGCTGGGGAGGCATATAGGCTTGCTCATTCCATCTTTTTCTTTCTTTCTTTTTTTTGGTACCGGGGATCGAACTCTGGTCCTTGCGCTTGTCCAGCAGGCGGCGAAACCACTGAGCTAAATCCCCGGCCCCTCATTCTGTCTTTTTCTTGAGGCCTGGCCTTCAACAGATGCGCCTCCAGCCACAATTGTAATGTGTTCTCATCCTCCGGACTGACTCCCTTGAGAGCCTAGCCCTGTCTGACTGCCTGTAATATTTCTACCTAACTTAGCTGTCTATAATAATTTCAGTCTGTAGTCAGCTGGCTCCAGGGCAGGGTGGCATGGCAGAGGGCAACACAAAGGAGAAACAAACAGTTCATAGCAAAGCAGAGCAGGCAGGAGGCAACAAAGCAGCCTCTTTCTGTTCCTTATATTCCATTCAGGCTACCTCCCCTTGGGTGGCTAGCACTCACACCCAGGGCAGAGCACCCTTAATCTCAGCATCACATACCCTAGATCCATCCACCTCTGAAAAGCCCCATCTATGACTGCTTGAGGCTTTGGGGGGGACATCTTGACACAAGCCACGACACCGGCTCTCTGTAAATGTCAGTACTGTCAGCACCTGGAGAACCGGTTCCAGGACTAGAGTGATTTTTTTAGTCAAGCTATTTGTAGTTCTCATTACTTAATTCTTGTTTACAAGGCTTCATGAGGCCTTCACTGGGCCAAAATACAATTTGAACCATACTTTGTCTACTTCAAAGAACATGGCTTTTAGTAATTGATGTAGTATTTTGGTGGGGGAAGGGCAAGAGGCAGGCTGTGTGCATCTTATGGTTTACAGCACTCGATGCACCGGAGAAGTCAAGAGGCTTTAGGGCTCTGCCTCCCACCTGGAGGAGTAAACATGAGAGACAGACCAGCCGTTTTTGGCAGTGGTTGGCACAGCAAGGACTGTACATTAGAGTCCTGGAAATACGATAGCTAAATTGAATCAGCAAATGCTCAGAAGTCTTTCATTGGACTTTTTTCCTTTTTTGGCAGTGCAGGGGATTGAACCCAGGACCTTCACAGTGAGCTACATCCCTAGCTCCTTTTTATTTTAAGACAGGGTCTTGGTAAGTTGCTAGGTAAGACTTGAAGTTGAGATTCATTCCTGCCTCAGCTTCCCGCACTGCCAGGCCTTTAGGCATGTGCCACACACCTGGCCACATTGATCTGATGTTTAATCAGTGGCTCTCTCCTCTCCCTTGCCGGCACTCCTTTTTCCCTTGCTCAGCTTGAGCAAGTCTTGCAGCACCCATAGCCCTTGCTGTCTGAGGAGGGGGGACAGACATGCTGTCCAGACGCTGAGGCCCCTCTCCAGCACGGAGCAGATTTTCTCTTCTCACAAGATATTCAAGTTGTCCTTTCTTAGCTGGTTTGCTCATTCTTGGCATCCTTCTGTCCAGGGCCCCAGAACTGGCCCCTCTGAAGAGTAAGATGATCTACGCCAGCTCTAAGGATGCGATCAAAAAGAAGTTCCAAGGTATGTGCGGGACTTGGACCTTAGGGATGTGGGGACCCCTGAAGCACCTCCATTTTCCTGGGAGAGCAGCTTTGAGTAGAAAGAGAAAAGCCATGCTTGTTCTGAGGGAGATCCCAAGGCTGAGCCACTACTCAGAAGTCCTCCACCTCAGCCACAGAGATTGTGCAGCAGGGCGGCCTTAAAGCCCAGTCCCCTGGGCTGCCTGTCCCTCACCTGCTCTGACTGGTTCAGACCAGCGTCCCCTGTAGCAGGGAAAGCCTGGGGCCTCTGTGGCCAGGCTAGTGTCACTGTGCCGATGCCTTTGAATGTAGTAATAGAACCAGGTTGCAAGAAGTAGGCATTCATGAACAGGAAGGATGCGCTGCCTTCCATCTTCACCATGGATGGTGCAGTTTTAGGTCATTGATTCATCTGTGCTGAAAGGTCACGTGGCCCAAGCTGGCCAGTCACACCGCCTTGCTGCCAGAGACTGTGGTCCCAACAGGATGGTGGGGCTGGGCCTGGGCCCAGCCAGAAGGAAGCCTTGGTATGGTCAGCCAAGCATGAGGCATTAGTTTAGAGGCCTGCTCTGCAGACCCAGCTTGTCTTAACTGCTGTGACCTTTGCCCTTGAGTGGGAGGCATGGACTGAGTGTGTGCTGCCAGCTGCCTTTGCAGCCAGGGTCATGGGGAACAGGGCCAGTTGAGTCTCTGTGCCTCATTCTCACTTCTCCCAGCATGGTTCCGTGCCTGCTCAGCTGTGTGGGGGGTGATAAGAGGGCATACCCAGAATCAAGGTCACTTGTGTGTCCCCAACGTTTCAAATCACCCCTGAGTGTCAGCACTTTGACAGTGGTACCAACTCACACCAGATTCCTCATTGTCTTCACCTTGCAGTGCCCTCACTCAAGGGGATGGCTGAGTAGACTGGTGATGTTGAGTGACAGTCACCTTGTCACCCGTTCTCTGATGAAACCATCCCGGCTTCCCCATTAGTCCTGGGGTTGGGAGCCGGCCCACTGTATTCTCTGTGAGCTGGAGAAATGGTCCTCATGCGAGAGCCACCAGTGCCACACTGCAGTTCTGTGACGGCTCTTATATGTGTGGCGTTCCTGCACTGGAGAGCTGGCTGTGTCTGTGGCACAGCGATGCTCCTGGTGATTATTTACTTTATGGTGCAGTTGACAAAACCAGCTGGCCCATAACAAACCAGGGAAAAGTTATTACTAGAACCTGCCTTTTGATTTTTTTTTTTTAAATTGAAGTATAACATGTCTTTACAAAAGCATACCTCATAAATTATGAGTGCTCCCTGAATGTTTTGAGCCCGAGCATCATAGTGGCACCCCCTGGGGCCCTGCTCTTGCCACTGCTCCCCAGGAGCTTCTAACCAGCCAAGGGCGTGCGTGTGTAAAGAATAGTTGCTTCTCCGGCTGGGGATTTAGCTCATTGGTGCCACTGCCTGCCTTGCAAGCACAAGGGCCTGAGTTTGATCCCCTGTACCAAAACCAAAACAAAAAAAGAATAGATGCTTCTCTTTCTGACTTGCTGCAGCCAGCATTGTGTTTGTGAGCAGCATCTAGTTTGATGCATGGAGTTACCAATTAATATTTCTCATTTCTGTGTAGTATTGCAACGGTTGTAAATAACACTGTTTATAGACATGAGCTTTAAAAACATAGTACTGTAAAGAAATAGATAAGCTGCTGCCATAATTTTAAATAGAATTGTTTTTCCTTTCCAGGCATCAAACACGAATGTCAAGCAAATGGGCCGGAAGACCTCAACCGAGCTTGTATTGCCGAAAAGCTGGGTGGGTCCTTGATTGTAGCCTTCGAAGGGTGCCCCGTGTAGTGTCGTTCCAGTGCCACAGCCGAAAGCTTCTGTGTTTAATGTTACCCTCTTGCTCCATAAGTAAAGCAGATGCATTTATGCCAGGGTCTCACTGAGGGAGCTGTCTTGTCATCTTTGAGAGTAAATATTCTATAAACCTGTGCAAACGCGGCCCTAAATAAACCTAGCATCCAAAGTGTAATTGGTGTGAAATGAAATTCTTACTGGCCAAATGCCTGTTTTGATGAGTTGACTTACAAAGATTTTTGTTAAAGCTCAGGATTTTTAATAAAGCTCAGGATTTTTAATAACAGTTCACAAAACAGTATAGATATAGAGGCCATATGAAGAGAATCATTCTGTCTTTCATTAACCTCAGCAGTTACTTTCTTTTGTTTCGAAAATTGATTACAATCTGGTTATAATTTTGGCCCAGAATTATTCTTCCTTGACCCACACAGAATGGGTTGTCCTCCCTAACGTGTACCCACACTAACCCACTAGCAGCAGTGAGTCTCAGGCAGCCTTTAGTTCTCCCAGAAGTCGCATCTACTGTGACTCACCCTGATCTTGCAAAGCCTGCCTCGAGTGGCACAGCTGTCCCCGCACCTGGGGCTGCAGGCTCTCACCTTGTATCTTGGGAATTGTGGTGTGGCTTCAGAAGATGGGGACTAATTCTAATGCAAATTAGCGCTCAGGAACTGTACTCTGCTTTCTAATGAAAATGCTCATCGGCAGTATCTAGGTAGGCTAGGACATCTCACACCTGCGTCTCCTTCAGAGCTGCAGCACCCCGTATGATATGATGGCAAGAACACTTGAGTGTTTCTTCCAGGGCCTAGGAGAACTTTGTTTCCTAGAGCAGTGTGTCACTTGTGTGGAGTGGGGAGCTGGTACCTAGTGACACGCAGATGTGATTGTCCTTAACACCACAGGCATGACATTTGAACAAGAGAAATGCAGAGTCTTAGAAGTAGCAGTTACTGGCTTTATGTAATAAAGGAAGCATTTTTAACTTCTCTGGTGTCATCATTCACATGTGAGTTGGGGATGGAGGGTTTTACCTTCCACAAGGGGATTCTGGGGTTTCGCATGGGTGACTCAGCTTCTACCTTCTCTGATTGAAAGAGGAAGCTGGTATAAAAGTTGGGAACCTTTTTCTTAGTAGTGTTTAATGCAAGGCTAG
Source organism: Heterocephalus glaber (assembly GCF_053883595.1). Classification (NCBI taxonomy): domain Eukaryota; kingdom Metazoa; phylum Chordata; class Mammalia; order Rodentia; family Bathyergidae; genus Heterocephalus; species Heterocephalus glaber. Next base: position 5,613,300 of record NW_028258330.1, on the reverse strand, counting down.
GCTTTGGGAGGCAAAAAAGGTCATGCTTTCATCAAAATATCTTTCAAGACTTGCTAAGCGCAAGGACCCAAGTTCAATCCCCGGTACAAAAAAAAAAAAAGACTGGCTGGAAAAGTGCTGGCTGCCTGCCAGTCTCCCATCTGGAACTGAACACTGCTCTGTGATGTGTGTAAACAGGCCCCAGGGAAGCATCTGGCCAGGCTGCCCTGCTCCCCTGCCGCCGCCTCAGGCCGTGTCCCTCAGGAGGCGCTGTGGGCTGAGTGCAGGCGCTTGGCTGGGGGGCTTCTGTGCAGCATTCAGGGAGGTAACACAAAGTCAGCATCTCCCACACCCCTTTTCCTGCAAAAGTAGTGGGTGCCGGAGGTTACTTTCAGTTCTCTGCGTGGATACTGGCAGGGGCTGGGGGCCCAGACACTGTTGCCAACCTCCTGGTGACCTGAGCAGCATGAAGTTGTGGACCAAAAAGGTCCAGGTCCACCCCACTTCCAGGGCACTTCAACACCCTTACAGGCTGGCGCATTATGGAAACGAGCCTGTGGACAGGTTGTGGCTCTGTGCACGCCTGGAGGTGGGCGTGGACCAGGTACTGAGCTCAGGTCTCCTGCCTTGTGGGTTGGGGGCGGCCTAGGTGGGAGCCAGGCTCAGCCTGACCGGCAGAGTGGCCTTGAAGGACTGTTAAAGGAACTTGGCCAGTCAGGTCACTTAGTTTACAAGTGGCGGAACTGGACAAAGACAGGGTTCTGAGCAGTTCTCGCCACCTCTAGATGGTTCAGGTTTGAGTCTAACATCTGGAATTTGGAGGTCAGCGCTCAGTACCATGTGCGCCACTTCAGGGATAGAAGAACTGCTAGCCTGAGCAACAACAAGGAGCTGGGGGAGTCATCAGGCTACAGCCCTGTCCAACCCAATATTGCCCACAGCCTTACTGGCGTCCCTGTCCTCTCCCAGGCTGTGAGGGCCACTCGCAAGCCAGTGTCCTGTCCTGTGCCTTTCAGTGAGTACCACATGGACATGAACAGAGGATGCTCACCCTGGAGCCTCCCAGCACCCTCCGGCTCAGGAAACCACTGTGTGACTGTCAGCAGTGAGCTGGGCCTCATCCCAAGTGATCACAATAGCCAGGGCTCTAGGGCCGCTCCCTCCGGGTTTTGCAGGGAGAGCTCAGAGTGGCCTGGCTGGCTAGCCCAACCCCATGGTGTCTGTACCACAATGAGGAACAAGATGAGGGGGGCTATGGGGCAACTCTTGGCCTCTCGAAAGTGGCCTGTGCAAGATGTCGGCCTCCATGTCTTCCTGAGCAGCCACAGCCAGTGCCAGGCCAGGCCTGGCTAGGGTGAGGCCCACAGTCTGACTGGCAAACCTGGGCTCCCTCTGCTGGCCCAGATGCCTCACTGGGCTCCAGGACTGCTGGGCAGCAGAGACCATGGCCAGTGGAGCTCTGCTGTGGGAGGAAGCCCGGAGTGGCCTTGTCCTGGGGACCCGGCATCACCCTCTCCAGGCCACTGCTTCTACCAAATCCAGCAACTTGGTGACCCCCAACTCCTGTGCCTCCAGCGGGCTTTCCCAGCACTGGTTGTGCTTTCTGCTGCAGTGCAGACCCCAGGCTTGGGTAATGATTGAGTCCTGGTGTCCCCTCCCCACTGTCCACCACCCTGGACCAGACCTTGGGTGCAGCCACTGTGTGCACAGGAGTCCTGCCCCCGGCATCCCACCTTCCCCAGAACTGTCCTCTGGCTTCGGGTCTCTGGGATCAAGCTCCTCCCCCAACTGACTGCCCAGGCTGACAGACTGAGCCCTGTGGCCTCCAGGTGAGTCACTAATTTCCACAGAGGGCCCGGGCCAGCACTGTGGCCTCATCCTTCTACAAGACCACAACATCAATGTCTCATGACCCATGGTCTCCCTTGAGTGAGTTCTACAGGTGACTATTGCCCTCACCTGGTCCCATCCCCTCCCTGCCCCCCGCCCATGCCTCATCTTCCTGTGAGCTCACCTTACCTGGGAGCTGCTCCAGGTACCTGGCACCTATGCCACACAGGTAGCTCAGTGACTATATAGGGGCCCCAGATGCAGAGGCTGTAGTGGCAGGGGAGCACACGTATAGCTTCCAAGGGCCTGTGATAGCCCCCCCCCCCCCAGGAGTCACTCGACATCCCACAGCCTAACCTCCCCACACTGCCCAGCTGCCCCTTAGGCTGCTATCTTCCAGGAGCTGCCACCTAGGTGCCAGCTACCCCCCAGCCTAGTATGGCCTATCAAACTGCCCAACACCTAGAGTCTGGATAGGGATGTGGACCAACATTTGCTCAAGCAGCTCCTGGGCACCGCCTGCTGGACACGAGGCACTGTGTCCTGCAGCTGTTCCAATCTCTTCTGGGCTGTCACTTGGAGAAGCAGCACCACCTCAGGGCCAATGTCTCCGTGGACCACACTGTCTCAAGCCACCAAGAACTCTCGGTCCCACGTCGCAAAGTCTGAGCTGGCTTTTGCCAGTGAGGTGGAATAGGAGACCCGGCCCTGGGTCTCACTAATCCTGGGCATAGGATAGTGACCCTTGTTCTCCCAGAGTTCCCTGCCTTCCACCACCTGGGCCACCCCAGCTCTGCTCGCAGGACCTGAGTCAGGGCTCAGTGTCACAGGTCCTGCTTCCACTGCCTGGTGGATACCGGAGCCTGCTAAGTAACAGATGCTTGGGCATCAGGATGCCTCAGGCCCTCTACCTGCTGAGAAACCCAGACCTGCGCTATGCTAGGCAGCCCCAGCAGGAGACATGAGACTCAGCGCCGGGCAACACGTTGGTTTAATGGCATCAACATCCAGGAGGTCACACACAGTTCCATGTGGTGACTCAGGGGGGAGGGCTGTGGCCTTGAGGGGCTGGGCTCTGGCTTCCAAGGGTCCCCGAACTCCCCACCCCCATCTGGCCTTGTCCCACCCCCACCCCACTGAGGAGAAACTCGACAATTGCACTGGCTGGCGTCGACCCACATCCCGGCCTCCCCGTGCACCCAGGCCCATGTGTCAGGTCACAGGCACTCTGGCATCTGTGGAGGCTGCTGGGCCACTCTGGGAATAGTGTTTTCCAAATGTGACAGGTTCTTGTGCAGCGGCGTCTGGAAGATGATCGTCTCCAATGGCTTCTCTTGGAGCCTCTAGAAGTTGGGCCTGGGAACTCTGTGTCGTTGGTTTATTTGTGAGGAATGTGTAAGGCATTTTGGTAAGAGGAACAGTAACTTCTCTCCACGGAGGCTCAGACGGAGGTGCCCTCTTTCGGACCACTGCCATCCTCCTGCAGAGGATGGGGCGTGTGAGTGGCCACCTGGCACAGGGCAGGTACAGTAGTGCCCACGCTGGGACCCACGGTCCCCCTTGCAGGGACCCCCAGCCATCTGCACTTGAAAGAAAGTGAGGCCAGCTGTCCAGAGACCTGGGGCCAGGAACAGAGGGGCCACATAGGCTGCAGTGCTGTAGGGAGCCAGGCTGATGCCCCCGATAACCGTCCGTCCCCACTGCTCACTCGCCCAGGCCCAATGAGGATGGACACTCACCACTTTTTCCAGCTGTTCTTGCAGCTGCTTCACCTTGTCCTTCTCCTCTGCCAGCTGCTCCTGGGTGGTCTTCAGAAGCTCCTGCAGTTTGCTGGCGGCACGACCCAGGTCACTTGTTAACTTCTTCTCTTTCTCTAGTCTCTCCTGCATGTCAGAGGGTTGCGACAATTCAGACCCCATGTGACCCTGTGGTCCCCACCTATGCCCCCAGGTGCTAACTCCTTGCTCAGACAGCTGCTGGCAAGGTGCCATGTGCCAGTAACATGTCCTGTCATCTGTCCACGTGACTGCTAACCAAGTTGGCAGGAGTGCCCTGCTCTGCACTGCCCATGTGTAGCTGCCCAGTGCTTACAGTAACTTGGTGATCAGCTACTGCTGGGGGTCGATGGTCCCTCCCACAGGGGTGCCAGGGAAACAGGAGCCTGGCTGGTCTGCTCTCCTTTTCCCAGAGGCTTGTGGGGCCAAGTGGTCACAGCCTTGCAGTGAAGCCCAGCCTGCTCTACCTTCAGCTGTGCAACCTCCTCAGTGCCCAGAGATGCCGGGGGGCCAGTGGCACGCAGCATCTCCAGCTCTTCCTGTAGTTGGCACACCGTGCTCCGTGCCTGCAGGGTGGCAGGTTGTCAGACCCCGCAAGCCTGATCTGGGCTGGGAGCCCCAAGACCACCCAGACCACCTGGCTGTGCAGGGGACCCACCCCTGGGACACAGAACCCAAAACCAAGGAGTTCCCAGGGCTGCTGGGCAGGGCCTGACCTCCTGAAACTCAGCTGTGAGCTTCTGCCGCTGCACCTGCTCCTCCTCCAGGGCGAGCTCCATCCGCTCCAGCTGTGCTTGCAGCTGTGTGGGGACACCGCACATATGACATGGGCACCTGGCAAGGGACCCTGCAGGGCCTGGGACAGACTGGAGCTGCGGGCCACCTCCTAGCTGCTTCTTGCCCTGCTTTCCTCACCCACACAGGGAGCAGGTAGCTCACAGGGAGGTGCTGAAGCAACCTCTGTGACCTCAGGGCCTTTGCTGCACCCATGAGGCACAGTGGTCCAGGGAGCTGCCAGGCAGGGCCAGGCCCAAGTGTAGACCCTGGTGACAGCCCCTGGGCTCCTGGCAAGGGTTTGCTCAAAGCTCCAGAGAGCAGGTGCATTGCTAGCACTGTCCCAGGGATGGCCACACAGACACAAGTGCTCTCCTGTGCTGCTCCCAGCCTGGATGCCTGTCCTGGCTCAGCACTGTGTCCTCCTCACCCATGGCTAGGGGCTGTGCTCCACCTGAGTCCGCCTGGGGGTCAGTGACAGGTCTGAGGCCCAGGCGCACCCTAACCTTCACAGGGTCCTGCTTGGCTGAGGGGACTCCTGGGGATCCAGCCACATCACCATCTGCTACATGGCTCTTCATCTCACTCAACTGCCGCCTGACCTGAAACAGGGAGGAGCAGGTTTGTGCGAATCCAGAGCGGGGCCCCAGTCCTCCCAGCTCTGAGAGTGCAGGTGCACCACGCATCGCCAGAGCCCTGGCCTGGTGAGACCCATGTGCTCCACTTCATGTAGACAGGACCCATCCCTAGAGCAAGGCGACCCTGATGGCAGCGTACGAAGATTAGAGGACAGCCCATCCTTTTCTGAATATGCAGCCCGCTGCTGGGACCCTTCTTGGCATCCAGGGTTGATTAGGAGGTGACTGTCCTGCCTCACAGGCCCTGAGGGCCCCACACCACTGGGCCCCCAAACTAAGGGCAGTGGTGTCACCCAGGAGCTGGGGCAAGCTTAGGAAACCCAGTGGGGCCAGGCATGAGCTCCAGGGGGCACAGTGGCCTCAGATTCCACTTGAGGCCTACTCCTGGGGGGACGACAGCCTTCTTTCCCCACAGTCCCCACCAATGGCAAAGCCACACTGCACCACTGAGGGTGGTGAGAAGCCCTGGGAGCAGCTGCACCCCCCCCACACACAAACCTGTCACCAGACTCAGGACACCCTGGGTGACACCTGCCCTTGGTGCAGGGGCCTGGCAGACTGGACTATTGCTTCCCAGAATCCAGAGCTGCAGGTTTTAATCCAAACCTCTCACTTCTAAGATTCTCAGCCTAGCCCTGGCAGGCACTGAGTGTGGCGGGGACTGAGCTGGCCAAGCCTCTGGCATCTAGGACTCCAGGCAGGCCCAGGCAAGTGGGCAGTGAGCTCCTCATGTGTGAGCAGCTCAGCCTCGCACCAGTGCACTGGGTCCGCTGGTGGGATCTGAGCTGTCACCCAGCATCGAGGCAGGCAAGGACTCGGCAAGAGCCACAGGGCAGGGCCAGGAGAAACCTCAGCGCCTGGTCTCCTGCACTGCTGACGCTCACAGAGAGCCCCAGTGCTCTTGCTGCCTAGAGCAGGGACCAGGCTGCTAGGGACAGGGACGGGATGTGGGGACTGTGCTCCCAGCAGCCACAGGCCCAGCCAGCTCAGAGTTCTGGGACGAACACTCCCCCCTCTGCTGAGTTGCTGGATCTTCTGAGTGGATGTTAGAACTTGACTGGCCAACATGCTCCACACACACATGTGAACAGTACAGCACCAGCCATACCCCTGCCCACCACCCAGCCCACCTACCAGGGCGAGCTCTTGGCTCTGCTTCTGGGCTTCACTCTTCGTTGCGTCTAGCTGAGATTGAGAATCTAACAGCAGCTGCCTCAGCTGAGTACAAAGGAGAGAGGAGGAGAAAGCAGGCCCAGGGTGAGCACTGACAAAGCCTCACACAGGCACATGCCCCCAACACCAGACAGGTGGCTTCCTACTGCCTCAGAGCCTGTTCTGGGGACAGGGAAGGACCAGGCTGCTGCACACCCACCTCAGGCCTCCCCAGACACTTGCGCACCACGTCTTATAAAAAAGCCCAAAGCTAGAAACTAAACGAGGAGAGGTGTGGACAGGACTGGATTTTACGGCACTAGCAAGCTGGGCAGCATCCCCTGCCGAGGGACACAAGTAGGAGTGTGGCAGTGTCTGCGGGGCCACGGCCTGAAATCCACAAGTAGGGCTCAGGACAGCTGCTCCCGCAGACTCAGACCTGCTGGGCAAGGGCCACTGGGGCGGATGGCCTCACCCCTGCCACCTCCTTGGCGTAGCTCTGGCACTCGGCGCTGGCGGCAGCCATGTGCTTCTCCAGCTCTGCCTCCAAGTGCAAGGTGTGCTTCCGCACCTGCAGGACATGAGACAGGGCCTCAGGCCAGCTGGCAGGAGAGGACTGACCCCAGGGGGCCAGCAGGAAACCTTTCCCAGCACTGCAGAATCCTGGGGCCCACTGAGTCTTCCGGCCTCAGCCCGGCAGAGGGCAGCCCCTAGGGGAATATGCCAAGGGAGGAGCAAGAGTCCCTGTCGCTGTGACATGAGGAAAAACAACAGGAGCCTGAGCACATCCCTGTTCCCAAGGCCAAGGCTGGGGAGTCTGCATAGGCCTGCTCTGTCCCGGGCCACGGCACTGGCGAGTGGCACACAGTCCAGCAAAACAGCACAGATCCTGCAGCTGGGGGGCACCCCTTCTTACAGCAGGGTCCTGAGGGGAAAATAACTCAGGTGGCTTCATAACAACATCACTTTCAGAGACTCATGGGACAAGAACAGCAGCTCTCAACACAGGCCCTGCATACCTGATCTGAGCTTTCAAGTTCTCCTTTGAGCTTCTCTATAGTGTCTTCGAGATGCTTCACTGTGACCTGGGACTACAGAGCAAGGAAAAGACCCTGTCACACACAGAACCTGGAGACGGCTCCTGGGACCAGCCCAGTGCATGGCAAGGCAGTGCCACCCCTCCCAGGTGGGCAGGCACATTGGTGGCCTCCAGCAGCCCCTTCCTGGGGTGGCTGTGGGGGACAGGAGGCCAGGGGACAGGATTCAGCTGCCACTCTGATTTTGGAGAGTCCCTGAAAACCACAGCTGTGACACACATCTCATGGGTGACGGAGACGTGGTGCCTGGGCCTCCTACCTTCTGCAGTTCCTCCTCCTTGGTGCCCACCTTGGCCTTCCACACCTGCTCCTCCTCCTCTACACTCTTCTGCAGGTCCTTGAGCATGCCCTCCTGCAAGGACAGTGACACTGAAGTGAGGCCTCTCGCCCAGCCGGCCCTGCTATCACACTCCTGTCCTTGCCCGCCAGCACCAGCCAGCGCTGGGACTCCACTGTGCCAGGCGGGTGTGGGTCACTGTAGGGTATTCTGGGAGATGAGGCCCACAACCTGGACAAGGCCAGCAGGATTCTGGGACTGTGGGCTTTGCCACCAGCACTGACTCTGTCGATGACCAAGACAGGGCCAGATAGGCCCAGCACTATCTGCCCGGTGAGTCTTCCTTACTATCAAGTCTCCTCTAGGAAGAGACCAGCCCCAACCAACCCTGGCCTTCTCTCCTCCTCTCCACTTAGACACCACAGAGACCTCGGAGCCCTATCTGGCATGGTCCCTTTCCTTCCAGTGGGCCCCAGGAGAAGCCATCTGCCTGGGTCACTGAGCCAGGAGCTCTTCTAAGGCATCCCAGAGAACCTCGCACTGCCCCGGCCGCCCACCGTCTCAGCCAGGATGGCGCGGTACTGGTCACACTCGGCCTGCAGAGTGCTCTGGGCCTCCTCGGCCTCCCGCAGCTTGGAGGTCACGTCCTGTGGGCCGAGGAGTGGACAGCAGCTGGTTAGCCCTACACAGCTCTTTCCCCACTGCCTGGAACCACCAGAGCTCTACCTGGGCCAGCAGAGCTCGCTAGGGTGCTCTGCCCAGGCCCTGCCTGTAGCCAGCTCACCTGAGGGGGCTCCGACGGTATCTTCAGCAGCTCGGGGCCCCTCACTCTGAGCTCCTGCAGCCACTCGGCATAGCTCTACAAGGAAACACAAGGTGGACCAGGGACACACACTGGGGGTGCCCTGGGGGGGAGCGGGGTCCCCCGGGGTACCGCCCACCTACCTGGTGTGCCAAGGCAGAGAGTTCCGGGAGCAGGGCCAGCAGGGCCTCCCTGGTCTGCGCCTCAGTCAGGTGGAGCTGCTTCTCTGAGTCCTCCTATGGAGTGGGAAGGGACAGCACTTAGCCTCCCACCCGGAGGCGGTGTCTTAAGCTCTTCAAGGCTGCGACAGGGACCAAACTGAAGGCCAGGTTTGTGGGCAGGGGGTGGCTGTGCCTGCTCACCAGCTCTTGAGAGCATGCATGTGGGGCCAGGCAGGACGAGGGTGAGGGACAGTCAAAACCTGGGCCTTTGGCATGTGCTACTGACAATGTGGGGCACTGCAGTCAGGACCTGGACAGGATAGGAATGAGGGGCCCAGAGGGGCTCACACCACAAGAAGAAGGGGTGACCAGCAGCCCTTTATAGCAGAGAAGACACCGCCTCTGAGAAGACAGGGCCTGTTGCCCCCACTGCACAGGGCTGGGGGGCCTCCATCCTCCTCAGGAAGAGCCTGTAGGCCCCACTCAGAGCACAAAAAAGGGACCAGAGGCAAAGCCTGGGACACTGCAGTGTCCCCTGGGGATAGACCAGGGTAGGGTGGCCACAGGGACTTATACCTACACCAAAAGTCACCTAATCCAATCACCTGCTCCCGACTCCTGGGTGTCACTGGGGACTTGAGTGCGGAGTGCAGCGTTGCAGCTCTTGGGACTCAGCTGACAAGGGACACCAGCCTGACATGCAGGCCGGCCTGGTCCTCCTGGCTGCCCTATCACCCACTGGGGCCCCCAACATTGTGACCACCACTCAGCCAAATCAAATTTCTGTCTTCATCTACCCATGTGACCACAGCCAAGTCAGGTGACAGCTCTGGTCACAGCCTCTGCCACATGGTGGTCAGATGGCCTCTCAGGTCACTGCTGCAATGACAGCTCTGACAGCATGGCCCATGCCCAGCCCTTCTGTCCTGCCCATCTCAGGGTCTTCATGCTGTCCCCTCAGGCCGCCAGGGAGAGACACTGCTATGTGAGAGGGCTGGGAGGAATGGTCTTCCACAGAGGACAGACAGTGACGAGAATGGTGGGCGAGTAGGCAAGCACTGGGGTGGCCGCTGCTTTTGCATGGTGATGCAGGGGGGCCCAGACACCCTGCTCACACTCGCTGCCCAGCCATCTGTCCAGAGATCCCCAAGATGACCACCCCCGAAAAAGCAGGCCATTGGGAGCACTCGGTCACCTCCCCCTTTATACCCCCCCAGCCCTGGGGCCCGACAAGGCCGCCACCCAACCCAGCATGTGTAATTCTCCCTTCACCCTGAGGGGACAAAGGGGGAGGAGCAGGAGGAGGCAGGAGGGCGAGGGGATGGGCAGGGGTACGGCTGGGCCTGAGACGAGGCTCTCACCTTGGCCTGTGTCAGGGTTTGCAGCTTCTCTGCACAGGTCCTCTCGGCCAAGGCCAGCGCCTCCATGGCCTTCCAGTTCTTCTCCCGGAGGTCCTGGAGGGTGAAGAGGGTGGTCAGCCACTCCCAAGACCACAAGCTGGCCCAGCCAGGGCTAAAAAAGGACCTGGGAAGGGATGCAACCCTTCCCTTACCCTCCCCTTAGTCTGCAGTGAGCCCCTTCTGGGCAGCACTCAACATAAGGTCCTGGTGCCACCTAGCCTGGGGCACAGGGGCAGAAGGCAGTGGCTGCCTGTGCAGGGAGGACTGGTCTGAGGGTGGAGCGACACAGGACAAGGGCAGCAACAGCACAGGCAGTCTGTCACCTGCTGGAGTGACCATGCACATGGTGGCAGCAGACAGCAGGTAGCCCTGGGACACAGAGAGGGAGGGGTGGCATCCACACACCAGGACCCAGCAACAATGACAGTAGGAAGGCAGCAGAGGACCTCACCTGCCATGTCCTGTGCTCTGCCCCACCCTGGCCCCTACTCACATTATTCTTCCCTTTCTGCTGCTCCACAGCCTCCCTGAGCTCAATGGCCTCCTTCTCCAGACATGACACCTGTGACTCCAGCTCCTTGAGGCTGAGGAACACAGAAAGGTCACCACCTGGCTATGTCTGCACCTGGAAAGGCCCCTTCCTCTGCCCTCCCACCCAAGCCACAAGCTCTCCAGCAGCCCCAGCTGCCTGGCCTCCCTGCCTGAGGCCCTGAGCAGCCATGGTCAATGCATGATGACTGGGTATAGGCAGTCTCCAGGACGTTCCTTCTTCTGGTGAACACAGCCCAGTCCAACAGCCCTTCCCTATCCTGGTGAGATGTTGGTCCTGTCTCCCTCGCTCCTGTCCAGACACAAAGACCTGGGGCTTCATCCACCTTTGCCACCCGGAAGAGGGGCTGTTATAGAACTGCCCCAGGGTTCTGGGGGACAAGTGTGGAAGGCTACATTGAAATGCCCCCTCTACATTAAGGTTCAGGACAGACAGGAGACAAAGGATATGTGGACTCTAAGCCCTGCAGTGGCCAGTGGTGGCCTGATCAGGAGGGAGCTGCCACTAGCCTGGCCCGGTGGGGACAGGATGCACTGGTGTACCTCCTCATACGCATGGATGCTGGCCTCAGTGTCACCATGGGCCAAGCCTGTAGCCTATCCTGCCCGCTCTGACAGGTCACAGATGCAACCTGTTACCACCCTGTATTTTGACCTAGGTACAGCTTACAGCTGGCCTTGCTGACCCTTGCTTGCTTTTTGGACTCTGGTTTCAGGCCACAGCACCCTGACCCCACTCTTAAGGCCCCGCCAGGACCCTGGACTCTCCTTGGAGTCCCTGCACCACGCAGCAGCCTCTCCAGGACAGCAGCCCCAATAAAAGGTCTGCAGGGTGGTGACAGGGACCCTGACAATCACACCCTGGGAGGCCGCTAAGAAGGTGTGGTGAGGAAGCACTGCCCAGAACAAGATGGCTTGGGCTCTACTGCCTGCAGACAAACCACTGGAAGGGGAAATAAATTTGCTTCTTCCAGACAACTGTGTGAGGTGCAAATTGAGACCAACTCTATCTGCAGTGGGACTCAATTATCTTAGTGCTCTGCTGGGTAGCTCAAGAATCTGACCTTAGGATACAGGAGCAAAAGCCCAACAAAATACCCCTGCAACCCACAGCTGCAGCAGGAGGGGAGGTGCATGTGCTTTTGGAAGACAGGTGGGGAGGGTGAGTATGGGTCCTGGGTCTTCTCTCCCCAGTCCCCAAACCATAATGCCTGCTGGGGGACACTGGCCTGGGGACCAGGGAGCTGTCTGCTGAGCAGCACAGGGACACACACAGCTTGTGCAAGAGCATGGAGGGTGGTCTCCACACCTGGCCCATGCAGGTGCTCTGGGGACTCCAAAGGTGACACCTTGAGGACACTGGCCCAAATGGAGCAGCCCATCCAGATGGCGCTCTGGCCTTAGTGGTCAGACCCTGAGGTGGGAGTGAGCTGCTTCCTGCTCTGCCATGTGACCCCTGCAGGTGCTCCCGCTGTGATGCTGTCCACTGTAACAGCACAGCATGTTGACAGTGAGAGCCCCTGCCTAATCTGGGACTTACTACTCCCGAACTAGGAGCTAAACAATCCCCTTTTCTTTATGAAGTGACCAGTTTCAGGTATTTTGTCATAGCAACAAAAAGAGACTGCGACACAGCTCCTGGCGAGACTGACATCCTTCCCACCCGGGCTGGTTCCTTGCTCTCTGGTCCCTGCAGGGATGCAGTAGGAGTGGGGCTCTTCCCTGAGGGAAGCCTTACCGGGTCTGCTGCTGCTCTGCCTCAGCTTGGCTGGCCTGGAAGAGACAGAGAGCACCTGGGTCCCCAGGAGACCCCTAAGGGCAACAGCCAGCCCAGGCAGAGCCACTGGCCGTCTCCCATGGCCCAGAGGAGGGGCTGACCTGGGTGTCCCGTGTCTGGCCCGCCTCCAGCAGGGCCTCGATGGAGTGCATGCGCTCAGCCAGCTGGGTGTTCTCTGCTCGGGCCTCCTGGAGCTGCCCATGGAGCCCCCGCAGCTCCTCACACTTGCTCTTCACCTCTGCCTCGGAGGACTGCAGCTTGCTGTGCAGCTCTGTTGCAGAAGGGAGATGGTACTCAGGCTGGAGATGCAGGGACGAGTACTCCCACCCCTCCCTGTGCACCAGGCCTCCTTACAGCCTCCTGGGGCCTGGGGTATCTGACACACTGTGGACCCAGGAACTCCTTATTGGCTACCGAATGCCACACCCTGACAGTGCATTCCTGGAGACCCCAGGGTAAAATGCAGGTGGTGGATAGCCGTGGAGGACAAGACGACTGCAAGTGGCCTTTGGTGGAAGTCTCTAGAGTTTCATTCTCTCCGAGACTCTGGCTCCTCTTATCTGAGACAGGAGCAGCAGTGACGTAGCCAGAGACTCTGGACAGTGGCTGTGTGGCCCCTCCCTCCTTGAGGGTGTCCTCCCCAGGGGATCTCAGAAGTCCCTGGGCCCTGAGTGAGGGCCACATGCCCATGACACTGCACCCCGGTTGCCATCCTCCCTTGTTGAGCACGGGGCTCCCACATCCACCAAGACCAGGTCTATCCCCCTTGGCACCACTAGGGTGGCTGGCACCAAGCACTGCTGCCCTGGGTTTGGATGACCATGGGGACCCTGTCCTTTCCCTGGGCCACTCCTGTCCCCATGGTCATTCTCCACCCACCACCACAATGTCCTGCAGTGCAAATATGAATGTGTCCTTCCTCTGCCCCAACCCTTCCCGTCATACAGGGAGAGGGACCTGGCCCCCGTCATCAGGCCATACTGGTCAGTAGGCAGCCGTTTCCCTCTGGATACAGGCTGGCTGGCCTCCTCAAGGGACTACCTGCCACCATCCTGACCAAGGCTCAGACACCACTCCTGCTTCAGGGAGGCCACCGGGACCAAAGCTGAACTAGCCTCTGGGGCAGCCTCCCCCTCTTTTATACACAAGGCTCTATTTAAAAAGCCAGGGCAGCTGGGGACTTAGCTCAGTGGTGCCGCCGTCTGCCTCACAAGCACAAGGTCCTGAGTTCAATCCCCGGTATAAAAAAAAAAAAAGCCAGGGCTGTATATTCATACCTTGTCTGTGGCCATTTCTGCCCAAGCAGCAGAGCTGGGTAGCTGTGGCAGAGACCAAATGTCTTTTCCACAGCTCCCTTCACGGGTGATGCCTTGTATAGAGGACACCACTGTGTGACCCTGTCCTTGTGGGCGGCACTGCTGCCAGCCCAGGCCCAGGCAGTGGCTCAGGAAGTATGGCAAGGAGTGTCTGGCCTTTACAGGCCCTGCCCCAGGGCCACCAGGACACACCCGCATGCACATCCGCACCTGCCACCCGCTGCTGCTGCTCCTGGGCCTTCTCGGCATCGGCACGCAGGCTGGCATGGCTGCTCTGAGTGCGGCACAGCTCCCGGCTAAGCTCATCCAGACGTTTCTGCAGAGCCTCCTCACTCTCCCTGTAGGACACCTGAGGCAGAGGGAGGTGGTGATGGGGCAACACTGGGACAGCTCTGCCCACTGGGCCCCCGAGTGAGAGTCCACTCCCGAAGGCTGAGAATTGGCAGGGTCTTGCCCCAGCCAGCAGCCCAGGCCCCTCCTCTTTAGGATTCAGTACTTTTACATCTTTGAGGGGCTCACAAAGCCATGCTGGTAGCAAAGGTCTGGACAGACTGAGTCTAACTCCGTCCGGAGGCAGAGCTATGGCGTGCGCCGCAAACAGGCGTGGTGCACAACTACAGTCCTGGGTTCTGCAGTTCACTCAGGTCTTTCACATCATTACACTGAACCCTGACCCTTATACTAGGCCACTCCCTCGGTGCAGTCTGCTGGCTCAGACCTCCCTGTCCCATGGATGGGCTCACACAGCCCCCAGAGCTCTGCTGTTCCAGCCTGGTGGTGCAACTTGGGAGGCTAAAGAAGGAAGATCGCTGAGAGTTTGAAGCCAGCCTGGGCTACACAGTAAGTCCCACTCTCAAAAAAGAAAGAAAAAAGGGCCAGGGATTTAGCTCAGTGGTTCTGCCGCCTGCCTTGCAAGCACAAGGACCTGAGTTAGATCCCCAGTATCAAAAAAAAAAAAAAAAAGAAAAGAAAAGCTAACATGGACAGGTCCCCGCAGTACTATCCCCATCTCCAGCTGTCAGCCCAGCTGCAGAGGGCTGGCCGTCCCCATCCCATGCTGTGCACACACTCACCTGCAGCTGCAGCACCTGCTTCTCAAAGGCGGCCGCCTTAGCTTCCAGGGCCTTGCGCTGCTGCTCCTCCTGCCGGGACGCCTCCGCCTTCTCCATCAGCTCCTTGCTGGCCTTACCCAGCTCCTGCCGCAGCTTCGCGAGCTCTGCGTTCTGCCTGCAGGACAGTCACAGCCTGACTCATAGGCAGCAGGGGCCGGGAGCAGGGACACCTGCCAGTGGGTACTTGGGTCTTGGGGATCTTGCGAACCCTCTTCTGCATCAGCAGCCATGGGGCCCGGGGGTTGGTGGGAAACATTTCCCCAGCATAGCACACAGATCAGAGTGTACCACATGCCCTGTGGCACCCCACTCAGACCCCACTCAGCCTCAGTGCTCTGGGCCACACCCAGGAGCCTTCCCAAAACAGGGCAGGGGCAAGCACAGCTCCTTCAGGAAAGTGAGATGCCACAAGCACCAGCCTGGGGCACCTGATCCAGGGACACCACAACTCAGACTCTCCCTGAGGCCTCCTCCACCAGAGAGGCCACACCAACTGCCAGGAGCTACGCAGAGAATGGACAGCAGGACAGGCTGCGCAGGAGCAGGGACACAGAGATGGTCCTGTGTTCACACTGGGCTTGCACGCGGTGCCAGCCACATCTTCGCAAGAAACTAGAGGGTACTCGCTTGTCTCACGAGGGCTGCAGATGTACACTTACTTGCTCTCCACCTGGCTGGTGGCCTGGTTCAGGGCGTCCCGCAGGATGGAGTTCTCCTGCTGTAGTCGGGCTAGCTGGGTGTTGGGGCCATTCTCCAGCTGCTCCTGCAGAGTCCGGATCTGAGAAGTCATAAGGAGGCATCAGATGCTGCTCAGCCACACGGAGAACTGAATTCTGGGATGGGGTTAGCAAGGTCGCAGACCACAGAGGGAACAGCCCATACCTAAGAGGCCCCTGCTCCACGTGGAGGTTTCAGGTGCCATAAAACAAGAGGCTTGCAGACTGTACAGCTCCAGCCCAGGGGTGCCAGGCCCAGTGTGACCCCAGCAACATCCAGCCTCACAGGGCTGGCCATTGAGTGCTTTGCTCTTTGCTGTACAATGCAGTCCACACCTTTCTGCTTGGTTTCTTTTTGTGGCACTGCGGACTGAGCCCAGGGCCTCTGCACTGAGCCACACCCCCAGCCCCTTCCTACTTTGTATCTTGAGACAAGGTCTCGCTGTCGCCCAGGTGGTCACTAAGGACTGCATGTGCCACAGGCTGCGTGACACCAGCCAGCCCAGCCTGAGGTGCCCACCTTGCCCTGTAGCTGCTGCACCTCCTTCACGTGCTCTCGGTAGCTGGCCTGCATGCGTGCCTGCACTGCTGCAATCTCCTGCTCCCGAGCCACCAGCTGCTTCTTCACCTTGGCCTCCCCAGCAGCAGCCTTGGCCTTCTCCGCAGCCATCTCCTGAGGCAGCAGAGGACAAGGCAGTCAGAAGTGGGCTCCTTTACTTCCAGCAGGGTGGCGACAGGGTGGGCAAGCTCCCAGTAAAGCTGGTTTTCTGGTCTAGGCTGAAAGGTGAGGCTCCACACTGCTGCCAGAACCCGGTACACAAACAGCTCTCTTTGGGCACCTTCTTTTGGGTTCTGGTCACAGTTTCTTTTTCTGTGGTTCCAGAGGTGGAACCCAGGACATGGCACATGCTAGGCAAGTGTTCTACCACTGAGCTGCACCCTCAGCCCTTGCAATTTTATCTGGAGACAAAGTCTTGTTAAGTTGGACAGACTGGCCTTAAACTTGTGATCCTCCTGCCTCAGCCTCCCAGATAGCTAGGATTAGAGTGTGGCACTGTACCCAGCTTTCTGGTCATACTTTCTTCCCAGCACCATTCCCCAGGGTTACTAGGGATGGCCCTTGGCCCTCTGAGATAAAGGTGGACGTGGCACTCCTTCCATGGTGTCCCAGGAGCACACCTGACACCCTCAAAGGCCCTGGGGGCTCCTGACCACATTCAATTTAGAGCTCAAGCTCCTTCCAGGCCATGATGCTCAGGTGCAGCAAGGACGCAGTGCAGAGCCTGGCTTCAGGACAGAGGCCTTGGACAGCTGCA
This sequence comes from Heterocephalus glaber, assembly GCF_053883595.1. Classification (NCBI taxonomy): domain Eukaryota; kingdom Metazoa; phylum Chordata; class Mammalia; order Rodentia; family Bathyergidae; genus Heterocephalus; species Heterocephalus glaber. The sequence continues at coordinate 5,596,629 of NW_028258330.1, read as the reverse complement.
CAGAAGGTAGCTCCCTGAGGCTCAGCCTCCCAGGGACCAGGGACAGGTAGGTGACACCTCACTACAACAGTGACCTCTGTGTGGGACAGGGACAGAGCTCTAGGAGGCTTGTGAAGGAGGAGGCCAAACCTCCTTGGCTAAGAAGGAAGTGTCTAGACAGCCTACAAGGAGGGCATGGGAGGCTCGGAGAAGCGAGAGCCACAACAGGCCAGAATAGAGGGAGCTGGAAGGGCATGTGCAGGATGGCAGGTGTGTGTATAGAAGGGCATGAGGGGGGAGGAGGCACAGTGGGTGTGGCAGGTATTGCTCCACATGCAGACTTGGGGCTGAGGGCTGTGGCCCAGTGGCAGAGCTTGAGGGTCCTTTCAGGAAGCATCAAGGAATCCAAGGGGCCCTCCTCGGGCTGTGGAGTGGAGACATGATGAGGGACACAGACGTGGTTGGACGTGACATTCAACTTCAACTCAGAGCCAAGGGCCATGCCGGGGGAAGATGAGAAACTTACATTGCCAGGGGTAAATTCTAGCACCCCAACTGGAGGGCAGGATGGTGTGCACACCTGGTGAGGGTGCCCTGGGGTTGCTGCCATTGTGGTTTTAGACTCTTCCCCTGGGGGCACAGGTCTGCTGACCCATGAGACGTGGTGTGGACCAAGAGGGGACCAGCCCTCGGGAGCCAGGGAATGATCCACAACCAGGACAGCTCCAGGGAAGGCCAGCAGCCACATCCTGGACTGGGAACAGAGGGCTTGGGGACAGAAGGCCCCAGAGGCCAATCTATCTCTGCCCCGCTCCTGGCTACACCATCCAAATGCTCATCTTCCTTCTTCCTGTCCCCCACCCAACACCTCTGCTGTCTGCCTCACAGAGGCGTCCTCCAAATTCAGGACAGGAAAAGCAAACTGTCTGCTTCCGATTCTCACCGAGCAGCTGGAGGCGCCCACAGGAAGGGCTGTAGGCAGGCTGGTGTGGATGTCCTATGTAGGGAACACTGGGGCACCAGGGCTCCTCGGGAGAGACCCCACCAACTCGGCAGGGTCCTGACACACCTGAACCAAGTCCTCAGTCAGGCCCATGTGGTGTGGACCTGCCACCGACTGCTGCTGAGCTCACCCTTGCCCTTCCCAGCGGCTGGTCCTGAGGAGCCAGTGTGTCCCTGCACATCATGCCGTGGCAGGCAGAACAGGGACAGAGGTAGCATCCTCTGCCCAAGACCCAACTCTCAAGCAAACAACCATGGATCGTCTGTGTCCCGCCTCCTTCCTAGGGATGTTGGCAGGACAGTTCGTTACCATGAGATGCCTGATGACAGCCTGTTCAGGTCATCCGTCACAAACTGAGATGCCAGATCCCACAGGGACCCTCCCCACACCCGGCTGTCTCCCCATAGCAGATATCTTCAGTCGCATCACCCAGGGCTCGAGAACAGCCCCCTGCCGGGTGGCACAGCTCCACCTCAGAGCCCACCTGAGCCCATGGCTGTGACCTAGGGCAGCCACAGCCTTGAAGTCCGGGGACCTTGGGGAGGGGAGGCTTCCTGGCTCCGGCTGTACCTTGTTGAGTTCCCTCAGTTTGCTCTTGGCTACAGCCGCATCCTCCTGCTCTGTGGCCAGCAGTTTTTCCTTCTCTTCCAGCTGACGTTTCAGAATCACCACGGGGTCTCCCTTCTGAGTGGCCTGGAAACACCCACGGAGCTGTGTCAACACCCAGCCTGTCCCCACCTAGGTAGCCCAACAAGAGCAGAGGCCCATGCACCTGCCAGTGCAGGAACAAGGCTTTAAGGCCAGCCATTCCACCCCATCAGGCACAGATGAGGAAGAGGAGGCCCTGCCCGGTCACCCACCCCCTGGGGCCTCCCAGATCCTTGTGTAGAGATCCTGGGTAGCTTTCAGGACCATGGCTTTCCAGACCTGCTGAGCCAGGGCCTGCAGACTGGGAGCACCTGACCACAGTGCAGGAATGAGGTTGGGGGAAGGGACTCTGGGGACAGTGGCCTCCCACCCTGAGCAAGGAGCTCCCACATCAGTGGGATCCAGGGACAGCAAGAAGGGGCCGGGAGGGAACCTGACCCTGGCTCTCAGAACACCCACCAGCACTCATCTGGCCACCACTCTCCAGCAGAGTCACCCCAAATCCCAGCCCAGGTTAAGATTCGTGTGAGCACACAGCATCAGAGTGAGCACACAGTCCACCCTTGCTGGACAGTGCAAGAACCAGTGGTGTCATGCTCGTTACGGGCTCCCTCTACCTTCCTTCCCACACCCTGAGCTAGTCACAAACCCACTAGGCACCTGCTCCTGTGTGCATGCAGGCCCCATGCAATGCAGAAGCTGCCCACGCCCCACCCCCACCCTCAACAGCCACCCAATTTGGGTGGCCAGGTGACCCACATGCCCAAGCAGGGCAGGAGCACAGGACTCCTCTGGGATGGAGAACCAGCAATGTTTTGGGATCTTCTCTTTGCAGCTCAGTAAACTGGGGGAGGCTGGGTGGACTGGGGACTGGAGGGAGAGGCAGAGGGGCAGCTGTGGTATGGCCAGGGGTAAGGGAGACTCACCTTGTGCCAGGTGTCCTGGATGACACCAGCCTTCTCAGACAGGATCTCGATGAGCCGCTGGGCCTCACCCTCATTGAACGCCATGGTTCCAACCATGGAGACCAGCGTCTTGTAGGGTAGGTAGAGAGGGCTGTTGGCATCGGGGGGCCCTGAAGTGGGAAGAAGCAGGAGCTTACCCTCACACCCCAAAATAGCTAACACGGTCACAGGGTGCCTGCCCAGGGCGAGCAGGCTGGAGTAGGGGGCTGGCCTGGGCCTCCTGCTCTTTTTAGGGCACTGATTGTGGCCAAATGCGGGTCACACCATCTTTCTAACTTGCTGGAAGACAGTGCTAGCCTGGGCTGTGAGTCAGGACCCTTTTTTATCATCAAGATGAACCTGAGTAGAGATAAACAAGACACACTTCCCCAAAGGGTTACTTCTCCTTTTTTCTTTTTCCAGCAAAAGTCTTGGATCAGCTCTCAGCCTGCGTGGCTCAGCAGGTTGTTCCCAATAGGCTGTGACCTAGCCCTATGCCCCTGGGGACCCTGATGGACCTGAAGACCACACACCCGAGACACAGCGAGGAATGGACAGCCAGGGGAGGCCGTGTCCACACACCCAGGTCACACACCATCTCCAGCTCTCCCTCGGTGAAACTCAGGCAGTGACAAGCCTGGGAGAGGTGAAGCTGGGCTGGCTTCCTCCAGGATGGGCCTGTGAGCGCACCAGCCCACAAGGGACACCTAGGACACAGAGCCTCTGGCCAACAGCCACTTCTCACTGTGGAAAAACTCCTGACCACCCTCGCCGCATGCATGCATACAGGTACACTCAAGTGCACATGACACACTCAAGTGCACACAAGCGTTTCCCTCTCATCAGGGCTCTCAGAGGAGCAGCCTGTAAGGCAAGAAAGGCAGAACTCGATGGCATTCCTCCAGCAAAGGCCTGAGCCCTCCCACCCTTGAAAAGAGGCCTAAGTGCTGAAACAAAGGGAGCAGAGTAGCCTGCAGCCAAGCTGGACAGGGGAGAGGGGAAGGGGACCAGAAGAGGAGTGGGGAAGGTTTCCATAGCAACCCTGAATTCTCTGACTTGTCACAATATTTTCACTTACGAGTCACAATATTTTCATTACAAGTTGAAGCACTTAGTGTGATACCTTAATAACAGGAATGTGGGATGTGGGCGAGCTGGTTGCTATGAGCACCTTTATTTTATAACTTCTTATCCTGGTGAAGCTTGGAGATTAAAAACAGCCACCTCAACATTAAAGGCCTGAGAGCACAAGGGTGCCAGGGGAGTGGGCAACGTGTGGTCATTGCAATGGTCAGCTGGTAAGTACACCCTGGAAAAAATTTTGATTTCTGCCAGGCCAAAATAAAACAAAATCCCTGCAAGCGAGCTCGGGAATCCCCACTGGCCTGATTCTGGTTCTGAGATCCCTGCCTGGCCCCACACCACCCCGCGCTCCAGATGTGCATTCACTGCTGATGTTTGTCTGTCGTCTGGAGAGGGAGTCACAGACCCAAGGTGTGGGGGGAGCCATTTCCTCTCCTGACTACAAGGGTCCAGGCACTGAGTACTGCAAAGTGGCTCATGTGACTCAAGGACGACAAGTAGGACATTTATACCAGACCTTAAAGACGTAGCTTAAAAAAAAAAAAGGAATGCAAAACATCTGTAATCGTGTTACACACTGACTGCATGTTGGAATGATATCTGGGAACACTGGGTTAAATACGTCATTAAAATTCATTCCATTTGTGTCTTGTTAGTCAGTACTAACGTGTTCAGTGGACATTTAAATTACCTATAGGGCTCAGTGTGTGGGTTCAGATTGTTCCTACTATGCTGACTGTTCTACTGCCTTTAGCCCTGGGGATCCCAAAACAGCCCCTGCCATATCCTGGCAAAACCAGAAGCCCCAGCATGACCCAGGGCTCTGTCCTCTCCTGAGCTCACTACTGGACGATGCCTTAGGCCCAGGGTCATGCACTGCTAGGAGGGAAACATCTGACTGGTGCCAATGAGGCAGTCTTCTACCCACACCTCACTTCCACCCTGGAAGCCCCATACCATCCACTCCCTCCTGCACTTTCTGTCCAGTGTTTGCAAGGGTGATCGAGAGTGGCATTCTAGTGGACTGTTGTTAAAACTATGGAGTGTAATTGCATTATATTTTGCTAGACATTTTAACCTAAAAACTAAACACTAGTAGGTGGGAGTGGTGGTGCATGTTTGTAATCCCTGCACTCTGGGAGGCTAAGGCAGGAGGACTGTAAGTTCAAATCCAGCATGGATAACTTTTAAATTTTGTCCTTCTCTCAAAATCTTAAAAAAGGAGGACTGGGGATTTAGCTCAGTGATACCACGCCTGCCTCAAAGGTGCAAGGTCCTGAGTTTGATCCCCATTACCGAAAAAAAAAATTTTTTTTAAAGGGCTGCAGATGTTGGTATGTAGGCCCTGGTTCGATCCCTAGTTCTGAAATAAAATGTTTGTAACAAGTGACACAATCCAAAGCTATGCAGAGCAAACTTTAACAATCTCCCCTGACCCCCAGAAACTTCCCTGGCCTTTGTCATGCTCATACAAACTCTCTTTTACATGATCTTTAGAGGGCCACAACTTTATAAAATGTTTTTCATTAAATCTTTTAAGAACTGTACCACCTCTCTTCTCAGATTAGGGGCAGTAAAACAAAGAAAAAAGCACAGCACTTAGAAGCGGGAAGCAGAGCGCCTGGACCCCTGGGTGCACCAGTCACACAGGGCTCCAACTGGAAGCCTGCCACACACCCAGCGCCTACTGACATCTCCAGCAATCCCTGGTCTGGTGAACTTCAAAGCCACTGCGATCAATCTGCCAAATACAATGTGCAATCTGTTAACCACAGACTCCACAGAGACTCAGGAAGGGAGCTCCATAGGAGGCTGCTGGCTCCTCAGGACCCTGCCTCCGGCCAGTGCCTGGCCTACGGGAGGTTGAGAGGGGGAGGATAGCCAGTTCGGGGCCTGGGGGAGAGCAGCCATGTCTCACCAACGCAGGCCAGGCCCTTTGTCCCCAAGGAAGCTCCATAGAAGCTCTGGGCCAGCACCCTCAGGCTTCCAGACTGAGAGACATTCAGGTGCCATCTCCTGACCTTTACTCCATTGAAAAACAAATGAAGGAGGGCCAGGGATTTAGCTCAGTGGTTTCCCAGCCTGCTGCGCAAGCGCAAGGACCTGAGTTTGATCCCCGGTACCAAAAAAAAAAAAAAAAAAGAAGGAATAAAACCACCACTGTGGGGCTAAACAAACCCATCCATCCATGGGCCAGGTCTGGTCAGGTCACCTCTGCCCTTGATCAGAGCAAGGCTTCAAGAGCCAGGTTGGCCTGGGCTGGGACTTCAACTCAGCTGCTTCCCACCTGTGTCCGCCGACACTCTTTGCCACTGTGCCCTGGTCTGGGATGTGGGATTGACGATCATCCCTTCCTCAATGGCAGGTTAAAATGTAATGTGCCCCCACCAAGAAGCATGCAAGGGCTCTGATAAGGTGCATAACATCCCAGGTTTCAAAACTATACTGCCTTCCATGACCACACAAGAAGGCTTCACCACCTAGAATTAAACTTGTGTTGCAAAGAGTCTCTTTCTCTCCTACTGTCCACTGTGGGTCTTACGAGTAGACTTTTCGCTTCACCTGCATAATCCCCAGGCTTCCAAAGGTCAGGCCTCAGCCACAGATGTCAGCAGCCCAACACTGGTCAGTAGCTGCGAGCCTGGAGTGCTCCTGTATGTGAGGCCACTCCCCCGCCAACAAGGGAAGGTACCAGCAATTCCATGCCACCTGCCAAGCCTGCTGGTAGCTAAGGGCTACCAAGAGGGCATTTGGCCTTGGCCCTGTGCAGCCGATTAAAAGGTTCCAGCTCAACCCCAGCTGTCACTGCAGGTGTCCAGCCAATGCCCAGAGCAGGCAGGTCAGCTGCTCTCCAAACATGAGGTATGCATCTACTGTGTACCTGGCAACTGAAAAGCCAAGCCTGAAGAAGAAAGAGTGGGGTGGCAACTAAGAGGCAGTGCACAGGGCGGTCAAGCTGCAAGAGCAACTTGCAGGGAGCCCAGGGAAGTAACTATGGCAGCAGAGCCAGAAAAGATCTCCAGGCAGGGGTGTCTAAGCCAAGCACTGCTTGAGGAGGCAGCAGCACCGGAGCTATGGGAAGGGCAGCAGCCCGGGAAAGGCACGGAAGCCTCCTGGGCCCAGCTCACCGGGCTCCCAGGAGGCAGGAAGTGTAGCTGGAGGGGCAGGCTTCATAGCCCCAGGGATGTGTGCTTCATTCTGTAGGCAAAGAGCAAGAAGGCTAGGAGGGAAAGAGGTTGGCAGTACAGGAGAGTGACTTCAGGATCCCCAGAGGGACAAAGCTGGAGGTGGGCAGCCAGGGAAGAGCTGTGCCCAGGAACCCTGATGTGCAACTTGACAAGGGGCCTGGGGGAGAATCCAACAGCCAAGTCACTTGTCTTCTTGGGGACTGTTGAGACCCATTCTGAAGGCATCTCCTGGATGTGTGGATGCAGGCCCAACAGCTGCTGGGCTCCCCATCCCACATACTGTACCCTCCACAGGAAAGAGGTCAGACCCCAACCTGAGCAGATTCCATGCCCAGCCCCCATACCCCGGCCAAATCAGGTCTGGGGTAAAAGGTGCAGGTCCAGGGTGCAGCAAGGGCTCCCTGTGCCTCCTCAAAGCCAAGCAATGCAGCAGCCTACAATCCGAGATCTTGAGACTGAGAACAAGTCCCCTCGCCTGCTGACTGCAGCCCCGCTACCTCAGGAATGAGGCACTTGGGCCAATGTCACCTATGGGATCTCTCGCTCTGCATGTCTATGGACTGCAACCAGGAAGCTTGTAGGGGACGTGATGTTTATAAGGCCCATGCAGAAAGAAAGTGCCACCAAATGCATCAGTGGACAAACCCAGTTCCTCTTATCTCACCCACCAGCATCACCTGCAACAGAGGCAGGCCTGGGCGGGACCCACTGCCCTCCTATGGGAGGCAGGCTGAGGAGGAGCAGCTACACTTGACCCCTGTTGTCAGGAGGTTCAAGTGCAATGACCTAAGAACAACGTCAAGAACAACCTATCTGGAGCCATATTGAGGCCGTTATCTCTGGGTGGAGGAAACATTAAATCTGTTAGCAAATTAAGAGGATGTGCATTAAATGGCATCTAATGGAATTTTAAAATATCCTATAGACTGAATGACTTTGTTTTCCTCTTTATACTTCTGTTCTTTACCCCAGAATTAAAAATAATTTTATACCTGGAAAAAAATCTCACACATCACAGTATTTTTTAAGAGTGGCAGTCCCTCCTTGGGCTGCCTCAGCACACAAGGGTGGTGCAGAGAGACGCTTTCAGTGACAACCAGGATTCCAGCTAACGCCTGCAGGAGGACTAGGGGCTTATGACCCTAGCTCTCCCTCTGAGAATGCCCCAGCACTGCCAGGCTTTAAGGTGACTGAATGGAGACTTCTGGAAGAATGTCATCTCGCAGCTTTTCACACTGATACTTGGCTTGCTTCCCTAGGGGCTCTTTTTGTTCTCCTTTAAAAGAAGAAGAAGAAAAGAAAAAGCTGGGTTTGAAGAATGTACCCAGAAAGTGAATTTAGGCTCCAAAATCCTTCAGCTTTCTTCAGAGCTTCAGACCCTGAGAAACTGAGTTAAGGCCCAAAGAAAAACGGTGAAGACTTCATCTCCACACATACCATGGTGCCCAAGGAAGGACAAGGGGCAGGGCCAACTATTGACCATGGGGCTGGAGTGAAGTTTGAGCTGAGAATATGAATCCACCTCACAGGATGGCGTGGGATCTGTGCAGGGATGGAGCACCACAGAGTGCATACCTCAGAGCAGCCCAGGACACCTGGAGGGCAGACAGGTGGGAGTTGCAATCAGTGAAGACAGTGCTCAGCTTCCTGGTGAGCTTCCTCCCTGCACATTCTGACCTCTGCCCTGTCAGCACAGAGAATTCGATTCTACACTGTTGTACATGTCCACACATCCGGCAAAGATGGAATGGTGGCCCAGCAAGGCTGCACATAGTAAGGAGCTCCTGACACCCCCACCACCCAATGGTTCACTTGCTCTGATCCCATTCCTGCTGCTTGGAGATGCTAGAAAAACCCCCAAGAAGAATTAACCCAGAATTCTACCTTCCCGAGATGTCCTTGTTTGACAACATGGCGATACTAGGCCTTGTAACTGCCTGTTCCCACAAATGCCGTCTACCTCACCAGCTTGGTGGGGCTCTCCTGGGCCTTGACACGGTGGCCTTCTGATCCCGCAGTAAAACCGGTTTGTGTGACAACCTGGAAAAATGGTTTCCACAAAGCCACCCCACGGTCTAAGGGAGAAGCCCCAGCCCTGGGCACTCCTTTTCTCATGAGGTAGGAAGCCATGGGTCATTGTGTGGGCTCTGCAGCTGGGACCAGGCCTCAGCCTCCCAGGAAGCAACACAGAGGGAGCCACAGTGCAGACAGAAGCCCCAGCTGCTGAGCTCAAGCTCACTGTCCAGGGCACAGGCCACGCTGCAGGATCCAGCCTCAAAGCAGGATGCTAGGAAGGAGGTCAACAGCGCATGGCCAAGGTCCTGACCAGTACGCAATTGATGCAGCCCAGGCTCGGCCAGGAGGTTAGCCGCCATAATTACAAGGGCAGAGACTAAATCTGAGAACAAAAACACATTTAAAAAAAAAAAACCGCAATCATGTATGCTTTCCATGTAAGAAACACAGCTTCCCTAAGGCCCTCCACACAGGGCTGGGCTTGTGATCCGCTGACAAAATCCACCCCAAAATCTAGGGCCTCTAGTTCTGCAGAGTTTGTTTCTTGGGGATTCTGCAAATTGCCTCTTCTCCAAACATTTAGAAAAATTATACATTCCTTGTGTTTTATAGGCCAGTGGTTTCTCCTCACTTATGCCGGGGTCTATAATGTACCCCCAAACTTAGAATCATTTCCACAACACCACAGCAGAAGCACGTGAGCAGTGATTAACTCAGAAAATCATCTCAGGGGTTCTCATCATAAATTGTGAGATGTTTTCAGAGAGCAATGGAACATTGTTTCTTAAATTTAAAACATACCCACCTTTTGACTCAGCAATTACATTTCTAGGAATTTGCTTTATAGAGGCACTCACATGCAATATATGTGTATCACTGCAGTGCTAATTTCAGCAGCCAAAAAAGCCTGCATGCTACTTAAGTGTCATTTAAACAAATCACGATACATTCACGCTACAGGATGTTATGCAGCTGAAGGTGCAGCTTTGGAAAGCGACGTGGAGAGATGTCACTGGACCCTGCGAGGTGGGGAGCGGTTTCTAAGCTGTGTGCACCAGTGTGCATGTGACACACAGGCTGTCTGCTGGGCCCCCAGGGAGCAGGTGATGACTGGGAGGGAGTGGGAAGACAGACTTTTAAAGTTCACCTTCCATGCTCCTAGATGACTGAATTCTGCTCACTGGAAACATGTATTTATGTAATAATAAATCTTAAAAAGCAAGGATTAGGAAGCAGGTGTTCACTGTCAAATGCAGCTATGGACAAGTGGCAAAAATCTGTCTTGTGGCCTGATACTCTCTTGTAGGAAAATCAGAGCAGGCGCCTGGCAGGGGTCCAGTGTGGGCTGAGGAAGCTGCCCTGTGCCTGTCTCCTGCCTGAGGGTCCCTGGGGGCAATGGCCAGGTGCCAGACAAGACGGGCAAAGCTCCCTCCAGTTCTGGCACCAGTCATGCATGGTGACCCTACTTGTAGCATCCACCTGTGACATGGAGGACATCAGGCAGCCAGGACCAGGCAGGGAGGGCTGTGTGTGATGCCATCCTTGCAGGACCACCTGCAAGTCACCCAGGGGCCACCTTCCTCAAATGGGCACTGTTCTGAGCATGTGATTTAAATGGTGACTCCAACAGCTCATTCAGCAGTGGTTCTCAGTGGACAGCATAGCCTTACACCCTTGCTACTGCCTGCTGACAAAAGCTCATGGCCCTAGAGCCACCCCTGCCCAAGTCAAGGTCACTAGACTCATGGACAGCCTCCCCCCGCACCACGCAGCCTGGTCCAAACTTGTCGGCCGACAGGAACTCACCACCCAAGCTTTGCCCTGGTCCCTGCAGCCCTGTCATCAGGCCACCTTACGTGCCCCTCCCAATACTGCTGGATGCCCAAGCCCAATCAGCCCACCAGGAGTTCTGCCCACAGTGCCCTTGGGCTGGGCACATGTGGTCCCCAGGGTACAACAGGCTCTGGATGGAAGCAACTCAGTCCTGGCCAAAGACAGGCCAGCCAGGATGACCACAGCCTTGCCAACCAGAGGAACATGGCTGCCAATGCCAGAGTTCCAGCATGGAGAAGGGCCAGTGAGCCTCACCACCAGGTTTCCTGGGGGTCTTGTCAGAGCGAGCCCTGAACGAAATCAGCCATCTGCAGCAAGACGCTGTCTGGTATTTCCTACATCTGTATCTGTATACTAGACACCCAAGTTGCTGTGAGGACAAAGGCACACACCTATTGGGCCACTCTGGGGCTTCTGTCCTGATCGTACCAGGCCCTTTACACTGAGCCACATCCCTAGCCCTTTTTATTTTGAGACAGGATCTCGTTAAGTCACTCAACTACCTAGGGAAAGCTCAAACTTGCAATCCTGCCTCAACCTCCCGGACTTCTCAGATTACGGATGTGCACCAGCATATCAGCTCTGCCCAGCCCTTCTTGTTCCCCCCCATCTGGCAGTGGCTGGGTCCTCAGAAGACAATGGTGACAAGGAAGTTAGGGAACATCCTTGGAGCCCATCAGCCAGAAAGAGCAGAAAACACATTTGTGCTGAGGAATAAGCAGACTGTGACAAGCCCATGAGGAAAATCCAAATGGGTTCCCTGGTCAAGGACAGCCCAGCCCCAAGGAGAGCAGGTAGCTCACGTACATCTACACAAACATGCCATGATGGGCCCAGCGCTACCCAGAGATAGGCACACCATGCTCCTGAGGACGGGTGACTCCCAGACCCACTCTCCTCTGTTCTGGTTTGGCAGTGGCCACACAGGCTCTGACCCATGCCCCAAAGGCCTACTGAAAAGGCTGGACGCTTCACCTCCATCACCACCTAGGCTGGCCGTGGCCCCCTCATAGCCTGTCATTCCAGGAACACCAAACTGCCATCCCAGTGTAACCCCACTGCAGGAGCTGCGGGGATGCCTGCCCAGGTGGTGGGGAGGGGCTTCCTCCTGCAGGGTCGCAGCAGGAACTGAGCTCTGGACAAGGAAAGGGAATTCCAATGCCACTTTCTGTAGAGGCAAGGAGCCTTCTACCTGGGGCTGCAAGAACATTAGGGATACCTTGGAGCCTCACCCATACCCTCTGTCATGGGAAGTCAGCTGAACACATGTGCTGTCACCTGGGCCCTACACCTGGCCATGCATGCTGCTACTCCCTTCTGTGTTCACGAACACACTTCAGGCTGCCTGACTTGTGGTGCTTGACCATCATGCGGCCTCAACAGCAGGAACTCCCCCAGGCCCAAGGCCAACACCTGCCCTGAAAGTCCTAGGGGGACCCTCCCAGCTTGTGCCACTATGGTCCTTGCCCTCTCAGTTCTGTGCTCTGCAGCTCCACCCCTACATCCTGAGCTCCAAGAGAAGCACCTCAACAGCCCCTCCACTAGGTGCTTCCTGGATTGTGTTAACATCTGAGAGTGCATGATTGCCTTATGTTTTTGCAATGAACAGAGAATTTAAGATAACACATCAACCCCCAATTCTATGAAGCTAAAATGATTTCAGAAGGTCATTTAACAAGAAGCGTTTTAAGCAGAAATGATCTACTACAACAGCTCCTGAAATTCCCACCCAAGGGCCCTCAGAGAACCTTCCAACAGGTGCTTCTGACTCCAGGGGGTGATGTCACAGCCACAAGAGCCAGCACCTTCTTTAGGGTAGTTTTTTGACTTTTGAAGGATAAAACATTACCACAATGCAGACAAAAAGACAATCAGAGAACAACTGGACTTCTCACTGTGAAACAGTCCACTCTATGCATGGATTCCCACCCATGGGTTCAAGCCACTGCAGATCGGAAATACAGTACTATTTAAAAACTGCATCTCTACCAAACATACAGACTTTCACTGTCATTACTCCCTAAAGAACACAGCACTCACTTTACATTCAGTGATGGAAATAATCTAGAGATGACGGAAAGCATGCAGGAGGGTGTGCACAGGTTATGTGCAAACACGGAGGCATTTTATATCAGGGACTTGAACTTTCAGATTTTGCAATCCTTAGAGATCCTAGGGGAAGACCTTATATTTCCTAAAGTTAGTTTTTATATCCTTGTCACTTAATCTAATGTCTTTGTCTTTCATGTTGGCATGTTATTTAAAGAATCTGGTATCCCATAGTAAAATTCCTTTCCATGTATACTTGTACTTAATTGTGGCTGATTGACAAAGTTGTACTATATATTTCCACAGATTAATCATAATTAAATTACCTGAATTACAAGATTTATAAAATGTGTTTATTTTATGAAGTTCAGTTCTTACAAGTAGAAAGTTTCTAGAAATTAGCTTCTTAATGGACTGTTTCCAGTTCTGTACAAAAATACAGCACTCAGGACTGGGGATTTAGCTCAGTGGTTCTGCCGCCCGCCTTGCAAGCACAAGGTTCTGAGTTCGATCCCCGGTACCAAAAAAAAAAAATACAGCACTATTTACTTGTAATTCTGTAAATGTTAGAGACAGTTTGAAAATATGTAGATAGCATACATTCATTTCTCTGGAAGCAAGAGGCAGATTTAGATAGCTATTAAAATAATTTATTTTTCTAGTTATGTAAGATGGAAGCCAGGAATTCTTTGTTGTTATGTTTAGTAGTTTATGGAATTTTATAAATAAAAGTTCAAAAATTCATTATTTTGTATAACACTGATTTGTTTCACTTATGCACTTCAAGTAAACTATTCTCTGGAGAAAAATTTTTAAAAAAGAATTTGGTATCTGACTTTTGACAACTAAAATCCACTGTGACTTCTCTGCATGATGTTCCTGTAGAATCTGCACACTCTCACTGGTGGTGGCTGATCCCAGCCTGGGTGGGCAGAATGCATTGAGGTCCCCACCCCCAGTGGCCTGAGGGACATCAGAGCCACTAACCACAGACCTGCCAGGCACAGTGTACAGTTTGTCCAAAAGAGAGCAAACCCGTCAGCCCCTCATGGCTCTTGATACATTCTGCTACACTGCTTTCCAGAAGGGTCACATGATTCACAATGTCACCACTTTTCTGATTACAGCCACGGTTTTTTGCTCATAGTAATCACTTACATAAACACTTATTTTGGGGGGGGGTACCAGGGATCGAACTCAGGTCCTTGCGCTTGCGCAGCAGGCGGCAAAACCACTGAGCTAAATCTCCAGCCCCAATAAACACTTATTTTAACGGAGTAATGTAAAATTCTAAACTTATTTGCTAGTTATAGGAAGGCTCCTAGGCACAGGCCAGACCTCTGGCCCCAAGAGATCCATCTTTCTTTATCTTATCAAGACCGCCAGGGAGTGATCCCACATACCAAAATCTGAGGTCTGCCAGAGGGGAGGAAGGAGAGGGAAAACCTCCAGGATCTTCAGGAATCAGGGTGGGGGCCTGCATCCACCAACCAAGGGAAAATAAAGTTGTAAACACATTACAAACTGAGGAAAATGAAAAATAAAGAAGATAAAGTACGAGGATGTACTTTTCTCATGTTTCCAGACTCTCAGACCCACTCAAGAGTGGAAAAATCTGCCTGTTCTCAAGTCTTCCCACACCTCCTGGCTCCAGGCCTGACACTCCCACGGGGGTGATGTGGCTTTCCTCCCAGTGGAACCTTCTACCACTGGGCCCACCCAGACCAACTTCTTTCATAGTTACCTCTATTTCATCCAAACGTTCAATCTACGCAGAAGGAAGTGTTTGGGAGGGGCCTGGGTGGGGTTCTCCCAAACACCAGCGCTCTGCCTCTGCCCCAAACTGTTCGCTCAACACCTGTCTTTCCCTCTGCAATGGGATCCACCCCTTGTCTCCACTCCCAGGGTGACATAGCTGGGTCAGTTCTTCATGCAGGGTCACAACAGCTGGGAATGAGTTCACACAGCAGACAGGACCAGCCAGCCTTCCAAAAGCCACTTTTAAAAAGCTACTCAATAGTCTTACCTATCTTCAACATTTTACTTTATTTTTATTTTGGATTTTTGAGACAGGGTCTTGCTACGTAGTTCATGCTGGCCTTGAACTCACTATGTACCCCAGGCTGGCCTTGAACTCGCAGTGATCCTCCTGACTCGGCCTCCCAAGTGCTGGGATTACAGGCGTGTGCTACCATGCCTGGTCCTCTATTTTCAATGCTCTTAACCTGTTTCACTACTCTTACCTGTTTTTCCCCCAGACGGGACTAATTTTAGGATAGTTTTGTCACTTGGCAGGCAAAATCCTACTGCCAGTTTGGCTGGAATAACTTTAGGCCAGTAAGTTAACTCAGGAACAGCTACCACTTATCTATAACATTTATCTTCCTTATCCCAGATCAGTAGTGACTTTTTTGGTTCAATATTCTTTTCTTTTGCCTCCATCAGGCTGTTGCATAGGCCGAGACAGGTCATATTTAGGTCTCATTCCTTACAAGTTCTCTATTACTTGCAAGTTAGGACAATTTCCCCTTCCCTTCCAATACAATCATTGTATTTGTTTCACATCTTATTTCAAATGTCTAAAACCATCCAGAGTAACATGGACCATGGGATGCAGGAGGCTGTGAAAGAAGCACATCTGGGAGAACCAGATGCTAGCAGTTCCCCACTCCATCCCTGTGTATGGGACAGGGATGCCAGGGGACAAGTTAAAGGAAGGGCAGAGTGTCTACCTCTAGCCTTGGGAAGCAGGGCCTGAGGCCCAAGAGGCCAATCTGAGTGCAGACTTGTCCCTGATGCCCCATAAGGCACACACCAGTCACATGGGACAGGGTTCCTCAAAAACTAGGGCAGGAGGAGACTGAGAAAGTTAAGACAGTGAAACAGGAACACTCAGCAAACATGGGGCCACATGTTACCTGGCCCAGGTCCAAACACATGCCTAAAGATCCCTTTTGTTAGGACAAATATAATTAATTTCCCAATCAGCTAATGGAAACTCAAAGGGTTTTAAAAAAATAATAAAGAAGAAAAGAAAGATCAAGTGATGAACCTGAAACAGAAAGTCCCTGTCCAATCCCAGGCACTTTGAAGATAGAGCCGAATAATGCTTGATGTGCCACCATCCATGTTAATGCTCTACAGTCCTCCGTCCAATGCACAGGACACAGGCTGAGGGGGGAGGCGGGGAATGCAAAGGAACACACTGCTCCTTGGAAGCTCTGCCAAGCACCAGGTGAGGTCGAAGGCCTCAAGGAGGCCAGGATGTAGCCCCATCAGGAAGGCTCGTCCTCCCCTCCCCTCCCACCACCACACTTGCAGGCCCTCTGCCAGAGACAGAGCCAATTCAGCCTCAGTCACAGGACTTATCCTGTTAGAGGGATGCTGGGCTGCACTGTGCAGCCCAAAACTCCCTTTGTGGCTCTGCTGTCACCCTGGGAGAACTCTGCCTGGGTCCCAGAACAAGCATATGTGGGCCACACTGGAGCTCAACCCAGTTAAACCAGACTCCAGCAGAGCATCCCAGCCCAGATAGCCCCGATAAGCCACCTTCTAGCTAGCCTGCAAGACAAGGAGTACAAGTAAATGTCTGCTGTTGCAAGCCACGGGATTTGAGGACATTTGTTACACAGCCTTGCTGTGGCTACAGCTGACTGATACCGGCAAAGACAGCTTTCCTGCCGTGTTCACAAAGAGCAGAGTACTCACCAGGCTCACTCTTTTTCTTGGAACCAGACTTCTTCTTTGCAGGAGCCTCCAGCTTGGGCGCCTCCTGGCTCTGCACTACATCTGCACTTGCACTCTTACTGTGGACAGGAGCTAGCTCCGGCTTCTTCCCCTGACTGGCAGCTGCATCTGCCTTTCTGCCCTGGTTTGGAGTTCCCTCTGCCTTTTTGCCTTGATTGGGGGCTCCATCTACTTTCTTTCCCTGGTTTGTGCCACCCTCAGCCTTTGTGCTCTGATTAGCAATTGAATCTGTCTTTTTGCCTTGGCTGGGGGCTCCCTCTCCCTTTTTGCCCTGGTTCTGGGCACCTTCTCCTTTCTTATTCTGGTTTGAGGTTCCTTCTGTCTTCTTTCCCTGGTTTGGGGTACCCTCTGCTTTTTTGCCCTGGTTCTGGTTCCCCTCCCCCTTCTTAGTTTGGCTCTGGTTCCCTTCCCCCTTCTTACCCTGGTTCTGGGCTCCCTCTACCTTCTTACCCTGGTTCTGGTTCCCCTCCCCCTTCTTAGTTTGGCTCTGGTTCCCCTCCCCCTTCTTGGCCTGGTTCTGGTTCCCCTCCCCCTTCTTAGCCTGGTTCTGGTTCCCCTCCCCCTTCTTAGCCTGGTTCTGGTTCCCCTCCCCCTTCTTAGCCTGGTTCTGGGCTCCCTCTACCTTCTTGCCCTGGTTCTGGTTCCCCTCCCCCTTCTTACCCTGGTTCTGGTTCTCCTCTCCCTTCTTGGCCTGGTTCTGGTTCCCCTCCCCCTTCTTAGTTTGGCTCTGGTTCCCCTCCCCCTTCTTAGCCTGGTTCTGGTTCCCCTCCCCCTTCTTAGCCTGGTTCTGGTTCCCCTCCCCCTTCTTGGCCTGGTTCTGGTTCCCCTCCCCCTTCTTGGCCTGGTTCTGGTTCCCCTCCCCCTTCTTGGCCTGGCTCTGGTTCCCCTCCCCCTTCTTACCCTGGTTCTGGTTCCCCTCCCCCTTCTTGCCCTGGTTCTGGGCTCCCTCTACCTTTTTACTCTGGTTCTGGCTCCCTTCCCCCTTCTTACTCTGGTTCTGGCTCCCTTCCCCCTTCTTACTCTGGTTCTGGCTCCCTTCCCCCTTCTTACCTTGGTTCTGGTTCCCCTCCCCCTTCTTACCCTGGTTCTGGTTCCCCTCCCCCTTCTTGGCCTGGTTCTGGTTCCCCTCCCCCTTCTTACCCTGGTTCTGGTTCCCCTCCCCCTTCTTGGCCTGGTTCTGGCTCCCCTCCCCCTTCTTACCCTGATTCTGGGCTCCCTCTACCTTTTTACTCTGGTTCTGGTTCCCCTCCCCCTTCTTGGCCTGGTTCTGGTTCCCCTCCCCCTTCTTGGCCTGGTTCTGGTTCCCCTCCCCCTTCTTGGCCTGGTTCTGGTTCCCCTCCCCCTTCTTGGCCTGGTTCTGGTTCCCCTCCCCCTTCTTGGCCTGGTTCTGGTTCCCCTCCCCCTTCTTGGCCTGGTTCTGGTTCCCCTCCCCCTTCTTGGCCTGGTTCTGGTTCCCCTCCCCCTTCTTAGCCTGGTTCTGGGCTCCCTCTACCTTCTTGCCTTGGTTCTGGTTCCCCTCCCCCTTCTTACCCTGGTTCTGGGCTCCCTCTACCTTCTTCCCCTGGTTCTGGCTCCCCTCCCCCTTCTTACCCTGATTTTGGGCTCCCTCTACCTTTTTACTCTGGTTCTGGTTCCCCTCCCCCTTCTTAGCCTGGTTCTGGTTCCCCTCCCCTTTCTTGGCCTGGTTCTGATTCCCCTCCCCCTTTCTGCCCTGGTTTTGGGCCCCCTCCACCTTCTTGCCCTGAGCCGTATTAATGGCTGGGGCACTGGTCTTGGCACCCACTGGGGGCACAGCCACCATCGGCACCTCCTTGGGAGCAGCTTCCAAGATGGCTGACTTTGAGGCCAAAACCTGGATGGAATTCACTACTGAGCTGACTGCTGGTTCAACTTTGGCCACTTTTTTCTCCTTCTTCTTTTTGTCCTTTGGGGAGGAGCCCAGCTTCTCTTGGGGCATGGCTGGTACTGCAGCAACAGGGGTAAAGACCAGGGGGGCCTGGATGGGGGTTGGGGCCACAGCCAAGGCAGGAGTGCGTGTTGGTTCTTTGAGGAGGACGGTGACATTGGGGCCCAGGTCATGGTCAGGAATCTTCCCGTTTGGTTTCTCATCCTTTTTCTTGGTCTTTCCTTTCTTCTCCACGGTTTTCTCCTTCTTTTTCTTTTCCACTTTCTGGTAGTAAATTTTCGCCATTTCTTTGCGCTGGTTGGCGAGGGCCTCTTCATACGACGTTTCCTTCATGGAGAAGGTGGACACCAGGAAGATGCCAATGGCAGACACCACCATGAAGCCGCCAAAGACCATGACGCCCAAGGTCTGCGTGTCGTAGATATCCATCCTGGCTGGTTTTCTTTCCACCTGTCAAACACACACAAACATACCCACACACAGAGATTACATTTTAGACACACTGAGGCATCTAACAACTTCTATTTCTACCTTC
Source organism: Heterocephalus glaber (assembly GCF_053883595.1). Taxonomy (NCBI): domain Eukaryota; kingdom Metazoa; phylum Chordata; class Mammalia; order Rodentia; family Bathyergidae; genus Heterocephalus; species Heterocephalus glaber. Next base: position 5,577,698 of record NW_028258330.1, on the reverse strand, counting down.
TCTCCAGAAACATTTTTATTTTCTTTTCCAGTACAGGGGATTGTACTCAGGACCTGGAGCTTGCCATACAGGCACGGTGCCACTGACCTATATCCCAGCCCAAGTTTTACTAATTCTTGTTCCAGATTAAATTCAGAGTAGATGTCTTTGCAGCACACATTCTTACCTACTCCCCTTAAAATGGAGTCATTTTTACCCAAGATCTATGGAGTCCCTTCAATGCTGAGTGGGGGTCTGTCACCAGGGTCTTTCACACCCAGGAAACACCACAGTGGCGGCCACCAATTCAGGATGTGCCCACCCTGAGCACAGGTGTGAGATGGAAGTGGTAGCACTGGGGGCAGAAACACCCCACATAACCCAGGTAGGGGTGTCATACTGTTAACTGCCACAGAATGTGAGTCCTGAGCTGAAAAAGCTTTTGATTTCTCACAATGCCCCAAATCATCTCTCAATGTAAAACTGGCTGTCATGAGCCAACCCAAACATATGTGCATGCCATGCCTTCAGCCACAGGCATTCTGGAAGGCAGGCCCCTGGCACAGCCTTGCTATTCTGCTGCCTCCCTTTACACCCAAGAAACAGTTACCTAGGGTCAAAGACAGGCACTTCGGCGCCATACCCCTAGGAGGTGGCCAGGAGCTGGGTGAAGGAAAGCAGCCTTGGCCTGCACTAGCTCCTGTGGCCAGGAAGCCCACCCTCTGCGTACCAGGAACAGGTGGGATAAGCCTTGGGAAGCCACCAGTCTCAGAATACACAGGAGGGGACTGTCACCAGGCCCACTGGGACAACACCCCCTACAAGAGGGTGAACCCCACCATTCTCACTGCCTGTGGACCAAAGCCCAAAGGGTCAGTGGACATCAGGCCCGCACTTTCCTGGCTGGTGGCCCAGGCTTAGGTCCACTTCACTGAGGAATTCCAAGAGATACACCCAAGACTTAGCTCATGCTGATGTCTCATCAAGTCCCTGCCCCTAAGCAGTGCAGGCAGGGGGCAGAGGGGAGGATGAGGAAGGTGTAGGCTTTCCGGGGCCCTGCCCACCAGGAGCTCTGAACATGGGGAACCAGGTCCAGGTGGTTGGCAGCTCAGACACTGTAATCCCCATTCCTCCCAAAGAGGAATGGGAAGGGAAACAGAGAGGGACCTTCTAAATAGCAATCAAGAAATCCAAACTGGGGAACTAGGGCATTTTCATCTACAGAAGGGAAAAAAAGAATGAAGTCTCAACATCCTGCCCTCACAGCAGTTCCAACACAAGGCCTCCCTGGGTCTTTTCAATTAAGAGCCTTGAGAGGGTTGCAAGCTCTCACACTCTGGGTGTGCAATTGCTATGACACTCTCTCCTCTGACTTACTCCTCTGTCACCTTGGGCCTCCCAGGACCAGGAACAATGCTCCTCCTTATGCGAGGAACAAGGTGGCACTTGTGCTCCTATGGACCCAGACCGTGGCTGCAGCAAGTGAGTGTCCCACAGCCAGGACTTGCATGCAACAGTCAAGGCGGCTGGCCCAGCAGCCTGTCTGGGACATACTCCCAAATTCAGTGCCTCGGAGGGCCTTGCACCCTACTTGGCCTGGGTGGGGTTCCCTGGGGGCTCCATGTTGCCACTCACTCCTTGGTGGGGGGCCATGACGAAAAACCCTCCCGGTCCTCCTGAGGACCTCTTAGAGCTCTGCAAGGATCTCTAAACATGGACAGTCAGTCAAAAGATGCATGATAACTTCGATGTTTAGCTGATTGAGGTGACAAAAGTCCTCCAAAACATGCCCTTCTCCAGAGCAGACCAACGCCACTGCAGGGGCCGGGGTCATGCTGGCACAATCCCACCAACCACACACCTGAGGGTGACCTCTCGTGCATGGAGCTGCAGTTAACATGGGCCACCAGACCTGATGCAGCAGCAGCTGTGGACAAAGTGGGACCTGTTTGCAGTAGAGCACTGTGCAGCTCTGTGCTCTCCAATGTCTAAACTCCAGCAGAAAAGCCAAGGCTGGGAAATGAGCCTTTAATCTCACTCCTCACAGGCAAACACGAGGCACCAAAATACATTCTCTGTGGGGAGCTCAGCCTCGAGAAAAGCAATCTTGGGAGGATATTTTTCCTCTACAGTGCACACAAATGTATGTTTCACAGCAGCACAAATGTGTCTTCCCAACTTTTGCAGAACAAGCTGCTTTAAAAAGAAATTACATCTCCACTGCTAATTCCTGAGTTAGAATTTTTTAGAAGAACACTTTCACAGGAAAATGAAAAGCCCCAGTCTTTAGTAACACACTGCAGCACTTGTGGTAAAGACGGCGTCCATAAAACAGTGATGCAAGGGAATGAAAGACACTTTTCTACTGTCAGCCGGGCAGGGTGTGGATACATCCTGGGGACACAGAAAGCTGGGTATCTCAAATACTCTGAAGGTCAGCACCCCAGGCTTCACTGCTGAAGCCCGCACAGGGCCACACTAGGGAGCAAACGGCTGGGCCAGATGTGTGCCCAACACACCCCCTAGGGCCTGACCACAAGGAACCTCCACTGGGACAGCTCCATAGACACCCATGAAACGGACACTTTCTCACTCAAGCTCACTGATGCCACACACTCAAGAGTGCGAGGCAGACAGATGAGGCCTCTGAGGGAAGGGGACAGGAGGCAAGCTCACCAAGTGCCTTTGGGGCTCCAAGAAAATGGCTCTTCTGCTCTTAGAATGGGGACAAAAGGAAGTGGAGGCCTCAACTCTTCAGACAGGCCTGAGCAAGCTGGGGTCCTCAACAGCACCTCTAAGTCTCCTCCTAGCAATGCCTGGCTGTTTCATGGGGGCCACACAGGATGCCAAGAAGCCCTGACCAATAAGTGGGCCAAGACCCTTCCAGACCCATCTCCTTTGGGAAGGCATAGAAGTGAAACAAAGTGGCACAGAAATGGAGCTTCTATACATACGGCTACACCAGAATCGGTATCTCATTTTAAAAAACTAAGCACTGAGCTTTCCTAACCCAAAAACCTGACATCTAAACTGCCCCAAATGCTGAAGTTTTCTGAGCAGTGATGTGGCTGGCACCACAAGTGGCAGATTCCACACCTGATCTCAAGGGCAAGTCCCAGGCAAAACCCAGGCATGGTGAGGATATTCCATAACACCACTTTGGGCAGTGGGCAGACCATGTGCAGGAAACAAATGAATTCAGTACTTAGACTTGGGTCCTATCAGCAAGATATCCCATTATGTATGTAAACATTTCAAAATCCAAAATGTGAAACACTCCTGGTCCAATTGTTCTGGATAAGGGATACTTAACCTGTGTTATGAAATAGTTTAGACATTCAGAGGAAAGAAGAATATGAATATCAGTTTACCCACTTCCTGGGTTTATCTAGACCTCCCACTTAACTTCACACAGCACACACACAAGCACAGGTCATCTTCAGCTGCCTATCTCTTCCACACATTTATGTTGTGTTACAAACATGAATTTCTACAAACAATGCACAATACTGCTTTGCATGCTAGTAATTGTTACATAAGGGACAAAATGGGTGTTATTTAGCTTTTTTTTTTTTTTTGAGACAGGGCCTCACTACATAGTTCAGACTGGCTTTGAACTCACTATGAAGCCCAGGCTGGCCTCAAACTCATGGTAATCCTTCCTCAGCCTCCCAAATTCTGGGATTACATGCATGCACCACCACGCCCGACCTTAGCAATGATTTCTGACTATATTTTCATTTGTTTTTGAGACAGAGATTATGTTGCCCAGGCTTGCCTCAAACTCCCCAGCTCCAGCAATCTTCCTGCATCAGCCTCCTAAGTAACTGGGACTACAGGCACACCTAAACTTTTTGAGATGTATTATGTAGATCCACATAACTTGTGCTCCTTTAATTCCAGTATTATGTAACTAGACCTCAAAGCATCCACACTCCTGCATACTTAGGTTTCTAAAATGTATGCCCTAGGCCAGGCATGGTGGGGCACGCCTGTGATCCCAGCACTCGGGAAGTTGAGGCAGGAGTACTGCTGAAAGTTTGAGGCCAGCCTGGACTACACAGTGAGTTTGAGGCCAGCCTGAACTACATAGTGAGACCCTGTCTCAAAATAAACCAAAAAAAAAAGTATGCACTTCACATGAAACTGTAGTGTGCCGGTTCTACCACAGAGCAAGAAACTGCCTTCATCCCATGCTCCCTGTCCCTAGGCGTCCAGTGCAAGGGAAGTTACTTCTCTCAAGAATGTCAGTCACACTTTTTGCAGTTAGGACCTCCCTCACTGTATGTTTACTTTGGTAGGTGACAAGGTGACAGGAAGCAGCACTTTTCAGCTTAATTACCAGCCCTTTCCCTGACCATCTCCTCCTTTCTCAGTGCCCCCCAGGGGGCCTGTTTGTGGATTAGGTGGATTATTTATAACTCAACACCATGCTTTAGTTTTAGCCAAAGGATCCCCTCCAGGACTTCCACTGAGATTTTTATCTGAATCACACGGAATTTACAGAATTTACAGGTAAACCCAAGAAGGACTGACATCTGTAACTGCAGGAACTCCTTCCTCGCTCACATTGATTTAAACGTGTTCTTTCATACTTTTGCAAAGTTTTCATGATTTCCCCTGTAAAAGTCTTCCATACATTTTTGTTGTCGTTAAGATAATCGCTGTTTTTAAATGTTTTAGAGAAAAAAGATCTTTTGTAAATTAAGTTTTTCTATTTTCCAGATATAGACAACCAGCAAAGTTACACACTTTTTCCTCCTTCCTTGTCTTCATCAAAGTTACACATTTCTGCATACGGATCATTTACTCAGCCGTTATTATGCTAAATTCTAGTCAAAGCTGGGAGTTTGTGGATGTAGATTGATTTTTTTTCATTAAAAAAACACCTGGAAGAAGCCAGGCGTGGTGGTGTACGGGCCTGTAATCCCAGCACTCCGGAGGCTGAGGCAGGAGGATCGCTGGGAGTTCCACACAAGCCTGGGCTACATAGTGAGTTCTCACAACTACATTGTGAGACCCTGTCTCAAAAACAAAAACAAAAACAAGAAAAACACCTGGAGGGGTGCAGTTTCCTTTCTTGCTTTCTGAACTATACCCTGAGGAGTGGGGTCCTGTCAGTGTCACCAGGAGAGGGGACAGCATCCTCATTGCATTCCTAGGTTTCCCTTCCAATGTTTCACTGTCACACTGTATTCAAGTCTTTCCTGGAAACCTTTACTCCGGTGAAGTAGCATACCTTTTATAAACAACTGAGTATTGGATTTTAGGAAATCCTTTTTGTTATCATTCGACATTTCCTCCTTTAATCTGTATTGTGCTGAATTATATTATGGTAGCCCATGCCATCTGCTGGGGGTACCACACAATACCAAACATACCCTGTTTTTTCTTATACATACACAACTATGACAGTTTAATTTATAAATTAGGCACAGAAAGAGTTTAGTAACTAATAACACAGAACTATAATACCATACTGCAATACAATTGACAATTATCATGCTCCCATGCTTTAGGACCACTATTAAATAAAACAAATTCTACTTTTGCAATAACACAGTGATCAGTCTGATAACCAAGATAGTGGGCAGGTAAGCACATATAGCATGGACATGCTGCATCAAGGACCAACTCGTGTCAGCGAAGCCAGCCAGCATGAGATTTTATCACGCTGCTCGGTATAGCGCAAAACTTAAACTTATACATTTCTGTAATTTTAATACTTTTAGACCATGCTTAATTGTGGGTAACTGAAATAGCAGGAAATAAAATTGTGGATTGGGGAACTATTATAATACATATTCTGTTAACTCACAGACGATTTCTATAGTATAACAGTCATTGGTGGAAAAATCTTTTCTTTTAAAATATTATCTTTAGATTTGCTCTGTTCCCATTTTTATGTGGAATTTCTGAGTGTTCTAAAGTAAAAAAATGAGGTCATTCTTGGGCTGTCCTCAATCTTGGTACTAGGGTCACCTGCTTCTCACCGAATGAGCTAAGGATTATCCCTGTGCCCTTGTTCTTTGGGACAGTTTCTACAGAAGTGTGGCTATCTTTGTTTTATAGTTTAGATGACTACAGGATGCAGTAAAACTGTCAGGGTCGTTGTTTGGAGATCTTTTCTTGGAGCAGGAAGGCCGGGGAGGGCGGGGGGGCGCTGGTTTTTAACTGCTGATTCAATTTCAAGGATTCCAGAACCAGCTTTTGAGTTTATGGTCCAACTAATTTTCACTACTCCATCCTCCATTGGTTTATTCTGTTCTTTCCAACTTTTTGACATGCATATTTATTAATTTTTGATCCTCTCTTGTAACAGACATTTAATTCTCACATATTCTTTCTTTGACTTGTAACCTGGCAGCATGTTTCTCTTCTAATACACAGGGGGGTCTGATCATTGACAAGTCCTAATTTAACTGTACCATAAGCTTTGAGATTCTTATTCATGATAAAAAATAAATAAAATGAAACAAAATCTTTCACGTGACCTAGGAAATGGAATGAGATACACACACAAATACACACACCAGTATATACAAATGTATGCAGACACAGGTAAATAACACAATCCTCATGAAACTAACTCAGTATGTATAATACACTGAATTTCAAAGCCAAAAAAAAAATTAAAAGGTTTTTACAACAAAGTAAATTGGCTTTGAGGCTGGGCCTACAGTTTGAAAACACTGATTTAGATCACATACTATTTGATTTTTAATAGACTGTGGTCAATTTTTATAAATTTGTGCATATGAGTGCAGGGTCCTTGTGTATGCTTAGTTGAACTGAATAATCTACCCAGCGCTGCTAGGTTTCTGCCTGCCCAATCCAGCAGCTCTTGAGAGCTGGCAACTTCCCCACCATGATCATAACTGGCCAAATTCTTTCTGGGATTTTTCAATTTTTGCTTTATTGGGAGACCATCCCGTTAGGTGAACATACAATCAGAATTACTACATCTTCCTGGGCAAGTGCCTACTATACCACTCCCTCATTCTATAGGGACGTTCCTCATCCTAATAATAAATCATTTTTCACTAAAATATAGTTTGTCTGATTATTTTTAAAGTTTTACCAGCTTTTGTGAGGTTAATAATGGCCTGGAATCTTTCTCTATTTTTCACATTCAAGGCCTCTGTGTGTGTATGTTTTAAGCAGGGTTCTTAAAAATAGTATATAGCTGGGCCGGGGATTAACTCAATGGTGCCGCCGCCTGTCTCGAAAGCACAAGGTCCTGAGATCCAACCCCTGTACAAAAAAAAAAAAAAAGCATACAGCTGAATTTTATTTTAAGACCAGTGACAATTTGTCTTTTTAACTGGTAGGCTTAGTCCACTAACATGTACTGTGATTCCCCGTATAACTGGGCACATTTATACTCATTTTATGCTTCCTATTTATAACAGATTCTTTACTTTTCTGTTCTGTACTCCATTAGTTTAAATGTTATTGGGCTGGGGATTTAGGTCAGTGGTTGCAGTGCCTGTCTCGCAAGCGCAAGGTCCAGAGTTCGATCCCCGGTACCAAAAAAAAAAAAAAAAAGAAAGTTTAAATGTTATCCCTTTTTTCTTTAGTTTGGAAGTTAAACCTTCTATTTCTACTTTTTCAGCGAGCACCTTAAAAAAAAAGTGAAGGCCAGGGATTTAGCTCAGTGGTTCCGCTACCTGCCTCGCAAGCACAAGGTCCCAAGTTCGATCCCCAGTACCAAAAAAAAAAGGGGGGAATGTTCTTGCTGGGCACAGTGACACATGCCTATAATCCCAGCACGTGGGAGGATGAGGCAGGATTTCCACAAATTGGGAGGCCAGCCTGGGCTACATAGTAGTTTAAACCCAGCCTGAACTACATGAGACTCTTGTCTCAAAAAACACACACAAAAAATAAAAAACAAAATGTTCTTTACCGTAACACTTTTCTAACAGACAGATCTGACTCCATTTCACTAACGTCTCTGGCCACCTCCCCAAAGCAGGAGGTCCTAGGCTACAAGTGGGTTCCCTTCCCTCTGTCAGGAGCCCCTTCTTGGTCCTGTGGCCCGTCCCCAGCCCTCTCTGCATCACAGTCCCTTTCCCCTGCATCACCCTTGTGTTGTGGCAATTCCCAGGTGCTCCCTTCTGCCCAGCACAACTTCCTGCGCACTCTCTTCTCTCAGGGTCTTGCCAAGGAGTGTCTCTGGCCAGTTCTTTCAGCTACTCCGGAGTCCTTACTGCCCTGGAGAGCCCCAGCTCTCCTTCACTCCCCAGCAGAGAACTGAGTGCAGAGCTCCTTGGTCCTCTGCCAAACTGGGTGCCGGTGCAAGAAGCAGCCCTGAGAGATCTGCAGTCAGTGAGCTTATCGTTGCTTATCCTTTTTGTTCTCATTACTTCTAGGACCCTGGTTTCTGGGGCTCTAAGTAGGCAAGCATTTACTCTTACCCCAGCTTACTGTGCCTCCCGAGCTGGAGAAGCCCTGTTGCTCCAACACTCCTGAGCACCACTCACTGCCTCCTCTTGGACAATGGCCTTGCCCTGGTGCTAACCTGCCCCATGCACTGGCCTTTATCAAGGGTCTTATCTTTGCCCCAACCAGACCCTCAGGGAAGTCGGCAGGCAAGGGCTAATTTTTACAAGAGATGGGGGCCTCCAGTTAAAAATTCTCAGACTTCGTCCCCTGCCTCAGGAAAAACAGATGAGTGCTCACCTGTCCTCAATCCTAACCTCTGACTAGAAAAATGTCTACCCTGTCATTGCGGGTGCAGCCCTTCAAGGGCTCAGGTTTTGCATGGGGCCCAGGGACATTCCGTTGCCACTCCCTACACCTCACAAATCCTGGTTCCCAGAGATGACAGCACTGACCCACCCACACCCATCCCAAGGTCATCTTAGGTCAGGAAGGTTACTCTGTGGCCACCTCTGTGCTACCTTCTAAGTTTATGAACTTAACATTTCTCAGAATGGATCAGAGCACCAAATCTCAAACTTTAAAGGTAATCTCTGATTCTTTTCAATCCAGAGAAGCTAAGAAAATGCAACTAAAAGATGGGTTCTGAATCAATTCACTGTGTTAGGATGGAAATAACTGTTTCATTTTTTTTAATTCCTACTTTAAAGAAACAAAACGAATGAAGTTATACTTGTTTTAAAGAAGAGTTGAAACACCAAAAATAGAAATGTATTCCATTATAAGGCTCTGCTTATTCACCAGCCATTTCAGATTCAGTTTCTATGCCTGAGGAAAAAATAAAGAATTGACATGTTTTTGTGTTTCTCCAAAAAAGAAAAAAATCGTCTTTGGAAAAACAGGTATTTAAACAGACCTACATTTTCTGAGAACTTTCTTATAAAAAGCCACTGCCTCACCCTACTAGTGAAGACAACATCCCTGCCCGGCAGGCAGAAGCAGAAGCAAAGACCCTGATTTCTGGAACAGGAGAGTTAGGCTGTGCAAGCCCAGAGTTCCCCCTGAAGAGGGGGTCGTCCATCTACCACCCAGACCAGACCTGGAGACGTCAGCACTGGGTGCTATCAGGACTTTGCAGTCACCACAAATCTATCAGAAGGCCCAAACCTAATCAGAAAAACACAGGTATCTTGATAGAAGAAAATGCATGCCAAGGAGTCTTGGCATTTTGGAAAGACATTTCTTTCTCCCCTCCTGTATGTTATTAGTCCACATTAATTTTACCAAACACTAGGTTCCCTGGGGGACTTCCCTACAAGCATCTCGACCACCACCACCATAACCTTCTACACCCTGTTCCTCTTTCCTCTTATTCCCTTCTTGGAAAGTGATTTCTTGATTCTTCAGTTTTTACACTATTTTTTCCTCAGTATTGCGGATTTAACCCTAGGTCTTCATACTGAAGTATATGCCCAGCCCTTTTTTCAGAATTTTTATTTTGAGATAGGATCTTGCTAATTTGCCCAGGCTGGGCTGAAACTTGGGATCCTTCTGCCTAATCTTTCAGACTGCTGGAATTACAAGCACGTACCACCATGCCTGGCCAGTTTTTAAATTCTTGCACATGATCTACTAAGTTTCACTTTCTATTTGTTGCTAGTACAGAGAAATGTAATTGATTCAGGTAGGATTTTTTCTCCCAGAACCTTGCCTGATTCTACTAACTCATTTGCAGATTTTTAACATTTATTACATAAAGAGTGTAAGAATCAGTTTCATTCCTTCCCAATCTTGACATGTTTTGCTTCATTTTTCTTGAATATTTACATGGGGTAGGACCTCCAAAACAGTGCTAGAGATAAAGAATGACAGTAGGCAGCCTGTTTCTCCTGATTTTAAAGGACAAGATATAGGGGCTCACTGTTTAGTGTCACATTTGCTATGGGCTTTTGTAGACATCCTTTAGAGCAGGTTAAAAGAAGCTCTTCATAGCCCTAGTTTGCATGAATCCATGCTGAATTTTATCAAATACTTTCTCTGTATCTGTTAAGATAATTACACTATTCTGTAATCCATTGGTGTGGGAGATGAACATAAACCTATTTCTAACTGCTAAACCAAGCTTGCACTACGAAGGTAAAACAGGAGCTCGTCATTATACACACTGCTGGACAGAGTCTGTACTGAGATCTGACTGCCAGCTTCCTTCCCTCCTGCTATTCTTTTCAGGGCTTATAACAAGGTTCCTTCCTTTCTTTTTTGAAGAGTTTGAGAACAATTGCAATGCTTAATCTCTAAATGTTTAAGAGCAAAAGGTGAAACCAAGTGGGTCTGGCATTTTCTTTGGGAGCACACAGGATTATGGGCCTAATTTCTTTAATAATTTATAGGACTATGCAGGTTTTCTATCTCTTCTTGGTTCAGTGTTAAGTTATACTTTCTAAAAACTTTCGGATATTGAGAACTCGCAAATTTCTAGACATATTGAGATGTAAGTTTTCCATGTACAATGTGTAGTGTAATCCCCCTTCACGATCTACATTTTTACAAATACCCAGAGTATCAACTTTTTAAAATAAATTTTGTTTATTTTTACTTAGCACAAGTTCTTCATAGTAACCACTTATCTTTTTAATGTCTACAACATCTGTAGTAAAGCTATTTCACAGACTTCTTATCAGTTACTGTGCCTTTCTCTGGATCAGTCTTGAGATTTGTCCAGTGTGTTTCTAATATCTCTTTTTCTAAGGATGAAGGCACAACTTTGCTGAGGTTCTCTACATTGCTTTTCTGCTTCATTCATTCTTACTGTTACTCCCTACTGACTGACTTAAGGGCCGGGGATTTAGCTCAGTGGTTCTGGCACCTGCCTCACAAGTGCAAGGTCCCTAGTTTGATCCCCAGTACCAAAAAAAAAAACAAAAAAAAGAGTACCTACTGACTGATTTAGGTTTAATTTGCATCCCAAGATAGATGCTTATTAGTGCATTAGTGTTCATCATTTTCTCTTTCTGAATGCGTTAGTTATAAATCTCCTGGTAAGTACTAGTTTAGTTACATATGTTTTAATATATACTATTTTCATCATTCCTTTCAAAATATTTTCTATTTCCCATTATAATTTTTTTACCTACAAATATATACTAGAACCATTTTAGTATTTCTAAGTACGTAAGATTTTCTATTTATCTTTTTATTCGCATTTTTACCTTAGCCTTATTGTGGTCTGACAACTTACTCTGTACAATTTCAATTTTTTAATATTTGTTGAGACTGACTTTATGGCCACAGATACAGTAATCCGAAAACTTTTAAGTATGCTCTGGTTGGCTGCAGTATTTTTTGAAATATATAGTCACATATAGACCACATTCCTTCTTTGTTCAAAAGTTCTAATCCGTATTGATTTTTGTCTATTTAGCTATCATTTACTGACAAGACTACTGAAATTCTCTACTGTGATTATAGATTTGATTTCTCGTGAATTCTGACAATTTTGGCTTTATAGATTATGTTAACTCCAAAGTTAAAACTGAGTAATCTTCAAACTGAACTTGGACTACTATGAAGTGACTTTCTGTCTAGATAATGTTTATATAAAAATTCTGCCCTGAAGCCCATTTTATATGACACTTTTCTTTTTAACAGTATTTCTATAATATGCTTCCATTTTTTACTTTCACCCTTATCTTGCAATCAGTGTTAAGAGTTGGACTTTTTTTTTTTTTTTTTTTTTTGGCACCAGGGATCGAACTCAGGACCTTGAGCTTGCAAGGCAAAGCAGCAGAACCACTGAGCTAAATCCCCAGCCCAAGAGGTGGACTTTTATTTTTTGGTACCGGAGATCGAACTCAGGTCCTTGTGCTTGTGCAGCAGGCAGTGAAACCACTCAGCTAAATCCCCGGCCCTTCTTTTCATCTCTTTTTGAAGGAGCACTTAAAATGCTTCATTTTTCCCCTCTATTATCACAGTAATTTACTTTTTTTTTTTTTGGTACCAGGGATCGAACTTGGGACCTTGCACTTGCGAGGCAGGCAGCTAAATAAATCCCCAGCCCCACAGTAATTTACTTTTAAAAATCAACACACAGGGTTCACAAAATTCAAAGTTAAAACCCTTATTCTCCCCTGCTAATCCTATCACCTCTTCCACTGGGGCACTAGGTGTGCACATGAGTATTCAGTCCCCAGACTTCACACCCATTCTCTCACATTTGTCTGGGATCCAGCCAGGCACCCACCACATTCCCAACTCCTCCTTGCCTGTTCCTCTTCTCGCTCTCTTCCACCTGGTTTCACCTTCCAAGAGTGCCCTTGTGAATTTTAGTGAAGATCTGTCAGGGACTCCTGATTGGTCTTGACATGATCCTTTTACCTTTACTGTTAACTTTTTCTCTCTAGTTATTACATCACTAAACTATCTACACGTGATTTATTTCTATCTAGTTGGGTGGGTTTTGAGTCTGTTTGCTCATCCATTCTGTTAAATTCTCAGTCATTGTCTCTAACACTGGTTCTGTCCTCTCCCTCCCCTCCTGAGACCCTAGACACACTTCTCAGTCACTACTCCCTGACTGGTTCCTAAGATGAATTCTGTATCTTCTATTCTGCTCTACCTTCCAATGCATTTCTTCTCTTCAGTTCTGTCTAGTCTGCTGTCATCTTACTACAATGATTCAACTGTTCTATCTACAAGTTCTACTTGGTTCCTTTTTCAAATGCTAGGTCATTTTAATTTCCTGTTCCTCTGAGATATTTTCAGTCTTGCTGTTACTTTCAGTAAAGTGGCGTTGCTTAAAATATGTGTCAACAACTCCACTGACCTGGGTTTTCACAGCTCTATCTGTTCCAGCTATTTCTCCTTCACAATGCTATGGACGGTTAGCGTTTAGTTCCTTTGTTTCATTAACTACAGACTGTTCATCTTCCTGTTGTAATCATCCCCCCCAGGACTCACTGAGCCTGGGATACAGGAGTGGTTGGTCCTTCAAAGCCCTGCCCGCTCATGGCCTAGCCCTGGAACTCTATCTGTCCAGGCCACTCTCCAGTGCAGGTGCTCCAAGGGACCCGAAGGTTTCCTGGGACCACGTCGTGTGATCTGCATGAGGGAGAACTGCTGATACCCACTTCCCGGGCTCCAGCCTCTTGGCTCTGGGAGGGAAAGTGCTTCTTTCTCCTTCTTTTGGGTGGTGCTGGGGGTGGAACCCAGGGAGCCCCAAATGTTCAGCAGGCTCTCCCACAGAGCTGCACCCCAGCCCCAGACCCGCCTTCTCTCAGATGGTACCAGAGCCCAGAGCAGAGTGGTTTCCACAGTGTAGTCATCACCACATTGGCCTCACACCAGAGGCCCTGGGCAGCACCCGCTCTCCTAACAAGCTGCCCATGCTCATCTCTACCCCTCACGCCTGGAGATACTACCAAAGCTTGCATGCCCAGCTCACAGAAAGCCTACGGGTCACTGGCACCATCCCCCCCCAGGTCTCAAGGGCCAGGCTGGTCCATGTCTTTCAGGAAGTATCCTGTCTCTTTTCCAAGCACTCACCTAGCCAGGTCCTAACCCTAGTCCAGACAACCGGCCTCCCTGTCTCTAATGACCAACCTCTGCAAAGAAAAGGGAGGCCACACAACATCCTCTCGCCCAGCCAGGCTGAACTACATCTGATCGGAAGGTCACAAGCAGCATGAACTCACTTCACCACACCTGTGTTACTCACCCCATCTCATCACGTAGGCACGGTGTCATCTCACGTCACCACCAGCAGGAGAGGAGGAGAAAAGAGTATGGCTGGCTGGGAGCACTTTCCCCGGCAAGTCCACCCTGGCACAGCCTTGTCCCCTCATCAAGGACCTCGGAGAGGAGGGACCACAGCAACCTCACTGACCTGCCTCGTACCTCAGTGGGACCAAGAGGCAAAACAGTGCAGGGACAACACAAGGAGGCTCCTCCCTCCAGCATGAGGCACATTGTGCTCCACACAAAGCCGTCTCCTTCCCAGCACCCTGCACGAGTCCTGTTTCTGGGACATTCTCAGTCACTCTGCAAGCCACGCAGCACTCACTGGCCACAGAGATACAGGATGCTCTGGATCCTGTCGGGGTACCAACAAACAGCCCAGGGGCCTCAGGTGGCCCAGGGCAATGGGAACACCCAAGCCTGGCCGCACGACTCACTGAAACCTCTGGCCTCAGCCAGCAGGGCAGGGATCATCCCCAACACCCCACAAAGCCCCTATCGATTCCTTCCCTGGGCCCGGCTGGAGGTGATCCAAAACTCACTGCATGTCGCACTAGGGTATGTTTCTGTGTTTACAGTCAATGCTCTAGGAATCCAGACCAGTTCGGGCTAAATGATAACATACTTGCAGCACATGAGCGCTGGAAATCATCTTCCATTAGCTCAGCAAGTGTGGGCATCCACTGGATGCCACCACCATCCCAACACCAGGACACCTTGGAAACAAAGCACACAGCATCCTGTGCTGGAAGAGCTTACACTCTGGTGGGGGCAAAAACAAAGTGAAGCACATGCAGGACATAGCAGCTGACAGGAAGAAAAAGAGAGCGATACAGAGGGGAGTGTGCAAAGACCCAGAAAGGGACACAGAGCCAGGACAGGCACTGAGCTAAATGGGTGTTCCAGACCTGAAGGCGATGGGGAGTCACGCAGGGTGTCAGGGAGCTCCTCAGCTCGAGGTGACATCCAGGCAGAGCCCAAGTCAGGGGCAGGGGTGTAGCAGGAGCAGCCCAAGCTTGGAAGGCCCAGGAGGCCCTGGGACAGATGAGAGGGCAGGGTGAAGGCAAAGCTGGGGGACCTTCCGAGGCTGGTGAATCAAGCAGGCGGAAGCAGCGGAGCAGGGCTCAGCGGTGCTGTCTCCAGGTAATGCTGATGGTTTTGCTGATGAAGAAGCAGGTTTGAAAGAGCAAGAATCAAGATAAGCTGAGGTTTGGGGACTGGAAGTTGGCGCCATCCACCCTATGTTCATTTTACAGGAGGACCCAAGGCCAGGGGAGCAGAAAAGCAATCTAAGGTTGCCAAATTATTCCTGGGAGCAGAGCCCCAGCCCTGTTTCCCCACTACCCACACTGCAGCCCCACAGAGGAGGCCCTCTAGCCCCTGCAGGGCTGCCACTGCAAGTCACATAAACCAGGCCAGGGCTCGGCATGATGGCACACACCTGTGACTCCAGCACCCAGGAGGCTGAGGCAAGAGGAACACTGAGCATTTGAGGCCAGCCTGCTACACAGTGAGTTCAAGGCCAACCTGAACTATGCACATAGCAAGACCATCTCAAAAAACAAACAGAAAAGAAACAAAGCCAGGGCAGGATGCTTGCGGTGAAGGAAGGCATGGCCCCGCCCAGAGAGGCAGCCCAAAGGTCAGAGTAGCCCTGCAAAAAAACCAAACTCTGGGAGTCAAAAATTCTCACTTTTTTCCCAAAAGAGCCCTAAAACTACATTTTAACAAAAAAGCTCCATTTTTAAAAGACAGTCCAAATTTTAAAACAAGGGACTGGCTACACAAAGGCTACGTAGGCCAAGTGCAATGAACCCAGGGCACCCGCTTGGAATTGTCTGACTCAGCCTCGCCCAGACCTGGTGTGCTGACAGCTGCCCCGGGTGAGGTCCAGAATTAAAGGTCGGGGTCCAAGATAGTCTTCAGGCCAACTCTTGAGTGAGCAGATGATATTCATTATCACCATAAATAGCTGATACTGGCACGATCTCAGAGGGCCACCTCTGACCAGTGAGGGATTAACTCACTGCTGATGGCTGTAGGAGTTTCGTTTAAAGTTCAGTTTTGTCATTCTTCAAATACTATAATGAGCCCACCAGCGCACGAACTCAAAAGTTCTTCCCAAAGACAGAGCCTTGTAAAACCCAATGGTCCTTTCAAAGTCACTGGAGTACAGCAGAGCCTGCGAAAGTCGCTAGCTCAGGAAAGGTTTTATGCCAGAAGGACAGGAAAATGCCAGCACACCGGAAGGTGTCAGGCTTGGGGAGCAGGCAGGTATTCTAGTCCAGCTGAAATAATCTAATTTAGAAATTATAAGACAGTCTTTATAAAGTTGCTGTCCTTGTTGACAGATGGGTGATACACAATACTCACTGCCCCGAAAGGAAAAACTTCCAAAAAACTTGTCTGGTTTTAAACCTGGGCATCTGCTGCCTGTTTCAGGAGACTCGTTCAGAATTTCCCCAGGAAAATGCTCTCCTTGAAGTCCCTAACTTGCTTTCTTATAATGCTAACTTGCCTTCCTCGTCCAGGTTCTCTTACAATTTTTTTCTTATTGATGTCTTTTCTTTGTTGTTTTTTAAGACAGGGTCTCACTATAGGCCAGGCTGGCCTCAAACTTCCCCGATCCTCCTGCCTCAGCCTCTCAAGTGCTGGGAGCACAGTTGTGTTCACCACTCCAGCTCAGTCCCACTCAGAATTAAATACTTACTGCTGGGTGTAGTGGCACACTCCTGTAATCCCAGCACTCAGGAGGCTGAGGCAAGAGGATCACCACAAGTTCAAGGCCAGCCTGGGGTACACAGTGAGTTCAAGGCCAGTCTGGACTACATGTTCAGACACTGTCTCAAAAAAAAAAAATTACTTTCCTTACCAGCCATATGTTTTCTACCTAACACCTGTTTACTTTCTGCTTGGTCCATTTGGCCATTTTGATGCAGCTGCTACTGGGTAAAACTTGCTGACCCCCCCAGCCCCCGTATGCAGTTCACAGTGCATAGTCAGGACTGATGCTTCTCAACAGTGACTTTTATTAGGCTGAAGCACATGAAATACCACTCCTCAACAGCTGTGACCTACAGAACAAGCAATTTCACCTGGCTCAACAGTGCAAGAATTAGCATGTGATGAAGAGGAACAGAGGTTTTTTTTTGAGACAGGGTCTTGCTCTAGCTCAGGCTGGCCTAGAACTCACTACATAGCCCAGGCTGGCCTCAAACTCGATCCTCCTGCCTCAGCTTCCTGAATCCTGGGATTGTAGGCATGTACCACCATGCCCCACTGGAACAGACTTGAATGTACAGAGCAGCAGCTACCATGGGCCAATGCTGTCTGATTGAACTTTCTGAGAATGGAAATGACCTAAATCTTCACTGACTAGTATGTGAGTACTAAGCACTGGAAATATGGCTCAGAAACTGAATTTTTTACTTCATTAAACTGCCTTAGATCTAACCCTAAAAGCTGTCTGTAGCAACAATGCTGAACGACACTTCTGACGGAAGCCTCATCACACAAGAACAAGGTCCCGCTCATTTGCAGGCATTGTGTCTGATGGCCTAGCAGAGATACTTCATAGGAAATGAAATTCCACTGGGTATGGTGGCATGTGCCTGTAATCCCAGCACTCAGGAGGCTGAGGCAAGAGGATCGAGTTTGAGGCCAGCCTGGGCTACATAGTGAGTTCAAGGCCAGCGTGGGCTACTACAGCAGAGCCCTGTCTCGAAAAGCAACAACAAAAAAGTAAATGAAATTCCAAGTGTCTTCTTGCACTGCCGCATTTCCAACCAACTCACTCACTTCTTGCCACTGAAACTCTTAATTCTCAATCTTCCAGATCTGTGTCCTCCCTCGGGTAATTACTGTCCCAGGGAAGTAGAATTATATATCCCCACAGAATGTTCAGAAGGCAGAGACCACGTCACTAGCAGCTGGCAAAGGCCCAACAATCTCCTGACCTGTGGCCTCCTCATTCTTATCCACTGAATGGGCGACAATCATACTGACCCCATAAAATGGGGCTGCTCTGAGGCCTAAATCTACATCAAAGTCATGCAATCTGATTTTTTTTTTTTTTTGGTTGACACAGGTTCTCAAATATGTAATTCAGGCTGGCCTTGAGCTCATTACGTAGTCCAGGCTAGCGGTGAACTCACAACAATCCTCCTGCCTCAGCCTCCCAAGAGCTGGGATTATAGAGATGTGCCGCCTCACCTGGCTGCGATCTGATTTTAACAGTAAGTCTTATAAATTCATCAGTTAACTATTAAGAATATTTTAACAGAATACTCATCTACTTCACTTAATCAACGTTAATTATGGAAACCTCTGCTCTCAAACCCCAAGATCCCTTTTTTGTCCTCTTCCCTCTATTGTGGCTTCTCCAGGCTTCAGGGGCCCCACAGCCCCGCCAGCAGGTTGGCACTGCCTCAGGCCCGGGATGCACAGGTAGACAGTGCAGCCTCTCCCGTCATAATTCTAACTGATCACCCCACATACACCAGAAACAAGATTATGGCAAAGACAAATCTGTCTCAAAAGAACCACTGACTCTACATCTCCGTCATTCATGTGTTAGTTAAAGCTCCTGGCCATAAAAGAACAAGTAAGAAGAATCTGGAGTCCTACACTTTTAGAAGATATCCCTGCTACATAATAAACCAATATTCCAATTAAATCATTTGCATTCAACCATTTAAACAGAGTTTGGTGCTATATAATTATTGCAGCCTGTAGAGTTAGGGCTCATTCCGGCAAAGAACGTAACAGCTCAAATGTGACTCAATTCAGGATTTGTTTAAAATTCTACCATCAACAAAAAATATTCATATACGATGGCACCTCTCTAACTTTCTTTGTAGATGGTGAGAAACCAGTGCCCACGTACAAAAGGAAAGATTTCTGCTGTAACATAGATCCAAACCCAAGGATGCCTCTGTCGGCCTCCTCCAGCTCAAAGGCCCCAGGAGCCGTGCAATCCAGGTTCTCCAGGCTTCTGTAAAGGGAAACTTACTAAGAGGTCTTCCCTAACCTCTCTTCCTTTGCTTGGAGAGGGAAGTGGAATATCCTTGACCTCAGAACCGGAAGCTGCTTCTGGAAGGGAAACAAGCTGGCAGACCACAGCGGGCTGACCTTTGGGAAGTTCACAAACTACAGAGTTAGGCAGCATGCTACATTCTGAGAGATGTCTCCATTAAGGAGAACTCAAGCCAAGTGTGAGGAGGCAGTGGGTGGTGGGAGAATGTTTCTGAACTGCACAGGGCCAGCGTAAAATGTGAGGCCCTTCTGTGGCCATGTCCCAGACTCCAGAAAATTCCATGCAGACAGCCGAACCCGGAAGGTGTCCGCACACTGAGTGAATGGCCCAGCAAACAGTGATGTGGGAGGTTCCCAAGCCTTGTTTCATTTCCTTGGTGCTTCCCAGTCCCTCCTGACCTTTGACCTCCGGGTTATTGCCACACAGCCCTCTATTTGCACAAGGTCCCAGTACTTCCCTGCACAGTCCACTAGCCCTGTGCTGAGTGGGTGGTTCCATCTCCGGGCTATAGATAACAAGGGCCACGGTGGAGGGGCTGGGGGCAGAGCCAGAGGGGCCCAGGGGGTGGGATCCAGATGTGTGGCTCCTGCAGACGGACGAGGTCCACAGAGGCAAAGGGAAGCCAGGCCCACCTCGACAAGCGCCCTGCACATCCCTCGAACCCACTCTGCAGCGTGGGCCAACACTTGTTGACTCCTCCCTCCAAGTGCTAGGTCTCACAGCTGTTTTCTCAAGTGGAGGCCAGAGGGGGCCTCGATTTTCAGACGGGGCTGGACAGTGGGCTAAGGCTGCCCTGCGCCGTGCTGGAACGCCCTCCAGAGACCAGGCAGGGGGCCCGCGGCCCCTGGGTGAGCCCAGCTAGCCGCCCCTTGCCCCAGGAGCAGCCGGAGAGCCAGGCGGGCCAGGCGGGCCAGGCGGGCCGGATGCCAGCCTGCGGGGATGGGCAGCCCGGACAGAGGTGCCTGCTTCTCGTCCCGGGCCTGGCACGACCGGTCCCCATGTCGCACCCGCGGGCGGGCGGGAACCCGGATCCCCGACCCCGGGGCGCTCTCGTGCCGGCTCCGCGCGGCCCCAGGAACCGTCTCCGGCCCGACCGCTAGGGGGAGCCGCAGCGGGCCACACTCCGGGAAGTGGCCCGCGCCGCCCCAGACGGCACCGGGCCCGGCCGCCCCGTCGCGGACCCTCGCCTGCCCCGCGCCCCCGCCCCGCACCCGGCGACGTCACCGCGCGGCCACCTCACCCCGCCGGGCCCCGCCCGCCGCCGCCAACTTTCTTCGCCCAACTTCAGAGCGCGCGGCGCCGGCCGGCGGGGAGGCGCCGAGGGACGCTGAGGGGCAGCGAGGGGCGCCACGTCGCGCCGGCCAGCGGCCCCCAACGCCGCCGCCCGCGGGCAGGCCCACGCCCCCGACCCCCGCCTGGCCGCCGAGGGGCCGCGGCCACCGCAACGAGGACAGCGACGCGGGCCGGGGGAGGGGCGACAAGACGTGTCACCGCCGCTGCCGCAGGCCTGGCCAAGTTTCTCACCTGCAGCCGGAGACGCAACGAGAGCGAAAGGGCAGGAGCCGCCGCCGCCGCCCCGGAACCGCGAGAGACCAGCCGGCCGCGTCGCCGCCGAGAAGCCGCCCCCAAGCCGCTACAGGCACCGCGACCCCGACGCCGCCCGCCCCGTCTGCCGTCCGCTCCGGCCGCCCGCTAGCTGCGTGCGCGCGTGTGGAGTCGTGGCACTTTCTGCCTCGGAGCTGGAGAACGGCCCCCTCCGCCGAGATCGCCGCCTCCTGCCTTCCCCACCCGGGCCAGCCATTCATCGAGCCCCCGCTCCCCATTGGCCCGCTCCCCGCCACTCTCCGGGCCACTGGCCAGTCAGGGTGCGGACAGCCGAGCTACGGCGGCGACCATTGGCCAGAGAGGAGGGTCTCCGCCTCGGCCAATAGACGAGGGGAGGAGCTGCGGGGAGTCGCGGGGGGCGGGGCTGCGCAGCGCTGCGCTGGCCTCTGCGCGGGGGCGGGACCCGGCGCCCCGCCCACCAGGGGGAGGTCGCCGGCCTACCCCGCCCCTCCGGGCCGCGGCGCTCTTCTCTGTGATCGCCACGGCTGCGGGCTCCCAGCGGGCCGCTGCGCTGGGGTGGGCGGCGGAAGGTTCGAATCCCGGCAGTCCAGGCCTGAGCCTCTGGGCGCCACAGGGCTGAGACGGCGGTGGGCGTCACCCTGAGCAGATGGTGCAACTGACCAGAGAAAATGCTTTATTTAAACCTAGTAACTTTGCCCAGAGCTCCTCTGCCTCAGGCCCCTGGATCTAAGGACCAGTTCTGCTTGAGGCCACCCCAGGGAGGGTAAATCCTTATCTTCGGAGAGATTGCCATCGACCCAGAAGGAATTTCCTTGGCTAAATGGAGGAATTAGGGTGGAAGAGCCAGAAGATGCTCAGGAAATTGTGGTGGATGCCTGGTACACTTTGTTAGGGAGGGTCTGTCTGAGATACTGTGCTCACCCAAACCACAGCCGGCAGGGCGATGATCGCCATCCACCTTAGGGCTTTTGTTCCAGGTAGCAAGGTGAGGGAGAGGTTCCAATCCAAGGAGACTCAATTGTGTCCCGGGAAACCCAACAGTGGGCTCTTCATTGCATGAATGTCCTTAATGTTAATCAACACTCTCTTCCTAACCAAATTCAATTAAAATAATTTTAGGTTGGGTTTTTAACAGAGCAGTATTTCTTAAAAGAAACTCTTTGAATTCGAACAGCTTCTTAGAGTTTAGGTTCCTAAGATGCCAGAAGGATTGCAGCTGCCCCTGGGCCCCACACCACTCCCTGATGGCCTGGTGGCTTCAGAGTCCCCAGTGGCCTATCTGCATCCTGGACAATTTCTCCACCACCACCAGCCCCACTTGCCACTGGTACTGCACTAGGCATTGTTAGAAAGGTGTGGAAAAGAAAAACCTTTCCCGGAGAATAAAGAAGGTTAGGTTAAAATTAAACCATTTGTCCCTACTTTCAACTCAGCAGTTCCTAGCACATTAATGATTAATTAACAGGAATGAATCTGGATTATCTCTCTCCACTCATCTTCCATCAGTGAGCCCCATCTTGGAGTGAAATTCAAGAATCCCAGTTTCTGGTCAGCAGTTGCTTCTGACTGGTCCTGCTCAACCATGGCTGAGCTGTGTAACCTCTCTGAGTGTGGATATGCAATCACTCCCTCCTCTGGGCTTGAGGGAGAAATCCATTCATTTCTTCCCTGGGGTTTGTTGAGTGCCTGGGCAACCTAGAGTGATATGTAGGAGAGCTGATCAAAAATACAGTGTGTAGGGCTGGGGATTTAGCTCAGTGGTGCTGTGCCTGCCTTGCAAGTTCAAGGTCCTGAGTTAGATTCCCCAGTATAAAAAAATAAAAATACAGTGTGTATTTCAGTACACATCATTAATTCCCCTCAAAATACACCCCCTTGCTTTGAACACACTTATCCCATCCTTCTTGCCTTTTTTTTTTTTTGGTACCGGGGATCGAACTTGGGTCCTTGTGCTTGTGAGGCAGGCAGCAGAACCACTGAGCTAAATTCCTGGCCCCTTCTTGCCATTTTTTGAAGCAGCTCTAGAAGTCCTCTCTCATAAGTATCTTTAGGAGGTATGATCAAAATATAATGAGTGCTGGGCCAGGGATTTAGCTCAGTGGTTTCACCAGCTGCCTTGCAAGCGCAAGGGCCTGAGTTTGATCCCTGGTACAAAAAAATATAGTGAGTGCTGCTGTTCAGTCCCATCCAACAGAAAGGCGGGTTTGTGAAAACATGACTGTGTGTCCTCAGCAACTTCTGGCTCCTCCCCAAAGTCAAAAAATGATCGCTAAAGGAAAATATTCTGAATGTATTCAAGACATTGAGGCAGCTGTGACAATGCAACTAAAGACACTCAGGAAAGAGGACTTGCAGAACTGCTTCAGCAAAAGGCAAGACTGATGGGATAAGTGATTGAAGCAGAGGGGTATGTTTGAGGGGGCTTCATGGCAATGTGTCTTTTACTGTAATACACTTTTGTTTGGGGATTTTTTGGAGACAGGTCTCACTGTCAGGCTGGCCTTGAACTCTATGTAGCTCAAACTGGCCTCACACTCACAGCGATCCTTCTACCTCAGCCTCCCTAGTACTGGCATTAAGGGCGTGCACCACGACACCCACCTATAATACATTTTTAAAAATATAAACATTCACCCCATATGTTATGGTCATAAGTCCTAGATCCAGGAAAAAAAATTTGCCCAAGGGCCCACCCCAGGGCAGGACCTTCTTTATCTTATTTACTGCTTTAAATTTTCTCAGAGACAGAATCTGGCAGGAGGATTTAGTTGAAAGGTAGTCGCCCCTCAGTATTGGAGGAGGATTGGTTTCCATTACCCGGTTCTGGGGTCTCCTTCCAGAGGTGGTTTGTAAGTTCTTCTTGTCTTGAACGAAAAATTGGACCAAACAAATGCAAAAGGTAGAAAAGCCTTACATTTATTAAAGGTAGGAAAAGAACCATTTGCTGCAGAGCAATTTTGACCATGGAGAAGTAGGAAACAAGTACGCTCTACTACATGAGAGCAGACCACTGTAGAGAGAGCACAGTGGTCCAGACCTCCATGTCCGGTGTCTTTTGCATCTCCCACTCCTCATGCTGATGTCAGGCCTAGGCTGTCCTGTGGAAAGCTTGCTCAGTTCTCAAGAGAAGAATTGGAGCCAGCACTCCCTAATTGGTTCTGTGTGCAGGACCTTGGGGCCTGTTCTGAACATGTGTCCCAGGGCTTTGTAATTAACAGGTCACCCCCACTTTCCTCACCCGTCTGCCACTCCCTAGTCTCCTGCTTCAGTTCCAGACCTTTCACCATGGATACCAGAATCCGAGCATGCCCGAGGCTGGCATGAAATGACACAGTATTTGCATGACACCTGTACACATCCTCCCATACACTTTAAATCAGCTCTAGACTGTAATACTGAGTACAATGTCAACGCTGCATACATAGTTGAACTGCATGGCTCAGGGAATAATGACAGGGAAGTCTGCACATGTTCAGCACAAGTGTAAATTTTTTCCCAAATAGTCTGTGAACTGTGGATGTGGAACCCGTGGAGCATGTGGGTATGGAGGCTTAGGTGTACACCACAGGCTGCCTAGAGATGATCAAAGGAAACACTGGGAGGAGTGGGGTGCGGGGAGCTATGAGGGAGCCTGGTACCAAGCACTAACAGCCATGGGTGGTCAGGGTGCAGTGAGGAAGACCCCAGAGACACCCACTCCAGGCACAGGGACAGGGTGTGATTGACCACACCCAGGCCACACTGGTTCAGAGCTGCTTCTGGGGTACTCAGCTCACCCCATGCCTCATTTGCCAGAGAAAGCCCTGTAGCAGGAAGACCATGGCAGTATTGCAAGTGGCAGAGGACATAGGGGGACCACCATGATGTCTTCTACAAGGAGCCCCACCAGGGACAGGCCAGGAAATGCACTACTGTCAGCACTATCCTGCAAAGGTGGGTTCTGTCAAGGGAGTAAGGGGCATTTGCAGAAAGCTCCTTGGCTGTTCCTTCCCCTGATTCAATATTTGGTTTGGCCTCAGCACGGTGTCTGATTTGGAATGGACCTGCAGCCTGCTCTGAGCTTGACCTTCCTTGGCCCCTGCCTCTCATCCTCAGCTGCCCCATTGTGGCCCAACCTTCACAGCCATGCTCCTTACCCATGCTCCGCCTCAGCAGCTCCCCCAGTGTGAAGCTGCAGCTGCAAACTGGGGTCTCCTCAGCACTGGAGGAATGGGAGATACAAGAAGCATCATTTGCTAGCTCAGGTGTACACCACAGGCAGAGCGCCAGGCCAGGAAGGTCACACCCCTGGGGCGGGGTCCAGGGCCCAGGATACAGATACCTGGCATCCACTGGGGAGCTCTGAGATGGGGTTGGTGATTTCATCCCAAAGTGAGCAGTGTGGTCAGAAAGAGGTGGACTGGGAGCTCTGGGCAGGGGTTGCCCAGCTGAGGCTGGAAGGCAACAGGCCAAACAGCATAGGGACCCAGTGAGGACTGAGAAGGTGCATAGAGGAACCTGGGAAGCCCCGAATGGGAGGGAGAGGGCTGGAGATGTATCCCCAAGGTGACCCTAAGGGACTTCCTTGGAATGATGTAAATGCTCCATGTATTGATTATAGTGGTGGGGTTTTGTTTGTTTGTTTGGTTTGGGGTACCGGGGATTGAACTCGAGACCTTGTGCTTGTGAGGCAGGCAGCAGAACCACTGAGCTAAATCCCTGGCCCTATAGTGGTGGTTTTGTGGCTGTGGTAAAACATCAAATTGTACATATTAAAGCATTCTTATTAGGCACAATTAAACATACAAGAATACCTATTAATTCATGGCAATGCTTTGCTTTATGTTACTAAATTGAAGATAATATTTTAAAAGACTAGCCAGGCTTGGTGGTGCACACCTGTAATCCCAGCATGCTGGGAGGCTGAGGCAGAAGGATCAAGCCCAGCCTGGGCAACTTAGTGACCTAGTGAGACCCTTTCTCAAGATAAAATTTAAAAAAATAAAAAATAAATAAATAAATATATATATATATATATATATATATATATATATATATATATATAATGACTGGGGATGTTGCTCAGTGTGACACCCTGGGTTCAAACCCCAGTACCTACCAGAAAAAGGTAGGCAGAAAGATGCAACTATGCCTTACAGTTTCAAAAGAGGTTTTCTTTGTCAACAACTGTGAAAGGATAATAAATGACAAACAAACTAAAACGTGGAAGAAAGCTCATTGTAACAATATACAACATGTTCAGGTCTTATCACACGCCCGAAATCCTTTGAGAAACCCTACAAATATGTAAACTTAGGCAGCCTTCAGCGCGGCCCTGTGAGGAAGCAGCAGTTGTTCTCTTATCCCCAAGACAAGAGGGTACAGGTACAGAGAGGCTGAGGAATGCGGCCTCTGTCACAGGGCTGCCGAGGTGCACCTGCCTCAGGGACCCCGCATCTCTTGGGGCGCTGGGCTTGTGGCAAGGAGGGGCTCAGATCACCCCAATCCTCATCTGCCAGAGAAAGCCCTGCAGCAGGAAGCCAAGAAGGGTGCTCTTCCAGCCTTCTACCGTGCTTTGCAAATGGTCCTTCTTGTCACTATAGAGAAGTCACACTTTCCCAAGTTAAATGAACTTAAGGCTCCCCAAACTGCAGTTTTCCGGGATGTGGCTCTCCACCTTCCCCCACAGAACCAGTGCAGAAATGAGAGGGCACAACAGACCCACGTGCACATGCGCGACCCTTAGGCTCTCCGTGTGTCTCCACTCAGCACCCTTCTCGGGGAACAATGGAAAGCTTTAACTGGCCAGGTCCTGTAACCCCAGCCACCCCTCCTGAGGCAGGAGGATCACAAGTTTGAGGCCAGCCTAAGCTACTTATCAAGCTCATATCTCAAAATAAGAAATTTGTAAAAAGGGGTGGGGATGTAGCTCCATGGTAGAGTGCCACAGTTGGATTTCCAGTACAAAAAAAAAAGTTTTAATTGAACAAACCTAAGAACCTGGGTGTTTGCATTCGGGTGTGTTACCTGGCAGGCTACCCTACCTCGGGGGAGGCGCAGCCAGGAGAAACACTGTGATCCTGAGACCAGCTGCACAGGCCATGCCTCAGGACATCTCAAAGTAAAACCCAAGGCCTTCGACTGGAAGGCCCCACAGAGTGTCATCCTTCCCTCCTGGGCAGAAGCACCCTA
This sequence comes from Heterocephalus glaber, assembly GCF_053883595.1. NCBI lineage: Eukaryota > Metazoa > Chordata > Mammalia > Rodentia > Bathyergidae > Heterocephalus > Heterocephalus glaber. The sequence goes on along the minus strand of NW_028258330.1, from coordinate 5,550,829 downwards.
AATTAGCCAAACTTGCTGGACACCTGGTTCTCCCGGAAGACAGGTGGAAATGAAGCCCACAGGATGCTGACCCTTAGTCCGGGGTCGAGTCTCCTGCTGGTCCACTTCCTGCCCACTCAGTAAGTACTCATGTAGCCCTGAAGCGGCCTGCAGCCTACACTTGTGCCCAGAGGTAAGCAGAGACGGACCCCACAGGGCCCTCGGTAGCTCAAAGCCTCATATCATAGAGGAGGGGAGCAGGCCCTGTTCTAGCCAGGCTCCTCGAAGGACCGGGCATTCTCTCTCTCCAGTCCACCCAGGAGCAAATGGAGCTTTCACACCCACCGCTCTCTGGTCTTCCTTCCCTCCAGAAGCCTACCATGGCCTTGCCATGTAACTCTGTTTCTCTGCCTGGCTTCCGTGGGCCCCACAGAGGTGTTTCCCTTTCCATTCCCCAACTTCTGCCTCTTTCCATCTGTACCCACCCAGTGCACTGTCCCTTACCACCTCTTGTCTTCCAAGGGCCACCTTTCGTTATTCATTCTGCAATCTGGGCTGCGTTTACCAAGCAAGCTCTCATCAGTAGGGGTGCAAAGTGCAATCGTATTTGATTATTCTCAGCCAGGCGCGCTGGTGCAGGAGAATTGCCGAGAGTTTGAGGCCAGCCTTGGACTACCTGTCTCAAAAAAAAAAAAAAAGAAAAGAAAAGCCAAGCAAATTTGGTTATTCCCTGTCCTTGCAGGCCTACAGAACCCTTCCCCTGCCACTGGCCCTCTTTCGAGGCCCCTGGGCACTGGTTTTCCAGAGGGTTCTGTCCCCAGGAATCTTGTCTCCAAAGCAGTGAGTTGTAGTTTTCCTCTGAATTCCCTGGGATTTTGTTTCTGCAGCAAGCTGCTCTTAGTTTCAGGAAGTCCTTTCTTCAGTCTGTCTGAAATCACTCCTGCTACACAGAGCATTTATTTCTCAGAGCCTGATTTTTCCTGCTTTGGGGCAGGGCAGAGGCACCTGCTGAGCATTCAGAATTGTGTACGTGTTGATTAGTGAGGGCTTGGCACTTACGGATTGCTGTGCCAGTCCTTCTTCTGTATCCTCTCCCCATACCCCAAGCTGCACCCTCTTAGACCTTTTGCTCCCAGCCACTTCAGCACCGCAGGGCTCTCCTCAAACTCTGTTAATCAAGGGGGGGGGGATCTTTTATTTTTAATCATTAGTGAGAGTTTTGAAGAAGGTCCTTAAACCAGAACCAAAAAGAAAGAAAGTGCAGTAAGATTCAGACCGGGCCTGCAAAGGTGGCTGAGTTTCACTCTCTGTTCTTCAGCTGGCTGCGGCCCCAAGCAGGCCACTGGCTCAGCATGGGCACACAGATTTCCACCTGGATGCACACTGCCAGAGGACTGGCTTGGAGGAGGAGACAGCCTGCAGCCCCAGTGGCCCTCCTCTTTAGACTTCCATGGCCACCATGGTCAGAGAACTCAGGTCTGGGTGGAATGGAGTTAAACTGGCTTCATTCTTCCTACCAGTGTCATTTCCTGGTGAGTCCCTGACACTCATGGAGTTCTAGGTGCCATTGATGGATGTGTGCATTTGTTGAGGAGGGAGAACTAATTCACACTAAAGTGTTACTGACTTACTGTGCAACACCTCTCAAACATTTGTGCCCAGCTGCCTCTAATGGCAGGAGAGGGTGGAGGCAGACACAGAACCATCTGTCCCAGGAAAGCATTAAAATTGATGTTAATGTAGTATCTGTGTTCTCCAGAATATAGCCACATAGCCAAGTTTTCTCAGAGTGGAACTAGTTTTCTCATAACTTTCCTGGCATAAGAGTAATGTATTCGAATACATAATGCATAAAGTACAGGAGAAGGTATCAAGAAAAATATAAGATCATGTGATGTTCCAGCCTTCTGATGTGACATTTTACATCTATACTATTTTCTGTTTACAAAGACACATTGTTTAAATAGAAAATTAAATTACTTAAAAACTTCGTGCAAGAAGATTCTGTCCACTCTCCTGGAGGTGGAGGGGCCAGGCACTGGGGATGGACCCAGACTACTTTCTAGTAGGAGAAGCAGGCACTTGGGAGCAGCCTCCAGGAATGGGGACATTTGGAAGAGGAGGAAGGGGAAGGGGAAGGGGCGGAAGGACCTTTCGGGAAAAGTACTCTGCTCATTTTGAGGGAGGGGTGCGCCTCTGAGCGGTCTGGGACAGCGGGAGCCCCCAGCGTGGGTGAGGCTCTGCCGGGCGCTGGTTCCCGGTCTAAGCTTTCTCTTTCGGGCAGGAACCTTAAGGATCCTCACTTTGGCAAGGATCAGAGAATCCCATGGTGACGCTGGGAGGCCCAGGAGGAACAAAGGTGAGACTGGCTGGGCCCCTGTCCCCGCTCGCCCACTGCGGGGGGGACAGGAGGGGGCGGAGGGAGCGAAACACCTGGCGGCGGAGGGTGTGTCCCGCAGGAGGAGTGTCCGGAGCTGTTGCCAGAACCGTCCACTTCTGCAGCTGCACAAAGCCCTCTTTATTCCCGGGTCCTCGAGACACCAAGGCGGCTGATGCTGACGTGGAGGCTCCCGGCCGGGCAGCGCTCAGAGCTGTGGCCAGCAGGCACGTCCTGGGCAGGCACCTCAGCCACTGAAATGAGAGCCAGCAGTGTCTCTGCCCGTCTCCTTTTAGCAAAAGAGTTAGAAAACGAAACTGAATGAGTGGGAGGCCTTGTTGGCAATAAGTATTCATCTGCTCGTTTGTTCAGTGTGTGCTGTGGGAGCCATGCTGGAGCTGTGGCAGCGAGCAGGACAGACAGGGGGCCCCGGACAGGGGTTGGGACGGGAGGCCAGCGGTCCACACCAAACCAGGAAGACAGCTTCAACCTCAGGCGTCCCGCGTTACCAAGGTTTCACTGTAACTGTGGTCAACAGTGGTCCAAAAAAGGAAATTGGAAATTCCACAAATAATTCACATGCCTTTCTGAGTGGCCCAGTGCTGAGATCCCTTGTCCACCTATATGTGCTCCAGCCAGCTCTGTTATCAAATGGACTGTCTGGTATTGCAGTGTCTAAGTGATCCTAACTTTACTTGATGACGGCCCCAAAGCACCGAAGTTGTGATGCCAAGGAAGAACCAGGCATAACACATGCAAGGGAAGATTAGCTCTGGCACCATGTGGCAAAAAAGCCAGACGCATAGGAAAAAGCAAAGTATATATCAGGCTGCTTGGCAGCTAACTATCCATAGTTTCAGTTGTCCACTGGGGTGTCAGAAATGTCCCCCAGAGAAGGAAGGACTACTGTACTAATAAGACAGAGTGATGTGATAGAAAGTGAAGCTTAGGTAAAGCCTCAGGTGACATCAGGCCCAGCTACAGGATGATGAAGAAGCAGAAGTCTTTTAGGTAGAGCATGTGCAAGGGCCCTGAGGTGGAGACATAACTGACAATTTCTGAGAAACTGGTGAAGCTGCGAGGAAGTAGTGATAAAGAACAAGGAACAAAAGAGGTCAGAGAGGAAGAGATCAAGGCCTAGATTTATTATTTGAGCACCTCATCTGCCATTGCAGTGTATTTAGTAGACGGCAGAGGGCTTTAAACTCCCGCTACCACGCCTCAATCATCTAACTATCCTATTACATAGCTAAGGAACCTGTCTTGGGATAACTTCCTAGTCACCAAACTAGGAAGTGGTGGGACAGGATTTTGACCAAGGACTCAGCTTGCACATCTCCAAAGTGCACCGTGCACACAGCAAAGAAAACCATTTGTGTTGTTGTTTGGGGCTAGGACAGTGAACAGCCTGGGCCACTGTGCGTGGCAGCCCTGTGCCAGCTCAGATTTAGTTTCCCTACATAGGACTGTTAGGAATATAAAATTTATCCTGTGTCCTCAGAGGTCCACCAATGAACTACATCAGGTTCCATCCCTACCACTACAGGAAGGAAGGGGTGGGGGGAAGAAAAAAGAAAAGAAATTAATTATCCCAGCCCTTTGCGAGTGGACACTGTGTTTCAGAAGAAACGTCTGTAAAGATGCCAGTTGACATAAATAAGACAACGCTGGGTTTTGACCAGGACGGTATGGGTGACTTCGTGAGGGACATGAGATCTAAACTTGGCTGCAGATCCATGGAGAGAAACCCGTAGGAGCCCCCAGATTGGCACTAGAAATCTCAAAAGTTGACCACCCCATGTGCATGTCCCTAGCAGTCTGCAATCTTTAACAAATGAACATTTGCTATTCTATTTTATCAAAATAGAATCATAGATTAAATTTGGTAAATCTAAGAAAAACATCACCTATAATTTCAGGCATGAACACAAAGCCTTCTCACATTTAGAGTACTTCCTTCTCGTTTTCCCCCTTGACAAGCAACGTTGAGTGTATTATACATCATATACACACACCACAGACATGTATGTATTAAATATATACATACATGTTCACCTTTATTGAGGTATAGGCTACATTGTGTTTTTTTTCTTTTCTTTTTTTTTTTGAGACAGGGTCTCACTATGTAGTTCAGGTTGGCCTTGACTCATGGCGGTTCTCCTGCCTCAGCCTCCCATGTGCTGGGATTACAGGTGTGCACCACCACACCTGGCTTAGTCACAATGTATAAAATTAAGTTATAATATATAAAATTCCTCAGCAATTTATGCACACCCATGTTTATAGCAGCACAGTGTGTAATAGTTAAATCTTGGAAACAGCTCAAATGCCCATCAACTGATGAGTGGATAAAGAAGATGTGGTTTTTTTATACAATGGAGTACTACTCTGCCATAAAGAAGGATGATCTTCAGACATTGTAGCTAAATGGGTGGACCTTGAGACCATACTCCTAAGTAAAATAAATCAGACACACGTCTTTTAATACCACATTCTTTCTCTAGTGTAAGAAACTGAAAGTGGAAATAAGGACTGAAATGTATAATAGATATTGGGAAATGGGAAGGGGAACAAGGGAGGAGGGAGGGAGAAAGGAAAGGAAGGGACAAGAAAAAAAGTGAAAATGGGGAAAAAATGGAAAGGAAGCTTTTGTACGTAGGGAAGGGAAGGGGGTTGAGGGGGAAATGGGATAAAATAAAATAAAATTTATTTAAAAATAAAATTCCTGGGCCAGGGATTTAGCTCAGTGGTTCCGCCACCTTCTTTGCAAGTGCAAGGTCCTGAGTTTGATCCCTGGTACCAAAAAAAATAACAATAATAAAATAAAATAAAATTCCTGAGTTTTAAGCATATAAACCTGTGAGTTTTGACAAATGTGCATACCTGAGTAACCACTGGAGAAAGATCTAGAATATTCCTTCAGCCCACAAAGTTGCTGTGTGCCCTTTAGCTAACCCCCATTCCAGGCAGTCACTGAAATTACTCTTTAGGTTTGGGGCTACAATGAATAAAGCAGCTGGGAATGTTCTTATACCAGTCTTTCTTATGGGTATGTTTTCACTTCTCTGGGTGAATGAGTAGAATTGCCAGGTCATATGTTTGACTTTACAGGAAACCTCCAAACAATTTTTCAGTGCAGCTATGCCATTTCCCATTGTATGAGAGGTCCAGTTGTCCCACATTCTCATCAACACTTAGTATTGTTGCTCTTTTTCATATTAGCCTCTCTGGTGAGCATGTAGTGCTTTGAATTTTCATTTCCCTGATCACTAATGATGTTGGACACTTTTAATAGGCAAGTATTTCCACAGTTGTAATTGTTTGTATTCTTGATAGCCATTATATTAATGACACCTCATATTCCAACCAGAGAGTTTTCTGTAATTTATTGCTTCACCTCTCTACAGACATTTAAATTATTTCATTTCCCACATTTCTAAATAAGGCTGCATTAACAGATTAGCGCCTGAGTTCAATCCCCAGTACCATGTATTTCCCTTCATATTTTAGGGTTATACATTTATATAGTTTTATATTTATATTCCTCCATGTTTTGGATTCATTCCTTTCATATTTTGGACTACTTCCTCCAAATAAACTAAGGAGATGAAATTAGCAGGTTCAAAGCCTTGAACCATGGCCTTGAGAGCGTGAGATTCGAGGTGAGTGTTGGGACTGCGGTCTCCCAGAGCACACACTGAGCTCCTTCTCACCTCTGAGCTCCGTCTTAGGCTCTGAATCGGGTCCCTCACATGCAGGTGCCCCTTGGTCTGCAGGCAGAGCTCTATGGTGGCTGGTAGCCAACGACTTTTGAGTCCTGAGCAAGGCTGACAAAGTTAATACCATCCCTGACACAGTGCATGGGGACAGTAGGCTTCCTTGTCCCTGGAGCCAGGTAGAAAGCTGGGGAGAGAAGAACTCTGGAGTGATCTGTCCCCTCAGTGTGACCTGGACGGTAACCAGCCAATCGCAGCTGGGCTCACGTGATGGCAACACCAGGCTTCCTGTACCTGAAGTGCCAGCTCAAGGGAGCTGGACTGGAGGGTGTCCCCTTGCCAGGCACACTGTGTTTGGACTGTCTGTCTGCTGGGGAGACTCCGGGAAGGCTGGTGGCAGTGACAGGTGAAGCACAGGGAGGGGTTGGGGTCGACCAAGGGCCACTGTGGGGCAGTAAAGGGGTGGGCCGGTCCTGCCACAGTGCAGGGCTGAGAGGGGAACAGCCAGGACCTTGGGCCTGGCTCCTGGGCAGGTATAGAACCCACCTGGGCAGCAAAGACCCTCATCACCCACTCTGTGAGCACCAAACACTCCTCTAAGGTGACTGAGCTGCACCTTCTTATTCTGACTTCGGAAGCAACCGTGTGGCAGACCCATCCCATGCAGACCTCCTGATGTATGAGCAAGGATCACCAACTTCCCCTGACCACAGCAGCTGGTGATTTCCTCAGATGACCTTGATGACATCCAAAGGGCACAGGGCCACCATCTGCCCTGAGAGCAGACCCTCACCAGCAATTCCAGAAAGTCTAAGCCTACTACGCTGGTTTATGTCCTTCGTCTTCTGACCATGCTCTTATCAGGACAAACACCACAGGAGGAGGATACTGGGAGCTGAGGCACCTCAGGAAGGTGTGTTTCAAGCTGGTCACCATGTGGGCACCAAGGCTGGACCCCATGGGGACCTCTGGGCCCTGGCTGCTGCCCAAGCTGAGTTGGGTGGGAGTCAGGTCACCTTTGCCTTGCAAATGGCTCTGCCCAAGGGTTCAGGTGATGTCAGCTGCGTCCCCTGCTCAGGCTCAGCCCCGGCAATGAACAGAGCCTCAATAAAGCCTGTTGGCTGAACCAGAGGCTCAGCTAGCCTTGGCCTCAAAACAGAGCTCCTGTTTGTTCTCAGAAAACCTCAAATAATTGCCGCCAGCCAGCCTTGCTATTTCAGGATCAAACCCAGGAGACCAGCACCCCTTCAGGGCTCTCAAATGCCTTCCCTGGACCGGGAGTGTCACTGCACCTGGGAACTGGTTAGAAGTGTGAGTGTGTGGGTCCCCGCAGGGCTGCGGACTCCGGATCTCTGGGGGTGGGATACATGGTTCACAACCCATAAGGTGATTCTAATGCACCCTAATATTTGCACCCTAATATAATCCACTGTTGAAACTCAAAATGTAGGCTCAGCCAGAGGTTTCCAAGTGAAGCCATGGACTGTTCCCCACCCTGGGCCCAAGCACCAGAGGAAAAGGGCCTGGAAGCTTCAGGGTGAGTTTCTCTTCTTTTCAGCCCTATTAAATACAAACTCCACCTAATTATCAAATCCCAACAGTGGAAAGTAGCCCAGACAACGGTACTGTGAAGATAACCTCAAAGACATCTGTGTTGGATTTAACTGGAGGGGTGGATTTACTGCCTGTTTGTTTTCCTGAGCTAATATTTAAATTCTTTTGCTTGCCCTGAGGCCCCACCAGGCAGACAGTTGGGGAAAAGGTAGGGATAGCCCAGCAGAGAAAACAACAATATAAAAAAGCTGCCTGGAATTTTAAATGAATCACAGAAAGAACCTGGAGTTGGGGTTGCCCGCATAAGTCCATAAGTGTGGTGAAACTTTGCAAAAGATGGGCTTGTTCTGAGCCAGGTGTGGCAGCACAAGCATATGATATCAGCACTCAGGAGGCTGAGGCAGGAGGATCTTTGAGAGTTCCAGGCCAATCTGGGCTACATAATGAGTTCAAGGCCAGCCTGAACCACATAGTGAGACCTTGTCTCAAACAAACAAACAAACAAACAAACAAACCAAAACAAAAAAGATGGGCTTAGTTTAATCCAGTGACCCACAGAAGGCAGGGACAGGAGTCATAGTGGCGGACGGCGGTGGGGTATTTTATCTGCTGCTGTCTGCCCACAGGTTCATGTCTCTACCACAGATGCCTTTCAGTGCTTCTCTAGTGGTGCTGGCCTGGCCTGACTGCCTGTCCCTGACCCTGCTGTGGGGCCACCTCAGTGGTGTGACATCACAATGTCACCTGCATAGGACCTTGGTGCAGGACATTTGCTTACCTTCCCAGGGCTGGTCCCTGGTCCTCACCACCCAGGAGAGCTGCCTGCTGCTGTCACTGCCTCATCGGGTACACCTGGTGAGTTCCCAGATCCGCCCCACCCCATGCAGGAGCCCTAGCTGACAGCTTTGTCCCATTCACACCACAGGACTGGGGGCAGGGCCGTCCGGGGACAGCCCCGAGTTCTTCCCAGCTGGGCACACCTGGCCTCTCCCACTGCATAACCATCTGTAGGTGCCTCAGCTGGCCACCTGCACTGGCTCCCTGGGCAAAGGTCACCGTGTCCTTGATGGACACTGCTGGGTGGAGAGGCAGCTGTGGGATGGCAGGTCCATTAGAGTCTTGCTCCTGGCCTCAGGTTAGGTCCCAGAAACCACTGGCTAGGGTCACAAGGCACAGCAGTGGGAGCAGAGCTATCCTCATGGTGCCATGAGTGACACAGAAGCACCACCTCCAAAATGTACCCGATGGCCTTCTTCCTGTGGACTGCCTTCTCATTATGTTGCTCAGACTGGTCTCAAACTCCTGGGCTTAAGCCATCCTCCTGCCTCAGCCTCCTGAGCCCTTGGACTATGGCTGTGGAGCACAATGCCAGCTCTCAATTTGTTCTTAAATCCAGCTCCCATGCCCCTCTGGTGTATCAAACCTCTCCCTTTCCTTTGAGACAGTAAGAGAGCTTTGGAACAGTGACAGAAAGTGCCTGGGTAGATCAGAACACTAGAAAAGGAAGGAGGGATGGGGGCCAGGACCAAAGCCTTCTCACTGAGGGGTTGCTGGGCAGCCCCAGCTGGCCCGTGGGAGCAGGCTGAGGGAAGCCCGTAGGCACCAACACTGGGAACTGGCACCAGGGGGCAGAGCCAGCCTCAGTCGCACAGGGCCAGCAGGTCCCTGGGGGAGCCGTGTCCTCACCTGTGGACTCAGCCTTTCCGGGCCCTTAGGGTCTTCAGGAGGCTCAGGACTGAGCTGTGCCATGCAGAGGAGGACGGGGTCCCCCCCAGCATCTGAGATGCAGTGGCTTATAGGGCACGCTGAAAAAGTTTCAGCCTCATCTGAAAGAAAAGATGGTGTCTGTTACTTTCACCCAAAGGAGGTCTGTTGAGGTCCATGGGTAGCCGCTCCAAAGCAGAAACAGTGTGGAGGAGGGCCTGGCAGAGCAGAGCTGCTCGCCTCATGGTGGTCAAGAAGCAGAGAGAAGGGAGGAACCCGATGGAACTCACCCTTCCAGGTCCTTCCCAGTGACCACCTCCAACCAGGCACTGCCTCCTACAGCACATTCATATCTGAGCTCCTCCATGGATGCGTCCACTGCTGAGCAGAGCACCTCATGGTCCAGTCACCTTCTGCACACAGAAGACTGGGGGCCATCGTAGATCTAAACCCTAACAAATGGCAAAGGAGCCAGAGCAAGAGGGGTCTGTGAACAAACACAGCACCTACTGTGGGCCAGACCGCTGACCCCAAGTCCTACCACACTCTGGGAACTTGCCCAGGATGGCCTAGGCTCTGTATCAACTGTCCCCAACAGTAGAGCCCTCTAGAGATGGAACGGGCTCCTTTACAGCACTGGACCTCCAGCTGGCACAAGTGGGAACAGATTCACCATCAGCCGGAGCAGGACCCCAAGACCTCCAAAGGCCATTTCCAAAGCCAAGACCAGAGGATGCTGGGACTTCCGGGTTTGAGCCCAAGCAGGTGAGGCCTCTCTGCAGGATGACAGCACGGGGGGGCAGGGTGGCAATCAGCCACTCGACCCACTGGCCCAGGCTATGTGCAAGGATAAAGAAGGAGCGGGGACAAGCCTGGGAACCATCATACATTTCCCTAAGACAAACTGCAATCTACTCGCCTGGCTCCTGGGACCATGCCCGGCCCCTCCTGGATGTTGTCCTGGAGACCCTGTGCTCCCTGTGGGCCCATGAGGGCCATTGCCTGGGCCTCTGGTTCTGATGGTACCAGATAGGGCACCTGTTGCCACACCAACAGATATTAAGTGCCCAGGAAGAAAATATGCTAATCAACTTTGGCTTCCACTAATTGTGCCAATATCCCTTCGGCATGGTGCCTGAAGTAGCGGCCACACTGTTCCTTTCACATCAGGGGCCCCAAACGGGAGCCAGTTTGGGTTGTAGAGAATCGGCTCAGGGCTGGGCCAGGCTGCTGCCGTGGGTAATTTCCACCGTGCTTGGACTGGAAGAGCCTCCTTTAATTCCGAGGAGAAGGGGAACCTCTAGGAAGTTAAGGAAGCCTCAAGCCCAAGAGCAGGTGGTCTGACCTAGACCTGTGGCCCTGCTTCCCTTCCGTACTGTGCCTGTGCTGGCCTCTAGAACGCTTGTTGACAATGACGATGTACGCTATCTGCACCGTCCTGTGTGGCCACCACCATCCATGCTGAGCACAGGACATCTGGCTGGTGGGGTGGAGCAACTGCGTCTCAGTTTAAACTCAGGTGACATCACTTGTGTGGCCAGGGCTGCCGAGCAGGACAGCGCAGCTCTGGGCCCTGCAGATTCTGGTGACCTCATCTCTGCCTTCACCCTCAGCCTTCCAGCTCTGCTTTTCTCTGGGAGCGTTTTACAGTCCCCGCTGTGGGCCTCAGGTCAAGTTTGTCTTCTCAGAGACCGTCCCTAATTTTACTCCTCTTGTCCCCATCCCCACCCCAAGCGGGTCCTTATCTGCCGAAGTCACCATGTTTGTGTGTCGTCTTGTCTCTTGCCGTCTTCCTGGACAAGAATGTCTGTCCCACAGAGCAGCAGGAGGGAGAAGGACTCAGCACCTTGTCCCTGCAGGTGGCTGCTCCTCAGCCACCCCCTTCAGGGAAGAGGAAAGACAGGTGCCGCCTTGGTAACCAAAGAACACGAGGCAGTGGCTGAGCACAGCAAAGGTCAGTCATTGGCGCGCCCATATGGTCAGGGTCAGCTGCAGTGAGTTGGTGAGGTCCTCTGCCACTTGCAGCCTCCCCCTGTGTTGGCTTGGGTCTCCTTACAGCAGCATGGTCTTGGGGTGCCCGTGGCAGCTGACTCCCTGGAGGGAAGCAGAGGCCGCCAGGTCCAGAGCGGGCATCGTGTGTCCACCACAGCTGTGGTCTGTGCCAGCTCGGGGCCCGGGTGGGGGGAGGCTGTCCACCTCCCAGGTGGACGTGTAGGCAGTCGCAGTGGGCTTCTCAAAGCTGGTCAAGTGCAGACTCACTAGGTGGGGGAGACCCCGAATCTCAGCCTCCTGACCGGCTCCAGCAGAAGCCAGCTGCAGGTACAGGGACTCCTGTTGGGGTTGCAAGGTTGTCCTGTTGCACAGCCAGGACCCTGAGCTTAGGCCTGGCATGAGGTGTCACTGGTGCCACCCAAGCCAGGGCCACCTGTCAGACCTCTTACCTTGGCGCCTGCTTGTGCCCATGCAGTGCCACAGGGCGGCCATCCACTCCCCTCCCGCACACTTCCACATCCAGCTCTGCCTTAAACCCCATCCTTCAATAACGTTTCCTCTCTTCGTGCCCCTGTGACATTGAGAGGATGGGGTTGGGTCCTGCAGTTATAGGATTAGAAACCAAAAGCAAACTTCAGACAGTCCCCCACTTGCAGTGGCTGGCTTGTGACTTTTCAGGCTTAATGATGGTGTGAAAGTGATATGCATTCAGTAAAAATCAGACTTGGAATTTTGTTTTGTATTTTTATTAGTACATTCTTGCAGTATATAATAAGCTAGTACACGTACACAACACATCTTCATTCTCTTCATACCTCCTCCCCCCATCTCTTAGTCCCTTCCTGTTTGCAAAGGATCTCTCTCTCCCCATTTCTTCTTATCTATTTTACTCTTTAAATGATTTATATGTTGGGTTTCTCATATAAGAGAAATGATGTGATAGTTCAGCTTTGTGTCTGATTTATTTCACAAAAATGGTCTCAAGGTACATCTATTTTCCCACAAATGACTCAAGTTTGTCCTTCTTTATGGCAGAGTAGTACTTCTTTGTGTGTAAATACCACATTTTCTTTATCCATTCATCTGCTGATAGACATATAGGTCACTTCCAAGATTTCACTATCATGAATTGTGCTGCTATGTTTATGTTTATCATGACCACGCATGGATCACTGAAATATGATATCTTTACTTTCTTGGGAAGACACCTAGAAGGGGAATAGCTGGATCCGATGGAATTTTGACTTGTGATCTTCTTCCCAACCAGTGATATGAATTCTGATCCTCTCTTGATTCTGCGTCGAGACTCAGAACTAGCTGTATGCAGCCCCTCAAGAGATACTATCAAGAAACTTGGAAAAAAAAAAAAAGGAAAGAAACTTGGTCAGAGCCAGGCATGGTGGCGCACATCTGTTACCCCAGCACTCAGGAGGCTGAGGCAGGAGAATTGCTGCGTGTTTGAGGCTAGCCTGGACTATATAATGAGCTCAAGGCTAGACTAAACTATATAGTAAGACCCTGTGTCAAAAAATCAAAAAGAAAAAAAAATTGAGTAGCCTGTGAGTCCCTAAGAGGCAGGGGAAGTTAGAGGCTCTTGTTTGGGGAAATTATTGATCTAATTCTCCTACATTGGGAAAGCAAACCATTTTTTCCTTGCTGTCGCACTACAGTCAGCAGACAACTTTTGCGACCCCAGAAGACATGGGCGCTCCCCCCACCAGTACGCCAGCAGCTGCATAGCAGCAGGCCAGCCGCACTTCCTGGAATTGCTGAATGCTGACACTGTCCACCCAGAGGAGCAACAGAGCCCGAGGGTTGAAATCCTGCCCCAAGCCTCAAAATAAAAAATAGAAAGGGCTGGGGATGTAGTTCAGTGGCAGAATACCCCCATGTTTGATCCCCAGTACAGACAATTCTTCTGTAACGACGGAGCTCCGTTCCTGCAACCAGGTCGCTAAATGAATTGGTAGCTAAATGAAGCATTGTATTTAGCGTGTACATCACAATATTCAGAACAAAGAAATGGTCAAAGAAACTCCAGCCTGATGACTTTGCTTTTATTTCCATAACTCTTACATGCAGTACTGTAGTAGATGACAGAACATAAAACTACAGTACCATACTCTGCATGCAGTCAGCAAAAATTACAGTACTGTATAAACAAGGAGTGCTGTACAAAAAACACTGAGGCTCTATCAACAAGATGGACTGAACTGTACCAAAAAAAAAAAAGACAAGTCATAAGTCCAAACCTTGCCTTGGCCCTATGTGCAAATAGTTGTTAAATAGGTAGGTCGTTAAACAAAGACTATTGGTACTACAAAAAAAATGAGGCCAGGATTTGGGTGAAAACCGGTATTTGTCAATATATTACATCTGCTGTCCATCTTAATTAAGGAATGAATTTTTAAAAAATATTTTGGCTTGGGGCCAGGGATTTAGCTCAGTGGTTCCACTGCCTGCCTGGCAAGCAGAAGGACCTGAGTTCAATCCTCAGTATCAAAAAAAAAATTTTTTTTGGCTTTTTGAGACAAGGCCTCACTATGTAGTTCAGGCTGGTCTTGAACTTACTATGTAGCCCAGGCTGGCCTCAAACTTGTAGCAATTCTCCTGCCTCAGCCTCTCGAGTGCTGGGATAACAGGTGTGTACCACCATGCCTGGCCTCTGTCCATTTTTACAGATGAAGAAACTGAGTCCAAGAAAGGAAAGAGACTTGGATGAGGCCATGAGGCTGGTCCCAGCTGGGATTCCTGGCTGCATGATGGGACATATATGTCGCCCTGCAGAGACGCCTCCTGTGTGCCAGGGCTGCCCAGAGACCATTGCGTCCCTCTGTCTGGTCTGGCAGGTGCTGTTTCTGTCATACCTGTCCCTGTACAGCAGCTCATCAGGCTTGGTGGTAGGGCCCTGTGAGGTGTCCCCTCCCTAGGATGTGTCCCCACCAAAAACTCGAGCAGAACCCTGTGGGTCCAGCTTTAGGAAAGCATGGCCACCCAGCCAGCACGGTGACGGCCTGGAGGCCTGGAGTGGTTGAAGAGGCTGAGGCACAGTCAAACCTGCAAGCGTCCATGCCAGGCAGAGGGGGGACATGGAAGGCATGGTCCCCAAGCCCGGCGCACACTCGAACTCCAGGGAGCGTGCGTTAGGACGGTGGTGTGCTGACTTGAAGGTCGCCTCTGTAACAACGTGGATTTTGAGAACCTCCTTTGCCTGGCACTCAGCAACCTGGCACGACCTAGCACGGGTGTTACTGTGACCACCCAGGTGGGGACCACAGCCACTGTTTGGCCAGCTAAACACTTAGATGTTTTCTAAACAGGGAGAAAGCCAGCATGGGTCCCCTCTGCCTCAGGCATGATTTGGGGCACCTTATCAAATGCTCTGGGATTAAATAAGCAATGCCTATGAAATCACAATGGCTTGAGGCATCTAGGGCAGGCGCTCCTTAAACTGGGGCAGGCATGGTAGTGCACAGTTGTATTCCCAGCACTCAGGAGACTGAGGCAGGAGAATTGCCATGAGTTTGAGGCCAGCTTGAGCTACATAGGGAGACTGTCTCAAAAAGCCAAAAATTTTATAAAAGGAAAGAAGTGGTGGGAAGGAAGTGGCAGGTTCAGGTGCAGTCAGGGACAAAGGCAAGGTCTACCTGTGTCCAATTGTGGCCTGGTGTGGCTCCTCTTGCCACTCAGCAGTGGTCAGTGAGCAGACAGAGATGGCTCAGAGCCCGGAGCAGCACAAAGGTCCTAAGTGTCCCTGTAGTGGAGAGACACATGCTCCCCTTGGTCCCTTCCAGTGACTCTCGCCAAAGTGCCAGCAGAGAAGTGGCTGCCATGAGCAGGGCAGGTGGCCACCATACCCTTTGGCCCAGAGCTTGACCTCTTGGTGGACTCCAAGGGCCACCAGTGCTCACGGGTCCCCGGAGGGGACAGCCTGGAGACCACATCTGGCACCTCCAGCCAGGTTCGCCTTCTCTAGAGCTCCAGCCTTCACCAGGACATGCTCTGGGGGCAAAGTCCCAGGGGGAATTTAGAGGAGGCTGCAGGGAGCATGTCTGGCCTCTGGGTGGAAGATGGGACAAAGATGAGGACACCAGTCACCGGAAGGTAGGAACATGTCCCTACGAAGCCACACTCCATGTGGAAGCTGAGAGCCACCCAACCAAGGCCAAGGCTTCCCAGGTTTAGAGCCTGGCTGCAGAGGCTCCTTACCCAGGGTCCCTGGTCACAGCCCATGACACTCGAGAGAGTGCAGGGAGGTGGAGGGACATAAAGAGCAGGAGAGGTTGACTGGTAGTGGGGCTTTGGTTTGTTGGGTCTACGCAGCATTCAAACGTGAACTATTACCCAGCATTGAAAAATTGGGATCTTGGGAACAAAAATCTAGATTTTGGGCTTCTGTTGGCAAAAATGAAAGCAAGAAACTCCTAAGATGTGGTTGCCTGAGTAGGAGAATCTCCTTGATGTCACATTCCAGAGAGGGGGCCACCTCCCTCCTTCAGACGGGGCCTGGGACCCACTGAGCCAGGGACTACCCTGCTTCTGCGCCCTCCTGCCAGTCCTCCCACACCATGGCCCCAGCACTATTCCTCGATGATTAATTTTTTTCATCTGCTGCTCCATCTGGCTTTTGAGTCTGTAACCTCTGACCTGAGCTTTTGACAGGTGCTCAAGGGGGCCCAGCTTCAGAAAGGTCATTGAAACCAAGGCCCCTTCCAGCTTGTGCTTCCTGTACCCCTGATGAGGGGGAACTTCACACGAGGCACCCCATCCGGGCATCCAGGCGATGAGAGAACAGGAAGCCAGGCCTTGGGAAATCCTTTCCTCATGGCCTTGAGGACTGGGCTGAGGCTGGAGACAGGTCAGAAAGAAAGGCACCCGGCCTTGCCAACATCTCTTTCAGTGGCCAGTGCCTTCCAGCTGGAGATCAGCTTTGGGAAGGGTCTTTCGCAGCTCTCTGCCTCAGGGAGAGTTTGGTTTCTGAACTGAGACCCATAGAAGCGCGTGCTCACAGTGTGGCAGCCAGAGTCCTACAGAACCCACAGGACCTGAGCCTCCTAGGTCCTTGGAAGGCACCAGAACTGGAGTGCCCAGGCCCAGCAGGAGGGGGCAGGGCCAAGTGCAGGGACAGTGACCCTTGCGTGAGGCATTCTGCCTGGCACAGAACAAAGAAAAGGATGCTACACACTGGCCTTCACTGTCTCGTGAATGCAGCAATTTCACGTCAAAGCCCACATACTGGCACAGTTCCACGGTGCCACATGATGTTCCCTTGTTGGCCGGCAGCCACCTGCTGCAATGCCAAGGAGAAGAATTCGCCTAGAGCTCAGAGAGGCAAGAATCGCCTGGGAACCATTTGGTCTGAGGCCTGGTGAACCTTAGGCCAGTTAGTGCTTTTTGAACCCAGGACCTTTGCACTGAGCTACATCTCCAGCCCTTTTACATTTTTTAAATTTGAGACCAGGTTTTGCTAAGTCACTGAATTGCTCGGGCTGGGCTTGAATTTTGGATTGTCCTGCCTCTGCCTCCCACAGTGCTGGGATTACAGGCACGTGTGTGTCCACACCCAGCTGAGTTGTGCACCTTATCTAATGAATGGGGCTCTGCCTGCCTCACAAGCACAAGGTCCAGAGTTCAATCCCTGGTACCAAAAAAAAACAGTTTATCTGATGAATGGGGGCAACAGAAACCACTCGATTGAGGGGCTGGGTAGATGGGTCAGTGCCTGTGAGAAGTTTAACACGGTGCCCTAGGGGGCTTCCTGCCCCAGAGAATCAGCCTAGTATAGACTGTGGCCAGTTTACACGGTGGAATTTAATAATCTTCCAAAGTTGAGATGGTGCAGTCGAGGCACATTCAGTAGAAACTGTAGTGTGAAGGTCAGGAGGTGGGGGGGTTAAGTGAACTTCCAGTTCATGCCAGGTTTATCAGGATGCAACCCCAACCCGAGGGGCGAGGCTCACCCCTTCCCCACATCTCTCGCTCTCAGAGCTGCTCCCAGGGCATCTTGCTTAGCCCCAGCCCTCCAGCCCTAGCCAGAGCACCTCCAGGGATGAGGGGACCAGGCACAGAGCCATGGGCATTCACAGCAGGAACTGTGACCCTCAGGGGACACAGGCCGGGCAGGGACAGCTCCGCCTAAATCACACTTGTCCTGATTCACAGAGGAAAAGCTGATCTTAGGCCACCCAGACTTGATCTTGAACTGCCTTGGATTCACTAGGGGAGGGTGTTTGCCTCTCGGGCCTCAGTTTCTCCACCTCTCAAAGCGGGAACAAGCCTCCAGTGTTGCCATGTGAGCTTTGACAAAGGCCACAGACCAGCATGAGGCAGGTGCTCACCCTGCACAGCCCCATGCTTGCATGTGCAGTTTGGTTTCCTCACTGCGTGCCCAGCTTCCTTGCTGCTTCTGGCCCTAGAGGGAGCCAGGCTGGCCCCAGCCCTGCCCAAAAGCAGGACACCTGACATTGGAAGGAGCATTTGCCCAGAGGGTGACTTCCTGTGACCCCTCGCTATGTGTTGTGTTATCACTCCCTCTCAGCCTGGGGCTTGGGCAGTCAGGGAGGAGTGGGGTCAGATCAGAAGGAGGCCGAGGCAGCAGGAAGTCACGTGGGACTATTTGTGACTCAAGGATAGGGTCTACTACTGAGTCCCACGGTGCTGGGGAGGGTGCACAAGGAATAAGAATTCGAGATACACACTTAAACTTAGATTTCAGATGACAAGAATACCTGTTTTACTTACACTGAAAAAGTCATTTTACAAAATAATACAGAAAAAGTTGGCATCTCCAGCCCCTTTTTTACTTTTTATTTTGAGACAAGTTCTTGCCAAGTTGCTCAGGCTGAGCTCAAACTTGCCATCCTCCTGCCTCAGCCTCCCAGAGTGCAGGGATTACAGGTGTGTGCTCCACACCCAGCTCGTTAGGGTGATCTCACTACCTGTTCAGCCTCTGGCCTGGCCCTTGCCTGGGTGTTAGGTCTGCCCGACTCTAGGCCTCGCTGGCTGGTCACCCTCAGAGCATCTTCTGTAGCTCCATCAGACACCATCCTGGGCTCCCCATCTCAGCCGCTGCACCCCAAGCCCCACTGCCCAAAACACACTGCAAGTGGCTGCTCTTGGCATCTCCTGAAAGCCAGGGAAGCAGTCACTGTGCCCTGGCCTTGTCCCTGGCCCTCTGGAATGTCCGCTGCCTGCCACCTGCAGACCTGTGTCCCAGCCCGGGAAAGTCACCCTCCTCACCTAGTCCCCGCTCCCCAAGTACCGCCCCATCTCCCTTCCCTGGGAGGTCGGTGTGAATAAGGGGTGTGCTTTGTCCTTCTCTCACAGTAGACTCTCCCTTCCGCCTCCTGTCTCCTGCAGAAACTCCTCCTCCTTCCACTTGGAGCTGCTCCCTGGGGCCACTGTGGCAGAGGGTAGAGGCATTGGAAATGTTGGAAGGAGTAAGGGTGAGGAGATCCAGCACACCCCGCATCAGTTCTGTAAAGAGCAGAGAGGTACATCCCCAAGCTGGGATGGACACTGATCCCACCCCAGTGCTCCAGGAGGAACAGCAGGGACCTCTAGGCTGGTCCCATGGTCACAGATGTCACGCAGTGCTCAATGAAGCTCTGGTGATCCATTGTGTTGCTTTGCTATTTGTCACTGGTAGACCCATCACAGGTTTATCAGTAAAGGATCCTGTGTCAGCTGGCAAAAAGCAGGGAAGTAAAAGATCTTGTTTTCATGGCAGAACTAGAGCTAGAGGCAAAGAAGGCAAAAGTACATTTACTTTGAAAGATGAGGATTAATGGTCCTTGAAAAATGCTTTCTTCTGTTCCCAATGCCCTTGTCCAGGTCTGATCCTCTTCCAGGTCTTCATGTGGAACAGGAATGCTTTTGTGCCAGGCCCATGCTTGGGCATCTTAGGACCCCACAAACACTTGGATAAGTGAGTGGATACAGGGGGCCTACTGATCAGGGCTCTTTGTTATGAATGATGCCATCCCACTTATGTGGGTAAGCACCAATGCCTCTTTTGTTCATTTTGAAAAGCCCAAAGGTGGATGCCTTTAGGCATGGCTAGGTCCAGGCGCACACATGTTTAGTGGGGAATCTGCCTCCATCCCTCTCCCAGAGCTGCTTTCCTGTACCCTGGCTTCCTTCTCAGGCAGCTTCTGTCAGGGTGGTGTCTGAGATGGGTGCCATCTGAGGCCTGTCCTGCTGGCTGAGCATCTGGAAGAGAAAGGGACCTCTGCACCCTGAGAGTGAGGAGCAGATGTGATTCACACAGTCACCCTGAACAGTGGTGCTTGGGGTGGCTGAGGAAATGGAGCCCTCTGGGTGCTCCTGAGTCATGAGCTTCCATCCCCTAAAGGAGACATTTCTTCTTCCAGGGGACCAGTGTGGCCATGAGGTGTCACCTCAGACTCTGCACAGCTGACGGGGGTGGATCCTGGGGTCAGATCTCCTTGTCATTAGAGCAGTGCCACACTTCTTGTCACCCTTTCTCCAGACAGACAATCATTTGAAGGAAGAAGCAGTGGCTTTGAGAAGTGGGGTAGAAATGGAGAAGCAAGAGGTGGGACAGAAGGACACACGCCATCCCCGGGTCCCACCAGGCAGGCTTCCTGCCATCGCCACCCTGGAGACCAGGGACACACAGAGCTGAGGAGGAGCAGACCTGAGGGCGTTCCCACCTCATCCTCTTCCCTTTCCTTGCTGCTGCAGGACTTCAGGGTTTTGTGGGTGTAAGGACGGGTCTTGACTATCCCCACACAGCAGCCTGTTTAGGAGACACTGACGCTTTTGTTCCTTTGGGGCTTTGTCACACAGCTTTTCACAAAGGGCACGTGGACCTTGAGTGCAGGAATGTCAGCCTTCTGCCACTGTGGCAGAATACCTGAGATGATCAGTTATATGGAGGAAGGGTTTGTCTTGGCTCTTGGCTGCAGAGGCTGTTGTCCGTGGTCGCTGGTCCTCATCATTTTGGGCCTGCTGTTGGCCGATCATTGTGGTGGGCAGTGTGTGCCGGGTGAGGCTGCGCACATCAGGGCAGCTGGAAGACAGGGCAAGAGAGGGCCAGCTCCCCAGTGTACCCTCCAAGGGCCATTTAATCCCCCGGCCAACAGAGGAGCCCTGCTTTGATCTGTTTTATATCAACAGATTCCAGGTAAATATTCCTTTGAAATAAAGAATCTTTTAAAATTAAAGAACAAAAAAGGAACAGGTCAGTATTGAGTGCCCTGCTCTGAAGTCCTCTGACTTCAAAGCCTGACCAGGGTCATTGTTTAGAATCCCTAGGGATGGCGGCTAGTGAGGGTCTGAGGGATCTGTTGACTCAGGGCAGGCACTGCCACATGACAGCACAGACAGATCCCACCTAGCTGGAGCCCACCGCCATGCCAGCAGAGCTGCTCAGGATTTGAGGAAAAAGACGCCAGTGACAAGGACGCATGGGAGTCTCTGGCTAACCAAACAAGCTCTGAATGGGGCCTGAGCACCTGATTTCTACATCTACCCATGCAGGGCTGACGTGCTGTTGAGTCTGAGCCAAACGCAAAGCAGTATGGGGATTCCTCAAAAAATTAAAACTGGAATCACCATACGACAAAAGGCAGGAGAATTGAGCCCAGTCTGGGCAACTTAGTGACTTAGGAAGACTCTGTTTCAAAATTTAAAAAGAAAACAATTTGTAAGGGCTGTGGAATGTAGCTCAGTGCAAAGGCCCTGGGTTCAATCCTTAGTACTGCCAGGAAGAAGAAGAAGGAGAAGGAAGAGGAGGAAGAGGAGGAGGAGAAAGAGGAGGAAGAGGAGGAAGAGGAAGAAGGAAGAGGACAGCTTTTCCTGCACTCCTTCACCTGCTGCGGCCTCCGAGGGGCCACCCACTCTCTGCTCTTTCCCCAAGGATTTCAGGGATGGATGCAAGTGAGCTCTTCATGAGAAAGGCAAACAGGCAAACAGGTTGAGTGGTGTTGATCCCCACCTCTGATGCTCCGTAATGTGATTTCCGCTGCTCTCAGGTTCACTGGGCAGCGATTCCAGCTTAGCAGATGGCCAGCAGGGACCCAGGTGAAGTTCCCCTCTGCAAAGCTGGTGTAGCCGAGACTGCCAGGCTATTCTGGATTCAGAGGTCAGGGCTCTCTCGGCCCACCCAGGATGGGACCCTGGTCCCAATGCATCAGCCTGTAAGGCCCCCGGGGAGTCCACTGGCCTACACTCCCCAAGCATGGAGCGGCCACAGCTCACACATGGGCATCTGAGACCGCAGCTCGGAGGACCTGAACAACCTTTCCTGTCACGTGGGCCTTGCTTCAATCTGCAGACACCAGGAGACTGCGCTCCTGACCCCTAAACTCAGGGCCTTCAGATCCACCTCCCCTCACAGCTCTGTTCCATCCAAAATGTCCCAAAACATCACCAGGATAAGCCTGCTTCCAGGAGAGGGTCAGCTCTGCAGCATGATCTGCAGGAGGCTCCGGAGGGTGGGGACAGGAGTGGCCGGAGCTGGGAAAGTGGAGGCACTGAACTCTAATCATTTGTGCTGTCTGAGCACTGGGGCCAGAGCTGGGTGGGACGAGTGAGGACTGAGAGGAGGCAGCCACTGGGGATCCTCTCCTCCATGGTCCCTGTGATGGTATGGGGTGACCACCCCGAGGAAGAGAACTGCCCCTTGAGCCTTCTGACCCAGAAGGACATGGCTACCAGGCCAGGATCTTTGTTGTAGGGGCTGGTATCTGACAATATTTAGCTGGAGAGGGCATGTGTTGATGGCTGCTATGGAGAGAGAGCTCTGTGTGTTCCCTTGAAGAAGGGTAGTATGGCTTACAAAAGCAATAGCAGGCCCTGGTGCAACCTGCTTATTTCCATGAGGAAGTTCAGATGAGCATTGAGTTCATACAGTGGAAGGCTGAGTTAGAAAGACAGGGAAATCAGGCTGAACCTTGATCAAACCATATCTGATCTCCTTTGACTGTTCCGTAGTGTGTGCTAACAAACTCCTTCTTACTGGATTTTCTGTTCCATGCGTCACAAACTGTCCAAACTGAAACAGAATTTGGTTCTAGGAAGGAGATACTACATGAATAAGACTTTAATGTGGGTGTGACTGGGAAGAACCAGCCAAACAGAGCGGGTGAGGATATCTTTCCTTGGACGAGGAAGATGGTGACACTTGCTCAGCACTGTGGCCCATGACGCTGGACACAGGCCTCATGCTGGGGCTCTTGCAGGAGACATGCAGGATGTCAGCTATGGCTGGCAGTCTTCCCTGTGGTCCTAGAGACTCATATTCTGGTTTGGATGGCTCATTGGATGGGGAGAGCAATGGAGGTGTGGTGTTACCCCCTGGCTGTTCATGTAAAGTGACCAACCATAGGCCATGGATCCTGCAGGCTTGGCAAAGTGACTCACTGGGCTGAAGTTCAGGTCAGGTGAGAAAAGATCATCACCTGAGAAGCTCTGCTGAGGACCATGGATGAACCAAACC
Organism: Heterocephalus glaber; assembly: GCF_053883595.1. Lineage (NCBI taxonomy): Eukaryota > Metazoa > Chordata > Mammalia > Rodentia > Bathyergidae > Heterocephalus > Heterocephalus glaber. The sequence continues at coordinate 5,528,043 of NW_028258330.1, read as the reverse complement.
CAGACGCTGAGCTGCCCAGGAAGTGGCCCTATGTGGCCTGAGTCTGCCCCTCTCTCAGGCAGCCCCTGAGCGCAAGGCCGTCATGACCAGGTGCTGCAGTGGTGACTGCTGGGAGTGATCTGCTCCATGGCCACCCTCAGCTGTGAACACAACCCAGCCCAGGTCCGGTGCCACGCTGCCTGACTGGGGAGCAACCCAGTAGGGGCACTTCCACCCATTAGAACACTGTGTGTCCTATGAGCGGTGATCATAGAATGCATCTCCATCCAACCATCCCTAGACAGATTCTATGTGGATGCCCTCACTGTTCCCTCTCCAGCATTTCTGGCCTTGTTGGTGGTGGTGAGCTCCAGGGTCTTGTTCACTGGTCACCACCAGATACGACAAAGGGGAGAAGCCACACCTCCCCCAGATCTGACCCTGAACCTAACCATTACATGTGGGAAGAAGAGCACAGGAACCTTAGGTGGCCAGGGGTGGGTTACAGCGAGACGTTGTGGTGACTCCTTGACTCCCATCTCCCCTTCTCCGGCTAAGAGTCCTGATTTTGTTCAGGTAACTATACCTGAACTCGCAGCTGCACGGCTTAGAGAAAGCAGCTCCCTCCAGTCCCAGATCCAGTGGGAAGAATCGCAGAGAAATGGAACCCAGCTTCACTTGGGCCACACCCACCGTGGCCTGGGCTTGAAGTTACGGGACAGCAGTTTGAGCGCCAGTGAGCAGAAAGTGTGACAAATACTCAAATGGCAGTGTGACAAGTGGGAGGAAAGGAACTCCCCTCAGTACTGACCATGGGGACCGCATTCTCTGTCACTCAGGTGGCTGTGGAAGGGTCAAGCCTTCAGCAGGACACCATCTGCTGTCCCCAGCCCCTTGAGACACGGAGGGAGCCCCAGGGCCACACACACCATGAGCATCAATCACCTCCTAACCCTTTGCCCTGCTTCTGCCGTTGCAGGACATGGAGCCCATGTCTCCCGGCCTGAGAGCCTTCCTCTCAGAGCCCATGGGAGAGAAGGACGTCTGCTGGGTGGACGGGGTCAGCCGGGAGCTGGCCGTCAATCTGGTTGCCAAAGGGTTCAGCAAGGTAACTCAGCTTTTCCTCCCCAATTTCTCTTCTCAACCTTTCCTCGCCCAGTCCTGCCAGATGGTAGCCCTGCCACATGTCCCTGTAAGGGGACACCAGAGAGCAAAGCTGCCACTTGGCAGCTAGCTGTGTGCTTCAGGGCTGGTGACCCATGAGCTCGAGCTCACGCACGCCTGGGTATGTGAGTGATGAGGAGAGGATGGCGTTAGCTTGGGCAGCTGAAAGAGTGTTCAGAGCAGGGCTCTATGGAAGTGCGCCTGTCACCAGATGATTCGGGTGCAGTCCCCACCCCATGACAGGGCCCAGTGTCTTGCTTCCCATCAGGGCACCAGCACGGTGTGGAGAAGGAGCAGCTGGGAGCCACACCAGGGCAGGGAATGTGAGTTACTCTAAGATGTCACTTTCAGCCCAGGAGTGGCCTCAAGGGTGTCCAAGGTATTTTCTGTCTTCTGTTGCGGCCATAAGATCCATGAGCCTGGGTAATTTACAAAGAGAGAGTCACAGTTAGGTCACAGTTTGGGATGCTGAAAGCCCAAAAATGGGTGGCCTTGTGGGTTGGGCCTCTGCTGAGGTCCATGCTGGCCACGTCACAACATGCTGGGTGACATCACGGTGGTGGATGTGTGAGGAGAGGTGGCAGATGGGACAGGAAGCCAGAGGGTGAGGAAGGATCAGCATTGCTTGCTTGTTTATTTATTTAATTTTTGGTACCGGGGATTGAACATATGAAGTGACCATTAATCCTCATACATCAGCTTCACTGAATTGAGAAATGCCTAGAGATTAGTACAGCACGCTTCTGGGTGTGTCTGGGTCGGTCACGGAAGTGTGCTCTTGGGTTCTATGTCTGCTCTCAGCCCCTTCCTCTGTGTTGCTATTCTGATGCGCTGCTTCCCAGGCCCCATGGACTGAGCAGCTTTGCTCCACCACCCACTCCCCACATGAAGCTCCAGCCACCTGTGGACTGAGTCCCCAAACTGTGAGCCAAACACCTCCCCTCCTTCAAGCTGTGGGTCTCAGGCAACAGGAAACCTGCCTGATACCCATGCTAAGTGCATGCTCCACCGTTGACACCTCCATACACCATCCTTGCTCTTTTTATAATCCTTGAGAGCTAACCAGGAACCATGAGAACACCATCCATCCCTTCCCAGGGCGATGCCCCCTGGCCAAATCACCTTTCCCAGGCCCTGCTTCTTCGAGGTTCTGTCCCTGACAGCCTCCAGCAGGTGAACTTCAAACCACATCCAATCACAGCACTGAAGATACTTTCTCAGTGGGCATCTGTCCCCATGGGGCTATTGAAAAGCTCCCTGGAAGCTCAGGTGCAAAGAGGGCTGGACGGAAGTGAGCACACGCAAAGGCAGCTGGGAACCTATGCAGCCTTGAATGAGAAAGGCGCCAAGCAGACCCTTTGCTGTTAATTCCCATCAGCTTTCAGAGCCAGTCTGCACCACAGGCAGGACTCCATGCCGGTCTACACCACCAGAGACGCTGGGATCTGCTGCACATGTGGCTGACGATCTTTTATGGTGTGACAGAGCTGTGGGAAAATGCACTGATAGGAGCGGCTCCGCCCAGTGCATTAGATGCCCCCATGTCACCACCCCCAGACCCAGCATCAAATACCCCAAATTCTTTTAAACACCCCCAAATTGTAGATGTCTCCTTGTGCCTCTGCCCCACCAGTGCCAAACTCTGTCCCCAGGGGTAACACTGTCCTATTGTCAACCTCCACTGATTCAACATCCTGTCACTGTAGAATTTTGTTGTTATTGCTCGGCTATGCTCATCATTGTAAACATATTTTATTAAAGTACAATTCATGTGCAGTAAATGTCATCATTTTATTACACAGTTCTAGGAAACACTTGTTCGTTTGGTTGGTTGGTTGTGTTTATTTGTTTTTTTGAGACAGGGTCTCACTATGTAGTTCATGTGGACTTCGAACTCACTATGTAGCCTAGGCTGGCGTCAAACTCAAGGTGATCCTCCTGCCTCAGCCTCCTGAGTGCTGGGATTACAGGTGTGTACCACCAGGCTGTGGTTTTTCTTGGGGTTTTTTGGGGGGGTACCGGGGATCAACCTCAGGTCCTTAAGCTTGCAAAGCAGGCGGTGAAACCACTGAGCTAAATCCCCAGCCCTTTTCTTGGGTTTTGAGACAAGGTTTTGCTGTGGAATCCAAACTGGACTTGAACCCAGGATCCTCCTACTCCTGGCCTTCAGAGTGCTAAAATTACAGCTGTGTACCACCACACCAGCTATTTTTACAAACATACAGTAGCATGGCCATTACCACAACCAAGACCTAGGGCAGGGCCCTCACTCCCAGAGTCACCCTCATGCCCTTGATTCTCGGCAATCACCAATTTGTTTCTTGCCTCTGTAGTTCTGCTTTTTCCAGTTTAACTTTGTTTTATGTAAGGATTATGGGTGGGATGGTAGATGTGCTCAAGATAAAGAAATGAATGAATAAATGGAAAATGTTCAAGCACCTGAGAACTTGCCCATGAAGTCAGGCATTGCTGCGTGTATCCTGGTTGGCAGACACATGGCCCTCTCGTGTTCATGACCTCTGGGCCACCACAGTGCTCAGTGCCCCACTGCAGGCCCTTCACATCCCCAGAGCCACTAATTCCTGGCTGTGACACTGGGATTGACTTAGAAGTGAGGACACAGAGCCTGGGGACTTGGCACCTTCATGAGGTCCCACGGGGATGAGAACACTGTAGACTGGATGGTCACACGTGCCCAGCAGAGAGGGGCTCAGGTCAGAAGTTGGTGGGGAGACCCCGTATCAGGGCTGGGGCCTGGCTGGGCTATAGGCAGAGACCCAGATGTGCCCCCACAAGGTGAGCCAGAGGTCGCACAGGGGCCCAGGCAGGGCCAGCAGTGGACAGGAAGTCAGAGGTAGGCAGCTCTGTCAGGCAGGGATCTCAGACTTAGCCAACAAAAACCAGGCTTCTGGGTTGCTATTCTCTGCCTACAGGGACCTCACTCAGCCTGGCCAGGGCGCACATCTTTCTGGGCTTCCTGGGGTCCTGTCTTCACTGGCCCTGCTGCAATATAGCTGTGCCCTCCCCTCTCCAGACCAAAGCCAGCCTTGGAGTCTTTGTTGAGAGCGACACCACCCAGGTCCGCACTGGTTCCCGACTGCTCTCTCAGCCTTGTCTCTGGGCCCAGGCTCTCTTGCCCTTTCTTCGAGCATCCAAATCCCCTGCTGGACATGGTCCTATGGGCCACTCGGACCCACCTGCCTGGTTCCTCCTGCACCTCCAGGCCTCTCCAGAGATACCAAGATGCAGGAGGCTGGAGAATGAGGTCTCTTGGGGATGAGACCTGCCTAGGTCACCCCAATTTACCGGAATGTCCCATCCCCTCTCTGGGGCGTGGCCCTGGTGGGCTGGGCTTGGCAGCCCAATGTCTGGTCCTTTCTCCTCTGTCCTTGCCTCCAAGCTTTCCATCTTTCACAGCCAAAAGGATTGTGAACACCTCCTTCCCCTGCCCCAGGCTCTGGCCGTGGCATGACCTGCCCCCTGGCTTGCAGTTCAAATCGTGACTTTAATAAGGACTGATTTTCCGGGTGCAGTGGCGCACACCTGTCATTCCAGCTGCTCAGGCAGCCTGGGCAGCACAGTGAGACGCTGTCTGAAACAAAACAAAAGCTATCAATTCAACCAAGACTCTTCAAGAACTCAGAAGGCAAAGGATTGAGAGTTCTCTGGGTTACTCTGGATCTGTTCTTGCCTGGGTTGGGCCTAAGGAGCTTTGGCCTGAGGATCTAGATCTAGACAGCAGTCACCAGCCACGTGTGCTAGAAATATAGCTGGGGCCCCACCCATGGGTCTTCCTCAGGGAAACCTTCTTTCTGCCTCCCCTCCTAGTAGGCTCCTTGTACTGAGCACTTTGATTTTTGTGGGAGCAAATTCCTATTGCTGGGACAAAATATATGACACCCAAAACTTAAAGGAGGAGAGGTTTAATTTGGCTCACAGTTCCAGGGGATTCCATCCATGGTCAGCTGGATTCAAGGCAGGGACATCATGGCAGAAGGGTATGGCAGAGCAAAGCTGCTCAGTTCATGGCAGCCAGGAACAGTGCCAGAGAGCAAGGGACCAGGGACCAGATAGAATACCCAAAGTCACACCTCCATGTCCCACCGAGACACACCCAGAAGTGTCTCCACCAGTCCCAAAGCCAGTCAAGTTGACCTGCACCCTCACCGTCACAGAGCCACCTCGCTGAGACATCTGTGCTGTAACTGGCTTTCCTGGCCAAGGCCTGAGAGATCCCACTCACATCAGAGGGTCCCCTGCCTATGACTCCCCTGTGTATTGTGGTTTCCTCCCCAGCTCCTCCAAGCAGTGCTGCTCTCTGTCTTCCTACTCATTTGCTCCCTCCAAACCTCCCTGGATATGGTGGATGTCCTGCATTCAGCAAATTTGGAGTCCTTGTCAGGGCCTGTGATGCAACTCTGGAGTCTCTACATCCCAGAGACACTATAAAGCCTGCTCCTGAGAGATTCTAGGAGGAGCAGCACAGATGTCCTGGGTGCCCCCTGCTCCTCAAGGTTCTTCTAAGAAGGGGTACATGGTGTTCACTTCATGCCAGGCCCTTCTAAATGTATTGTGTGTGTTTAATCTCACTTCCTTGTCACAACAGTCCGGTGAGGCACACTCTTCCATTTCCATTTTCCTGATGGGGAAAGTGAGACACAGAGAGATCTCATGTGACTCAGTGAAGGCCACAGGAGGTGACAGAGGTGAATGTGAACCTGGGTGGAGGGGCTGCAGGTTCAGACATGGTGCAGTGGTGCTGTCCCCCTGAAAGTGAAACAGGTGGAAGGCGCTACACACACAGCTGCCCTCCCTTACTTGTTCCCAAGTATCTGCCCCCACCCACCCCTGCCTGTCTGCTGTTCCCACATCTGCATCTCTGGACTCTTGGGTTTTCAACAGCCTCCTTGCTTCTGCTGAAGTCACTTTGTCATAATTGGTGGAGAGGGGCTGGGGATTTAGCTCAGTGGCACCGCGCCTGCCTTGTAAGCACAAGGTCCTGAGTCTGATAAATAAATAAATAAATAAATAAATAAATAAATAAATAAATAAATAAATGGTGGAGAGGGCCCATGGCTGAGCTCATGACCAGGAGCCCCCAGTGAATCTGCTCATTCCCTGATGTTCCCAGGTCCCCAGGCCAAGCTTTCTGATGTCTGAACCTGCAGAAGTCAGTTGCTTAGGTTCAGGGGCTAAGATTGGGGGTTACCCTGCTAAAATACAAGGAGTTCTATTAAATTTGAATTTTAGATAAACAAATAATTTCATACAATAAGTATGTCCTGGGGAAAAGGGAGGCGGAAGAGAGAAGAGCTCCTGTGGATTGAGCATTCACACTAATGGCAGATTTAAACTTGAAGTGACCTAGAGACATTGGCCTGGCAAGGTTGCCATTGGCTGTCAGTGGACCTGAAGACCAACAAGAGAGAATCAGAAGTTGTGTCACTGTACTAGAGACCTGCCGCAATGTGAGGGACGTTCACCGGGGCACCCAAGAGCTGGGGACTCTGGCAAAGGGAACCGTAGGAAGCTTGGGAATGAGCAAAGCTAAGGGAACGTCTCTCTGTTTGCCAAGCCAGGTGTCCAGATAAAGGTTCAGATTTTCAGTGACTACAGACCAGAGCCCAGGCAAAAGGACAATGGGAAGCCCTTGGTTCAGAGGCTTTACAACTTTAAAGATGGTGGCAGCATAGCATTGAACCAAGTCAATTCCTCTTCGAGGCACTCTGGTGTCCACACAGGCGACACACAAAGACACCAACCTGGTGCAGATCAAAGGGACACATTGACTAAGGAGTGGCCTCCTGCCCTCACTTGGAGTTGATGGGACATCTGCCCACAGGCCACCGTCTCGCTGCTACAGGAAGAAGTGTGGCTCCCTGGCTTGGCCAGGGCAATGAGAGGGTGGGGACGCCTACTCAGGGTTTCTATGTTTCTATAGCAACCTCCTGCAGCTGGGTTTCTGGGAGCTGAGATGTCTTCCCATGGTTACGGGTTTGCATTCTCTAACTGGCTGAGAACCCAAGCAGGTATGGGGCAGGGAGAAGTCATCAGAATGGAGTAAGAAGGCGGGTGGCTCACTTTTCCCTCTGCCCCTACAAGATGCCAGGGTAAGGCAGAAGAAAATCCAAGAACAGAGTATCAAGTTGCAGCTTGGCCTGGAGCCCTACTGCCTCCAGCATTCCTGGAAAGTCTGCCTGTGTCCTGCTGCCACGTGTTCCTGGCTTCTGGGCCTCTGAGCCTGATGGGACAGGAGGCTCTGGTTACCAGACCAGCTAGAGATGGAAGAGGAAGCCTCAGCTGAGGGACAGGCCGGCAGGCAGTGGAGATGTGCACAGGACAGGGACTGAGGGATGGAGGAGGTTGAGCAGGACACATGGGGACCAGGTGGGTCAAACCCTACCAAAACACTTTGAAGTGACACTTACCATCATTAATTATCATCATTACCAACTCTTTCCTGGGACAAAGTTCTACGCTTCTCAACTCTGTCATGTTCACCTTGCCACCCCCATACCTTCAGTCCCTGGCCCTATGGGCACTTTGTAGATGCCCCTTGTTAAAAGCATTGATTTAAAATCAGTAAAATCCACCGCTGAAAATGGGAGATACTGGTAAAAATGACATCATGCTAAGCAATCACTTAAAAAAAAAAATGATCAAAGTAGTGGTTTAAAATTACTGTGAAATCCTGGCTATTTTCTCTTTTCCACAACTGGGCAATACTAAAAATAAAACCCCGGGCTGAGAGTTTGGCTCAGTGGTGGGGTGCTTGGCCAGTGTGCACAGGGCCCTGGGCGCCTCCCCAGCATGGCCAAGATAAATAAATAATAAATATAGTAGCCCCCACTCCACAGCTGGGGTACATTCTATGACTGGGATTAAGCTTTTATTTTATTTCACTTGTTTACAAAAAAAGTTCCCTTTGGTGGAGACGAAGTTTGCTTTGTTTTATGTAACCAAGTCAACAGAGGCTAGAGAGCTGGTGTTTCTGAAAAGGCCCAGAACTGGAGGCAGGGCAGACGTTGGCTCTGCTTGCTCCGGGCTGGGGAGTCCTGGAGTGGCCAAGAGGTGGATGGGAGACTCCAGCCACACCAGGGAGTGGCCCAGCCATCACATGATCTTTCTTTGGAGGATCAGTGGGGGTTCACGAAAAGAAATGGATCCAAAGAGCACATTAATTTTTTTCTTTTTTTTTATTTTATTTTTGCTTTTTTGAGACAGGGTCTTGCTGGGTAGTCTAGGCTGGCCTTGTACACACCATGTAGCCCAGGCTGCCCTTGATCTCATGGCGATCCTCATGCTTCAGCTTCCTGAGTGCTGGGATAATAGGTGTGTCTGACAATGCCCAGCAATTTTATTTTTTAAAAATTTTTTATTAGTCCATGTTTTCAGTGCATAATGATGACAGTCCTCATTGGGAATTGGTACCTGTACATAACATATCTCACTCTTCTTTCTTCCCCTCTCCTCCCTTCCCCCTATCTCTTGGGCCACACAGTCCTTGGAGGCCCTTCCTGCTTGTCAGCAGTGGCATGACGATATTGTAGAGGGAAAGGCGATGCCATGGAGGGCCAGTGGTCAGGAAACTAGAGAACATCATAGAAGTATGGATGTCACAGTCACTTACTATTTACCTTGCAAGTTTCTCACAGGGATTCTTAGGAAGTGGAGTAGTCAGGGTTCTCCAGAAAAACAGGGCCAGTGAAATATGTGTAACTACGAGAGGGTTTAGCAGACTGGCCCTTGCTATCAAGGCTGTATTGCCACACCATGTGCAGGCCTGAGAACTGGGAACCAGGAGCAGTTCAGACCAAGAAGCCAGAGGCCTCACAGTGAGAATGGGTTGTTGGAGGCCTGGCGAAGAGGGATTAGGTTTAGCATGTTGCCATGGCCCACGTGGCTGAAGGGTCCACGGAGTGAGAACTGACAGTGGGAGATTAAGAAAGACAGACAAAGAGAATGACAAAGAGATAAAGCTGATAAAGCTGGGACCAGGTGGAAACCCCTTTTCCTGATGGGATAAAATTTTATCCCATATGGCCGGCATCCTCAGCACCTTTATTTATAGTGTAGAGCTGGGCTGGGGATTTAGCTCAGTGGTTCTGCCGCCTGCCTTGTAAGCACAAGGTCCCGAGTTCAATCCCCGGTACAAAAAAAAAAAAGATGGATACAGTGTAGAGGAAAGGGAAGCACAGGGGGAGGTAAAAGGGGATGGTCTGTCACTAGAGCCAGGCCTTCTCCACAATGCCCTCTTGTCACCTGTTCTCCTCCCCTGGGGCCCTACCTCATCCATGGGAGGAAGTGAACAAGGTGCGTGTTCCTCATTCCACGCAGGGCTCTGCCTCAGCTAGGAGAGAAGGTGAGTTAGGCCTGGCCACAGTGATCTACTGTGCTGCGCTCCCAGTAGCACATTTCATACCTTCGGTGCTCTTCCCACACAGAAGCATCAAAGCTCCCAGAATAAAGGAGGTCAAGGAGGTTTTCTCGGGGGTTGTTTGTTTTTTGTTTTTTGAGACAGAGTCTCACTGTGTAGTGACCTTGAAATCACTATGTAGCTCAGGCTGGCCCTCAATTTATGATGATCCTCCTTGCTTAGTCTCCCGAGTATTGGAAATAGAGGTGTGCAAGACCATGCCCAGCAGGAAGGCTTTTTTTTTTGATACAAGGCCTTGCTATGTAGTCCAAGCTAGTCTTGAACTCACTACAGATACTCCTCGTTTAGTGACCTACATGTTTAATGACTGTTTGGACTTAGATTGAGGTGGACTATTCAAACTTTTGACCCACATTTGGACCCACGACACAGGAACACAAGTGGCATTGTGGCCTTTTGATGACTTTTTCTACAGTTCGGTACTGTAATTTTTGCTGACTGTACTGTAGTTTTATGTTCTGCATACACTGTAGTACTGCATGTTAGAGTTATGCAAATAAAAGCAAAGCCATAAAGTTGGAGTTTCCTTTGACCATTTGTTTTTTCTGAATATTGTAATGTACATACTACATACAATTTCTTATTTAGCAACCAATTCATTTAACAACCTAGACATGGGAATGGAACCCAGTTGTTTTGTTTTGGTACCAGAGATTAAACTTGGGTCCTTGACTTTGCGAAGCAGGCAGCAGAACCACTGAACTAAATCTCCGGCCCCTAGAACCCAGTTGTTAAACAAGGACTGTATATACATAGTCTAGGCTGGCCTCGAACTCACAGCGATCCTTCTACCTCAGCCTCCTGAGCACTGAGATCACAGGCATGAGCCACCATGCTTGGGAGGAATTTGCATTTCTCCAAAGCTTTCCCATTAGTTCCATCTGAGGGACAGGTCACTCTATGTGCTTTGTGGAGGTGCAGATGCTGAGACCTGGGTGCTGCTGGCCTCGTCCTTTGGGCAGAGCAGCTGAGGTCACACAGGTGGTACAAAAAGCCATGGGTATCAGGATGCCCTTTGCCTGCCAGCCGCACCACCAGGGTGCAGTTCCCTACCAGCAGAAGCAGGTCTGGGAGCCACGGGTCCTCTGGTAATATGTGGCCATGGTTATTTGTGACTGTCACTGCTTGGGAGTGCTGGGAGGGCGCTCTGGCCTCCAGCGGGTAAGGACCAGGGATGCTGCTAACCCCCTGCAGGGCAAAAGGCACAGGACACTCGCTCTCTGGACCATCCAGAAGCCAGCAGTGCAGAGGCTGAGAACCCCTGCACAACCGCAGTAGAGAAGGAGCGGGGCTGAAGCTTCCCAGACTGCGCGTGCATGCATGCACGTTCACGTGTGCGTGCACATGTGCGTGTGTGTTTCTGAGAGACAAGTCCTAGAGGAGAGGCCTGAGGGTGCCTCAGAGGTGAGCCAGGCCCCCTGCCAGGCTGACCTCCAACTCCCTGCTATCTTCCTGCCTCAGGTCCCTCAAGTGGTGGGATAACATGCATGCCCCATCACCCCCAGGGCTAGATTCTGGATTCTGGATTCTGCGTTTTATATTCTGTTCCCCACCCGGCCTCTCTCTCGTGCCTGGATGGAATCCAGGGCCTGGTGCTCCCTGGGCAAGTGATTTACCACTGAGCTGCACCCACCCTCCTCAACAGATTGCAACGGGCATCGCCATTTACCCCTGCCCTGTCCCTCTGCAGGCTTACATCCTGTTGGGACAGTTCCTTCTGATGCACAAGGACGAGGATGAGTTCCAGAAGTGGCTGATCGACTGCTGCGGCGCCACGGAGTGTGAGGCGCGCCGGAGCACTACCTGTCTGAAGGAGTGGTGCACCTGCTTCCTGTAGACATGGTCACCCCACCCAGGAGAATGACGCCTTTTCCTCCTGCACCTGGCTCTGAGTCGTTATTTGTGTTTCTGTTTTTAATGACACAAGTGCATCCTAAAGAGCAGTTTAAGAATATGGGAAAAGGCCAGACATGGTAGTACACACTTGTAATCCCATCTCAGTGCAGCACGCAAGGCCGGGGCTTGATCCTAGCACTGCAGGCCAAAGGTTTTTTAGTTAAAAAAAAAAAAGGTAGGAAAAAAAATCAATGCTGGGTGTGGTGGCACAGGTCTGTGATCCCAGCACCCTGAAGGCTGAGGCAGGAGGATTACCTCCAGTTTGAGGCCAACCTGGGCTACATTGTGAGTTCAAGACAGCCTGAACTGCACAGCAAGATCCTGTTTAAAAAAAAAAAAGTATGAAAAAAGACAAACAGGAAAAATCACCCCCAAAATCCCACCACCCAGAAACTGCCATTACTCGCTTTAGATGAATATCATTTCAATAAGCTCTCTGCAGGGACAAGGATTTAGCTCAGTGGTTCCACCGCCTGCCTCAGGCAAGCACAAGGATCTGAGTTTGATACCCGGTACCAAAACAAAAAAGCTCTCTGCAAACATTTCTATAACAGAATAGGTAATTTTATTTTTAGTATATGGGCTGCCGAATTGAGAACTGGTAACTTTATTTATTTGGTACTGGGGATCGAACTCAGGACCTTGCTCTTTCGAGGCAGACGGTGGAACCACTGAGCTAAATCCCTGGCCCTGGTAACTTTGTTTTTAAACTGGGAATCAATTTTAAGTTAGTGAATCAGTAAGCTATTGCTATGTAACAAATCACCACAAAACACACTTAAAACAATGTGCCATTACCAACTGAGGCTCCCCAATCCAAATTATCAAGAATTCCAAGTTTCCAAATTGGAGTTTTGAATTCTGGAGAATTTCAGATTTTGAAGTTTTTGATTAGGGATGCTGCTAAATTCTGTGCAAATATTTTAAAATCTGAAGCAGTCCTGGGTACTCAAATCCAAGCATTTGGGGTAAGGAATATTCAACCTATGTTCAGTTTCTTTTTTTTCTGTCTTCCTTCCTTCCTTTCTTTGTGTGTTTGTGTGTGTGTGTGTGTGTGTGTGTGTGTGTTGTTGTTTTTTGAGACAGGCTCTCACTGTGTAGTTTAGGCTAGCTTTGAGCTCACTACTATTGCCCAGGATGGCCTAGAATTTACAGCAGTCCTCCTGTCTCAGCCTCCTGAGTGCTGGAATTATAGGTGTGCACCACCTTGCTCAGCTTCTGTGCCTCAGTTTCTGAGGGGCAGGAATCTGAATTTCTCGGCTGGGTGCTCGGTCTCAGGATCTCTCATGAGGTTGCAAACTGGGGCTAGACAGGGACTGGGTGTCCATTTCCAACATGGCTTCCTGTCATGGCTCTTGGCTGGGGGCCTTAGTTCCTCAGCACAGGACTGCTCATCGCACTGCATCTGGCTTCCCCTGAGGCTGATGAGAGATAGATAGATAGAGAGAGAGAGAGAGAGAGAGAGAGAAAGAGAGAGAGAGAGGAGAAAGAGAAGAGGGGGAGAGGGAAGGAGGGGAGGGGGCAGGGAGCAGGAAGCCACCGTGTCTCTATCACCTACACTCTGACTTCTGCCCTAGTCTATGTTAGAAGCAAGTCATTAAGTCCTGAAGAGAGGAGATTTCACTTACCTGAAATAACAAATATTTTTAAGACTGTTGCTGTTAAGTTTCAGAGCTACACTTCACGTATGATCAAACTTTTTCAGGTGTGCAATTCTATGAATCGAGGCAAACACACCCTGAATGGAGACCTGGAGCGCTTTCATCACCTGAGAGTTCCCTGTCCCACTTAGTCGCAGACAACCACAAGCCTCTTTTCTGTCCTTATAATTTTGACTTATCCAGAAATCCATATAAATGGGATAACACAGTATGTAGCCTTTTAAGTTTGATATTCTGCATAATTCATTTGATATTAATCTATTATACAGGCTTTTTAAACTCAAAAGAGTTTTATTAATATTATTGGTGCCTTGTCCTGTGGCCGCCACTGATCATGGTGAATTCCCCATTTCCTGGTTCCTTGGCTGGGACCCAGGCTCCCCACTGGGTTGAGCTCCATTAGTCCTTTTCTCTTTAGGGTCCCTTCCTTCTCTCTTTGCCTTGCTTTCCTGCGCTCTCTGTATTTCTGGGGCTCACTGTGTCCCCTGCTGCCACCATGAAACAGTCCAATTTTAGCCCTGAATCTGCTTCTAGAAGAAGCCAACCTAAGGCAAAAGTGCCAAAATTTAGTTTTCTTTTAAAGAAGAAAAAAAGTGAATCTTAGAGAATCGCTAAGCTTTGCTGAATTTTTTCTTCATCATTAGATACAGTGATAAACTTCTAACTCAATTTCTGTTGAGTTCAAGAATACTATGGGGGAAAGCAGTGAGAGGTCAGTATTGCTAGGTTTATTTTCAATTCAATTTCTCGATGATATGTGGTATGGACTCCTACTGTAAAAGTTAAAAGAACTGAGTACATGCACATTGTCCTCACTTCTCAGTTTTTATTAGTTTTATTAAGACTTTTCAATTTATCAAGGTTTATAGAATTTACATTCTTCCCATAAGCATAATCTTTGTTTAGTTTTAGTTATATTTATGGGATTACCACCAATCCTTGTAAGTATCATTATTTTACTTGGTTTTTGTTCTGTTTTGTTTTGAGACCGGGTCTCCCTATGTAGTTCAGGCTGGCCTTGAACTCACTATGTAGCCCAAGCCAGCCTGGAACTTGCAGTGATCCTTCTGTCTCAGCCTCCCAAGTGCTGGGATTACAGATGTGTGCCACCATACTCGGCTAGTACCATTATTTAACTGGTTGTTTTTGTTTTTTGTACCTGGGATTGAACTCAGGACCTTGTGCTTGCAAGGCAGGTGGCTGCACCATTGAGCTAAATCCCTGGCCCTAGTACCATTATTTTAAAAACTATAGCTTTGTCACTTCTGAGCTCTTGATTTTGATCCATCTCCCTGTTGGTTGAGTTGCACTGTGGTATCAGTCAGGATGGGCAAGATTATGCTGCTGTAACAAGCAGCCCCATGTTGGCTAAGTCACTAAGAGTTGAAAGAGTCCTGACCCAGCACTCTAGGAGGCTTGGGCAGGAGGATGGCAAGTTCAAGTCCAACCTGGGCAACTTAGCAACTTAGTAAGACTATTTCAAAAATTAAAATTAAAATAGGACTAGAAATGTAGTTTAGCATGAAGGCCCTGGATTCAATACCCAGTACTAAAGGGAAGGGGGAGGAGGAGGGGAAGGTAAAGGAGAAGAAAGGAGGAGGTGGGGGAGGAGGAGAGGGAGAGGGAGAGGAAGAAGAAAGGAGAAGAAAGAAGAAAAGAGTCATGGGCTTAGATGTCACTCAGTCTCTAAGACAGAATCTGTGAGCTCCAGGGACCAAGGGCTGCGGCCCTCTGCCTGTGTCCACTTCTCCAGCCTTGCTAAAACTCATCCCTTTAGCCAGGTACATCCAGGACCACACAAGGGAGCTGGGAAGCCTGGAGCTGGGGCTCTGTGCAGGACCCTGGCTCAGATGCTGAAGACCAGAGCAGCTGCTGCTCTCTGTGGGCATGAGAGGACACTGGGGACAACCTGTTCCCCAAATTTCCCCAGACACAGGGTTTCCCCGTCACTCATTTCATCCCCGTGTATTGATTCTGTCTTCCTTGGAGATTAAATGATTGGCTTCAATTCTTTTCTGCTGTCTTGGTCCCCAGGGTCCTGTGTGACCTCCCCTGTGCCTCTGCCAGGGTGGCAGCTGCTGCTTCAGCTGGCTTAGCTGCTGGTGTGGCCTGGGCTCATCCATGCAGAGGATGACCTGGGTGCAGCCTGCAGAGGTGGGGGCAGGAATACGAGGGGCTCCCCAGAAATGCAGGTGGGGGAGAGGAAATGTGAGGGGCTACCTGGAAATGGAGGGGGTTGGGAACCCAGGAAGGGAAGGCAGCCAGTAAGGGGCCCTGAGTCCCTTTGTCACTATGACACCAGTCCTGGGAGCATGGGTCCCAGTGACATGTGGCCAACTGCTCCTTGAGTAGCTTCACTCTCAGGCCCTGGGACCTGCAGCCCTGGGCTCAGCCCTGGCCTAGCAGGAGGGCAATGGGACAGGTGGCTTCCCCTCCCTATCACCTGACATTAAGGCTGTGTCTGTGCCCCACAGAGCCCCTGGGGGCTGGGGACATGTTTGGTGGCTGCAAGATACTCTCAGGGACTCAAAGATAGCACTGGGCAGGGAGAGACAGGAACCAGAAGGGACGCAGAGCCCAGTGGGAGGTCACAGACAGATACCCAGGACACACCAAGGACAAGGCAGCTTCCTGAAAAGCATCACTCAGGGCCCGCTGCAGGCCAGTGCACTGGGAACAGCAGGACTGTGTCCCTCAGGAACTGACACCTGATGAAAAGGGGCAGAAAATGTCAGTAAGGAAAACACAGGGATTTGGACCACTTGAAACTGCCATGTTTTAGGCATGAATGAAGTCAGTTTAATAAGTTCCTCCTAAGAGTGTCGAGAAAGTCTAGCAAGGAGAGGATAAGAGGGTCTAAAGGGAGCCCCCACTACAAGGTTAAGTGAAATCCTGACTGAGGCGACAAGAGTCATGAGTTTGCCAGGAGAAGATGGAGGCCAGCAGAGGGGACAGCCAGTGCAAAAGCCCTGGGGTGGGGTGTGTCCAGGGAGTAGAGTGAGCAAGAGCATCGGAGATGGGGGACTGGGTTGCATGGGTCCTGCTGGGTCATCAATAAGACTCTGGCTTTCACTGAGATAGAAAGGAAACCCATCTAGCCTCCACAACAGACGCAAGTTTGAGAAGGATCATTTGACACTGTTAAGGAAGTGCGCAGGGGTGAGGGGGCCCAGAGAGACCAGTCAGAAGGCAAAGGCGGTGACTCAGGTAAAAGGGTGGGTGAGGCCAGGCTGGGAGGGAGGACTGAGCCCCTGGGTGAGTGTGGGAATTACAGGAAAGAAGATCGAGCCAGGGCACCCCAGAGTTTAGAAGGCTCAGAGACACAGGGGAGCAACAGGGGTCAGAGGTGCCCAGGACGGGGTCCTGAATGCCACAGAAGAGAGGTGTCTCCTGGGGGAGGTGGTGGGCAGCTGTGTCTGAAGCCACTGATTGGGAGGTTGGGTGGGAATAGCTGTGCAGGAGTCACAGGGAAGAGGGCATCCCGAGATCCAGGGTACACACCCAAGACCGCACCAGGAAGGCAGAGCAGGTAGCCCCCATGCAAAAAGTGGGTTGTCGGGGTGGCAGACACAGAATTTCTCTTTGAAAGGTTTGTTTTCTCAGCTCGATGGGAAAGAAGAGAGACAATTCAGTGGTGCATGCCTGTAATCCGAGCACTTTGGGAGACCAAGACAGGAAGATCGAAAGTTCAAGTCTCACCTGGGAAATTTAGTGAGTCCTGGTCTCAAAATAAAATACTAAAAAGGGTTAGGGGATGTTGCTCAGTGCAAAGGCCCTGGAATGGATCCCTAGTGCCACAATCAACCAATCAATCAAACAATGGGGAGAGAAGATAAAAAGTGAGCTAGGGCTGGGGATTTAGCTCAGTGGTTCTGCCACCTGCCTTGCAAGCGCAAGGACCAGAGTTCGATCCCTGGTACCAAAAAGAAACAGAAAACCCAATGGCCTTGGGGCCAGGGATTTAGCTCAGTGGTTCCGGTGCCTGCCTCACAAGCACAAGGTCCCGAGTTCTATCCCCAGCACCAAAAAAAATGTGAGCTAGTTGGCTAGCATGACCATGTGGGAGAAGGAGATATATTCATTTGTATAAACCATATGGTCACACAGATAGATAGAGCATTGATCCTAGGATATCCTAGGTATCCTATGATATAAGCATAGAAAAACTGTACAAAGGGAGATGCTGAACTGAAAATAGCCCTTTTCACTTGGGGAGGTGGGGTCCAAAGGCACTTTCACCTTTTATCCAACATTGGGAATTTTTAGTAGTATTACTTTTTTTATTTTTTTGATAGTGGGGATCGAACTCAGGATCTTGCTCTTGTGAAGCAGGTGGCAGAACTAGTATTACTTTAAAAAAAAAAAAAAGAGCTCCTTTTTTTTTTTTTGGAGACAGGATCTCTCTGTGTATTCCAGTCTGGGCTTGAACTCACTGTCTAGCCCAGGCTGGCCTCGAACTTGTGGCAATCCTCCTGCCTCAGCCTCCTGAGTGCTGGGATCACAAGTGTGCACCACCACAACACCACACCTGGTTTAGTAGTATTACTTTTGTAAATCAGAAGAAAACCCAGCAGAGACTTTTCCATCTGGGGACAGTTAGCACTGTAGAGATGAGCGGTGGAGGCCCTCACACAGCCATGCTGTGTGGCCCTGAGCTGCTGGTCTCCCAGGGGAACCCTGACTTTCTGAGCCGAGGTGAAGCCCCGATGAGAATTTGGTGTGGGGACCTTTGCATCTCCTCTCTCTCCTAAGCCCTAGTTCTCAGTCTTATTTTCCCAAGGCCAAGGTCACCTTGGAGAAATGGAAGCAGATAGTTGTCTCTAGTGATCCATTTCTTTCTCACCCTATTCTACCAGATCTTCACATATGTGCCTTGGTTTCCCCTGGAGAGCCAGGTCTGGCTTGTTTTCAGGATAACCCTCCTTGTAAAAACTGCTGTTCCCATGCCTGGCCTGGTCTGGTGACTGGATTTTCTTGGGCCATTGGAGAAGCCACTGTGGCCAGGGCAGTGGACAGAGATCCATAAGACCTGGGCAGTGATACAGAGCACATCTGGGCCTGTGGAAAATCACTGGATTTGTCTGCATTTCTGCTTCCTGGACTTTGAAATGGAGAAATATCTGGCTTTTCTATTTCCTAGCTTTGTTTCGAAGAGAGCACCAAAAATAGACACAAAGGCACTTTATGTCAAAAAGGAAGTGGGTACTGACAGCGATGTCATGAGTGGTGATTGGACAACAGCTCAGGTGGCTCATGGCAGTGGCAGCTCCTCAGATCTCCTTGCATGCGTGCATTAGTCAGTACAGGCTAGGTTCTGCTGCATAACAACAATAACAGACCCCGAGAACTCAGTGGCTTAATGCACAAAGCTTTGTGTCTTAATTCTGTTTCATGTCCATCTTTGGCCTGCTGGAACCACAAACCCTATCTGAACATTCACAGATTGATTTATCAGAGAGCTGGGGGACAGGGGACATGCTGGCAGTGATATGCTCAGAAGGGACTGCACTGTTGCTGACAAACTAACAGAACCAGTCATATGGCCCCACCCAACCAAGGAGACCAGGTGATCCTGCCTGCTGGAAAGAGAGAGAATGGAGCATTGGAGCAAATGTCCTACCACCCCCATGGGGCTCTGTGTTAAAGGCTAGTCCCCAGGGTGGCCTGTTGGAAAGAGGGGGAGCCTTTAAGAGGTAGAGCCTAGGGGGAGGAGCTTAGTTCTCAGGGTTTGGCCTCCAGGGGGATTATGGGACCCCAGCCCCTTCCTATCTTTTCTTGCTTCCTGTTCTGCCAGGCCCTCCCCATGATGGGCTGTCTCACTGCAATCAAATGACTGTAGACTGAAAACCTTGAACTGTGAGCAGATAAACATTTTCTCTTTATAAGTTGATTATGGCAGGTATCTTATTGTCGTCACAGGAAGCCAATACACATCCCAAATCACTACCACATGAACCTGTCTAGGTGTGGGGGAGTCACAGGAGATCCCTGACAAGGCTCTGTTCCATGTGACATCTGCCCCTTTTCTCCTTTACCTTTTCACAGATTCACCACAACTGATGTTCTGAAACAACATGTGTGGATACAATGAAAAAAAAATTGCATTCTTGCAGTGGAAAAGATGAGAGATATAGAATATATAGAAGAAAACAAATAACTCCAAAAATACTCCTACCATCCAATATGTTATTGCATTTCTCTCCAGTCTTTTTTTTTCTTACTATTGCATAAAGGTACTTTTTAAAATAGCAGCTTTAATGACATGAAATTCACAGACCATAAAATTCACCCTTTAAAAGGGTACAACTCAGTGTTTTTTAGTGTATTCAAAGTTGTACCACCCTTGCTGCCATTTGATTCCAGAAAATTCCCTTCATTCCTGAAAGAAACCCTCTGGGCCAGGCCCTTCATAGCCCCTTTCCCAGTCCAGCCCCTGGCAGCCACGAAGCCACTCTCTGCTCTGTCATTTACCTACTCTGGACATTTCATATAAATGGAAGCACACATTATGTGGCTTTCTGTGCTGCTTCTTTCTCTGAGCCTCTTGTTTTCAAGCTCGCCCATGTTGTAGGATGTTCATGTGCATGTTTTACAAAACAGATTGAGATCGTATGGAACATGAGTTTTCTGGTTTAACTTCATGTATATCTTTTCAACATTTTCCTCTCATCATTAAACCTTTTAAAAACAGTTTTTTTAATTAATTTTATTGGTACATTTTAGGTATACAATATAATGACATTCATCTTTGGAAATTTGCACCTTTATGGGGCCGGGGATTTAGCTCAATGGTTCTGCAGCCTGCCTCGCAAGTTCAAGGACCCAAGTTTGATCCCAGGTACCAAAAAACAAAAATTGCACCTTTACATAATCTCTCTTGGTTCTTATTTTTCCCCCTTCCCCCGCCCTCCCTTCAACCCCTACATCCCTCCCTATTTACAAAGACTTTGTTTCATTTTTCATTTTCTCATATTAATTCCATTCCCTTCTTTCCTTTCCCCTACCCCTCCCACTTCCCCATCCCCTTTGCCCCTTTTCTTCCTATTTCACATTATCTATTGTACCTTTTAGTCCTTATTTACACTTTCAGTTTCTCACACTAGAGAAACTGTGCGGTATTTACACACGTGTGTCCTATTTATTTCACTTAAGAGTATCACCTCAATGTGCATCCATTTAGCTGTAAATGTAACCCAGGCATGAGAACACACACCTATAATCCCAGCACTTGAAGCCAAGGAAGGAGGATCGTTGAGAGTTCAAGGCCAGCCTGGGCTACATAGTTCAAGAGGAGCCTGAACTACAAACTGAGAGCCTGTCTCAAAACACCAACACCACCAACAAAATCATTTTTCGCAGTTATATCCATGGGTCCCTCAGTATCTGGGGGGTTAGTTTCAGGACCTCCCAACAGGGACCCAAATCCGAGAATGCCCAATGTCTGACCCTGATGTCAGACTGCCCAGGATTGTATATAACCTGTGCACACCCTCTGTAGACTTCAGCTTATTTCTTGATGATGATGATGGGATGGAAACGCTCTGTAAATAGGAGTTAGACTGCATTGTTTGGGAATAATGACAAGAAACAAAAGTCTGTGTATGTTCTGTACAGATGCAGCTTTCTAAAAAACTATTTTTGAGCCACGGTGGGTTGAATCTGCACACAAAACCTGCAGGTAGGGAGGGTCAGCTGTACCCCAATCTGCTGGATCTGGGTGCCATGGTGGGCTGGCTGGGCCCTCCATTTTGCCTGTTGGTTTTTCTGTGTTTCCTCCTCATCAGCAAAGCTCCAAGGAGCCGCCAGATGTGTTTATGGAGCAAGCAGATAAACCCTACAGTATAAATCTTTGTAGCATTTTCCTCTCTTCCTTTAAGAAAATTGCCTTGAAATGGACTTAACTGGATGGAAAAACAGAGACATTTTTAGGACTTTTGATCCTTACTGCAACTGTTTTTCTAGAAAGTTTGACCCAAGCAGCTGACTGTGGCTTTTGGTAGAACCAGTGACATCATCTTGTCTCTCTTGGCAGAAAACCAGATTGTCCTGTGGCCAGGCTGGGGCCACGTGGGCAGCTCCCTCCCTGCTGCCTCCTGTGCTGCCCAGGCAGCCCAGCCATCCTCGCCTGGAACACCCCAGACCCACCAGCCAGCAGGGAGGCCTCCGCATCGGCTTTTCCCTGTGCCCGTGACACCCTTCCTGGCCTCTGCCAACTTGGTTTCCCCCTGCGAGACCAGCTGGCTCCCTGCCAGGCCCTCCCAGCAGTAACCTCGCCTCCCGCCTTCCTGATCACCACCCTCCACTTTTTTATTTTTTCTCTATAGCACTTGTCACCTTCTACTCAACTGTATGATTTACTTACTTATTTTATTATCTGAGTGCACTAAAATTAATCATTGGAACCCGGACCCCAACCTGGCCTGGGCAGGCACCTGATAGCCAGGTGTCGAACAGAGTCAGAAGCTGGCACTACAAGCTGCTCTCAGGAAATCGGGACCTCTACCTCCACCCACAGCCACCTCCTCCTGGTCCCACAGGGCTCAGAACAGTTCCTCCTGACCCTGCTCTGGAGCAAACCAGGAGGCTCTGCCTGGGGAGGCTGTGCTGACCAGCAGACAAGCCTCTGGGACCCCCAAGCAAAGGTCTCTCTTTGGAAGGCAAGTGTGGAGCCCACCAGGGCCCCCTGCAGCCACACAGCTTCCGGCCTCTGGGCACAATGTCCACCCAAAACAATGCACAACTCACCTGTGAACAATGTGATGGATTTTCAGAAACAACACTTGAATGCAGCCACCACCAAGGTCGAAGGAACACTGCCAGCTGCCTGGTGGCCAGGGCCACCTTGTCCCATAACATCTGAAAGCACAGATTCTCCAGCCCATTTCTAAACTTGAGCTTGTATAATTTACACACTTCTGTGCCTGGCTTCTTTCAGTGTTGTGTTTGTGAGATTCACCACAATATCTTGCACAATAAGAAATCATTCTTTCTCTTGGCTGTGTAGTATTCCATTGTACAAGTTAATTAGTTTATTTATTGGCTACTACAAACAGTGCCATCCCGAAAATTCTTGTTTGTATCTTTTAGTGAAGGTACATGCTCATTTCTCTTGAGTATGAGCTGAGATTGGAAATGACAGTGAATGTTTGAATTTTTAAAAATTCATAACAGTAAAGGCTACATTGTCGTGAATCCCCTTAATTCCACCCCTTCCAGCACCCTTGTCTCATTGTTCTTGCCACTTTTGGAAGCAGCTCTGGAGTCCTCTTTCCTGAGTATCTTTAGTTGCCCTGTTATGGTTGCCTCAATGCCCAGGAATTGATTCAAAATCTTTACCTTTCATGGTCATTTTGACTTTGGGGAAGAGCCAGAAGTTGCGCAGTGCCAGATCTGGTGAATAAGGTGGGTGAGGAGACCGTCACACCTGTCTTTCTGTTGGGTGGCACTGGGCAGCAGCATTCACTGTATTTCTGATCACACCTCACAAAAGGGGACTTCCAGAGTTGCCGCAGAAAGTAGCAAGAATGGAGAGGCAAGTGTGCCGGAAATGAGGGACAGTGTTGAGGGGCTTAAGGCAATGTGTGCTTTGCTGTAATTTTTCTCAAACACTCATAGTGTTGATTGGCTCATATGTCTCAGAGTGAAACTGCTGGTTATGAGTGTGTGTGCGTGCGTGTGCGCACACGTGTGTGTTCAGCTTCACTAGATGCTACCAGATTCCCAGTGTGGCTGTACTGATTCACACTCCCTGTAGCCATGTTGGAGAGTTCCAGTTGCTCCACATCCTCACAGCGCTCCACAGGCCAGTCTGTTCAGCTGATCTCTAGGGGCATATTTTTCAGTTTTAATTTGCATAAAGGAACATGGTCTTCCCTTTTAAAATTCTGGTGTGCAGCTGTATGGAATGAAGTAGTCTCATGTCGGGCTTGCAGCAGGGCTCTGAGGACGGCGGGGAGAGGGAGTCCCTGGCCCTGGATCTGGGCAGCACCCTGGCAGTGAGTGCCAGGGGCCCTCGCATGCAGCACAGGATCTGATGTCATCATTAAAATGCACAGCCTCCTCCACCCCACCCCCCAAAGCTCCAAAGCACCCTGCTCCTCTCCCCACTTTCCCTTCCTCCCTTCCCACCTCCCTCCCGATGTCCATTTCTAAAGATCCCACTCACAAATCTTCCTCCACCCTCCTCCTCTACTCAGGTTGCCGTCTACAGATGGTAGCTTCTGACATGTTTGGTTTGTCCTGTACAGTATTTGCAATTTTTAAAACATGTGTTGCATTAAAGAGTTAGGTGATATCCCATGAAAATCTAGATTTCTGGAAACTTAAAAAATGAAAGCGGTGACAACACAGCCACCCCAGCCAGGAGCCAAGTCCCAGCTGCCATCTCTCCCACAGTCTCTGCCACACTGAACTGTGACCCTCGAGGCTCCACATTGGCTTCCTCCAGAACCAGACCCTTGGGGGAAAACTTGGGTTCAGGTGGTCGATTTGGGCTATGAATGCAGAAAGCCCCAGGGACTGGAGAACTGAGACAGGAAGAAGAAGGGGCAGGAAAGGCAGCCCCAGGGCAAGGGGCTCCTCTACGCCACCCCAGGAGACCTGGGGACTCCACCACAGTGACCCACACTAAGGTCACCAGCCATGTCCTCCTTGCCACACCTCACACACGAAGGGCAGAACCAGGATCTGGGTCCCCACACAGGCAGAGTCACCCAGGGCCCTCAGCTCTCGGGTCAAAGCCACACAGTCATGGGTGTTTGAAACGCGTGTGACCACAGGGATGCCTTCCTCCACTGCCCTGGAGAGCACCCACACTGCCTAAGAAGCCTGTGTCCACTCTCCATCTGACTTCAAGCTCTTTCTGTTATTTTGATGGATTTGAACCCTCCTCCCAGGTGAGGGGTGGACGGGGTCCGTACCTTTCAGCTCCAGGTGAACTGATCTAAATGCCACAGGCCTGCTGCTGGTGGATGGCACAACCCACTCGCTAGGCCAGGTGGAGCCAGGCCATCTCTGGCCTAGACCGGGTTATGCTGAAACTTACAATGGGCCTTCACAGCTGCTGGGGCAGACGTCACCATGGCTGCATGCTCATGCTTCGTCCAGCCTCTGCTTAGGAGGGAATTCAGGTGTTAGAGAATCCATCAGTCAGGGTGGTGCAGGCAGGAGGATCTTCAATTCAAACCCAGCCTGGATAACTTAGTGAGTCAGTGAGACCTGTCTCAAAATTAAAAAGGACGAGGGATGCAGCTCAGACAGAGAGAGAGTGAGAGAGGGAGAGAGAGGAAAGGAGGGAGGAAAGGAGGGAAGGAGGGAGGGAGAAAAAAGAAATCCAACACAGTGGCTCACATCCTGATTCACCGATTGTCCATGTAGGCTGGAAGTTTGAGGAACTCACCATGGAACACACCCTTTCCCCGAGCTGGTACAGAGGGGAAGTAAGTACAAGTCCACACCTTAGAGCAGCAC
Organism: Heterocephalus glaber; assembly: GCF_053883595.1. NCBI lineage: Eukaryota > Metazoa > Chordata > Mammalia > Rodentia > Bathyergidae > Heterocephalus > Heterocephalus glaber. The sequence goes on along the minus strand of NW_028258330.1, from coordinate 5,503,437 downwards.
CCCCAATCTTTTTGACCCCAAGAACCCCATGTGTGGCAGACACTTTTTTCCATGGACCAAGGCAGAGTGGTGGCTTCAGGTGATGCCAGTGCATGAATTCACAGTGCACTTTGTTTCTTTCTTTTTTTTTGGTACTGGGGATCGAACTCGGGACCCTTCACTTTCAAGACAGGCAGTGGCACCACTGAGCTAAATCCCTGGCCCTACTTTTTTTCGATTATTATTGTCATTACATTCAGTTCTCACGAGGTGCTTAAAACCCACCTTCTTTGCATGTGCAGGTCCCAGAGCGGTCCACGCTCCCGTGAGAACCTGATGTCCTGAAGCTCTTACAGCAGGCGGTGATGGGGCGATGGGAAGCTTTGCCTGCTTACCTTCTATTATTTGGTCCAGGGTCACAGCAGACCGGGGACCAGTACCAGATCTGGCCCTGGGGTTGAGAAGCCCTGCTTTCAACAGAGTCACTAGCATTGATTCTGACTTCAGTGGTGGAGACTTGAGACCAGTTACCAAGGCAACCTTAATACACATTCTTAATTCATTCAGCCAGCAGCTATTTGGTGACCACAGTTGCAGAGTCAAGGGCCACACCTGCTTCATTACTCTTCCCATCAAGAACCAGGGCACAGACTACCCTGGAACTACCCCAACCAGCACAAGGTGGTAGAAACTCTGCTTTGTGGCCGACACAGCAGAAAGGCAATGCCACCACATCAGAAATCTAGTGATGCCGAGGCTGCCAGGCTGGGAGGCCCGATGAGCAGCATCCCAGGGGCCCCACCTTCCACCCTCTCCAGCAGGCCTGCAAGCTACTCCCAGCCAGTCTGGTCTCCCAGAAGTCAGAAAACAGAGGCATCCTGTTCCTCCTATACCACATCAGGACCCACATTCATCACAGACGGCTGCTACTTTGTGTCTCTGTGTTCAGAAGGCTGTTAATGCACCCCTGGTAGCCGGGATCAGAGCCTACTGCTTACTCGGCTACTCCAGGCACTGTAGGGAGCCCTGGGCAAGTTAAACAGAGTCCTCTACCCTCCCAGTGCTCTAGAGGAAGACAGATAGCAAAAACAAACACTCCAGTCACTCCAGCTGTGACTCAGAGCTTCAGAAAAATAAGAACAGGAGATATGATAGTGACTGTTGGCCTAACTCAGGAGTGGTCAGATCAGGGAAGAGCTATCCAAAGAGGTGATCTTTGGGCTGAAACCTGAATGATACCAGAAACAAGCAGAATGGAAGGACAAAGGTGCTAATGAGGATGCTGGAGGCCACAAGTGGAAAGTGACAGGGCCTGGAGGAGGCCACATCAGTCCTGCAGGGCTTCAAGGGCTGGGGCAAAGAGGAGGTGACATGATCTCACTTTACAGAGACCTCTGGCAGCTGTGCAAGGAACAGACAAGGGAGGAAGCAGGAGGCTGTGAGAAGCCTGTGCAGTCAGAAACTCTGGGCTGGGCCTGGAGGCCAACAGGGTGGAAGCCTTGCAGGAGGCAGAGCTGATCACTGTGTAAGTGCTGAGTGTAGAAAGCAAGGGTCATATGAGAAGAATCAAGGACATCTCTTGGGTTTTCCTACAGGAAATAACTGTGGATTGTGTTCCCGGGACTGCAGGGGCTGCTCTGGGGAGACTAGGTTCTGTTATATTCCTCTGAAGAGCACTGATGCTTGTTTGTTGACTTGTTTTATTTTGGTGTTTATTTGTTTTGAGACAGGGTCTCGCTATGTAGACCAGGCTAGTCTCAAACTGGTGGTGATCCTCCTGCCTCAGCCTCCTGAGTGCTGGGATGACAGGCGTGCACCACCACCTGGCATGTTTTCTTATTTTATAAAGCAGTGATCCTGGCCAGACTCCTCCTGTAAACTCTCCTTCGCAGCGGCTGTTCTACCTTAGCTTGGTCTGGGCAGCTCAGGCCTTCCATGTAGGCCTTGCCTAGGGTCAGTCACAGATCGGAACAGGGCTCATGCCAAGAATTTGGGGCACACCTTTCTGGGGTTCTCCTCCAAAGTGTGTCTTCTGATTCTTCAACCCAGAAAGCAGCTGATGAGAGTGATTTCCGACTGGGGTTCCAGCCTCCCAACATAGTTCATTTGGGGACCTGCTTTCAGGCAAAAAACCATAAAAACCAGACCTGGGAAGATCTCTCTGCCATTCCTCCCTTCCACAAGCAGAGACCTTCCTACTTCTGTATGGTTTTGTTCATCCTTTGTGCCTTCAAGCAGGTGGCTTTTGCTTGTTTGTAGCTGACATTTTTATTTTGAAAAAAACAAATATTGAATTACATATGGTCATAAAAAATAACACAAGACAATCCTTGTAGCCAGGCTTGGTGGTGCATGCCTTTGATCCCAGTACTTGTGAGGCTGAGGCAGAAGGATTGCCAAGAATTCGAGGCCAGCCTTGGCTACATAGTAAGTTTGAGGCCAGCCTGAACTATATAGTGAATCCCTGTCTCAAACAAATAAATAAACAACAAAAAAGATAAGCCTTGTAGACTTTCACTCAATTTCCCCCAATGGAAACATCTCGCCAAGCAATATCATAGTGCAGTATCACAACCAGGAAATCGACACTGGCACAGCCACATGCATAGCCCTTCGCTCACCACCTGGGCCTTCCAGCTGCCCTGGAACAGCCAGCCCCACTTCCTTCCTGTCTCCACCCCTGCCTAAACTCCTTGGAACCACTTGTTTCTTTGCCATTTCCAGATTTTTGTCATTTCAAGAATGTCACCTACATGGAATCATACAGGATGAGACCTTTGGGAGCTTGGTGGTGGTTTCTCAGCATCATTTCCTAGCAGCGCCTCCAAGTTGTGTGTAGCAGTAGTCCCTCTCTCTGTATCCTGGCCTGGATGTGCAGTTTGTGTAACCATGTGTGGTCCAAGGCCACCCGGCCCTTCACAATGGCATATAAAGCTGCTGTGACTATTTCTGTACAGGTTTCCGCGTGGACACAAGTTTGCGTTTCCCTGGGATAAATGCATGGGACTGCACTTGCTGGCTCACATGGTACCATAGTTTACTTTAAAAAGGCAACCTGCTTTGCTGTTTCCCAGAGTGGCTGTACTGTTTATACCCCCAGCCACGAATAAGCAATTGCCCATTTCTCTGCATTGGGGTTGTCACTCAGATAGGTGTGTGACAGTCTCCCTCACTGCAGCTTTCATTTGCATTTCCCTGATGACTGAAGATATTGAACATCTTTTCATGTGCATATTTGCCATCTGTGTCCCCTCACTGGTTAAATGTCTGCTCAATTCTGAGCTCCCTCTTTTGAAAAGGAAAACAACACTTGTAATCCTAACATCTATGCTCCCTGTGCGTCTTCCCCTCTTCTGCCAGCTCAGGCTGTCACCACATTATTGCTATAGGATTTAGGATTGTCCCTGTATCTGCAGACCTAAATCACCCCGGGATCAATGAAGACGGCCAGGGAGAAAGGAAGGAGCGGGGGATTTTGTGCTGTCCCTGAACAGGGCCATGGACAGACTACCCCCCACCCTCTCCTGTGGGTAAGCAGGGTCCCAACCTCCCACATCTCTCTGAGGCATCCTTCCCCAGACCCAGCCATGTTGCACATAGTAGGTTCTCCATAAATATTTAGGATTAGCTGCAGTTCTTGATGTGCACATGATGAAAATCCAGTTAGTGCTTGCTGGGGCCAGAGAGAATTTGTTAGAACGAATTCTGAGACATCTCAAGTCAGCATGTGAAGGCCATGGTGAGCCCGGACCTCAGGAATCCATAACCCAGCTCTGTCTTGTCCACTGCTGGTCTCTGCAGGTGTCAACTTCACCTTGCACAATGTGAGGAACATGGTTGCCACTAGGCCTGGAGCCACCCTGGAAGAGGGGGCCTGGGGCCCAGCCCCAGTGCTTGCAGGCTCAGGAGAGGGCTGTGGTGGCTGAGCAGAGGCCAAGGGGTAGGACACCGAGGTGGGCTTCTCTCAACACACAGCCAGTGGGAACAGGTGGGCAGGTTAGCAAGACCCAACTGCAGACGCCTCTCCAAGGTTACAGCCACTTGGGAGTTTCCAGTGAGACCATCAGAGGAAACATAGCCTTCCCTTGTCCTTGTCTCCAGCCCAAACTTCAAAGGGCCACTCAAGTCCTCATGGTACGGTACCTTCCTCTATGGGTCAGGGTAACACTTGCTGCTATAGTAAATAAGCCATTGCAATATAAGGGTTTTTTCTGGCTCTCGTAAAATTCTGTGTGTGTGTGTGTGTGTGTGTGTGTGTGTGTGTTTCAAGCTGGTAGGCTGCCTTCCACATGTTAATTTAGAGATCAACTCCCTGGTTCTGTGGGCCCACCTTTCCCTGACTCAAAGTTCTCTCCATTAGCTTAGGAAGATGGAGAAAAAGAATAGAGAAGAAGCACCCCTTTTTAAACTGCTTCACTTCCATTCGTAGTCCATTGGTGGGGACTGGTCACAGGTAGGATGCAAGGAATGATGGGAAATGTGGTTCCTGATGAACACTTGCTTCCTGGCCTCAACTTTATACTCTGTATCATAGTTTGTTTATTGTTGCTATACCAAAATACCTGAAACTGGGAATTTTGTGAAGAATAGAAAGTTATTTGGTTCTTGTTCCGCCTGGGAAGTAGGGGAGAGCCAGGGTCCCAATATCCCCTTTCAAGGCCAATACCCCAAGGACCTCACTTCCTCCCACTGGGTCCCACCTCCTATGCATTCCCCCATTCCCCGGTACCTCTGGGGACCAAGCCTTGGATGCATGGGCTTAAGGGACATTCCACATCCAAACTGCAGCAGCCACCAATGCCGTCCCAGGAGCCCCACCCTCATGGCCACATCTAACTCCGATCACCCCAAGGACCCACCTCCAGATCCCCTCAGCATATGACATGCCTCTGGGGCTTAGGTTTCCAACACATGAAATCCAAGGGACATACTCAAACCATAACACCACACAGGAAGGAACACATTATGCTGGGCTTCGGGCCGTCTTGCTCCCTCCTGCCCACAAAACCATCCGATGGGCACTTCATTGTCTTCTGTTCCCCACCTGTGACCCATCTGACTGAACATGTGGGATACCTGGAGTCCTTGTTTCTTGTTCCAACCAAGGTCCCGTGACCAATGGGTCTGTGACAGGCAATGTCAGCATTACCTAGCATGTTTTGTTTTTGTTTTTGTTTTTTGCAGTACCAGCTATTGAACCCAGTGCCTTCATGCTGAACTGCATCTCCAGCCCTTTTTAAATTTTTATTTTGAGCCAGGGTCTTGCTGAGTTGCTATGTTTCACAGGTTGAATTCGAATTTAGGAATCTACTGCCTCAGCCTCCCAGAGCTCTGGGATTACAGGCCTGTGGCACCCTTGCATAGTGTTTTTTTAAATCAAATTGGCAAGCTGCAACCTGCCAGCCTGCCCTCAACCCTCATAACTTAGGTTACACTGGAGCTAGGGCAGGGACGAAGGTGGGATGGACAGATGAGACAGGGTTAGGCAGCGTCAGCCCAGCGGAAGATCACATCCCTTCTTCACTTAAAATATTGACATTGTGTTCATTCTGCATTTTTTGCATTCTTTTTTTTAAAAAAATTATCACATCGGGGGTGGAATGTAGCTTTGTGACAGAGTGTGTGCTTAACATGCATAAGGCCCTGGGTTCAATCCCCAGCACCAACTACAAAATAAAATACACCAATTGTTCCTTCTCTTCATTGCTAGGTTTCTGGATGTCCCTCCAGTGCAGCACCCAAGCCAGTGTCTCAGTGCTCCGAGCAGCGCCAGCCCAGCCTTCTCTTTTATCTTGTATCCTCCTGCTCGGCGGCCTGGCATCTCTGAGCAGCTCTGGGTGCCACCTTCTCCGCCCTGCCCCACCGTGGGCCCGCAGGACCTTGGCAGCCCTGAGAGGGCACAGGGCCTGGGTCATCCCTAGAGGCTTCTCCTCTACCCACGAGGTCGGTGGGGCCTTGTGGTCTCCTTTCCCTCAAGTCGGTTTGAGTGGAGCCCCGTGAGATCTTCACATGGAAGCCACGTCTCACAATTCAGTGGAAACACACTTGTCACCTGTGTGGAGGTGCAGATTTTCCCTCAGAGCTGTTTGGTTTCAGTTTAAGGTGCGCAGGTTCGGTGCCTCTTGTCATTGCAAACCCTCCTCTGTCCCTGTCTTTGCTCTCCTCCTTCTGTGTTCCTGTCAACCACTGTTTCGATCTTCATTTTATTTATCTCTGTCTCTCTTTCTGTGTCTCTCTGTCTGTCTCTTGCTCTCTCTGACTGTCTCTATTTCTGATTCTGTCTCCCCCCCAAACCCTGCCTCATCTCACTGTCTCACACATGTGTGACAGGTTTGGAGGTGGCTCTGACATTCTGGGAACCCCTCACATCGGCACCCAGCTTACCATGGCACCAGAAAGGTGCAGGACCCCCACCCCCACTCATGAACCCACATCCCTCCCCTCCCTGCTGGGGCAGGAGTTGATGACTGGGGACAGCACTGGGGTTAGGGAAGATGGACTGTGGTCCCCTAGAACCGAGGCTCTTCTTCAGAGCTGGGGGGGAGCAGTTTCCTTTAACATGAAAGTGAGATTGTCCTGATCAAGACTCACACCTTGCACCCCAAAAGAGAAGGACCCGATGCCTTAGTAAAACACAAGCTGCCCCTTCCCCAAAGAAGCAAGCCAAGTTCTGTGAGTTCGTGGAAGCTGACAGGGCTCCTACTTTCACCCTGCTTCCCACAGACACCCCACCCCCGCCCCACCAGCACTGGTACAGCCAACAAGAGACAGTGCCAGGAGGGTTCACGGTGTTAGCACAGCCACACCAAATGCCCATCAGCAGTAATGGGGTAAGCAAATGGAATAAGTAATCATAATCCTCGTGATCAATCAGTCAGTAGACAGAGAAGCCAGTCAATCCAATTTGGCTCATATTCTCCAGCCTCCAACTAAGCGTGTGCCACTCTACCTGCAGCATCATGTGTATCCCAGAAGGCAGCACAGAGCACGTACTGGACGGTCCCACAAGTGTGAAGTACACAAGGCAAGGCGACCTCTGCTGTCTAACATCTTCCTGAAACTGCCTCAATGGGCCCAGGCAGGAGGGGGTGTGGGGGGGCCCCTCGTGACCGTGGACCCAGGCATCCGTCACCTGCGTGTGCTCGGCTTGTGAGAACGTGGTAGGCTGCACGTATCCGGCAGTGCACGCATCTGTGTAGTGTCACACTCTTATAATCCAAGGACAGAAGACACTGTCACAGCTCTGTGGCTTCTCTAGGTGGGAAGGGGTGGCAGCCCCACAGGACCCTCAGACCTCCTTGGTGACTCCCAAGGATGAGGCTGCTCTCAAAGCCCCCTAACCGAAGCTGCCCCCAGGGGAGTAGTTGAGCCACATCCGACAGGATGGCACTAGTGCCGGTCAGCTTTGCTTCTGTAACAAAACCTGAGGTAAAACCGGTTAAAAAGATCCAGGTTTGGGAGCTTTTTGTCCACAGTCCATCAACCCTGCTGCTTTTGATGCTGGCATTTACTCCACTCATTGAGGAAAATGATAACTTTCAACATTTCCCCCTAAATTTCACTATAGAAAATGTTAAACATGCCCAAAACCAGAGCGTGACCACCCTCGCCCAATCCAGTCACTGTCAGAAAGCTTGTTTGCCTCCACCTGAGCCCCTTCAGCTCTTGAGTCACTTGAAATGAATCTCAAGGCTTGGCCATTTCCTCTGAAAAGATTTCAGTGGAAGCAGGAGCATTTTCCTGCCACAGACATTTAAACTGAGGATGTTTAAACCTAGCCCTCTTTAATGAAGTCATGAGCTGAGAACAGTGAGCAACACTGGTGTCAACCAGGGTGGGGAGATGTCCTAGCTGGTGGGGGGTGGGGGCCAGATCTGTCGATGCCCTGCGTGTCACAGCCTGCTGACATCACTGTCCCCCCACCCGGGAGGTCCCCTGGTCATTATCCTCAACCAGAGACTTGCACCAGGGGATATTTGAGTTCCAGTCTCAAAAGGCTCAAATACAGGTGCTCTTTGACCTGCAGTAAGGTGACCTCCAGAAAAACCCACCACATGCTGAAAGTGTGCTAAGTGGAGAATTGGTGTGATCCCTGACCTGCCAAGGTGACCGCTGGGCCACACAGCCCACTGCAGAGTTCAGTGGTTTCCCCCTGCGACCAAGCAGCCCCAACCCAGTGTCACCGAGGGCATCGTGCAGCACATCCATGTCACCGGGTCTGGAAGAGGTCACAATCCCCAGTGCAGCTGCTGCAGAGCCCGACGCGGCTACACACAGCCTTGTGGGTCAGGGCCACCTGTACTTAGGTCTAGGTCCAGTCCACGCTCAGAACTTGTCCTGGGTGGGGTGTGGACAGGACACGTGGAGGCAGCACGGCCCTGGGGCCCTCCGGCCACCACCTGGAGTTCAGCAGCTATGTCCAGGAGCTCCATTGTTTCTTTTGACTCTCTCAGCATTAAGAAAACATGAGGATCATTTGCCCAAGCGTCAACTGGAAGGTTTTCTGTAAAATCCCACAGAAGCCACCCGACAGCTTCTCTCCCCAACTTCACGAGGGGCGGACAGAGCCTTCAGCCAGTGTCGGGGGTGGTGCTGAGCTAAGTACCCAGCTTCCACGCCCTGGGGTGGGTAGCTTGGAGGATGTCAGTGCTACATCCCCAGATGCTCCCAGGAATCGCCTCCCGAATGACCTCCTTGACCTCTGTCCCTGTGTGTCCCCGAGAAGATTCGGCCCCCAGGCCCAGCCCCCAGCTCACATCTGGGTCCTCCTGGGCAGGGCTCTGGCAACCGGCATGTTGGTCTCGCGCTCTGAGAGGCCGGTTCTGCGGTCTTCCTGGAGGGCGGCTCACATCAGAGATCAAAGTAGCCTGGCCTCTGGGAGAGTGGATCAGAGAGTTGTCATTTCGGGGCGCTCTCAGCGCTGCATGCCAGCTCTGTGGTCACAGCAATAAATGACTATTTGAGCTGCTGTTTACCCTCCCCCTCGCTCCAGGTGCCACTACAGGGCTCGCTCTGAATGTGTCACACAAGCTCAGACCCTCTGGCAGCCCCAGTGAGGTGCGTGGCAGTGCATGCATTTGTGGTTGAAGGTCTGTGCAGAAAATCCAGCTGAGGCTGAGTCCAGAGCCCCCAACCCACCTTGAGCTGCCAAGAGCCACCCAGAGCCCTGGCTCCTCTTCCCTGTCCCGCGCTAGGAGAAGCCATGAGGAATCCCTTGGGCTTTGAGATTCAGGTTCTCCTGGCTCCTGGAGCAGGAGCATCACAGAGTTCACGGGGCTGGCACTAGAGTCTGCACCAATAACTATTTGTCCAGTAAACCTCTTTCATTCCTACTCCCTCCTTCCCTTTTCCCCTCCCCTCCTCTCTCTCCTCTTCTGCTTCCTTCCTCCTTACTTTCTTTCTTTCCTTCCTTCCCCCTTCCTCCTTCCCACCTTTCTTATAACCATACGTGTAGGTGTTAAGCGCTATCATTGTGATTTGCAATTGCATTCCCCTAATGACTGGTAATGGTGAATATCTTTCCATGTATCTGTCAACCATTTTTCTATTTTCATTGGAAAATATCAACAAATATCTCACATTTGATTCCTTGATCCAAACTTTTTTAAAATCAGGCTTCTGTCTTTTGCTGCTGAGTTGTAGAGTCCTTTCTATATTCTGGACCCTGGACCCTTATCAGACACATGATTTACAAGCCCTTTGCCCTTACTTTAGGCATCCTTTCACTTTCTAGATAGTGTCTATCATGGCACAAAAGTATGCAACTGTGCTTGCATCCAGTTAATCTAGCTTTTTCTTTTTTGCACGAATTTTGGTATCATAGCTAAGACTTTGTGGCTACAGCCAAGGTCCTGAGATTTACCTTTGTATTTCTCCTACTGTCTTGCAGCTGATACATTTGAGTGAAGATTTTGTGCATGGTAGGAGGCAGGTCTCCAACTTCATGCCTTTGCCTGTTGTGTTAATGTGCTCTCTGACTACAGTAACCTCTTAGAAGATTGCATTTTAGAGCTGGGGAAACTGAGGTTTGAAAGGTGAGACTGCACAAAGCCATAACAGAGCCAGGGTTTTATCTCAAACTACCTGGGCTGGCATCACTGCTCCTGACCTGTGTGATCAGTGCCTCCATTGCTGGCCACCTCCCCTGGCATCAGGGTTCCCCTGGCTGTGGCAGAAGGTCCCTCTGTGTCTCCAGCTTCCCTTCCCAGCTCAGCTGCAGCATTGGGAGAGGCTGTGAAGTCCACGCACAAGCACAACCCAGGGGGTGGCACCTGGGGGACGGTGCTGCCTTGCTTCCCTAGAGGCGACTCCCTGGCACCCACAGTCCAAGGCAGCTCCTCCTCCCTGCCCCCTCTGCCCACCACACCCAGCCACCTGCACCTACATCCTCCCTCCCGGAACCAGCCAAGCCCAGACCTGTCCACACCCACCTGGCCACATGGGCCCCACCCAGGCCACTGCACCTGCTGTCCCCCTGTTCCAACCTGGAGGCCAGGACAAGTGGCTGTGACCACAGTTCTGAGCACTTCCACAAGAAAAAAAGGAAATCACCTCCTTTCATTCACCCTGAAGCTACTGAAACCCATACAAGGTCCTGGAGGACTGAATGTTTGAGCTCACCCTGGGCAACTGAGTGACTTAGTGAGGCCCTGACTTAAAATAGAAAAGAAAATAAAAGACACTGGGGACGGAGCTCAGTACAAAGAGGTAAAGGGCCTGGGTTCAATGCTCAGTACCCACAAAAAATTAAGTAAGTAAAGATTTCTGCTGGGAGGGGCTTCTTCTTCCAAGACACCCAAGTCAGGGATCCGGGCCCAAGAGTCTCCACCCTGTTCCCCACCCCATGGTCCCCCAGCCCAGAGGGGACCCAGGAGGGACAGAGGACAGCAGGTGCCACAGGCTTGCTAGTTTCTGCTCCAGAGTGTCTTTGACCCCAATTTTCCAGATAGGGATGAACTTCCCTAACAGTGAGCTTGACCCCAAGTCTACCTGAAATCCATAGAGTCAGTCCCACAGCACACACACACACACTCACACACACTCACACACACAAACACCCGTCATCCTGGAACACAATGGCCCAGCCTAAAGCCCCTCTCCTGGAATCCTCAAAGCAGGCCCAAGAGCAGACCTTGCCCCAGTTCTCCAGGCTGACCAACCCTCGGGATCAGGGTACAGTGCTAGGGTAGGCTAGGAACCTAAAAGCCACACTCTCGTTTGTGACTTGGGGTGACCCACTGCCACCCCAGGCCAGGATGGTAGAGTGGAAGGCAGGGTGGGAAGACGCTGAATCCTCAGACGCAGCAACTTCAACTTTTTAAAAATTCTGCAGTGCTGGAGATGGAACTCAGGCCTTCACACTGAAGTCTATCCTCAGCCTTTTAAAATTTTATTGTATGTATTTATTTATTTATTTATTCATTTATTTTTGTCATTCAAAAACATGTTTATTGAGCACTTGTTTATGGAAGGTCTCTTAAGGAGATTACAATCTAATTGGGTAGAAATGATACATAACCAAGTGAAAAGTTAACGGTGAGACATACCCAAAGTAGTCCATGGTTGCTAGTAGCCAGAAAGATGACCCAGAGGTCAAGTACAAGGGACACACAGTTCCCGTTGGGAAGGTAGAAGAAAGGCTTTTTGAAGGAGGTAGGTTAAGATTGGATTGAAGGGTTGTGAAACATAGAAATAATAAGAAGGGCAATGCAATGGACCAGGGATTTAGCTCAATGATTCTGTCGGCTGCCTCGCAAGCACAAAGGACCCAAGTTTGATGCCTGATACCAAAAAAAAAAAAAAAGAAGAAGGGCAATGCAGATCAAAGAACATTGGGAGTTCTAGCAGAAAAGTCAGTTTGAAGACACTCAATAAGCAATATTTTATTATATTCTTTTCTTTTTTTTTGGTACCAGGGATTGAACTCGGAACCTTGTGCTTGTGAGGCAGGGGCAGAACCACTGAGCTAAATAGCCAGCCCTATTATATTATTTTCAATATTATATCATTAACAAAATTATACGGTATATGTCCACTGTAAAGAAATTATGAATAAATATAAATAAAAACTGTCTTCTCTAAGCTAACCACCAAAGATTCCTTTTGGTGTTTGCATACATCCATATATATATATATATAAAATATCAAACATAAATATATTCATACATATATATGTATACACACATGCATATATATATATATATATATATATATATATATATATATATATATATATATATATATATATGGAGGAGCTGTGCTGGGGCTGGAACCCTGGGTCTTAAAGCATACCAGGCAAACATTCTACCACTAAGCTACATCTTTGGCCCTTGATATATTCTTACGGGATTAATTTTAAGCAAATCTATGTTTATCTAGACATATGCATAGTTGTCTACATACATTTAATTTTGAATATACAAATACACACACACAGAAATATGTATCCTATGTATGCACACATTCATATATGTATTTTTATAAAATGCTAATAACAGCATTTGTGATGTCCAGTGAGAAGGATCTCAAAGAGGTACAAAAAACCCTTTCACATCCTCAGGCATAAAATCACCCTCTCTGCTTTGTCATACACAAATCCTCCCCCAACACATACACAAAGACTGGGTCTTGCTAAATTGGCCAGAGTGAGCTCAAATTTGGGATCCTCCTGTCTCAGTCCCCCAGGCTGCTAAGATCATAGGTGTGCACCCCCATGCCCAGCTCCAGCTGCAGCTTTTGATGCCTTCTCTTAAAGCACACTCCAGGCCTTGGTCTCGCTCACCCTGGGGGAGGCAGGGAGATACAATCCTTCACTCGCTGTCACCCTGCCTCACAGAAGCACTGCATTCCCTTGTCTCCCACCCCACTCTGGCACCCTTGTGGGGCTCAGGGAATATTTGTTGATGCTTTAAAAGATGTAGAAACAAGGTCCTGCCTCAGAGACTCTGACTCGATGGTCTGGGTGAGGCGCTGAGTCATGGGATGTTTCTAGAATTCCCCAGGTGACTCTCAGTTGCAGACAAGAGGGGTCTCAGACTTCAAGACTGCTGGGTGACACAGATGGCTGCCCCTCAGCTCTAAGCAGAGGTTCTGACCCAGCAGGGCTGCATGGGGCCTGAGAGTCCAGGTGTGGGAGAGTCCAGGAGATAGGGACTTCCTCAAGGGGACATGGAGGGACTGGGAGGTGAGAGCGCAGGGCGTCTGGGGAAAGAGGGCCAGGGAAGCCAGCGGGGGTCACCTCTGCCATTTTCCACAACCTTCTTTGAGTTTCTCAGAGTGACCTCTCAGAAATGGCTCTAGGTGCCAGCCGTGGTGGTGCACACCTGTGATCCCAGCGCCTGGAGGCTGAGGCAGGAGGATTACCACAAGTTTGAGGGCAGTTCGGACTACGTAATGAGTTCAAGTCCAGCCTGAACCATATAGCAAGATCCTATCTCAAAAAACAAAAATCAAAAAACTCAAAAGTCCCCAGCTGTGTCCTTCCCCTTCTTAAATCTTCCCAAGTGTTTCTTGACCGCAGGAATGAGGTTCAGGCTGTAACATCAGGTTGATTGGTACCCTTCTGCAGTGATCATAAGGCCACATTTGCAGGGAATTGGTGTCTACCATGAGCTTCTGCAGCCACCAAGCAAGTATGAAGGAGATGCTGAAGCCAAGTGCAGTCCACACCTATACTCTGGCACTGAGGAAAGCTGAGGCAGGAAGTTCTCAAATTGAACCCTACTCTGGGCAACTTAGTGATTTAGTGAGACAGTGTCTCAAAATTAAATAAAAAGGGCTGGAGATGTAGCTCAGTGCCTGGCTTCATTCCCCAGTACTATAAAGAAACAAAAACAAACAAAAAGAGCTATTGCAGCAGGCACATTGCTGGGACACTCGCTGTCTCCAGGTGGTTCCCAAGATTGGGCACAAGTGACTTCCTAAGGAAGCGCCCTCAGGGAACAGAGTAGGGTAAGTGTGTGGAGGAGACAGTTTCCGCTATGTGGGGACAGCCACTGGGGTAACCATGCCAGCCCTCCGCCCAGCACCAGCCTTGTCCCCATCCTGGAACCCGTGAAGGTGTCACCTTCTAAGGAAAAGAGACTGGCAGATGCGTGAGGATTAAGGATCCTGGATGGGGATAATCCTGGATTACTGGGGAGCCGCTGGGATCCCACAGCCCTGTGTCAGGGGGAGGCAGGCGGAGAGCAGGGACTGTGCTAGAGGATTCTCCCCTGGGGCTGGAGGCACAGCACAGCCCTGCCAGCATCTTGTATCAGCCCTGTCCCGATGCCTGACCTTGGAGACGTAGACAGTACATCTGTGTTAGGCCGCCGAGGCTGGGGTCCTGGGGCAGCGGCAGAGTGGCCCCACCACCCCACCAAGTGGGGCCCTGGAGCAGAGTGGGAAGAGACTGTGCAGGAAGGGGAGGGCACCCAGCCAGCCCCTCCCACCCTGTTACTGGGGATGCCCGGACACTTCCTCCCCTACCCATTTGGCCACCACTGTGCAGAGCTGGCTTCTCAGCACCAGGCTTGGTGTCACTGTTTTTGAGTGTGCGGGACCAGCATCTGGGGAGCCTGGACCCTGGCCTCACCCTGCATCTCACTGGCTAAGTGACAAAGTGCTACCCCAGTCTGTGCCCGCTGTGGTCACAGATGCAGCAGCTGGTAAGTTACAAACGGCAACAATCATGTGGCTCAGGATCCTGGGGCTGAGTAGGCTGAGAGTGTGGTACTGCATCTGTGCTGTCTTGACGTGGTGGAGGAGGACAGAAAACCCAGGCCAAATGTCACCATTTATCAGTAACTCACTCCCGAGATGATGTCATGTGCCTGCTTCCTCACCTCTTAAAGGTCCACCTTTAATGCTGCCCCAATGGCAGTTCAATGTCAACCCCAGTTTAGGAGGAGATGTTGAAGCCAGAGCTCTGTCCAACCCCAAAAGTGACCTCTGCATTTGTCAGCTGGGCCCATCAGGCCCCAGGGTGTGTGGGGCTGGATGAGGCCTCAGTCATCTCATGTCCTCCTACCCAGCACCCAGGTGCCCAAGGCAGCCCCAGACCTCCCAAGGGACCCCAGTGGGCCTGGAAGGGAGAGAAGCAGGTGTGGAGCTCAGGATCACAGAAGTGCCAGGCTTGAGCCACAGACAGGAACTGGCTTCCACGTAGGGACAGGGGAGTGTCCTCATCAAGAAAGCCTGCTCTGCTCATGCTGAGATGCTGCAGCCATGCCAGGGTGCTCGGAGCGCAGAGCTAAGCAGGGCAGCTCAGCCCCAACACAGACATGGGGCCTCTAAATACAAAAATGGCCACTCAAGAACAGTGCTTGCAGGAGGTCCCCTGGACTTTTCATGACCCCAGCTCCCTCACCTTCTCCCACTCCCCTCCCCAACACCATCATCCCTTGTTTCCCCACTGGCTCTTCTCCTTTCACCATCTTGACTCAGCAGGCCAAAGCCACACAGGACCTCAGGGACACAGGGGACTTACATGGGACCTGGAAGACACAGGGAACAAGGAAGTGAAAAGCTTTTCTATGGAGGACCTGAAAGTAAATGTCTTGGATTTGCAGGCCATATGATCTCTGTCACAACCATCCAACTCTACAGTGGCAGCACAGAAGTAACCACCAAGGATACATAGATGGGTTTGATTGTGTTCCAATAAAACTTTATTGATACCAACAGGCAGAGGGCCGGATTTGCCCACTGGGGCAGTTTGTAGGCCCTGGTTTACAATTTTACAGAATCCAACACGTAAGAACATTAGAGACCAACCAGGCTGGAAACTAGAAATAGGTCTCAATCCTCTGCCCACTCTGATTGCCCAGCTGTGGCTCCAAGGCATGCTGTGTGGAGCAGGATTCTGACCCGGAGAGAATGTATGCTGTGCCATGGTCAGGGAGAGGTGTGGCAGCCCCAGAGCCTCGGATTGGCCACTTGATTAACCCTCATTTTACATTTTATACAAAGCTGCTAGATCCCAGAGAGTGGTGTGGCTATGGCCAGTGAATCCTCCCTACAACCCTGTGGGAAGTCACACCCCTTCCCTCATCCCTGCATGTCTAAGCCACATGAACCACTCTGGTCTCCTTGTGCCCAGTGTTCTGGTCTGGTCCCTTCAGGGCAAAGAGACAGAACCCAGGGACCCTACCAGCCCTGGATTTGTGAGAATTGCTGTTTGGGGGCTTTTGTGTCCATAAAAATACAGATGGCATTTGTGATGTCTGAAAGGGTAAGAAGCTGCTCTGGGAGCACAATCTGTAGACCCTTGTCCCTGGGGGGCACAAAGGGCCCTGGTGGCAGCTGTGGCCTCACTTTTCATGGGGGAAGCCAGTCTCCAACACAGAGCATGCTAAGCACCAAGCTCTGGTCTTTCTCCACATGGTTATGACGATCAGGGAACACTGACAGCGTCCTTAATAAGAACCAACTAATAAGCAACTGCACCAGAACTCTCAAAGTTTGAGGCAGGTGGAACTTTTGCAAGAAACTTTGAAGAGGGCCAGGGATTTAGCTCAGTGGTTTCGCCGCCTGCCTCACAAGCGCAAGGTCCTGAATTCAATCCCCGGTACCCGCCCTTCCCCCAAAAAAGAAAAAAAACTTTTAAGACCCTGAATTCTATAAACTGGGTCAGTTTATTTTAAAAGTCAAATAAAAAAAAAAGTCAAATCGCCCACTTTGGAATGTGTCTGGTATCACAGTTTTGAAATCATCAGGGCCTCCGTGTACTTGGCAGATAAATGGAGTCATCTGGACATTGTGGGGCTGTAGCCCTGTCCAGTAAACAGATGGCAGCAAGAGCCAGAGTGCCCAGGGCCACAATGGAGGTCACGTATAGCTGTGGGGGACAGTCCAGGCCGCGCCAAGGGCTGCCTTTCCTAAGCACCTGTCTCTGTAGGTTGGGGTGTCCTCTGTGTACCCCCATCCTCCCACCTCAGAGAGCTCAACACAGAGGGGAGGGACAGGATGCTCCCCAGAAACCCCTGGGAAACAAGGACTTCAAGCAGGGAATGGAAAACACCCAGTGTGCTTGCCCCTCTCTGTGCAATTCTGAGATGTGGTGTGGTGTGACAATCTTTCTACAGCCTCTAACAAGGTCCCCAGTGGCACCTGAGTCAGGTTCCCTTCTCACATTAAACACTCTTTATCAATTTTCCTTCCTTCCCTGCCTCAGTTATTCACTTATCCTCTCAGTGCTGCTCTCAAATATAAAGTGTGATCAAAATATATGAATGTTTAAATTTTTAAAAATTTATCACAGTAAAAAATACATTGGCATTAATCCCCCTCCAAAATACTTCCCTTCTCTTGAAGCACACTTATCCCATTGCTCTTGCAGCAGCTCTGGAAATCCTCTTTCATGAATGTCTTTACCAGGTGTGATAAAAAAAAATACTATGAATGCTGCTACCATGTACCAACCAACAGAAAAACAGGATTGTAAAAACATGACGCTGTGTCTTTATACACCTTATCCACTAGACCTGGCACTGTGGGACTTCTGGCTCCTCCTCAAGTCAAAATGACCATGAAAAGTAAATGTTTTGAATCAGTTCAGGAGACTGAGACAGCCACGACAGCACAACTAAAGATGTTCAGGAAAGAGTACTTCCAGAACTGCTTCAGAAAGGGAAAAGAACAGTGGGATAAGTGTGTTCAAAGGGAGAGGGAGTATTCTGAGGGGGATTCATGGTAATGTGTCTTTTACTATAATAAATCTTTAAAATTCAAACATTCATGTATGTTTGATCATACTGTGTATAGTTAAACTCAGGAAAGGGAACAGGCCTCCACAGGAAACTATGGGAGAGTTCTGCCTGCTGACAGCCATGAGGGAGGAACAGCAATTTGCCATCAGGAATTATGCCATCCCTGAGCAGGAGGCCGAGATGGCGGCGGCAGCCATAGCATTGTCTCTCCAGCAGCTCACCTACCCTCTTTCACTGGCTACCCTGGGAGTTCCCATCCTTGACAGTCCCTGTGGGTCTGAACATCATGGCACCAGCGCCATCCTCCTTACATGGCTGCAGCAGAGCATTGGCCCAAGGTAGCCAATCAGAATGGTCCATTCTTTCAGACACTATGATTGGCTCAGGTAGGTCCAATCAGAGCTGCCCCTGAGGTTGCTATGGAATCCTGGGAAGGACTGTAAAGAAAGCTTGTAAATCAGGATTATAAAGGAAGAGGGGTTGTGGGTGTCTGGGGCAGAGCTTTTGTGTAGAGTTAAAGTACATAGAGATGAGATGGGATGAGATGTGATGTGACGTGATGAGAGAGAGAAAGAGAGAGAGAGAGAGAGAGAGAGAGAGGAATATCACTCAGAGCTGTACCTGAAGCCAGCTGCCTCTGGACTCTTGTGGTTTCTAGTGCTTGTTTGAGTTGGATTTCTGTCGCTTGCAACCAAAGGGTCCTGACAAAATGGCAACATTTTCTGTCACACCTACCTGGAAAGATTCATTTTCCTGACAAAGCCTTTCCCATGCACCAGCTCAGGACTGCTGGGCTTCAAGGGAAAACAATGTCACTTCATCTCCAGTACAACACAGAGCTACACAGCAGCAAGTAGAAGCAAAAATAACTGTGACTATTAATAAATCGGCCATGACTTTATTAGGGACCTTTGAACAATTGCAGAACAGCAGGCAGAGGAGCCGAGAAGTCAACAATTAGTGCCAAGTGGTGCTTTAATGTGGGCTCAGAGAGCAGAAGAGAATTCGGGAAAACCCAAAATAGATGCCCAATAGCCACGGGGATAAGAAGCTGATCCACGCCTGGGTACAGAGGCCAAGGCCACACCAAGCCACATCACCCGGGGTTGCCAGCTCACCTGCCTGCTAAAGATCAGTGACTTCCTCCAGAACTCCCTCCAAGCAGACCTGGGTGGGTGTTCATCTGAGAGAGGGCAGAGTCTGTGGGGCTGCATTCACTGTCATCGAGTCCTCATCTCTGTCCCCCCCATAGTGCTGTTTCCAGTGGAATATACTTAACTGCAAGCAACAGGACACTCAAATAACAGTGGCTTACAAGAGTAAAGACAGTGATTTCACAAAATAGGAATGCTGTGGAAGTAACAGTTTCCATGGAGCAGCTCAATAACACCAGGAGGGACCATGGCTTTTTCCGTCGCTCCTGCACCACCAGCCTTGCTGTGTGGGTCTGGCGTCCTCAGGTTTATTGCTCATGGTCACAAGATGGCTGCTGCAGTTCCAAACATCCCATATACAAGGTCAAGAAGCACAATGGGGGAGGGACATTACAGCAAATGTTATTAGAGCCCCTCCCTTACCCATCCATTTTTCTACCTACCAAACTCCAGCCTTTCCCTAAGGCTTTTTCCTAAAACCACAAAAGACTGCTTTGCCCAGAAGTCTCAGGTCAGAAGTGCCAAAAACTTCATTCCAAGAGTCTCTTCCTGGTGGGGCTCCAGTCCCCCAAAGTGGTGGCTGTCCCTGAGGCTCCCCTGTGTGCTGCCCTCCTTCTGCTGTCTCTGTTTCCCACTCCTTTCCCATGCATCGGGGGTGACATTCCTAAAGAATGGCTTGCTGTTTTATCCAGGGAATGCTGGGACCCCAAACCAAGACAGCTCTTTCGGCTACCAGAGGCCCCCAGTGGACGCTCACCTGATTCTTGCCTCCAGCTGCCCTGCCAGAGTTGAAACCATGAACATCTGGCAGGGGCAATAGCATCTGCACCTCTGGAAGTTGGGCCCCAAAATGCAGGTGTTATTAGCAAAATCAGAGGGACGGGTGACAATTGTACAGTGAGCATCTTGTGGGTGGCAGGTTTTGCTCAGACATTTTAGGGCGATGGAGACAATGAGGCAGAGGCTACGCTGGGCAAATGCACTGGAGAGGGGCCCGGAGGACAGTTAGAGGAGATGAGAAGGCTTTTCCAGAACATTCTGTTGTGTAAGCCATGATGAGGCTATGGTGTTCAGTCTGGGCCTGAGCAAAGACAGCAGCTCAATCACACTGAGACTAGGGTCAGGTGGAGGGAGGTGTGGGTCTGCTGTCCTGGGACTGGACAGGCATGGCTGGAATCACAGATCTGAGAACAGCCATGACAGAGGCCGTAGCCAAATAAAGCGAGGAGAGCAGCCGGAAGGAAGACAGAGGTGGGCGCCATTTAATGGGAGAGGAGGCGCTTACTAGGGGCAGAGGAAAGGAGCCCTGCTGAAGAGAAGACCAGAAGATCCATGCTCAAATACTACTAACTTCCTAGAAGAGACATAATTTTCATACAATTTCTCAATCCCCTAATACTGTCTCAGCCAGCATCCAATCCAGGAAAGAAACAGGAGCCTCCTCAGGTATTTCAAACAGGAGGAATTGAACACTAGGGATTGTTACCAGATACGTCTGCCTCCCCAGTGGTTCCAATTGCCCATGGCCACTCCAGTCTGAAAATTCTACATGGAAAATTCCAGAAATGAATAGTTTACAAGTTTCAAATAACTTTTATTTCAGCATATTGTTATGGTGGTTCTCTTTTGTTAATTTTGTTGGTCCTTTCCTGGGCTAATTTACAAGTTCTCCTTTATCCCAGGGTGTGCACGTGCAGATAAGAACATAATATGTGCAGGGTTTGGGGTTCTTGCCTTTGTGGGGCATCCTGGGTGTCCTGGTCACACTTCCTGCAGATGGGGTACCACAGTACTAAAGGGGTGGTCGTGGTGCCGACAGGGAAAGGGGATGATGCTTAAACATGAATGACCAGAGGAAGCCACGAGCACCCATGGGGCTGGAGGGAGGGGAAGGCCAGAGCACCTGTCACCGGGCCACCAGAGCAGCTGAGCAGGGCCCTGGGAGCTGGCTCAATGCTGCTGCAGGAGGGATCCGAGCCCCACCTGCGTCCTTTAGCCTCCCATGGGCTGTATCTCAGTGTCCTTGGGCAGAGGGCAGAACCGGGCAGGTGACAGGTGGTGCGGACCTCATAGATGAACATAAGGAAGGGCCATGGAGCAGCAGGGACTGGCCAGATTTGAGACAGAGACAGGAAGCAGTCCCTCCTCTGAGCTCCTGTGGCAGAGCCCATTAGGCTTTCGACATCTCAAGGCGAGGCTCACTGGACAGAAGGTCCCATCTGTGCCCAGGGCTCAGATTCCAATCATGTGCCTGACTTCCAAGCAGAGTTTGGTGCCTCCCTTCCAGAGAGCTGGGTTGTGCCGCCCCATTAGACTCCAGCTCCTGGGGCCCAGCTCACAGCCCCCTCCTTGCCCGGTCCCCCAGCCCCAGCACCAGTGTCACCCCGAGGCTGAGAGCGGCGCTCACAGAGCACTGTTCACACCACCACTCAGCTCTCCAAATGTACCCAGGGTCCTAAAGGAAAGATCCCTGACAGAAAGTAGACAGGCACCAAAACTAAATTACCCAGAAAAATAAAACCTCTTGCTCCAGCACCAAGGAAATGGAAGAGCTCATTAGCCTGAGGAAGAAATAGTATTTTCTAAAGTGCAGCCCCAGGCAGAGACATGCGTATTCATAAGCTTGCATCAAGTGCAGGTCAGGAACCTTGCTGTGGGTGCTGCTTAGGGTGCAAGGTGCTGGGGCCGGAACCTGGGGTGCTAGGGCAGAGCACTAGCGACAGCCCAGCCCTAGGAGCTGCCCAGCCGGGAAAAGGTCTGTTAGCTATTGTAGCCAAAGAACCCCACATCCTCTAACAGTGGCATGTTGACACACATAAATTCAAGATAAAGGGCTCAAGGGGAACTGACTGAGCTGCCTGCTTGGGAGCTTTAGGAACTGGACTACTCTCAGTAGCAACCTTTTCCCCTGGCCTCTTCCTGTTCTGCCCCACAAATGTAGAAAGCCCTGGGGACAAGCCAACTCAGGGAGTGAGGTCACGAGCAACTCAAAGGCCCCATGAGCTACAGCAGGGGCCCCTTGCCCTCCGCCACCCTGCAGACCTGCAACCCAGAGGTCTCTGTGGAGGCACCTGCCCTCAAGTCTTGTCACATAGGTCCCAGCCAGGTGGAGGTGGCCGCTGGCAACTTCCCCGCCCTGCATCATAAACACGTGGTCCCTCCTAGAGGAGCAAAACTCTCTCCTGCCCCCTGACCTGGGTGCAGCTGGGCTCACAAGAGAAGCAGCAGTTTCCTCCTCTTCTTGCTTTGGGATGCTCCTGCCCCTCACCCAATTGCTATACTACCGGAAGTCCAAGCCCACAGAGAGGGTGAGGCAGTGGTCCCACTAGTGCCCAGCACCCTTGAGGACAAGGGATGCCAGCCACAGGAAATATCCCTGAGGGCGAGGATACCCACTGTCAAGAGGCTGGGTGTGGGGCTGGGGATTTAGCTCAGTGGTTCTGGCTTTTGCCACACAAGTGCAAGGTCCTGAGTTCGATCTCCAGTACCAAAAAAAAATAAAAATTAAAATTAAAATTAAAAAAAGAGGCTGGGTGTGAAATGCCCTAGCCCATGTGGTGCCACAGGAGGTGTGGGACCTAGCAGGTAAGGCTTTGGGAGGGAGCTGGGGGGACATTGGGGCTCCAGCCCTTCTCCTCCCAATCTTTGCTTCCATACCACAATGAGGCCGGCAGAGCTCCTCAGCCACACTCTCCCATGATGGGCCAGGTGGCAACCAACCATGGATCTAAACCGTGGGTAAAACAAGCCATGCCTTCTCCTAAGCTCATTTCCTCAGCAAGGAAGCTGATGAACACACACTGGAGGAGACCTCTCTCCTGTGATGCCTGGAGCCCTAGCAGCTATCCTGGACCATGAGGATACCTTGAACGAGGTTCCACCCCTCTGCCCTTGTGAGGAGTCCCAGGTGCTGGGGTGGGTCCACACGGGTATCAGCCAGGCTGCCAATCTCACTACGACATTATCCTCTTTTATGGTGTGTTATGATTCTCAGACCTCAGTCCTGCTTGGCCGCACCAGGAATGTGGATGGTGAAGGGATCAATAGCCATCTGGAGAAGAGCATCCCAAGGCTGCCCTGGGTGCAGCGAGGCAGCCAGGATTGGGACTAAGCCCAGGGGCTGTGCCCAACATGGGGCTCTATCTGCTATACCACCTGCCTCTCTGTTGCAGAAAAAACTTTTGGAGGACACGGTAGAAACTGCTGATCACCACCCAGCATCTCTTTCCCCTTATAACTCCATAACTTTATTACTCCATTTTCTGTTGCTAAAAAAAAAATCCAAGGATAAGTTCTTTATAAAGAAAAGAGATTTATTCAGCTCACAGATCTGTCCTTTTGTTTGCTTATTTGCGTGTTTTGTTTTGCGGTACCAGGGATCAAACTCAGGACCTTGTGCTTGTAAGGCAGATGATGGCACCACTGAGCTAAATCCCCAGCCCATATGTTTGTTTGTTTTTTGAGACAGGGTCTCACTGTGTAGACCAGGCTGGCCTTGAACTCACTGTGTACCCCAAGCTGGCTTTGAACTCATGGTGATCTTCCTGCCTCAGCCTCCCAAGTGTTGGGATTACAGGCCTGCGCCACCATGCCCAGCTCCCAGTTGACGGCTTCCACCATGGTTTGTTTGTTTTTTGTACTAGGGATCAAACTCAGGACCTTCTGCTTTCGAGGCAGGTGATGGAAGCACTGAGCTAAATCCCCGGCCCCACAGTGTTTTGACAAAAGGGCATTCACCAGATACGGCTCCTCAGTCCTGAACCTCCCAGCCTGCAAACTGTCAGAAATAAACCTCTGAGCTTTATAATCCCCTGTGTAGACCAATCCGCTGTGGCCAGCAGGACAGGCTGGCAAAGATCTCAGTGGGCCTCCTCCCTGTCCCTCACCAACTTGGTTCTGATCCTGGGCATCTCCTTAGAGACCTGAGAGAGAGTCACAAGACTGACCTGTGTTGGCCCGGGAGCCAGAAGCAAGGCGAGATGTTCCAGTGGTCAGCCCGGTCCCCAGCCCCTGGGCCCTGTCATCTGCCTCCCGTGGTGCCCTTGAGCGGCCTGGTACCAGATGTGTTACAAGCTAAGGTTTCCCAGATGCCAGTGTGACCTGCACACTGGGTTGTCCATGACAGGAGCTTGTGCCAGGCAGGCACCGCCCCAGCTGGGCCCACCACAAAGTCCCATGGAATGGCCTACGTGCAGCCAGAGGTTTGCCCCAGAGCAGCCAACTGGGCACTCTCCCTACTGCCAGCCCATATTGCAAGAGTGTGAGATAAAGCAAACCACAGAGACTGTGGGGCTGTTTGTTACACAGCCCTATGGTGGACGTATCCGACTACTACACTGTCACCTAGACAGCCACAGCAGAATCTCAGTGTCCACTGCCTTCTGCCTCTCCCTATGCCCTACCTGCAATCCCCAAGTCCCAAATCTTCCCCAAGCTCCCTCAGTCTCCCCAGCCCTCTCTGCTGCCCATGTCCAGGCCACCTCAGTTACTCTCCAGGGTCCCCATCGAGAGTCCTGCTGTGTGTACCAGAGCCCTCACCTCTGTGGGTTTTAGTTCTGGGCCGGTCCGGGGCTAGGGCAAGGGCAACTGAATTCTCTCTTCTGGAGACCGAGCCTGGAACTTGACCTTGCTCCAGCTCCATGCTGCCCCTCAACATCCTGCAGCCTGGCTGGGGTCCTGCTGGGTGCTGTCCTTACTTCTAGGTCACCTGTAGGGCATTATAACATTGCCTGCGGCTCTGTGGGTGGGATGTAAATTAGTACAGCCATTATGCAGAACCAGAGGGGCCTCAAAAACCTGGATCGTGGCGCAGGATCCAGCCATCCCACTTCTGGAATGTGCACACAAGGGACTTGAAGTCAGCATGCAAACCTAGGCGCCCATCAACAGGGAAACAAGGAAAACATGGGATCAATGCAGAGTGGAATACTCTGCAGCCTTGAAAAAGGAGCCATTTGTGGCCACATAGGTGACTTGATGGGTATCATGCTAAGAGAAATAAGCCGGGTGCAAAAGATGAGTGCTATGCGGCTTCATTTACACATAGAATCTTAAAAAGCTGAACCTCAACTAATCGATGGTAGAACAGTGAACTCCAGGGGACAGGGGGTGGCAGGGGGTGGGGAGAAGTTGTCCAAAGTGCAGACATCCCAGTGGACAAAAGGGACTGGTCTTCAAACTCTGTCACCCAGCATGGTGACCACAGTTACCAATAACATATCACATGTTGCAAAACTAATGAAAGAATAGATTTTAAATGTTTTCACTACACAAAAACACCTAAGCAGCTGCAGCTGTGGGTGTGTTAATTAGCTCACTGTCACATTGGACCCTAAATACATGGCTGTTGTAGTCAGGGTTTTAGCAAGGGAATACATTAAATACAGGACACATAGTTCATAGGATCATTTTATGATAATTACTCAAAAAGTCAAATGCAAAAGAATACAGGAGAGATTAACCACACATTAGAGGCCTAAAGGATCCAGCTGAGGGCCTAGATCCCAGGAATTTCCCACCCAAGTCCATCTAAAGGCTTAGAGTCCAAGGCAGTGTCCTCCACAAGTCCAGCCAGTGACCTAGAGCCCATGGCAATGTCTCATGCTTGTCCGTATTGAGGATCTGCACCTGGAAGGCCCAAAGGCCAGTGGTGGAAGCCAGAAAACCTATGCTGGTGAGATGAAGGATTTCTGCCACCAGGCTGAGGGATCCACATTGGAGCCAGGAAGTGATGCTCACAGTGAAGATCAGAGCTCCCCTGATGAGAACGGCAGCCATTCCCAGCAACAGTGAAGCCCGAGGTCCTCCTCTGATGAGAACAGTCCAGTTTGCATCAGGAAAACCATCTGCAGCAAGCTTCTCCTAGGAAATCAACAGGCCAAGATCTTCCCCTCCAGTTCTCTTTTTATGGCTATTTACAACAGCCCTCAGGTGGATCCTCCATGCCCAGACCATGCTGATTCAGTTCAGCTGGGTATTACAAGTTGACCATTTGTTAATCCACTACAATGGCATTTGTCAATTTAAATAAAAACCGTGTGTATATTTACTTAATTTTTTTTAATTTTATTTTATTTTTTGGTTGTTGTTTTTTTGGTACTGGGGATAGAACTCGGGTCCTTGCGAATTTACTTAATTTTTAATGTCTGTCTGTCTCTCTTTCTTTCTTTCTATTTATTTATTTATTTTGGTACCAGGAATCGAACTTGGTACCTTGTGCTTGCGAGTCAGGCACCGAAATCACTGAGCTAAATCCCCAGCCCTTAATGTCTTTATTTTGGGGACTGAGTCTCACTATGTAGCCCAGGCTGGCCTCAAACTCAAGGCCATCCTCCTCCCTCAGCTTCCCAAGAAATTGCCAGGGCTATTCTGACTGGTGTAGCCGCCAGCTCTCTGAGGTCAGGGCCTGCATTCCCGTCCCCAAGTCACCTCCACCCCATTCAGGAGCGCCCGTTCAGGTGGTCTCAGGCAGGGTGTGAGTTCACAGAAGGTGGCTTAGCAGCCCAGAAATAGGGAGCCCCAGGAGGAGGGGAGAAGGAGGGAAGAAGGGAAGGCTGGGAGCCAAAGCCAGAGGAGGGCTGGGGGACAGGGCATTGGGAGGAGGACTGGCACCCGTGGTGGGCTCCGTCACTGCCCCAGCTCGCCCCATGTGGGGGACACAGGGGCCCAGACAGGCTCCTGGCCCATCATACTCTGGACACCCAAGATCTGAGCAGGGAAGAGGCGGGGGTGGTGGGACAGCAGGGAAGCCTAGGACAGTCACAGGCAGGAGCGGCGGGCCGGGCCAGCCAGGAATTCAGATGCAGAGCCCACTATCAGAGTGGCTCGGTACACAGGGGCTTTGTCCCAAGGAGAGGAGCAGGGCTCCAGGGCCTCTCCTGGGGACTCAGTCTAGGGTTCCGGGCCTGCCCCCCAGAGCCCAGAGCCCTGACCTTCAGCATTGCCCGGGGCGGTTGTGCAGGTAGCACACTGTGCAAAGTCACCATAAGCTCTGTATATATTTTTTAAATTCTCCAATGAGTCTGAGAGGCAGCAATGCTGGGAGCCATTGATGTAACTCAGAGGTCAGCAAACTTTGTCTGTACAGAGCCAGATGGTAAATACTTCAGGCATTAAGCAGGTCAGGGTCATGATGGTCTGTGTCTCAATGACTCAACTCCATCCTTGGCCCCAGAAAGCAGGCCTAGAGGACACAGAAAGAATGAGTGTGGCTGGGTTGCAACAACACCTTTTAAAATTGGGCTTCATGGATTTGGAAATTTGAATTTTTAAAATGTGAATTTTGTAGAATGTTTACATGTCATGAAATATTTTTCTTCTTTTGATTTTTTCCCCCCAACCATTAAAAATGTAAAATGGGGGCCGGGGATTTAGCTCAGTGGTTCCACCGCCTGCCTCGCAAGTGCAAGGTCCCGAGTTCAATCCCCGGTACCAAAAAAAAAAAAAATATATATATATATATATATATATACACACACACACACACACACATATACATACATACATATACATATATATACATATACATATATACATATATATACATATACATATATACATATATATATACACACACACACACACATATATATATATATAAAAAATGTGCTGTGCCTGGTGTGGTGGTGCATAACTCTCATCCCAGCACTCCTGAGGCTGAGGCAGGAGGATCACTGCAAGTTCCAGGCCAGCCCAAACCACAGAGTGAGACCCTGTCTCAAATCAAAACAAAACAAAGTAAGTAAAACCCATCCCTGGCTCCAGGGGACTGGGGGGCGGGCCTGCTGTTTGCCAACCCTGATTCAAACCAGCATGACACTGCAGAAATCCGGTAGAAGCAGTGTTTAGAAGCTTTTAGAGGCCTGACATTGCCCTGGCCCCCAAGGAAGTATCTGGGGAACCAGACACAGCCTGGGGCCCCACAGCGAGCCCATCAGCCACTAGCACGGGGGGCATAGCCCAGTCACCCGCACTGAGCAATGGACCAGAAGCTTTCAGAAATTGGTCCTTTTGGGCCGGGGATTTAGCTCAGTGGTCCTGCCTCGAAAGCACAAGGTCCCGAGTTCAATCCCCGGTACCAAACAAAAAAAAAAGGGAAAAGAAAGACATTGGTCCTTTACCCTAAGATTTGAAAAGCAGTGATGTGAATTATCCCTTTGAATCCTCTCCCTGTCACCTAGAATCCCCTAAAATCTATTGCCATAACTACGGCAGACAAAACAGAAAAAAACAAAAGAACTGGAAAGGAATCGTTTAGCAAGAATTCTCCGAGGAGAGTAACAATGAATTTGTTTTCTTTTTCTGTTTCTTTGAGGCAGAGTCTCACTACATAGTTCAGGCTGGCCTTGCGGTCACTATGTAGCTCAGGTGATTGAACTCGCAGTGATCCTCCTGCCTCAGCTTTCCAAGTGCTGGGATTACAGGCCTGTACCACCACACCTGGTGAGTTTTTGTTTTCTGTTCATTCATCTGTGTTTCCCATGTCTCTTTTAAGGAGCATGTGTGAATTTATAATTGAGTTTTTAAAAAATCAGCTGCATTTTTTAAATGTTCTGGAGGAGCGGGGGTGTCAGTGCATGCACAGGGTCCTAGGTTTGAATCCCTACAGCCAAAAATAAATGAAACTTCTCTGGAGAAAGGTTGCTGTCCTCAGTGCCTCCCCAGCCTTGGAAGCACTTTCCATACTTAGTGGTCTTGTGGACACCAGGGGTTCCGAGGGAAACTTGAAGCCAGTAGACAGCGGGATGACACAGCTACAAGACAGGCCAGAGCCGCTGGTGGGCAGTAAATGAGGCTGTTCCCTTGGGGAGCACAGGGTGACACTGGGGTCTCAGCTTGGTGCTCAGCCCTGAGACCCTGCTCTGTCCATCTCCACAGCACGAGTGTGACCGGCAGGCCGCATGGTCCAGCTTTCCCCAACAATACGGGTATGCGATGCCACACGTGCTGGATGGATTTACTGCCACTGAGCTCTACACTGTTTCACGTCATGTCGTGTCACCCCTCGATGTCCACCAGACTGGCTCCAGAACCCCCATCCCTGAGTCCTTGATGCTGAAGTGGTGTTTGCACAGGGCCCCCTGAATCCTGTAAGTGCCTTCGAGGTGACGAATAACACCTGAGGCCATGTAGGTGCTGTGTAAACAGCTGCTTCACTGTGGTGTCTGGGGGATCAAAGCAAGAGAAGAATCCATGGGGTGTTTCTGGATATTTTCCCTGGGAAATCGATCATGTGCACAGAGGGGAGCTGCAGGTATGAGGGCTTCATTTCACTTTAAGGAAGTACACACGTGTGTGTGTGTGTGTGTGTGTGTGTGCGCACGCGCATGCATTGCATGTATGCATTTGTAATGCTGACACCAGATCCTGCCCACACTGAGGACGCCGAAGCACTGACCAGACCTGCCCTGGGACTGTCCAGGACCTGAGCTCACCAGCCACTCTGCAGACAGGCACACGAAGGCACACGGAGCCACCTGTGCCACTGGGACCAGAACCGGGGGCCTTTGCTGGCTGCTGAGTGCTCCCTCCTGTCACTCCCAAGAACCTGGCCCAGAAACCTCCAGAGCAGGGAGCACAGCCCCTCCACTCTGCCTCTGAAGATGCGCCCAGGTCTGAGCCCTGGAGCCTGAATAGGACCTCGCTCGCTCAGGAGCCCGCAGACACAATCAAGTTAAAGATGTCAGGAGGAGACTGTCTCAGATTACCCAGGCAGGCCTCAGATCTAAGGGCCAGTGTCCTCAAAAGAGGTAGAGACAAGGAGACAGACGGAGAGGTCACAGGAAGACAGAGGGAGGTACATGGGTGCAGTCATAAGGCCAGGACGCCAGGGCCCGGGGATGTAGCCAGGGGACAAGCACCGGTGAGCATGGGGTCCCCTGGCCTTTGGGAGGGAGCAGCCTGCTCATGGCTGCTATGGGGCTCTGGGCCCCAGGACTCCGAGCCACAGCTCCCGTACCTGTCTCAAGGCACTGGCGTCCTGGTGATCTGTCACCACAGCCCAGGGGCTAATATGAAACCCGTAAGTGACAGGAAAGGGGTGGAGGCGGGAAGGGGAGGTGTTTCATAGGAGGCAGGTGCTGCAGAAAAGTATTTGCCTGGAGTCCGAGCTTCTAAGCGCTAAGCCAGCCTCTCAATCACCTTGAGGTTGTCACTCCTGTCTTCCCAGAACAAGGATGTCCCCAAGCCCTCATCCCCATGTCCCCCAAGTCCCCTCCTCAACTTCCATACAGCTTGCACACAAAGAGCAGCCATCACTGCACTCCCACCTCCACGCAGTGGCCCCACACCACCAGGCCTCTAAGAGGTGGGCTCCACAGCTCCCCTAAAAAGGGGCTCGATCCCCCAAAGCTGCTCTGTCTGTCCACCCAGCCCAAATGGAAGTCCTGCTGGTGGCTCATCCCCAAAGCCCTGTCGTGGCTACTTTGGGTCCAACTAAGGTTTCTCTCCAAGGCTGGGACTGGAAATTAAGAGCTCCTCTCCCTGCCCTCAGAGGCAACCAGCAGCCAGGGTTCCCCGCTCTTTCCAGGCCACGAATCAGGGTGCTGTGGCTGAGCCTGGGTGCCACTGGTCTTGTTCTGAGTTAAGAGGGGAGCTCAGAGCCCCTCATGATGCCCCATGCCCTTCCCGTGCCTCCCTGGCACAGCTGTCCTGGCATCTCCCGCCCCACATTCCTGCTCGCCCACACGCCGCCTGCTCATGCACCGAGCATTTCCCATTCACAGAGGAAAAAGATGAGCTCAAGTCCGGCAAAGGACGTGGGTCCCTGCCAGAGGGAGGCCACGTCTGAGAGGGGGAAGGCGCCTTCCACATGGTGGCCCAGAACCCTGGAGGCTCCAAGCTCACAGGCCCCACCCCCCTTTAAAAAAAAATTTTTTTTAAAAACGGAATTGGAAAATAATTTCCAGCCTCCAGAGGGTCTGTCTCATTTGAGTTTTAAATTACAAGCAGAGTTCTTCTGCAGTTTCCCTTTAACCAGGAAGCCTCATATGTGGTCGCACCTGTGCCCAGGTCCTGTGAACCCTTTGCTGAGCAGCAATGGGGCTGATGCCCCCAAGCATGGACCTGAGCTGCAGCCTGCAGTGTGAGATGTGGCACTTGGGTTAGAGATCCCAGGAAACAGCCCAGGGCCAATCAGCCACCTCTCTTCCTCTTCCGTCCCAGCCTGGCCTTTAGCTTCTCCTCTCAGGGTCAGGAAAGGCCTTGTGGCTTGTGCTGTCCCTCCTGTCTTTCACACGGCTGGAGTCCCCAGAGACAGCACCTTTTCAGGGAGCTCCTCGGAAGATGGCGACAGGTTGGAAATGGGCGGTGGCTCTTCAGAACATGGACATTGCTCCTCCATTCCTCTAAGCTCGTCTACCCCCTCTCCACTCTTCCACAGGCAGTGAGCTCAGAGGGCTCCCACGAGGTGGCCCTACAGTCCTGGCTGAGTCCCTGGCCAGTCGTATGGGCAGCTGGGCCAGGGGTCCAAATGGTGGCCACATGCCGTGTGTCTACATGCACATCACGAATCAAGCAAGCCAACTGTTCAGTTAGATCTGCTCCCAACTCCTTCCTTGACCGGTGCACTTTGCTAAGATCCTGGAAGCCAGATTTGAACCTGGAATTCTGGGGTTCTGTGGGATTTTCTGTGTAAGAAGAGCTCCCTTGGGTCGTGGCCGGGTCCCTTGCCTGTCCCCGGTCCTCTCTCACATTGCAGATGCCTGGTGTGCGTGCACAGACCCCCAATCTCAAACCCAAGTCCACCCACACTTCCACACAAAAGCTACCATTTGGCCACTCCTGCACCCTCCTGCTCCAGGCTCAGGTGGCCTCTGGGGGGACATACTCTGAGAGGTGACCCCCAGGGGTCCAGGGAAGAGGCTCCTCAGAATTTGTCTAGGAAATCGGGGTCCCTGGCTACTTGGTCTCACAGACTCAGGGTGTGCAAGTCCCCCACTCCCAGCCTCCTCTCCCTGCAGGAGGGGTGCGGCCAGAGCAGGGCCAACGCGGGGTCCAGAAAGGGATCCCAACAGGCCCAGGTGCAGATATTCTCCTTGCTAGAATCTCAGGCAGCACTGGTGCAACCTCAGGACATTTTCTCAGTTTGCTCAGGCTGCCATTTAACACCATCATGACAGGTGGCTTCATCCACACTAATTTATTCGCATGGTCCTGCAGGCAGGAAGCTTGGCACACATTGTGGGGACAGCCGCTCCTCCTGGAAGTTGGAGGAGGGGAAAGGGACAGGGCACCAGGAACATTGAACTGCAAGGTCTGGAGCCTGGGGGACATGTGGGTCACGCTCTTGCCAAAGCATAGACTCATGTGACCCAGGACAGACGGGAACTGAAGAACAGTTCCCAAACAATGGGGCTGTGGTGCTCCAAATGCCAGGGCCATGAGGGACACAGAAGGGGGTGATCATGATCGGGGGTCAGAGGGGTTCTATACGGGACGCTAGAGAGCCTGGTGGGGAAATGTGGATGGGAAGGAGCTGTAGGTCACAGCTGTGAGTCTCAGTCAGCTCTGGAATCTGATCAGGCACAGGTGTTACAGAAGACACTCTTGTGTAAGGGGCGGATGCTGGAGGGTCAGGGGAAAAGGGGGAGGGGGTCCCCAACTCTCTCAAGGGTTTCAGAATTAATAACAAGAAGACTTTCAGCATATACATGGGAAAGAGATAGACAGAAGTTGTTTTGTTTTGTTTTATTTTGTTTTTGAGACAGGGTCTCACTATATAGTTCAACCTGGCCTTGAACACACTAGGTAGCCAGGTTGGCTTCAAACTTGGGGCTCCTGCCTCAGCCTCCACACTGAGGGAATTACAGGTGTGTGCTGCCATGCCTGGCTGGCCCTATTTTTATAAATTTGCTCTAACTGTAAAATTACTTCAAAACAGAAAGTTAAAAGATAGGGCCGGGGATTAGGCTCAGTGGTTTCGCTGCCTGCTGTGCAAGCGCAAGGACCCAGTTTGATCCCAGGTACCAAAAAAAAAAGTTCAAATTTGCCAGGAATGTGCTGGGCATGGTGGCCACTCCTTTAATCCTAGCGCTTGGGAGGCTGAGGCAGGAGGCTCACTGTCAGTTCAAGGCCAGCCTGAATTATATATGGAGACCCTGTCTCAAAAAAACCAATGAATAGGGCCGGGGATTTAGCTCAGTGGTTCCAGCACCTGGCTTGCAAGCACAAGGTCCGGAGTTCGATCCCTGGTAACAACAACAAAAAAACCTCCAATGAATAAATAAATATTTAAAAAGAAAGTTAAAAGATAAAAAGTAACAGTGATACATAAGCATGGCCATGCCTAGCTGTCCCCACTGCTCTCTGCTGGCCTCCACTGCCTTCCTGATCTGGACCCTGGACCCCACCTGCCCTTGCTGGGCCATTGCCCATCTCTGCCGTGGCAGGAATGATGGTGAGGTCACTCTGGCCACCAGCCTGTCCCGAAGGCTGAGAGGCTGGGGTCAGGGCAGCAAGGACAGGTCAGGGGTCCCCAGAGGGCCTTACCTGAGGAGGAGACTTCACTTGGAGCGAGGGGCTGGGACCCAGACAGTGATGGAGACTATGGGAGGAGGGCTGGAGAGAGGGAACAAGAACATCCCAGAGACAGGGACAGCAGTGCAGCAGGGGAGGCCACCATGGTCCAGCCTCCCCAGGCAACAATGTGGGAACAGCGGGTCCTCAATCCTGTGGGCCTGGCCTTCCAAGAGCCTCGGGTGACACCACCCTGCATGTGCAAGTCGACCCATAAACCACTTCTGGGTGTCACCCTCAGGAGGGGACAGAGACAGGAGGGAGACTTTTGGCTGCACGTCCCCTCACACCTTCCGGGTTTTCTTTTATATGAGTGTAATACCTATTCAAAAATAGAATAAAACCCTTGGGAGTGCAGAATCCTCACCTACCATGCATGAGGCCTGGATTTAATCCCCAGTGCCAAAATTAAAATAAATAAATACTATAAAAAGTAAGATCACTGCTGCCAAAAAAAAGTTTAACCTGAATCTCTTCCTAAGAAACAATCAGTGAAACTCAACTGAGGCATAACCTGCCAAACAAATGGCCTGAACACTTAAATATCAAGGTCACAGGGGTCAAAGACAGATGGGAAAGGAGAGGACAGACCAGGGAAGGCTGGGGCTCAGGCCCTGGGGAGGAGCCAGGCTGGACAGCAGGCGGGGGCGAGGTTTGTGCGTGGCCTCAGAGACCGGGGCGCACCTGTGTGGAAGCCATGGAGTGCAATCGTGGTGCTGTCAGAAGAGGCTGCAGGGCAGGTGGCAAAACGTCTCCACGTATGCATTATAGTCTCAGATTGTTAAGCAAAGGAAGGAAGAAGGAAAGAGGGCCGGGGATTTAGCCCAGTGGTTCTGCCACCTGCCCCACAAGCACAAGGACCTGAGTTTGATTCCCAGTACAAAAAAAAGGGGAGTGGGTAAAGAAAAGAAGGAAGGAGAGAGAAGAAGAAAGAAAGATGAGAGAAGAAAGATGGGAGGAAGGGAGTGGAAACATTACTGATTTTTTTTGATGTTTGTTTATATAGAAGAGGGACAGCAAATGTGGCAAAATGCTGAACACTGATTAATTTAATAGTTACTATTCTTGTAATTTTTCTACAGCTTAAATATTTTCAAAATGAAAAGTGAGGGAATTAAGATTAACATAAAATAAAGATACTTTTTTTAGAATATAGAATGAGAGAGATTTGCTCCTCTCATAGCTTTTTTACTTTTCTAATATTCATTTGTATGGCAGTGCATGACCATCACATCTATCCTGGGGAGTTGGTGCGTACACAACACACCCTAAATCTTTTTATGTCCCCTTCTGCTCCCCTGCCTCCCTTTCTTGGTCCCCTCCCATTTGAGAAAGATCTGAGTCCCTGTTTCCTATTGTCTATCTCTTATTTTGCTCTGTATTTATACTCTTGGTTCTCATATAAGATAGATCACGAGTTATTTAAGCTGTGTGTCTGATTTAACTCACTTAAAATAGTTCTTAAACATTTGCCTAGGAATGGAGAAAGGATCTGAGTGTGGGCGGATCCCAGGACCCTGCTAATTCTTCAAGTTTTACTGAAGAGCAAACCCTCCCACCTAGCCTGGGCCCAGCTGATTGTCCTCGGCCCTGCTCATCCATTCTGAGAGGGCAGCAACACCCCACCGTGGGGTCACCTTGGAGGAGGAGCCTAGGTTCTTCATCAGCAGCACGGGTTCTGGCCTTTCGCACCTGCCAAGCCAAAGTCATTTTCCTCTGAATCAGCCCAGATTTAGAAAAAGAACACTTAGCCAGGTGGCCTTCAATGAGTGTGTGTGGGAGCCGGAGCAGGGTGAATGCGGGCCTGGCAGGGGGCCCCAGGGATGTTGCTCCTGTCACAGATTGGCGGCACTGGCTTAACCAGGGACGCAGGGCCAGGCCGAGCCACAGTGGCCTCTACTATGACAGCTGGAGATAACAGGAAATAAAACTCCTCACCCTCTGTGGGTGCCCAGTGTCCAGGGTGGCCCAAGTGCCTCAGAGGAAGGTGAGCCAGTGCCAATGGGAACCAGGAGTGGGTGCCATACAAGGTAGAAGACAAGGCCCAAGGAAGTCGGTGCCCTTGAACTTGACCCTGGCCCTGCAGGGCCACCTGGACCTCTCCGTGGCCCGGGGGTTGTTGCTCAAGTTACTTCCACAACAGCACCTGAGTAGTTAAGAGTTCAGGCTGTAGAGTCAGAGCTGGGTTCAAATCCTATACTTGCTATTCTCAGAGTGGGACCTCAGACAAGTGGCCAAACTCTCCATGCTTAGATTTCTTCCTCTCTAATAGGAAACTAGGCCATGGTGCATTCGACTTCTCTCTACTATGGGAGGCTGAGGCAGGAGGACTTCAAGATCAAGCCCAGCCTAAGCAATTTAGCAACTTAGTGAGACCCTGTCTCAAAATTAAAAAAACAAAAAGAGATTGGGGATGCAGCTCAGTGGGAAGGCCCGGGGTTCAATTCCCAGTACTGCAAAAAAGGATGAGGGTAGAAGGACCAACCATTCAAAAGTGGGCTCTAGGGCCAGGGATTTAGTTCAGTGGTTCCAGCGCCTGCCTCACAAGATCAAGGACCGGAGTTCAATCCCTGGTACCAAAAAAAAAAAGTGAGCTCTGATGATTAAATGAGTCTTCTGCCCTAAGGACAGAGATGAGCCCTGGATCGGGGGAAACTGACAGGACCACCACCCGGAAAGGCGAAGCATGGAGAAAACCACCTTCCTTTGCCTTGCCACCTGTGTGAGGGAGAGAATTTAGAGGAGCAAGAGCTAACTCAGGAGGAAGAGGCTGCCCTCCCACTTCCAGGAGGGGTCTCATCACCCCATGGCCTTTGCTTCTCTGGCCGAGTTTGGGTCTTGACCCGAAGGAAACAGTGCTGAAGCTAAGGCAGCACCTGGCTGCTCTTCCCCTCCTGTCTAAATACATGAAAAGAAGCCTCTTCAGAGCAGTGCTTTCATAACTTCCGTCAGTGGGGAAACTGGCTTATTCAAAAGGTCTCAATTCATTGGGACAACGGAGCTGTCATCTGGGAAGAGTTAGAACTGGATCTCTACCTTAATCCTCACACCAAAATGAATTCCAGATGGATCAGAAACTAAAAACTGAAACCATAAAAGCATTAGGAAAAATGAAATATAGCCGCTCTCCGGCCCCGGACGTTGTGCATCCATGGATTCGACCAACAGTGGATTTAAAATGTTCAGAAAAAAACAACCATGTCTGAACTGAACATGGGCAGACATTCTGTCATTGTCCCCACACACAATACAGCACTAGGTCACATAGCATTCACGTGGTGTGGGGCGTCAGAAGCCACCTGGAGACCCAGTGGGTGTCCCCAACACGTGGCCTGAGGGCCACTTGCCCTTCCCTCTAAATGTTATAACAACAAAGTAAAGGAAGTTTTATGATTTACATACTATGTTTTATATGTGGCCCAAGAAAATTCCTCTTCATTTGACACACCCCAGGTCAACCAGAAGGTTGGACACATCTTAAAGGTGTGCAGAACTTGTACACTGATGCCGTGCCATCTGATGTAAAAGATTTGGGCATTCCCCAGGGGATACAGAGGGATAATTGCACATAGAGAGAGACAGATATGGGTGTACTTTTTCCAGTATCTACGAGTTTACATCCAGAAGCTGCAGAAAACAGCAGTTGCCTCTGGAGAGAGAAAAGGGAGACAGGGATAGAAGCTGCTTATGTTTATGTTTGATTAAATTAGCATACACATACATTATCTATTTTTTAAAATAATATTTTTATAGCCCATCCACTTGGGTAAGTCAGCCATGGCCTCCCAAGGGTAAGTTCAGTCCCTCCAATCAAAAATCAAATGCCAAGAGAAACCCAAAGCAACTCAGATCCAGAAATAGGGCAACCCAAGGGTCCATGCCAAGCCTGTGGAGGGCCTCCAAGCAACGTGGGGCTCCAGGGCAGGGCCAGCCTGGCTCCTGGGAAGGGGTTTCAGGAACCTGTATTAGGCAGATTTGAGGTGTTATGGAGTAGCAGCCAGGGCCATCTTGAGCCAGAAGCCAGCAAGGTGTCTTAGTTACTTCCTCTGAGATACAGTACAGACAACCACAACTGAAAGGAGAGGTTTATTTGGGCTCACATTTTTAGTCCATAGGTGGCTGGCTCCCAGGCAGGAAGGCAGGGCAGAAAGGCTGGAAGAGGAGAGTAGCTCACAGCATGGCGAACCGGAAGCAGAGTCAAAAGAGGAGCCAGGGAGGGAGACGCACCCTTTCAGGTCACATCCCCAGTGACTGCCTCTCACCTTTACCTACCAGACCCCAGGTCCCAACAGCACAAGTTTCCCCGGGGGACGAATCTACCTGTGAGGACAGCACCCCCATGATCCAACCACTTCCAAAAGCCCCGCCGCTAGGGCCCAGAGAATCTGGGGGATATATGAGATCTGAATTTAACAAAGGGTGGCGGAGGATATTCAAGGCCTTCCTCACTGCCGGAGGCTGGGCTGCTGGGGCGGGGGAGCCTCAGGTCAGGGAGGGGGTGTGGAGGCCCTGGCCTGCCCCTATCCCCTCCTCCTGCGCCAAGCACCCCTCTCCCCAGACGTGTGGTCACCCTGGGCGCAGACATCTATGCTCTGCACATGCTGGCTTCCCCGAGTCTGGGCTCCCTCGCCTCTCAGTGAAGTGTTCTTTTGGAAACTCTCAAACCTTTTTTGGCAAAGTGAAGGAGAAAGGAATTTTTCCAGAACCCAGTCAAAGATGTTGACTGGGCTGGGTGGGGAGGGGAGGGAGATGTGAATGAGAAGAACTGGGAGGCTTCTGTGGCTGGGCGGGGAGTGTTGGGGAACCACAGGAAAGGAGAATTTTGCAGGGGGGATTCACAGCAATGTGTCTTTTACTGTAATAATTTCTTTTAATGTAAACATTCACTGTACATTTTGATCACACCACATGTGACCTAAGTGTTCAAGTCTGCCTGTGGACGGAGCTGGGGAAGTTGAGTGTCCTGCGGTGGCCCCAGGGCGCCCCTCCCGGTCCCCACCAGTCTCTCCACCCTCCCAGGCTCCACGGCAGGGACACATGAAGGAAAGAGCTCTCTCTCTCTGCCTCTGCCTTGGCTGAAGTGGCCTCAAGTAACCCGAAGAGTGGATCCCACAGAGCCCCACGTGGACCAGGGACCTGGGGGGCGTCTTGTCTCTTGGGGTCTTCAGGGCCCGGCCCAGCCTTGGTGCTCAGACCCCACAACCAGCCCCACATGGCCTCTGCCTGCTCCACATCTCTTCTTCCCCCAGCTGCATGCTGACTTCCTGCCAAGCCATTTTCCCCTGGCTCCAAACTTTTGTCGGGAAAGAGATGAAATCAGCACTTGCAGAGCTGGAAGGGGGAAAACAGCTGCCTTGAACAAAATGCAAGAGGTGGAGGGAAGTGGAACAGCTGGATCTCGGTGGGAAGGCACAGCTCACAAGGCTGGGGTGGGGCAACCTCAGGGACCAGGGGGTAGTCTGTATCCACGTTAACCATCCTCAGGCCACCGATTTTCCCTCCACTTTACAGACAAGGGTAGAAAAATACTTCTTCCTTCTCTCCCTCCTACATGTGTTTGGGACACTAGAGAGAAGGGTGGGGCCTGCTGGGTCAGGGCCACCAGGGACACTGGTCAGGTTGGCAGATTCTCTGGCGCCCACCAGCTCCGGCCTTGTGGACATCTGATGACAATGTGATTTTTATCAAGAGGAGCTAGAGATCTGGATTTTTATATAAAAACACCCGTGATTTCAATGTTGGCAGCAAACTCAAAAGCTTTGGAGCATTCAGCAGTCAGCATAGCATGACCCAGGCAAAACACATCTGTGGGTAAACTCAGGGCTAAAGGCAGCATTCAAGGCCTCTGAATGATGGATGAGTGTGGGCCCCAGCCTGGACTGGGAGTGTCGGCTCTCCACAGTGTCCCTCGGCCCTTCTTCCTTTTGTGCACCCCAACCCCTTCTACTTTGAGGTCCATTGTTTCTGCAAGGTGGACTAGGGCTCTTGGGGGGCCAGAGTCTCCTGGGGGAGGGCAGTGAGCCCCAGGTGCCTGGAACTTGCATTCTCCCTGTGACCCACAGTCCCTGGTCTCGTATCAGGCAACTCTGATGTATCTGTGTATCCCAGGTCTCCCACCATGGTGTCAAGCAGAAGCCACACTTGGTGGACATGCCTGTGATCCACCTTCCTGTGGCTTCCTCACTGCCTGGCCTGCTTCATTCACATGCCCCCAGCCCTCCCCGGGAGCACTTCCGTCATAAATCATAGGCTCACAGGTCCTTCTTCTGGAATCTGTTCTGGAAAATCCCCCTTGGACCCAGCCAAGACAAGGGGACAGCTCCTCGTGCAGCACAGAAAGCACCCAAAGGATGCTGTCTGGGATCAGCTCAGGATGCCCGGGTCCCTCCCACAGGCCCTGCTCTGCCCCTCCACCCTCTTCCTCTGCACAGCACTTTCGTTGTGGGCTTGGGTGGCTCCTCCCACTCCTCCCTGGCTGTGAGACCAGCCTGAGGTTTGAGGTCGTGTCTGACCCTGCCCAGCCCAGAGTCCTCATTGGTATAAACTAGGCTCAGGAAGTCCCAGCCCCGCTGCCACAAGGCTGCTATGAAGAACTCAGGCAAAAGTCACTCAGCAAATAGAATTCCATGGCATTCCATGGGGATTGGCTGGAGGCGATCCATCACCCTGAAGCTGGGAACACAGGTGCAATCTGGAGCCCATGCAGGCTTAGAATCTGGGGGAAGCCAGCTGAAAATAAAGTGGATTTGCAGGGCGTGGTGGCGCATGTCTGTAATCCCACCACTCAGGAGGCTGAGGCAGGAGTATTGCCTCGAGTTCAAGGCCAGCCTGGGCTACATAGTGAGTTCTGGCCCAACCTGAACTACAAAGGGAGACTCTACCTCAAAAAAAACAAAACAAAACAAAATAAAATGGATTTCAGAAGAGGGAGAGAATTAAAGGCAAAGCCTAAATCAAGTTTCAGTTGCTTGCAACCAAAAGTCTCCTGACACTTGCCAGGACTCTTAGAGATAGAGTATGGTTTCTGGAAGTTCACAGAGCTTCCGAGACTGCACAGAAGTACAGAGGGATACACTGGCCCCATGTGGAAGGTGGGTGCTGAGAGCAGATGGGAGTGGGTGCTTCTAGAAGAGGGCCCCTGCCACCAACATGGACATCAGCCAGCCAGTCACCCAACAGTGGCCCTGTGCCACTGTGCGTAATGCACTCAAGTGCATGCCCTATGCCACCTGCCCTTAAGGACCTTACAGTCTCATTAGAGACCAAGTTGGCTGCACCGGATGGGTGGGAAGGCTTGGCATTGGGGTCAGGTGGAACCAGGTCTGGGGAGCCCCTCTACCACTGGTAAACTGTGCCCAAACCTCCCTGAGCTGAAGTTTTCTTATATGTAAAATGGGGATGACCCCATCACCTACATCCTAAGAATGTTTTGACTTTTTTAAAGTACAATTTTATAACTAATCAGGCTTTTAAAACATTGACTCACATAAGACTCAAAATCATTAGACATTTTACAGATCCTTAGATGTGTTGACTTTTAATCAAACATTGAGGTCAAGCAACAGTGCCTGATATGCAGTTGAATTTAAAATGTCAACTATTACATTAGAATTATCATTGCTGAAGGCAAATGGAAAGTGAAAGGTAGGAAACACACCATGAGGGGAGTGAGTCAAAGATACAGGCAGGGTCTTTGTGGTTGGCCTCTGGGAAAGCTTAGGAAGAGATGGACTTGAGCTTGCTTTGAGAGATGGATCAGGAGGTGCTGTCACTGTCACAGGTCCCCATTACCAACAGGAACATCCTTCCTAGCCCTATCTCACTTCAAGGTCCTAACCTGGAAGTCTGATGCGGGGGGGACAAGGACCAGCAAGACATTGTGGCTCCCACCTTCGCATGTGATGGGGAGAGGCAGGACCAGGTGTGTGGACCTCTACAGGGTGCCAGGCCCTGTTCTGGGTGCTTGCATACAACTGCATCTATTAGCCATTTCCTCCATGTGTTATGGTTTATACCCAGATGCCCCCCAAAGCCTCATGTGTGCAGAGGCAGGGCCTTTGGGAGGTGACTAGATTACATGGGTTTCTAACTGGCTTGCTGTTGGGAGGGGGGCCTGGTAGAAAGAGCTGAGTCACTGGGGCATGGCCTGGAAGAGTCTGTCTCCCTTCTTGGATCCTTCCTTTTCTCCTTGCTTCCTCACCACCATGAGGTGAGCAACTCTCCTCCTCCATTCCCCTATGCCATGCTGTTCCACCTTGGAGCCAGCTGACCATGAACTGAAATGTGATCCAAATTAAAGCTCTTTCTTTAAACTGCTGGTAGCTACACCCCCAGTCCAAGGTCCCCCAGTCTCCTTATCTCCGCTGCTGCTACTGTAGGGGGGTGACAGGTGCCCTAACAGAAAGGCACAGAAGTTGTTAGGCAAGGGCCAGGGATTTAGTTCAGTGGTTCCAGTGCCTGCCTTGAAAGCACAAGGTCCTGAGTTCAATCCCCAGTAGGAAAAAAAAAAAAGGTGTTGGGGGGTACGGAAGAAGCTGTGCCGCGTGCCACAACAAAAGCACCCACAAGCCTGAGAGATAGGGAAGGATGTGCTTAATGAAGCTGGGAATGTCACCAAAGGTCCCTAGAGTTGATCAGAGGTGTCCCAGTGAGAAAGTGACTGGGACACTGTATAACATGACTCAGCTGCACAGGACAACATCTATGGGTTTAGTGGAGGTTGGCTGATGTGAGCCAGGTTCAGCTGGGCCTGACTCCAGGATGGGTTCAGATTTGCTCAGTGTGTGTCTCATATATGTCTGGGACCAGCAGCTACCTCAGGATGATCTGTACAATAACAAGACGAAAGAGAAAGCCTCACCTCCCAGGCCCTCCCCACACCTGCATGGTGGCCATTCACATCCTACAGGCCATAGCAAGCCACGAGGCTAAGGCACGAGCAGGCGTGGGTGTGTAACCCTGGTGCTGCCCCAGGAAGGGGACACAGGGACCAACAATTCTATCTTCTACAGCTGCTGTTTTACTCCATCCTCCTCAACATGAACCGGCAGCCATGGTTAGCTGGCTGATTTCTCAGCCCCTGGGGGCCAGGAGTTCGAGGCCCCTTTGAGCCAGCACAGCTGGAGCGACGTCACTCACTGGCTGCAGCTGGTGGCGTTTGAGGAATGAGCTCTTTGGCCCCAACTCCACTGTTTCTGCTCCCGTGACCATAATGGAGCCTGACCCACAGACTTTCTTTTTAGAAAGAAAGAAAAAAGTCAAGCATTTTTTCCAAGGCTTCATTTCCTTCCAATATCCTGAAGAAACCTCCCTCATTCCTGAAAGCTTCTGCCGCCCCAACCCCAGTCTCCAGTAAAAACATCAGAGCCTTCGAAATGGAGACCCAGGGTGACTTAGCTAAAGTAAATAAAACCCAGAGAGAAGGGAAATTAAAAAGAAAACAGGTCTCAGAGAAGCCAGTCTCCCCCAAAAAGGTGAAGGAAGGAAACTGCTGGAGGAGGCGGGGGCTGCAGGGAGCGATACAGGATTCTGGGTTTGAAATTCAGGAAAAGAAAGGCAACACAGAAGCACTGCCAGATTCAGCAACTAGAAACACAGGATGGCTGCTTCCATTTGAATTTCAGACAAACTGAATAATTTTTATTGTGTGTCCCATGCAGTATTTTGGACACACTTCTGTCAAATATGGCACGGGATACCTATGCACCAAGCTATTATTCATAGCCTGTCTGAAATGCAGATTGAACCCG
This sequence comes from Heterocephalus glaber, assembly GCF_053883595.1. NCBI lineage: Eukaryota > Metazoa > Chordata > Mammalia > Rodentia > Bathyergidae > Heterocephalus > Heterocephalus glaber. The sequence goes on along the minus strand of NW_028258330.1, from coordinate 5,460,351 downwards.
CACCCTGGATCTTATCTGACACAGATAAAACTGCTCTCCCCTAGTTAGATGACATCGGCTGACACTGTACCTGACCAGGGTTCCCTGGCCCGTGCCCGTGTCTGTGGGATTTTGTGTGTGTGGCTGGGGTGGAAATACCAAGAGAAGGTGAAAAGGGGGCCACCGGGAAAAGGCAGGAGGCCCGGAAGACTTAGGGTCCCCGCGGGAGGGGGAGGGGCGCCAGCAGCCTTCCTTGGATCCAGAGCTGAGATTGGGATCGCTGTAAAGGTGACAAGACCAGGGTCTCCCCATCCCACCGCCCCCCCGCCCCCCCGCAGCCCACAGCTCCGCCCTTCCTCTCCTCCTATCCTCCCAATAAGGAAGCCGGGGCGCGGGAACTGGCTGGACCCGCCCAGGCGAACTCGGGGTCCCCGGGGCATCGGGGATGGCGCCCGGCCTGCGCCTGTCGCCCCCCCCCACGCCAAGGTCAAGGTCAAGGTCAAGGTGAGTGTTGCGAGCTGGGCTGCAGGAGCTGCGGGTTGTTTCCTCCTAGTCTGGGGCTCGGGCGGAAGATGACGTGGCCGAGCGAGGAGGCGCCACGCTGCCACTCAGCTCCCCCAGCGGGAAGGGACCCAGTGACGACAGCCAGCGGGCGCAGCTGGCGTCAGCCCTTGGGGTTCACAGGCAAAAGGAAGGGGGTTGCTGGCACCAACGGGGGTGAGGATGGGTGGAAGGCGCCCCAGCCAGACAGAGATCCCCAGGTCTCCTGACCTCCGCCGCTGCTACTGTAGGGGGTGACAGTCCCCCTAATAGAAGCACACGGGCGGCGCAGAGTGCCACGACAGAAGCAAGCACAAGCTTGAGGGCACCGGAATCTGTGCTTAACGATGCTGGGGCGTCACCAGAAGTCCCCAGCGGTGAGCACTTATGGATGGGTAGTTTTCTGGCTGAACAAGACAGGAAAAGACATAGCAGGCACAGATAACATGTGTGGCCCCAGGAGGAAGAAAGGGACAGGGAGAATTGCAGGGACCCCTCCTATTCAAGTGTCTCTTAGGGAGGCACAGACCGGTGCCCTGCAACTGGGGCCAGCTATCCTCACTTGCCCAGGCCCTGCCCCTGTGCTGCAGACCCAGGCTGTGCTTATCAAGACCCGGCGAGGTTCAGGTGTCATTGTGACCAAATCCCCATCCCTGGGGTGACAGTCTCCATCCACGATGCTTCAAGGCCAATGTAGAAAGGGAAGGGTCTAGGCTGCCACCTGGCTCTTCCTGACTCTTGGTCCCTGTGCCAATGTGCCTGCCTTTCCTGCCAAACTCTGGGGTCACGGCCCCCACCCCAGTGAAAAGACTCGGGGTTTTGGGAAGAAGGGCCTTCGGTAGTGGGATTAAACTTTTTTTTTGGTACCGGGGATCGAACTAGGGGCCTTGTGCTTGCAATGCAGGCGGCAGAATCACTGAGCTATATCCCCAGCCCAAACCTTGATAGCCAGTAGCACCACACCTGACATCCTAACCATCCCATGGCATATCCTTCTTATTGCCTGGCTTTGGCTGTGTGTATGTGTGTATGTGTGTGTATGAGAGAGAGAGAGAGAGAGAGAGAGAGAGAGAGAGAGAGACAAACACAAGAGTCTCACTATGGAGTCTAGGCTGGCCTTGAACTCACTATGTAGCCGAGGCTGGTCTCAAACTCACAACAATCCTCCTGTTTCAGCCTCCCAAGTGCTGGGATTACAGTTGTGCACCACACTTCACCTGGCTTTAGAAAGAGCACCTGAGCTATTTTGGTTTTGTTCCAGTGCAGGGCCTTGTGCACACTAAACATGTACTCCACTACTGAGCTATACCTCCAGCCCAAAAGCTGCTGAGTTGGCTTAACCGGCTTAAGGTCACCCAGCTATAATGGTGACCTGAAATTCAAAGCCAGAGGTGCCTCCCCCGGAGCTGTTCACATCCCCTGAGCCATGCTACTACAAAGGCTTAAAGACCCAGAACTCTGAGGCTGAGGCAGGAGGATTGCAAGTTTGAGCTCAGCCTGGGCAATTTAGTGACTTAGCAAGACCTGTCTCAAAATAAAAAAATAAAGAGGGTCAGGGATATAGCTCAGTACTGCAAAAAGAAAAAGAGAGTGAGAGCGAGAGAGAGAGAGATAGAGATAGAGAGAAGACAAGAGGAGGCAGGACTCCTGATCTCTCCCCTTGAAGGAGGGATGGGTGGTGAAGTTGTCCCCAGCTCATAAGGGGTCACAGCTACAGACCACTACGGACTGTCCTCTATGCCTGAGACACTGCCACATGTGTGTTTCTGTGTTCACAAAATCCCGGCACAGATCCAAAACCACACTAGGTCTTTCAACCCAGGGCGTTGAATACAAGGAGCTTGTTTTGCAGATCTGAATTGTAGGGTGTGGGGGCTGGGAGGGCTGCCAGCCACCTGTCCCCTCGAAGAGCTGCTAGAGGCTCCCTCTGAACCACACCCAGCAGCGTTCAAAAAGGATGACTGTGAGGCCAGGGTCACCAGAGGCCCTTGGAGTCAGGATCTGGGCCAAGCCCCTCCTCCTCACTGAGCCTCGGTTTCCCTTCTGTGAAAGAAGAGCCTCTCCGCCCTAACCAGGGCTCACAGTGATGCTGGAAATGGAGCCTCCCGACATCCAGGCAGCTGGAGGGGCACTGCACCCGAAGTCCTGAGCCACTGTTACCAGTGGCTGGGCTCCCACAGTCCAAGCCCCATGAATATTCCCACTCGCTCCACCAGGGAGCCCAGACAGTGTGTGTGTGGGGTACCCCACATGTGCAGCCACCACCATCCCTGCCACTCAGCCACACCCCAGTGGTTTGCTGAAAACACCTGCCCAGACTGCAGACCTGAGAGGGGAAGGGAGGGACAGCTGGAACCTCCAGGCTCTGGAACAGGAAGTCGATGGTGAGCACCAAGCAGGTGTGGGCACAGGGTCACAGGAATGGGCCAGGCCGGTCACAGAACTCTGGCCTTTTTTTTTTTTTTCTTCAACTCAAGGCCTTTGCACTGAGCTGGATCCCCAGCCCTTTTTTATTTTTTATTTTGAGATAGGGTCTCCTAAATTGCTAAATTTCCCAGGCTGGGCTCAAACTTGGCATCGTCCTGCCTCAGCCTCCCAGAGTGCTGGGATTACAAGCAGGAACCACCACACCTAGCTGGGGTTTTTCTTATTTAAAGAAGTCGTTGTCACACGATGGGACAGAAAATTGACTTGGAATGATCAGAATTTGGCATTCCTTGGACAAGGGGGACAAGCTTCCAGTGGTCCAAGGAGTAAAGGATGGGCCCACTGAAGACTGAGGTGTCACTGACACCCCTAGGAGGCAGCTCTGCGGGGACACCAGGCAACCAGCAAAGTGCTGTCCCTTGGCCCTAGTGGCAGAAGTCCTGGCCTGCCTTCAGGCCCCAAAGAGCCCTGCTCTGGCTCTTCTGGGCTGGACTCCTGCCCTGGGGAAGGAGTTGGTGAGGGGACCAACTAGGCACGTCCAGCTAGATGAACCCATTGCTCTTACAGAAGGTTCTATGCAGACCCTTGTGGGTAGCACTGCCAGGCCTGAGGGCAAAGAAGCAAGGAGGGAAGGGTGGGGCAATCGGACACCTCCTACCTGGACAGAGACCGCCCTGTGCCTTCTGCGTGGCTTGGCCACCTGGTCATGCTGAGAAGCCAGTAAACATGCGCCTGTGTGACATCTAGTGACACGGGGCCCTAGGACTGGCAAGACAGGGACAGATTGGGGCAGCCACCTGATAGCCTTTGTCTTACTCCTTAAACAATACGGCACAACAATTGCTTGTGTGGTGCTGACATTGTCTTAGGTATTAGAAGACATCCACAGGAAGATTTAAGGTTTGGGCCAGGGATTTAGCTCAGTGGTTCTGGCGCCTGCTTCCTAAGCTCAAGGACCCAAGTTCAATCCCCGGTACTAAAAAAAAAAAAGAGAGAGAGAAGATTTAAGGTTTGTGGGAGGGTGTGCGTAGGTTATATGCACAATGCCCCTTACATAAGGACCCAGGCACGCACAGAGTTGGTATCTGTGTGTAGAGTCTGGAGACTCCCGTGGATACTAAGGTATAAATATTCCTGAATGTTCCTACCATGTAATTTACCAGTGGCAGTGACTTTAAGAGTTTTTGCGGGACTTTTTCCTGGGCAGCCAGGCCTGTCCCAGAGGGTGAACACCCACGCTCCCTATGGTAGGTTGCTGGCAAAGTTGGCAGTACTCAGTCCCCCCTGTGTATCACTTCTAATACTTAAGACAATGTCAGCACCACATAATTGTGTTGTGTTGTCTAAGGAGTAAGGAGATAACAGTCATCGTTTTGCCTACAGATGCAGATTTATTTTCTGTTTGCGGTTGGTAGAATCCTCGCATGTGAAACTCGCAGGTACTGGGGCCCGCTGGACACTTGGACCTCGCACTGTGGTCCTGGCAGCAGTGAACAACAGTGAATTAGCGCAAGAAACAACGTAGAGAAGGAGCGAAGATCTAGGAACCTAAACAGGGCAGAGTTTAGGAGCCCAGAGCTCAGAAGCCTCCAGAAACCGCTGCTTCCCTAGGGTGGAAGAACGATGGAGACCACTGCGAGAGGAAGAAGGATGGAGGTAACACCAGCCAGCAGCAGACAGGGCTGAGGATGCCCGGAGGCTCCCTTCCTCCTCGCTGGCTCCGGTCATGGCCTCCCATTGGCCGGCCTTACCGGAATTGGTTGCAAGGCAGCCTGGGAAATGTAGTCCCGAGCCCGGCTGCAGTGTGGCAAAGCAAGGAGCAGAGTGATGCCAACAGGAAATGCCAGCCAGGCTCGCTACGGTGGGGCGCGGTGGGGATGGGACGCCCCGCCCTACCCGAAGGTGTCAGCTCACGTCTTGGTCTGATCTGCACAGCAATGGAGGGAGAGCAACAAGGGGAAGACTCTGCCACCCTTTCCCAGCAGGAGGAGACAGCAGGACAATGACCTATGCTCTGGGCCCCACCCTTGACCTTCCTGGCGCACCGTTCTCGGTGGCCCTACCATCTGAGCTGGAACTCAGACTCCCTGTTAGCAAGAGCAAAGCTCCCGCCCCGTGGGGAGGAGACAGTCACGCCGCAGCTGCAGGTCCCGGTCCCACGCCCTTCCACCATGCCGCCCTGTTGTGTGCGTCACTCGTCACTCGCTCCATGCTTTTCCCAGCCCCCAAAGACAGGCGCCGAGGGTATTCCCAGAAAACCCAGAAAAAATTACAGCCAAAAAAAACGTGCCGCAGGTGTCCCCCTGTAACCGAATCAAGTCAAAGTCCTGAAACAGAGAACTGAGAACCTCCCAGAAGGTCTGGGTGTGCGGCTTATCTGCTTCAGGCTAAATTAGACCTGCAGGCCCCCATCATTTCCCTAAGTGATGTAGATCTTTAAAAAACAAGCTTCTGTATGTTTGCTATGTACAAAATCATACAGCATCACTGTACCTGCTTTCATTTAATAATTCCCAGAATTCAATATTGTAAGAGTTTCATGTGGCATTGTATTTCAGAGGAAGAAATGGAGGATCAGAGAGGTAGGGCAACCTACCCTGGGACACAAAGCTTGTCAATGAGCTATTCCCCCACGATGGAGGAACCAATGTCAGGTGTGCATGCTCATGGTGTCTGAATAACCCCGGTATCGTCCAAGCCACCGTCCATGTCATCACAATGGGCAGTTGTCACGAGACAGAGTCAGAACACACCCACAGGGGTAAAGTGGAAGGGCAGATGTCTGTCTGGCTCCCCCTGCCTTTCTTAGTGAAAATGTCACATCATGAAGGGTCTGCAGAGCTCTCCAGCCCAGCCCCAGGTCACATGCAATCCTGGAGGAGCCAGGTGACTTGGCCAAGGCCACACAGCTGGTGAGGTGGAACCCACCCCAGCCCAGGTACAGCTGCAAGCCTGTTTCTTAGCCTGTTTCCTCTCTGCCCATGTCTGCCACAGAGTTTCAGTGGTTCAAACCCAGAGGGCCAGGTGGGGAGGGTTTAGTTTTCACATCTTCACAGGCTACTGGCTCAATTTTTACTCTTGAACTAAAAGTGGAAAATTATTGTTTGCTTTAAGACATGGCTATCTCTCTTCCCACCTCAAATGCATTAGCACCTTGCTGTCCCACCAAAAAATAAAATAATTATTCTACCAGTCAAGAAAAAGAGGTAGCTGTGTTTCCTGCTCCTGGATGGACGATTCCAAGAACAGGCAATGATATCTTCATGGACCAATAGGAAAGGGGTAGCCCCACCCCAGCCTGGCTCCATGGCACAGGCAAAGGTGGGGGATGCCTGCTCGGTCCCCAGCTGCACTCCAGGGCCCCAAGTTCCATCCTTCCACAGGGAGCTGCACCCTCTGGGGTCCTATACTCCCAGAATTTATGTGCTGGGGTCAACAGTGCTGACCCTGGGTGTCCTTACTCATGGTAGATGGGCAACAGGGAATAAGAGGCTGTCTCCACCATGCTCAGAGAGGACAGTCTGGCCTAAAGCTTACTTCTGAGCACAAGAGTGACACATCAGCTAGCTTCTTCTGCATAACAAACCATCCCAAAATGTAGTGGTTGGAACAGCCTCCGTTCACCTAGCTCAGGATTCTTCACATTGGAATCTGGGCTGGCTCAGCATTTCAGCCTGCTGCTGGGCTAGCTGGGTTGGGCCAGCCTAGGGCACCTCTGTTCCCGGGCTCTCTCTCCCCAGCAGATCCCCAGCTGTGTGCAGGATCCCCAGACAAGAGCCAAGGAACTCAGCACTCCTTGAGGTCTGGGCTCAGAACTGCCATAAAGTCCCTCCTGCCATATTCCAGTGGCTGTTCACTTCCCAAGGCCAGTCCTGATGGGGGACTAGAAATCAGTCCCAGCTCTCACTGGGAGAAGCCACAGTCACATTGCCTAGCAGCTCAGATGCAAGGAGGAGAAGACTGTCACTAGGTTTGCAAGTGATCTTCCCCTATATCCATTCTAACCCATTTAGGCACAAAGTAGTGATTTCTGGGGGAATGGAATCATCCATCCCAGCAAGGATTTGAGGCCAGTGTTTGCACACCTACTAAGTGTGAGCCTCAAGTGTGAGGTGTGGGCAGAACCTTAGCAGTCAGAGCTGGATCTGGCCAGGACTCTCCCAGGAGCACAACTGCAAGATGTTCAAGGATTCTGTGAGCCAGTAATAAACCCTCAAGCTTGAAGTACATGGTAGGGATACTTACACTGCAGGAATGATGAGCACTTCAGATCAGTGCTTTTACTCCCAGAAAGCTGTTTGACCATAGCCTTTAAGCCAAACAAACCCTGCCTCCTCCAATCTAGTAAGAGATTCACCATGAGAGGTTATAACGTGCCAATCAGGTGTGATGATTCAGCACAAGAAGTAATCCTGGAGACTTAGAGGGAAAAGGAACACAGAGTTCTCAGCGCAATGGAGTCCAGGGAAGGCTTTGTGGAGGAGGTGGTCTTTTAGCTGGGCCTTGAAGGAAAGGTGTGATTGCCTGCCATAGCCAGAGGAAACTAGCTGCTCCTTCAGATAGTCCCAACCCTTAAACACACCAGCTGTCCTTCCTCTTCCCTAAAGCCTTCAGTACCCACTTTTCCCACTTTTTCTCCTTCACGCCTAACCAGACCCTGTCCTGGTTAGCTTCTGCAATCAGCACATTCAGCACAGTATGGTGGCAGGGGCAGGAAGGGTCAGGCAACTGGACCTTTGTGCCTTGTGGGTGGTTGTGCTGTGACCTGCTTCACTGACGTATCTGCTTCAACAAGTTGTCCGGGAGGTGACTGGCCCCACCCCTGTGCCCGACTGTTCCCTGGCCTACTGCCCACTCCTGTGACCACGCCCACCTGGAAAGGCCCTGGGCACAAAAGCTATCACTCCTGGGAGGGGGCAAAATGGGACACTTACTGGGTCAGTGGTCCCTGCAAATATTTGGCAGATCGATGCTCAAGGTTGATCTTCAGTGTCCACCCCTGGGTCATCAGGAAGTAGCCTCTGCTGCTCTCCGCTTCTCCCCCTCCCAGTACCCTTCCAGGACAATGGGTCTTTCTTGGCTGGGCTTTGGGCCCCCTGGTCCTCCTGGAGCTCCCTGGCTGCCTACTAGGTGGTCCTGGGACAGTCACTTCCTCCCCAGGGGGACCCTTGGCACCATGCACAAGGCCTGGGCCCCTGGGCCCCAGGCAGCTGATGAGGACATCCCACCCTCTCCAGGGGGAAGAGAGCCCTCCAGGAAGCAGGGAGCCAGAGCCCCAGCTGCAGTTTGAGGGCCCCCCTTCTCAGATAACTGCCCAGCCAGGCCCCAGAGCCAGAGCAGTGCCTCTCCCAGTCTCTGTTCCACTTGCTAAAAATACCCCAGAGCCCAGAGGAGCCCTAGAGACAGGTGTCCCAGCACCGGGTGCAATTAAAGGAGCAGCCAAGATTAGCCAGCCTCTTGGGCCCTCCGCATCCTGCCCTCTCTTGGTGCAGTGTTCTGGGTTTCTCTGCGCCCCCTTCTCCTCCTTCCCGGGGGGACCACCCCGTGCCCTGACTGGAGCTGGGGTGTCAAACAGATGTCAGAACAGCTGCTCACCTACAAAACACAGTGGAAGCTTCCAATTTCTCTTGCAAAGCTACAATTAGCAGCAAAGCTAAAAATGAGCATGCCGTCCTGGGCTGTGGCCCAGTGGCTTGTGTTCAAGTGGCTTCTTGTATGACATCCTGCTCAGCCAGTCCTCACCCTCCTGGGAGCCGGCAGCCTCTTTGAGGGTCTGATGGAGAGGATGGGCCCTGGAAAAGCAATTCTCCTAAACTACATGCACCGAGCAAAGATGCCGGGTGTGGTGATGCGCACCTATGAACCCAGCACTCACACTCAGGAGGCTGAGGCAGGACGATTGCCATGAGTTTGCAGCCAGCCTAGGCCACAGAGAGTGTTCAAGGCCACCCTGAACTGCAGAGTGAGAGCCTGTCTCTAAATAAATAAATAAATACTAGTGAGGTGAGGACCAGGGGTGGGAGCAAAGAGGGGAGTGGAGAGGGTGAAGTGGCAAGGGGGGTGGGCTCTGTACAAACTCGATTTCCTCAGAGAGGAAATGTAAAGTTGGAGAATCTGTGTTCATAGCAGGATGTGACATAGAACACTTAGTTGGAAGCAGGGATGGCTGAGGACCTGCAGGGGACACAAAGGGTGAATGTGCTGGCTTCCTCTCACCATGTAAAAACCTAGCCCAAAGGCAGAGGCCTGAAGCCTCCCCACGTGGGACTCATGGTTTCCAAGGGTCAGGGTCAGGGCCAGGGTGAGGCTGGTTCTCCAGGCTGAGCAAGTGAGGGTGGCACTGTGACCCCTCTGAGGCTTGGCAGGGAGCAACCTGCTTCTGTTCAAGAAAGGTTCCTTTGCTCCCCTAGGTTCTCCCTTGCTCTGGCAGAGGTTGCCCCACCCCCAGCTCCTGGGGACCCCAGAGCCCCCCACCTCATGCCCTCTCCAGGCAGTGTAAGACCAAGTCTTTCAGGACATCAAGGGGTGGGGTCCCCTATTCTTGCTTCTTACAGGAAGCAGATTTGACCCGTGCTTAAGAGAAAGGGTGACACAGGGGTGACCACATAGGGCAGGGACCATGGTGGCACCCTGGAATCCGGCTGCCCCTGAAATACTTGGCAAGAAAAGAGGGCTGGAGAGGGTTGTGAAAGCCTGGTATGCCATGGCTCAGAGCTTGAACTTGTCCTCTGGGGGACAGGAAGTCGCTGACAGGATAGGAGGGGCAGGCAGGGGGAGGCAGGAGGACCCAGGCTCACTCATGTTTCCTTTGGTTTCTACCCAAAAGTCACCTGGTCTCTCCCTGTCTACCTGGCACAAACCACCCCCACCCTCACCCAGCCTACACCCAGTATTGGGGTCTCACAACATGGACCATCCTGTGCCCTATGTGTGTTCCTCAGTTATCAGCAACCAACTTTCCCTCCCTGTGGCATTTGAGGACCGGTGCAGCTTACTGCTGCACCTCCTAGATGGCGCCTGGGTACTGGACATGCTCGGAAAACATGCGCTGGATGGATGGATGGATGGATGGATGGATGAGTGTGTTTAAAAGATGTTTTGGCTATAGACTTACTAGAACTCGTACAATCAAAATTCAATATAGGAAGGATATGCTAATGATGCTTTAAAATTTCCATCTGGACAGATTTTTTAATAATACATCACAGATTTTAAAAAACATACACACATCACAATAATAGCGATTGTCCCTGTGTATCGGGTCTGGCATGACTTCTCAGTACCCATAGGCAATGTGTAGTGATCAGGAGATTGCTGAGTCCACCCCTCACAGGGAGATCACTTTTTTTTTTTTTCCTCGTACCGGGGATCGAAGTCGGGTCCTTGAGCTTGAGCAGCAGGCAGCTAAACCACTGAGCTAAATCCCCAGCCCCTGGGAGATCACTTCTTAGTGTTGGGAACAAAGTCCTCTTTACTATTTTGAAATACTCATCAATGACTGTCAACACATTTGTCCTACTATGCTCTGGAACATTAGGAGTTGCTCTTCCTTCCAACTGCACCCCTATACCCATAACTGTTGCCTCTCCATCCTCCTCCTCCATACCCTTCTCAGTCTGTGGTAACCACTATGCTGTGCTCTAATTTTTGAAGGTCCTCTTTAGCTTCCCTATATGAATGAGAACATGTGCTATTGTCTTTCTGTGGCTGACTCACTTCACCTAACGTAATGTCCTTCCATTCCATCCATATTGCTGCAAGTGGCAGAATTTCATTCTTTTCATGGCTGAATAATATTCCATTTTCTTTATTCATTCACTCATTGGACACCTAGGGTGTTGAGTCTATTATCTTGGCTGTTGTGAATGTACTGCAGTGAACTCATGAGTGTGCATTTCTCTTCCACACACTGTGTCCCCACAGTGGTGGGCCGGCAGGGTCGTACAGTGGTCTTATGTCTAGTTTTCTGAGGAACTTCTATACTGTTTTCCTTAATGGTACCCACCAGCAGTGTATGTGTCCTCCTTTTCATCACATTCTCACTGGCATTTGTATTTTTTGTCTTTTTGATGTTAGCCCTTGTACTGGGGTAAGGCAGTCGCTCACTGTGATTGTGATTTGCTTTTCCCTGAAGATCAGTGATGCTGAGCGTTTTCTCCCCCCGTTCGTGGATCTGCTTTTGAGAAATTACCAGTCAGGTCCTTCACCCTTTTTCCCTGTCAAGTTGTCTGAGTTCCTTTTACATCTGAGACTTAAGCCCTTGTCGGAGAAATGATTGCAGATACTTCTGTGGGTCTGTAGGTGGTTTCTTCACTCTGTTGCTTCCTGCCATGGCTGTACTGAAGCTACTTAATTTGATGCGATGCCACTTGTCTATTTTTACTTCTGTTGCCCATGCTTTTGAAGTCATATCCAAAAAATTATTTGCCCAGGTCAACATTTCAAAGTATTTCCTTGAGATTTTCTTCTAGCAGTTTTCATAGTTTTTTAATCTTAGATTTAATTCAGTGATTCATTTTGAGTTGATTTTTTTTTACACGTTGAGAGATGGAGGTCTAATTCCTTTCTTCTGCCAATAGATTTTCCAATTTTGCCAGCACCATTTACTGGAGACCCCCTTATGTGTTCTAACTGAGGTTGAAAATCAATTGATTGTCAGTACATGCATGGATTAATTTCTAGGTTCTCTATTCCGTTCCCTTGGTCTGTGTCTGTTTTTAGGCCACTGCCATGCTGTGTCGGTCATTACAATATTGCAACGCTATTGCTTTTTTCCTTTGGCTTAGGTTCCTTTGGTTATTTGGAGTCTTTTGTATATACAAATCTTAGGAGCATTTTTTTCTATTTTTGTGAAGGATGCAACTGGTATTTTGGTAGGAACTGCAACAAATCCATAGATGTTTTGGCACCAGGCCAGATGGATGTTGCTGCTCAGCGACATAGAAGGGAGGAAGGGGCTGGGCTGCATGGGAAGTGGACACTGAATGGAACTTGAGACCACCGCACCCGGGCAGGTGGGGATGTGTCCAGTGGGAAGGTGGCAACCACTGGGACAGTGTGGGAAAAGGAAGTGGAAATGTAGCCAGTGCTCATAGGGGTGGAGGGAGTCTCGGGTTAAGTGAGTAAGAGGAGTCAAGGTTGCTCAGGAGAGGAAGAGGAGAAGAAGGAGTCTGGCAGAGAGGAAGGAGGCAGTGTGCAGGTGCCCAAGATAAGGATGTGAGAAGGAGGCAGGTCGTGTTCAATCCCACCAGGAGGTCATGCGAAACAGACGTGAACTGAAAGAGGCCAGGGACTGAGGGTCACTGATGACCATGGCCACAGCAGCCTCGGGGGCGCAAAGGTCTCTGGGATGCAGAGCACCCACTGCTCCTTCAACAAGGAACAGGATATGATGGGAGGGAGAAAGGAATGGAAGGAGAGAGGGAGGGAGAGAGGGGTGATCAGGAATAGGAAGGGCATTCTGGGATCCACCAAAGTGGCCACCAGCACAAACTCCGAAGACCTACCCTGCACACAGCGGTCTCTTGTTCCCTGGCAGATGTGCCCAGATCCCAGGGGATGCCAACTGTGGCAGCCAAAAGTCACGCGCAGAGAGGCCTGGCTGCAGCACTCAGCTTGGTAGGATCCACTCTGCTCACCTCCCCCTGTGCTCTGGCCTTGGGCAACAGATTTATACCCCCTGGACACTCACTCCCCCCCCAACCCCAGGTGACAAGAGAGTTCCAGGTGCAGACTATGCCCTGAGCTCCTGATGGCCGAGGCTGACACAAGTCACCTGCCCAGCAACTGGCTCGCCACCCACTGCTCCAGGAAATGCAGGGCATCTGGGCCAGTTGCACTCCAGGAAGAGGCCAGGCACAGGGCCCAGAATTGCACAAAATGGACTCGGAGCTGATTGCCCAACCTGGACAGGCACCCTCGTCTTCCTAGCAAGACCATGAGGTCCAGAACCCAGGGTGTGGCCGACACCAGAGCCCAAGGCTGGGAGAGCAGACAGATCTCTGAGCCTGGCACCCATGGGTGCTGGGGAAGGGGCTCTGCATCCTCAGCGCTATGGTCTCCAGGACACCTGGGTCCATCCCCATCCGGTGTAGACAGAGAGGGCTCAGGGAGCGAAACCAGCAATGAGAGTCAGGAGAAAATCACTTCCTGTCCCATGTTCCTGTTGCGATGCTGTAACCTGTACCCTAGAGATCTGAGGTAGGTCTCAGATTAAATTTACAATTTAAATAGCTGTACTCTGTGTAAATGTTTATGGCGCAGCCTATGTGCTGAGCACCAAAAGGAAAAGATATTTACATCGATGTGCGACTGCAAAGGGCAGCCTAGACAAGTGCTTCTCAACCAGGGCCCCTCCCCAGGGCACATGTCCATTGTCTGGAGCCGCTTTCAGCTGTCACAACTGGGAAGTGCTGCTAGCACAGGTGGGGAGGGTCGGGGACACTGCTAGACACTGCCCAAGGGACAGCGGCTACCACGAGGCTCTGTCCTGTCCAGATGTCCCCCAGGCTGAGATTGCAAAGCCGGGTCCCAAGGGACAGCAGAGACAGGTTAACAGTGCTTCCCCTGGAAAGCAACTGGGTCTGGGGACCAGGACACATAGGGATTCAGGATCCTTCCTTTTCCTTGTGTGCCCTCTGGAACTGCCCTACACTGGGCTTCTGACTGAGTACATATTTTATTTATTGTTTGTTTGTTTGTTTTTTGGTACTGGGGATCGAACTCAGGATCTTGCACTTGCAAGGCAGGTGGTAGAACCACTGAGCTAAATCCCCAACCTTATATTATTTATTTTTTAAAAAAAGAATAACAGCTGGAGCCAGGCATAGTGGCACATGCTTGTAATCCCAGCAGATGAGGAGGCTGAGGCAGGAGAAGGCTGCGAGTTTGAGGCCAGCCTGGGCTACATAGTGAGTTCAAGGCCAGCCTGCACTACAAAGTGAGACCCTGTCTCCAAAAAACAAATAAATAAATAAATAAGATTTTTTTAAAAAAAAAATTGTGAATGCTTTGGGTTCAATCCTCAGTATCAGAAGAAAAAAAAATCTTTTAAAAAGAATAACAACCATCCAGGGGCACTGGCTCTTGCCTGTAATCCCAGCATTCAGGAGGCTGAGGCAGGAGGATTGCCTTGAATTCAAGGCCAGCATGGACTACACAGCAAGACCCTGCCTCAAAAAACAAAAACAAAACTAAACTAAAAAAAATAATAATGAGTCGACAGTGCCACAGTTACTGAGTGATCTTCTCTGGATTGTGGGACGAAGGCGGCTGAGGAGAGCAGATGGAGCCAACCCAGCCATTGGCAATCGAGTCTAGAGTCCACCCTGCCTTCCACTCCGCTGGCACCACTGACTCCATGGACCAGGTCCTTCTTTCCCATGGGGATTGTCTGGGGCACAGTAGGGTGTTTGACAGCATCTCCTGAAGCCAGCACAGCCTCCCCAGGTGGTGATGGCCAAAAGTGTCCCTGGACATTTCCATCTGCCCCAGGGGAATGATGCAGAGTCACCCTGGCTGGAAATGTCACTCTCAAAATCCAGCCACAAAAGTCCCCAGTCACAGACCTTATAGCTGGGTCCTCACTGGACACAGGACACCACAGGCCAGGCCATGTGCCACAGGGCTGGGTGTGGACCGAACCAGAGGACACAGAGCAGAGGTGGGACCTCCCCTGCTCCCTGGACCATCTGTGTCCTTTTGACTTGGCCACAGCCACACCTTGAGTGGGCCGCATGAAGCCGTGACAACACCATTCCCTGTAACATCTCAAGACACCCTCAGCAACCATCCTCCCCCACTCCCTGGGCCCCTGTCTCTGGTCACCGCCCCCTTGGAAGCAGGTATAGCAGTCAGCTTTCCCATGACTGGAAGCAGAGGTTGAACTAGGTTCAGGTTTTAAGGGGAGTCGGTTCATGGTCAGCTGGCTCCAAGGCAGGAACATCATGGTAGAAGAGCTGGTAGAGTAAGGCTGCTGAGCTCATGTGCACAGGAAGCAGAACAGGGGACAGCACTGGCCAGGGATTTAGCTCAGTGGTTTTGCCGCCTGCTGCGCAAGCACAAGGACCCGAGTTCAATCCCCAGTACCAAAAAGAAAAAAGAGAACAAAAGAACAGGGGACAGCACCATGAGGGGTGGAATAGAGGACCGAAGATCACAATACTATAACCCCCTAGTCACACCCAAGAGTGTCCCCACCAACTCTTGGGTGGATCCCAGAGCCAGTCAAGCTGCACCCAGACACCACAGTAGGCAGGCAAGATAGACCAGCGTGGTCTGTCCACTTCAAGTGCCCTCCCTTCCTTGGAAGAAGTAACTCAGCTGTTCCCAGCACAGCAGCAGCTCCAGGGACACCCAGCTCACTGTGAACACAGACATGGCCCTTGGGGCTGGGCACCACAGGCCTGGGAAGCCTCCCCACCTCAGGGTCTGTGGTCTGGTCTGCAGCCACCAGCACTGGGACCCAGGAGACCCTGCTTGCAAATTCTCTGATGTCACAAATGACAGCGGTAACATCAGACCCACCCCATTTCAGCCCCTCAAAGCAGGCAATGGAGGGGAGGGTGGTACTTCCCTCCCAGGGGTGAGGGGGGCTGGGGGGGAGCCAGTCGGTGGAGGCCCGGCTGTGAAGAGCCTACTGGTTATGCAGCTTCCTGTTGCCACTTCCTGGCTGTGTGACCCCAGACAAATCACTTGGTCTCCCTGAGCCAACAGTTGCATCAATAGGAGAGAGAATAACAGTGGCCTCCTCCTAATGTCATTAAAAACAAATGAGAAATTTGTTTCTTGCACACATGAGCACGCACCATGTTGGAAAATAAGAGCTTTTAAAACCCAATTTGAATGATGCTGTCGTGCATCTGAACAGCTCAGATCCGCTGGCTTCGATCTTGGCTTTGGCTGTTTCCCACCTGCGGTGTTTTCTGATTGATCAGAGAGAAATCCCCAGGGTCTGCGAAGGAAGCTTTTAATTGCTGTGGATGGGCCAATTTTGGGCTTAGCTGCTCAAGCATATAATTGAGAGGAGAGGAGAGAGAGAGAGAGAGGCAGAGAGAATATCATTTCTGGGTTGTTGTTTTTGGTTTTTTGTGGTACTGGGAATCGAACTCAGGACCTTGCACTTTCAAGGCAGGCGAGGGAACCACTGAGCTAAATCCCCGGCCCCTCTGTTTTGTTTTTTGAGAGAGAGTCTCCCTATGTAGTCCAGGTTGGCCTCAAACTCCTTGTGATCCTCCTGCCTCAGCCTCCTGAGTGAAGAGATTACATGCATACACCCCCACACTCATCGAGAGAGATCATTTTGAGGTCGCTTTAAGAAAAGTGCATAGCCAGATGTCTCCTTAGCTGACGCAACCTCAGGTTGCCCCAGGCCGACTCCCACAGCCCTAGAGACAGAACGCACAAGTAGCCTCTTCCTTTTCTCCATCTCTGTGGAAATCATGAGTGACCGCGACACTCACTGGGCTGTCCCAGAAGACCAGGAGCATAGTGAGGCAGGTAACCCTCTGTGTTTGGAGGGGATCTTGGAAGCGCCAGGAGAAGCAGAGAAAGGGAGGGGCAGCAGGGACCTTAGGGACAACTGGGGTGTCAGCCTCTGGAGAACTTGTGGGGCAGAGCAGGGATATCCAGGGAGCTGGAGCTTTAGACCCCAAGGCCCACCAGGGGCTGCTGAGGCTGTCTCTGGAGTGTCACGTGCTGGCACAGCAGCTGCAGGAAGCCTTGGGGTAAAGTCACACGCTGGGGTTGGGCACTGGGCCTCCCAGGACACCCAGTGCCTGCTGCTGCACCCAAATCTAAGGCAGCCCAAATATAAGGAGTCCTTGTCTCCCAAGGATTTGTGGCCTAATGGAATATGCAGCCTTTGTTTGTTGTTTGTTTGTTTGTTTGTTTGTTGAGACAGGGTCTCACTATGTAGCCCAAGCTGGCTTCAAACTTACCTCAGTCCAGCCGGGCATGGTGGTACACACCTGTCATCCCAGCACTCAGATGCTGAGACAGGCAGATCACCAGGAGTTCAAGGCCAGCCTGGGCTACATAGTGAATTCAAGGCCAGCCTGAATTACATAGAGAGACTGTCTCAAAACAAAACAAAAAACAAACTCAACTTAATCCTTCTGCCTCAGCCTCCTGAATGCTGGGATGACAGGTGTGCATCACCCCGCCCAGGTAATATTTTTTTCAAGTGGATGAAATAAAGATCTGTAACCCTTGTTTGTCCCTTACCATGTGTGTTTCTGGACGCACGTTCCATGTGATGGTGCATTAATGGAAAGAAGCGATTCCCTTTGCCCTCGCTCCAAGACTCAGTGCTGCTCCAGCTCCTCTGGCCCTTCTCTGCTCTCAGGGTAGCTGCCATCAATCACCATTTGGGAGTCATGTCTGTCTCCCCCGACATTGTCTTCCCTCCCAATCCGTTCCTGGCGATGCAGCATTTTTTGACTCTGGAGGGCACCTTAGTGGAATTTTTTTCTTTTTTTTTTTGGTACCGGGGATCAAACTCGGGACCTTGCGCTTTTGAGGCAGGCACTGGAACCACTGAGCTAAATCCTCGGCCCAAGGTAGAATTTTTATTCCAAGCCAGGAGCACCTATTTGCATAACATCCAGGCAGCTGCCTGGGTGAGCCCCGAGGGAGCCACTGACGCTTGGTTTTCTGAGTCCCCTCTACGCTGCCCAAACTCATGGCCTCCACACTGCAACCCGCACCTCAAGTCTCAGGAGATCTGGGTTCAGTTCCAGGCCTGGTGGCTTGGGCCATTTGTGCTGCTGTAAGGACATGCCACAGGCTGGTGATTGGGAGCAGGACTCGATCTCCTTGCAGCTCTGGAGGCTGAGATCCAAGACCGGACAATGTAGGGTATGGTGTGGAAGAGGCCCGACCCTCTGTCTCTGGCAACAGTGCACATGGCTGGGTCTTCTGGAAGGGGCTACACTGTGCCCCCATGTGGCAGAGCAAAGGGCAGAAAAAGCCTGGGCTCACTCACTGACACCCTTTCATAAGGCCCTGATCTGTTCAGGGTGGTGGGGGCTCAGTGTGGACAGAAGTGGGGGATGCATTCAGACAGCACCTCCTTCCAGCAGATCCTTTGGAGGACTTATTGGTCCAAGTCGCCACTGAGGGCAAGTGTTTCAAGTCACATGGTTCTCCCAGACCTCACTTGGCCCTCAAAATAGGATAGCTGACGCTGGGCATGGTGGTGCACACCTGTCATCCCAGTACTCAGAGGCTGAGGCGGGAAGATTGCTGTGAGTTCAAGGCCAGCCTGAAGTACATAGTGAGACCCTGTCTCAAATAAATAAATAAATAAAATAGTGGACCCCACTCCCAACCTGGAAGACTGCAGTCTTTCTGGAAAACACTGAGCTTCTTGCCCCAGGGCCCTCTGGGAAGTGGGAACTTGGCCTCAGACCCAAGCACCATGGATGGCAGAAACCCATCCCAGTCCTCAGCACAACCGGGAGTGTGGCTTCCAGCAGCTCAAGGGTCTGTGAGTGACCGTAGAGGGTGTGACCTCGGCAGAGGACACTTCCCTCGCCGTGCTCCACCCCGACCGGCAGGTTGCGGTCATCTCTGGCCACCCCTTTCCTGTCCTGGGGTGCACCCACTGCGGCTCCTATTCCAGGCCACCCACAGGCTCTGGCCCAAACCCCTGCCCAAGGTCCAGAGCTTGAACGAGAGGTGCAAATGCCTTCAAGCTGTCCAGTGTCCCTGTCAGCGGCAGCTGGTAGCTGAGGGAGTGGCCAGAGGCCATCACAGTGCCCCGGCAGGGACTGCAAGGAGTGGTGGGTGAGCCAGCCGTGCCTGCTATGTGTCCTCCCCTCATCCCTGTTGTGCAACCACCCATGGCTCCGCTCATTGTCCAAGCTCCACCTCTGGACACCCCACAGCTGCCCAGGATACTCCACCTGGCCTTGTTCTTTCTTGCCTAAAATTACTCGTGTTCGATTTCACTTGCTTTCCCCCCAGAGACTCATGCAAAAATGTGCCAAACTGGTATTTTTCATTTAAGAATTAAATAACCTTAGGTTATAAGTTTTTGGAAAAAATACAAAATTATAAAGTTCATTAAAATTTTACTTATCACATTAATGAGGGAGCATGTTAAGATGTTCTCCCTGGTTCAAAGAATTCCAAGACAGGGTCTCTTTAAGTCACTAAATTTCCCAGGTGTAGCTCAAACTTGGAATCCTCCTGCCTCAGCCTCCCAGCAGCACGCTGGGATTACAGGGTCACCACAAGGGAGCTGTCGAGGATGGGAGTAGAGGAAGGGTGAGCAGCTGTCGGAGGCCATGAGGAACCTGAAGCAGGGGGCTCAGGGGCCCCAGGCTGTCCTCCGGGAGACACAGAGGCTGGAGAGGGGCCCCGTCCCTGAGGCCTCCTTCCCCCGGACTCGGCCAGCTTGGTCCTGGGCTCCTGCAGTACCTTCCCCCTCGAGTGTCCTCTAGTGGCTCAGCACCCACGAGGTTGGGCGAGTTATCTGCACCCCCTGGCAAGCACTGGTCCCCCACTTCAGAGCGTGGAGGCTGAGGCTCCCGGAGGCAACCACCCCTGAGCCCGAGGTGCAAAGAGTGTTCTTGATCCGCCTGGGACGCAGGGCGGGGGGGGGGGGGGGGGGGGGCGTGTAGACACTGGAGATCTGGAGCCCTGGATCCCTGACCTCAGGGCAGCCCCTCCCACTTCCCAGCACTGCCCTGGTCCCACTGGCAGAGCCAAGGACCCTGGGGAGCTGGAGGAAGGGACCCCTTCGGTGGTCAGCTTCTCCACCGCACATGCAGAATCACCCAGCAACACTGCTAGTGTTTGTTTAGGTATTTATTACTTATCTACTTTTGTTTTGTTTTGTTTTGTTTTGTTGAGACAGGGTTTTGTTATGTAATTCAAGCTGGTCTTGGACTCACTGTGTAACCCAGGCTGGCCTTGAAGTTGAGGAGATCCTCCTGCCTCAGTCTCCCAAGGGCTAAGACTACAGGTGATTACCACCACACCCAGCTGCCGCCCCAATGTTTGAAGGCCCTGTAACAAAGCATCCGCAGCTGTAGGAGTTGTGTCCAGCTGTGGGCTGGCTGAGGACACCACTTGGCAGAGGCAGCCTGGGCCCTGCCGCCCCAATCCAATGCCTGCTTCTCCTTAGCATCAGGATGGAGGCCGGGCTCGGTGCTGGGATGGAGGCCAGTGTGAGCTCAGGGCCACCTCCCTGCCGGAGTCTTCTCCCAGCCCGCTGGCCACCACCTGGCTCCTCCCCACGCTGTCACCTGCTCCCAGCCACCACCCCGCAGCCATGTCCCCTGCACACCCACAGTCCTGTGCAGCAACACACTTGCTCACACACGCCCCCTTCTCTCCCCTCCCTCCAGCCCCCACCCTGTGCTTCACTCCTTACCCCTGGAGCCTTTGAAACCCCCAGAGCGGTGAGAAGGGTCCAGCTTCATAGCCCTGCTCCAGGGTTTGCCAGCAGTGTGACTTGGGCGAGTTAATTTCTCTGGTCCTCGGTTTCTCCATCCAGAAAATGGGGGTGGTAGGAGCAGTGCCCACCTTATAGGATTATTGTGAGGATGAAACTCAACATCACAGCCAGATATGGCAGCAGACACCTGTGATCCTAGCACTTGGGCAGCCGAGGCAGGAGGATTGCTGCAAGTTCCAGGCCAGCCTGGGTTACATAGAGAGACCCTGTCTCAAAAACACAGAGAGGGAGGGAGGGAGGGAGAGAGAGAGAGAAAGAGAGAGAGAGAGGAGAAAGAGAAATGAGAGAGAAAGAAAGGGAGGAAGGGGAAGGGGAGAAATTTTCCAATGACACCTTAGAGCCTGAGCCAGGCAGGGGCCTTCTAGGCAGGGCCCATGTGACAGCCCAGGTCCTGAGCCTCTCGCTGGCCCTGCCTGGGAGCAGAGCCAGGAAACCAGGTGACGGGGACCCGGGGGGTGGGGAGCTGGGCCTGCACAGACCCACAGGGCCCACTTCTCCTCCCCGACCAACACCCTTGAACCCAGGTCTGAAGACCTCGAGGGCCCTGGGACCAGTGGCCTTCACCATCCAGGGGGCACCAGGACCTTCAGCTGGGTGGGGTCTGGGCCCTTACCCCGACATCCACCCTGACAGTGCCCCAGCCTGCTCCGTGCCTCCCACCGGCCCCACACCCCAACTTCTAGGTGCTACAAAGAGCCCTGTGTCCCTGTGTTGCCGGACAAAGGCCACTCTGTGCGCCTCCCTGCCCGCCGGGCACTGGGCCGAGTCCCGAGGCTCCTGGGAGTTGACGCAGGAGACACAGGCCCAGCTAACCGTGGCTAAGCACTCAAGTGCCTAGCAGCTGAGGCACACAGCGTCACTGCGGCCCAGGCTCAGGTGGTCACTGCCAGGAGCCAGGGCCTCTACCCACTCAGGGTCCCCACCAAGCCTTGCCATGCCCTGCACCACCCTGAGGCTGCCAGGGCGCCCAGTGTGTGACTCCCACTGCCTCTGTGCACACGGCGGGCTCCATCTTGGGGAAGTCTGCTTCCCAGAGCTGGGGGACAGGGCCATTCCCCTCCCACCTCTCTCTCTGCACCCTTCTCTTGTGCCCACAAATAAGCCACCTGCACCCAGGTCCTGTCAGAGCAGCATTCCTGCCTCCTGCCAGGCTGGGGCAGCCAGGTGTGGCAGCACACATCTGTCATCCCAGGTCTCTGGAGGCTCTGGGAGGCTGAGGCAGGAGGATTCGAAGTTGGAGCCCAGTGTGGGCAACGTAGTGAGACCCTGTCTCAAAATAAAAATACAAATAAATTTGAAAAGGGCTGGGGGTGTAGCTCATGTGAAGGCCCTGAGTTCAGTCTTCAGTGCCACTGATCATACCCCTCATCAACAGCAGGAGACAAGGACAAGGAGCTCAGAGAGGCGGCTGATACAGCAGCATCCATTCCAGTGACTCTGTCCCTGCCCTCCTGCCCCAAATCCTCTGCTTTCCAGGTGGCCCCTGCCACGGGTCTGTGACTCCCGTGGAGCAGCACTGTGGGCCTCTACTTCCCCCAGATACAGCCAGTAGGAGGCCCCGCAGGAGACGAGGGAGGAGTGAGTGAGGAGCATTCACCAGCCCTGGACACTCTCCCCACCAGGAGGATGGCCACAAGTTCAAGGCCAGCCTGGGCTACACAGTGGGTTTAAGGCAGCATAGCAAGACTATCTCCAAAAAACAAACAAGACGTCATTGGCGAGTTGCACCCTCATGATAATCTCACAGATGACCCCAAGGAGGCCAGACCCCAGGTCCAGGGCTCAACCCCACACCGAGCCCAGCCCAGCAGGATGCACACAAGGAGTTTCCCACTCCCAGGCCACCTGTGCCAGCTCTGCAGGACCTGTGGCATCCAGGACAGAATGGGACAGACAACTTGCTCCTGCACCTGATCCACCCCCTTCTCGCCTCACCCAGAGGTGGGTCGGGGCCTTGATTAGTGCAGAGACCAGATCAAGAAAGAGTCAAGCCAGGCAGGTCAGAGCATGGTGTCAGAGCTGTGTCCCTGCCATGGACACACTGTCAGGTGGGGACCCAGTTCGGTCTCCAAGAAGCATTGTAGACCCCAAACCCCAGCTCTGACCACACAGAGGACTGCAATGCTGGGGCCACTGCTGGACCAGAAGGGTACCCTGCATCCCAGAACTGCAGCCGTGTCCTGGCTGCAGGCAGGCAAGGGCCTCCCCAGGCCGCCACTCCACCTGTCCCGATCACCACCCGGCCACCTGAGCCCCTCTACTGCCCCCTGGTTGCTGCCCTCACTTGCCCTGTCCTGTGCAGCCTCCTCCCTGCATTACCAGGGTGGTCTGGCCGCTCAAGGTGGAAATGGCAGTGACCATGTCCCTGAGGACATGTGGCATGCATGTCCCTCTCTGGGCTCACACACTCTGGGCCGAGTCAGTGGCCACACTGGGTAAATGTTCAAGGGTACTGCAGAAAGGCTGGTGGACAGAGGCCTGGGGCCTGCTGCCCAGGTGACATCTGGAGCCGGGTCCCCACCCTGGCCAGCTGAAGGGACTGCAGACACCCAGCTGGTGAGCCAGGCCTGGATTCTGACCCACAGGACCCAAGGGGACACGGAATGACCATTGTCACTCTTGGTCCTGCATTGGCTCCACAAGATGCTCTCTCTGTCTCAAGGTGCTGCATAGCTGACACTGGTGGTGAAGTCCAAGGAGCCGTCTCCTGGGCAGCAGCGACCAGGTCACACTGCTTTCTGGGTTCCCTTCTGTTCTGCCACTTGCTGGAGGGCGTTGGTATCTGTAATCCCAGAAACTCTGGGAGGCTGAGGCAGGAGGATGGCAAGCTCAAGCCCAGCCTGAGCAATTTAGCGACTTACCAAGACCCTGCCTCAGAATAAAAATGAAAAGAGCTGGGATGTAGCTCATTGTAAAGGGCCTGGGTTCAATCTCCAGTACCGAAAGAAGAAGAAAAAACACAGCCAGGCATGGTTGTATACAGCTGTAATTCCAGCACTTGGGAGGCTGAGGCAGGAAAATTGCTGTGAGTTTGAGGGCAGCCTGGGCTACATAGTAAGTTCAAGGACAGCCTGAACTACATAGAGAAACTCTGTCGCAAAAAACCAAAAAGAAAAGAAAAAAAAAAAGTAGAAGAGGTGTTAAAAATGAGACAAAGTAGGGCCGGGGATTTAGCTCAGTGGTTCTGGCACCTGCCTCGAAAGCACTAGGTCCCGAGTTTGATCCCCGGTACCAAAAAAAAAAAAAAAAAAAAATGAGACAAAGCGCCCCAGATTGGGTTCTTCTTACAAAATCCTGTACCACACTGAAACCTGGAGCCCCTTTCACTCGAACTTCTGCCCAGCCGAGCCCCCCTGTTCTAGGCCTGGCTAGGGTTTCACTGTTTTTTATTTGCTTTTTGAGATGGGGCTCTTGCTCTGCACTCCAGGCTGCCAGTCCTCTGGCCTCAGGCTCCCGAGTTCTGGGATCAGAGGTGTGCGTCGCCATGCCTGGCTAGTGTTTCACGTATAGATCTACCTTTTCCTCTGATCAGCTTCCAAACTTCCATCCTATCAGAACAGGTTCATCTTCACTTTGCTCCCTGCTCCAACACAGTGCCAGAACGGGGCCAGTCCTCCTCACCTTCTTCCTCCAGGGAGGGACACTGACGCTCAAGCCCTGTGGACTCCATGGTCCTTGAGTTTTTCACACAAACTGGATAGCAAACACCTGTGCACCCTGCCAGAAGTCCCCTAGAAACACTGTTGCTACCCATGATTCACAGAGTCTTTATTACATGCCAGCTGAGCCAGGCTTGCTGGTTTAGGCCTGTAGTCCCAGCTGCTTTGGAGACTGAGCCAGGAGGATCCCTTGAGTTCATAAGTTTGAGACCAGCCTGGACAGCATAACGAGACTCTGTCTCAAAATAACAAAAAACAAACAACTAAAATAAAATACAAGGATGTAGTGACCATCTTTGTCTCTCTTAATTAGTTTTGGTTTGAAATCTACTTCGTCTGCAAATAAGATTACTACACCTGCTTTTTTCTGGGTTCCTGTCACATGGAGACTGTTTTCCATCCTTTTACTTTCCATTTATGAATTTCCTTTTGAGTTAGGTATGTTTCTTGTATACAGCATATTGCTAGACTTTGCTTCTTAATCTATTCTGTCAGTCTATTTCTTTTGATTGGTGAATTGAGGCCATTAACATTGATAGTTATAATTGATAGATATTGACTTATCCTTGAAATGATGTTTTACTGTTGTTGGCTCTTTTATTTCTTATTTTTTCCCCCTTTTCCCTTTAGTGTCTTACCTTGCCTGGTGGCTTCTCCCTGTTGGACCTCATGGAGTTGTGACCTTCATTGTCTTTTTCTAGGATATTGTTTAGAATTGTTTGGAGTGGTGGTTTGGTGTTCATGAAATTTCTCAGGTGTTCTTTGTCATGGAAGTATCTAATTTCCCCATTGATTTTGAAAGATAATTTTGCAGGATACAACAGTCTAGGTTGAAAGTTATTTTCTTTTAGGTCTTGAAATACTTCACTCCGGGCTCTCCCTGATTTGAGGGTTTGTGTTGAGACGTCTGCCATGATTCTGATGGTCTTTCCTTTGTAGGTGATTTGTTTCTTTTCTCTAACTGCCTGTAGGATTTTGTTCTTCTGTTGGGTTTCTGGGATCTTGACTATTATATGTCTAGGTGTAGCTTTTTTTGATCATGGCTAGTTGGAGTTCTATATGCCTCACTTATCTGTATGTCCAATTCTCCACCTCTGTCTGGGAAGTTTTCTACTATTACTTCTGTGAACAGTTTTTTATGTCAGTTGTACTTTCTCCTGGTGTTTTGTGGACTCTTATCAGTCTTATGTTGTTCTTCTTTGCCTCATCTAGCAGCTGCTGGATTGATTTCTCATGGTCCCTTACTATTTTTAAGAAATCTCTGTTTTCATGGTCCTTCACCGCAATCCTGTCTTCTATATCTGATATTCTATCTTCACATTCCCTTAATCTGCTCTGCATGCTTTTAATGGAGTTTTTAGTCTCCTGAATATCTGTTTGAATCTGTTTCATGGTTTCCATTTCTTTCTTATGCTGGGCATTCCTGGCTTCCAGCATATTTCTGAGCTCATCTTTTTTTCTATCTGTTTCTGTTCTAGAGCCTCTAATCATGTCTTTCACTCTGCTCACCATCTCTGTAGTTATCTGGGAGATTATTTCTGTTTTGAATTTTTCTAGAGCCTCATTCATCTGTTTTGTTGCTTTCTGTGCTATCAGTTCAGGGTGTCCAGGTGGCTGATTATTGGACTTTTCCACCTCATTTCCCCCAGAATTTGCCTTTTGTGGGATGGAAGTCTGAGTTTGTGCCTTACTTAAACGTCTTCTCATTTTTGTTTTTGGTACTGTCCTTGGTTTAGTTCCTGGGTTGATACTTTGAAGTTGTTTATTGTAAGTATCTTTGTTGATGTATTTAGAACCCTTATGGAATGATTGCTTCTCAGAGGTGTCTTCCAGATATAACTGATCTTTAGGTTTTGAGTCTCTAATGGCTCTGAGACTGTCTCATTTTCGTTATACCAGGAAGGACAGCTGATTAGATCAATCCCAACACCTTAGCCCAAGTGATACAATTAGCAACACAATAACATCAAGTATCTCTTAGAAAATGACAATTTGTGGTAGTGTTGGAAAAACTGGATTTCAACCACCTAAAGATTAAAACTAGACCCATACCTATCACCATCCACTAAACTAAGATTGAAGTAGATTAAAGATCTAAATATTGAAACAGAAACACTAAACTTGCTGGCGGATAAGTTAGGTAGAACTCTTTTTTTTTTTTTGGTACTGGGGATCGAACTCGGGTCTTTGCTCTTGCGCAGCAGGTGGCAAAACCACTGAGCTAAATCCCCAGCTCTTGAAGACACTGGCATAGGAAAAGACTTTATGAACAAAATCTCAGAAACACAGGAACTAGCACAAAGAATCAACAACTGGGATCTCATCTTATTAAAAAGCTTCTACACTGCAAGAGAAACCACCAACAGAGCTAAGAGACAACCTACAATGTGGGAAAAAAATTTTTAGCAGCTGTACCTCAGACAAAGGTCTACTATCTAGAATATATAAAGAATTGAAAAAAATCAGACCCCCCAAATTCAAAGACCCAATTCAAAAATGGGCATCTGAAATGAATAGACATTTCTCAGACAAAGAAGTAAAAGCAGCAAATAAATATATGAAAAAATGTTCAACATCACTGGTCATTTGAGAGATGCAGATGAAAACAACACTGAGATTGTACCTCACCCCAGAAAGAATGGCTGCTATCAAGAAATCAACCAATAACATATGCTGGTGGAGGTGTGGAGAGAAAAAATTGTTGGTGGGAATGTAGGCTGGTGCAACCACTTTGGAAATCAGTATGGAGATACCTCAAAGAACTAGGGCTAGAGGTCCCATTTGACCCAGCTATCCCCCTGCTGGGTATCTTTCCCAAAGAATTAAAAGAATCATACCACAGTGATATATGTGCGCCTATGTTTACAGCGGCACAGTTTGTAATAGCTAAAGCTTGGAAACAGCCCAAGTGCCCATCAATTGGAAACTGGATAAAGAAGATGTGGTATTTTTATAAAATGGAGTACTACTCAGCCATAAAGAATGAGAAACTAGAGACATTTATAGCTTAATGGATGCACATTGAGGCCATACTCTTAAGTGAAATAAATAGGACACACATGTGTAAATACCAAATAGTTTCTCTAGTGTGAGAAACTGAAAGTGTAAATAAGGATTAAAATGATTAAAACAAATAATTGATAACTTGAAATAGGAAAAGGTCCAAAGGGGTAGGGGCAGTGGGAGGAGATGGGGAAAGGGAAGAATGGAAAGGAAAAATTATGAGAAAAGAAAAAAATAATGGAAACGAAGTCTATGTAAACAGGGAAGGGTGGAGGGGGTGAAGGGCGCACATGTAATGGGGAAAAAAATAAGAACCAAGATACATCATGTACAGGTACAAGCACCCAATGATAAATGTAAACGTATTGTATACCTAAAATATACCAATAAAAGAATTTTTTTTTAAAAAAGAAAAACTGTGTGTCTGTTTATACACAAATAGAAATAAAGCAATCAGGCAAACAGTAAAATGTGGACTTTTAGGGACTTGGGGCAAAGGGTTAAAACAATGCTTTGTTCCCACCCTGCCCTGAGCTGGGAGCCCCTGTGAGTGTGGCCCTGGTGTGCCACAGTGACCCGGCGAAGTCCTCACCAACTCCCGACTGTGCACTCGCTTGGTGTCCCTGACCTCGGCTTTGTCCTCCCCCAGTGGACCGAGGAGACGCTGAGCAGCAGGATTCGCCCAGAGTGTGGCTGCCAGGGCTTGTGTCTAGCTGTCCCCTAAAGCCTCATGTGGTCATAGGCAGGGCTCTTCGGAGGTGTTACATTTGCCCTAAGGGTGGTAGCCTGGATAAGATACAAGGAACAGAGAGTCATCGCTTGTCCCTTGTCCCTTGTTGCTTATTGCTGCTGGGTTTGTCTTCTCTGTGTTGCCCCTCTGCCACGACACCCTGCCTTGGAGCCAGACAACCATAGACTGAAACCTCTGCACACTGTGAGCTGAAATAAACCTTTCTTCCTTTGAGTGTTGGGTATTTTGTCTCAGCAACAAGAAAAGTAACCAAGACAGTGGCCCACCCTAAGTAATCTGTCACCGCGCATTCCCACCGGCAGGGACAACAGGGTGGTTTGTGGAACAACGTCCCTGGCTGAGAGGACAGCGAGCAAACCATTCCAAAGCAGGCCTGCCCGACACGGGGACCACAGCTGGGCCACTGTGACCACAGGCAACAGAGCATTTCCTCCACTGCAGTGTTCGTGCCCACAGCACTATGCAGAAATTTCACATTCTCTTCATGACCTGACTTTTTACTCAAAGTTGGATGAAGGAGGGAGGAAAGGAAGGAGGAAAAGACAGAGACAGACAGACAGACAGAAAGAACGGAGAAAGAAAGAAAGAAAGAAAGAAAGAAAGAAAGAAAGAAAGAAAGAAAGAAAGAAAGAAAGAAAGAAAGAAAGAAAGAAAGAAAGAAAGAAAAGGTGTAAGACTTCAAGCCCAGGAAATTGTTTTAACTACGCGACTCTGAGTTGTCACCCAAACATCAGGTGTTCGAGGGCGGCACCTACTGGCTGCACTTGGAATTACAACCTAGCGCAGCCAGACACTGGCGCAGCCTCCTGTGTATCCTGGGTCCCATCCAGCCCCTGGGGCCTGAACTACATACGGAGATCCTGTCTCAAGAACCCAAAATAAATATATAAAAATGAATCAGTCATCAAGAACAAGAAGAGATCAAGACTTTCGAGTTTCTGGTAAAACACGTCAACTGGGGAACAAGTGAGCAAAAGCTGTCGTGTCCCTAAGGAAGGGACAGCAGTCAGAAGGCTGGGATGACCGAGAGCTGTAAGACACGGAGGAGTCTCAAGAAACAAGAGACACTGGCTGCACTAGTGCTGGCCGCAGGCTCTGTTGATAGCAAATGTGGGTCCCAGCGAGGCTGAGGTCCGTGCTGCAGCCTGGAGAGGCTGGGAGGGGGCTGCAGGGTGGCTGGGAAGATTCTGTACAGGAATCCTTTGGAGTTCACCAAGTCCACGCATTTGTCCAGTCCTCAAGCCATGCGCCTGGAATATGTGATCAAATTTACTTCCAAGCATGTTATACCTCAATAAAGTTTGTTTTTATTTATTATTATTGGTGCTGGGAATTGAACCCAGAACCTCATGCATGGGCTGTGCTGCTGAGCTACACCACCAGTCTCAAAACTGATTTTTTAAATAGCAACATTAGGGCAGGCATGGTGGTGCCCACCTGCAATCCCAGTACTCAGGAGGCTGAGGCAGCAGGATTGCTAGAAGATTAAGGCCAGCCTGGGCTACAGAGTGAGTTCGAGACCAGCCTGGAATACATAGTGAGACCCTGTCTCAATAAATAAGAAAACCAAATTTAAAAAAAAGAAAAAGAAAACCAAATAAAGAAATAAAATAGCAAAAATAAAAACATAAAAGTCAAAAATAACAAGAACAAAAAAGAATTATGAATTTGGGGGGAGGTACCAGGGATCGAACTCGGGTCCTTGTGCTTGCAAGGGAGGCAGCAGAACCACTGAGCTAAATCCCCGGCCCTGAATTATGAATTTTTTAAAGCTAAAAAAGTATGGGAATTGGTGGTAAAATACATACATAAAGTAGAACAAATGGATTGGGAAGAGAAATGGAACAACAAAGACTCCTGTAATGTGTCTACTTTGAAGAATACTAGAATAAGTGCCGCAGACCAGCTGCAGTCGATGCAGGGTAGGAAGGGGAGAGGTCTCGGGCCGGCGAGTGAGAAAAGAACCTTCGCAAGCAATGTGCAGGTTCCCTCTGAGAAGTCTCAGGGTCTGATTTATTTTTATATCTTTAAGCAATGGCTAGGAGGCATTGGGCAGAACATGTTTACATTTTAGGTTGCCTTAGCAATTTCTATAGAAATAAAGGCTATTTTTTACTAAACAAAGTATATTTTTCCTAAGCTGATTCATTTCATTGAACATCATGAATACATTTAAAAATTACAGTTGTCCCCTTATTTACCCACACCTAAGCAGAACAGAAAGTAACTTAATCAAAATCTCTATATCAGCGGGGATACAAGCAAGATTTAGTTAATTAAATGTCAAACTTGTGGTCGTCAGCTGGCCCTTGAGAAACTGCACAATGGTTAATATAGTTTGCTATTAGCTCTCTATTTTTTCTATACCTCTATTCATCTTGCTTAAATGTTATTTGGGTTCATGGTCCATGAGCAGGAAATGTTTACAGTACTTTGAGAAAAACTGAGTAACTTGCCTCCTTAGTGTATTTATCTGTCTTAACTTTCTTTCTATTTCCCATTTCCCACTGTGTCTTACATCTAAAATCTGTCCTTTCAATCTCTTTATAAGACCCCTTTAGTAAAAAGAAAGTCATCAATAGAAGAAAGGAGTTACAGTGTCAGGAAAACAGAGGGAGTTTTAGGAGGGGTTTCTTTAGAAGTGGGTGTGACAATAGAACTGAGAGAAACAGGAATTTGGGACTTTTGAGCCAGATCAGATTTCAATACAACATTGCCAATTTGCATCATGGAGAATATGTTGTTAGTCACAAATATAATGATTCCTGTGACCAGAGTAACAATTGTAAACATTAGGGCAAGAAAAAATAAAACATGAGGGTACGATGTTTTCCACCCTCCTTTTCCCCCAACTGGAACTTTGTCAAGCAGCATTGGAGGTTGGTCGGGCTTCGCCAAATAAGAATTAGAGATGCACAAGGTGGAAACCAGAATGAAACCCTGGAGGGCTGAGTAATTAAGAAGTTTGAAGGAGCCAGGCATGGTGATGCCCATCTGTCATCCCAGCACTTGGGAGGCTGAGACAGGAGGATCACCATGAGTTTGAGGCTAGCCTGGGCTACATAGTGAGATGACCCTGTTTCCAAAAAAAAAAAAAAAGTAAAAATTAGCTACTAAGCAGACGACATTTGCAATTCCCAAACTGCCCCGAACTGTCCTTTATAGCATCTCCCTTCTTGCTGGCCCGGGACCAGGCCAGGAGTCAGGTTGTGGGGGCTGTTGAGTCTCCTGAGCCCTCTCTGACCAGGGCCAGCTGTCCCAGAGTGGAGCAGGGCCCACACTCCAGGCTCGTGGGACTGCTCCCTGGCGACTGCATGCAGGCCGCGTCCTGGTCACAGCATCACACAGAGGACGTGAACCCCAGAGGAGGCTTTGTACAGACCAAGACAACACCAACGTCTCACTGCGCCACCTCCAACTACTCTCACCTTCGTCCCGCAGGACCAGGACTGAGGAAAGCAACATGAGGGCTCTGGGCCCACCGAGGAGTCCAGGACTGCAAGAGCAGGAAGGGATGATGCCGCCAGCCTGGCGGGCCCACGGGGCCCTAAAGCTGTCTCCTGCCTCTGTAGACGCCAGGCTGAGGCCTCATCAGGGTATGGCGCCTCCCTCAGCCAGGCCTTTCTTCTAGCCAGGCCTATTTTTCTTACTCACCTTCATTAAAGGCCAGCCTGACCTTTGTCAGCTTCCCAAGCTACTGTCCCTTACACTTCTCTTTCTTTTTCTTGTTTTATTTTGAGGCAGAGTTTCACTATGCAACCTAGACTGGCCTTGAACTACTATGCATCCCAGACTGGCCTGGAACTCAAGGTGATCCTCCTGCCTCAGCCTCCTAAGTGCTAAAAAACAGAACTCCACTCAAGCCCTCTCCAGCCACCCCATCCCTTGAATTCATGGGGAAAACTGAGAATCGGCATGAGCAGTCACAGTCCAGGGTGCAGGCAAGGGGCTGAGGCCTGATCACAGGACACGAGAGCCCCCTGCCCATTCACAGAACCACAGTCATCTGCCCCAGCAGCTTTAAAAAATATTTATTTATCTGTGTATGTATGTCCTGAAGTACTGGATCTTGAACTCAAGGCTTTTAGATGGAGCTACATCCCTGGCTTACTTTTGTTTTTTAGTGCTCAGCTCTAACTCAGGACTTCTTGTGTTCGAGACAAGTGCTCCACCCCTACACCACATCCCAGCACTCCTGCAACTTGTTTTTATCACTACTTTTCTAAAAATAGTTCAAAGTACAAAGGAGAGAGAGAGAGAGAGAGAGAGAGAGGGAGGAAGAGCCAGGTGTGGTAGCACATAACTGTAATCCCAGCACTTGGGAGGCTGAGGCAGGAGGATCACCATGAGTTTAAAACCATCCTGGGCTACACAGTGAGTTCAAGGCCAGCCTGAACTACATAGCAAGATCCTGCCTCAAAAAAACAAACAAAAGCCAGGGATTTAGCTCA
Source organism: Heterocephalus glaber (assembly GCF_053883595.1). Classification (NCBI taxonomy): domain Eukaryota; kingdom Metazoa; phylum Chordata; class Mammalia; order Rodentia; family Bathyergidae; genus Heterocephalus; species Heterocephalus glaber. The sequence continues at coordinate 5,428,077 of NW_028258330.1, read as the reverse complement.
GTGGTTCCGGCAACTGCCTTGTAAGCACAAGGTCCCGAGTTCAATCCCCGGTACCAAAAAAAAAAAAAGAAAGAAACTAGCAGCAAAGGTCCACTCTTGCAGCAATGTCCTTTAAGAGAAGGGACAGTTATCACACTTGTGTCAAACAATGCTCAAAACTGGGCCAGCAGATCTGAAAATGTTTGAAATGCGGAAGTGGAGAGGCAAGGGTCAAGACCTCCTCTCATTGAACTCCCCCCAGGCCCAAAGGAGGCCGCAGGCCAGGGTCCCAGCCCAGTGGGTTTGGCAGAGGAGACATGGGGCCTCCCCAGGGCCTGTATCTCCTGTGTCAATGCTACCAGTGTCACCGTGTTCCTGGTTCAGTGTCCCAGGCCCGCCCCTGTGCAGCATCTGTGGCTTGTTCCCGTGGGGACCCAGGGCTGGGACCAGAGTGTTCTGGGGACGTTGGGAATGTCCTGGCACCCCATCCTCAGCTGCATATAGAGTGTATGGAGCCAGGGGCCCGAGGCGTCTCTCAGAGCCACAGCCCTGGCATGGGCTGGGGACAGAGGTGGCTTGGCCAGGAGCTACCTGAAGAGATGAAGTGACCTCCAGAAAGCCAGGCAGGAATCGGGGGTGCAAGGTGGGGTCTTCACCTGTTCTTTAAGAAGATTCCAGGCTGTCGAAGACTAGGGAGAAAGGAAATATTTTTTCTTCTTAGATTCTTTTATTGGTACATTTTAGGTATACAATACATTTACATTCATCATTGGGATCTTGTACCTTTACGTGATATATCTTGGTTCTTACTTTTTCCCCATTCCCCTACCCTTCCTTCAACCCCTCCACCATTCCCTATTTGCAAAGGTTTTGTTTCCATTTATTTCTTATCTCATAATTTTTCCTTTCCCTTCTTTCCTTTCCCCTACCCCTCCCACTACCCCTACACCTTTGGACCTTTTCTTCCTATTTCACATTTTCAATTATTCATTTTAATCCTTATTTACACTTTCAGTTTCTTATACCAGAGAAACTATTCAGTATTTACACATGTATGTCCTATTTATTTCACTTAAGAGTATGGCCTTGGGCTGGGGATTTAGTTCAGTGGTTCTGTCTCCTGCCTCGAAAGCAGCGCAAGGTCCCAAGGTCAATCCTCGGTACAAAAAAAAAAAAGAGTATGTCCTCAAATGTGCATCCATTTAACTATAAATGTCTCTAATTTCTCATTCTTTATGGCTGAGTAATACTCCATTTTATTTTTTAAAAACCACATTTTCTTTATCCAGTCTCCAGTTCATGGGCACTTGGGCTGTTTCCAAGCTTTAGCTATTACAAACTGTGCCACTATAAACATGGGTGTGCATATATCTCTGTGGTATGATTCTTTAATTCTTTGGGGAAGATACCCAGCAGGGGAATAGCTGGGTCAATTGGGACCTCTAATCCAAGTTTTTGAGGTATGTCCATACTGATTTCTACAGTGGTCGCACCAGTCTGCTCTCCACCAACAATGGAGAAGGGTTCCTTTCTCCCCACAACGCCGCCGACATTTATTATTGGTTGATTTTTTTTTTTTTTGGTACTGAGGATCGAACTCAGGACCTTGCACTTGTGAGGCAGGTGGTGGAACCATTGAGCTAAAACCCCAGCCCTGGTTGATTTCTTGATAGCAGCCATTCTTTCTAGGGTGAAGTACAATCTCAGTGTTGTTTTCATCTGCATCTCTCAAATGAATGACCAGAGATGTTGAACATTTTTTCATATGTTTATTTGGTGCTTTTACATCTTTGTCTGAGAAATGTCTATTCATTTCAGATGCCCATTTTTGAATTGGGTCATTAAATTTAGGGGGTTTGACTTTTTCAGTTCTTTATATATTCTAGATAGTAGACCTTTGTCTGAGGAACAGCTGCTAAAAATTTTTTCCCACATTGTAGGTTGTTTCTTAGCTCTGTTGGTGGTTTCTCCTGCAGTGCAGAAGCTTTTTTTTTTTTTTTTTGGTACCTGGATTGAACTCAGGACCTTGTGCTTGTGAGGCAGGCACCGGATCCACTGAGCTAAATCCCCAGCCCGAGAAGATTTTTAATAAGATGAGATCCCAGGGCCGGGGATTTAGCTCAGTGGTTCCGCCGCTTGCCTCAAAAGCAGAAGGACCCAAGTTTGATCCCCGGTACCAAAAAAATAAAAAATAAAAAAAATTTTTAAAAAGATGAGATCCCAGTTGTTGATTCTTTGTGCTAATTCCCATGCTACTTAGGTTTTGTTCATAAAGTCTTTTCCTATGCCAATGTCTTCAAGAGTTCTACCTAACTTATCTTCCAGAAAGTTTAGTGTTCCTGTTTTAATATTTAGATCTTTAATCCACTTCAATTTTAGTTTAGTGCATGGTGATAGATAGGGGTCTAGTTTTAATCTTTGGTAGGTTGAAATCCAGTTTTTCCAACACCATTTATTAAGGAGGCTATTTTTCCTCCAGTGAGGATAGCTGGCTCCTTTGTCAAAGATGAGGTGGCTGAGTATGTCTGCAGTTGTTTCTGCATCTTCTAATCTATTCCACTGATCTTTGGGTCTGTTTCTTTGCCAGTACCATGCTGTTTTTATCATAGTAGCTTTGTAGTATAGTTTCAAGTTGGGGATTGTGATGCCCCCAGCCATGTCTCTGTTGCCCAGAATTGCTTTTGCTATTCTAGGTCTCTTCTGGTTCCAAATGAATTTTTGAAATGTTTTCTCTAGTTCTGTGAAGTATGTTGGAATTTCAATCGGCATTGCATTAAATCTATATAGCAGTTTTGGAAGTATGACCATTTTCACTATATTGGTTCTTCCTTCCCAGGAACAAGGGATGTCTTTCCATTTTCTTATATCTTCTTCGATCTCTTTTTTCAGAGTACTGTAGTTTTCAATGTAGAGATCTTTTGCTTCCTTCGTTAGATTGATTCCTCGGTATTTCTTTTTTGAGGGGTGCTGTTGTGAAAGGAATTGTTTCTCTAATTTCTCTCTCAGTGAGTCTGTTATTTGTGTATAAGAAGGCTATTGATTTTTTTATTGATTCAGCTACTCTACTGAATCAATTAAGACTAGAAGTCTTTTGGCAGAGTTTTTTGGGTCTTCTATGTAGGGTACCATATCATCAGCAAATAATGACAGTTTCACTTCTTCCTGAGAAAGGAAATATTGAAAGAGGCAAAGCAGAGCCCAACTGTGGCCGCCCTGGTGGCCACATCCTGAGAGGGGTCTCCTGAGGCTCAGTGGAAACCTGGCCCAGGTTGTTTTGGGGGGCTGTTTGTTTTTGAGACAGGGTTTTCCTATGTAGCTCAGGATGGCCTCGGACTTGCAGCAGTTCTCCTGTCTCAGCCTCTCAAATGCTGGGATCACAGGCCTGTGCCTCTATGCCCAGCTACCCTTGCTTTCAGGTTCTTCCTTCTGTCACTGGTTGGCAAGGTCATCTGGCTCCGAGGTTGCCCCTCGATTCCTGTGGTCACCATGGGAATGGCAGCTTAGTCTATCAGGAACTGGGCCAGAGGGAGCCTTGTCCAGCTCCACAGGACTGAAACCCCTGACCCTTCCCTGTCGGCTGAGTGGGTGTCCAGCAGGCAACCTTCTGACCACACGCCACCCTCAGAGTTGCCATCACCACTTTTCTGATGCTATCTGAACATGCATCCCAAGCCAGGCATGGGCCTCCATGCCTGTGACCCTAGCACTCTGGGAGGTTGAAACAGGAGGCTTAAGCCCAGCCAGGGCAATTTAGCAACTTAGTGAGACCATCTCCAAATAAAAAATAAAAAGGAGCCTGGGGGTATGGCTCAGTGGAAAGGCCCTGGGTTCAATACTTAATACCACAGAAAAAATAAAAAAGTGTCCCCAAGGACCCGTGAGGCTGGAGTAGCAGGTCCTGAGGCCATGACTTCACCTTCCCTGCCTGTTGTCACTGTATCTGAGGCTCTCACCGCCCCGTGTCTTTATCCTGTAAATATCCCCAAACCCTGTCCACAGGGGCATCCTCATCTTGGGCCTGTCTTGTTGGCCATCTCATAGTGATGAATTCTCTCATACAAGATTCATTGCTCCAGGGATCAGCTGACCGTGGAACAGGAACAGCAGGCCTCATGGGGTGACTGGTCCACCTGCATCCCCATGAAGCCCCTGTCACATGCAGCTCAGCAGAACAGGTCCCCACCCCACCTCCTGGGGTCTGAGGGAAAATCCAGGGGGGTTGAGGGGACCACGGGGCAAAGTCTCCAGACCTCTCAAAGACTGCTTGGAACACTGCTCGGAGAGGACTCGGCAGAGATGTCCATGGGGAGGTGGCTGGCCGGGGCTCCGGGAGGAGAGTGTGCAGGGATGCAGGCTGGCGAGCCACTGCTGCTCTGAGCTGCAGTGTGGCCCCTGAGTCATCTCCCAGGGCAAAGGCCCCTCCTGGACACCAACTCCCTGCACCAAGGGCCTGTGGCAGGACGAAGCTGTGCGCAGGAAGCAGAGGCAACCTGGCTGGCAGGGCCTTCAGGACAGCTGACTGCTGCAATGCTGACCCTGGGGACCCACAGGGCCCCAGGCTTCGGGTCACAAAGGCTGATCCTGGGGGCAACACCACAGAGGACTAAGAATAGTGGGTGAGCTGGGGTCTGGAGCCCAGGGAAGGAGCTTGGCCCACCACAGTGCCAGAGCACAGGCCCAGCACTCTCAGAACAGCCACAGCTGTTGCCTCTGGCCATACCATGGAGATCCCAGGGGACTCTTCTGCGAGGTGGAACCTAGGACTCAGTGCCAGGAAGAGGTTACTGTGCCTGAAATGCAGCCCAGGGCTGTGTTTATTAAGGCATCACGGGGACTCCTTCCAAGGTCCTCACAGCCCCTCCAGCTACTTTGGAAGCTGAATGCCTGGATGATTCAGACAGCAGAAGTCTTAGCCTAAAGCAGCCACCTGGAAGGTGAGGGGGCCACCTGCCACACCCAGGTGTTCCACCCATCCACTCCCACATATATAAACTGGGTATGGTGGTGCACCCCTGCAATCCCAGTACTCGGGAGTCTGAGGCAAGAGGATCACCAAAAGTTAGAATTTCAACCCCATCCTGGAATACAGAGTGAGAACTTGTCTCAAAAACAAACAAGCATGGGGCCGGGGATTTAGCTCAGTGGTTCCACTGCCTGCCTCAAAAGCGCAAGGTCCTGAGTTCGATCCCCAGTACTGAAAACACAAACAAAAAAACGAAGTATCTAACAAAGTAGAGGGGAAAGAAAGGAAAGTAGTGGGGAGGAAGAGCGCATGTTCATCCCCAGCACAGCCAACACAAAAGGTACTCTGACAAATGGCATTGAGTGGACAGAGGGGTTGTGGCCTCCGGCTCTGTTCCCACGCCAGCTTCAGGAAGCTGCCTGTGCCACTGGCCAGGGCCTCCCATAGTAACGGAGCCCCAGTGCTGGGGACAGCAGAGGAGGCAATAAAATTTGAGGGGGAGCAAATTACAGAGGGTGCGTGGGAGGGGCAGGAAGGCCTGGAGTGGGAGACCTAGCCTCTCATTAGCCCAACTCACAGTAAGGCCCAGCCCTGGCCCTGCACTGTGTCACCTCTCTGCACCTGGCTCTCCTCAGCTATGAAGCGGGGCTCAGGAGACCCCCAGCTCACAGGGTGCAAGGCAGATGCCAAACAAGTGGGACTGGGACTCCCAGGTGTGGTTTGGATTGAAAATGTCCCCCACACTTGAGCTAATGGCCTTTGGGAAGAGACTACTCCATCAAGTGGGTTAATCTACTGATGAGTCTATGATAGCCTCACTGGGAGGGGACGGGGATGGGAGGCAGGTGGCTCTTTCCCCTCCACTTCCCGACTGCCACCCTCTGGTCATGAGACCTCCACTGTCACCTCAGGTTTGAGACAGTGAAGTCAAAGTAAATCTCTCCTCCTCCCCGCAGGCCACTTTCTGGAGGGCCTTTGTCGAAGTAATGGGTAGCAAACACAACTGGATACTTGGGCTGTACCTGGAACCACTGAGATCAGGATCTTCACAGGTAGGAGGCAGGGACAGTCCAGGCCTGGGGACAAGGAGCAAAGATCCCCGAGGCAAGAGAGAGCCTGGGTCCAGGAACTGTGAGGAGCCCTGGCTGACATGGAAAGGGGTGGAGGACAGCAGAGAGAAGGTGCCAGAGGGCGGAGTCTCAGCTACAGCTCCCAAGGAATGCACAAAACAAGTACTTCATCCACTTGGGATGGTGCCTGTGGGTCAGGAGCCTGGACAGTAGAGCTGGGCATTCGGCTCAGTGGTACAGCATCTGTGTAGCATGCATGAGGCCCTGGGTTCAAATCCAGCACCAGGAAAAAAATAATCCAGAGAGTTGTCTCAATGCTGGCTTCAGCTGCAAAGATGTGTTTCTATGCCTACACCTGGTGCTGGAGTGGTAGAGCACATGCTTAGCATGCCAGAGGGCCTGGGTTCCACCCGGGGCATGCAAACCAAAATTAAACAAAATTTAAAATTAAGTTCTTCATCTGCACCAACCACATTTCAAATGCTCAGAATAGAACTGTCAGGATTGGCGCCCAGTGAAAACCCAGCAGATCCTCACAAGGGCTTTATCTCTTGTCCCCAACTGAAGCAAGCACATCCAGTGAGCTTCATTCCTCCCACTCCCTCCCAGTGCCTCAGCACCTTAATGAAATCCAGTTCAGGGTGGTCAGGAGGTGCTACAGGCAGGCATTGGGAAAACAGCAAGGCCGCTGGGATTCCAGCAGTCTCCAGCTGACTCAGGATTTCCTGTCTTCTCTGGCCTCAGCTGCATGACCAAGGGCGACCCCCGGGCTGCTTCGTTAGTGTGCCCACTTGCACACTCACCAAAGGCTGCTTTTGTGCACTCTTCCTCCACTCCTGGCAGTTATTTTTGTTGTTTTGTTTTCTGAGACAGAGTCTCACTATGTAGTTCCGGCTGGAAAATTACCCCACAGAGTTCCATGAGGGCTCCATGGCAGAGCATTTGCCTGACATGGAGAGGTCCTGGACTTGAACCCTAGCACTGCAAAACACACCCAAAAGGGCTGGAGATTTAGCTCAGTGGCACCGCGCCTAACTTGCAAGTGCAAGGTCCTGAGTTCAATCCCTGGTACTGCCAAAAAAAAAAAAAAAAAAAAAAGGACCACACCCAAAAAACAAAACCCCCCTATTCCAAGGGAGAGACAAGTACTAGCTGGAAACCTCTGGAAATGAACCCAAACTCACACCATGAATCATTTGTGAATCACATAGTGTGATAAAATATGGGACTTTCTACTGTATCAATTTTTTTGGTATCAAGAATTGAACTCAGGGGCTCGAGTCTGCCAGGCAGGTGCTATACCACTGAGCTACATCCCTGGCCTTCTACCGTATTAATTTGTGTATCATCTAAACCTCTTGCCAATATGTATTACCTTTCTGGGTTTTGTTTGGGTTTTTGAGACAGGATCTCACTATGTAACCCAGGCCAGCCTTGAACTTTGAAGCGATCCTCTTGCGGGGGCCTCCCAAGTGCTGGGATTACAGGTGTGTGCCACTAGGCCTGGCAAACGTATTACTTTATAGTTGAAGATAAAGATTAAAAACAAAAAAAGGCAATGATGGGGAAAAAATAAGAACCAAGATACATCATGTAAAGGTACAAGATCCCAATGATGAATGTAACTGTATTGTATACCTAAAATGTACCAATAAACCTAAAAAAAAAAGGGCAGGGGAATGGGGAAAAACAAGAAACAAGATACATCATGTAAAGGTACAAGATCCTAATGATGAATGTTAACTGTACTATATACCTATAATGTACCAATAAACTTAATTTTTTTAAAAAGCAATGAAACTCTCAACATGGAATCATTTTGGGTAGCCCAAACTGAGTAGCAAAGACACAGACTGTATGTGGAGGGTCACATGGGTAGAGGAACCCCCATCCTGGACCTCAGCCAGCTGCCTGCAGCTCCACTGCCCAGCTGTGTTCAGCCCCTTCCAGATCTGTCACAAAGGTGGCTCTAAGTCCCCAGTGCCTCACAAATGGAACAGACAGCCTGGGCAGGAAGGTCGTGGCCTATAGGCCTGGGCAACACCCAGAACCAGAGAGCTCGGGGGCAGGTACTGCTCTCAGCTGCACAGGCCTGGTCTGCTGCCTATGGGAGGTTGGCAGCACCTGGTGCTCACTTCCTCCCCTGCTGAGAATGCAGAATTGCCTTCCATGCACAGCCCAAAACCAAGGCAAGTAGAGCATGAGACAGCTCTCTGGACCAGGGGGCTCTTGCCTTCCTTAGAAGTGTTTTGCTCGGGCCTGGGATTTAGCTCAGTGTTCTGCCACCTGGCTCAGAAACGCAAGGTCCTACCAGCCATGAGGACAAACCCACCCACTCTCTGGGAAGGCCCTGGGCTGCTGGCTTCCCAGCTGGGCCTGAGTAGAACCTTCGTCTGACGTAGCACCTACTCCGTATTGCCTTCAGGTCCCGGGTATTGGTGGCCTCCATCAGGCCAGTCAGGCCCCAGGCAAGCAGCAGCATCACACTGCAGTCCTGGTCCCTACCTCCCCCAGCATGGATCCGACTGGAACAAACCCCCAAGACCCCAAGGCCAGCAGCTCACTGAACCAGGTTCTGCCACTGGGTGCTCACAGGTAGCCCAGCGTCCCCCCCCCAGACAAGACTGGCTACACCACTACAAACAGCACTAAGTGAATGCAAGGAGGCAGACACAGGAGCTGAGTGCAGCTGTAGCAGCTAAGCCTCCATCCACACATTTTGCGCTGTTTCCTGTACCTATTCTGTAGAGGCAGAAGGCTCCATGGGCAGAGCTGAAGTCACAGCCAACTGTAAACCAGCCCAGGAGACCAGACTCCAACCCCAGCTAACATAAACGCTCCAACAGTGTTCAATATGCAGTTTTTGTGGCCCACCCAGTTACCAGTTACAATAGGAGCTAAAGGTTGTGGTGGGTGACAATCTTACCAAGTAGAAAGGTAAAGTGTCAGTGGAGACAGCTGGGCAGGCCCCAGCTCAGGGGTTCAGCGTCAGCTGGAAAGGAAGAGCAGCCCAGGCAGCAATGAGCCCTGCGAACACAGCAGCATACACCAGGCTGGGGACAAACAGGCCCAAGCGCAAGTTCTCCCAGGGGCTGGGGCTGGGCTCAGGAGTAGAGTACAGCCCAGCAGGTGGTAAGCCCTGGGCAGGCTGTGGATAGCACCTGCCCTACCCCAAGAGAACCCTTAGTAAAGGACTGGTCAATAGGCTTCCAAAGTGGTACCATTAGAATGACAATGAAGCCCTCTCACCACGCCCAAGCCTCACCTGAGCTGCAACTGTGTTCCAAGGACACATCTGGCCTTGTCACAAAAACCACTCGGCAGCAGCATGATTCACTGTTTTATTTTACATTTTATAAAAACAGGAGCCCAGACACACACCCTGCCACCAGGGAGGGGCTCACATTTCTGGGCAGACCTGGCCACCCTGATGGCCCAAGAGCCCCAGACATCTCTCCCGTTGGGTATTTACAGCCCAGTACAAAGCAGGGCTGCAAAGGGCATATGGAGACGAGATCTTCCTGCCCTGGAGCACAACACCCAAGGAGATAGGAGAGCCATGGAGACTCCTGCTGCACGGAATGTGTCCCCTGCAGTGAGAGGTGCACCTGCCTGTGAACGAGGCTCCTCTCCTCCGTGACAGGAGAATCCTGTGGTCAGGTGCTGCCACACTGAGGTATTAAATGTAGAAGGAAAGATTAGTCATTCCAAGTGGCATGCGATAAAAATGTTTAAACCAACATGGTTAAGTGTTAAGATTTTTAGAAATCAAAATATTTATTCACATAATTGTAAGCTAAAGTCAAAGCTAATCATCTCCTATGGCAATGACTGAAGTGCAAGTGACGCTGGCTTCACATTTGTTTTCTTCTTTCCGGCGGCGAGAGAGGGCTGGTGTCAGATCAGTTATTCTTGAACAAGTCAATGCAGCTCTGCAGGAGGGAGATGTTGTTCTGGAAAAGGAAACCACCAAGGTCAACCCTGATCAGTGAATCCATTTGAGAACCCAAAAACTGTTGTGACACACCCAAGAATGAAAAGCCAGGGGCGGCAGCGCACATCTTAACCCCAGCCCTTGGGAGGCTGGGGCAGGAGGACCAAGAGCGTGAGGCCAGCCTGGCAGCCTAGTGAGACTACCCCAGAATGGACCAAGGACCAATGATGTACACCAGCGGACAGCACTGGCCCAGCACTGGCAAGGCCCCGGCTCCATGCTCAGTATTGTCCGCCCTGTTATGGGTGAGATTATGGATAAAATTACAAATCGTAATCTAATGGCTGCAAAACTTGTTACTGAGTTCTTACTTTAAAGGCATTTGTTTGGCAAATGAGAAGAGGATGTAAAAAGGATGATATGTTAGGTACATGTGCCCATAAAAAATTACCCTGGGCACAATTTATGTATGTGACCCTGTAAAGCTCCAACATAAAGCTGACCCAAGAAACCAAGGGAGCGAACACATCCATCCACATGGCATCAAGTGCACGCCCTGCCGAGCCCTGCCCCAACAAAATCAAAGCAGGCACTGCCAGTTCCTCACTCCAGGCTGACCTAGAAGCTGGACTGACAACAGCCTGGAGGATGGGGAGTAGAGTGCGCCCAAGGAGACTGAGGAGTACCGCACCCCAAACTCAACACCCCAGTGGATCTGCCAGGTACTCTCCCACTCCTATGCTCAACCAAGCTGTGGGGGTCAGACACCACAGCAGGATGGAAGCTCTGCTTCATCTTCACCAAATAGGAGTCCTGGAGCACAATGGGCAAAGAGAACAGCTTCTTCTAAAAAAGTGCTCCATGAAAAGCCAAGGCATTGAGAAGCCTGCAGGCAGGGCCCCTCTCTGTGGGGAAGGGGACCACTCCAAGAAGGCTCTTCCCAAAGCCCTATTTTAGGGTCCTAGGGGTTCAGCTTGCAGCAGCTAAATTACCATGAAGTCCACCACAGGGGACAGAAAACACAAGGCTAGGGCCCAACCTCCACCTGCAGCAGTACTTACTCTGGCGTGCTTTATTTCCAGTTCCGACATCTCAATCAGATTCTTCCTAAACGCCGCCACTCTCTTCCGTTTGAAATTCACCAGTTCTACAGAAAGAAAAAGGTCAATGCTTACCAGTCAAGCCAAGCTCAGTTTCCACTCACTGGTGCCTATAGATCTTTCTTTTCTGGCCGCGCTGGGGATGGAACCCAGAGCCTCACACATGCCAAGTAAGCGCTCTGTGCAGAGCTACCTCCTCAGCAGAAAGAATAGCAGTGTTTCACCACTCTTGGTTTGGTAGGGAAACTTGGGTTTCCCTACTTCTGCATAGTAGGGAAGCCAGGCACCTGACTGGGCAGTTACACCTCATCACCAAGGAGGGGTGAAAACCATGAGGGGACACGCAACCTAAACCGTGTCTTCGCACAAGGAAAGAGACCACAGAAGCCCAGAGACCATCTACTTGTGAAAGAAATGACCTTTGGAAAGGTCATCGCTGCTAAGATAAATAAGCAAATACTGGTCGAGGTGGAGGCCAGCAGCAGCTAAGATGACCAGACATGAAACTTAAGATTTCTGGGATGGAAGACTGTGTACACAGCTGAATCCCATGTGATCTAAAAAAATCAGGCATGCGTGCTTATGAACACGCATGCCAGGGGGGAAAGGGTGTGCACTGACAAAGACAAGGACAGGTGCTGACAGCTAGTGACTGGCTGAAGCATGAAGGTGGTTCTGTACTTATGTGCAATATCCCTCTCTAAAAGTTTTGGAAAGATTTCCAAATGGAACACAAAGCCCCACAGAGCAGCCCTGCTCACCTTCTTTTGCAGACTCTGAGAGCTGCTCAAATTTCTGGCAGCACGCCTGCTGGTGCGCCTCGGCCACCTTCACATCTCTGCTCTTCAGCCGGGCCTTGTCCAGAGCTTTGTTCGAGTTCTCGTAGTCAATGAGGGCTTTGGTACGTCTGTACAGGAGGTCCTGGAGGGAGAGCAGCAGTGACTGCATAAAACCCTCTGGGGAACACAGCAGGAGTAGCAGACAGCTACCAGCCCAGAGGCCAACACAGCACCCACACACTGCCAGAAACACATGCGTGAGAATCTTCCTTCACACAAGATCTATAGAAAGGGGCCGGGGATTTAGCAGTGGCATCACACCTGCCCTGCAAGCACAAGGTCCTGAGTTCAATCCCCAGTACCACACACACACACAAAAAAAATCTATAGAAGGGATGCACAACTCAACATCTGAGAACTTTTTCAGAGCTTTGTGCAGATCAGGTGAAAAAGCCCAGGGTAAAGACAAAACACACCCAGTTGCCACTGGGTAAGTCATGGGGATGAAGAACATACAGCCTGCCCTGCAGCCCTGCTTCTGAGAACCCACACTCCGGTCCCACCTGGCCTGAACAGATTCCCTGAAATCTCACAGCGAAGTAGAGGTTCCCACAGCATCTAAAATAGGCAGTGATGTGATAAAATGGATCATGCTGTCTCTAAAACATTCAAGACTGGCAGCCGGGTGTGGTGGCACACACCTGTAATCCCAGCACTGGGGAGGCTGAGGCAGGAGGATCACTGCAAGTTCAAGGCCAGCCTGGGCTACATAGTGAGTTCAGGGCCAGCCCGAACTACAAAGGGAGACCCTGCCTCAAAAAACCAAAAAAGACTGGCAAAGAATTATTGAAGCTCATTGAAATTATTGTATGTACCTGTATTCACATGTAAAATAAACTCTTATCCTGTAAAACTAGAGGACACACTATAAATAGTAATCTAAATGTTACAAATCACCCAGATGACACTAAGCAACGTGTCAAAAGGCCTGTGTGTGCAATGTGTAGGCAATGTGTGAGGCATATAACAAGTCTGAGAAGTACCAGCACCTCCTATGGAACAGCAGCCAAAGGGACGCCTCACCTTGGCAGCCTCAATGTTGAGCATGTAGTACCGGAGCAGCTCTGTCAGCTTTAAGTCTTCATCCGAGGAGACACGACCCTCCACTTTCTAGTTAAAAAAGGAAAAGGTTACTATTAAGGCAGATGTCTACAAATTACTAAATTTATATCATCAAGAACACAAAAATCTTACCCGAAGTTTTTCAAATAGCTCAGCAACCTTCAATAGGTACCTGAAAATGCACACAAGACAAAGGTGCCATTTAAAGGCCTAAACTGTCTATGTGATATGATCTTATCAATACTCGAACATGTGAATGTCTCCCACCAGAAATACCCAGAATGGAGAAATTGTGAAAAACTTAGTAGTATCTTTCTAGGGTCGGTTTCATAACCAAATACCTTCAAGAAAGTGAGGGCATCACCAAGCCAAATGGTGAGAACCAACTGCCTGAGGACATGGACCAAACTCCTCTCAAAGGCACACAAGATCACTGTACTGAGGAAACATTCAGTGACAGGACAAAAGGCTTTGACAAGAACTGCATCTGCTGACCTGCAGAAGAGCCCGCTCAGTTCCCTGAACTGTCTCAGACCCATTATCTAAGGGCACCTCTCAGGCTGGGAAATGCTTCCCTACTCACTCACTTCTTGATGACAGTGGGCTCCTCCAAGGCCAGGCTCTGCAGACAGGCCGCTGTGTGGATGTAGTCATCTGCGACACCTGCAGAGACAAGCACAGCCCTTTGGCGGAGTGGACCAGGTGCAGGGTGGAGCTCAAACAGCCAAGAGCGGAGGGCACTTACTTTTATGTGACCGGGTCATCCTGTCAGCTTTGCCACAGGAGTCCTTGATCCTGTTGTAGTAGTTAACCAGGAAGTTCTTCTCCTGCTCAAAGAAGTCATCCACCTCCTAAAGAAGGAAAAGGAAACACAAGAAGAAACCCCAAGAACATGAGGATGTGTTTTGCATTAGAATAAACCCTACGGGGGGGGGGAATGGAATTAATATGAGAAAATGAAAAAACAGAAACAAAATCTTTGTAAATAGGGAGGGATGGAGGGGTTGAAGACAGGGAAGGGGGGAAAAATAAGAACCAAGAGAGACTATGTAAAGGTGCGTATCTCCAAATGATGAATGTCACTATATTGTACACCTAAAATGTACCAATAAAAGGATATACAAAACAAACACAAAACCCTACGGTAGGGAAGTCTGTGAGTCAGAATGTACACCGCTACTGACTGGGACTTCCACATCTAAACAATACTATATATCTATGACTGGCAAAACCGGGTGCTGACAGAAAACATCAACAGACAGCCACCATTACAAACAGTATTTTCCAGGGCCAGTAACGCTGGTGCCCCAAGACCCAGCGAGTCTACTCTGGGGCAGCGGTCCTGCAGGTGGGAACATGACCCAGCTGTGGTTGCTCATCCGTATGCAGGTGGATTTGTTAGCTTTTAACCTGGCTCACTTCTAACTGAGGCAATCCTGCTCATCCGGCAGGCACTGGTGAGAGGCCCAGCATCCCCCGGTGCACAGACACAGGGTGTCCACAACCTTGAACTGTGCCAGTCTCCAAACTTCTGCTGTTCCCTCCCCGCGCAAGCCTGGACGGGCAAAGCCTGACCCAGAGAGCAACTGCGAAGGCCACTCAGCCGTAAGGTGGGCGAGGATGAGAGTGAATGCATCACAGCTAGGGGAAAGGAGAGGCGGGTTCTGACCCTTACACAGCACTGCCCAAAAGGACAGGTGAAACTAACATTAGCATTTCATTTAAGTTTACCTAAAAATATAATTACAGGTAAATACTAGTGAGACATTTTATGTTCTCTTCTTTGTACCAAGTCCTTAAAATCCTGAAAATGTAACCGTGTCAACACCAGCCACTAGGGAATGGCACGCAAGACTGATCTTTCACCTCATTTCAGTACCGGGTATCAAACTCCGGTCCTTGCACTTGCGCAGCAGGCAGCAAAACCACTGAGCTAAATCCCCAGTCCTCACTTTTTATTTTTTATTGGTACCAGGGATTGAACTCAGAACCTTGCACTTGCAGGTCAGGCATAGTGCTACTGAGCTAACTCTCCGGTTCTTCATTCACTTTTTAAAAATGAGTAACCTCTGTCCTTACAGAGAAGGAGAGAGACTCGAGTGGCAAGGCTCATCTCAGCCCTCCTGAGAGTACAAGGCTGCTGGGGGAGGTGAGACGGCTGAGCTCGGGTGGCCCCAAATCCTCCTGTTTGGAAGGAGCCCGGTGGGAGCAAAAGGCCCATCGCATCTCCCTCCTGCTGCCCTGGGAGTGGAGACCCTGAAAGTGAGTCGAGGTAACCTTTCCTGCTCTACACCTGGGCATTAGGGTTGTGCCCCACAACCAAGTCAGCCATTTCTGAAAGTTAACGTGGAATGAGTCACAAGGAGCTGGAAGGTCACTTATTCCCATCAGTCAAGAATTTTCTCCTCCAACCAAAGCCCCTTACCTTAACTCCAGAAAACAGAACTTCATCAGCGCTCTTCACCACGCTCTTAAAAAACCCACCAAACACCTCTTTGGTGTTTTTCCGTCTGACGCTTAGCTGTGAAAGAAGGAAATTCCAAAAGACCACTTTACTTTACACGCTTTTTCCTAGGATCCCACACAGGTGCTGAGCAGCATTCCCAGTGACTATTACGACACGGCCGAGGAGAGCCGGCTAGGACTCCGCCTAACACCAAGTCAATACACCTAACACGTGGCCAACCTCACTCAAGCCCTCTCCTGAAAGGCTAACAGGATTCTGGACGGCTGTGCAGGTGCCAAGGCTTACGGTTTCTCCGTCCTTGGCAATATCATCATGCTGCTCTGGCTTATGCTGTTTCTTAGGCGCTCAGTGTCAGGAGACACTGAAGAAATGTCCGAACCAGGGCTCACCTCACACACATTATGTAGCAATGACTACAACGCTGAAAACCAAAACAGGCTACATATGTATGTTACCGCTTGAGCTCCTCCTCTGTTTCAAACATACACTGAGGGAAAAGCCAGTCTTTGAAAGGGGGAAAATGCCAAAATTTAGGTGGCTTTACAAAACTGCCTTTGTAATGTGGATCTCTGGGGGAAGCAGCATCTAACCTGCCCACTGCATCTGTGTTGGTAAGAAACTCAAAAAACTTTAATAGTCAATTTTTCAGTTGCCCAGGCTAGGCTCAAACTTGCGATCCTCCTGCTCAGCCTGAGTAGCTGGGCTGACAAGCATGTGCCATCTCACAGGCTAAAGCCTATTTTTAAAAGCCCAATCACACATTTTAACTTAAAGGACCATGGAAATGGAATAAAATTGCCTTACATCCTGATCATATTCCAGGAAAACATGAAAGTTGCGGTCTTTACTGAGGACGGGGTGAGAAGAGAGACGCTGAAGAAATACTTCGTGGGAGGACACGGTCTTCTTAAAGACAGCGAGGTACTCCCTGCAAAGAACCACACAGGACCCAGCTGGCACCACTCATCATGGGACCAGCACCGCTCACTCCCTGGCAATGGAACTGCTTCGGCTCACCTTACTGTAGATACCATGGCTAAACCAGAGCATTATTTTGGCATAACTCAGTATCTAGTCAGGGACTAAATCGAGGAATCCCTGTGCTACAGCTTGTGTCTAGGTGTCTCCCCTAAGCCTCATGCGGTCATAGGGGGGACTTTTTCAGAAGTGGCTGGATCTAGAGTGCTTGATGCTGGGACGAATTCATGGTGCAATGCTAGGATCAAGGGCTCTAGGATTAAGGGTGTGAGTGGCATCTGCTCTACATAGCCTGGATAAGATGTAAGGGCTAGATGTGGTCCTCCCTTGTTCCTTTGCTACCTTCTGCCTGCCACGAACTGTTTCTCCTCTGCAATGCCTGTCTGCCATCCACCCTGTCTCGGAGCCAGCTGATTATAGACTAAAACCTCTACGAACAGTGAACTAAATAAACTTTCCTCCCTTAATTTGTGTGTATCAGGTATTTTGTCTCAGCAACTAAAAAGTAATTTAGACACCATGGAATCAACCAGTGGGGAGGAAGTGGTGCTGTATGGACTTGCTGGATGGACTCAGCCTCAGAGCCCTCAAACCTACACCCAGCCACCGCAGCACCTGGTGCAGCACACTGGTCCAGCCAAAGGAGCCCGGCCACACAGGCGGCATGGGCCCAAGCAGGACCGTAGGGAGCCGCAGAGATGGCACCTGAGTCCCACATGCCCCTCCTGAGGGCTGAGTGCTTCTGAGCCAAGAAGAAGGGGTAGAAACCTCCCCACCCCAACTCCTAAAGCCCACCTTGTATCTGTTAAGTAAGACTTGTTATACAGATCTTCCTCCTGAACTTTCAGATATTTAAATGGCATTATTTGTGGTTTCAGAGTTCATGTTTGACTCATTTGGTTTTCATTTTAAACCCAAATACTCAAGAATGAAAACCTAGCCAGGGATTTAGCTCAGTGGTGCCGATGCCTGCCTTGATAGTGCAAGGTCCTGAGTTCAATCCCTGGTACCAAAAACAAAACAAAAACAAAAACAAAAAACTTCTCACCAAAGAATGAAAATCTACAACTATGACAGAGAGTAAAGAAATCCATTTTTTCCTTTTGTTTCTTTTTTTTGGTACCAGGGATCAAACTTGGAACCTTGTGCTTACGAAGCAGGTGGGAGAACCACTGAGCTAAATCCCCAGCCCAAGAAATCCATTTTTGCTCAGAAATTACAACCAGCTTAGAGAGAATACGCTGCCTGTGAGCCTGGCCCCTCCAGTGAACCATCAGAAGTTACTTGGACAGTTCTAACAGCACTCACTGCAGTCTAGTTTCTCCTGTATCTCTGGTAACCAAACTTTAGGGGAAAATAACCTTGGTACCACCAGCCTGATAATGTATAAAGAGCCAGGTGTGGTGGTACACATCTGTAATACCAGCACTCAGAAGGCTGAAGCAGGAGGAATGCCATGATTTCAAAGCCAGGATGGGCTACATACCGGTAGAAAGCCCTTGCTTCAAAACAAAAACAACAAAGAAACTATTCCAGACCCACAACCCTAATAGGCACAGCCTGTGTAGAGAGAAAGAAAAACTAGTTTGTACCATGTTAATGGCCTCAAGGAGCACATCCCATCCTCAGCAAAATGCAGTCTTAGAAAACAGCAGCAAGACAGGCATGATGGCTCATGGCTAAAATTCCAGCACTTAGGAGGCTGAGGCAGGAGGATTGCCATGAGTTTGAGGCCAGTCTGGACTATAGGAGACCTTGTCTCAAAAAACAAAACAAACAAAAAAGAAAATAGCAGCAGGCAATTAAGAACTATGCTAAAACAAAATAAAAAACCCAATCATCTAGCTTTAGGTTGTTCTTCTCCTATGTGTACAGGACTTTGCTACCTCTTGAAGATGCAGCCAGTAAAAGCACACTTACGCCTCCAGCTCCTGCTTCATTTTGGCAAATTCCTCTTTGGTCATGGATCCTTCCCCTTCTCCCAGCTTCTGCATCTTCTCACGGGGGCCGTCGAAGTCTGGCTTTGTAGGAGCCGGAGGGATCTGCAGCAGGGACGGGGACCCATGAGCACTGTGTGAGCGGCATCATGCTGGCTGGCCTCATGCCCATCACTGAGCTGTCCCAACCAAACCCTGCTCCTGAGGGAAGGAGCGTCCTCCACAGCTGGGTGTTCAACTACAGACAACAGCAGAGCACCAGTTTCCAAATGACTTCACTATCAGCTTAAAATTACATACTATAACCAGTGCCAAAAACCCATTGCTAACCAAGATTAAGTTTTCAGACATCAAAAAGAATCCAATTACAAAGGATAATCAAAAGAGTGTCATTTATGGGCCGGGGATTTAGCTCAGTGGTTTCGCCACCTGCTTCGCAAGCGCAAGAACCTGAGTCCGATCCCTGGTACCAAAAAAAAAAAAAAAAGTGTCATTTGGAACAAAAGGGACTTTTCCACACAAGTGTCAAGTACTAATTTTGTTCAATAACTCATTTTTCATTAAGAAATCAGCATTTGGTAGAGTCTCCGGTCTCCCAGCAGCACAGGATTCTCATCTGAAATACCCAAGGTCCTGTTCCTGAAGGCAAGGATTGACCAAGAGCCTCCTTCATTCTGTGGCACCAGAGAAATCTTACTACACACTGTCAGCAACACTAAGGTTTCCTAGAAACCAATTCTACTGGGGTCTGAAAAAAGAGCAAAACCAAACCTAAAGGCAGATAAGATTTGAATCAGTATTATAGTATTTTATATACATATATAGTCTTATAAGCTTCACCTCATTCTCCATGCGTCTCACACTTTACCCACAAGGGAGAAAGCAAACACTCTAGGCAAATGAAGGCAAACTTCACAACACATTATAGAAGTAGATAGAAGTCTCTTGACACAAAGAGAATAGCAAGGTAGGAAAAAACAGCCTTCTTGTTTTCCTTTCCAAAGTGTACTCACAATAAGCCCAGCATAGTCTGTAGTTTCAGTGAGAGTGTCGTGTAGCCACACGAAGTCCTCATGTTGCCTTGTAACAGAAAACTCTGGACTCTGGAACACGGGCAGTGTGGTCTGTGAAGACAAGGGAGACACAAACTGCTAAGCAGCACCTGATGGGGTGCCTTGGACGGCACTGCAGGAAAACTGCATAAAACATCAGTGAGAGCCAATAAAGAACTAAGTACCCAACACTCGAGAGGCTGAGGCAGGAGATCACCCAAGAGTCCAAGGCCAGCCTGGGCTACATAGTGAGCTCAAGGCCAGCAAGACTCTGTCTCAAAACAAGCAAGCAAGCAAGCAAGCAGTACTACTGCATCTCCCCACCAAGAAAGCTAGTAGCCAGGACTCAAAACTGATTATATATGTCTCTCCTTTCTGAAGCTTGCTGTGAACATCCAACCAAAATGACAAGAATCTTACCAGTAAAAGGAAAAGCCCCAAGGGCCAGGGATTTAGCTCAGTGGTTTCACTGCCTGCTGTGAAAGTGCAAGGACCTGAGTTCAATCCCTGGTACCAAAAAAAAAAAAAAAAAGGAAAAGCCCCAGGAAGTTAAAGCCAAAGGCAGAGGACCCGGCCTCAGAGGCAGGGGCAGGAGCTGTGCCTCCGGCTGCCCCCACAGGCTTGTCTAATGCTCACGGCAAGCCAGGTGGCCAGGTGTCTCACCCAGCAGCCTGCACACTTGCAAACAGCACAGCATCATCTCAGCTGGAGGAGTCTCTCCCCATATCCACATGGAAAGCAGGTGGCCACTCACCTTGGTGTGCACTGTGAACTTGACTTTGTCCCTCTCGCTTAGCGCATCAGGTATGTCGATTTGCAGCGAAGGGTCGATATTCAAGTCCACAGACACAGATCTCAGCTGAAAGGGTTTTTCAATTATTAGTCTCAGATTTATTTTAGTCCTAGAAAGTATCCTTCCAAAGTGAGAGGCAGCTACTAAAAAGCAGCCTACAGACAGATCATTTAGGGTAATGTCACACAGCTTTATTTGGAACAGAGAGGAAACCTGCTTCTCAGTCCCTGAGTCCTAAGCATGCTTTTTTTTTTTTTTGTACTGGGGATCAAACTCAGGACCTTGCACTTGCCAGGCAGGTGCACCACCACTGAGCTAAATCCCCGGCCCATGAAGCATTCTTGTCATGTGAACAAAGCGAGTATGATTTTGGCACCAGTGAAACGTATTTAACCACATACCTGACTCCACACTTAGGTTTAACCAGATGAGAATAAAATCCTGACTTTGCATGTAAATCTTCAAGTACAGAAACATTCAAAAAGCATTAATCAGACCATGCAAAGATGTCTGTTTTTTCCAGTAATGAGGATTGAACCTAGGGCTTTCATGCTGAGTTACACTACCTGACCTTGTTTAAATTTTTAGGTTTCAGACAAGGTCTCACTAAATAGTCTAGACTGGGCTTGAACTTGTGGTCCCCCTGCCTCAGCCTCCTAGATTGCTAGAATTCTGGGGCACTACCACATCCAGCTCAGAGACCAGGAAACCTACCCTAGGAAGATGGCAGAACCATTTGGTGGGGCAGACAGATAAATGAGCCTGTTTACATTTGGACTGCTGCCAACAGCTGAGAAAACAACAGAAAGGGTTAAAAACTGACCACTGCGGTTACATAAGGCACAAGAGGGAGCTCCGCCCTGTAAAACAAAGTTTGTGTGCTAGAAGTTTAGAGGGCAAAAATTTATGACTCTACCTTTGCCAGTTTAAACTGTTTCCTTTTTTTTTTTTTCATACCGGGGATCAAACTCAGGTCCTTGTGCTTGTGCAGCAGGCACGAGAACCACTGAGGTAAATCCCCAGCCCAAACTGTTTCTTCACAGTAAGAAAAGCAGTAGCATTAATAAGAGCTAGGCTATCAGGAAAACATGGTTAAATGGATTTCCTGCTCAATTTAAAACAGTGAACTCTCAACACCAGCAGGTGGTCAAGGGTCCCACTTCCCCCTTCTGCTTTCTGTTTCTGCTGAGGTGAGGCTGCCCAGGCCATTGATACAGGGAGAGCTGAAGACATGTACTTCTCTCTCCCTGTGTCTTCTAAGTACTTCCCCTTTCTTTAAGCACTGTGCCTTTAAATTTTTTTTCAAATTAAAAATACACTAGCTGTGGCCCTGACAGCTTTCCTTCAAAAGTTTCAAATTCTGTCAATGAGCACTGATCACAACCCCAGCAACTAATAAGATCACAGTATAATCAGTCTCAAACCTCAGCCCAACCATCTCTCCTTCCCAAATGCACTCTTGACAACTGGCACGAACCACATGATTTGGTGTGGTTTAACTCAGATGACCATTTCTTGAGATCTCTGCATGAAAATAAAGCATGGGGGCCAGGTGTAGTGGCAACGCCTGCAAACCCAGCACTCAGGAGGCTGAGGCAGGCGGATCACCAGGAGTTTGAGGTCAGCCAGGGGTACATAGTGAGTTCAAGACCAGCCTGGACTACACAGCAAGACTCTGACTCAAAGAAACTAAATGACCCTGGCTCTCATGGTTTTTCTGATAAAAGCTTCTTTCTTCCTGAGAAATAAAAACCAACACAGATGCAACGTGACTACAGAGGAACACTGGCAACGCCCCTATCCTGTGCTATTAGGGCCATCAGGGCGAGATGGACAAATACAGAACAGAGGCTACCAGGCTGTGGAATGAGACAGATGCTGGAGGAGACCCGGGTGCGTCCGCCATGCACTTCCCAGGGTGCTGCAGAGTCCAGATTCATTTCCTAAGGAAGTCACAGCCCTGACCTCCAGCTATCTCAGTGTGCAGACAACTCCACTCTACTCAACACAATAAGAGTAAATATGGAATTGGGGTTAAGAACTCAAAGTAGGGCCAGGGATTTAGCCGTCTGCTGCGCAAGCGCAAGGACCCGAGTTCAATCCCCAGTGGGGGGGGGGGGGACGGGACACACCTCAAAGTAGATCTAATCAAGTAAATAAATGGGGTTTATTCCCATACCATGGTTAGGGCTGGGGTGCTTGTCTGGTATGCATGAGAACCCGGGCTCGATCCTGAATACTACACACACACACACACACACACACGGTTTTGTTTTGTTGGTTTTTTTTGGTACCGGGGATCGAACTCATGACCTTGCACTTTCGAGGCAGGCGTGGTGCCACTGAGCTAAATCCCCAGCCCACGTACAGATGTTTTTAAAAGGATTCGTACAGATGTTTTTAAAAGGATTTAAAGTTAACCACACGAAGAGTCCATGGCCAAACCATCCTGAACGTGCCCAACCTCCTTCGACTGATCTCAGAAGCTAAGCAGGGTCGGCCTGGTTAGTACGTGGATAGGAGACACACAGTGAAGATTTTGAAAACTGCTCCTCTAGCCGCCCGCTGTGTCCAGCACTGCCCTTCTGGAAGGACTGGAATGCAAGTCCCAACAACCAGATGTGACAGCCTCAGCCACCACACAATGGGCTACTACTGCACAGCAGCCGAACTGGGGCCACAAAAATGGTCTGACAGCAATGTAAACCCATACCACCCCCATGGACATCATAAGGGGTCTCAGAAACCAGAACTGGACCTCCCACAAGACTCTGTGCGCAAAGTGCAAAGGCCTGTACCTCATTTATGGTGAGCCTTTCCCAGGAGCCAAGACTAAAAGCAGCCTAGGTGCCAAGGAATGGGTGAAAGCATTAAGAAAATGTGGCACACACACGGAGTATTACTCAGTCGTAAAGAACAATGACATGTCATCTGCAAGAATGGATGGAGTCGAAAGCAACCAACTTAGGTGAAATAGAACAGACTGAGAAACATAAGTAACCATGTGTTTTCTCTGGTGTGGAATATAAAAAAGATGACATACCGCTGGGCGTGGTAGACATGCCTGTAATCCCAGCACTCAGGAGGCTGAGACAGGAGGATTGCTGTGAGTTTGAGCCCAGCCTGAACTACAGCCAGATCCTGTCTCAAAAACAAACTAACTAGGGGCCGGGGATTTAGCTCAGTGGTTTCGCTGCCTGCTGCACAAGCGCGAGGACCTGAGTTCAAAAACTAACTAAATAAATACTTAAAAGACAACATGCAAGAAGGGGGACTATTACAAAAGGAGTTAACTGGGAGGGTAAGGGGAAGATGGAGATGATAAAATATACATATGTAGGAAGCACCACACTCAACTGTAAGTACACTGTAAAATTACTAAGCACTAACAAAACAGATTAAAAAACCAAGAGGGGCCAGGGATTTAGTTCAGTGGTTCCAGGGCCTGCCTCACAATCGCAAGGTCCCGAGTTCGATCCCCAGTCCAAAAAAAAAACAAACTAAGAGAATGTTCTCAAAGGTTACTGGCAAAGTTCCCCAGGCACTCAGGCCCCAGCCACCAGTAGAGGCTGAAGCAGGAAGAGCCCAAGTTCAAGGCCAGCCTAGGCAATTTAGGAAAACCTTGTACAAAAAAAAGGGCTATGAAATGCTTAGAGTTGCTAAATCAGCATCTGAATCCTCACTGCGGAAGTACTGTGTGATTATATGTTCAGCATTCCTTCTTATGCTTAGTCAAGGAAACCAATGTTCTCCAACCCTGTTTCAGCCCTGTTCCGGTGGTACTGTGCTTACTAAAGAAATCACCAGACTCCAGCGGGGGTGGTCTTCTTGCTCCCACTCAAAGAGCATCAGCGCTTAGTCCTGCTCCCACCTCCGGATCCTGACCTGGGCCAGGTGCCGTCCTGCCTGAGTGGCCATCATTATATTAAATCAGTAGGGAAGGGGCAGGCCTCATGTTGCATTTTACTGCTCTTTCAGATCTCGCACAAGTCATTCAAGACAATCCAATTTAGACCCATACCTACTCTTGCACAATGGAATTTCCGTTCTCTGACTCTTGTAGATTTCCCTAGAAACCACTGCACCCAGTATCCCATGTTTCAGACCCTTCTGCTCCCAACACAATCCTTACCAGAGCAATCATTAACAATAAGGAACGTGGTCACCTCCTCACAGGAGAAGCAAGCGGGGGAAGCAGCACTGCTTCACTTGGCCAAGTTTTAGCTCGCCGTAGAAATCTCCACATTTTTGGGAAGAGTCAGGGCACTTCCGGTTGGGTACCAGGCAACTGCCAGGACAACTGCCAGCCCTAGCTGCTGAGGGTTCAGGTGCTCACTTCTGAGCTATTCAGCAGTAAAAGCTCCCTCTTGCAGAGGTCTTCATGGCTCACAGATAGCAAAGGACACCTATGTGACTGACCAGACAACACAACAGCTAAGATTCTGCAATTCAAGAATCCTAATGCTGGCTCCTGGTACCACACAACTAAGATGACACAACAAAATTAAGCTCCACAGTAACCAGTACCTAGACTGTGGCTAGTCTACAGCTACTTTAATCACCCTGTACATGATGTTGAAAAGCTGGATACAACGTTAGCCCCCTTCCCCAGACCCCCCTTTATGGACAAGGGTTAGTATCCTTTGCAAGGATAAAATGGGGACAGGGACCTCACAAGCAGAAGGTCCCAAGTTCAATCCCCGGTACCCTCCCCCCCAAAAAAAGGGACAGGGATTTTGCTCAGAGGCACCGCACCTGCCTGGCAAGCACAAAGTCCTCAGTTCAGTTCCCAGTACCGAGAAAAAAAAAAAGTTAAAATGAAGGCTAGGCATAGTGGCACAGGCCTGTAATCCCAGCACTGGGGAGGCTGTGGCAGGAGGAGCTCCAGGAGCTCAAAGCCAGCCTGAAGTACATAGTTAGACCCTGTCTCAAAACAAACCAAAAAGTTAAAATGTTTTGGTACTATCTGTGAATATTGCTGTTTTTTCCCACGCTGAAGATAACCAAAGTTTCATTTACACTCGCCCGACGTCTCATTGCAGCAATGGTGCATGAGAAGCAGACCCAGCTTGAACTTTGGTCTCATCCCTGCCCTCCCTGACTGGCTGTACCTTCCTGTAACTGAGGCCTGAGATGCTAACTGAGCTCTTCTGACCTCAGACCACTAACTCTAACAGGTGCAAGCTCACAGAAAGCAGAAGGGCCACAGCAAGTGATCAGATTCCACCACTCATCTCGGTGAGTGGGACCCAGAGGCCCCACCCTGCCACCACCAACTGGTCCTCCTGC
Organism: Heterocephalus glaber; assembly: GCF_053883595.1. NCBI lineage: Eukaryota > Metazoa > Chordata > Mammalia > Rodentia > Bathyergidae > Heterocephalus > Heterocephalus glaber. The sequence goes on along the minus strand of NW_028258330.1, from coordinate 5,402,614 downwards.
AGTCCCCAGCACCAGGCACCCACAGCAGAACACTGCAGGCTGAGGGGCACTGGGGGCCACACACCTGGGTTCCTAGAACAGGAACCTGGGCTTGAAGAAGGTCGGGACAGCACACTCAGCGAATGGATAAACCGAATCATCACTTCACAAAGCTGCGAGCCCATGCACCAGATGAATATCAACACGACAAGCAAGAGACCACAAGACCATGTCGGATTACTGCCTTAACTCACCCATGTCAAGAAATCCATTTAATTGTTGATGTCAACAATTTTCAGTTCACAAAGCTAAGTGATCTTTAAGGCTCTCCCAACTTGGAAATCCAATTGGGCTACACAAGGCTACAGAAAACTCTAACCAGTAAAAAAAGGGAAAAACCTTTTGACAAGCTAGTGTGGCCCTTGTGACACAGCCCAACCTGAGTGACCGGACATAGCACTTGGTCCCAAAGGACACCCGACTGTGTCTGCAGGTGTTCTGGGTTGTCAGGCCTGGAGGGGAGGAGCTGCTGTCACAGGAAAGGCTGGTAATGTTGCTTAACATCTACTGTCCACAAGGCCACCTCCCCAAAACACATGGGAGCAGTGACCAGGTTGCAAAAACCCAGTTTAAATTAATGGTAGAGATTAGTCACAAGGTCTCATGGTCTAGAAAACTCTAAAAGTCTGTTGCCCACTGCTTCCTGTGTAGTCAGAATGCCTAAGCACATCTTGACTTGATAAAGCAGTCACAAATGGAGACCAAGGACACTGTGTGTGATTACTGATCCAGAACTAAGTGTAGGCAGCTGCGATAAGCCAAACGAACTTCCTGAATTTAGAGAGAAGTCACATGATTGTGCTGAAGAAATACTCAAGTCTGCAAAACTGGTAAACGAGCAGTTGTTACAGCACTGAGCGAAGTTCAGGACGATCCTGTGGGAACACACTGCAGGCCAGCCAGCCCTGTCCCAGCGCCCAGGCGGCTTCCACACCTGAGGATCCTAGCAGCAGTTTAGTCTACACTGCTGCCCAAACCAATGTAACCCACTAATAATTACTACCCACTGCTTTCCTTTCCATGCGCAATTTCCAATGCAAAATTCATTCCCAAGGCAAGAAGCCTAAAGCTTTTCAGATTCAAAGTCCCAGGAGCCAGGACCCCACAGGCAGTACTGTCACACTCCATTTGCCTTCAGAATAATGGGAGCGGCTAACCCTCAAGACCCCCGGGGCACCCAGGGACCTAAACATGGTGCAACACAAGTAGAGAAGGGAAACTTATTTTTATGTGCGGCATAATCCCAAATTTCCACCTACCTGCTAAAATTCCCAGACATCTGAGTGGGGAGGGGGCAGGCAGCACCATTTCCTTAGCTACTGTAAAAATCTTCTAAATTGTAATGATCAGAACTCATTCTTTCCCATTAGCAGAGAATTAAGAACCCAATTAACAAGCAATTCTGCTGCACTCTATTTAAGGAAGAACACAAATCAACACCTTCAGCTAAAGCATGTAAATGTGTAGCAAGGTGTGGTGATGCATGAGGCTGAAGCAGGAGGACCAAGGTCAGCCTGGGCTACATTTATCCTGAACATAGTGAGGCCTTGCCTCAAAAAGCAACAAAAATTTGGGCCAGGGATTTAGCTCAGTGGTTCCGCTGCCTGCCTTGCAAGCACAAGGCCCATCCCTGGTACCGAACCTTGGGACACCCCCCCCCCGCCGGAAAACAAAGCAACAAAAATTTAAGTGTCTAGGTAACAGCTCAAAACTCCCTTTGAGTTTTGCTTAGTTTGCCCAAATGAGTACCTCATTAGCATCCAAACTTCAAAACCATCTTATGGTCAGTGTTCACTCAAGACTTGGCCTCTGGATCACTCTTACACTTGCCAAACCCACTCGGTCAACTCTTAGTGACCACCACAACACAGTGCCAATCTGCACAGGGCAGGCAGCAAAATGCAGCCAGGTGCTAGGTCAATTTACTCATCTCCTTTCTACAGCTAAAAAAAAAAAAAGGAAATAAGGCTGTATAATTTTCTTTACTAGACACTAAAACCAGGAGGCAGCTGATAGCCTTTGCTGAAGACCAAGTAGTAGAGAACTCATTTTAAAAACCAGTGTCATCTAATAAGATGGGAGGTTGAGCACTGGGTCTTTTTACTTGCCTCACACTGACTAAAAAAATGAAAAGGAAAGATACTGTACCAGGAAAAAGAATCTCTCAACTTTTTCTTAATGTTAGCAAAGTTTATTAAAGATAGGAAAGCTTTATTAAACATATGAAGAGAAACTGGCTGTAAAGTAAGTTTGGACCAAGTAAAAGTAGGAAAAGAAGTACACTCTACAGCATGAGGGTGGCCTGACATGCAAAATCGAAGGAAGGGGGACGGGGATTTAGCTCAGTGGTTCTGGCGCCTGCCTCGAAGGCACAAGGTCCTGAGTTCGATCCCCAGTGCAAATGAATAAATAAATTAAATAAAAAGCGAAGGAAGAGAGACTTCACTTCACAGGGTCTCACTCTAATTCAGTCCAGCCTTGAATTCGCTACGTACTCCACGCTGGCCTCAAACTCTTGGTGATCTTCCTAACAGTCTCCAGAGAGCTGGGACTGCAAGCATGCACCACCCTGCCTAGCTCAACTTTCAAAGAAATAACTACTGCAATCAAAACCTTCCACATAGACAACCCACTTTCTTGTTTTGGGGGGGGGTTGTTGTTTTTTTTTTTTTGGTACTGGGGATCGAACTCGGGTCCTTGCACTTACGGAGCAGGCGACAAAACCACTGAGCTAAATCCCCGGCCCAACAACCCACTTTCTTAGTGCACAACTCTCGGATTTACTTTCTACTTAATGGTTACTTCATTCAAAGATACTTCTAAAAGACGAAGTTTTCAGCAAGACTACTAGTTTCTTAAATTTGACAGCGCCTAGAATTTTTACATTTCCTTCAAAGACGATTCTGCATAAAAGACTGTGGCTCACAACTTTTATGCAATGCAAAACTAGTGGCTCAAATTCAAAGGACCAATAACAATAGACTCTGTTGCTGTATGACAACAGCAACCTTCGCTTATTGTACCAGTAATAAATTCAAAATACATGCGGCCTGCCTGGAGATTACAGACATATAAGCCTTAAAAATAAAGGCAAAAGTCAGGTGTGGTGGCGCAGGCCTGAAATCCCAGCACTCAAAAGGTGAGGCAAGACTGCCAGTAGTTCGAGGCCTGGATTACATAGTGAGTTCAGGACCAGCCTAGACTACACGGCAAGACCATGTCTCAAAATGCTAAAAAGGCAAGTTCACTAAGTATTTGAGCATCCACTAAAAATCACACAATTCCCACGTCGATAAACTAAGCGTTTTTAAGAAGTTGTAAGCAACATGGTACAGATGCCTGACTTAATAGGATTTCCTCAGCTGTTTGGGCTCAAAGAGCGATTTCTCCACGTGGGAGAGGCAGTTGGAGGCAACAAAATTTCGGCTGTTTCTTGCATATTAAGGGGATTTCAAGCTCATCTTCCAGTTACCAGAGACCCAAGGAAAGGACTATTTTGTCTGGCCTCGCTATGTAGTTCAGACTGGTCTTGAACTCATGGCGATCCTCCTGCAAACCGAATGCTGGGATCACGGTTATCGGCCACCAAGCTCGGCAGGAACTTTTAACCCCAACCTGTTTCTGAGGGTCTCCAGGGCTTAGCACGAGCCTGGCCAGTGGTCTGCTCGGGATCAAGTGCGGAACAGGGACCACCGGAAGGTCCCACGAGTCTGGCCCCACCCCGGCGGGAAGCTCGGGGTAGCGGCGCCCACGAGCAGCAAGCCACGGGCAGGGGGCGGAGGGAGCGCGGGGCCTGCCGTCCCTCACCTTGCCGCGGTCCTCCTCCTGCGACTGCAGCGACTCGGGAACCGCGGCCATGGCGACGCGGGCCTCGAGCAGGGGACACCTGGCTGCGCGAGGAAAGAAGAAGCTGGGCCGCCGCCGGGGCGCCTCTCGGGGGTGGCCACGGCCCCGCCTCCGCCAGCCTCCCTGCCCGACGGCAGCCGGCAGCCTCGGAGTCCGCCACCGTCCCAGCGGCCCCAGGAGCAGGCGAGCGACGCGCCACGTGCTCCCCTAGAGCGGCCTCCCCCGTCCCCGCCACCATCCATCTTGGAGCCCGGCAAATAAAGCAACGCGGGGCCTACCCTCGCTCCGCACCGCGAGGGGACCTCCGATCGCAAGACTGCGATAGGGACACAAGGCAACGGCCACTGTAGCAACGAGGATGCCTCAAGAAAGAGCGCGCGTCTGTGCGGAGGGGAATTTATGGCTCAGCCCAACTCCAATATGGCGACGAGCAGTGACGTACACAACCTCGCGAGAGGCAGAGCGCGCGATTTGGAGGACCCGCGCTTCCGCCTGAGGGGCGGGATCCCCACCGATAGTAGGTATATAGAGGCGAACTAGCGGTGAGGGGGCGGGGCATGAGCGCCGCAGAGCATGCTGGGGCTGCTTCCCTGGGGCGGGACCTAACACCAGTCCAAAGCGCGGGAACGATGAAAGTAAGGATCGCGGGAGGCTGCTCGAGTCCCGGAAGTTAAACAAAACGTGGTGACGTCCGAGATACTACCCCTTCGGTAACCAGGCCTTCTTGTCTCTTCTGGAATACAAACTGTCGTTCGAGGGGCCACCGGCATGCTGTCTGGGCATGTCCACACCTGTGTGGAACAGGGGTCGCAATGCTCCAGGGTCATAAGCGGCCCCGCCTCGAGGGTGTGAAGAGGGAATGAGAAATATCCATGCAGAATTTGTCCCCCGAGAACCTGGCGTCCCGCGCCTCCTGTCCTGGACTCGCTTTCCTCAGGATTAAAGCTCAGGGGCGGGCTTGAGGGAGGGAAAGGAATAGAATAAAATTTATTAAATAAAGACCAGGGGCGTCTTGCCCGGGCTCCCACCAGTTGGTATTTAACAAATGGTGGCCTTTCTGGTATTGAGTGACTTTGGAAGTAGCTTTCTCCGAACGTGTCCAGAAGTTATCCTGGATACAGCTCTGATAACAAAGTCGTTCCAATGCAGATTTCCCTTTGGTGTCTCAAGTACAAGGCGTCTACACCTAACACCATTTTTCTTTTAATATTTTAATAGGAATCCAAACTTTAAAAGGCACTCGACGTTGTTTGCAAACAGACTAAGGAAGTGGAAAATAGTTGAAGATGAAGGCATTTCAGACCCTTTGCAAGCAGCTCAGGTCCAAGGCGTTTTCTGTAGAACCAGCCCACATTGCTGGTTTTTCCACTTCCTCTTATTCATGTGGTCCAAAGAAGAAAAACCCCTATGAAGAAGTGGACCAAACCAGATACTCTGAGTTAGTAAAGTCAGTCTTGTCCTTCCGAGGTCCTGCTCAGACTCCAGAATCGCTGCTGGAGGAGGATGCTTTACTCTTTGGACCTGTGAGTAAGGCCAAACCCCCAAAGCAAGACAAAGCCAGAGTTCCCCGGAACTGGTTTCCTATCTTCAATCCAGGCCGAAGCCTAAAACCAAACACAAGTGAGCCTTCAGTTCCTTTGAAAATCCCTCTGCAAAGGAATATGATACCAAGTGTGACCCGGGTCCTGCAGCGGACCATGACAGCAGAACAGATTTTCTACTTGGAGAGGTGGAGACAGCGAATGATTCTGGAGCTGGGAGAAGATGGCTTTGCAGAGTATACTTCAAGTAATTCTCTTTAATTCTAGTTCTGTGTGGTCACTGTGCTTTCTAGAATATAGAGGCATTGGTGTCAAAAGAAGGAGGCCTTTTAGAAAAAACCTTACTAGAAAGGAACTACAGTACTTTTGAATAGTTAGCATTAACTAGCTCTCTTCCTCTGTGTGAACTCAAACCATGAAGCATAGATATATCATCCTTACTTTACAGATGAAACTGAAGCAGAGATCAAGTAATTTGACTAAATTTGCAAAGTGCATTTGTTTTGTAAACTACAAACTATCAGAGTTGCTTGTTTTTGTTGATTATGGAAGTCAGTCGCTTGCAGGAAGTTTTCTAGTTGTTTGGTAGGCATTCTGTCCAGAGTCTAGTAAATGCCCACTTACTAGTTCTACTTCTCATTGTAACTGATGGTGAATTTAAAGCCACTGGCACCAAGGCGGGACACGTGCAATCTATGTTATATCTCAGTCATTTGAGCTAGTCAGATGCTCTTGGTTAAGAACTGAGAGTAAATAAACTAGCCCTTAAGTCCTACTGGTGAGCAAGGAGCATAGCTTCCTTAAAGCACACTCAGCCAAAACCGGACCATTGACACAGGTGAGTTAGCTGGTCCGTGAAGATTACATGGGTGTTTTTGGGTAAAGCCGTGTTTTTGGGTAAAGCCATGTCTTACAGGCGTTCCTTAACGCATGCTTCCTCCAGAGCACTACCTGCTGGCACACAACCACTTTTATATTGTCTTCAGGCATCTTAGAAAAAATATGGAGGGACATGGTGGTGCACCTCTGGAATCCCAGCATTTTGGGATGCTGAGGCAAGAGAATCACAAGTTTGAACCTAACGAAGAGCTGGGGATGTAGCTCCATACAAAGGCCCTGGATTCAATCCCCAGTCCTGAAAAAGGAAAGAAAAACAGTGTGAGTGTGTTAACCCATTAATTTGCTAACTACGCAGTCACTTTATTTTTGATACTGGGGATTGAACTCAAGGCCTTGAGCGTGCCAGGCAGCCGCTATGCCACTGAGCTACATCCCCAGCTTTTTGTTTTAAGACAGGGTCTCACTATGTACCCAAGCTGGCCTAGAACTCACACCAGTCCTACTGCCTCTGCCTCCTGAGTGCTGAGATTACAGGTGAGCACCACCACACCCGGCTATGCAGTCATTTATGTTTCAAAGAAAATTGTTAACTATGTATGTGGTTCCTGGGTATGGCAAGAGTGGTCAAGTCCTGAGCCCCTTAAGAAAACATCCTGGGCCGGGGATGTAGCTCAGTGGTTCCGCTGCCTGCCTTGCAAGCACAAGGTCCACAGTTTGATCCCTGGTACCAAAGAAAAAAAGAAAAGACAACATCTCTCAGTGGCGTGGGGCAAGGACAGTGTGCAGGGGCTGCTGCTTAAGATGGTTCACCCATGATAACCACCAAGATGTGCTCTGCTTTCTGAGCATGCAGCATAGAAATCTATCAGTGAAATCTCCAGTCTGTATTTGTACCACTAGAATTTAGAATTGATAGTCTCCTCCTGAGGAGTTAATTTTCCTTAAGCCAGGAATGTAACAGCTTTCCAGAATCCTGAAATGCCTAATAAAGGAGCTAAAGGTAGAAATCTGCTGGTAGTAGGGAAGCCTAGGGTCTATAGCTCTGGACAGAGTAAGGAAGGGTGCTGATGGCCAGGCCCTTGACACTGGAGGGAAGGCCCACTATGGTGGTGCACACCTATTATCCTAGCACTTGGGAGGCTGAGGCAGGAGGGTCATCGTGAGTTCGAACCCAGCCTGGGCTACATAACAAGACCCAAAACCAAAGATACAGGAGCGGAGTTTCTGTTTGGAATGTGAATGAGCCCTGGTAGAGATGCTCACAGAGTTAGCTTTGTTGCTGCAGGTAGCACTTTGCTGTGTTTCGCAGTGAACTCATTGTAAGCCTTGAGCAGGAGCATGTTCACTCTTTCACAGCGGGGGGCAACCACAGACAGATAGTGTCAGGGCAAGAGTGAAAGACAAAGAAGAAGAAAGTGAATATCAGAGTCCAGCATGCCGATTAAGTGGTCTGGAGAGACCATCTGAAAAACACCAGGAGTAAATTTCTTTTGCCCAGTCTTGCCAGAATCCAAAGTGTAGAGATGTGCCAGAGCTAGTGTTCTACCCAAGACTTGCATGGTTTCCCCAAAATCACTTCTCCTTGGGCCTGGGGATGTAGCTCAGTGGCACTGTGCCTGCCTCATAAGCACAAGGTCCTGAGTTTGATCCCTGGTACCAAAAAAAAAAAGAAAAAATCACTTCTCCTTTTGAAGGTCGGTGAGAAGAAGAAATCTGATTTTTTTTTGTTTGTTTTGGAACTGGGGATCGAACTCAGGACTTTGCACTTTTGTTTCACAAATTTTTTTTTTAAACCCTAGAGTATCAGCCATCGTGCTGGGCATGGTGGTGCACATCTGTAGTCCCAGCACTCAAGGCCACCCTGGACTACTACATGACTACATAGTGAAACCCTGTCTCAAAAAACAATACCACAAGGACCTGAGTTCGATCCCCAGTACAAAAAAAAAAAAAAAAAAATCAGGCATCCTGACGGCTCTAGCATCAGAATATTGAAGATACATGTTTTTTTTTTTTTTAATGTACTTGTATGGAGAATTGAAAACATTTCACTTCTTTAATTGTTTTGGCTCAGTACTCTTGACTTGATGCTACTTATAATAAATTTACTCTTGGGTCATTTTTTTGTTTTTATAAATTGAATCATATTTAATGTCCTGATCCTAAAATCTAGATTTCCATTTTGAGGCCACTATGTGAAGAATGAAGGTTAGATATACTTCGGGGAATGAATCATCTCTTTGCAACGCTGATAGAGCAGTTTTTCTTGTTTTCTTTTTTGGAGGGGGTTAACGGGGCATCAAACCCAGTTTGCTAACTGCTCTGCTTCTGAAAAACCCCATTTCTCTTCCTGTTTTGAACAAGTTTGCCTTCTGATTTGTTGAGTCTAGGTGATTACTATATTTCTTTTCTTTTGATTTTAATTCCACAAGTCTTAAGTTTCTTGTAGGCTTTTCATGTACTAATAATTTCACTTGAGCCAAGTATGTGGAGTAGCCAGGCATGGTGGTGCACGCCTGTAATCCCAGCACTCAGGAGGCTGAGGCAGGAGGAGTGCTGCCAGTTCGAGGCCAGCCTGGGCTGCATAGTGACTTCAGGACCAGCCAGAAATACAAAGCGAGACCCTGTCTCAAAAAACCAAAAAAAACCCCAAATATGTGTGGAGTAAAGTAATTTAGCTCCTAGTTGAATTCCACTTCGCCCTCCAAGTAATTTCCCTGGAGCAGTTCCATGTTTTTGCCAGTGGTAGAACTGACCTCTCAGAGTCTGTGTGGAAGACACTTGCAGATGGAATGTGGCTCCCTGTCCCCTTACTGGGTGAAATTGCCCTCTCCCTTGGGGAGCAACCCCTCGCTGCCAATCTGGAAGGTTCAGGATGCCAGTCAGGCTTTTGCTTTGAGCAGATTAACAGCAACACCTGGGCCAGTAGGGCTTCATTCCTTGGATGATTGTCCACATCTTGCTGGATCCCTGTTTGAAATGAATGTTCTGACAGCATCAAGGCCTCTGCTTAGCCTAACCATTGTCCCTTTCTGTGGCTCCTTCCCTTAGCAACAGTCAAGTGACTGTACAGTATTTCTTACAATTATTAAACCTGTTTCTGTCCTTTTTCTTAACTGGGAAACATGAGGAAAATCAACCAGGACATAGCAGCTGCGTCTTCTCTCCAAATCCCACCACCTCCTGTCATTTTTATTCATGTGACTTGATTTTCATGTCTTGTGGTCACTAATCCTGTTAATAAAAGGATTCCCTGCTTAATTATGTTCATATGTAAAAAGAACTAAAGATCCCAAGTTCGATCCCCAGTACCAAAAGAAAAGAACTAAAGAGAGGCAGGGTTCCCTACTTTTTTTTTTTTTTCAGTACCAGAGATCGAACAGGCCGTGAAACCACTACTGAGCTAAATCCCTGGGCCGGTTCCCTAAATTTTTAATGATTTTTTAAATACAGCCATTTAACCCATTAAATTAGATACTTAATAGATAGTGCTATAAACTAGATGCACTTCTGTAACTCCCGGATCTGCAGTTCTAGGTTTGGCCTAATTCTGTGAGAAATACTTCACTTTAATGCATTTCATTTCTAAACTATTCTAATTCCTTTGGCTTTTGAAAGTGCATTCTTAGTTTTCATAAGAAGCTGAAATTTGATGTTGTAGGGCTTGCCACTTAAAGGTAACTTTTATGATTTTTTTTATCTTGATATCAGAAGTTTTTAGAGCATTTGGTTGTTAGTTCTCACTGGTTTTGTTTTCTGTCTCCTTGATTTTCTTTCTAGACATTTTTTTGCAAGGGAAGCGCTTCCACGAGGCCCTGGAAAACATACTCTCAGCCGAGGGGAACATAAAAGAGGAGGATGAAAGTCCCCTTGCCTGTGGCCACATCAGAAGTGTGCAGCATCTTCTGAAAGATGTGTGTGGAGTGCGTGCTCTCGAGAGCGCCGTCCAGCACAGGGCTCTGCAGTACGTGGGGCTGCTGGACTGTGTGGCTGAGTACCGGTGAGTAGGAGACGGTGCTGCAGGGAGAGATCATCTTGATGCCTGTCAAGAGAGATTCTTTTCCTCTCAACCCTGGCTGCAGGTACCATGGCTTCTGCCTCTTTAAAGTTAAACCAGGCTGGGCATGGTGGCACACGCCTGGAATCCCAGCCCTCTGGGAGGCTGAGGCAGGAGGGTGGCAAGTTTAAGCCCAGATTGGACAATGTAACAACACAGCAAGACCCTGGCTCAAAATTAAGTCCAACCTACATGAGAAGTAAAAGTAGGGCAGGAGGCAAGGGCAGATACAGTGGGTTAGAGCCATATCATCCGGATCAGTCAGTGTTCCACATCTGCACACTTCTCTGTCCCAGGTGTGGCCTGGCTTCCAGCTGTCCCCCTTCCCAAATTTGGATACCAGCTGTAAGCTCCAGTTGGATCCTAGCATTCTGTTTCCTGTTCTCAGAATTTTTACTTTTGTTTTTCTGGTCTCCTAATTTTTCCTCTTTTTTCTTTTCTGTGTTCCTGTTTCCCTAAAGACCATGATCCTTTGGCCTTGAAAATTGCTTCTTCCTGTCTTCCAGGCAGTGGCTGATGTGATAGGAACACAGACTCTCTACACTTCCTGCTGCTTTTAGACTGCTGCTGTGTTACCATTTTTGCCAGTTCCTCCAGATGCCCGGGGTGACTAACCCGAAGGGGCCTCGCCCCAACATAGCACAGAGCCCTAACAGGGTGGGGAAGCACCTCTGTGTGTTCCCCGAGGGCGCTTTGGTTGAGCTCCATGGGAGGGGTCCCCTGGCCATGTGCAGGGCCTCGGGTTCAAAAGCAGGACAGCAGACTCATCCATCTAGAAACTGTGGAGCACCTGACAGTTTTGAGGCAGCGCAGCTTCGTATCTGAGAAGAGCCCTGTGTGCCCAGAAATGCAGCGGCTCTTTCTGGCTCCCTGTAAATTCCCTGAGGGAGCCACACAGTAACTTCCGCCCACAGCCTACAACACATCCCCAACTTCAGATGCTTCTCATACAGATTATAAAACACATACATAGCACTGCTGTCTGTTTTTGTATTCTTTCAGTCTGAGCAACACGTGGTGCTGCACACATGTATTCCCAGCACTTTGGGAGGCTGAGGCAGGAGGATCCCAAGCTCAAGCCCAGCCTGGACAACGTAGTAACTTAGCAAGACTGTCTCAAAGTGAAAAATAAAAAAAGGACTATGGGTGTAGCTCTCTGAAGGCCCCATGTTCAATCCCTGGTACCAGAAAGTTTGTTAAAAGGGGATGGGGGGACAGAAAGTGGAGAATAGAAGCAGTGTCATTAGGTGCTAGTTGCAAACTGCACAGGGGGAAGTTCCGGTCTGACCCAATATGCAGATACTTCTCTGGTATCGTAGAGGCAAGCTGTGCGTGATCGACTGGAAGACATCAGAGAAGCCGAAGCCCTTCCTCCAGAACACATACGATAACCCACTGCAGGTGGTGGCGTACATGGGTGCCCTGAACCACGATGCCAACTACAGCTTCCAGGTCAGGTGGTGCTTTCCACCCCAGGGGTCCCACGCCCCCCTGAGAACCACCGTTTCTTCCTTCCCTGGCTTCTTTCCTCTGTTCCTCCTGCTCCTAGTCCATTCTTCAGTGTTGTGCCTGGCATCTTGGTATCCCCATGTGCCTTGGGTGCAGTCTTTATTTCTTTATGCTTTTTGAGTCAAGGTCTCGTCATGTAGTTCAGGGTGATCTTGAACTCCCTGTGTAGTCCAGGCTGGCCTCAAATTCACAGTGATGCCCCTGCCTCAGCCTCCTGAGTACTGGGATTGCAGGCGTGGGCCACCACACCCAGCACCATGTACAGTCTTTAGTCACCACCACCTTGGAGGTAGATTTTCCTGTAGTCAGGAGACGCTCTTGAGGGTGATGTGGTCCTGAAGTAACAAACCTGAGCTGTGGGCTCACAGGAACCCTGGCATCGCCCATCTCTGCGCAGGTGCAGTGCGGCCTGATCGTGGTGGCCTACAAGGATGGCTCCCCCGCACATGCCCACTTCCTGAACGCCGAGCTCTGCTCCCACTACTGGGCCAAGTGGCTGCTGCGCCTAGAGGAGTACAAGGAAAAGGTTCGGAGCCAGGATGGCCAGAAGCCAGGAGAAGGCCAGGACGCAGCCAGAGCAGGTGCTGCTCTCCCTGTAGGAGAAGAGGGATCGCTGTCTCCTGCTTGCTGAGAGCCAAGTGCCACACCGGCAGAGGCAGGAGGGTTGCTCTGCTGAAATGCACTAGTGCTGACAAAGGTCAGCCGCGGCACTGGCAACACCACCCTGACACGTCTTGACCTGACAGACGGGGAGCAAGGGAGCAGGCCCAGGCAACTCTCACCCCCCTGGACACTTCTTCATCCTTGGCACAGCACTTGGGGCTTCAGTTAAGTCGGAAGGGGCTTATGGGCCAAGGCCCACCCAGGGTGTGTGTGCCACCCCATGCCTTCTTATGGCATGTGCATAGACTGAGGTGCTCTTTCCCATCAGGGAAATAAGCTGTTTTTTGGTTTTTTCCTTTTTGGTTTTTTTGGTGAGGGGTACCAGGGATTGAACTCAGGACCTTGCACTTTCGAGGCAGACACAGTGCCACTGAGCTAAATCCCTGGCCCATCTTTTTTGGTTTTTTGAGACAAAATCTCACTGTGTAGTCCAGGCTGACCTTGAACTCACTTTGTAGCCCAGTCTGGCTTGAGACTCACAGGGATCCTCCTGCCTCAGCCTCTGGAGTGCTAAGATTACAGGAATGCACCATGCACCACCACACTGAGCCCTTTTTCTTCTTCCATTGTTTGAGACTGGGTCTGGCTATGTTGCTCAGGCTGGCCTTGAACTCATAGAGATCCTCCTGCCTCCACCTCCCAAGTGCTGAATAGGAGGTTTGGTTTTTTTTTGGTACCTTGGATCGAACCTGCAACCTTGGGCTTGCGAGGCAGGCAATGGAACCACTGAGCTAAATCCCCAGCCCCAGGAGCTCATTTTTAACATGAGCTGCATGTACATATGTCTGCCCAGGAGGAAGCACTGCTGTCTGACACCTGTGTCGCTCAGTGTCCCGTACCATAGCCAGGCCCCAGCCAAAGATCATCACTGTGGGTGTTCAGTGGCTGCTTCTGGTGTAGTGAACAGAGAAGGAAATTTTTTGTTCATGGGACTTTTCAGCTGTGGGAGCACTAATAAAGTCATGTTTCCATGTCTGAGAGGTGTTAATTATAAGCCCCCTCGGGTTTGAGAAAGTTGAGGTGAGCCGGGAGGCCTCAGTCACAGTTGCTGCCACTCTCGCCTTGCGTCTCTTGTCAGCCATTTATAAAAAATGAAGATGGGAGCAATGAAGTCGGCTTTGTTTACTTAAATCTGTGCAACTGGGGCAGTGTCACAGCCAGGAAGCTTTCACACTTTGTTTTTGTTTTGCTTATTTCCTGAGCTGCTGAAGCTCCAACCCAGGACTGCACATGCTGGGCCCATGCTCTACCCTGAACCACATGCCCAGTCCCTGCCCTTTGTTTTCTTGATTAGAGCTTTGCTTATTTTTTGGTCGGAGTTTTGCAGTGTTTCCCAGGCCAGCCTCTAACTCTTGATCCTCTGCTGCAGCCTGCTGAGGGCTGGGGTTCACACCAGACGCACTTGATTTTGAAACTCCCAGCCCCATGCCCCGCCGTGTCCATCCATACCCTGCCCCCCAGCTGTGTGTTGGTTCCACACAGGTGCATGGAGGAAGACACTATTTAAATGGCTCTCAGGCTGGGCATGGTGGCACATGGCTGTAATCCCAGCACTCAGGAGGCTGAAGCAGGAGGATCTCTGAGTCCTAGGCCAGCCTGGGCTACAGAGTGAGTTCAAGGCCAGCATGAACTATATAGCAAGACCCTGTCTCAAAAAGCCAGGAAAGTGAAAAGTAAATTCCCAAGACCTTTGCGTAGGGACTGAATCCCCCAAGCAAACGGCAGCCTGGAGACCCAGGGGAGAGACCCTCAGGAAGACACGGCTGTCTGAGGACAAGGCAGGTGTATCCTGGGCAGGTGTTCCAACCTGCTCATGGCCCCCCAGCTCCTAAGTCCTGACAGCCCCCAGATCTGCCAGCCAAGGGTGTCAGTGCCCAGGGAGGAAGTAGCCATTGTAAAGTCAGCGCCCTGGGCATGGTGGCACACACTTGTCATCCCCACCACTCAGGATGCTGACACAAGAGAATCGTCTGGGCCTGAGGCTCTAGACCACCCTGGGGCAGCACAGCAAGACACCATCTCTTCAAAAGAAAAGGCTGTGATCCACCTACTAGGGAGGGTGAGGCAGGAAGACTGCAAATTTGAGGCTAGTCTGGGCAACGTGGCAAGACTTCATCTTTAAAAAGTCACTACTAGGGCTGGGGATTTAGCTCAGTGGTTTCAGTGGAGCCTGCCTCAGGAGCACAAGGTCCCAAGTTAAATCCCTGGTACCAAAAAAAAAAAAAAAAAAAGAGAAAGTTTCACTACTAAGAAATAGGAGGAGAAAGCCAAATTTGCATTTCTAAATAACCACCAGTTTTGCAAGAGTTAGCAAGTAGCTGTGTGGATTCCACCTTGGCCCTCAAGGGGTATGTGGCAGATTAAAATGCATTGAAATGAAGCAGGATCCACAATAAGGAGAGATTTTTCTAGTTCTTTTTTTTTTGGTACCGGGGATCGAACTTGGGTCCTTGAACTTGCGCAGCAGGCGGTGAAACCAGTGAGCTAAATCCCTGGCCCTCTAATTCATCATTTTAAGCTGGGCGTTTTGGCGAACATCTGTGATCCCAGCACTTAGGCTGAGGCAGGAGGATCACCACAATTTCAAGGCCAGCCTGGGCTACATGTGAAACCCTGTCAAAAAACAATAGAGCCGGGGATTTAGCTCAGTGGTTCCACTGCCCGCCCACCTCGCAAGTGCAAGGTCATGAGTTCGATCCCCAGTACCAAAAAAAAGACAACAGAAAACAAGTTACTAGAGTGCTGAGGGGACCTGGGGAGGCTCCAGGGAGATATCCTGTTGAACCTTGGTGGGAGCAGCTGTCAGGTTTGAGTAAGGCATCGGCGAGGATCTGGTCACAGTAACATTCTGGGTTAGGGTTGAGGTTCTTCCTTTTTGCTTAGGAGCTAAACAGGGAGGAAATAAATAAAACATCATAAGTAAACCTAATCCCACTGGGAGTCTCACTAATCCCTTTGCCCTCTCCCATGGGACTAACACCATAAATGTGGTGTGTTTCTTTCCACTGTGTTCCTTTATAGTTTGCCACAGATACCAGTCTCCATGAATAATAGAGTTTGGTTTTCTGTGCCTGTAGTTTTTACTTGACTTTATCTCAATGTTTTGATTTTTTGGTGTTTTGTTGTTGTTATTCTTTTAGACAGGGTCTCGCTGTGCAGTTCAGGCTGGCCTTGAACTCCCTATGTAGCCCAGGCTGGCCTTGAACTCATAGTGATCTTCCTGCCTCAGCCTCCCAAGTGCTAGGATTACAGGCCTCTGCCGCCACACTTGGCTCTCTTAACGTTGTGTGTGTGTGTGTGTGTGTCTGTGTGTCTGTGTGGTGCTAGGGATTGAACCCAGGGCCTTGTGCATGACAGGGGCTCTGCAGCAGTAATACCACTAGCCCTCAGCAATTGCTTTTGAGATCTTCCTGTCCATCACTTCTTGATTACGCATAGCAGTATCCTTTGTGTGTGTGTGTGTGTGTGTGTGTGTGTGTGTACCTACGTGTGCACTGGAACCTAACCCAGGCTGTGTACATGTTAGGCAAGCTCTCTTCCCTAACTAACCTGACCCCTTTTTTAAAAGTTTATTTTACTGGATGTGGCGGCACACACCTGGAATCCCAGCACCCAGGAGGCAGAGCCAGGAGGATAGTTGTGAGTTCAAGGCCAGCCTGGGCTACATAGCGAGACCCTGTCTGTAAATAAATAAGTTTATTTTAAGACAGCCCTCATGGAGTTGCCCAGGGTGACCACTAATTGAGATCCTCCTGCCTCAGCCTCTGGAGTAGCTGGGGTGACAGGCTTGTGCCCCTCATTCTTTTCTGCCAGCTAACGGAATGTCAGGTCCACAGCGTTTTGCTGCTACAGGTAATGCTGCAGTGAGTGTCCCTGAGCGCCTCTTCCATTCCGGTACCCAAGAGGCACGAGATAGAATAGGAAAGTCACCTGCCTTCTGGCCTAGGTCCCTCATTCGAAAGTTGAGGGGAAGTAACAGTACTTAGGGCAGGAGGGCTGAAGGCGTTAAGCACTGGGGACGCGGCCTGCCACTTCGTGTCAGCCACCGTTCTCACTGCCGGTCAGCCCTGGACACGGCCTTGCTGGGCCTCAACATGCCCATGACGGCCAGATTCCTCTCCAGACTGGTGACGCAGACTGACGTTCCCACCGCGGTCCCGGATGCTCAGCCACACCAGCTTTCCGCTTTCCCTGACGCCCCGTGGGTGAAACAGCCCAACCTCTCCGGCGCCTGCCAGTGCTCGCCAAACGGGGCTGCCCTCTAGCGGCGGAAGGGCGCACTGCAGCCCGAGGCTGAGGGCGGAGGGCGCCCCTGTCGGCTCCCTCCCTCCCTAGGCTCTGCTAGGCTCTGCGTTCCGTTTCTACTCTGGCCACCTGGAGCCTTTTATCTAGCTCCGGGATAGAGGAAGCGCTTTGTGCAGACCCCTGGCGGATGGTCTCTGATCACAAGAGAGGAGTGTTAATAAAAATAGCTGGGCTTGGCGGTGCGCGCCTGTCATCCCAGCACTTGGGAGGAGGCTGAGGCAGGAGAATCACTGCAAGTTGGAAGACAGCCTGGGTCACATAGTCAGACTCTACTTCAAAAGAAAGAGGAGTTCGGTAAATTAGCACTGAGGCTCCCGAGCAAGCTGGCTCGGCTTCTCTGGCAGCGCTAGCTCCACACTCGAGACAGCGGTGGCACACCACTGCAGGTCACCTAGTGCTGCAGAGTACTGAGCTGACATCTTTCCACCCCAGCCTTGACTGCTGGGTGTCGCTCGGGGCTGAGCGCCTGCCTAGCGGATGTGGGGCTCTGGGTTCCATCGCAGCCTGGCCAGAAGCACAAAATCAAATTGGCCTGGAATCGTATCCGAGACTTTAGTGTTAGATGTTAATCAGCAAGGACAGCTGTGTGCCCTCTGCAAGCAGGGCAGTGAGCGACTGGGACAGAGGCCCAGGCCGAGAGACCAGTGTTGCAACTTGGTCTGCAACGAAGGCCTGGAGCCCAAAGGCTGGGGACCAGCTTGTGACGCCCGTGATGCCCGTCCGAGGTGGAGCCAGGTCACCTCCCACTGTGTCCTGCTCCATCCCCACACACCTGGGCTTTCAGGGCTCCTCTGCACCCCGACAACCCAGTGCCGCCACCCCCCACCCAGGACACCATGCCTGTTCCCTGAGAGCCCCTCAGCCGGCCAGCAGGAGTCCCTGGAGGTTTTCATGCTTCACCTGGCAAACAGGGAAACTGAGGCCTGGAGGCCCAGAGCACCTGCCTGGGTCACGCCGGCATCGGGTGGGTAACGGAGCAGCCACACATCCTCCCGACCCACACCTCTGGGGCGTGGCTCCCATTTCCCCAGCCCTGAATCTCACTGTGGCCAGGTATCGTGCAGTGGGGAGGGGGCATTAGGGGACAGGGCTCCTGCAGAGGCATATAAAGTCCTTGTACACAGGGTTCTTGGGGCTGTTTAGACTGGTGTTTTTTATTTTGTTTTTTGAGACACTCCTCTCCTTTTTTTTGGTACTGGAGATCGAACTCAGGACCTTGCACTTATGAGGCAGGTGCTGTGCCACTGAGCTACATCCCCAGCCTGAGACACTCCTCTTGCTATGTAGTTCAGGCTGGCCTCAAATTTGAGGTGATTCTCCTGCCTCAGCCTCCTTTGGGCTAGGAATCACAGTTGTGCACCACCACTTCCAGCTTGGACAACTGCTAACCAGCAAGAAGCTGGGGACAAAGAGCCCTGCAGGCCAAGCTGGGCCAAGGTCTGTGGTCATGCTGAGGCACCACTGGGGTCCACTCACTGACCACACTGCAGTGGCCTCTTTCCCAGCCCCTCGCTTCTCTGCCTCAGCTCAGTTCCTGGGGACAAACTGAGCGAGCATTGCCTCAGGCTGGCTTCTGGGGCGCCCAAACCAGGGCGGTTGCTCAATCAGTTGACTGGACCTGGACGTGGGGATGAGCAAGGGAGGAGGCGGAAGCCAGCTGGCCACTGTCCCCATGTGCACGTGCAGACCACGCCAGAGACATGTACAGCCGACAGTTCCGGCACAGGCGGAAGCACGCGCAGCTGTCCCCTGTCCTACTTGTCATTCCACCCATCTGCTGGCCCGAGAAGCTCACCCACGACAGCTAAAACGGTATGCTGGGCTCGGAACCCGCTGGGGAAATGTCAGCCCCACGGAATGGAGGGACCCAAAATAGCAGCTGGCACGGCAGCAACACAGATCGGCCCCTCCATCCACCCCTTCCTGGTGCCTGGCCCTCTAGGTCCTCCAGGAACCAGCCCTTTGCACCAACAACAACAGGGGAGCTGGGTGTGGTATACATGCAGCACTCAGGAGGCTGAGGCAGGAGGATCTCTGTGAGTTGGAGGCCAGCCTGGGCTCCATAGAGTTCAAGTCCACCCTGACTACCACAGGGAGACCCTGTCTCAAAATAAAAAAGTGCCAATGCCAAGGACGCTCATTGTGCTGTATTACACCAGGGAACACGCACCAAGAAAAGCTTCCTCCTGGGCCGGGGATTTAGCTCAGTGGTGCTGTGCCTGCCTCACAAGCACAAGGTCCTGAGTTCAATCTCCAGTACCAAAAGAAAAGCTGCCTTCTGTCCAGGCAAGTGCAGCATAGAAGCTGATGCCCCCACCTGCAGTGCCCCTCACCCTGCTATGGCTCTCATCCTTAGGCCGAGGTGTTCCCGTGGAGCCCCCGACCCTTGTGCCACATCCTCAGCCCTTTCTGTTTGTTTCTTTTTTATTTGGAGACAGCCTCACTAAGTTGCCAAGTTGCCCAGGCTGGCTCAACCTTGCGATCTTCCTGCCTCAGTCCCAAGTGCTGGATAACAGGTGTGCGCACCCCCACTCAGGGCCGGATCCTGTCCTGGTGACTAAGGCTGGGTACTTACTGCCATGCGCGCCTCTCTCCATCTTCTGCCATCGGTCGGTAGCCACGTCCCCACCTCAGTGCTCCCAGTAGCACTGAGCTCCTCTCCATCTCCCACAGCCAAGGCGAGCCGGTTCCCTGTTACATAAGCCGGGACCGAAGCAGACGGACAGACAGATGTGTAGTCACTCAAGCCCACATGAGCCTGCAGCAAGCCCAGCAGGTCTATTTTAAACCCGCCCAGCCTCTGGCCACTGCTCACAGCCTCCAAGTCACCCCAGGGCCAGGGATCCTGGGGCTCTGCTTGCTTTCTAGTGGCTTCTTAGTCCATCTCCCTACTTCTGCCATTGCCTGGCACACCCTGAGCAGGCCCAGTATGTCAACACAAGCAGCCTGGTCCTCCACTCAGTGCTGCCCTCGGAGCGGGCCTGGTGGTGGGCCTGGGAATTCCAGCTGCAAAGGAGGCGGAGGCAGGAGGGCTATGAGTTCCAGGCCAGCCTGGGCAACTTAGCAAAACGCTGTCTCAAAATTTAAAAAAATGTTTAAAGGGCTAGAGATGTAGTGGTAAAAAGCCTTTGCCTAGCATACATGAGGCCTGAGTTCAGATCACACACTGAAAAAACAAAAAGCAAAATCCTCTCCATGATATCTACTATAGACAGTTTCTGCCAGAGTTTGTTTTTTTGTTTTAGTTTTTGGGTGTTTTTTTTTTTTTGGTTGGTTATTTGAGACAGGGTCTCGCTATGTAGTTCAGGCTGGCCTGGAACTCACTATGTCACTCAGGCTGCCCACTTGTGGCAACCCTCCTGCCTCAGCCTCCCAAGTGCTGAGATTACAAGCATACAACAACATGCCCCGAGCTAGTTTTGTTTAATTTTTTGGTTTTGCTTTTGGTGACAGGGTCTCCACATAGTTCAGGCTGACCTTGAATTCACTATGTAGCCCAGGCTGGCCTTGAACTCTCCAGGATCCTCCTGCCTCTGCCTACTGAGTGCTGGGATTGCAAGCATGCATTACCATGCTCAGCTTCAAGGTGGTGTGCACTTACCTACTTGTTTATTGTCTGCCTCTGCCCAAGAGACTGAGGTCTTTACAGCATGGACCAAGGTCTCTTTTTCTTGCCTTGATATCTAGAAGAGTCCCCAGCCCACCACGGGCACTGGAGAAGTATGTGTTGAACAAATGAATCTTACTAATTAAGGAAAATCGCTCCTTACTATATAACTTGCGGGGCCTTCCGCTGAGGCGTGCGACCTTTCCTGACGCAAGTGTTCCCGGGTGTGTTTTGGAGCCTCTCCCTGTGAAGCAGACTCCCCATCAGCCATCTGGAGAACAGCACAGTGGATCCACAGCTCTGTGTGCACAGCAACCACTTGGCGATGACTGGAGATCTCCAAGTGACGTCCTGGAGGCAGACTGCCTGCCTGGCCCGGCTCATCAGACCACAGGAGAAAAGGCCCCAAAACAACCACACTTCTGCTTGGCCGAGAAAGAAAAAGACTCTGCAGAAGCCAAAGCTAAGTGACATCCCAAAGCTAAGTGACATCCCTAAGTGGACAGCCAGCAGCATAAATCACAGTCCTGAGACTGTGTCCACACAGACAGGCAAGCACTCAGGAAATCAGGGAGGAAAGAAGTCAGGCAGGATCGGGTGAAGAGGATGATACGTCGCTGTTCCCAGCAAGGAGCAGCTGCCGGCCCTGGGTGCAGGGAGACACTGCCCTGACCACACTGGGAAGAGAAAGGCACCCAACCCACTGGGAAGCCACTTCCCTATCAGATTGGCCAGGGACCAAACCCGAGCACAGGGTGGGCCCAGGGCAAGGACTGGGCCATGGCATGCTGTGAGCTGGCATGAATTACCGTGGAGGGCACTGAGTCCAACTCTACTATAGAAGGCAACCACAGGGACTGGCAGACAACTGAGCACAGCAGGCAAGGCCCGGGCTTGACCCCAGCACTGAAGACTGAAGGGTTTTTATTTTTAAAAAAAGAAGTTAGGAAAAAAACACCAATGCTGGGTGTGGTGACACATGCCTGTGATCCTGGCACTCTGAAGGCTGAGGCAGGAGGATTGAATTCGAGCCTAGCCTGGGCTATGTAGTGAGTTCAAGGCCAGCCTGAACTACATAGCAAGACCCTGTCTCAAACTGCCACCCCCCAAAATAAAAATGAAAATAGATTTAGGACTATTCTAGAACAAACTACTTGATGTATAATAAAAATACCAGCCAAGGGCCAGGGATGTAGCTCAGTGGCACCACGCCTGCCTCAAGAGTACAAGGTCCTGAGTTCAATCCCCAGTACTAAAAAAAAAAACAACCAAAATACCAGCCAAGCATGGGTGGTGCATACCTCTAGTCCCAGCACTTGAGAGGCTGAGGCAGGGAGGGGGATTGCCACAAGTTTGAGGCCAGCCTGGACTACATATGAGTTCAAGGCCAGCCTGAGCTGCATAGCAAGACCTTGTCTCAAAAAACCAAAATAGGGGCTGGAGACGCAGCTCAGTGGCACAGCGCCTGTCTGGCAAGCTTAAGGTCCTGTGTTCGATCCCTGGTACCAAAAATAAAAAATAAAAATACTAAGTACCATATAGTATGCATAATATGCTCTCTGCTAATTCAGACTTTAAAACAGTGAAAGGCGAGAATATACAGCTTGCTATTTATTTCTGTATGGGTGAAGCTAAATGAGAAGCTGGTGACAGCAGCTAACCAAGATGGTAGAGGCTTTGGAGACTTTTCTCTACGTACATTATATAAGTACGTTCATAATTTCTTCCTAGTCAGAAGGCTGAGGCAGGAGGATCACCTGAGCTCCAGCCCAGCCTGAGCTACATACCAAGTTCAAGACCACCTGAACTTCATAAGGAGACATTGTCTCAAAAAACCAAAGGAATTTCCTCCCCAAACACCACCTAATCTGCATTGACTGATTTACTTACTCAGCCACAAAGCAGGTCCTTTATCAAATACCAGTGACCCTGGGAGACAGCAAAGCTGGGGACCTCAGTGTTTGTGCCTCCACCTCCAGTGACTTCTCTCCTCCCCCCTGGAGCCCCAGCACTGTGCACCAGGTTATTTGCCCCAGCAAGTGGCAGCCACACATTGTCTGGGCCCCTTGCTCAAGCCAGGAGGTCTGAGACCCATTCACACCCGCAGCACCCCAGGATGAGGCTGCAAGTAGATTTCAGTGGCCCCTAAGCCTTTTTTTTTTTTTGGAGATGGGGTTTTGCTAAGTAGCCAACACTACCCTCAAACTCAGAGATTCTCCTGCCTCGGCCTCCTGACAAGGAAGAAATTGTGAGTGCTAGGGTTACAGGCATGTGCCACCACACCCACCTCTGCTGAAGTCATTTTGAACGGGTTTCTGTCATAGCCTAGAGTGCTGTTTACTGAAAATCTGACCCTACAGAGTTTGTCAGCTGGTTCACCACTCTGTGGGAAATGGGCTACAGGCCACCGGCCAGTCACAAGGATGCCCTGTCCTGGCTCATGCTGGTGGCTGCAGCCGCCAGGCCCTGCCCCTTCTAGCCTTGCTGTGGCCACAGCTGGGAGACACAGGTGTCAGCTTCGTGTCCACAGCTAACCCTGTGCACCAGCTTGGTCCCCAGAGGCTGCAACCTAGAGCCCACATCCAACCCTGCCCTGCCAGACACCTAAATGTGGCCAAATAAAACAGGCCACACGCGTGGAGAGCCAGGTGACACAGCTCAGACCCTGTTCAGCCCTGCAGGGGTCACCAGGACCTGGAGGGGGGTCCCCAAAGCTATCTGGGTCATGCAGTTGAACCTGAAAACAGCTCACTCGCTCTTTGGTTCGGTTTTTCTTTTTGGTACCGGGGATTGAACTCAAGACCTTGTGCTTGCTAGGTACCTGCGGTGCCACTGAGCTACATCCCCAGCCTTTTTTTTTTTTTTTTGGTACCGGGGATCGAACTTGGGTTCTTGCACTTGTGCAGCACGCAACGAAACCACTGAGCTAAATCCCCAGCCCCCTTTTTTGTTTTTTTGAGACAGAGTCTTGCTATGTAGTCCAGGCTAACCTGAAACTCAAGAAGATCCTCCTGCTTCAGCCTCCCAAGTACTGGGATGACAAGCATTCGCCACCATGCCTGGCTTCTCCTTGTGGAAGGGAGGGTGAGGACAGGAAGACACGGCTTGGCCCCCTCATGAGCAGCGGGCTCTGACCTGGGCAGCCCTTCGGTGTCCTGGGGCTGCTATGTAGCCCCACCAAAAGGCTTTGCTTCCTTCCTCTCACTCAGGAGAGAGACAGGCTCATGTTTGAGATGCCCAGATGTCAGCACAGGGCCAGGATCAGAGCAGCAGAGGGAGCGGTGGGGACAGGGACAGGAGAGCTGGGGATGTAGCAGAATGAGGGGTGAGCTGCGTGGGGACCAGGATGTGGCCTCGGCCCCCCCCATGTCTGCCTGGACCGTGAGGCCCAGGTGGTACCAGGGCTGGGCAGGTGGCGCCAGGCAAGCGGTAGGCACTTCCTGCTCCACATGCTCAGCTCAGGATCCAAAAGGCCCCTTGGACCCTGGGCTTCTTGAAGGCTGTACCTTCTGCGCCCATGCCCTCTGCCTAATCCACCTGGTGGGGCCTGGCCTGCTGACTCCAGCCATGGGCCACAGGCTCCCAGCAGCACCACACAGTGCCCAGCCCCCAAGAGAGAGCAAGCAGGCCTGTGCAGTGCTCTGAGCATTCTGGGCACCTTGAGGTGCTACTCTGCCCTAGCCGGGGGAGTCTACTCAGCAAGTGGGACTTGCCAGCCAGGCATGGTAGTGCATGCCTGTATCCCCAGCACTTGGGAGGCTGAGGCAAGAGGATTGCCATAAGTTCAAGGGACTATATAATGAGTTCAAGGGCAGTCTGAACTACATAAACAGAGCCTGCCTCAACCCGGCCCCCCCAACAAAAAAAAAGTCTTACCAGCCAAACATGGTGGCACACATCTAGAATCCCAGCACTCCAGAGACTGAGGCAGGAAGACCGCTGTGAGTTCAAGGCCAACCTGAGCTACATAGGTAAAGCCCTGTCTCAAAAAAATAAAAAGATTTGCTTTCTGACCCCACCCACCAATGCCAACCATTAACTCCCTCAAATGACCAGTGTCCACAGCAAGCCCCGCAGAGCTATAGCTCAACAGCCAATTTTTTTTAAAGTTTCACATGAACGTTTCATTTATTAAAATAATTTCTGTGAACTCTCTAATAAAATTCATTTTCCATTCTTGAGAAGCATTTCAAGGCACCATAAAATGATGGTCTAAGCACAGCCCTCTTTCCATGTGCTAAAATCATACCAAAAAAAAACTCTTGCTGTTGACCCCAGCCCATCGGCAGTGTGGAAAATGGACCCAGTCACAATCACACAGGAGCTGGCCACCTAGGAAGGGATCTACTGCTGCTGTCCCAAGCAGACAAAGATGAACCCAACACTTGTGATGAAGGGTGAGTGGGAGCCAGCTGTGGCTGACATATCTGTGACCCTAGCGCTCAGAGAGGCTAAGGCAGGAGGGTTCCAAGTTTGAGATCAGCCTGAGCAACTTACTGAGAGCATGTCTCAAAATAAAAAACAAGGGCTGAGAATGTAGCTCAGTGCGAAGGTTCTGGGTTCAATACCCAGTACTGGGGAAAGAAAACAGCCAGTGGGATGGGGGCGCAAGGCACCCTCAGACAGAGCCCTCACTTCCGGGCCTCTTCTTCGCTCAGGCTAGCGTCCCCAGGGCATGAGGCCACCAGCTTGGTCTGCAGCAACGCCGCCAACTTCTTGGAAGTCTTTTGCAGGAGGGCACTACCCGGGTGTGCACGGTGTGCATGCAGGTACAGGTCTTCCTGCGAGGGACCCGTGTGGCCACAGTCCTCACACACGTACAGCTTGTCTCGCCGCTGCTTGTAGGCGTACTGCTGATGCACGCCATGGATCTTCTTCAGGTGCGACTCCAGTGAGCAGCGTTGCGTGAAGGCCTTGTTGCACACGTCACACTTGTAGGGCCGAATGCCTGCAAGGAAGAGGGCGACAGCCAAGTCACCACCAGGTCACTGCCTCCCTCCCACCATGCCAGGAAAGGTCGCATGACCAGAAGGGGGCCGCAGCTGGAGGACCAGGACCCAGCGGTACCCAGAACTGTCTAGAGGGCGACATCTCCAAGGCCTGCCCTGCTTCTTGAGGGAGACCTGTCCTCCCCACTGGGGGCCTTCAAATTCTCAGCTGAGCATGCCAAAGGAAAGGAGATGGGTGTGGTGGCCCATAGCTGCCATTCCAGCATCTGGGAGGCTGAGGCAGGAGGGCCCCAAGTTTGAGCACAGCCTGGTAGCCTAGTATCTAAGTGAGATCCTGTCTCAAAATAAAAAGAAAGAGTTGAGGATGGGGCTCAGTGTAAAGGCCCTGGGTTCAATGCCTAGTACTGAATAAAAAAGACAGACAGAAAGAAAGAAAATTACAGCTCTTGCCGGGATGCAGCTCAGTGGCACAGCACCTGCCTGGCAAGCACAAGGTCCTGGGTTTGATTCCCGGTACAAAAAAAAGAAAATCACAGCTCCAAAACAATGCAAAATGAACCCTAAGGACAAGAATGGGCATGGTGGCGCAGGCTGAGGCAGGAGAAGAGGGTCACTCCAAGTTCGAGGCCAGCCTGGGCTACAAAGCAAAACCTTGTCTCAACCCCTCACATAAAAAAGCCAGGGGACAGCACTGGGCAGTGAGGGACCAGGGCCAGTGCCCCTCCTCCAGACTGAGTGTCCCAGGACCCCGACAGAGGCTCACAGGCCAGGGAGGGCACTCAGACACCTCTACTCATGAATTTCCTGTTCAAAATGAGGGAAAAGGGCAGGCATGGTGATACATGACTGTAATCCCAGCACCTGAGAAGCTGAGGCAGGAGGATTGGTATGAGTTCAGGGTCATCCTGGGCTACATAATGAGTTCAACGCCAGCCTGAACTACATAGTGAGACCCTGTCTCAAAAAAAACCCACAGGCATTGTGATGCATGCCTATAATCCCAGCACCTGGAGACGGATGCAGGAGGATTCTGAGTTTAAGCATAGCCTGGGCTACACAGTAAAGCCTGTCTCTCAACAAACTAAAGATCCTATCTTTGGTGGGGGTACTGAGGCAAGGTTTTGCTATGCAATTCAGGCTGGTCTTGGACTTGCTATGGACTCCAGGTGCGTGCCAGCTGGGGCCTTCCACCCTGCCTCCAATTACACCTTCACTCCCAGCCTGCCCCACTGCACACGTGTGTGTCCGCATGCCCACACACACACACCCTGCTGCTTCACCCTCCTTTTTTTTTGTCTCAAAAAATTAAAAGGAGGGCTAAGATGTAGCTCAGCATGAAGGCCCTGGGTTCAATCCCCAGTACCAGGAGAAAAAAAAAAATTAAATGCTTATCTGTAGATTTCAATTATCTTAATGCTGCCCAATGGAAATTAAAATACAAGCCACTTTATAATATTTCTGGTACTGGGGATCAAACACAGGACCTTGTGCTTACAAGGCAAGCGCGGTGCTAATGAGCTAAATCCCCATCCTGTTAATTTAGTATTTTCTAGGAGCCTTATTAAAAATCAACAGAAATACCTGAAATTATTCTTATTATACTATAACTCAATATATCTAAACCATTACCATTTCAATATGAAATCCATATTAAAAATTGAGAACTCTTAGGGTTTTCAGTTGTTGCTTTAGAGTTGTCTTCAAACTCTAGTGTCCACTGCTTTTTTTTTTTTTTGAGTCAGGGTCTTACTATGGAGCCCAGGATGTCCTTGAACTCAGAGTAATCCTCCTGCCTCAGCCTTCTGAATGCTGGGATGAAAGGCATGCACCACTGCGCCTGACAATATTTGTCCCAGCATTAGTTGTGTAGGTATGTTCCTTTTGGGAAAAACCTACACCTTTGGATTCTTGTTATTTGTGCACTTTTCTGGATATACGTTACCCTCCACGAAAAGTTCACTTTAAGAAAATATTTAAAAAGAAAAAACCAAGAAAGGTATCTGTTAGCATGGCAGCCCACTCCGCAAGGCAGGGGACACTCTTCCCAGGCCAGCACCTGAAGGACAACAAGGCATGATAAGCACTAGAAAAGAAAATCGAATACAGCAGACCTAAGACAGGCACTGTGGGGGTGAGGAGCTCCCCAGATGCTGAGAAGCCTAAACTCAGAAGGGGTGAAGATGAGGGCTCTACACAGGGCCCATTAGGAGGCTGTGGGAGGGTGGGCAGCAGCCTGAGTGGGGTTGGAGGGGTTAGAACCAGATAGATTTAGATGAGATAGTGCACGATCAAACTGGAAAGGGTTGAGATGGGATTTCCTGAGGGGTCTGTGGGTGGAGACTCAGGCCAATCTCTCAGGAAGATCACGACAACAGCAGCAGATCAACAGGGCTGGGCATTTAGCTCAGTGGTGCCTGCCTCAAAAGCACAAGGTCAGGGTCAGGGATTTAGCTCAGTGGCTTCACCTCCTGCTTCGCTCAAGGACCCGAGTTCAATCCCCGATCCCCGGTACCAAAAACAAAACAAACAAACAAAAAAAGCACAAGGTCATGAAGTTTGATACCTGGTGGGGGGGGGGGGTGGAATAGCAGGGATCAACAAATACAGAAAATGTTTAAATTTTAAAGTAAAATATACATTGCCATGAGTGTCCTTTAAACCACCCTCAATTGCTTCAAGTACACTTTCTTTCTTTTGGCTTTTTTTTTTTTTGGTACCTGGGATCAAACTCAGGACCTTGCGCTTGCGAGGCAGGCACCGGAACCACTGAGCTAAATCCCCAGCCCTCTTTTGGCTTTTTGAGACAAGGTCTCTCTATGTAGTTTAGGTTGGCCTTGAACTCATAGCAATCCTCCTGCCTCAGCCTCCAGAGTGCTGGGATCACAGGTGTGTGGCACCATGCCCAGCTCTCGTGTACACTTCTCCCATCATTGGTGGCACTTTCTGCAGCAGCTCTGGAAGTCCTCTTTCCTGAGTGTCTAGTTGTGCTTTCATGGGTGCCTCTATGTCCTGAATCAACTCAAAATGCCCTTTGTGGTCATTTTGACTTTGGGGAAGAACCAGAGTCTTAGACCCAGTGGATAAGGACACAGCATCATGTCTTTATGAGCCTGCCTTTCCTTTTGGATGGCACTCAGCAGCACCATTCACCATATTTTTGATCACACCTCATAGAGACTCTCAGGAAAAAGGATTCCAGAGCTGCTGCAGAAAGCGGCAAGGACGATGGGAGGGCATGCATACCCATGAGTTCTTTACTGTAATAAGTGGCATATAATTTAAGCAGTCACTATGTTTTTCTGTCACCCTGGTGTTTACCGAGTCAGGCCTCCTTCCTGGGAACAAAACAGAGTGCTGGAGAGGGACACAGAGCCACATGCTGGTGGCAGGGCCTAGGTGCTGACTTAGGTCCCCACCCAGCGTGTGTCAAGTGCCCCAATTCTACGAACCCCCTGACTAGCTCTGGGCCTCTCCAGAGTCCAAACAGGCTGGAGGAGCCCAGCAGGTGGCAGCATCGAGAGGGGACCCGGATGTCCCTGGTGACCTCACCTGTGTGCGTTCGGACATGCCGCTTGAGGTCGAAGGTGTCGTTGAAGCCCTTACCACAGAAGGTGCACAGGTGCCTCTTCACCTGGCTGTGGCACTTGAGGTGGCGGTTGAGCATACGCTGCAGGCGAAAGCCCTTGCCACAGAGCTCGCAGCTGTGTATCACTGAATCGCTGCATGTCCCTGTAGTGAACTGGAGTGGGGAGAGGCTGTGAGAGCCCGGGACTCCTGTGCGGACTCACAGGGGCTTGGCTCCAGGTAAGGTGGTCTCCTCTCTTCTGTACACCAGACTTCTGGTCCCCTGGCTTATAGAAGGGAACTTTCCTTGCAGGAAGGGGTGGCTCCTGGTGGCCAGGGCCCCAGCAGCCAGCTTGCACCACAAGGCAGAGCCCAGCAGTGAGGATAGAGTGGCAGAGGGAGGAGTATGGTCCTGTCCTAGTCTAAAGACTGTCAGGCCAGGGCCGGGGATTTAGCTCAGTGGTTTCACCCCCTGCTGCGCAAGCGCAAGGACCCGAGTTCGATCCCCGGTACCAAAAAAAAAAAAAAAAGACTGTCAGGCCACAGTTACTCCTTCCTGTGGTGAGTGCTGTCCATCATCAGGAGCTGGGTGCTGCTTCCTCCCCAACAGTGTGGGCAGGGATAGGACCCCTGGACCAATGGGTGAGATGGAACCCGACAATGCACAGCCCTAGAAGACCCCGCAGCCAGGGCCTCCCCCTCCTATGCCAGCTGCTGTGTACAAAGGCCGAGCCCACACACAAGAACACTGAGATGTGGGTGCTGACTCGGGTCACCACTGGCCACAGAAGAGCAGCTGGCTGAGCTGAGCCGGGCTCCTGACCCACAAGGTCTCAAACAACAGTGACACAGGGCCAGGCATGGTGGCGCATGCCCGTCATCCCAGCACTCAGGAAAGTGAGGCTCCAGCCCAGCCTGAGCAACTTAGTAAGACCCTGTCTCAAAAATTTAAAAAGTAAAAAATAAAAGAGCTAGGGATGCACCTCAGCATGAAGGCCCTAGGTTTAATCCCAGGTGAGGACTCTCTCTCTCACACACACAGTTGCTAGGCTATAGGGAATAATGACAAGAAGAAAGCCTGTGTCGTGTCCAGTACAGACACAGCTTTTCAGATTTTTTTCACTCCACACAGGGTTGAATCCCTGGACACAGAGGCCAAGCCTGTAGAGGGCTGACAATGCCGTCCATCTCCTTCCAGAAAGTTCTGCTCACATCTTCCATGGGGCTTGAGGCTCCCATGGCCCAAGGCCCTGGGGTCAGCAAGTGCGGCCCAGGCTGGAGTGTCTCAGGGAGCAGGTGTCTCCAGCCCCGAGACAAACCCAGGCACCCAGACAGCTATCCCTGAGGATGCCATAGTCCAGGTACACAGACAAGTCTCCAGGCCACAACACTGACAAGCTGGGGTGCACAGGTACCTCGGGGGCCACTGACCCTGAATGCAACCCGAGATGAGGGAAGAAAGGAGGCTGTGGCCAGGGCAGTGGGACCTGGAGACCAGCATGGGGCTCAGGATGGAGTAGGGGAGGGACAACAGCATCGGAAGTCCCCTTAGGGCCCTAATACAGCTGCACTAATTCAGACACAAGAGAGCGCCCTGGAGGGCAGAGAGCAGCCACTGCAGCTGAGTCTGTGACCCAACCAGGGGGCCACCTTCATCCCAGAGCCACTCCCCCATGGGCACCAGTAGGGGCCAAGGTTCCCCAGGTCTCTTCCTGTCCAGCCTTCCTGGTCCCTGCCTCCCTTGAGGGGACAGGGAAAGACTCTGTGTGGCCACTAACTGCCCTGCACCCTTCAAGGTCAAGTCTATACAACATAGAGGTCATAGGGGCAAAGGAAACAGGACAGACAACAAAACCTTGTAATTCCAGGTAAAGATTTGTGAAATGCTGCCAGCCTTTGAAAACCTTGCCAACTACAGTTAGAGCCTAAACTCTTTCCTTTTTCCCTTCCTTCCTTCCTTCCTTCCTTCCTTCCTTTTTGCCAGGGTCTCATTATGTAGCCCAGGCTGGTCTCAAACTCAAGGCGTTAGGATTACACAGGCGTGGGCCACCATACCCAGCAACTCTTCCTGATTGATTGACTGAGACAGGGTCTTGCTGAAAAGTCCAGGCTGGCTTTGAACTCACTATGCAGCCCAAGATGACCTCAAACTCGCAGGGATCCTCCTGCCTCACCCTCCCAAGTGCTGGGATTAAAGGTCTGCACCCTACAGCAGGCACTAAAGCCTGAGCTCTAGTTTGCCGACTTTAGTCTTTTTGGTAAATTCCTATTTTTAAAGTGTTCGGCATGGAATATGGGCGGAAAACTTCTACTGCTGTCCAGGAGGGAAAGCTCAAATCATTGGCGTTGTTTGTTGGAAAAGAGTAAAATCTTGAAGGGCACAGGCAAGGGTGCTTAGCAATAACTCAAGGGGCGCCCAGAAAAACCAAGGGATAAAACAGGAACAGGCAGGAAATGGGAATGGGGAAAAGGAGTTGCCTGTGGGCCTGTAGGTCTCTCCTACCCACGGTGACCTTTCCTCCAGTTTTCTTACTGCAAAAGCAGATATTCCGCAAGTTGATGCTCTATGGAGGCTTTATTTTTTTTTCCCATTTCTCCACCTTCCCATCCATCCCCATTTCATAGCATTTTAACTGAGTCACCATCAAGTGGCTTATTTAGGGAATTCACCCGGAGGCCAACCCCGCAATCCACCAAACTGGTGTGGTGCAGCACACCCATAATCCCAGCACTGGAGAGGCTGAAGCAGAAGGATCACCATGAGTTCAAGGCCATGGGCTACATACACAGACAGATCCTGTCTCAAAACAATCAAAAAACAAAAAGCAGACAAACAAAATGAATGATGGAAAAAAAAAAAAAAATGAATGATGGAAGAACCACTCAATGGAGCAGCTGGGGACCAGCAGGTGGCACCACACCCATGAGTGGCTCCCAGGTGCCCAGCCCAGGGCAGGAGAAGGAGAAGCCACAGCAAGAACAGCAGCCCAGTCGCTCATAAGGGAAAAGAGACCAAGAGACTACACCAATGCT
Organism: Heterocephalus glaber; assembly: GCF_053883595.1. NCBI lineage: Eukaryota > Metazoa > Chordata > Mammalia > Rodentia > Bathyergidae > Heterocephalus > Heterocephalus glaber. Next base: position 5,370,661 of record NW_028258330.1, on the reverse strand, counting down.
TTCTAGGTACTAGGTTTGGGGTGACAGCACTGGAGGAACAGATCAGATTGGAATAGCAAGAACCTTGTCACATTCTCCTTAGAACACCAGATTCGCCTCCTTCCTTCCTTCCTTCCTTCCTGTTTATTTGCAGCACCGGAAATTGAACCTAGGGCCTTCACCCTGAGCTATATGCCCAGCCCTTTTTATTTTTATTTTCCAGACAGGGACTTGCTAGGTTGCTAAGTTGCCCAGGCTGGGCTCAAATTTTTTTTTTTTTGGTACCAGGGAACGAACTTGGGACCTTTTGCTTGTGAGGCAGGCACCAGAACCACTGAGCTAAATCCTCAGCCCACGGCCTCAAATTTATAATCCTGCCTCAAGCCCGAGTGCAGAGAGATAGGGGTGCAACCACCGCTCAGCTCTTCTTTCCTTCTTCCTGTGCCAGGCACGGAAGCCAGGACCTTGCACCTGAGAAGAGTGTGTCCAGACACTGTGCCACATCCTGCCAGGCCTGCCCATTTCTGAGTGTCCTGTCCCAGACGGGTCGCACAACACAGAAGACACAGAAGACTGGAAGGTCAGAGGACTGGTCACTCTCCCCAGGTAATCAGTCACCTGGCTAAGCCACCTTTATTAATAATAATTAAAAATGTTTCCACAGGTTTGTCCACAACTCTCTGCCTCCTAAAAGTTCAAAAATAATAGCAGCTTCCCTTCACTCCACACTACCAGCAGTAGACAAAGTTACCCCTAAGCCAAAACTTAGTCCAACTGTGGAACAAGAGACAAAAAATGCTGAAGTGGGAGTGCTAGCGCACATCCACAATCCCAGCACTCCAGAGGCTGAGGCAGGAGGATGACCATGAGTTCAAAGCTAGCCTGAGCTATATAGCAAGACCCTAATCTCAAAACAAAACAAGAGATCAAAAAGCAAACAAAATATATGTTGAAAGGGCCAGAGGTTTAGCTCAGTGGCACCAGCACCTACCTGGCAAACACAAAGTCCTGAGTTCAATCCCCGGTTCCTCAAAGAAAAAAAAAGTGTAACAAAATATATGTTGAAAGAAATACTGAATGTAATAAAAACCTAGCCTGGCTGTGTGATTTGTCATTTAACATCCCTGGGTCACAATGCCCCTATGCAACGACACCCTCTCCTCCAGCGCACAAGCAGATAGGAGCAGGGCCTGTTTTCCAGCTTCCCGAGTCCAATTCCTGCCCCACCAGTTCTTGTCTGAATGGTACAAGCAAGTCACTAAGCCTTTCTAAGCCTCCATTTCATCACCAATGATATTTGCCTCTTGGGAATAAATGAAAGACTCAAAGAAGAAAAACTTTAAACGGACCCAGCACGTGGTAATCCTACTACAATTAGACCACCTCCAAAATTCTGGGATCCTAAGAAAAACCTAGTGGGTCAAAATCCCTTGTTTCTCAATTTGCTTTTGAATCGTTCTCTATGATGCAGGGGAAAGACCAGGAACTTCTGGTGTTAACTCCAAGCCTACCCCTTCACCTGCACCTTTTTACCCCAAAAGTCTGGCAGTGAGACACAGTCCAAATCAATGTGAGAAGATGCAGACTTTAACCCCCGTAGCACTGACATCTGTGTGTTTGATGCAGAAGTCATTAATGTCTTTACTTTACAGAGCCCTGTCTCAGACCTGCCTCAGGAAGTGGGATTTACACCCTGCTACCTTCTGAAAAGGCCTGATGGTCTATCTCACCCTTAATCCAAAACTAACACTTTGCAAAAGGCTTATTAACAAAGTGGGGAACCTATCCTAGAGGATGGGAAACAACATCAGTCTAGAAATAATTGAGGTCAGGAAAGACAAAGGGTGAAGAAAGCAATTCCTGGAGCCTAGGTTGGCGCTTCTCTGCGGGATATCGGCTTTCATTTTAAAAGACACCCAAAATCCCCCTCAAATACTTCTAAAACCCAGGCCTCTGCAGCAGAACAAACCCATCATTGTATCAGGGCTTCTGAAGGGTCAGGAGCATCCAGGGAACAAGGACCTCAGTGGGCTCTGTGACCAACTTCAAAGCTGGCTGGGATCACTTACCTGTCAAAGCTCTGAAGGAAATCAACAAAAAAGGGAGACGACCCTTTATTTCCTGTTAATGCTGCCACCACACCAGTTCATTAAATTTATGGTCCTGTTTCCTGTGGGAGGACACACTAGGTCCAAAGCTATCTTCCGGTGGCCACTTGGACAAGCTCTCCACTGGTGTGTTGGCTGTGCGTTGAGTGCTCAGAACATGGCAAGTACATCTCCCACTTCCTCTGGGATTCAGACCCACTCTGGTCTCATGTACCATTTCCTAAGGCTTCGCAATACCCCGTTCTCAATGAAGAGATGACTACAGTATGGGTCCATGGGGCTGGGCATGACATAGGGGAGGGAGGAGGGAAATGAACCTCTATAGTATTTCATACTATGGTAAAAAGAAGCTTCAGATTCTTTATGTCCTGTGTCAGACTCAACAATGGCCAAAGCATCAAAGCCATACATTGACAATGGCTGCCATATTGGACAGCACCAATGTTCTACAATGCACTACGCCAATGCTAAAATAAAGATCGTTGGGTTGGGCTTTGCCACTAACAACTGAGAGAGTCTCAATGAAAACTTGGGTTAGAATTTTTCTGTAGCCTCAGAAATTTCTATCCCACATTTGAGTCCTTGCGGGCCAGGGATTTAGTTCAGTGGTTTCGCCGCCTGCTGCACAAGTGCAAGGACCCAAGTTCGATCCCCGGTACCCCCCCAAAAAAAAAGAATGGAATGCATTATGGCTCTGAGTCATTCTTGGAGCTTGGCTTAGTCTTTCTTTAGTTCACCTGGTGCCACATAATTAACCATCCTTTCTTTGCTTAAAATAGCTGCTGTGGATTCTGTTGTCTGCAACTAAACCCATGTGGTCCTTTCCAACAATAAAAATCCTCGTCAGTATTCAGATTTAAAATTGGCACAAGGTGGCACATGCCTATAATCCTAGTGCTTGGGAAGCTGAGGCAGGAGGACTACCATGAGTTCAAGGCTAGCCTGGGCTATATCGTGAATTCAAGGCCAGCCTGAACAACATAGCGAAACTCTGTCTCAAAAAAAAAAAAAAAGGTACAAGGGGTTGAGGAGGTGGCTCAGTGGCAAAGCATTTCCCTAGCTTGTTTGAGGCCCTTGGTTCAGTCTCCAGCACTGTAATCAATCAACCAATCAATCAATCGATCAAACTGGTATTATTAATAGATGATGTTCTCTTAGTCCTCCTTTCTTCCTTTTAATTAGGTTAACTTTTTTTTTTTGGTACCGGGGATCGAATTCAGGGCCTTATGCTTACGAGGCAGCAGAACCACTGAGCTAAATCTCCAGCCCTTAATTAGGCTAACTTTTATTCAGCATCCATTCCAAGCATTTCTCCAGATCTTGCTTTCCTCACTTCCTTTCAAATGCTGTCACTTGTGTCTAGGAACTGTCCCTTCTCCACTGCCTGCGCTCTTGTTCTATGTTGACTTGTGTCCACTCTGAGACACCACTCTGCCGGGTGCTGGGGATACAGCCCCAGCAGGGAGTCTTCTCTGGCTTTGACAGGAGCACTGTAGGAGGAGTCTGGTTGCTCCAATGCACAGCCAGGAGGTGAGCAGCAAGTTCCACTGGGGAAGAGGAGGGAATTTAATTCTGTCCTGGGAGATAGGAAATAGGAGGTCAGGAGTTAAGACACAGAGCTTTTGTTCCCTTCTAAACAACAGATGGATAGTTTTTTTGTTTTGTTTGTTTTTTGGTACTGGGAATTGAACTCAGAGACTCACACTTGCCAGGCAGGCACTGCACCATGAGCTACATTCCTGCCCTGCCCCTTTTTTGAGGGAGACAATTGTTTATTTTTTTAAAGCAAAACATGCATTCCTACATTTTAGATATACATGATAACATTCATCATAGGGAATTTGTACCTCTTCCCCTCCTTATATACAAAAGCTTTGTTTCCATTTTTCCTTCCATTTTCTCCTTTTTTAATCCTTCTATCCTTTCCCCCTCCCTCTTCCCTTGTTCTCCATCTCATTTGAACATTTTCTTCCCATTTCCCAATGTCTATTGTACATTTTAGAGATTGGCAGTTTTTTAAAAACTACTTAAAATCATGATTCACAAAGCCAGGTATTGTGGTACACACTTGTAATCCCAGCTACTCAGAGGCTGAAGCAGGAGAGTCAGAATTTCAAAGCCAACCTGAGAAACTTAGTGAGACCTTGTCTCAAATGAAAACTTAACAGGGGGAAGGGAGGCTGGAGGTGAAGCTTACTTAGTGGTACAGCACTTACCTAGCATCCCCAAGGCCCTGGGTTCAATCCTCAGTACCAGGGAGAAAAAGTTATGAGTCACAACAATACTTAGAACTATTTGGCCATCATTGGAGAATCCTGGGCAACCCACTGATTATCTTCATTTATAAATAAAGATAAACAAAGAGAATCAACAATTCTGTCTTTCCCAAATGAACTATCCCACCAGGAAATCAAACAGTAGTTCAGAGAAGCATCTCCATAGAAATATATCAGCCAGGCCCTGGGAGTGTGGCTTGGTGGAACAGCACGTGCTTAGCTCAGGCAAGGCCCTGGATCCTGTCCCCAGCACCGAGAAAAAAAAAAATAGTAAAGGAAAAATACATCAGCAAAAAAAATGAACAGCACTAATACCATCTGTCCCTCCCTCCCCGCCCCGCCCTGCTAAGCATTCCATGCTGGTCTTTAACTCTGTATAGCCAGGGCTGGCCTCAAACTTGTAGCAATCTTCCTTCCTCCCAAGTGTGGGATTCCAGGCATGGGCCACCATGCCTGGCTTAATACCGCTATTTTGCAATACAGAATAATCCAAAGCATTTAGGCTCTGAACACAAAAGCTGCTAACATCACACAAAAAGAGCTAACATCTAGTTCCTCTCAATGGAAACGCATACCTACTGTGACATATTCTAGCCAAAATGAAATGTCTCACCAAGCACACAACTTTCTAGGGTGACAGGAAGATGCAATTCTGGGCCAACCCACTTTCTGGTCCCCCTTCTATCTCTCTTAGGCTTGCTTTCTCTCAATAAATTTTTCCTATTCTAAAAAAGAAAAAAAGAAAAATGCAATTCTGGGTTGTCCAGGACAGGAGCTCCTAAGCACACACAGCCACTCAGCACTGAAATTCTTTTGCTGGTACTGGGACTTGCACTCAGGACCTTGTACTCACTAGGCAAGTGTTCTATATAGGGCTGAGCCATACCCAAGCCCACGGAGCTCACTTTTTCATCTCAGTTAAAAGCCACTATGCCTATGGGAGCCATACTGAACAACGCAGTGTAGCCCAACCACCCACTAGAGAAAACGCTGTGGCCCAGGAATGCTCAACGCCTTGGCAGGGCGTTCAACCCAACCCAGACTGTTGAGAACTACAAAACAAATCCACTTGCTCAGCCACAGAACAGAAAGGGAAGGCAAATGTGTAAAGAGACTGAAAGACGAGAGTCAATCAATTACAACACCAGATTAAGCAACCTGAGGGAGTACAGGAATCAGCACAATTGGTCAACAACTCCCATGCAATTGTTCACATGAGTGTGATTACGTATTACAGCTGAAATACAGTCACTCATGACTTAAAGACGGGGCACTTCCGGAGAAATGTCTCCTTTGGCCATTGTGAGGCCACTGCTTACCCAAACAAAGCAGCCAGGGGAGGGAGGGGCACTGGCATCCTTGGGACCACACCTGCAGGTGTGGCCTGTGCTTATTCCATAAGTGACTGGTGTGACATCTGAGATTTGCTTGGAAGTTGCGTTCGGGAGAATGAAGCAGTTGTGGATGGGAAGGAATGGTCACAATGGTTATTGAAGCAGGCGACAGATCTGTACTACGCTGCCTCTCCATAATTAAAAGCTATGTCAGGGAGACTACCCCAAGTTCACTCATCTGTCATTGCTGAGAGACTTGCACTAGACAGCCAGATGAGAACTTGAGAATGCTTTGAAGGAATCTAAACTCACTTTCTTTTGAAGAACCCATAGAGGAGAGCGGGGCGGTATGGGGTGAGAGGGCACACGGGACATCACTTGCTCTGGGTTGGCTCTGGACTTCGTTTCTGGGGAGACTCTGAGGGACACAGGGGTCAGCATTCCCTGGGGCTCCTCTGCCCGGAGCTAGAGACCTGCAAATGGGGCCATCACAGAAGGGACCAAGGGGACCTGGCATACACACCTTCCAGGATGTTGGTATCTCCCTCACCCTATCTGTTCTGCAAATCACAGGGCCCCCAGTGGTGAAGACAGCATTTCACAACCTGCCCCCAGGCCCACAATCTGAGACAGCTGGTCGGGCTGGATGCCTTTCCCAAGCTGCCCCAGGGCTTCCCACCAGACCCACTAGCTTGGGGAATTGCAGGTCGCTGCTACAGCAACAGCAACACAGCAGGTGGACATTAGCACACCTGCTGTGGTCACTGTCTGGTGACTTCCTGCTGGGCCACCTGGTATGCACAAAAAGCGCTAAACATCCATTACCTTAGTTAGCCTCCCTGACACTTCTGAGGCCAATTCTATTCTTTTCCCATTTTACAGATGAGGAAACTAAGGCTTCGAGGAGATACCAGATCTACGAGCACAGTTGGCAGGCTGCCCCTCTGCACCTCCAGGAGCACCCACACTTCTTGGCATAGCCCTGTAACACTCTTGGCCCATCCAAGGAGCAATCTCAGCTCTCTGGGTCCTTTCCTTCCCCAAGCTGCCCACGTGCCCTGGGGCCTGCCTCTCCAGTCTCCACAGCCTTCAAACCCACATCAGAAGGATCGTTCATATCCTCACTGGGGCTTCTGCTTTGACAATTTACTGTCCTGTTCACAGAGTTAACAATGGCTGTCTCCCCACCAACCAGGTGGAGCCTACAGTTAGTGGACACATGTACTCCTCTGTCCTCACAGCTCTATCAGGCAAGGATCATCAATCATTAGCTCCATTTTACAGACACGGCAACTGAGGCCCCAGGAACGCAAAGTTAGCTCAAGGTCATACAACTAAGCAGCTGAGAAAGCTTAACTGGTACTGCTAGAGGTTTATCTTCCTGGCCCTGTGCACAGCAGGGAGCCTCAGGTGGTAGGTGGCTTGCTGCTGTCCAGGGGCATCAGCTCAAGCCCAAACTTCCTTTGGTGCCAAGAGGCCACTGCCCACCGAAGGTCTTCAAGCTATGAAAACTAAGTTATGCAATCAATGCCCTGGGCTGCAGAGGAAGCTCAGTGGCAGGGCACTTATCTACCATGTATGAGGCCCTGAGTTCAAACCCAGCACAGCAAAAAAAAGGAAAAAAGAAAAAAAAGGCAATGTCCCACATCATGAATGGGCCTCATGCTGGTGTGGCTTTTCTCCTCGCCCAGTAAGGACACTAATTCTTAGGGAAACTGCAAGAGTTCGGCATGCCTTGATTGGTCATGTGAAAACTGCCAATGCCTCCACCCCAGGACTCGAGACTGAACCCAGGGCACCTCAACACTGAGCTGCATTTCCAGCCCTTTTTATTTTATTTTCAGGCACTATCTTCCCAAGTCACTAAGTTGCTCAGGCTGGGTGAAACTTGTGATCCTCCCGCCTCAGTCTCCCAGAGTGCTGGGATCACAATCGTGTGTAACCAACCCAGCTGGCTGCTTGGAACACATTCATACCAAGATGCCTCCATTTTCTGAGCAGAAGCAGAGAGAGCCAAACGCTGAATACCCCCAGTAAATTCTCCCAGTCAAAGGACAAAGGAAAGGCACCTTGATAACGGTCCGGAACCGAGGGCGCCGCGCCCCTCCCCCAGCACACCGCCGAGACGACCGCGGCGTTCATTCTCAGGGCTGGTTCCGAAGGCCTGCGGCGTCCCCCAGGAGTAGTTAGCGGCTGGCTCTCCCGCCCGCCCCCTGACCCCCGCCCCCCCCACTAGCTCTCAGGGGAAACTAGGCTGGGGGTGGGGGGCAGAAGGGCAAACTGGCTACAGCCGCTCCCAAAACAATGTTCCAATTGTCCTTCCGGCCCAGCGATAGATATGCAAGTGGGGCACTTTGTAGAATTTACCGGAGGGCAGCGCCACCGGTTCCCTCCCACTTAACCCCACCGGCCCCAGAACCGCCTCGGGCCAGGCGACTTTGAACTTCAGCAACAATCCTGTTAAATCCCCGGTGCAGTTGACAACATCCTCTAACGCGCCAGCTCTGCACTCCAACCCTAATTCATAACCAAATGCTCCCAACCCACCCCGGTGCCAGGTGGGGAGCCAGGAATGTGCATAGGAGAGCGGTAACCCACCCACCCCACCCCAGGAAAGTAACGGCAGCCTTCCTAGCCCGCCGGCTACCAAAGGTTCTCCCCCACCCCACCCCACCCTACCCTCCACCCTAGAGCACCCTGGAATCCTCCCCTGGCTCTCCCACCCCACCCCACCTTACCCTCCGCCCTAGAGCACCCTGGAATCCTCCCCTGGCTCTCTGGGTGGCACCATCGCCCACCAGGCAGGGCACCGGGGTCGGGTGACTCATAAATCCCCACCCCCAACCTCTAGCTGGCGAGGGAGGGGGCGGGGGCGGGGAAACGGGATTTCTTAAACCTTCGGGTGCCGGAACCCTCCGGCCGGGACAGATAATCCTGGAACTTCTACCGGGAAAGTGTAGATGGGCACCGAGACAAGGTCCCTGAAAGTTTTAGAATTCTCGACGGGGCATCGAAGCGCGACCATAGCGGGGACCATGCACTGGGTTAAAGGCGCTAACCTAGGTGAACACTTGTATCGTATCAATCAACCCGATGCACAAAGGTCTGATACAAGACACATCCAAAGCGCCCACACAGACTCCGTCTCACCTGCGCTCCAGACCCGGCCTTGGGCAAGGTCCAGATCACAAGGGGCGTAGGCTGTGACAAGTTGTCGCCACCGTCTCCTTCCCGACCCCGAGTCCCAGGCGGCCTGGGCACGCGCCGCGCAACGCCCCGCGCGCAGTGGACTCGGAGGGGAGGCGGCTGTGCCTGGTCCTCCCGGGCGGCCGGGCGTCAGGGACCGCGCTTGGAGACGCGGGCCCCGGGCGCGTAGAGGAGGCTGGCGGGCGCCCAGGGGCAGGGACAGAAGGGAGGGCGCCGGCCGGGGCGCCTGACGCCAGGGCGTGGTGCAGGTGGCGGCGGGGGCAGAGTCGACATCCTACCTTGATTTTCGACCTGGCAACCGGGCGCTGCTTCGCCGCCAGGTGTCCATCTGCGCCCCCGGCATCGCGGGGCTCGGGGGTGTCGCGCTCCGGGGCACGCGGGGACGAGCTGCTCTCGGTGCCTCCGGGCTCGCCGGTACTGCTGCCGCTGCCGAAGTCGCTGCGACTGTCTTCAGGAGGGCCGTGGAGCAGCCGGCCCAAGGCCACTACGGGGGGGGGGGGGGGGGGCGCGTCCCGAGACACGCGGCGTCAGGTCCGGGTGCCCGCGGCAAAAACCCGCCGCCCGGGACCCGGGCATCTCGCCAAGCAGGCGGCGGTACGGGGCTGGGCGAGAGAACTCAGAATTGAGGCCTCGCACCATCCGTGCGGGGGTCGCGTCCTCAGCCCCAACCGCGGCACCCACGAGGGACAGAGGGCTACGCGCCGCGCAGGACGTGCGCGCCAAGTTCCTTCGCGCCGAGGAAGGCGGGTCTGATCTCCCTGCTCCTCGGGGGGGTGGGGGTATGCGCTCCCTTAGGGTGCAGGGAACCCCTGGGGCCCTTCAGCCCACTCCCCGGGCCACTTTGATCGCGCCGCAGCCAACGGTCCCGACAGCCGGGTAAGGAGAAACTCGCACTGGGGAGGACCGCGGGGCGCCCCGGCTTCCCGGCCTCGATCCCTGCCCTCCCAGCCTGAAAGACCCCCGGGGGCTACGAGGGACGTGAGGAGAGACCGCAGCGCCCTTCCCGCCAGAAACCGCCTCCCCTTCCCCATCCCCGGCGCCCACCTGGGATGTAGACGTCCGCGCGGTTCTCATCCGGGAGTGCAGTCCAGGTGCGCGCCGCGGCACCCGGGCTCCTGCGCTTTACCAGGAAGGCTTTGGGCATGGCGAGGCCCCTGCACCGCCCGGCTCCGCTAGGCGCTGGGTCTCGGCCGCGCCCCCCCCCGCGCACCTCCCCCCCGCCCCTGCTCCTCCCTGCGCCCCGCGCGCCCGCGACTCCCGGCTCTCCGACACAGGTGTCTTAAATCGAGGATGAGACCACGCCGGGGGAAAAAGTTTCCTAAGGTGGAATAGAAAAGGCACCAGGAAACTTGGGAACGAGCATGCGCCCTGCAACATAACGGTGTCAACAAGCTCGCTACCTGTCCGACCGGTTCCGGCAGCCGCTCGGCCTGTCCCAGCCCTTCCCGCGGCATGAATGTTTGCAAAATAATTTAACGTCTCAGCCCACCCTCCTCTTTTTTAAAAAAGGAGAACATTTTTTAATCGACCCACGCCCCCTTCCCCCATCCCAAGAACCTCTGGACCAACTCTAAGGTAAACCCCAGGTCCGCTTCCTGGGACACCCCCCCCCCCGCAAGTGGGGTCTCCCGAGTTGGCCCCCACCCCACCCCCAATTGGATTTGTCCCAGACAAGCAAGCCAGAAAAAGGCCGGATTCCTCCTCGGGTCGTTCCCTGGGACTGCTGAAATCTCGGTTGTTCGAAGACGAAGTTGCCAGGAACCTCCTAAGGACTCTTAGCTGGTAATTTGGGGACTTAAGCTCCCTATCATCTGCATCAGCCCCTAAGTCAATCAGTAAATTTATTAATAAATTTTAAAAATTTTGAGTTCAGGATGTTTTAGTCAAACATTTCATTCCCCTGAAGCCTCATAGAATTCATTGGTTTTTTGTTTTTGTTTTTGGTACCGGGGATCGAACTCGGGACCTTGCGCTTTTCGAGGCAGGCGGCGGAACCACTGAGCTAAATCCCCGGCAAGTCAAACATTTCAGAACATGTTTTATTGATTTGTGTCACTCAATCTAAGAAAAACAAAGCTTGCCCTCCAGAGCAGCTTCTACCCCCAAGACCTTGCACCCCAAGAGTCCCTCCACCCCCAAAGGGACACACAATGGAAACAAAAGCCAAATGAATATTATGCAAACGCAGCTTCGAAGTTAAGTGTCCAAGCCTCGCCCACTCCCATTATTGCCGCCCCCAGACGCTCGACCCCCACATTTCTAGGCTGGGAAACACTCTCCAGAAAGGAACATACTCAGCGACACTTTCTCACTTGTTCTGCCGGGGGGGGGGGGGGGGGGGCGGTGGCTGGGAAACCTGGTGTTTGGTTTTATTTTTTTAATTTTCCATCTACCTGTATTCCTGGGAGGGAGGAGGGTGAGGAGGGGGCTGGTGTAGAAAGAGACAAAATTCCTCGAGGCGGCCGTGCGCGCCTTGGGGATCCGCGCCCCCCTCCGAGGCCAGTCGGACTCCCGCCAGCTGAGGGGTGCGAGGGCGCGTGTGGCCCGAGGTGCCCCGGTGTCCGAGGCTCACCCCGCAAACAGCCTCACCTGTCTGTAACCCGACCCGCTCCGCACCCAGCCCACGGGCCAAGAATCGACAGAGCGGTTTTCCCGGTCGTCTTCCGCCTGGCGTCGGCCTTTGGGGCCGCAGCCTGGTAACGGGTTTCTCTGCTGGGCAGGCGGATTCCCAGGGCTCACGCACGGGGGACGCAGGGGAGAGGGGCGCCAGGGCCCCAGACTGCCCCGAGGATTCACCCACTCCGGACTGAACTCTGAACCACCGCTTTAGTCAGAGAAAAACCCTGTAAGAATGACAAAGACTTTGATCCTGGTGATCCGGGGAGGAGGCGGACGTTTCCTTAGCCCTACACGGAAAGGAGGCTGCTTTCTTGGCTCGCAGGCTCGTGGCGCAGCTTCTGGGAGTCTGTGGATGTATTTTTATCTGCCAAGGAAATGGAGATTTGCTAGAACGAAGGAGCTCGGTTAAATGAAAGAGTAAAAATAAAGTGTAGCTATGAAATCACACAATTATCCCTTGTCTTTCAAAGTCTTCAAGACTTCATTAAAAATGCTTTGTTTTGAGACAGTTGAGCCTATTTATAACACACCCCCCTTTTATGGGATTCTAAATCCATGAGTACCTGGACCACTTGAGTATTTTTATTTAAAGAGATTATAGGGCAGTGGCTTATATAGCTAGAAACCTCAGAAAGCAACACAAACTTTAGGGACTTGAGAATGAAAAATAACAGGATCACTACACTTTTATTCTAAACTATTGACAACCCTCAACTGTGATTTTTGGCTTGTTTGTTTGTTTGTTTTGAGACAAGGTCTCGCCATACTGCCTGGGCTGACCTTGAACTCACCACAATCCTCTTGCCTCAGCCTCCCGAGTGCTGAAATTACTGGCGTGCACTGCTAAGCTCTACTGTGATATTTGCAGGCTGTTTCTTTGGGAAAAGGGAATTCTAATATATTGTCTTCTTTTGTTTTTTCTTTATCAGACTTGATAGAGGTTTATCAAGGTTATTGACATATAAAAAGAACCAGCCTTTGTCTTCGTTGATGCCTCCAGCAATAGGGTGTGAAATGAGCCCCAAAACCTTTAGCGTGAGGTTGGAAGGGACATGGTCCCTAAGGGGTGAGGGTCTTGTACAGCATCCCTCGAATGTGTAGCCAGGCTTGAATACTTCCAGCACCAGAGAGCTCACTGTTTCAAACATCAACTTATTCTCTGATTGGCCAACCTGATGTTGAGAAGCTTTTCTCTCTCCTGTGAGGAAATCTGCCACCTTGTGCTTCCCCTCACCTCTCTTCCCATCCTGGGTGCTGTAGAGACCATCCCACCGCACACACACTCACACGCGGGTCTTCAAATTCAGGCAGGAGTTGTCTGTTACAACAGCACAATTCTTTTTTTTTTTTGGTACAGAGGATAGAACTTGGGACCTTGCGCTTTCGAGGAAGATGGCAGAACCACTGAGCTAAATCCCTGACCATAACAGCACAATTCTTGAATCCTGGAAGCAGCTTATATGTCCGTCAACAGATGAGTGGATAAAGGAAATGTGGTAATTGCACACAATGAAGTACTACACTGCCATAGAGGGTAGACCTGAGTCATTTGTAGGAAAATGGATGCACCTTAAGACCATAATGCTAAGTGAAATAAGTCAGACACACAAGCTTAAATATCACATGGTTTCTCTTATATAAGAAACCCAAAGTATAAATAAAGAGCAAAATAAGATAGATAATAGGAAGTAGGGAAACATCTTTCCCATTAGGAAGGGGATGAAGAAATGAACCAAAAGAGACGGAGGGAAAGAGGATGGAAAAAGGAATTATGTTATATACATGTACCAACTCCACACAAGGAATGTAATCATTATGTGCTACACACATGTACAAATAAAAATAAAAGCTGGACAAAAAAAAGACTTCTGTAATATGCTAATGGATAAAAAACAGGTACAAACCCAATGGGGGCACACAGTTACAAGAGGTTAAGATGTTGAAAAAATATTCCTAAAAATATTTCGTTCGGTTTTTATTGAACCATAAAATTAGAAAAGTGAACAGATCAGAGCCACACAGCGTGATACACATTTTGAGGCGGATTCCCCTAACAGAAGCAGTGCCCCCCCAATCCAATATTAAATCAACCTCCTGCAGGCTCTACAGGACAAAACAGAAGAACTAAAGGTATAGGATTATAAAGGAAAAGACAAAACTACCATAATCTGCAGTCAGCACAATTGCCTATGTAGAAAATTCAAAATTACTTAGAATTAGTAAGAGAATTTAGCAAGGTTATGGCATACAAAATTGTGTGGGAGTGAGCATGTGCACCAATTATATTTCCAAATACTGAGACAATAAACAGTCCAATAAAATTCACTTATGACAGCAACAAAAATACGAGGCTCCTTAAAATAAATGTTTACCACAAAAAAAAAAATTTACAGACATTGGCTTTGGTGTAGCTGAGCAGCAACAGCATGCTCACCTAGAAGCTCAAAGCCCTAGGTTTCATCCCAGCACTGTGGAAGGAAGAGAAAGAAGTTGTATACCCTTGTGGATAAATTTTTTTTTTTTGGTACCAGGGATCGAACTCAGGTCCTTGAGCTTTCGAGGCAGGCGGCAGAACCACTGAGCTAAATCCCTGGCCCCCTAAATTTTGAAATTTTTTTTTGGACAACTTTAGAGAAAACATTAATCAATGGAAAATTTGCCATATTAGTGGATTGGAAGTCTCAGGAACAATAAGAAGCCCAAAATTCCCAAATTCATCTGTGGATTTAATTTTTTTTTTTTCCTTTCTGAGACAGGTTCTCACTATGTAGCCCAGGCTGGCCTTGAACTTGCAGTGATCTGGAGCTGGATGTGGTAGCACATGCCTATAATCCAGGCACTTAGGAGGCTGAGGAAGGAGGAGTGCCGCAAGTTTGAGGCAAGCCTAGGCTACACAGTGAGTTCAAGGCCAGCCTTGAACAAAGGGAGACCCTGTCTCAAAAAAGAGACCCTGTCTCAAAAAGAAACAACAACAACAACAACAAAAAACTTGGAAAAATGTCTTTTTGTGGGACCCAAGAAACTTATTGAAAAGTGTATATGAAAGAAGAGTCCAAACATCCTGATTTTGGTCTGGGGATTTAGCTCAGTGGTTTCCCCGCCTGCTTCGAAGGAGCAAGGACCCAAGTTCAATCCCCGGTACCAAAAAAAAAATCCTGATTTCCACAGGAACCAGCCCTTGACCATCAACACTGCCCCTCAGCCTGGGCTGGGCATTGTGGGGCCCCCTTGGCCCCAGGAGAGCCCACAAGGAATTGTCCAGGATCTCAGGTCCACATAAGCAGGAAAGAAGGCTGTGCCGCCTAGCGTCCACCTGCCTTCCTTGCAGTCTGGCATCCGTGGTGTCCCCTCCTGGGACCCACAGTTCTAGACTAGCAACTCCTACTCACCCTGCTACTGAGAGCCACTGTTCACCCCCACACTGATGGCGTCAAGGGCAGGTGGAGACCCGAGCTGCAGCTGCCACTCCCTTGTCCGGGTCCAGGAGAGGCTGTGACACAGCCTAGGACAGGTGGCCACTTCTGTAGCCAGTAGCCCCCTGAGAAGGAGCCAAAAAAGGACAGCAAGACCAAGGGATAGAGAGGGCAAAACCGAGTCCCAGGATGCTGCACCCAGCCCTGGCTGAAGACAACAAACAGATCCTCCTCTCTTCTCCTGTCCTCCTGCCCCCATGCCCCTGTCCCTCTATCCCCCTTTTAGTCCCTCCCTCTCTCCCAGCTAGAACTGTTTTTTCTTGCTTGCTGCCATATGAGGGCTAATCATGCTGTATCAACGTGAATGGACTAAGACCCACCCAGCAGAGGAGCCAAGCACAGTGCTAGGTGGGTGACTGACAGCTAACCAGCGAACTCGGGGGGAACCCCACCCCAGATGGAGGTGGCACTGACCAATACTTTTGTAGCCTGGAAGGAATAAAAAGGAAAAGGAGAAGGAAGTGCAGCCATTTTGGAAGAGCTCCAGTCTGTTGTTTTGGACACGGTCTCCAGTTTCTTCAACCTCCCATGGGAGACTCGCACTGGGAGACTCTACAGCAAGATTTTAGGCCTTCACCAGGGACAGGTCCTGTGTCCTAGATCTCTTATGTTCTACAGCTTCCATCTTCCTGGGCTGAGAAGCTACTGGATTCCCCCAGCTCTCCAGAATGGGCAGCCATTGACTGTCCATCTCTGATCTTTTCAGTTACCTGAAAAACCCCCTTGCAAAATTAGACACCTGTCTTCTATTGCTTCTGTTCCTCTACAGGCCCCCTCGCTAATGCACACCAAGACTCCCTCCCTACTAAATATCCATGAAAGGGACATGCGCTGTCTTCTGTCCTCTCTTCTGTTCTCTCATAGAGAAGGCAGTGTCCCTTCCTAATGAACCACAGCTGCTTCTCCAAAGGCCATAGGGCACAGTGACGTCTCAACTAACCCTCCTGAGACAGGGTGTAGAGCTCTGTGGATGGCAGATATGCATGGAACACAAATCTCCCTCATCTGGGCACCATAAGTACGAATGCAGCTGGGGGGCTGGGAGTGAGTGAATTGTTACTGTGAGAATTGCTGATTTGATAGGCTCGGTGTATGTGAGCTTAGGTACGCAAATAATGCCAGCTGACTTTATTTTCTTCAGTCTGACTCTCAGGGCCTGTCCCATGAGTCACTTTGTCACCAATGCCCCTTCTCAGCCCCCTCCCCCTCTGAATCAGGTCTCCAGGGAGGGCTCTTTCTGCTCTCTGGAACCTGAGCCTCTGTCTCCCTTCTCTCCCTGCCATGGACCAATGTCTATACCTTTCTGTCCTCCGCTCATGAATTCAGCTTCCTTTAAAGACTGAGAGGGCCGGGGATTTAGCTCAGTGTTTCTGCCACCTGCCTCACAAGTTCGAGGACCCGAGTTCGATCCCCGGTACCAAAAAAAAAAAGACTGAGAGAGGTGCCTTCAACAGATCTCACTCTCAGCCAGGTGTGGTGGTGCACACCTGTCATTCCAGCATCAGGGAGGCTGAGGCAAGGAGGATCGTTATGAGGGTAAGACCAGCCTGGCCTACATAGTAAGTAAGCCCTATGAAGCCCAGGCTGGCCTGGAATGTACACCAAGGATCCTGCCTCAGCCTCCTGGCTGTTGGAAAGACAGGCTTCAGCCATGAACTGAAACCTCTGAGACCATGAGCCAAAACCATCATCTCCTTAGAAGTTGGTTCAGTCTGTATGATGTGATGGAGCT
The DNA here is from genome assembly GCF_053883595.1 of Heterocephalus glaber. Classification (NCBI taxonomy): domain Eukaryota; kingdom Metazoa; phylum Chordata; class Mammalia; order Rodentia; family Bathyergidae; genus Heterocephalus; species Heterocephalus glaber. The sequence goes on along the minus strand of NW_028258330.1, from coordinate 5,353,933 downwards.
GGCAGAGGCCACCTGAGCTCAGGCACTGTCTGGAGTAACCCTAGGAACCTGGGCTTGTCCCCGTGGCTGAGACCCCAGCCTGCCACACTTGTGAGTGGCACATTCACGAGGCTGCCATGTTAGGGGGGGCATGTACATATCTAAACTCCTGTGGGGACATCAGAGAGAGAGTCTTGGGGCAATACTGTTCTAGATAAGTATGCTACTCCTGAGCTGTAGCCCCCAGCCCAGCAGCACTTTTCTAAAGGAACGTGGCCCCTCAAGTGGAGAAGGCGACACTCAGTGCCTGAACCTACGCCTCCTGTCCCATCTCTCTGAGGTAGGAAGAAAAATTTACTCCTCCCCTGCCACTCAGGAAGATGCCCAGAGTCCAATTCCTGGACACTGCATGACCCTATTTGGAACAAGTTCTTTGCAGATGAAACTGAGTTAAGGATTCTGAGGCAAGATGACTCTGGATTCTCTGAGAAGGCTCTAGGTGCAGTTATAAATGTCCTTATGAAACAGAGAGCCCAGTGAGATGGTGCACAGCTGTAATCCCAGCACTCAGGAGGCTGAGGCAGGCAGGCTGGCCTCAAACTTGTGGCAATCCTCCTGCTTCAGCCGCCAGAGTTCTAGGATCACAAGCGTGCATCACACTGATTTTGAATCCTGACTTCCCAACCTTCAAACGTAGGTGTTGACAAAGTACCCAGCACTGAGCAACATGCTACTCACAGACAATCGGCTGACACAAAGTGGTGGCCCAGGAAATGTGCACTCACCACTCTGTCCTTAAGAAAAGAACTCTAATTTTACTTGACAAACTAATTACCCATCTTCACCCTGTGATGGCTGCGTGGTCCGAATGGAGCTTTCGCCCGTCTCCTTGATCTAGGTTTCCTCCTGCCCCAGTTTGGTCTCTGCAGCAGGAGGGGTTGCGCTCCCATCAGGGGGCGGTGAGGCAGGCACAGCTGGACAGGGTGCAGCCGCTAGTTTCTAGGTCTCTGAGGTTCTTCACAGAGAGGCACTGCCTTCACAAGTGTTTCCTTTTTTCTTTTTGTTCTGGGGATTAAACCCCTCTGAGCTGTATTCCCAGCCTCTTTTTTTTTTTTTTTTGGTACTGGGGATCAAACTCGGGTCCTTGTGCTTGCGCAGCAGGTGGCAAAATGACTGAGCTAAATCCCCTGGCCCTTCCCAGGCTTTTTTATTTTCAAACAAGTTCTCCCTAAATTGCTAAACTGCCCAGACAGGGCTCAAACTCGTGACCTTCCTGCCTCAGCCTCCCAGAGTGCTGGGATTACAGGTGTGTGATGCTACACCCGGCTTTCATCAGGTTTTTCTTTAATTTTGTTGCACGGTGGTCTTTTCTTGCCTAAGACAGTGTCCAAAGTGTCGCTATGGATGAGGTCAGCAAGGGGAGAATGCTTTCACCGTGAAGGGCAGGGCCGCTTCGAAGCTGGATGACTCCCAGTGTTTCTTCCCTGGGGCTTCACTCAGTCCCCTCTCTCATAAGCTCTGCAGGGTCTGACAGCATTACCCACAGAATGTCATGGAAGGGTCGATGCACCAGGCTTGGGCTATAAGAGCAGAGGTTTCCACCACCACCCCTCTGGACAGTTTCAGACAGGGCCTCACTACGGAGCCTATGCTGGCCTGGAACTATGGGCAATCTTTCTGCCTCAGCCTCCTGAGTATTGGGATTAGATGTGTGAAGTATGGTGAATCCTCATCTTCTGTCTCTTGGAAATTTGGGGGAAGCCAGTGGTCGTGTGAGAAGCCTAAGAAGCCTTCAAAGAAGCCCAAGCCAGCTATAGGGAAAGGAGACAGATAGACAGACAGACAGGTGCCTGGCTGGCTGTAGCTGCTCGGCGTCCGAGACTAGGCCAGATGCGTCAGTCAGAGTGGCCCAGGCTCTGGCATCAAGTGCCTGGGTGAGTCACGGTGGAGCCCAGAATCACAGAAGGTAATGATGGGTCATGTGTGCGGCCCCCCGCACAAGTGTCTGGAGAGGTGCACAGTTACTATCACCCTCCAGACAGCAGAGTAAGTTTAGAGACGTTGTCATGAGAACACCAACAGGACACAGCTAGCCTGCTCAGGAGTCCTTGTGGTCTTGCTGCAGTGGGCCTGTTGGGAGAGATTTTTTTTCTTTGAGACAAGGTCTTACTATGAAGCCCAAGCTAGCCTTGAACTCGCAGTGATCCCCTGCCTCAGCCTCCCAAGCCCAGAGGGGAGAGAATTTGTAAAGGAAGCTGTGGCCAGGCACTGGGGGCAGAGTGTCCCCCAGGTGGAGGGGTCTTGGTTCCTCAGTCGGACAGGTAGGGGGAGGCAGTGGGCAGATGCCAGGGAAGGACTGAGGGTCAGGGCCCACAGAACAGCAGTGACAGTGCCCCGGGAGGGGGGGCTGTGACAAGGAGAAAGTCTCTCCTATCTGAAAGACTGGGTGGGCTGGGGATTTAGCTCAGTGGTTCTGCCGCCTGCCTCATAACCTCAAGGTCCTAAGTTCGATCTCTGGTACCAAAAAAAAAAAGCCTGAAAGACTGGGCCCTGTGTGTGTGTGTGTGTGTGTGTGTGTGTGTGTATTTTGGGGGTGTCCTGAAGGTCATGAGGGAGGTCAAAGGGCACGCCCTCTGCCTCATGCTCTGCCTGGAAGTCTGGAACTGCTGTGGAGCTTGTTGTGTTGGGACCAGAATCGCTCAAGGGAAAACTGAACACCTGCTTGTTTAAGCTGCCTCCTAACAGCAGAAGATGAATGGGTTTTCCATGTAAAGGTGTTTCTAAGCAGACAGCAGGAGGAGGATGGGCCCAGGCGATGCTTGGGTCAGGAACACGAGGAGTGGGGGTGCCCCAAGAGCCTTGCAGGGAGTGAGGGGGACCGGAGGGACTGGAGGCAGAGCCACACCCAGGGGTGACCACATCTCAGCCCACCCAGCCATGGGGAGCTCTGAAGGACAAACCACAACCCTGGATCTGTCGACATTCAGGCAAGGGGAGGGACTTTCGTACCCTGTGACAGCCTTGGCCTCGGCCCCTCAGGGTGTGTGTGTGTGTGTGTGTGTGTGTGTGAAGCTGGGGTTATTTGCAAACTCTGGCAGCTCCTGTTGCCTGAGGCCAAGTGCAGGCTGAAGGTGCAGGTGTGATGCACAGGTGTGAGCCCTTAGCGGCAGCTTCCAGCTTTGGGGCATAAAGGGTCCTTGGAGACCAGGCATTGGCCACAGAAGATGACAAATTCTTCCCATGAGTTAGGACAAACCTTGCAATCTCATTTACATCAGCACCTACAAGAGTGGCTACTGTGTCACACACGACACTGGGTGAGGACCCAGCACATAGACCCCCTTATGTCATCAGCACAACTACTCTGGAAAGCAACTTGGCTGTTCTGCTAGCGTTCAGCCTCTGCAGGGCCAGTAGGAAGGCAGCTCCATGCATGTTTATGCCTCACCAGCAGCAATCAAGGCAGCAGTAAGAAAGAAATGTGGCCGAGGGTGGTGGCACACACCTGTAATCCCAGAGCCCTGAGAGGCTGAGGCAGGAAGATCACCTTGAGTTCAGGGCCAGCTTGGTCCACATAGTGAGTTCAAGGCCAGTCTCTGAATTATACAGTAAGACCCTGTCTCAAAAAAACAAAAAAGAAAAAAAAGAACGAAGATAGCCAGGCATGGTGGCAAACACTTGTAATCTCAGCACTGGAAAGGCTGAGGCCTGGGCTACATAATGGGTTCAAGGCCAGTCTGAACTACATAGTGAGACCTTGTCTCAAAAACAAAACAAAAAAACTTAAAAAGATATGAATAGGAATGCTTTAGCAGCCTTATTTATGACATCCTTTTTTTTTTTTTTCCAGTACCAGGGATTGAACTTGGGACCTTTCACTTGCAAGGCAGGCACCAGAACCACTGAGCTAAATCCCCAGCCCAATTTATGACATCCTAAACTGGGAACCTTCCAGACGTTCATTATTAGAAGAACAGACATGCAGATTATAGTCTCTTGAGCCAGATGTGGCACCACACACCTGTAATCCCAGATTTTGGGAGGCTGAGGCAGGAGGTTTGCCGTGAGTTCGAGGCCAGCCTGGGCTACATATCAAGGCCCCATCTCAAAAAACAGAACAAAACTGAGGAGAGAAGGAATGGACAGAGATTGTCAATAGGCACAGGCTTTCTTTCTGCAGTGATGAAAATGTTTCAGAATTAGGTGCTAGAGATGGTTGCTCAACTCTGTGAACATAATAAAACCCAGAAAAAATGTACACTTTATTTTTTATTTTATTTATTTCTTTAAAAAACTTTATTTCAATGTAATACATTGAATAAGTAGATAGTAATAAAGACAACTTTTAAAAAAGAACAAAAAACAAAAGTTCATTAAGCTACACACTTAAGATTTGTACTTTCACTCGGATAAATAATACCCCAGAGCTTTAAAATGCTTGCAGATATAAATTATTTTCCTCTCCTCTGATTTGTACATGTCTAGGACATGAGTATAAAGGGCCCAAATTTTTTTCTTTTCCAGTACTGGGGGATCAAACTCAGGACCTTGTGCTTGGGAGGCAGGCAGCGATACCACTGAGCTAAATCCCCGGCCCTGGGCCCAAATTTACTGTGGATCATAGTTTCTTGATGTCATTTTCTTTTTTTTTTTGGTACCAGGGATAGAACTCGGGTCCTTGTGCTTGCAAGGCAGGAGGCAGAACCACTGAGCTAAATCCCTGGCCCGGATCATAGTTTCTTAATGGCAGACTCCTTACCTGTACTCTCCAGCAGACAGAGCACTTGCTGGGGCCAGGGCCAGGAGAACAAAGGCTCAGTCCCTGTCCTCGGTCAATATTTGCTGCGGATAGCAAAGGGGATGATGATACTTGGGCTCCTCCAGAGTCAGGACTGTACTTCCATCCTGAGAACAAATGATCGTTTTCCTCACAGGAGGGAGGTCCTTAAGTGAACCAGAAATACCACCATGGTTGGGAGAGGTGTAAACTTCCCTCAGTACAGACCTACCAGAAAGCAAAAAAGCATGGATCAGAATTCACTCCAGGGTAATCAGAGGAGCAGGGATTATTGTGTCACTCAATTTCTGATAGCGCTTTCTAGAATACATTGTTCTTGCTTTTTGTTGCCACTTAGTTTGATTTATGTTTGTTTGGTTTATCCTACACCTTTATGTTCCTCACAGTTTCCAAATAACACTGGAAGTCCATTACCTTTTTCTTTTTGGTACCGGGGATCGAACTCTGGACCTTGCACTTTCGAGGCAGGCGGTAGAACCACTGAGCTAAATCCCTGGTCCAATAAATAAAGTTTTGATAAAAGGTTAAAATAAAAAACCAACAGCCAGGGATGTAGCTCAGCAGTACCTTGCCTGCCTGGCAAGCACAAGGCCCTGAGTTTGATTCCTGGTACCAAAAACAAAACAGCAACACAAAACAAAACTTTCACTCATTTATTTATTTACGTGTTAGGTTTGAATAAAATTCTGCTTTGATTTTTTTTCACTCTTATCTTTTTCCAAGCTCTCAAGATATTATGAGCCCATACTTAAAATGCCAAAAAGCATTCCAAACAGAAACTGAGTCAAATGTATGTTTATTTAGATATAATTTGAAGCCAGGAGTATCCCAGTGCTCAAGAGGCTGAGGCAAGAGGACTACCGTGAGTTTGAGGCCATTCTGGGCTACCTAGTGAGTTCAAGGCCAGCCTGCACTACATACCGAGACCCTGTATCAAAGAACAAAACCAAACCAAACAAAAAAACACAAGATTTTGAAAGTACCGTGGTTATGAAATTGTGTTACTCTTGGAAAAGGGTAGGTAATACATACATTTTCCTAATAGTAATTCCTTTCTTCTGTAGAGATCTACTCTGCTCATTGTCTTTTCAATTTATAGCGCCACAAAGGAAGCACTGTAAGAGATGAACTGTAAGAGAAAAAGAAGATAGATTTTGCCCAATAATAGCAATAGTAATACAAGAATTAAACCACACGTGACTGTGTAAGGTTTTATTCTTTAAATTTCTACAAAGACATTAATCAGCACTCAGGAGGCTGAGCCAGGGGATCACTGTGAGTTTGAGGCCAGCAGAGGCTACATAGTGAGTTCAAGACCAGCCTAAACTACACATCCAGACCTTGTCTCAAACACACAAGCAAACAAACAAACAAACAAAGACATTGAGAATGGGAACAGTAACACCAGTAGATGCCAGAACATTAAAAGCACTGGTAAAGACAGAGAAAATATCTGGATTTGTTTAAAGGTAAAGAAACCCTGAAAAGATCCACGGAAAACCAAGATAGGGGCCATCCTGGGTACTCAGAACAGAGCAAAGGGGAAGGAGTTGTCCCTGAGAATCATCTGGTACTTGGGACATGACAATGTTGGTTTTAAAGCCCACCCAGGATTTAACTGGTCATGGTACAATGAGCCAGAAATGACTGTCATGAAGGAAGATGCTTCTTACACTCACAGGTCCCAGAAACAGGCAACAGAACAAGCCATGAAGGGACACTTGGAAAAGCCTTGGGGCAGGTGTCCCCAGACTCTGGACCAGGGACTGGTACAGGTCCGTGGCCTGTAAGGTTCCAGGCTGCACAACAGGAGGTGAACAATGAAAGCTTCTCTGTATTTACAGCTGCTCTCTCCCCTGTCAGATCAGCAATCAGCACTGGATTCATACAGGAGCTCAAACCCTTCTGGGAACTGCCAGGCCAGGAACATTGGTTGTGCTTTTCTTGTGAGAGTCAAATCCCAAAACCACCCCCACCCCAAATCCATGAAAAAATTATCTTCCATGAAACTGGTCCCTGGTGCCAAACAGGTTGGGGACAACAGCCCTAGGGGACACAGCAGGCCATCCAGGGACACTGGTTAGCTCCAGAGTTGGCCAGAAGCCCAGCAGAGTGAGTGAGTACAGCCAGAGTCTTACTGATGTTTCCCTGGAATGGAATGGGTGAGGCAGGTGGAGCAGGCTTAGGAATGACTAAGTGGAGTGATTTCAGTGGGCTCCAGGGCTTGGGCCTGTGCCTGGTTTCCTGGGGTGAATAGGGCAAGGGGCAATGGCCAGGTATGACAGCCTGATGGAGGAAGGACCTGGGGGTGGCTGGTATAGGAGGGCTGCAGGCTAGACCTTAACTGTTTTTCAGAATTGCCCAGCCCTGGAAGGGGCAGTCTCTGCAGATCAGCAAGGTCTTGAAGATGTCAAAGGATCGGGAAATGCAGAAAATAGAAAGCATGGTTAACACAATACTGCATGCAAAATGATTAAATATTATCTTAGGGTGGCAGCCTAATGAACATCTCCTCAGCTCAGAGACCCAAGGTGACCCCTGTGGCCCAGTCTTCAGTGTTAGATCACAGCCTCTGGCCATGGTCCAGGCTAGGCCCAATATAGACCAATGGGATTTCTCTCTCTTGCAAATCTGATACTTGGAACATAAGAGACAGAGGCAGAAAAAAAAAAAAAAAATTGGGAGGCTGAGTTTCTTCAAGGCAGTAACAATTGTTTTTTCTATCTGATTGTCCAATATGGTAGCCACTAAGCACATGTAGCTATTGAGGCCTTGAAATACAGCTGGTCTGAACTGAGATGTGATGTAAGTGTAAACTACATATGGTTTTGAAAAGTTAGAATAAGAAAAGGAGATGTAAAATATCTCATAAATAAAAGGCAGGGGATGTAGCTCAGCAGTACAGCCCTTGCTTAGTGTGCACAAGGTCCCTCCTTCAGTCCCCAGTACTTGAAAAAAAACTCATTGAACATGGTAGCACACATATTATGGTTTGTGTCTAGATGTCCCCCTAAACCCTCATGCAGTCATAGATGGGGCTTTTTCAGAGGTGACTAAATGTAGAGTGTGTGATGCTGGAATTGACTCAGGGTGCAATGCTCAGATGGAGGGCACTAAGATTAAGGGGGTGAGTGCTACCTGCCCTAAATAACCCGGATAAGATAAAAGGGGCAGAAAGCCGCTGTTAAGGTCTCTTGTTGCTTTTAATGTCTTTGCCTGCCATGAGTTTCTCCTCTGGGGATGCCCCTCTGCCTTGAGCCACTCTGCTTTGGAGCCAGACAACTATGGACTGAAACCTCTATGAACTATAAGCCAAATAAACGTTTTCTCCCTTAACTTGTGGGTGTTAGGTATTTTGTCTTAGTAATGAGAGAAAAGTCAAAGTAACTAAGACAGAATTTGGTACCAGGGCAGTAGGGTTGTTGCTATGATTATACCTGATCATGTGGTTCAGGAACCTTTGGGACTGGCTTGTGGGAAGAGTTAGAAAAGGTTCAGAGAGCCTCCTGCCCTGAAAGTGCAAGGACCTGAGTTCGATCCCCAGTACCAAAAAAAAGAAAGAAAAAGAAAAGGTTCAGAGATGCTGACTGAAAAAGTAGAGCTGGAATGCCTTAGGCTGTACTTGATGGGAGATTCTGGTCAGAGGTCAGAAGACCAAAAGGCTGACAAAAATCCTGCTGGTAAAAACCAGGCTTAGGTTGTTTCTGCTGAGAAGAAGGTCTCCAGTGGCTGTTTCTGCAGTGGAAGAAGGACAATGTGTGTTGTAGGTTGGCAGAAAACTTGTCCACATTTTGCTTATGTCCAGAGACTGCCTGAGACTAAGATTAAGGGCTTCAGACTAATTAATCTGGCAAAAGAAATTTCAAGACAGTCTAATGTTGAGGTGGTAGCATGGCTACTGTTGCAGGCTTTTAGCCAGATCTATGTTGAGAATCAAGAGCAAAGTGCCCAGCAAGATTATTTAAAACATTTTGAGTTTGGTTAGAAGTGAAACTCCAATAAAGCTGTGAACTACAAAGAAAGAGCAGATGAGATCTTGATTGCTGAGAAGGAACAGAAATAGAAAAGATGGCCTGAGGGCATCACAAGAAGCAGCAAGTTCTAGCCTTTGTAGCCCTAGAGTTCCAAAAGTGGAAGACGGCTTTGAGAAGAAAGCCCTAGAGGATCATGGTCCTCTAGGGAAGTTGTTCCTCTGGATTTTGTTCATAGGCATTGGACCCCTACAGCCAAGAGAGAAGGAAGCCTGGCTACTGCTCCAGCTGGGAGCAGACCCTAACATCATCCACACAGTGCTGGTTTTAGGCACATGCAGAATTCAAGAGTTGTAGAGTCAGGAAGATTTCCACTCAGATTTCAGAAGGCCTGGGAGGCCAGGCAGTGTTCCCCTGAGAGGGCAGTCAGTGTGTGAAGCTGTGAGTGTGAAGCTGAAGGTGCAGTGGAGATCCCAGAAGTTTGGAGAAGCCAGGAACGTGGATCATATGAGGAAAACTGCAAGGACGTATCAGAGCCGGCCCAAGAGAGAAGCTAGGAGAGCTACAACCACTAGCAGTGCCATAGGGGTGGAGACACCCAAGCCCTTTGGAGTTCACTTCTTGCCACAGATTTCCAGAGATGCTGGACACGGAACTATAGGATTTAATGTTTGCCCTGCTGGATTTTGGACTTGCTTTGGTCCCATTCCTTTGTATGCCCCTGTTTGTACCTTTTGGAATGAAAATGTCCATCTTGTGCCATTGAATGTTGGAAGCGCCACTGAGCTACATTTCTGGCCCTGTAACTTTCTTTTCATTTATACAGGCGTTTGCAGCTAAGAGTCTGCCTTAAATCTCAGAGGAAACTTTGGACTTAGATTTTTCAGCAATGCTGAAACTGTTAGGACTGTTTCAGCAACTCTTTGGCAACTCTTGGAGATGGCTAATTGCCTTTTACATAAAGGGATGTGCATGAATCTTTGGCAAACTGTTTGGCAACTCTTGGAGATGACTAATTGCCTTTTACATAAAGGGATGTGCATGAATCTTTGGAAGACCAGGGGTAGAATATTATGGCTTGTGTCTAGATGTTCCCTCAAAGGCTCATGCAGTCATAGGTGGGGGGTTTTCAGAGGTGGTTGGATCTAGAATGTGTGATGCTGGAATTGATTCATGGTGGAATGCTAGGCTCAAGGGCACTAGGATTAAGGGTGTGAGTGCTACCTGGCCTAAGTAGCCTAGATAAGATAAAAGGGACAGAAGAACACTGTTAAATCCCTTGCTTTTTCTACCTTCCAGCCACCATGAACTATTTCTCATGTCACCCTGCCTTGGAGCCACCCAATTATGGACTGAAACTTCTATGAACTGAAGCTAAATAAACCTTTCCTCCTTTAACTTTGGGTGTTGGGTATTTTGTCTCAGCAACAAGAAAAAGTAAGACAACATACCTGTAATCCCTGCATCTGGGAGGTTGAGGCAGGAGGATCACCATGAATTGGAGGCCAACCCTGGACACATAATGAGTTAAAGAACAGCCTGAGGTATATAGCAAGACCCTATCTCAGGCTGGGGATGTAGCTCAGCAGCACTGCACCTGCCTGGCAAGTGCAAGGTCCTGAGTTCGATCCCTGGCACAAAAAAACAAAAAAAACTCTATCTCAAAAAAAAAAAAATCTCATAACACATTTTTATATTGGTTATATGTTGAAAGGCTGTTCTTGATATATTGGGTCAGATAAAATATATGAAAATGAATTTAAACTCTTTCTGTTTCCCTCCATCCCTTCTCCTTCCCCTTTCCCTCTCCTTTCCTTTTTCTTTTTCCTTCCTCTTCCTTTTCCCTTCCCTATTTCTCTTCCTCCTTTCCTATACTGTGGCTCTCTTGGACAATCCTGGTATAGGAAAAAGAGAGCTGTAACTATCTGGTAAAGATTTTCTATCTTCTTCCCTTTTCATGTCTTGGTCATTAAAGAGTTCCTTCAATTACAGAATGCTTCGTGTATATGTGTGTCTGTAAATTGGCTAGAGGGCACTTCTATTTCTTGTCACAAAATTAAATCATAGAGTGTTGTAAGGATTCAGAAAAGTATTAAATCATCTTGACTATGGAGGAAAAATGACAAATTAAACACATGCATTCATTCCTAAGAGTCTCTGAATTTATTAAAATAACCACATAGGATTAAAAACAATATAAGTAAAGCACACTGGACATAGAGAACAGAAGGAAGACATATAGGTGAATGATGTCCACATAGATCTGGAAGATGGAGCATGAGTGGACAGTAGGAGCAGACTTAATAAATCACAGAAAGGTGAGTCTAAAGATTGCAGTGGGCAGGAGACAAAAAGAAGTAATCTGATTTTTGCAGCAAAACAGTGGAAAAGCTAATAGAGCAGAAATTCCAGAGTCTGCTGGACATGAGGGTGTATTAGTTACCTATTGCTGTGTAACAAATAAAAACTTAGGGGCTTAAAACAAATGTAACATTATCCTGATTCTGTGAGATAGGAATGCATACAGGGCCCTTTGAAAATTCTTAGTTTCTGCCCCATAGTGTCATGACCACAGCCCAAGGACTCAAAGGTGGGGGCTGGGTTCAGGAGAAGGCTCATTTGCTCAGGTGTTTGGTGTTTACACTGGGTGTTGCCTAGAACCCGAGCTGGGGTGATGAGAACACTCACTGTGACTTCTCCTGTTCCCTAGGATCCTCACAGCTGGCTTTCAAGGGTAAGCATCCCAGGGAGAAGACAGGTCCAGGATGAAGTCCTTCTGCCTTCTTCGACCCAGCTTGGAAGTCACAGAGTATCCCTTCTGCTGTGTTCTCTTGGTCACCAGGGTTCACAGGATGGAACACAGACCCCCCCTCTGTCAATATCAGTTTGCAAGAAGCAGTGGTGATGGGCCAGGGATTTAGCTCAGTGGTTCTGTCACCTGTCTCACAAGCGCAAGGATCCGAGTTTGATCCCTGGTATCAAAATAAAAAGAAGAGGCAGCAGTGGAAAATAAAATTTGCCACAGAGAGTAAGAGGTGGGGGATACTACATGCATATAGGGCATCTCTGTCTGCTATTCTCCCTCAGCTGTTTTTGCCATCTCAGAAATGGAGAGTTGGAGCCAGAGATTCTCCCCCTGGGGACACCAGGCACAGGGGAAGCCATAATGGAAACCTGGACTTGAACTCGAGTTAGTCTACCAGATGGGGAGATTGCCGTGTCTCTCAGCCTGGCTTCCAGAGCAGTAACTGTCAGGCCTACAATTGTCCAGGCAGGAAATGAGAGGATTACTTTCTGGAAAAATATTCAACTTAAAAGACCTACAGGTATGAACATTCAGGGCTCCCCAGTGAAGCAGTCCCTGCCCAATCCCACCAAAAGGAGTCCCACAAGCTACCCAGCACCACACCCAAGGTGACAGTCACAGAGCTCCAGCTGCATTTTTGTTTTGTTTTTCCTTTTTTAAAAAAAGTTTCTTTATGAGAAGATCTAGATCCGCTAGACAATTGAGAAGAAGGTACAGAGACATCCCTCCTGCTCCCATACGTGCACAGCCTCCCTCGTAACAGCATCCCTGGCCAGGGGGAGCCCTGGTTGGAAATGATGAAAAAACATCAATCCAGTCCCCCAAAGTCCGCAGTGTAAATTAGGATTCACACTTGGTGTTGCAGATTCTGGGGGTTTGGACAAATGTACAGTGATGACACTGTGGTGTCACATAGCATAGTTTCACTGCCCTAAACATCCTGTGTTCCCCTATTTATATTTCCACTCCCCATTCCCTGGCAACCACTGGGCTATCTGCTGTCACCATAGTTTGCCTTTTCCAGAATGCCACATAGTTGTTTATAGCCTCTCCAGATTGGCTTCTTTTACTTAGCAATATGCATTTACATTTTGTCCGTATCTTTTCATGGCTCCATAGCTCATTTCTTTTTAGACCTTGTATCAGTTAGGGTTCTGTAGAGGAACAGATTTAACATCAAATATATATATATGGATTTAAAGATAGGCTTACAATGGCCACCTGCAGAGTCAGATGTGAAAGAGTGCAAAAGTGGCATCCGAGCCCTGGAGAGCTGAAGGATCCAGTTGAAAGCTGAAGGCCTGCAGCTCATTGCAGAGTCCATGGGAGTGCCTATCAGAAAAGCTGAGGAGTCTGTGCTCTAACCCTGAACAGTCTGCGCTGGAAGGCTGGAGATGGCTGTCCAAAGGCAATGGCAAAGACAGCTCCTCCTCTAAAGAAGCAGAAGCGAGACTTCCTCCTTTCCCTTTTTACTCTACCCAGGCTGTAAGCCTATTGGTTGGTGCCCCCACCCCCAGGGTGGGTCTCCCCTCTTCAGTAAATCTATAGTCCTCACCCAGAACTGTGCTAAACCAATCCATTGGGCATTTCTTATCCAAGCTGACACTATAGTTAACTGTGGTTACTCACCAGACCTGAGTAACATTCCATCATCCAGACAGATACACTTTTCCGAGTCACCTACTGAGTGACACCTTAGGTGCTTCCATGCTTTGACAATTATGAATAAAGCTGTGATAAAAAAAATCAGTGTGTAGGTTTTTGTGTGGATGTTAAGTTTTTAGCTACTTTAAGTAAACAACAAGGAGTGTGAATGCTGGGTCATCTGGTAAGAGAATGTTTAGCATAGTGAGACAGTGCCCAGCTGTCTCCTGACTTGGCAGGGCCATGCTGCCTTCCCACCACCAAACAGGGAGAGTTCCTGTTGCTCCCTGTCCTCGCCAGCACTTGGTGGAGTCAGTGATGTCCATTTGTATGTAGTGGCAAATTACTTTTGCTGTATTTCATACTTCCTTGATGAAAAATAAGCATCCTTTCATATCCTTATTTGGCAATTATATATTTTCTTTGGTAAGGTGTCTGTTGAGGTCTCCTCCCACCCCTTCTTTTTTTGTTTTTTTGACACAGGTTCTTACTGTGTAGGTCAAACTGGCCTTGAACACACTATGCACTATGTAGCCTAGGCTGGCCTCAAACTCATGGCGACCTTCCTGCCTCAGCCTCTTAAGTGCTGGGATCACAGGTGTGCACCACCACACATGGATTTTTTTCACCCATTGTTTTGTGGGTTTTTTGGTACCAGGGATCGAATTCAGGATCTTACCCTTTTGAGGCAGGCTAAATCCCTGGCCCTTTTTCACCCATTTTTAAACTGGATCATTTTCCTATTGTTGAATTTTTTTTGGTACCAGGATCATCTATTGTTGAATTTTAAGAGTTCTTTGCATATTTTGAATACCAGCACTTTAATATATAAGTGTCTTGCTGTGAGCTATTTGTTTTTGTTAGAAAACCCCATTTGGTAAACACTTCCAACCCAGACAGAGTCTGAGTAGCCTCCAAGAGTCCTGAGCCCTCTTTCCATCTCCCACCCTCTTCTGACAGGGAGGGCAGAGGTGAAGCAGGTGTCGGGCAGTGTCCTAAGGCCTGTCCTGGACCCCTGCATTCACACTGCCAGCAAAACACCAACAGCGCCTTTGGCTAGGGGACAGTGGGCCCTCTGGGCTCCAAGCTGCGGCTGCAGGCACCTGTTTGTACGGCTTCAGGGCGGGACCCAGCCCTGGGTGTAGAGCCGTGACAATTGCCTTAATTGTCCTGTCAGTGAGACCTGTAGTGATGCCCCCTCTTCCATTTCTGACATTAGTAATGTGTGTTCTTTTTTTCCCCCAGAGTTAGCCTGGCTGGAGCCTTGTTTTTTTAAAACAATTTTTTTCAATGGAATTAATATGAGAAAATGAAAAAATGGAAACAAAGTCTTTGTAAATAGGGAAGGATGGAGGGGGTGAAGGGAGGGTAGGGAATGGGGAAAAATAAGAACCAAGATGCATCATATACAGGTCCAAGTTCCCAATGAGAAATGTAAATATATTGTATACCTAAAATGTACCAATAAAAGAATTTAAGGAAAAAAATTTTTTTTCAAAAACTATCTTTTGGGGGGTGGGGATTTAGCTCAGTGGTTCCACTGCCTGCCTTGCAAGTGCAAGGTCCTGAGTTCGATCCCCATTACCAAAAAAATCCCCCAAAACCCATCTTTTGGCTTCATTAATTTTCTTTATTAATTTCTTGTTTGAAATTTAATTAATTTCTATTCTAATTATTATTCTTTATTTCCTACTTGTTTTGGGTTCAATTTTCTCTTTGTAATTTCCTAAAGTAAGCTTAGATGATTAATCTTTTAAATCTTATTTCTTGCTGGGGATTTAGCTCAGTGGTTCTGCTGCCTGCCTCATAGGCACAAGGTCCTGAGTTTGATCCCCAGTACCAAAAAAAAAAAATCTTATTATTATTTGTCTAATATCTGCATGTAATGGTACGAATTTCCCTCTAAGCACTACTTTTACTGCATCCCACAAATATTGTTAAGTTTTATTTTTTTTCTCTGTGTGTGTGTGATTAAATTTTAAAATTTACTATAGTGGCTGTACATGATGGTGTACACCTGCAATCCAGCACTTGGGAGGCTGAGGCAGGAGGATCCTCATGAGTTCAAGGCCAGCCTAGACGATATAGTGAGTTCAAGGCCAGCCTGAACTACATGAGACCCTGTCTCAAAAAAACAACAAAAAAAATTACTACATACATATTGCTATTAATTGGTAAGCTCTATTTTAATTTAGTTCACAATATTTAAAAAATTCTCAAGATTTTTTCCTTTGCCCTACATGCTATTTAGAGGTGTGATGTTTAATTCCCACATATTCCAGAGCTTTCAATTACCTTTTGGTTTTGATTTTTTTTTTTTTTCTGGTATGGGGCTCAAACTTAGAACCTTGTGCTTGCGAGGCAGGCATGGCACCACTGAGCTAAATCCCCATCCCTGTTTTTGATTTTTGTTTTGTTTTGGTTTTGGTACCAGGAACTGAACTCAGAACCTTGTGCTTGCAAGGCAGGTGGGGGAACCACTGAGCTAAATCCCCAGCCAAAATTGATTTTTAAAAGGGCTGAGAATGCCATGCAGTGCTAGAGCACTTGCCTAGTATATGTGAGGCTCTGAGTTCAATCCCCAGTACCACATACACACAAAATAAAAAAGGACAAAAAAAGAAGGTTGATCAATATCACCAGCAATTAGAGATCCCACTTCCTAATATATATATATATATATATATATATATATATATATATTTTTTTTTTTTTTTTGGTACCAGGGATTGCACTCAGGACCTTGTGCTTGTGAGGCAGGTGGCGGCACCACTGAGCTAAATCCCTGGCCCTATATTCTGATTTTGGGTAATCCAGAATGGCCTTGAACTCACTATATAGCCCAGGCTGGTCTCAAACTCGAAGCAATCCTCCTGCCTCAGCCTTTCTGAGTGCTAGGATTACAGGCACGTACCATGATGCCCAATGGGAGTTAAATTCTAACAAAGAGTCCACATACTTAGATCTGCCTAACAGGATGCATTATCTGATGTGTGCATTTTAACAGAATAAATGCTGCTGTTCTGGTGTCGTGGCCTCCTGAGGCCACCTCAGCTAGTGCCACTGTCCTGCAGGGGACACAGGGATTCCGTTCACAGCTTGTGTCCTTTACTGTCAGTGCTGACTCAGGCTTGTGAGGGGCAGGTGTTGACACAAAACCTGGAAGCCAGGATCAAACCTGCTGAAGCCCAGGTGAACCAGGACTGGGGCCTCCTGGAGACAGTGCCCTGGCCAAGTTGTTTTCCAGCCTCCTCATGGTTTGACGGCCAGGGTCCACAGGGATCCCCTCTCTTCCTTCCTCCCACCCCAGGACCTGAAGCCACCTTCCCTCAGGGCCTCTCGTGGCTCCCCAGTACCAGAGTCCCAGCTTGTCCAGCACTGCCTCATGTCCCCAACCCCCTCCAGGTAGGAGGCACCCACAGCAGGGCTGGACCTGGAGAAGAGCCAGGAGGGAGAGCAGGAGGCTGAACCCGTCACCTCCCCTGTGTGGACAATGGATCCCCACTCCTCACAGGGCAGGACTAGAACCAATACCTGGCCACTCCCTGTGGGACCTGCAGTGGGCCAAGGCCTGGTGGTGATGGGGAAAGGCCTGGCTTTGAGGCCCTGTCTTGGGAGCAGCCAACTTGGTTCCCTAGTGCAGGACTCAGGGAGGCAGAGGTGACAATGGCACCACCATCACTGGAGGGGGCAGAGGCAAGGACTGTATGGGGCAGTCTGGGAGGGGCCAGGAGGCCCGGAGGGAGGTTTGTATAGGAAACAAGGTAAAGGCCAGGAATTAGCTCAGTGGTGTCATGCCTGTCTGGCCAGCACAAGGTCCTGAGTTCAGTCCCCAGTTCTGGGGAGTGGGGGTGGAGGGTGGGAGAAAGAAGGTGGAAGGGCAGCAGAACTGGCACCAGGAAGCGACTTTCCTGTTCATGTTTCCATCTCAGCAGCAAACTACTGGAGAAACATGGTGGGGTGTAGTGGGGCACATCTCTCATCCCAGCACAGGGGAGGCTGAGGCAGGAGGATCACTGTGAGGTCAAGGCCAGCCTGGGCTACATAGTGAGACCCTGTCTCAAAAAAAAATTTTTTTTTAAGTCACATTTTGTTTTCATGAGGGCTGCATAAAATGTACTCATCTGTTCCAATACCAAATATAGCTGTAAAGACAGGGCAAGTCTAACCTCCTTTTCAGTTACTTAATCACTTTGCATGGTTTTCTGAGACAGGGTCTCAGTATGTAGTTCAGACTGGCCTTGCACTTACGGCAGTCTTCCTGCCTCAACCTCCTGGTGCGGGGATTACAGGTGTGTACAACCATACCCAGCTTCTTTGCATCATTTCTTTTTTTTTTTTTTTTTTTTTGGTACCAGGATCGAAGTTGGGTCCATGCGCTTGCGCTCGGGCAGCAAGTGGCGAAACCACTGAGCTAAATCCCCGGCCCTTCTTTGCATCATTTCTTTTTTTTTTTTTTTGGTACTGGGGATTGAACTTGGGACCTCAAGCTTGTGAGGCAGGCGCCGGAGGAGCCACTGAGGTAAATCCCCATCCCAAAGGAATAGTTTCCCCAGGACATCACAACAAACTGTGAAGCCCAGGCATTTTATTTATTATTATTATTTTTTTGTACCGGGGATCCAACTGGGACCTTGAACTTTCGAGGCAGGCAGTGGAATCACTGAGCTAAATCCCCAGCCCTGCAACATTTCTTTTTTTTTTTTTTTTCCTGCATCGTTTTTTAAAGTGCACTTTATCTCTTAAATCCAATAACTTCAGAAACTGGACTGTGTTGTTGTTGTTGTTGTTGCTTTGGGTACCAGGGATTGAACTTGGGACCTTGTGCTTTTGAGGCAGGCGGTGGCACTGCTGAGCTAAATCCCCAGCCCTGTTGTTGTTTTTTGGGACCAGAGATTGAACTCGGGACCTTGTGCTTTTGAGGTAGGTAGCCATACCACAGCTAAATCCCTGGCCCTGGACTGTGTTTATAAGTCAGTTTTCCTTAGGCATTAGGTACCCATTCAATTTATGGTTTTATCTCCAAAAAATTATTAAAGTTCATCTATAAATATATTTTCTGTTCTGTCGCTTTAGTTTTCTTTTTCAGGGACACTGATTATATGTGTATTGATTTCCTCTGTCTGCTTTTCACATTCATCATTTTCTTTCCCTTCCTTTTTATTTCTGTTCACTTCAGTTTCATTTGCTTGTCTTCTTCAATTCTACTCAGCAAGTCTCCTACTTAAGCAGTGTTTATTCTATTCTGGCAAAGTTTGTTGGCAGTTGTTTGTATTACTTTCTTGTCACTGAGACACAATATTGACAGTAAAAGTTAAAGAAGGAGTGGTTTATTTAGCTCACAGTAGAGGTTTCATTCCACAGTTTGCTGGCTTCAAGTCAGGGCAGCATGGCAGAGGGTATCACAGAGGAGAAGCGGCTCAGGCATGATGGTGGGGAGCAGAGAAAGACAGAGATCCAAGGAGAGGAAGAAGGACCCTTCCAGGCCACACCCACAGTGATCCACCTCCTCTCACCAGGCTTCGCCTGTCAACACCACAACCAGCTGTACCCCACTGATAAGTATCTGGACCCCATGATCCAATCACCTCCAGAACCCCACCTATAAGCGCATGAGTCTTTGTGGAAATCTAGATATAAACCATAACAGCAGTCATTTTTGGAATGCCATCTCATAAAGCATTACGTTAGAGTTCCAACATATGAATTTTGGGAGACACAAGCATTTGCTACTTGTCAACTGTTGCTCTTGCCTTTTTTATTGCGGTGATTAGATATATAGTCTATCTCCCTTCCTAGTACTGAGCTGCTTGGAGCAGTTACCATGAATCCACAGTCAAACTTTATTGAAAGAATCAATCTAATTCACACCAGAAAAAAACTGGCTGGCAAGTGCTGAATTTCCTTTTTGAAAATCTATTCATTAATAGGAACTCTTCAAGCTGTCCCAGAAAACTGCTGTTATTCTAAGACACTGTACATGCTTAAAAATATACTTAGAGCTGGGTTTGATGGTACATACTTAAAACCCCAGCACACTGGAGGCTGAGGCAGGAGGATTCCCATGAGTTTAAGGCCAGCCTGAACTACATAATGAGACTGTCTAAAAAAAAAACGAAAACAGGGCTGGGGATGTAGTTCAGTGGTGCTGTGCCTGCCAGGCAAGTGCACAGACATGAGTTCAATCCCTGGTACTGAAAAACAAACAAAAAGTACTTAGACTAGTAATTATTTCTCATAGAAATTTTTTTTTTTTGGTACTGGGGATCAAACTCGGGACCTTGGGCTTTCGAGGCAGGTGGCGGCACCACTGAGTTAAATCCCCGGCCCTCCCATGGAAATAATTTTCATGGGAGAAATAATTGCTTTTCAATATTTGATAGTATGCCGGCACTCTTTCACAGCTCAGTAACATCAGTGACCGTAATCACAAAAAATATCCCACTTAAGCTTTTGAATATTTAAACAGATACTCCACTTTTTTATTTGACACAGTTAACACATGGGGGAATTTTTTTTTTTTTCGTACCGGGGATCGAACTCAGGACCTTGAGCTTTCGAGGAGGTGGCAGAACCACTGAGCTAAGTCCCCAGCCCCACATGGGGGATTTTTAAAAAAGTAGAATACATTTCAAGAAGACAAGTTGAAATATTAATCATAGAAGGAAAAAGGCCCTGTAACTCCCTGATATACATTCTAAAGCCTCACGTCTCTGTGGAAGGTCACTGCTATACAGGGATGAAAATACCTGGTGTCTACAAGTAAAGAGCAGTCTAATATAATTGTTATTTTGTAGAGAAACGCCCTGATTGCTTCTCATTTCAAGGTTCATTAGGGCTGGAACTCTTGTTTTCCAATTCAATGGCTCATTCTCCGAGGATGAAAAAAAATGCTGAAGATGGAATGATGCTTGGAAAAGGTATCTTTTCATTTTATTACATTTCCTAAGAGTAATATTCGCCTCATACCATTTATGCTCACGGTGACACCCTGTACATATCGCTTCGCACCAGGAATCTTGCACTACTGGCCTGGAAATTTAGGTTCCAAGGGTAGGGAAGCGTCTCTAGAAGATGGCATGGAAAGGGGCTGAGAGCATAGCTCAGTGGTGGAAGGTTGCATGGCTCGTGCAAGGCGCTGGCTTCCATCCCAGGACCGAAGAGGGCGAAGTACACAGGCGAGGGGCGCCATGGTGTGCTCTTGTAATCCTAGCACTAGGGAACTTGGGAGGCTGAGGCAGAAGGATCCCTTGAGTCCAGGAGTTAGAGGTCAGCCTGGGCAATATAGTGAGAGCCATCTCCAGCAGCCTGCTTTTCAGCTGGAAGGATTTTCATCTCCTCTTCCTCCGGCAGTAATAGTGGTTGAGCCCAGGGTCTTCTCAATGAGGTATATCACCAGCCCTTTAAAAAATGTTTTTTTAATCTTGAGGCAGGGTCTTGCTAAGTCAGTAAAATGCCCAGGCTGGGCTTGAATCTGCAGTCTTCATCCTCAAGGTGTTGAGGTGGGGATGGGACAGGACGCAGGGTCAGCTCCCGGGAGGAGCGCTTTAGGAGCCCAGTCTGAGGCACCCCTCCTCCTGAAGGGTACGCAGGGCACTCGGTGTTCGGCTTTCGATTGCTAGCACCTGGTGCTGCTGGGGGGCGGAAGCTCTGCGCTCCAGGGGTCATGCCTGGCGGCCTCTGCGCATGCTCGGCGACCTCGGCGGGCGGGGACGCGGTGGCGCGCCATGTCTCGGGCTTCCAAGGTGGTGCTGGGCCTCTCCGTGGTGCTTACCGCGGCCACTGTGGCCGGTGTACATCTAAGGCAGAGGCAGGACCGGCAGGTCGGTGGCAAGTGACTGGCCCTTCTGGGCCCGGTCACGTCGTTCCTGGGCCTCGGGGTCAAGGCGATGTGGTCCCCGCTGTCCTCTCGGTCCCGCCTGGGCCAGTGCGCTCTGGGGGTTCGATCCTTTCGGGAAGTGGAGCGGGGCTCTGGGGTGCGTTGTGGCAGAGTCCCCGCCCCCCGTCCCTGGGGCGGTGATCGCTACCCGCGCTGCGGCCGGGCTCTTTGGCTGAGGTAGCCGTCACCTCCTGCCGGGACGGACAGTTCACTGCGCTGACTGCAGGTTCTGGAAAGGACAGAGATACCGTCCAGTGGTTCCTTTTTGGCACATATGTTTCTGGAAATGTTCTTAGCTTAGCGATCAACGGCTGGTCGTGTGTCCCGAGTCCGCATTTTTCTCCTTCAAGTCAGCAAAGGTTTAGGGGCTGATGCGTGAGCCCGGCAGCCCACTGGGCACCCTAGGAGTAGGAGACCAGGAAGCGGTCGCTTCACGCCTGTTAAGAATCTGCAGCTGTGATGAACGTTGCAAGCCAGTCGTTGATACACCTGGGGAGTAGGTGTTGGAGTTGAACCTGGTTTGCGGAATATTGAAAGTAATGAACGGGAGAAATAGAGAGCAAGCAGAGATGAGAGATTTGAGATTAGGAATCAAGAGAGGAGAGATTTGAAATTAATGCTAGATTCCAAGGGGGCAGCTTTGGGAATAGAGGCAGATTTCCTGTGTAGAAGGAAGAGAAGATCCTGATCCCCAGGAAACCTGAGAAAGTGGAGGGCAGATGTCTTCGCAATCCTGAGGTTGATGAAGCCAGTGATTTTGATAGAGGTGGGTTGTGGCTGTATGAAGATCCCTGGCTACCAATCCTGTGTTCCTGGGAAGTTTTTATTGGGGGCTTGGACGCCCAATTAAACCAGAATCGGTTTAGTATGGGGACTTCATTTAGGTCTGTACCAAAAGCCATCCAGAGAACGCTAACATAGTCAGGGTTGAGAACGACTGTGTCAGAGAATGGGAAAGCGGGAAATAGAAAGGTTTAGTTATTTGGAGGTTGGAGAAGGGGAAAAGATTGAATAGATTAACCAGTGTTTATGTTACATGCAGACCTTCCTTAGGAACTTCCTTTCCAGCATGGGAAAGGGCATGATAAGATTGGCACTGTGAGTGTGCCCAGAGGTTCAAAGGGGCAAGAAATCAAATAATGACTCTGTTTTCTGACTGCCACATACCAAGCACGGTGGTAAGCTTTTTGTATACATCCCCTTTTCCCGTCCAGCCTTGCAGAAACCAAGGAAAGGTGGTCTCCAACTTAACAGTGGTTCAGCTTAGGATTCTTGAACTTGGGAGAGCAACATGGTTTGCATTCGATAGAAACTGTACTTGACGTTTTGTATTTTGTTATTTTCCCAGACAAGTGATGTGTGGTATGATCCTTTCTCAAAATGCTGGGCAGGGTCCAAGATGCCACAAGATCATGATCTGCTACATGTACCGGTAGCTAACCTCATGCTGGGTAGGCGTATTCTGTGCACTTGCGACTTCTGATATTTTGAGTTTATGTAAGTTATCAGGGTATTTGTAATGGAACATAAGCCAGAGCTTTAGGTGTTAGGGTTGTGATAGTGAAGAGGTCTTGGTGGTTAGCTGGGGAGGTGGTTACTAGGTAGAAGGTAGTTAAGTGGAAAGCAGGAAAGCAAGTGTGTGTGTGTGTGTGTGTGTGTGTGTGTGTGTAGCAATACCTCAATAGCAAAGGATGGGTGGAAAGGGTATAGATGTGTCCTGTAAGGAGCACAGGGACACGGTACAGTGGAGTGGGCACTTCTGTTTCTGACTCAGTGGGGATCTTGCCAAAGGCACAGGGCTTAGGAAGTTAAGTTTTTGTTGACCCAGCAGTGCCAGGACTCATACTTCCCAGCTCTCCCCGATAGTGAAGGATGCTGAAAGCCCAGGGGAGGTCCTGCAAGTGGGACTAGGCAAAGTTTTAAAAATAAATATAAAAAGCTTAAAACCAAATATACCCAGGCCTTAGGCCCCATCCCCATTAATTCTACCTTCTAAGGCTGTTGTTAAAACTTAATTTGTGATCTGTAGAAGATAACATGTCAGTTATTGGTAAGGACCGAATCAGTGTTTTCAGGTATCAGGCCAATGTTCTGGACTTCTCTTTTTAGTGCCTGTCAAGATAACTTGATGGGCCTTATTTTCCCTCTGGTAGTAGTATTTTTTTTCATGTTCTCTTTGTTATGTAATTGATTAGTGATTTTTATATAATTTAAAACTTGATAATTTACATACTAGGAGAAGGCTGGTTTTTTATTTTCTTATATTCCCAATAGTTAAGATTTCAGTAATGTTTTCTCTCTCACACTCTGTTTTTATTATTTTGCATACTGGAGATTGAAGCCAAGGCCTCCATACTTGCTCGCTCGCTCTCTCTCTCTCTCTCTCTCTCTCTCTCTCTCTCTCTCTCTCTCTCTCTTTTGGTACCAGGGATCGAACTGAGGACCTTGTGCTTGGGAGGCAGGCGTGGTGCCACTGAGCTAAATCCCCAGCTAAAAAGAGTCCAATTTTTTTTTGGTACAGGATCAAACTCGGGACCTTGCACTTGCAAGGCAGTAGGCAGAACCGTTGAGCTAAATCCCCAGGCCCCCAAGGCCTTCATACTGAGCTACATTTCCAGCCCTTTTTATCTTGCTGCACTTTTTTTTTTTTTTGTACTGGGGATTGAACTCAGGTCCTTGTGCTTTTGAGGTAGGCGACAGAACCACTGAGCTAAATCCCCAACCCCAGCCCTTTTTATCTTGAGACAGAATTCTGCTAAATCACTACATTGCTTGGTCTGGGCTCAAACTTGTGATTCTCCTGCCTTAGCCTCCCAGGGTGCTAGGACTATAAGGCATTCAGCATGATGCCCAGCGTTGATGTTGTTTGTTCATCTAGGATAATTCCTAACAGGAAAATAGTTCATAGTGTTAGTGCAGTATTTTTAAAGCATTCTCTCTCTCTCTGGCAACAGTGTAGATTGAACCCAAGTCCCTCACTACATCCCCAGCCCTGTTTGTTGTTGGTGACAGGGTCTCACCAAGTTGCCAAGGCAAAACTCCCCAAACTTTTGATCCTCCTCCCCCTGCCTCACACCTTACAGGTGTGTGCCACCAGTTAAAATTTTTAAAATTCCATGTAGTGCCAGTTTTTTCCGGTTTTGTTATTTCCTGTTGTTTTTTTTTTGTACCAGGGATTGAACTCAGGACCTTGGGCTTGCAAGGCAGGCGCGGTGCCACTGAGCTAAATCCCTGGCCCTGTTAAGTTTTCTGTACTACATATTCAGGAATTTCTTAAGATGTGGTAAGAAGTCATCTCAGTGATAACATTATAGCACACTACCAAATTTTTCTTCCAGTTTCTTCATTACATTTCATATTTGGATGGAGAGTTGAAATAGTAATCGGGCATTTGGAATCTGAGCCTCTGAAGTGTATTTTGGTAACACTGGTATTTGGATTTGAATGGCACAGGTTGGGAACCACCTGCTCAGGGTGTTACTAAAATCTGTTTCTTATGTTTTTAGAGGCTTCGTGACGGAGTGATCCGAGACCTTGAGAGGCAAAACCGGAAAAAAGAAAACATTCGTGTTTTGGGCGAACAGATTATTTTGACTGAGCAACTTGAAGCAGAAAGAGAGAAGATATTGTTGGAGAAGGGATCTCAAAAAACATGATTTTTGGTCAGTGTGAACTGTTTCTGGGACAGACAGCTCCGAGACTGTGCGTGTGTGTGTTGGTGGAGAAGAGCGTGGTGAGACCTTTGTCCTTTTTTTCCTTACTGTAGTTTTAAGCTTGATCGAATAAAGGACAGTGGACCCTTTATTCTCAGGCCCTACTTTGAGAAGCCTTGTGTCTGAGTGAGGAAGCTGCAGGCAGATGCTCTGTGACACGCTGCTGTCCCTGGGGTCATTAAGCAGCCCTTGAGCTGCTGCCTGGAGCTTGGTGTTGGCTCAGGCGCTTCTGGCCCAGGAGGGATGGAGAGCAGTGTCCACCTGAGTGGGCTGCTGAGCCGCCACGACGATGAGGCCACCAGGACGTCCACCTCCGAGGGGCTGGAGGAGGGGGAGGTGGAGGGCGAGACCCTCCTTATCGTGGAGTCGGAGGACCAGGCCTCGGTGGACTTGTCGCATGACCAGAGCGGGGACTCCCTCAACAGTGACGAGGGCGATGTGTCGTGGCTGGAGGAGCAGCTGTCCTACTTCTGCGACAAGTGCCAAAAATGGATACCAGCCAGTAAGAAGCTTTTTATTCCTTTGACTTGTCAGTCCCTGGGTGAAGGTTTGCTTTCTCAACCCATGGAAGAAACATGAGTGTCCAGTGGACTTGTTATTATATATCATTAATTTAGTTTATCAAATTCAAGCTTATATGAAACAGACACATTTGAACTGATAAAAATTATTGCCAATCTCCCATTGTTAATTCACATTCTTGATGGTAACCCAATAAAAGTTAGAAAATTGCAAATCCTGTGTTACTTAAGGAATTAATCACATTTTTCTTAGCAAGTTTATGTTATAGATTGAGGGCCAAATTCTAGTTCTAGTATAGAATTAAAGCTCTTAAAAATTACTGTGTTATGTTTGGCTTATGTGGGAAATGGCCACTACTGAGCTAAGGGGGGAATTGGCTTTAAGTTGTTGAATCCCTGTCCCGGGCCCAGTCTTGCTTCCTGCTTTACCAGGTGGCAGAAGTCACACTGTTTCTTTTCTTTTCTATTTTTTTTTTTTTTTGGTACCGGGGATCGAACTTGTGTCCTTGTGCTTGTGAGGCATGCGGCACAACCACTAAGCTAAATCCCTAGCCCATCACACTGTTTCTTCAGCTGCTCCTGCCTGGCTCCATCATGTGATCAGGTAGCACATCAGGATTTCCTCTGGGCAAGATTGGAAAGATACCTATGGGAAGAGTGCTTTGTGTAAGAGGTTTGGTAACTAAGTGAAAATAGAGATGTATAAAATTGTGAAGTTGCTCATTTTATGCAAATGTTTTTGTTAAAATGTGTTTGACTATTCAAATTAATAGTAACTTAATAAGAATAACATTTTCACAGAAAACCTAGAATGTACTGTTTAGCTACTTCTTGCTTCTGGGTTGTCTGTGTCTGACTCACTGACAGGTTCTGTCCAGGTGTCTCAGCAACTGTCCTTCTGTCCTCCCAGGTCAGTGTAAAGTGCCCTGTATGGCCCAGTGCCTGCTGACCTCTGGCCCCACGCATACTCAAAACCTTGTGAAGGCCAGGCTGACTGTTCCTGCTCCACAAACAGTTCTTCTCTTATCCCTGAGACTCTGCGAGTTTGTATCCTCCTGGAAGCCGCATCTCTCAGGCACCCGTGGCTACCCCATGCCCAGTGTATTCCTGCTCACCACTGATTTCCAGTTCCCCCTTCCCCTGCTCTGGACCTTGTCTTTCTCCTTCTGTCTCCCTCCTGTGGGAAGAGCACCCCCCTTCTAAGGGCTTCTCTGCCCCTAGCACTTCCCTGTCGCTGCCCTGGTTTCATTCCCTGGGGAGCTAAAGCAAAGCTGGGCCCACCTTAGACAGATCTGATTCCATCCGGGTGGCCCCAGGGCCCAGGCACTGTTAGAACAGAACCACTGTCTAGGTGGTTCTGAGGTGCTGGGAAATGGGAGACCGTGTGAGTGTGACTCGTTTTCTCCTCTGCAGCCCTCGGGTTTGGGAGTAATGGCCACTGCAGCCCCAGTTCCTAGCCTGGGCTTGGCCGAGGCAGGAGCGCAGAAGGCCTCAGGAAGGGAATATGAGAAGCCTGCCTGGGAACCAGGAATGAGACTGCTGGGACACATGCTGCTCAGGCCTTTCTCCTGGGAGCCTGGCCTTAGGAGAGTCCCGATCTTTTTACAAAGGAGAACTTGAGTGTGGGCTCTTGGCAGTCTGGCTGTGGAACTGAGATGTTTGGGTAGCAGCCACTCTCAGGCCCACCTGTCATGTGACTTCTGTTTTTTTCTCCTAGGTCAGCTGAGGGAACAGCTCAGTTACCTTAAGGGAGATAACTTTTTTAGGTTTACTTGTTCCGACTGCTCAGCGGATGGCAAGGAGCAGTACGAGCGGCTGAAACTGACATGGCAGCAGGTGAGTAGAGGGGTTCACAGGTTGTACCCCAGACCTTTGCAGCAAGGAGCCTGTGGGGAGCTTTTGGATTGTCTCTTCTTTTGTGGTGTTTTTATTTTTTTTGGTATTGGGGATTGAACTTGGGTCCTTGAGCTTGGGAGGCAGGCAGCGGAACCACTGAACTAAATCCCCGGCCCTTTTGTGGTGTTTTGAGATAGGATTTTGCTAAGTAGTTTGGGCTGGTTTTGAATTCATTATGTAGCCCAAGCTGGCCTAGAACTCCCCTAAATCCTCCCGCCTCAGTCTCCAGAGTGCTGGGATTACGGGTATGCACCAACATACTTAGCCGATTTTGCACTGATGTAAGGGGCCCTTTTATTTTTTTTGGTTTTAGTTTTTCAGACAAAGCTCAGGCTGGCCTTGAACTCACTATGTAGCCCAGGGTGGCCTCAAACTTACGAGATCCTCCTGCCTCAGCCTCCCAAGTGCTGGGATTACAGGCATGTGCCACTGCACCCAGCTGAGCACTTTTTATTTCACAATGAAAAGAGAATATGGAATAGTTAGAGATAGAAATTCGTGGTAAAAAGTACTCCCTGCTAACCTAGGGAATGGGGTTTGAGATTCTTGAAAATCTCATATGGTTTATTTATATGTAATGCCAAGTCCTGATTTTAATGAATTAATTTTTTTTTTCCGGTGCTGGAGTTTGAATTCAGGGCCTTCATACTGAGCTACATCCCCAGCCCTATTTTTTCTTTTTAATTGCCTGGGCTGGACTAGAACTTGTGATCTTCCTGCCTCAGTCTCCCAGAGGGCTGGGATTACAGGAGTGAACTCCATGGCCAGCGAAGTTCTCATTTTATTGTTTGTTTGCTTATTTTTCTGGTACCGGGGATCGAACTTGGGTCCTTGCGCTTGCGCAGCAGGCAGCGAAACCACTGAGCTAAATCCCCAGCCCAAGTTCTCATTTTAATAGAAAATAAAGTTCACATGTTTTGGCAGCCACTTGAGAACAATAAAACTACATGGTGCTACACTGGAACCAGATGTGGAAGAAGTAATGTGTGCAGATGGTGAGAGCTCACATAACCCAGTCTTCTGCATTTGGGCTCAGATGTTTGAGTATTTTTTTCTTGATGAATACTTATGTCCACTCCTGTCTTTAGTGCCAACACAAAGCTAAGCCAACTATACCCTGAGCAGTAGCTTTCCACTGACTTCTAGATTATGTTAATATTTTTGGTTTGTTTTTATTCAATGTATATAAGCCTAGTGTGGTGGTACACACCTGTAATTCCAGCACTCGGGAGACTGAGGCAGGCAGAACATTGTGAATTTGAGGCCAATCTGGGATACATAGTAAAATGCCAACCTGAACAACATAGTGAGACCCTATCTCAGAAAGGGGGAAAAAAAGAAAAGCGTGTGTGTGTGTGTGTGTGTGTGTGTGTGTGTGTGTTTGTATGTATATATGATACTGAGGTCTGTAGTAGTAAAAGAGATGAATTATGCATGATTCACTGGTTTTTATGGGGTTTTTGTTTTACTTTGTGCTGGGGTTCAAGCCCAACCCTTGCTGGCTCAGACTCCATTGGAGAGACACCCCACCCCTGGTTATTGTCGTGCAGCAAATACTAAGTGCCCATAGCAGGCTGTGGCCCTGTGCTCAGACAGCTGACGTTGGGCGCATTTTCAAGAACCAGATACACGTGGTTATTACCCGTAGCACATTTTGCTTTGAAGAACATAAACAGTTATGAAGAAGATTTTATTTTATTTATTTTTTTGGTACCGGTGATGGAATTTAGGAACTTGTACTTGGAAGGCAGGCGGTGGCACCACTGAGCTAAATCCCTGGCATGAAAAAGGTTTTAGATTATGCTGTTTTGACCACTTTATGGTGTTCTTTGTAAGTTGTAGGCTGTGGCCACCCCTACTGTTATCTTAATTATTAGAGCTTTATCAGTGCTTTGTTAGATCTCATGAAATCTGTTAGTGGTGAATGTAAGAAGTCTTTTTTTTTTGTACCAGGGATCGAACTCGGGTCCTTGCGCTTGCATAGCAGGTGTTGAAACCACTGAGCTAAATCCCTGGCCCGTAAGAAGTCTTTTTTGACTTGCCAAAAAAATATATAAGTAATCAGGTGTGGAGGTGCACACCTGTGATCCCAGCACTCTGGGAGGCTGAGGCAGGAGGATCACTTTGCAGTCAAGGTCACCCTCAACTATGTAGCAAAACACTGTCTCAGAAAACAGAAAATTACTGAACAGTGACTTTTTCTTTAAATTGAAGTGAGGGACACATGAGCTTCACTGCTGCTCAGCGTGCAGATGGGCAGCATTCTGTATATTCATGTTTGTGCATGACCACTGCCACCCAGCTGCAGTGCCTCTTCGTTCCGGGCTCAGCTTCCCATGTGCTGGGCCATGACTTTCCTTGGCCCTTTCAGCCTGATGCAAACAAAAGTGGAGCTATAGAACTCTGGTCTGGGCTTGATTGTGTTCCCAGGTTAAGGATGGCAAATTGAAACTCAGAACATCAGGGTAGTTGGACCCATGTTGTGTAAACATAGCTCTTTGCAGAAGGGTCACTGGATATTGAATGCTGGGGACAAAGACGGGCATTAACTGCAACCTAGCAGACTTTTAAAATTTTTTAATTTTTTTCCGG
This sequence comes from Heterocephalus glaber, assembly GCF_053883595.1. Taxonomy (NCBI): domain Eukaryota; kingdom Metazoa; phylum Chordata; class Mammalia; order Rodentia; family Bathyergidae; genus Heterocephalus; species Heterocephalus glaber. The sequence continues at coordinate 5,324,134 of NW_028258330.1, read as the reverse complement.
TACTGGGGATTGAACTCAGGACCTTGCGCTTGCAAGGCAGGGATGGTGCCACTGAGCTAAATCCTCGGCCCTCTAGCAGACTTTTAAAGCTGCAGGGTACTCCTTGAGAGAAGAAGTTATTTAAGAATTATCTTCTAAGCTTGGCACGGTGATGCACACCTCTGATCCCAGCATGGAGAGGCTGAGGCAGGAGGATCACAAATTCAAACCCAGCCTGGGCAATTTGTCGACTTAGTAGACCCTGTCTTGGGATAAAAATTTAAAAATTCCTGGGGTCATAGGTCAGTGAAAAGGCCTTGGCTTCAATTCCCAGTGTCCAAAACCAAACCAAACCAAAAAAACCTACATAAATAGATGCAGAGAAGTATATGAAAGGACAGTTACTAAAATGCTGAAAGTTGTTATTCTTCTGGTGGTACTAGGGATTGAATCCAGGGACCTTGCATGGAGCTATATCCCAGCTCTTTTTATTTCTTTATTTTGAAGCAGCGTCTTGCTAAGTCACTAAGTTGTCTAGGCTGGGCTCAAACTTGCAATCCTCCTGCCTCAACCTCTCAGGGTGCTGGACTTATAGGTGTGCACCACCACACTGAGCAGAAGTTATTTCTTGATGGATTTCAAGTGATTTTTAGCTTCCTTCTTTGTTCTTTTGCTGTTTTTCGAGTCTTTTATACTAAGCATGTGTTGTTTATATTTCTGGAAATCACCTCCCCATTTAGGGCCATGAACCCTTACCGTGAACCTGGCCTAGGTTGGGCATTGGAACCCTGAGCATGGTGTGAGGGCCGAGCAGCCTGACCTTTTCATTACCCGTTCATTCCGTGTGCATGGCTGAATTTCAGAATCCTGACTAGAGAGTGGGTAGAGCTTCAGCGGGAGGATGCGGCTGGGCACCCTTCCCCTAGGGCCTCGTGGTGTGTGCATGGGGTTTGTGGTGAAGCCTGTGTCCGCGCTCTGTCCGGATGTCCCTCAGCCACACAGCAGGCCTACATGCATGACAGAGGAGCTGCACAGAACCGAGCAGAGGAATGTGGCTCATAAGCACAGCACAGGATGAGCCATGCACACAAAGTCCCTGGTCCCCCAACCTCGCCATGCCTGCCCGGACTTTAAGACAAGAGAGAGCCCCTCCCCCAAGACCCCCATCCTTCCCCATCGCCTCCCAGCCCAGTCTCTCTGTGTTGCAGGTTGTCATGTTGGCCATGTACAACTTGTCCCTGGAAGGCAGTGGGCGTCAGGGCTACTTCCGGTGGAAAGAGGACATCTGCGCTTTCATCGAGAAGCACTGGGCCTTCTTGCTGGGGAACAGGTAACATGGTCTGGGCAGAGCTTACACCTACAGGGAATTGTGACAGCCCAGTGCATCCCTGATAGAGATTCGGAGCTTTACTGGGTCAGTCACAAAGAATTTTGAATTCCAGGATTCTTTTTTTTTTTTTGGTTTTTTGAGACAGGGTCTCACTGTGTAGTTCAGGCTGGTTTTGGACTCACTGTGTAGCCCAGGCAGGCCTGAACTCAAAGTGATCCTCCTGCCGCAGCCTCCCAAATGGTGGGATTATAGGCATGCCCCACCATGCTTGACTCTTCTTTACTCTTTTTTCTGGTACCGGGGATTGAACTCAGGACCTTACACTTGTCAGGCAGTGGCACCACTGAGGTACCCCAGTCCTCTTTTTTACTCTTAGCTTTAAAAAAATTTTTTTGAAGCAAAACATTTATTGATACATTTTAGATATACATAATGATAACATTCATCATAGGGAATTTGTACCTGTACATGATGTATCTTGCTTTCGTTTTGTCCCATTCCCCTCCCCTCTCTTCAGTCCCTCTTCTCCTTATTTACAAAAGCTTTGTTTCCATTTTGTCCATCTAGTCTCTTTTTTCTTCTCCCTTTTTTCCTTTCCCCCTCCCCCATCCCTTGTTCCCCTTCTCATTTGAACATTTTCTTCCCATTTCCCAATATCTATTATACGTTTTGGTTCTTATTTTCACTTTCAGTTTCTCACACCAGAGAAAAATGTGGTATTTAAATGTGTGTCCGATTTATTTCACTTAAGAGTATGGACTTAAGGGGCATCCATTTAGATAGAAATGTCTCAAGTGTATTCTTTTTTTTTTTTTTAAGCATATTCTTCTTTATGGCAGAGTAGTACTCCATTATATTAAAAAAAAAACCACAAGGGCCAGGATTTAGCTCAGTGGTTCTGCTGCCTGCCTTGTAGGCACAAGGTCCCAAGTTTGATCCCCAGTACCAAAAAAAAAGAAAAAGAAAATGAAAAAAACCCCACATCTTTATTCATTCATCAGTTGATAGGCATTTGGGCTGTTTCCAAGATTTAGCTATTGTAAACTGTGCTGGTATAAACATGAGTGTGCATATCTCCCTGTGGTATGACGCTTTTAATTCTTTTGAGAAGATACCAAGAAGGGGAATAGCTAGGTCAAATGGAACCTGATTTTGAGGAATTTCCACAGTGGTTCCATCAGTCTACACTCCCACCAATAGTGGAGAAGGGTTCCTTTTTCCCCACAGCCCTGCCAGCATTTGTTATTAGTTGATTTCTTTTTTTTTTTTTGGTACTGAACTCAGGACCTTTCACTTGCAAGGCAGGTGACAGAACCACTGAGCTACATCCTCGGCCCATTGGTTGATTTCTTTTTTTTTTTTGGTACCGGGGATCGAACTCGGGACCTTGCGCTTGCAAGGCAGGTGCCAGAACCGCTGAGCTAAATCCCCGGCCCATTGGTTGATTTCTTGATGACAGCCATTCTTTCTGGTGTGAGGTGGAATCTCAGTGTTGTTTTAATTTGCATCTCTTAAAATGACCAGTGATGTTGAACATTTTTTCATGTATTTATTTGCTGTTTCTGCTGCTTCATCTGAGTAGTATCTATTCATTTCAGATGCCCATTTTTGGACTGGGTCTTTAAATTCGAGGGGTCTGATTTTTTTGGAGTTTTTTATATACTCTACAGATAGTAGTCATTTGTCTGAGGAACAGCTGCAAAAATTTTTTCCCACACTGTGGGTTGTCTGTTCATTCTGTTGGTGGTTTCTCTTGCTGTGCAAAAGCTTTTTAATAAGATGAGGTCCCTGTTATTGATTCTTTTTGATAGTTCCTTTGTGATCGGGTTTTGTTCATAAAGTCTTTGCCTACACCAATGTCTTCAAGAGATCTACCTATTCTGTCTTCTAGCAGATTTAGGTGATTCTGTTTTAATATTTAGATGTTTGATCCATTTTGATTTTAGTTTAGTACATGGTTAAAGATATGGGTCTAGGTTTAATCTTCAGCAAGTGGAAAAGCCAGTGTTTTGAGCGCTGTTTATTAAAGAGGCTATCTTTCTTCCAGTGAAGGTATTTGGCTTCTTTGTCAAAGATAAGGTGACCGAGTGTGTTTGGAGTTGTTTCTGTATCTTCTAATCTGTTCCATTGATCCTTAGGTCTGTTTTTTTGCCAGTTCCATGCTGGTTTTTTTTTTTTGGTACTGGGGATCGAACTTGGGATCTTGCGCTTGCGAGGCAGGCACTGGAACCACTGAGCTAAATCCCCGGCCCTAGTACCATGCTGTTTTTATCATAGTAGTTTTATAGTATAATTTCAAGTCAGGGATTGTGATTCCTCTTGCTTTTTTGTCCAGGATTGCTTTTGCTATTCTAGGTCTCTTCTGGTTCCAAATGAATTTTAGGATTGTTTTCTCTAAGCTGTGAGATATGCTATTGGTATTTTGATTGGGATTGCATTAAATCTGTAACAGTTTTGGGAGTATGGCCATTTTCACTTTATTGGTTTTTCCTACCGAAGAACAAGGGATATCTTTCCATTTTTCTGATATCCTCTTTGATCTCCTTTTTCAGAGTACTATAGTTTTCGATGTAAAGGTCTTCCTTTGTTAGGTTGATTCCTAGGTATTTTATTTTTTTGGATGCTATTTTGAAAGTTTGTCTCCCTGATTTCTCTCTCAAGGAGTTTGTTATTTATGTACAGGAATGCTATTGATTTTTGAGTGTTGACTTTTTTAGGGGGGGACGGGGAATAGAACTCAGGACATTTCGCTTGCAAGGAAGCGTGGTGCCATTGAGCTAAATTCCTGGTCCTGAGTTTTGACTTTTTATCCAGCCATGCTACAGAATTTGTTTATTAAATCTAGATGACTTTTGGTGGAGTTTTTGGGGTGTGTATGTAGAGTATCATGTCATCCACAAATAATGATAGTTTAACTTTTTTCTTTCCTATCCTTATTTTTTTAATTTCTTTCTCTTATGTAATTGCTCTAGATAATGTTTCCAGAACTATATTGAATATAGTGGACATCTTTGTCTTGTTCCTGATTTTAGAGTGAAAGCTTTCAGTTTTTGTCCATTTAGTATGATGTTGGCTGTTGGTTTGTCATAGGTGGCTTTTATCAGATTGAGATAAAGACCATCTATTCCAATTTTCTGTAGAGTTTTTATAATGGATAGGTGTTGGACTTTGTCCAAAGCTTTTTCTGCATCTATTGAGACGATCATATGGTTTCTGTCTTTGGCTCTGTTAATATGGTATATTACATTTATTGATTTGAGTATGTTGAGTCTTCTTTTCATCCCTGAGGTGAATCCTACTCGGTCATGGTTGTATAACCTTGATGATTAGCTGTATCCTGTTTGCCAGTATCTTATTGAGGATTTTTGTGGTGATGTTCATTAGGGAGATTGGCCTATAGTTCTCTCTCTCTTTTTTTTTTTAAATAATATATATATATTTTTTGGTACAGGGTATCGAATTTGGGTCCTTGCACTTGTACAGCAGGTGGTGAAACCACTGAGCTAAATCCCCGGCCCAATAGTTCTCTTTTTTTCTCTCTTTTGTAATATTCTTTCTTTTTTAAAAATAAATTTTATTTTGTCCCACTCCCTGCCTAAACCCCCTCCCTTTCATTCTCGTTTTTAGTTGGTTCCTTCTCTGGTTTAGGAAACAGGGTAATGTTTGCTTCCAGAAATGAATTTGGGAGTATTGTTTCCCTTTTGATTTCATTAAAAAGTTTGAGAAGTAGTGGCATTAGGTCTTCTCTAAATTTCTTGCAGAATTCAGCAGTGAATCCGTCAGGGCCTGGGCTTTTCTTTGTTGATAGGTTTTTAATTACATCTTCAATTTCATTGACTGACACTGGTTTATTTAGAATTTTTATATCTTCTTAATTCAGCTTTGGTAATTCGTATGTATCAAGAATCTGTCCAAAAATAAATAAATAAAAGAATGTGTCCATGTCTTCTGAGTTTTCCATCTTACTAGAATACAGGTTCTCAAAGTAATTATCGATCTTCCGGATTTCTGCAGAATCTGTTGTGATTTCACTCTTTTCATTCCTAATTGCACGGAGTTGAGTCTTTTCTGTCCTTTTTTTTTCTCCTGTACTGGTTATCCAAACTCAGGATCTTGCACTTGTGAGGCAGGCGTGGCACCGCTGAGCTCAATCCCTGGCCCATCTTTCCTTTTTTTGATAAAATTGGTCAAGGGTTTGTCAGTTTTATTTACTCTTTCAAAGAACCAACTCTTTGATTCACTGATTCTTTATATTGTCTTCTTATTCTGAATTGCATTAATTTCTGCTCTAATCTTTATAATTTGCTCCCTTGTATAAGCTTTGGGTTTGACTTGCTCTTTTTCTAGAAGCTTGAGGTTCAACATTAAGTTGTTTAGGCAGGGGTACCAGCCTAAAATACAAAAAAAATACAAAAAAATACTAAAAAAAAAATTAAGTTGTTTATTTGACCCCTCTCTGTTTTTAATTATGGGAATACACCACTATAAATTTGCCTTACTGGGCGTGGTAGCAAACACCTGCAAGCCCAGCACTTGGGAAGCTAAGGATTGCTATGAGTTCAAGGCCAGCATGGGCTGCATAGTGAGTTCAGGGCCAGGCTAAACTATATAGTGAGACTCTGTGTCACACACAGACAAAAAAAAGTTTCTCTGGTAGGACTGCTTTGATTGTGTCCCATAAATTCCAGTATGTTGTTTTGGCATTATTGTTTAAATGTAGAAACTGTTTAATTTCTTCTTTAATTTCATCTGTGATTCAGAGGATGTTATTTATATATTTATTTGGTACCAGGGATCGAACTTTGGACCTTGTGCTTGCGAGGCAGGTGGTGAAACCACTGAGCTAAATCCCTGTCCCTGGAGAATGTTATTTAATTTCCATGTGTTTCTGAAGTTCTTGTGGTTTCTTTTGCCATTGATTTCTAATTTCATTGCACTATGGTCTGACAGTATGCACGGGACAATATGACTTCTTTTGCATTTACTTAAGCATGTTCTATGAGCTAGTATGTGGTCTGTTTTGGAAAATGTCCTATTTGCAGCTGAGAAGAATATGTATTCTGATATAGTAGGGTGGAACACTCTGTAAACATCTACTAAATCAATTTATTCAAAAGTTTGGTTCAGTTCTGATTCTTTTTTTTTTGGTATGGGGGTCGAAATTAGGACCTTGCACACTTACAAGGCTAGTGCAATGCCACTGAGCTAAATCCCTGGCCCCTGATATTTTTTTGTTGATTTTTTTTGTCCAGTTGATCTGTCTATTTGTGACAGTGGGGCATTGAGGTCCCCCATTACAATTGTATTAGTGCTTATTTGATTTTTCATGTCTGTTAATATTTGTTTTACATAGTTGGGTGCACTGGTATTTAGTACATATACATTTATGATTGTTATCTCTTCCTCTTGGATTGTTCCCTTTACAAGGATGTAGTGACCTTCTTTGTCTCTCGTAATCAGTCTTGGCTTGAAATCCACTTTGTCTGCAAATGGGATAGCTACCTCTGCTTTTTACCGGGTTCTTGTTGCATGGAGTATTGTTTTCCATCCTTGGACTTTCATCTATAAATTTCTTTTTGTTTCCTTTTTTTTTTTTCTTCCAGTACCAGGAATTGAACTTAGGACCTTGCACTTGTCAGGCAGGTGTGGCTCCACTGAGCTACATCCCTGGCCCTATTAATTTCTTTCTGAATCAGATGTGTTTCTTAAATGCCACATATTGTTGAATCTTGCTTCCTGATCCATTCTGCCAGTCTGTTTCTTTTGATTGAAGTGAGACCATTTACATTGATGGTTATAACTGATATGTATTGACCTATCCTTGTCGTGTTATTTTTCTGTTGTTGGTCCCCCCCACCCCCGTTTAATTGCTTACCTTGCCGGGTAGATTCATTCTCTTGGGGTTCATGGAGTTGTGGTCCTTGCTATCTCTTTCTAGAATGTCCTCTAGAACATTTTAGAGTGGTAGTTTGGTGGTCATGAATTTCTTCAGATGTTCTTTGTCGTGCAAGTATCTTTATCAATTTTGAAAGACAGTTTTGCAGGGTACATCAGTCTGGGTTGGAGGGTTTTTGTTTGTTTGTTTGTTTGTTTGTTTTTAGCTGTGTCTGGATTTACTCATTATCAGAAATTGAGCCCACACGGGGGCAGAGCCTGGCCACCAGAGCCTCAAATGAACCTTGTTTCCAAAGTATGGCCACCCCTCTTGTCCTCAGAGGCGGAGAGGGGAAACTCAGTCTGGCTGGGTGGACACTTTCTCCCTTTTTGATAAATTAGCAGAGTAGTATTTCCTTGCCAGCCTGATCAGATTGGAGGTTCTTTTCTTTTAGGGCTTGAAATAATTCACTTTAAGCTTTCCTTGACTTGAGGATTTCTGTTGAGAAGTCTGCTGATTCTGATGGGCTTTCTTTTATAGGTGATATGTTTCTTTTTTCAACAGCTTTTAATATTATGTTCTTGTGTTGGATTTCTGGAATCTTGACTGTTATATGTATTGGTGAAGATTTTTTTGATCATGGCTAATTGGAGTTTTGGGTTTTTTTGGTACTGGAGATCGAACTCGGGTCTTTGCGCTTGCACAGCAGGTGGTGAAACCACTGAGCTAAATCCCCGGCCCCAAAATTAAACAAACACTCTTAAATTTAACCTACATTGTGTTTCTACAGTATTCCCCATATTCTCTCTCTCTCTCTTTTTTTTTTTGGTACTGGGGATCGAATTCAGGTCCTTGTGCTTGTGCAGCAGGTGGCAAAACCACTGAGCTAAATCCCTGGCCCTCAATGGAATCTTTAATCTCCCGGATGTCTCTTTGAATCTGTTTTATGGATTCCATTTCTTTCTTATGTTGGGCATTCATAGTTTCCATCATTTTCCTAAACTCCTCTGTTTTTGTTTATCTGTTGTTCTAGAGTTACTAACCATGACTTTCATTATAGTCACCATCTCTGTAGTTATCTGAGAAGCTATTTCGGATTTGATTTTTTGTAGAGCCTCATTTTCTGCTTCATTACCTCTGCTGTTATCACTTCAGAGAGTCCAGATGAGTGGTTTCAGATTGTTCCACATTGCCCCCTGGGGTGTGCCTTTGGTGAAGCTGGCTTTTGGGTTTTGAGCCTGTTGTGAGATCCTACCTCTTCACTTTATTGGGGATGAGAAGTTGCTGCCTGTTTGGCCTGGTTCTTTGGCATTGACCTATGCTATTTATTTATGACCCTCAGGCAATCTCAGTCTTGGCATACCAGGAAGAACAACAGATTGGAACAATTATGTCACCTTGGCTACAGTAGTACAATTAGCAATAACAATAGCATCAAACACAGCCTAGAAAAAGACAAACTGGTAACTATTAATTTGCCACCTTTACTTATATGAACTAGATTTGTGGTTATATAGCAAAATCTAAAACAAACCAGAAAATTGTATACAGTAAATATGCCCTCAGTATGGTGATTTTACCCTCAGGGGAGAAAATTTGAAAGGGGTTGCGGGGCGGGGGGGGGGGGGGGGAAGATAGAGAAATAGAAGAATAGGAAGAGATTAGAAGCAAGGCTGGAGGACAAAGGAAGATTACACAAACTTTGGGAAACTGGTGAAGAGGACAGGAGGGAAAGAGAAGGAAGAAATAAATAGAACAAAACAAAAAACTAGAAGCAATGCTCACAACTTAGAAAACCAAGAAAAGCAAAAGAAAAAAAAAAAAAAAAAAGGATATTAAAAGAAGTCCACTTCAAGGCATGTTTCTGCAGTCACTGGTAGACAGAGTCCAGGTTCGTGTTGATTAATCCCAGCAAGCCAGCCATAGATGTATGGTGGAGTAGTGGATAATCCCAGCAAGTCTGCACTGTTAGTTCTGAAGTTCAGGCTTGCTTCCAGCTGTGAGGCTGGAACACATTTTGTTCAGCCTACAACACCTTGTCTGGCTCCTGTTTACTTGAACTTGGCTCCTTGACCCCTCTCAATTCTGCCTCACCCTGATGGAGTCAGCCCACATCTGATCTGAACTCTGAGCTCAGTTGGCCCCTCTCCAAAATGGCTATTTGCCCTCTCCTGGAGGATGTTTGAACTCAAATAATTCACCAATCACTGAAGCCCGCTGTGTCCACTGCTCTGTTCCACTGATGCATTTCTCTATAGATGCCTCTGGGGTTACCAGTAGTCAATGTGCATCTGTATTTCGAGCCACCCTTCCCACAGAGGGAGTCAGGGCTCAGGGAGAGAGCGCCACTTGCCACCTTCTCCTTCATTGAAGTTTCTCTCCTCGATCTCCCCTTGGGGTTCATTTCTCACTCAGATTCTTGTTGAGTTGCAGGTATCCACATCCCTCCTTCTTCTCTTCCTTTTGTTGCTATATTCTAGTGTCTGGACACCAAATGCCAGAGAGGCTGTTTCTCTGCTGTCCACCACTCCCCCATAATTTTTTACTTCCAGAGGAAAGTATTGGTTGTTTTTCTGAGCATGATTTTTCTTTTCTTTCTTTTTTTTTTTTGGTACCGGGGATCGAACTCGGGTCCCTGTGCTTGCGCAGTAGGCAGTGAAACCACTGAGCTAAATCCCCGGCCCATGAGCATCATTTTTTTTTTGAGATAGGGTCTTGCTATGTATTTCAGGCTGGCCTTGAACTCACTATGTAGCCCAGGCTGGCCTTAAACTTGTGGCAGTACTCTTGTCTCAGCTTCCTAAGTGCTGAAATTATAGGCCTGCACCACCATGCCTGGTCCATGAGCATGATGTTATTGAAGAGAGTCATAGAGTGTTAAAAAATATTGAGATTGTGATTAAGTGGGACCACCCAAGTGCGGGTAGGTAAGCTATTAATTTGAAGAAATTAATCCTTTGAATTGGTCCTTTGAAAGTCACAGGAGGTCAGAGGAGAAAAGGTAATGGATGCTGTTGAAGGCACTATTGTATTCAGGGTTTGCAAAGGAATAGATTTAATAGAGGCCACATAGTTTATAGGATTATTTTATAATAGTCACCCAAAAAGTCAAATGCAGAGGAGTGCAAGAGATCTAGCTGCACACTAGAGACCCAAAGAACCCAGCTGAGGGCCTGGATCCCACAGTGTCCAACACAAGTCCAGTTGAAGGCTTAAGAGTCCAAGGCAGTGTCCTCCATGAGTCCAGCCAGAGGCCTAGAGCCCAGGGCAATGTCTTATGCTTGCCCGTATTGAGGATCTGCCCCAGGAAGGCCCAAAGGCCAGTGGTGGAAGCTAGAAAGCCTGCTCCAGCAGGGTGAAGGATTTGTGCCACCAGGCTGAGGGATCTACACTGGAGCCAGGAAGTGACACTCATGGCAAAGATTAGAGCTCCCCTGATGAGAACAGCAGCCATTCTCAGCAACAGTGAGGCCCTGAGCTCCTCTGATGAGAACAGCCAAGTTTACATCAGAAAAACCAGCATTGGCAAGCTTCTCCAAGAAAACCAACAGCCAATGATCTTCCCCTCCCAGTTCTGTTTTTATGCTGCTGGCAACAATCCTCATCTGGATCTTCCACGCCCATACCACACCGATTTAGTTCAGCTCGGCATTCCAAGTTGACCATTAGTTAATCCACCACAGGCACCCATTTAGATTGCTCTTAACTCATGGAGTCTCTTTGTTCTTATTACCTCTGGAAGTTCGGCTATCTTTGTCTTTTGTTTTTTCTTCCAGTCCTGGGGCTCCAAACCAGAGCCCTGGGCCTTCCAGGCAAGCACTCTCCTTTAAGCTTTGTCCTCAGCCCCACTCCCCTTCTTTTTTTAAAACAAGGTCTCCTTAAGTTGCTCAAATTGGTTTTGAATTTGCAGTTCTGCTTAGCATGGTGGCACAGCTCTGCAATCCCAGCACTTGGGAAGCTGAGGCAGGAGGATCACTATGAGTGCAAGGCCAGCACGAATTATGTAGTGAGACCCTATCTCAAAAGTAAAAAGAATAAATGAATGAATTTGCAACCTCCAGATTAGCTGGGACTACAGATACACGCCACTGTCCTGCCTGTGAATGCTGTTAATGTTTTGGTGTTGGTTGGGAACAGAGTCTGGCACATTACTGTGCCTGCAGCTCCCTCTATGATGACTGTAGTTGTGCTCAGATTTGCTTCCGAGTGCTTGGCCCCTCAGAGACTTGAGGTGCAGACACCAAAACCTCACATGAAAGCCCCTGCAGCCTAGACAGCTTGTGTTGCCCTGGAGGTCTGTAAGCTCCCGTGCCCTAGTGAGTCCTGTGAGCGTCTGAGTGTTAGCGCTTGTTATGGTTTGGATCTAGAGGTCCCCCCAAAGCCTCATGTGGCCATAGGCTTGATATAGTGTGTGAAGCTGGAATTGATTCATGATGTGATGCTAGGCTCAAGGGCACTAGGATTAAGGGTGTGAGTGCTACTCGCCTTAAGTAGTCTGAATAAGATAAAAGGGGCAGAGAGACCCTGTTAACTCTCTTGTTACCTTTCCTGCCTTATGTGTGCCATGTAGTTTCTGCTCTGCCGTGCCTGTTTCTCGTCCCTGCCTTAGAATTGGCTGATTATGGACTGAAACCTCTAGAACTGTAAGCCAAATAAACCCCCTTCCCTTTAACTTTGGGTGTCTTGTATTTTGTCTCAGCAACGAGAGAAAAGTAACTAACACAGTGCTGTATGATGACCTGTATGCCTGTGTTGCGATCCTAAACCTGGCAGAACTCAGCTAGTGTAGATGCCAGAGGTTTGGTTCCTTCAAAGGGAGCTGTGCTCATGCGCTCGCCACTCAGTGCAGCCTAGCCTGAGACATCTCTCAGCCTTGTTGCTTGAGAGGCCAGGGAAGCAGGACAAAGGCTGTCCTCTGAGGGCGCTGTGAGGAGGAGTAGAATCAGCTCAGGCTGCTTACTGCAGGGCTTCTTTTACATACATACATACATTTATTTATTCGCTTTTTTTGACCTAGGCATTTTTTTTTTCTAGTACTGGGGATCAAACTCAGGACCTTGCTGCTTGTGAGGCAGGTGCAGCGCCACTGAGCTACATCCCTGGCCCTTATTGGCTTTTTTTTGGAGACAGGCTCTTTGTGGTTCAGGCTGGCCTTGAACTTGAAGCCATCCTCCTGCCTCAGTCTCCTGGCTGCTGGGACTACAGGCATGTACTGCTCACGCCTGGCTATTTTAGTTCTTGTTTTTCAGTGGTGCTGAGAAAAGCTGTGACACCGTGACTGGGTCTTTCTTATGAGGAAATGGAATTTTGTCTAAATTCAATGCTTTCCCACTACTTATGAACTTAGTATCCCCTATTTCTGAACATTTTTTTTTTTGGTAATGGGGATTGAACTCGGGACCTTGCACTTGCAAGGCAGGCGGCAGAACCACTGAGCTAAATCCCCACCAGTATCCCCTATTTCTAAGGGACAAGAAAGGGGAAAACTGGTAAATTTAGATCTTGTGAGGTTTTCCTGATCTCCAAGTGTTCTAAGATGCTGGACTTGAATTGCCTGTTTTTAAGTATATTGCCAGTTGTCAAAAGAAGTTGTTCAGCTGTTTCATTTGTCTGTTTCTAGAGCATGTTTTGAGAACAAACACTTTATGCTGTTTTTGTTTTCATCTCTCCAGCCAAAGCTGCTCAAGACTCTCCAGTATAACCATTAAACTAGTGATTTTTGCTATATTGGTATAAGACCTGTATAACTTCCTTTATCTGTTTAAGTCAAGCCACTCGAAAAAAATCATTTAGAAAAGGATAAGACGGGGTGTGGTGGCGCGTGACTGTAATTGCAGTACTGGGGAGGCTCAGGCAGGAGGATCACTGAGTTTGAAGCCAGTCTGCACTACATAGTGAGACCTTATCTCAACAAAACAAAACAAAACCAAAGCCCAGTCTTGGAGTTGGGCTTCTTGTTTGCTTTATTTCCTGAGAGCTGCCCTTATTTTGACATGTGAAAGCACCGGGAGGAAAAACGAGCCCTTAGACTGCTCCGCCATGCTCTTGGGGAAGCATTTAATGTGCTTTGCTTGAATTACTTCATCTCACAATCCTGTGAGGTAAGTTCTGTTTCTCTGGTTCTACAGATGAAGAAACTGAGGCAAGCCAGAATTTGAAACTAGGCAGACCCCAGGCCTCTCTTTTGATCCTTTTGCTGTGTCTCTTCCACACTTGGGGTCATGTGGCGTCCCCAGCCTTCGAGTCAGGAGGGGCATTGGGTCTCGAGTGTTTCTGCCAGAGATGAATTGAATGCCAATCACTTCTACACCCCTGGGCTCTAGGAAGAAGACTTCCACTTGGTGGAGCACTGTGGCAGGCTGCCTGAGCGTGGGGAGTCCCATGTACTTCCGCTCAGGGGCACAGGAGTTCGGGGAGCCAGGCTGGTGGAGACTGGTACATAACAAGCCGCCCACCCTGAAGCCAGAAGGGGAGAAGCTGTCTGGCTCCACGCTGAAGGCCAAAGGTGAGAGTGGTGGGAGGCTGCCGGGTGAGGTGACCAGGGAGCTAGGGTCTGCCCTTTTTGGAGCTGTTCTGGTGACAGTGGCAATGTCCTGGTGATGCTTCATTTGCATGCTGTAAGTAAGTACTAAGTGAAACCCATTCTGTCATTTCCTAATTAAGTTACTAGTTTTATAAATTTCCTTTGGCATTTGAAAGGTTCAACATTTTCAATTTGAATTTTTAAAAAATTTATTATGGAAATTTTATTTATTTTTTGGTTTTTTTGAGACAGGTCTTGCTATGCAGTTCAGGCTACCCTTGAACTCACTAGGTATCCCAGGGTGGTCTTGAACTTGTGACAATCCTCCTGCCTCAGTCTCCCAAGTTCTGGGATTACAGGTGTGCACCATCATGCTGGGCTCTGTTATGGAAATTTTAAAACATGCAGAGGCAAAGGAGAATGATATAATGAATTCCTGTGTACAGTCACCTCCCTTCAACAGTTGCCCCGGCCATCTCACTTGTCTAGATTTCTGGTACTTTCCCCCAGCCTTCCACACCTCTCTACCCTCAGATTATTTAGAAGTCTCCATTAACTGCTCACACTAGCGTTGAAATTGCAGTCTTCCTGGCTCAGCCTGAGTAGCTAGAATTTTTCTTAAAGATTTTTCAGTAATTGTCTTCTAAGAGATAGATTCTTTCTTCCTTACAGGCTAACCGTAATGCTGTTTTACATTCTTAAAAATGAACAGCAAACTTACTATCACATACTGATCGGATGTTTTTTCTAAAAAGTTTTCAGTAAGCTGGGTAAGGTAGTACATGCCTATAATCCCACCAACCTGAGAAATAGGATCAAGAGTTCAAGTCCAAGGGCTGGGGATTTAGCTCAGTGGTTCCGCCGCCTGCCACATGTCTTGCAGGCGCAAAGACCCAGCTTCGATCCCTGGTACCAAAAAAAAAAAAAAAAGAGTTCAAGTCCAGCCTGGGCAGTTTGTCCAGACCCTGTCTCACTCCCAAAGTGCTGAGATTACAGACATACACCACTGCCTCTGGCAAGCTTTTACATTTTAAAAATATTGAAAGGTATGAAGTTTGGAAGTTCCTGCTCCTGTTCTCTTTTCCAGGAGGGTCCACTCTTGTGAAGGCTTTTGGAGATTATCTTTGCATTTTGAAGGGTTTTTTTTAGACAAAGCATTAAAAACCTCTTCCCCATTTTCCCCCAGTATACCTGTTCCTTTTTCCATTATGATACATCTAGATTTGCCCTACTTTATTATATGGCTGTTTGGTAATGTATTAAATGATTCTCTATTAATGGCCACTTTTGACTGTTTTTGCCCTTTTCTGTTACTTTGAGCAATGCTAGAATTGTTCAAATTTGGGTGCATGTGCAAATTGTGGTAAATTTCTGGAAGCAAGTGCCATATCAAATGGCATATTTATTCAAAATTTGTATTTTTTTTTTTGGTACTGGGGATCGAACTCGGGACCTTGTGCTTTTGAGGCAGGCGGCAGAACCACTGAGCTAAATCCCTGGCCCTAAAATTTGTATTGTTTTTGCCAAATTACCCTTCTGAAAGATACAGTAAAATTTATGCCATACTATAAAGTCATGAAAATGCCCGTTTCCCTGTACTCTTGCTCAGCATTATCAAACTTTGGCTTTTTGTTTTTTGGGGATTTTTTTGGTACCAGGAACGAACTCAGGATCTTGCACTTGCCAGGCAGGTGCTGTGCCACTGAGCTAAATCTCCAGCCCCCATGCTTTTTGTTTTTTATGATTTTGAGACAGGAGCTTTTGTGTAGTCCAGGCTGGTCTTGAGCTCACAGACCTGCCTCATGCTGGTATTATAGGCCTGCACTGCCACAGCAAGCAACCATTGTGAAACTTCTCATGTTTAGCAGTTCCGATAGGTAAAAGATAGCAGTATTTAGTTGTTTAAATTTGCTTTGTAACTTTTAAGAGAGATGTCTTAAGTCTTTTAGTTTGGGGCATTCTTTGGACATTTCTCCATACAGAACCCAGTACAGGCGCACTATAACACATTGTAAAAGAAGTTAGGATTGAATGCTTATCTTGGAAGTTGGACATGTGTCGTCTTGCGGCAGCCTCAAAGCCCACCCTGGACCCCATCATCACTGTAGAGGGCCTTCGGAAACGGGCCAGCCGGAACCCTGTGGAGTCTGCCATGGAGCTGAAGGAGAAGCGGTCCCGCACGCAGGAGGCGAAGGACATCCGGCGGGCCCAGAAGGAGGCAGCCGGCTTTCTGGATCGCAGCCCTGCGTCCACACCTGTGAAGTTCTCCAGCCGGGCCCGCCGGCCAGATGCGGTCCTTGAGCGGGGTGAGGTGATCGACTTTGCATCACTGAGCTCCTCAGACCGCACCCCGCTGACCAGCCCCTCCCCATCACCCTCGCTGGACTTCTCTGCACCTGGGACACCGGCGTCACACTCGGCCACGCCGAGCCTGCTGTCGGAGGCCGACCTGATCCCCGATGCCATGCCCCCGCAGGCACTGTTCCATGGTAAGGAGGGCTCCGCCGGCCCTTCTAGGGCGGGCAGGGGTGTCCTCGGGTCTTGGTGACACTGCCTGTGCCCTGTGCAGATGATGATGAGCTGGACGGTGATGGCGACATTGACCCAGGAGTGGAGGACCCGCCACCGTCCCTGGGGCCCGTGGCTTCAGGGCTGGGGACCGGAGGCAGGAAGAAGGTCAGAGCCCCCGAGCACATCAAGCAGGAGGTGGACAGTGAGGAGGAGAAACCAGACAGGGCAGATCTGGACAGCGAGGACACAGACTCCAGTGCGTCCCTGCAGACCCGGGCGCGGGACAAGAGGAGGCCGCCCCTGCAGAAGGATGCAAGGCCACAGGGGCCCCGGTACACGCCTGCCAGCATCTACGAGGAAAAGCTGCTGCTGCGCAGGCTGGAGGCCTGTCCCAGTGCCGTGGCCATGACGCCTGAGGCACGCAGGCTGAAGCGCAAGCTAATTGTCAGGCAGGCCAAGAGGGACCGGGGGCTGCCCCTCTTCGACCTGGACCAGGTGGTCAATGCTGCCCTTTTGCTAGTCGATGGGATCTATGGAGCCAAAGAGGGAGGGGTGTCCCGGCTTCCAGCTGGACAGGCCACCTACCGGACCACCTGCCAGGACTTCCGAATCCTTGACCGCTACCAGGTGAGCGAGTACAGGCTTGGAACTGCTGGGGCCAATGGTGGTGGGACAGGCGGCATACAGTGGATGCTGTTATGCTGAGACTGTTAAAGTCCTGAGTAGTTTTAACCAGGTTTAGTGGCCCACATCTGAAGTTCCAGCATTCGGGAAGCTGAGGCAGGAGGATCCTTTTGAATTCGGGCCAGCCTGGTTGACATAGTGAGTTCAAGGCCAGCCTGAATTGCATAGCCTGTCTCAGAAAATCAAAACAAACAAACAAACAAAAGTCACAAATAGTTTTGGGAGACAGAAGAAAAGAGCAAGGGAGAAATATGTAAAGATTGCCAGGCTTTATCTTTTGAAACTGTTCAGTATAAATACCCTTAATATAGCTGAGTTTTTCCTCTCCATTGGACATTCACAATGTCCACACATCAAAATACACACATAGAAAACCGCAAATTGAATATATTGGGGGAAATTGTGTTCATCTGAACATGTACAGGCCTTTTTCTTATTCCCTAAGCCATGGCTGGCCAACCTTTGGCTTGCCTGGGCCATGTTGAAGAGAAATTGTCTTGGGGTGCATGTAAAATATGTAATGTAATTAACATATAGAAGTAGCAAACCTTTTTAAATTTTTTATTATAACATTAAAAGAGGGCATCTGACACCTACACAGTCTGTACTCGAGACTGAGTGACTGAGTGACGAGTCATGAAAAACACGGCCAAAAACCACACAATGACATTAAGAATTTATCACCATGTTGTGGGGCGGCAGCACTGCCCTGGGCAGTGTGACATTTAGCTGCAGGGCACAGCTTCCTTGTTAGCAGGACTGCAGTACAGGCTGGGCTGCTTCTCATGGGACCCAGAGCCTGCTCCCAGGAGGGGTAAAGTACTTACCAGTTGTTTCTTCTCTTGGTCTCTCTTCTTGTGTGTTTGCCTTTCCTTGACTGTAGTTCCATTGGGGCTTTTTGAGGCGTGTGTTTATCTCCTGTCTTACCTAGACCTCAGTGTGAGTTTCAGGCGGTTACACAGTGGGCAGCTGTGAGGCATTTCTTCCATCCATCCTCTCTCTGGCTTTCTGATGCATAGATTCAGAAGTGTTCATACCTCTAAATTTCCCTATCAGTACTGCTGTGGTGATGACTTAGGACTTTTTTTTTTTTTTTAGGACTTTTGAAATGATGTGATTTTACTGCCAGTCAGAACTTAATGTTCTGTAATTTTTCTCATTATTTCCTTAACCGAAGATTTAGTGCTTTTTTTTGTTGTTAAGGTTTTGGATATGTGAGAATTTTAAGGGCCTGGGATTTAGCTCAATGGTGCCACCGCCTGCCTCACAAGTGCAAGGTTCCAAGTTTGATTTCCTATACCAAAAAAAAGAAAAGAAAAAAGAGAATTTTAAGCTATCTTTTGGTACCAGGGATCGAACTCAGGACCTTGCCCTTGCAAGGCAGGTCCCGGAACCACTGAGCTAAATCCCTGGCCTAAGCTATCTTTTGGTAATTGGTTTCTTTTTTTTGTTTGAGGCAGGGTCTCACTTTGTGGTGCAGGCTGGTTTGAATGCACTATGTAGCAAGCTCTTGTCTCAAAAAATTTAAAAAAGTACACATTGTTCTTGCACATTGTCTTCTTTGTCCATTAGCATGCTTAACATATGAATCATAGTTATTTTAAATTCCTGATCCAGTAATTTCAACATCCCTGCCATATCTGAGTCTGGGTATAGTTCTGAGGCTTGTTCTGTTTCTTCAAACTGATTTTTTAGAAAAGAAGTGTGAAGGGCTGGAGATTTAGCTCAGTGGTGCTGCTGCCTGCCTCGAAAGTGCAAGGTCCTGAGTTCGATCCCCAATACAAAAAAAAAAAAAAGCATGAAGAGGTTTATTAGGCAGATGGGAAAGTTCTGCACACTCACAGAAAGTAGTGTGGGCCTGTGGGAGAGATCGAGCTGTGTTTCTGTTTCAATGTCCCTGTCTTTTCTTCACTCTTTTTTTTGTTTTGTTTGTTTTTGGTACTGGGGATCCAACTTGGGTCCTTGCGCTTATGAAGCAGGCAGCAGAACCACTGAGCTAAACCCCCAGCGTCCCTGTCTTTTCTGTTTGAAGCCGGTGCTGGCATTCAGGGTGAGAGGACCGTAGTACACAGGCCTATGTGGCTGGCGGTGAGGCATAGGGCTGGACTTAGTCCTGTGATCAGGTCTCAAGGAGACTGTCCCTCTGGGCTGTGATTTCGCACGTGCTTTCTGTGTCTCCCCAGTCAGGTGAGAGGACAGCTGCGGGACTGGCATCAGGGCTTCCCTTCCCTGAGGACAGGTATGTGCTCCCTCCTGCTTGAGATGGAAAGACTTGGGGAACAGAAGATGGTGCCACACTTCGAACCCTTGGAGAAGGTGTACTCATAGTTGTCGATGACAGGTGTTTGGTGGGTACTGGTTCTGCTGGTTCTCCAGCGGGGCACCTTTCTCTCCACTCTCCACTCCGGTCTTTGTCTGGGAAGATTTGTTGCCTTTTGCAGTTCATTCAGATTTTTTATATTTCAGGGGTTTTTTTTGTTTTTTTTTTTTTGGTACTGGGGATCGAACTCGGGTCCTTGGGCTTGCGGGGGCAGGAGGCGGAACCACTGAGCTAAATCCTCAGCCCCAGTTTTTTGTTTTTGTGTTTTTGTTTTTTTGAGACAAGGTCTCAATATATAGTTCAGGCTGGCCTTGAACTTACTGCATAGCCCAGGTTGGCCTCAAACTCCTGGCCACCTCCCTGCCTCAGCCTCTGATTATAGGTGTGCACCACCATGCCCAGCTGTTCTGAGTTGTGCTACCCAGTACAGGGTGACTGCCTGCATCTAGACTGGAAACCAGACGTCCTCTGATGTGCTGCTTGAATCCCAGATCGCCTCGTCTATTTATTCCTTCTTTATTTTTCACCTCTCCTTCTGAATTGTTACTATGGTTGTTGTTGCCATTATTTCTTTTACTTATCTCTTCCCTTGGCTTTATGAAGAAACCCTTGATCTTTCCTAATGTCCACTGTATGCTTTATTTCAGTGATTATGTGTTGAGTGTTCAGTAATGAAGAGGTACGGAGTCCCTGAGGACTCCTTCCTGTGTCTAGGTTTTCTTTTACCTTGGGGCCTATTAGGCATTTTCTTCTGTAACAGCCTCATTGAGATGCAGTTCATTTACCAAATAAGTCACCCTTTAAAGTATAGAGTTTAGTGGTTTCTCGTGTGCTCACAGAGTTGGATTCACACTCAGTTTGAGAACTTCCTAACTCTAGAGCCCCTGAGCCATTATGTGCGCAGCGTCCAGACCCCCTTTCAGCCTCTCTAGGTGGACCTGCCCTGGGCATTGTATGTAGAGAGGGAGTCTACACTTTGGCTGTTTCTGATCCCCTTCTTTCACTTAGCATAACGTTTGCACCGTTCATCTGTAGTGTAACACACCTTCATGCTTGCCTTCTTTTTTAACACATCATCTGATTGTGTAGCCCACATTTTGTTTATACTTTCATATTAGATGAGCGTTTGCCTTGTTTCAGCCTTTGACTGTTGTAATGCTGGTTGAACATCCTGTGGAGAGGGCTTCCTGGGTCAGGTGTCACTCTGTTGAATGTTTTGAAGACTGGCCAGGCTGTCTGCCTGTGTGGTGGCACCGTGTGTCCCCACAGCAGTGTGTGAAGGGTCTGGTTCCTGTACCAACCATGCTGCTCCTGCTCTTTCTGGTGACCAGCGTCCATGGTGTGTGGGGCAGTGTCATTGTAGTTTGGATCTGCATTTCCCCAATAACTGTTTATTGTGCTTTTGAGACATTCTTGTCTGTTTGTTAAATTATCCTGCCTTTTCTGGACCAGTTGTTTAAGTGGTCACCCTCTTCTTTCCTTGTGCTCATTTATGTGTCTTGATTTTCCCCGTGAGCTCATCCCCCTTCATCTCTTCCCCTCCCTTTGCCTCCCTTTGCCTGTCGCATACACCCAGGGGAGAGCCTGGTGCCTACCTCTAACCCTCCTGGTGAGTTTGGTAAGATGTAGGGCTGTGGGACAACCCACTTCCTGTGTCACTGTGACCACCAGCCCTGGCCTGCCTTTCCTCCCGCTCTGTCACTCCTGGTGATGAGGTCTCAGAGCTATCGCAGTGGTATCCCCTCACCTGTACTCACATTGCTCTCTGGCATCCACTTGGCAGCTACATTGACTGCCTGTCACTTCCCAGAGAAATGCCCTGTCCCCACCACCCCTGAGCCCCCAGACTATTCCTGGCTTTGCTGTCAGTCTTCCTCTCCCATCTGGGAAGGGACATAGTAGCCCACCTACCTCTCTACTGTGTCTGGAACCAGGAGTCTAACTTCGGTTTGTTCCCCATCCCTTCATCATTCAGTGAATGTAAATTGGCTCCTTAGTCCTTGCCAAGCACTTTTGTGGCTGGGGAGGGGTTCCCTGGCATCTGGAGGAGGGAGATGGCAGCAGTGGCTCATTGTGCACGCAGGTCTCCTGGCCATGGTGGGTGCTGAGCTGCGCAGTAGTGCTGCTCTGTGGGTCATACTTGACCTGAATCCTTGTCAGCTAGGAGAAGTAAGCTGATGCAGGCTCAGGGACGAGGGCAGCAGCGAGGCTGGTATGCTTGGCATGCTGTGGTGGCAGAGGAATGGGGTGGCAGGGCCTGGTCCTACAGGACCTTGCAAGTCTCAGAGGAGTTAGGACTTGCAGAGCAGATGTGTGTATGTATATATTTTTATTTCTTTTGGGCTTTTTGATGTAGGCTCTCATTGTGTAGCCCAGGCTGTCCTCAAACTCACAGTAGTCCTCCTGCCTCAGCCTCCCAAATGTTGGGATTACAGGTGTGTTCCACCATGCCAAGCATAAATGTGTGTTTCTAAAGGAAGAGCCCAGCCTCTCAGGAAGCAGCCCCAGTGGTGGCCAGGCAGAGGGAAGAGTGGCTTAGTGCAGGGTAACATCCACGGGGTCCATAGGACTCCCCTTGAGACTAACCAGTGCTGAGAGTGTTCTGTGGGCTCGTGGTTCATGGCTGGTGTTACAGTTTCCTGGTTCTGCATTGGGAACCACCCAGACCCAGTGATTTTACAGTTTCCTCTGAGTCTATGGGCAGACTGGGCTCAGCTGGGCGGTTCTTCCCCTCCAGGTGCCTGAGGCTGGGTCACTTATGTGTCTGCCTTTGCCTGGGTCCCAGCTTGGGACTGAATGCCTTTCTTCCAGGCCCATCTGTCTCTATGTGGCCTCTGCTCATTGGCTGCCAGTTGGTTCCTGTCCCAGGGTGTTGCCTATGCTGCTCTCTGATTGGTCACAGCTGTTCCTGAAGCCACCCAGATCCCGGGGTAGGGGAAATTGGCTCTGTCTCAGACACAGGGAGCTGTGTCCACCTCTAGGATAGAGAGGAATTGTTCGTGGTTATGTTTGGAAACCATAACCACAGCGTTGAATGTTACTTTGAAACTTTAGGCCTTAGAAGCATTTCAAAGTTGGCCTTTGAAAATGTTGGTGTCCAGGTTGGGAAAGTATGAGAGCAAATTACAAAGGAAGAAATCATGCTCTTCTTTCAGCAAAGTTATTTTCTAGGCTAAGAGCAAAGTGATTCTACAAAAACAACTTGAGTTTCTAAACTTCATCCACCCCTTGGCACAAAACCACTTTGTAAATGTGCCTTTTCATCTTCCCCCTGCACCTTCTGCTATAAAACCCTAATTGTGCACATTCTGTTACCAGACAGCGGCGGGCCCGGGCACGCTCACCCAGTAATGGCCACCTCCATGCAGCTCTTGGGGCACACAGGAGACATACGAGGCTTCCATTCTCCAGAGCCCTCCTAGGAAGCACACTGAGCCTCAGGACTAATGAGATTTGCTTTAGGGATGATAATCTATACCACTCCCATTTTTGCCAAATATTTTACGTATTGAAAAAGGACATGTTTTTAAAAATCTGGACACATGGACAGCAGTAATTGTCCCAAAGCTCTTGGATAGCAAGGTGGTCATATAACATGACCCAGGCGTATGTGAGCTCCTTAGTACTCCTTTTGGCTAACGTCAGCGAATGGTGGAAGGCACGATAGGCAGCAGGAAGTCTAGAGAGGCATCAAGTCCAGATTACGTGCTGTGCTGTGTTTCACTGAAATGACAAGATTTGTAAATAACTTTAAAATTTTTAAAATTATTTTTGGCTTTAAACTTTTAAAACCAGGGATAGGTTTTTGGATCTCATTTTAGGCCAAAGTTCCTATAAGGTTTGTATTAAAACTTGAACTTTTCAAATAAGCAACTCAGAAAGGCCTACTTCCTGCTACATAAAAAGATCATACGCGTCACTTCCATACAGAACTTATTTTACACAACCACTGTTTCCTCACACAGACAGCCTTGCCATCCAGGAAGGGATTTCGACACCAGACCAGCAAGTTTTTGTATCGCCTGGTGGGCTCAGAAGACCTGGCTGTGGACCAGAGCATTGTCAGTCCCTACACTTCCCGGATCCTAAAGCCCTACATCAGGTGTGCAGAGAAGATGCAAGGATGGGTTATGCTGGGTGAGGTTTGTGGCATGCTCGCCCTGGCCTCTTGCTGGAGTGAATAGAGACCCAACACCTGAGCAGGTGCTGGTGGGGACGCTTGTCCATGTCCCCAGTCACCCTTTGCTCCTTCAGTTGTGGCCTTGCAGAGAAGATGATCCTTTGAAACACATAAAAAACAAGATAAGTGAACTGTTGCTATTTCTTTCTTTCTTTCTTTTTTTTGGTACCTGAGATCAAACTCAGATTCTTGAGCTTGTGAGGCAGGTGCGGTGCCACTAAGCTAAATCCCCAGCCCAACTGTTGCTATTTCTTTGTGATTATCATAAATCATTGTTTTGTTTTAAATATTAAAGTTGTATATATTCAGTAGTATGTGAAATTAAAATAAAAAGGGAAAGATGTCACAATTGAGTGAGCCAGTATCTGAGCTACATGTTGGGACCTTTTCTAATATGGGTCCAAGCAGTGCACCAGAAGCAGAACTCCCTAGAGAGGCCTGCAGTGGTGCTGGCTGTGTGCTGTAGGCCCAGTGTCTGTGTGGGCCCTGCACTTGCAGTGCCTATTCACCCAGTCTTCTTTACCTGGCACTGGGTTCTGGGCAGGCCTGTGGGCAGGTGGTCTGTGAGCCTGCCAATGCCTGGAGAGAACCGTGGGCTGTTTGCTTTTCCTCACTTTGTTCACAAAGGCAGCCAGCACCTAGTGTGGTCTCTGGAGGGTGCTGAGGGGTTTGACCTGATGAATGAATGTTAGTAGACTGAATTTCAGATTTCATGCCAAAAAAGTGTTATAACTATAATCAAGCTAGTTATCACATAAAGTGGTGCAAATTAGTTTAAGATTTCAAGTATATCAAAGTATGTATGAGTCACATAACTGGGAATAATACTGGGCATTTTCTTGACTTGACTTTGTTTATTTTCTGTGTTCTGGAGGCGTGATTATGAGACAAAACCACCCAAACTACAGCTTCTGTCCCAGATTCGTTCCTACCTGCACAGAGGTGACCCTCACTGGATATCCGAGCCCGACGCACCTCTTGATTACTGCTATGTCCGGCCAAATCACATCCCAACGATCAACTCGATGTGTCAGGAGTTTTTCTGGCCTGGTATGTTACCCCCTCCAACCCTGGCAGATGGATTTCAGTAGACCTCACCCCAGGAGTTTTTAAATCATTGTATGCCACATGACCCTATGACCTTTCCTCATGTGATTTCGTGTAGTTTGTCTCTACTAATATAGAAATGTTGAAATTAAATGCCTCTTAGTTTCCTAAGATTGAGACAAAGCCAACAATTGCAGTAATAAACAGTGTTCTTGTTTGTTTCTCTTCCCTGTTTGTCTGTTTCCAGAATAAAAGATTCATCTTGTTTTGCTTCTACCTTTTTTAGATACCTGGTAATGTCTACCACAGATATGTAGACTGGTAGCTTGGGCGTGTTTGGACACTTTGGGTTTTGGCTTAACAACTCTGTA
Source organism: Heterocephalus glaber (assembly GCF_053883595.1). Classification (NCBI taxonomy): domain Eukaryota; kingdom Metazoa; phylum Chordata; class Mammalia; order Rodentia; family Bathyergidae; genus Heterocephalus; species Heterocephalus glaber. The sequence continues at coordinate 5,299,314 of NW_028258330.1, read as the reverse complement.
CACTCTGTGTGTTTATCTGATCTTTAGAGAGTGTTAACACACCCAAAGGGCATTTTTTTAAAAAAGGCAAATACACTGATCATAGACTGAGGACAGGAGTGAGGCCATATGATTTGTCATTTTAACTGTCACCCAGGCCATCAACTAAAGAAACACATGTTCTTATGGGTCTGCTTAGGAACCTAAGGAAGTAACAGCTGTCTTTAGACGTTAAAGGAGATGTCACGCAGAGCCACATCACCTTGGCTGTCTGATAACCATGTGACAGTACGTTGGTGGCAGTTGTACTCACTCTTCTGGGACTGGTCTTGGGCCCTAGAGTGGGATTCTGGGAACATCTGTGACTTCCACCTTCCTGCCAGGCACCTTCTTTGCCTTTCGCCAGAGTGCTTTTTTTTTTTTGGTACTGGGGATCGAACTTGGGACCTTGCGCTTTCGAGGCAGGCACCAGAACTACTGAGCTAAATCCCCTGCCCTAGAGTGCTTTCTTTGGGTCTTTGTTACAAATTGTGGCATTCCTACGAAGGAATGTGCACACTTTCTGGGGGTGGGGCAAAGCGTGTGATGGGGACACTGTCTAGGTCTCCTCCCCGGCTATGTTGTGTGCTTCATAAGCACCACTGGGGCATGAGGCCTCTGAGAGTTCTCAGATGGCCACATTGCACTCACATCAGGGAGGCCGAGACACAGCCAAGTCCAGTTTCAACCTCGAGCACTCTGCTGCCCTGCCTTTTCGTCGCTCATCTGCTAACATATGTGCTTAGAAGAGACTATGTTAATTTTGATATTTTCTGAAGTTCATTTTTATGATCTGAGTGTGTGGTATCTGTGACAATGTCTTTGTGTCCAGTTTGGGGATTTTTTTAGCACTCAGGTGTAGCTGTAAGTGCAGACTTAGCAGCTTGGTATTTGAGTCCCAGAAAGTGCAGGGGGTTTTTTGTTACCGGGGATTGAATTTTCTTTTTTTTTTGTTACCGGTATTGAACTTAGGTCTTTGCACTTGTGAGGCAGGCACCGGAACCACTGAGCTAATCCCCAGTGGAAAGTGCAGGTTTTGAGTTTTGGCTCTTTTTTCTCTTCAGGCATTGACCTGTCTGAGTGCCTGCAGTATCCCGACTTCAGTGTGGTCGTCCTCTATAAGAAAGTCATCATCGCCTTCGGCTTCATGGTTCCCGATGTGAAATACAATGAGGCTTACATTTCATTTCTGCTTGTCCACCCGGAATGGAGACGAGCAGGGATCGCAACTTTCATGATCTATCACCTGATTCAGGCAAGTTTTTTTTTTTTTCTTTTGGTACTGGGATCGAACTCGGGTCCTTGCGCTTGCGGCGAAACCACTGAGCTAAATCCCCAGCCCTCAGGCAAGTTTTCTCTGCTTGTGACTTAGTGTAAACCATGCAGCTTACCTTTCAGGGCGCCCTGGGGACTTGGAGGAGGCGAGTGGCCATTCTGGTCCTTCCCAGCACTGCTGGGCAAGGTCCTGGGAGACCATATGAGAAGGGCTAGTGGTCACCACTCTGAGACTTTGAGCCCACAGTGAGGTCACTGTGCAGCCTTGGGGTTCAGAGAAACCAGTTTGTGAACACCTGTCCTACACGGAAGCCAAGATAGCAGGTGTGGCCCACACTGTGACTGCTGCTTGTGTAGACTCCAGCTCTGAGACCTGAGAGCTGAGCGAGGCGGGGTTTGTATCTTCACTCACTGCATGAGCTGCAATGACCTTGAGACTGAATTCTAAGATTGAGTTCATCCTTTGACTTATCTCTCACCTTTGGAGAAAATGTGCGATGTATATATATACTGATAGGAAAAAATTCAGGTGTTTTTCTTTCTAGAATTTTTCTGGTAACTTTCACTTAGGAACTGATAGGTATGGAGAATTGTGTATAATCCTGATGTGGGCAAGATTCATGTTATTTTGTTTATATATTTTTGGTTTTTTTGTGACAGGGTCTCACTATCTAGTTCGGGCTGGCCTTGAACTTGCTTTATTACCCAGGCCAGCCTTGAACTTATGGCAATTCTTGGTATAGTCTTGTACCCTCTTTAGTCCCCAAAACACAAATGCCTTTGGATGCAGTGGTGGGGGCCGTGAGCAGAGAGGAAGGCCACTGTCAAATGAGGTGTGATTGAATTATAAATAAAATGGTAAAATTGACTAAATGTCCCCCTTGGTCCTGTGCTTCAGAGGGGGACAAACAACGCCCAGGTCATCGGTGACCAGGCTCCTTGGTCTTAGGATGCATAGATCAGTAGCAAAATGCCCTACAGTATGTAGTGGCACTGAGCCTTCCCTGGTGTCCACACCAACTTCCTGTGCTAGAAAGGGCTTCTCTACTCTCATTCTCATGCTTCCCACTCTCTTGGCAGACCTGCATGGGCAAAGACGTGACCCTCCACGTCTCAGCGAGCAACCCCGCCATGCTGCTGTACCAGAAGTTTGGGTTCAAGACAGAGGAGTATGTTCTGGACTTTTATGATAAGTACTACCCACTGGAGAGCACAGAGTGTAAGCATGCCTTCTTCCTGCGGCTCCGGCGCTGATGGCAGGGTGCTCTTTGCCGAGAATTGTGTGTCTGTTAGGGGTCTGGTCTTTGTGAGGACCCACAGGTGACAACCATGCCCTGTGGATACAGCCCCTGCTGGCAGCAGGGTGGCCCTTTTACTGTCACCACAGTCCTCTCTGGAGTGGCCGTAGCCAGCCATGGGTCTTCTCTGTCAGCTCTGCTGCTGCTGTCCCCAGTGGGTGGCTTGTAGGAGTGGAACCCCCTGAGCTGCTGCTCTCTCGGAGAGAGCCCTCTTGTCCCAACCCAGGGTGAAAGCAGTGACCAGGAAGCTCTGCACTGCCCCAGTGACAGACTGGGACAATTCTGGGACAATTCCAGCTGACCTGTTTCCAGCTGGTGGTGTGCTGTCACTGAATCCAGGAGGACTTCCAGGGTCCCCGAAGTTTTGTGTCTCTTTTGCTGACCTTGGTCACAGCCTGGAAGAATAAATGTCTGTATTGCTTTTCCTGTCAGTGTCCTTAACTTGGCCTTGGCAAGGAGCCAACAGTCCCATTCTCCCTGCACTGGGAAGCTCACTGCCAATTCCATCCCTGCCCCAACAGGAGGACTGGGTTCCATCCCTTCTCAGCCGGAGGGCTGCTGCAGAGCAGGGCTGGAGCTGAGCAGGTCTGGGTGGGGCAGTTGAGAGGAGGCCATGGCCACAGTGGCCCTGTCTGCTTCATTAAGAGCCATGGGTTGCAGAGCTGGAGGAGCCTGTGCACCCTGCAGAAAGCCACCAGTGTTTGTGTTCTGTGCCCACAGCCGCTTAGCTGGGAGGGTGAGGGTTGTCCTATCAGCTGGTGGCAGCCTGGGCCCCGGGTCCCTTGTGTGAGAATCGCAGCAGCACCATCCCTGTCTTTTTGCTTCTTCCTCCTTCTTCCTCCACGTTTCCTGCCTTGTCAAGGTTTTTGTTGATGAAGTGAATTGTTAGTCCCATGAAATAAAATCAAAAGCCAGAAAACTAGCTTGTAACTTGCCTGTGAAGGTTGAGCTTGGTTGTGGCGGGTGGCTTGGGGCTGGTCACCTCCAGGACTTGACGAAGGCTCTGTTTGCACTGCCCAACTCCTTGATTCATGTTTATAAATCACAGACATTTTCAGTCATGTGTAGACTCAGAGTAGTGCAGCACAGGCCACTGCTGTGCTCAGCTCTGATCCAAGGGCACCACCGTGCTCAGCTCTGATCCAGAATGTAGAAACTTTTTTTTTCTGGGACAGGATCTCGCTATGTAGCCCAGGCCATCCTCAAACTCATGGTGATCCTCCTGCTTCAGCCTCCTGAGCACAGGCATGACAGGCATGCCCCACCACGCCCGCTGTTCTAAGATTTTTTTCACCATGGATTGCATTTTCTTTTTTTCTGGATAGAAACCCAGAAGTGGAGTCCTTAGGTCAGATGTGATCATTTTCATCACCACTTTCTCACTGCCACCATCATCATGGATGCATTAGGGTCTTGCCTCAAACTACCAGAATTAGGCATTATCATTTAAAGTCATTTTTGCAGGGCTGGGGATTTAGCTCAGTGGTTCTACCGCCTGCCTTGAAAACTCAGGGTCCCAAGTTTGATCCCCAGTACCAAAAAATTATAGTCTTTTTTGCTAATTTTTATCGTAATTTTTATTAGTACATGTTTGCCATACATAATGATCACATTCCTCATAGAGTGCTAGTACATGTACCTAACACATCTTGCTTTTTGGTTTTTGGGTTTTTTTGAGACAAGGTCTCACTATATAGTTCAGGCTGGTCTTGAACCCACTAGGTAACCCAGACTGGCCTCGAACTCATGGTGTGCCACCATGCCAACCCTAACTCATTTTAATTCTTTTTATGAACGCTTCCCCTCCTCTCCCCTGGCCCTTGCAAATTTCTAAATAGGTAGTAATTTGTCAGTTAAAAAACCCATTAGTGGGTCGAACATTTCCATTGTTTTATAGTAGCATTTCTTTTGTACATTCTTCATGTCCATTGTTAATCTCAAGGGACTAGGGAACGTGGCTGTTTCTCCTCATCTATTTTAAAGGAGTTCGGTCTACAGTTTAGAGGATGTGGGGACCTCACCCTGGTCTCACCTGTACAACCTGTTCACAAGGTATTACAGAGGGCAGGGCGACTGAGGGAGGAAGGGCGCCCTGGGGAGGGGACAATAGAGATATGCAGGTATCTTTTGTGCTACTTTGATTTTTGCAACTTCCTTTAAGTTTGCAGTCACTTCCAAATTGAAAACAAAAACAAGAAAACATCTTTTCCTGGCCCTCAGTTGGTCCTCACCTACCCAGGGGGTCTCTGAGGCCTGGGAGCTAGGATGGTCACCTGCTTTCTCCTGCTCCCCACTTGCGCCTCTCCTGGCAGGTCCCCAGGCCGATGTCCCTGGCTCCCACCCAGCCCAAGCTGTGTTCACTCCTAGTGCTCAGTGGATGGCCTCTCAGAGGTGTGAAACGGCTGTGAACTGCCTGGCCTCAGGGCTTGGGGGGCCTGAGCCCGGCCTCTTTCATCTCAGCTTTGAAATGGGCTCCTTGTCCAAGCCCAGGGCCGCCTGAGCCTTTGTAACTGGCCTGCTCTGGAGGAAGCAGAAGGACCTGCTCTCTCATCTTTAGATGGAAGTGGACTTGCTATTTGATTCCATTTTACTCTCACAACTATGTTTCATGGTAGTTTGTGCTATCATAGTGGTGCTTATGCTTCTCTCCCTTTCATTTCTGCTGATGGAAAACCAGTGACTGACTTTAGTGGTGCAAAGTCTAAATCCATGGGGTTCCAAGTGTGACAGTGCACACCTATAATCCCAGCACTCAGGAGGCTGAGACAAGGAGGATCACTATGAGCTCAAAGCCAGCATGAAGTACATATCAAAGCCCTGTCTCAACAAACCAAATCAAGCAAAAACCATGGGCCATGGGTGTAGACTAATGTTTTGGGGAAGCAATCAGAGATTCCTTGGGGCTGAAGAAGAGGAGAGAGGGAAACCATGGGGTGGGGAGGCTACAGGTGAGTCAGGCAATGCACTTTGTTCTACAGGTGGTAGGAGCTGCACCTCAAAGTGATATAAACAACCATTAGCACCAGCTGTCTCACCCAGCTAAGTCCAGAGGCACTGTGTCCCCAGGGGACGCCTCTAGCAGCTCATTGGCTACTTGACCTTGGGCAAGTTACAACCTGGGTTCCTTATCTGTGACAAAATTGTTGGTGTCAGATGACTCAGTATAAGTTAAACCAGCACCACCACCAGGTGCCTCACCCCGCACAAGTCTAGAGCCTGTGTCCCATGGTCACACCACTTACTAGCTCATCAGCTATGTGACCTTGCACAAGTGACTTAACCTGAGTCTTCTTACCTGTGAAAAAGAGCAGTTGGCATGGAATGAGGGGTAACATGAGTAAAGGTCATTCCTGGCATGGGGTGTTGTATAGGTGTTTGTAACAACTGTATCGGTCAGTTGTCACTGTAAGAAACACGCCAAACTCCCTATGGTGTCAGCAGTGAACATTTCTCCTGTGTCAAGGGTTGGGCAGGCTGGTTGCCGCTAATTCACGCTGCTCATGTAGCTGGGTCACCCCATGTTCCTTCTGCACCCAGTGCAGTCACCAGGAACCTGCAGCTCTGGGGTGATGTGAGGGCAAAGGGTGGCAGGAACTGGCATGTCATCATGCTGCCCCCTTCCTGTGGGCCGAAGCTCAGTGTCAGCAGGGAGGGAAAACATCAAGTGGACCAGGGAACAGAGAATTAGAAACAGTGTACAAAGTGAACTGAATCTGTAGATGGAAGTATTTTATTGTTTAACATTGTGAAATTAAAAAAATTTTTTTTTGAAATTCAAAATATTGTCTAATTTATCTTGTGACTTCCGTTTTGATCCATACTTTATTTATACATGAGTTGTTTAACCTCCACATCTTTGGGGAATTTCCATCCACCTTTCTGTTACTGACTTGTGATCACAGAATACACTTGGTGCCAGTCAGTGGACTTATGTTGCTGGCCGTGCTATACTGATCTAATCGGATGCCTCCATGCTCAGGCAGCACCCGGGAGCATTGGGAGTAAGTTGCCATGGTGCATATGACTTACTCTCAAGTGAGTCAGAAGGAAAACTGTGTGTGTGTGCACGTGTGTGTGTTCAGGGATTGTGAGAGAAGGAAAAAGAGTTGGGGGTAAAATGTTAAGAGCAGGTGAATCCAGGTAAAGGATATATAGGTATCCTTTGTACTGCTTTTACTTTTGCAACTATTAGTTTGCAGTGACTTCCAAATTAAAAAATAGGTAGAAATGAAAAGCTAAATACCTTCCCTGCCGTGTCTAGCCCTCTAGGGATATGTCCTTACATACCGTTATGGATTTGAACCAAAAATGTCCTCAAAAGGCGTATGTGTTCAGAGGCGGGGCTCTGGGTGGTGATTGAACATGGGGTGCCAACCCATGGATGGATCCATCATTGATGAGTTCGCAGCGGAACGTGCCTGGAGGTGCTGGGGCCTCTGTCATGGTCATGGGCTGTGCCTTTGAAGGGATAGTTCTGTCCTTTCCCCTTCTCTGGCTCTTCCTTTCACTTGGTTTCTGGCTGCCATCTACAAGTGGGGTCCATTTCTAGCACAATGAACTAAGCTAACCTTATGGTTTCCTTTTCCACATGAGACGTAATGCCTCACATAGTCATGGGCTGTGACCTCATATCTGGGGGACTCAATCAAGCACTCACCTAGGCCATGCCTTATTTATTTATTTATTTATTTATTGGTACAGGGGAATGAACTTGGGTCCTTGCACTTGCGCAGCAGGTGGCGAAACCACTGAGCTAAATCCCTGGCCCAAGGCCATGCCTTTTAATTTCCTCCAGGACTCCGAGCTACAAGAGTCGCTTAACCCCATTGGGCCATTCCTTGATTGCCACAATCATTCCTCATAAAACCACCAGGAAACTTGGTGTCTTAAAATAATGGTCTGTTGTGTGTTTTAGGCTCCAACTTGGGGTGGGCTCAGCTGAGTGTCCTCTGGACCTCATGCGTCCATGGACAGCTACAGGTCAGCTGGGCGTCTCAGCGTCTGAAGTTGGCTGGTGTTGGCTGGAGTGACCCAGGTGGTCTCTCCTCCTCCACGCCCACCTGGGCTGATTTATAGGTGGGGAGGTGACACAAGGAGGGGCTGAGCATGGGAGATGGTGGGCTTCAAGGCTGGTGGAGGCCACCTCAGACCTGGCATGTCACATTGCCACATTCTCTTGGCCAAAGCAAGTCCCCCCATCAGCCCATACCCATGGGGTTGGAAAAGACCTCACTCCTTGGGCAGAGCTGAAGAGTCATGTTGGGAAGGGGATGACACAAGGAAGAGTCGGGGGTTGGGACCAATTTTTGTCACTAAATCACCTGTTTTTGTGGGTTGGGACAGTGAGGAATTGGGAGGTCACTGAAACTGTCTCAGGTTTGGACCCGGACAGCCAGGCACCAGTGCCTGAACGTGCAGCCCCCTTTCCCTCTGTCTGTGAGAGCATCCTGACTACTGTAGCTCCATGGCTCACCCTCTCTGAAAATCCCCAACACACATGGGCAGCCTCAAGAAGAAAGCCAAAGACCATTAGCTCCTTAGGGACGACAGGAAGTGGAGGAGATTGTGGATAGAGGTTTACTAGATGGTTAGGTGGGCAGAAGGTACATGAGTAGGTACTCGAGTGGATGAGTGGACGTACGGATAGAGGAATGGACAGATGGGTGGATGGGCGGAAGGATGGACAGACTGACAGATGGCTGTGGCAGGTGTCTAAATATTCTTTCCAGTACACAATGTCCCTGCAGCAACACTCCTTTACAAAGTGGCTTTTGCTAATTCTTCACCTTCTTTGGAATGGAATCATCTTGACCTCGTGCTTTCCTACAGTTACACTTGTTGGTAGTTTGCCCATGCCCTTCCCCTTGGGGCTGGTGCTCCTGGAGGCTGGGACTTAATCCTTTCTGCCCCTCACCCAACCACCAGCAGCAGGCTAACAGCAGGGTGCACAGTGGACCTCCATGTGGAGAGGGGCAGAGTCTCTCCACAGCACGGGTTAAGAGCACAGGCTGCGGCCTTCAGTCCTCACACTCTCGTGTCACTGGGCAACCTTGGGAAAGCCTCCCCTCCTCGATGGTTCATACCAGGCAAGTGCTCTACCACTGAGCTACACCCCAAGGCCTCTTAACCTTTCTTCACTTAAACCAAATAGAATAACAGTACTACGGTACCTCAGTTCTCTCCACGATTCTCATTGCAAACTGAACTGGATAAGAACTAAATCAAATTTCCCCTTAAGGTCAACATTGAACCTAATTGTTGAATTTGACTTGGTTCTCATCCAACTCGGTTTTTGACCCGAATGATGGAAAGAATCAAGTTCCTGAACCAAAGTACCACTGTATTGGGATCATTGGGATGATTAAATGCACCAATATTACAAAGGCTTACAAACATCTGTGACTCTAAAGGTGCCATATAAGTGTCTGTTAAATGAAAGCATGAAAGGACTGGAGATTTAGCTCAGTGGTGCCACCACCTGCCTTGAAAGCACAAAGTCCTGAGTTCAATCCCCAGTACGAAAAAAATAAAGTGAAAGCATAAAAAAGAAAAATATTTTGCCTACCTTAGCTGCTGAGGGTAGGGTTTAGCTCTTTTTTTTAACCACTGACTCCTGAGTCAGGAAACAGCCAGTGCCAGCCTGCCTGCCAGCCTGCAATAAAGTTTCACTGAACAGCCACACCGATGAGTGATGTACTGTCTGATTCCCCTCTGAGCCAGTGGCAGAGTTGTGTAGATCCTGTGGCTTGTGAAGCCTGAAATACTGACCCTGTGGCCCTCTGTGAGACAAGTTGGTTCTTCCTCTTGTGAAGCCCCTTGAGAAATGTGGGCTCCCTTGGCCTTCAGCATGGCTCTCGAGAGTCCCCTGTGAGCCCGGCCTTGGTGGGTCTTTGTTGGGTGGGTGGGTTTGAACTTGTGATCTCTAAGAATGAAAAGACAGCAGACAGGCCCTCTGGGAATCCCAAGCCACACAGGCTGGCTGCCCCTTCGATGCCAGGCAAGGCACACTCTTGAGCGGCCCTGATTGAAGTTGGTTCTTAAGTGCTGGCCTCAGGGCCAAACCCTGGCAACCTATACCTCCTTGTCTTTCTACCGCCAAGCAGAGCTGGCAGCTGGCGGCTGCCCGGGAAGGTGCCAGGATCGATAAGGAGACCCAGGTCTTGGGTAAATCTAGAGCTGGTTCAGCAGGCTGGGGTGTGTGGGTTGTTGCTCCAGGTCTGCTGTTATTTTTAGGGATAGGCCAGAAGAAAGAGGAATTCTGGCTTTTTTTTTTTTTTTGTACCAGGGATCGAACTTGGGTCCTTGTGCTTGCAAGATAAGTGGCAGAACCACTGAGCTAAATCCTTGGCCCAAGTTAATCTTTGTTTTGGGGGTTTTTGTTGTTGTTCTTGCTGTTGTTTTTGGTACCAGGGATCAAACTCAAGATCTTGCGCTTTCAAGGCAGGCGCCAGAACCACTGAGCTAAATCCCCAGCCCAATAATGGCTTTTTGAATTTTGATTTGTAAAAACATTTAAAAATATTTTTAATACATGTTTGCAGTACATAATGATTACCTTCATCATGGAGAGTTGGTTGTTTTAATTTTTGTTTTTAGGTACTTGGGTTTAAACCCAGGACTTTCACACTGAGTTATATGTCAGCCCTTTTATTTTTTATTTTGAGACAGAGTCTAAGTCAATAAAATGACCAGGTTGGGCTCGAATTTGCAATCATCCTGCCATTTGCAATTCTCCTGCCTCAGCCTCCCAGAGTGCTGAGATTACAAGTGTGCACCACCATCTCTGGAATAGTGATCAGTTCAGTGTAAGAGGAAAAATAGCTCAATCTTAATGTACTTACTTGGCACCATCTACAAGATATGTTGAGCAGTAAGAACAAGATGCAGAATAGTGTGTGGTTTGCTATAATTTGTGTCGGAAAGGAAAAATGTGTGTATATACATTCCCCCTTCCCAAGATGTTCACATACTGTCCTGGAGCCTGTGAACCTACATGTCACATGTGGTGACAAGGGCACTTAGGGTTGCAATCACCAACCTCGGGATGAGATGAGTGCACTCATTGGAGGCCCCTGGTAATCCCTAGCATTCTAGTTGACAGAGAGAGGCATGGGAGTCGGATCAGGGTGATATATGAGAAGGGGTTATCCATCCCCCCACCTCCTCAGTTGGCTTCCAGGATGGAGATCAGGCCATGCCAAGGAATGGGGCAGCTGCTGGACACAAAGGAGGGAAGGAAGCAATTCTCTCCCAGGGCCTCCAGAGGAAGCAGCCTTCAGGCCACAGCCCGAGTTTGGCTCAGTGAGCCCCAGCTCAGACTTCCAGCCTCCACGACTTAATATCATGAATTTGTGTTGTGTTAGCCATGAAGCTTGTGGCAACTTGTCACACAGCTGTAGGAAGCATATATATTTATATGAGAAGAGAAACTAAGGCTTCTCCTCAAGCAACAGATCCCTAGAGAATCAGCATTATTAATACTATTATTATTACTATTATTACTATAACTATCAGATTGAAATAATTGGCCTGCCAGGTATGGAGAAAATCCTCTGTTCCACACCACTGGGAGGCAGTTCCTCTCCTAGGGTCAAGCGGAGTTCTCTTTTCAAAGCTTCAGCTGATAAAGAATGTCGCTGGATCCTCTCTATTCCAGTATTGTCAGGGACTGGTGGCAGCACCGCCCCCTAGCTATCACCCCTTGACCTACTGAGTCACAACCTGAGCTCCAACAGATGACTGTGACATGCGTGCCCACGGTGCCCACGGAGGTGAAAAGCGCTGACCACTTCCTCTCCCTTGAGTTGGGTGCATTGAAAGAATGCATCGCACCTCATCAGCACAAAAACTCATGCAAGGTGGTTTCCCCTGGTTTTTTTTCTCTCTCCTGCCTCCAAATTGTCCTGTGCTGTCCCTGAAGAGCCTCTCCTTTGCCCAAATCTCAAGTGGTCACCTTCAGACTTGCCTTCCTCAGGAGCTTCTCACAACCTCTCTTTGGCACTTGGCCACTTCACCCTTGTCCATCTACTCAGCACAATCTGCCTGCTGCTGCTGCTGCTGCCATGTGCCACCAGGTCCTCTCCAAGTGCAGGGGACACATGGCATCCTCCACCCTTGCACCTTGACCTCTGGGCACAGTCTGTCCAGCCACCACAGGGCTTCTTATATCTTCAGCGAAGTGTTCCTGTCATCTGTAGCTGGGTGCAGGCAAGATGGCTGTCCAGGGCCTCCTGAGTGGTCACTGTAAGAGATGCCTCAGGACCAGAAAAGCCACACACCTGAGAGGCTCTGCTGTGGGGTTCCTGGAGCAGGCTGTGAGCAGCATTTGCACCACGATCCTTGGTAATGCGCAGATTCTCAGCCCAGATGTGGTGCAAGACTGAGTGTGGTGGGAACTGCAGGTGCAGCCTCCCGAGTGTCTTCCAGCACCTAAGAGATAAATGTGCAGGGCAGAGCCACTAGGAAGACCCAGGTATCCTCCTCACCTGACCATGGACATTGGGACAGTAAGGGCAGGAGCTGTGACCTGGGGGAGCTGAGTGTGCTGTCTGTGATGCTGAGGAGGCACTGGATAGCACTGTGGCCTGGAGGGGGTGAGTGGTGACCACACATGACCCATCCTCTGGGAGCGTCCACCCCGGGCTCCAGTGTGATTCTAGGAGGACTGCAGCATCCTGCAGCTGGGAGAGATGCTCATGAGGCAGGATGGCACCAAGCTGGGACAGAAGCTATGTGACTCAGCCTCTCCATCCTGTTGACAGGCAGGGAAACCACGGTGCCAGGAGGTCATGGGGACCACACAGGTGTGACAGACCCTCCCCAGCCGTGTGGGCATCCTGAGACAGCATGTAGCGTGTTCTCCTGGGTTAACCTCAGGGGTGTGTATACACGGGAAAACCCAGGTCTTCCTGTAGTATCCGTCTTTTTCTTTTCTTTTTTGCTTTTGAGACAGTGTCTCACTATGTAGCCCAGGCTTGCCTTGAACTCACAGGAATCCTCCTGCCCCGGCCTCCTTAGTTCAGGTATTACAGATGTGGGCCACCATGCCTGGCTCCTGTAGCACCAGTTTTTTTGTTTTTTTTTTTTGGTACCGGGGATCGAACTCGGGACCTTGCGCTTGCGAGGCAGGCGCCGGAACCACTGAGCTAAATCCCTGGCCCTGTAGCACCAGTCTTAACAGTCCAGATTATGATAAAAACACTGTTAACTACTCCAGAGGCTGTACATTTGGAGGCCCTGCAGTATTAAAGCCCCACTGAACAAAGTGCATCATCCTTTATAGAAGCTAAACGGAGGTAAAGGAACAGTCAATGATTTTGTTTTACTCAGATTTGGGAATTAGATGCCTCTTTATTGGGCTTCTTACTAATCCTGAAATGGCCCTGAAGTCAGCTGGTGGTGCGTCTCTGCCTATTATCTTTGCTATAAAAACCATCAACTGGGCCAGGGATTTAGCTCAGCAGTTCTGGCACCTGCCAAGCAAGCTCAAGTTCCCGAGTTCAATCCCCGGTACCAAAAAAACAAAACAAAAACCCCCCAGCAACTTACAGCAATTAACTGAGGATGATTCTTTATCCCAACAGCTTTCTGGAAATGTAATTTACCTGCCATAAAATCTGCCTCTTTGGAAGTGCACAATTCAGTGGTTACATGTGTTTACGGAGCTGTGAAACCATCCTCGTCTTCCAATTTCACAACATTGTCATTGTGCCCAAAGTGACCCGTAAAGCAGGCGAGCGGTCCCTCCCAGCCCACCCTGCCCCCTAGGTCACAGGGGAGCTTTGGACCGGCCATGTACTCTAGTTGCAGACAGGTTCTAGGGACCCGGCATCGCTTTCCCCACATGCACAGATTCCCCTGTGAAGGAGGAGTCATGCACGAGACCCCGCATACCTCCTCCAGGGGCTCAAGCACAGCCGCTTTCTTCCTCTTACCTGTCCCTCCAGCAGGAGTCTGCGTAGGACTGCAGACTGATGGTTCCATCTAGAGGCCCACAAGAGTCCTGGGTGCGCACAGGCCGGACTTGTGGAGGTGACTGGCTTCTGGCTGACATGCTGCTAGGAGACGTGGCTCATAGGAGGCGGGGCCTGGTGGGAAGAGAAGGTCGCTGAGGGCGTGGCTCCCTCCCGGGCCCTCCCCTCAGTCTGCTTCCTGTCTACCCTGCCATGAGCTGCTTTCCTCTGCCAGGCGTCTCCACCTTACTGTCCTTCTTTGGAGCAGGCCAACCACGCAAGGACTGAAACTTGTGAAATATGAGCTGAAATAAACCACACCTCTTTGAAATTGTGGGTGTCTGGGATCCTGCGGACACAGACCAAGGTCCTTTCCACCATCCACATGGATTTGTGCTGTCAAGTCCCAGGCCTGACATGCAAGCCAATGCTTCCTCTCCAAGGTTGAATTCTGAGCCTTGGGGACACAGGTGAGTGTGAATGTATGTATTTGAGTGTAAACACCAGGTCTTGGCCAGCCAGCAGCACAAACATCACTTCTAGTGCCAGAACCCCAAAGCCCCAGCCTGGCCAAAGGCTCTCTGCTGATGTCCTATGTGATCAGGGGGAGGAAGGGAATGAGAGGCCTCACACTGTCTACTGTATTTTCTTTTTTTGGTACTGGGGATCGAACTCCGGTCCTTGCGCTTGCGGGACAATTGGCAGAACCACTGAGCTAAATCCCCCGCCTGTCTACTGTATTTTCTAGCAGGTTATTTGCAGCTGCTTTTTGCGTATTAAATTTAAGCCAGGCATGATGGCACATGCCTGTGATCCCAGCACTCCAGAGGCTGAGGCAGGAGGATCACCGAAATTTTGAGGCCAGCCTGGGCTACATAGTGAGTTCAAGACCAGCCTGGACAACATGGCAAGACCTTGTCTCAAAAATCCAAAAGAAAAGAAAGTCCAGGGTAATTTATTTCCCCTGTGGAGTGAAGATTGAACCCAGGGATGTGTGAGAGGCAAGCGCTCTGCCTCTGAGGCACTATCCAGACCAGAAAGTCGCCAGCCATGTGTAAGCTTCTGGACAGGAGTTGCAGTAACATCTGTGGGGTGGGGAAGGGATCCTGCTGCATGGAGAAGCCAGGGACAGCGGCTGGGTGGAGAGGAGATCACAGGGAGAAACAAGTAACCAGGCCTGGCCAGAGCCTGGTGGGTGGGGAAAGTGACAGCACACCCTGGCCCCACTGGGATCCTGTGACCTGAGGCCTAGGGTTAGGGCCCAGTCCCCTCCCATCAGACCTGCCCTAAGGTCCCCAGCCCAACAGCCCTGCTGACCAAGATGCAGTCCCTGCTGATCACTGAGATCGATATCTGTGCCTGCCAGCCCAGCACATCCTCCTGCCAGCCCAGCACATCCTCCTGCCAGAACCGAGCTCACTCCACCTACAGGATGAAGCCAACCCTGGCCCTGGCCCGACTCTTCCTGGGTTCCCAGGTATAGCTGCTGTCACCTGTGTGGTACATGGTGTCCTCGCCCAGGCCTGGTAACTAGCCACTGCTGGTCTCGCCTGGCAGGTGCGGTGTCCTGTGTCCTGGAACCCTGGCCAGGAGTCCCTCCCTCTCCACCAGGGATCGGGCAACCCTGGACCTGGCTAAACAGGGTCAGCACTGGTGAGTCCAGCCAGTGCATTGACAGGGGTGACACAGTGGTAGCAGATCTCATCAGGGACACAGTGGGAGTACCTGGTAAGAGATTCTAACTCAGATCGGGCCAGGAGCCAGGGATGGATGGGGAAGGAAGCCTCTAGAAGAGTTCAGGATGCAGAAAAGGGAATCAGGTTGTCCCCCTTCCATAGCACTGGGGACTGAACCCAGGTTCTCATAACTATACCCTAAGCCTTTTTATTTTTTATTTTGAGACAAAGTCTCACTAAGTTGCCTAAACTGGGCTCAAATTTTAAATCCTGCCTCCGCCTCCCACAGTGCTGGGATTATAAGTGTACACCACCACACTCAGCTCAAATTGGTCCTTTTTACCCAAAAGGAAGTAAATATGTGCTGAGTACCTTAGTGGAGGAATGAATAGTGACGGAGCTGTTACTGGGTGCTGCAGGATTTGGGAGATATGTGCAGGGTGAGCACTTGATAAGGGCAGCCGGCCTGCAGGCTGGGGAGGCTGCGGGGGTCCGCTTGTACTCTGCTCACAGAGGTTTGTAGGAGGTAGGAGGAGAGCAAAGACAAAGACACAGCCCCCAGGTGCCAACTGTGATCTGTAATCCCAAAAGATGACTAGCACAGGTGAGATTGCTGATTCAGGCTAGACCACCACGAGAAAAGATAAGAGTTGATTTTGAAACTAACAAAAACCAGGGAGCTGGGCGTGGCAGTGCACACCTGTAATTCCAGCTATGCAGGAGGGGCTCATGTTCAAGACCAGCCTGGACAGTTTAGCAAGAACTGTCTCAAAATAAAATTTTAAGAGTTAAGGGGCAGCTTACTGGTGGAGAATTTCCCTAGCATGTAGGAGGCCCTGAATTTGATTCCCAGCACCAAAAAAAAAAAGAAAACGCAACCCAATAACAGCACAGTCTTTCTATTCTTCCTTGTGGGAAGGATGAAACTTAATACAGGATCCAAGCACGGATTAACTAGCAGATCCAAATTTGGGATTTTAAAAAAAATCGAGACTAGAAGATGTTATTAAGGTCCCTGCAGTGTGATCTCAGGAGAAAATTTAGATGAAAACTCAGTGTATTCAACACTAAAACACCTTTATGCCTGTGGGTCGCATCCCTGGGCGCATGTTGAAACACCCAGGGAGGTTTTGAAACATGTAATCATTGTACATATTTATGGGGGACTGTAATGTTTAATAATAATTATGCAGACTATTTCAACACATGTATACAATGTATGTGGATCAAATCAGAGTAATTAGCATGTCCATCTCCTTTCATTTGCTTATGTTTGGAGTCTCTGCGGTCCACTCTTCTAGTTCTTTTTTTTTTTCTTAAATTCTTTTATTGGTACATTTTAGGTGTACAACACAATTACATTTCTCATTGGGAAAATCATATCCTCAAAGTTTTGTTTTTTGGGGTTTTTTGGGGGGTTTTTTGGTACCGGCGATCGAACTCAGGACCTTGCACTTTAGAGGCTGGCAGTGAAACCACTGAGCTAAATCCCCGGCCCTCACTCTTCTAGTTCTTCATGAAATGTAGAATAGCTGGGCGTGGTGGCACCAGCCTGTAATCCCAGCATTTGAGACCCTGAGGCAGGAGGATCGCTGCAAGTTCAAAACCAATCTGCGCTACAGAGTAAGACCCTGTCTCAAGACAAAACAAAACAAAAAGACAAAGTACATAATACAGTGATACAGTCTTTTTTTTTTTTCTCAATACCAGGGATCAAACTCAGGACCTTGTGCTTGTAAGGCAGGTGTGGTGCCACTGAGCTAAATCCCTGGCACCTACATTCTCATGAATGTACTGAAACCTAGGGTTCCGTACCCAGATGGTAATTCAGTTGGGGAAGAACAGACCCTAGAGATCTATATTTCTGTTATCTTAGCTATAAGGGAGCTGTCGGTGTATGACAGATTGTTAGTGCTTGGGTTAGAGTTTGGAGTGTATTGGAGTGTACATCTTTATATAGCCTACCCTTCACAATAGACTATTTCACATATATTAGAACAATGAAGGGCCAAGGCTTTAGCTCAGTGGTGCTACACCTGCCTTGCAAGTGCAAGGTCCTGAGTTTGATCCCCAGTACTGGGGGGAAAAAAAAGGTAATATTAGAATCATGAAATACTTCCATTTCTGGGTGAGGTTGTTCTCATGCCTTTGATGTCCATATTTATTAAACCCATGATACTTATCATTTTTGCTTTAAGTACTTCAATTTTCTTTTAAGGCTATTAAAATTTTAAAGTATTTTTATGTAACAAATAATTTGTAATTTATAGTGTTTTTTATACTTTTGTGTAGATCCAGTTTTTTTATCTGGTATCCTATTTTCTGTATCAGGAATTTCATTTACCATTTTTAGTATGACAAAGTCTTCTGGTAATTTCTCTCAGCTTTTATGTGCTGAGGAATAATCTGCCTTCACTGGGAGATTTTATATATATATATATATATATATATATATATATATATATATATATATATTTTGGTATGGGGTATCGAACTCAGGACCTTGTGTTTGTGAGGCATGTGTGGTGCCATTGAGCCAAATCCCCAGTCTGGGAGATGATATTTTTGCTGGGTATAAAATTGCCACATTGACAATGTTTTTTTCTTTCCTTATTTTTTTTTCCCTGAGACAGGGTCTTGCCATGTAGTTCAGGCTAGTCTTGAACTCACTTTGTAGCCTGGGCTGTCCTTGAACTCTGGGATGTCCTTGAACTTGCAGCAATCCTCCTGCCTCAGCCTCCTGAGTCCTGGAATTATAGGCATGTGCCACCACGCCTGGCTCTCTCCACATTTTTTTTTTTTTGTACTGGGGATCAAACACAACCTTGTGCTTGCAAGGCAAGCACAGTGCCACTGAGCTAAATCCCCAGCCCCTCTTTCCACATTTTAACAATGCCCCTGCACTATTTCCCAGTGAGCAATATTTCCTGACATGATGGTCTTATGTTTTCTGTTTATTTCTCTAAGTGTGGGAGTCTTTTCTATGGGTGTTTTTAAACTTTTAAATTTCCATCCTGAGAATTGAATGTGGGGCCTTGTATATGCTCTACAAGCTTTCTACCATCAAACTCATCCCCAGCCCTGTTTATTATTATTATTTTTTTTGGTACCAGGGATCGAACTCAGGACCTTGTGCTTGCAAGGCATTTTTATGAATTTAAATAATATACACAAATATCTTTCTTATGGCTTTAACTTTCATCTTATTTCAGTGCCCCTCTGTGAAAATGAAGGTATTATCAGCGTAGACTTCCATATTTCCTCCTTCCTATCATTACCCAACCTCTACCAGTCCAGCTATCATCTTATGTTATCAAAGTTTTAAAATATTTACATTCTGCTGTTTTCCCAACATTAAATATGATTTGTTCATAAAACTTTCAAAAAATTGAAGTGCACTAAATGATTATACCCATGTGTTATGGTTTATATCTGGACCTCTCCCCTCAAAGCATCATGTGCTAAGAGGCAGGCTTATAGTAGGTGATTGGATTTAGAGGTCACTATAGCTGGTTTGGTGTTGGGAGGTAGGGTCTGGATGGGGGAGGTGGTCACTGGATGTGTGGCCTGGAAGGGTGAATCTCCCTTCCTGGTTCTTCCCTTCACTCTCTGCTTCCTTGCAACCATGATGTGAGCAGCACTCCTCGCCCAGGCCCTTCCTCTCTGTTGCCAACCATGCAAAAATAGAAACTTTCAAAACGTGGACCAAAATAAACCCCTCCTCCTTTAAGTTGTTGGTGTAGGGTATTTTGTCCAGTGATGAGAAAGTAATGTAAGCATTTTACATACTGCAGGGTCACACAGAAGTTTTTGTTGCATTTTCCTTTCTCTAGCTCCCTTGTCTTACCCTGGAGCCACTGAAAGGGAATGATCTATTCATCTAGGCAAATGAAGACTCTCTGAGCAATAATCGCACCTCAGATAAACCTCATTGGCTACGATACTGTCACTGCGCAAAACTAAGACTCTTCTTCTGTACCATGAATCATCTAAAATCAGTCCTCTTTGGGTTTGCTTCATATTTGGACCATGATTTTCTTGTACAGTGCTGTTTTTCTGTTCCTCATTTGCTTCCTGTCTTTTTTTTTTTTTTTTTTTGATACCGGGAATCAAACTCAGGACCTTGTGCTTGCGAGGCAGGCTGTGGAACCACTGAGCTAAATCCCCAGCCCTGCTTCCTGTCTTATCGGTGAAAGTATAATGCACTCTCCTCTGTCTTCACGTTTATCTGACTTTTCCATCATTCTTTCATCTAACTCAGGCCAGATCACTCTGATCTTGATTGTCTTCTCCCATGTCCCTGGGGAGCTTCCTTGGAGAAGTGAGAGGTAAGTTTCCCACATGGAAAGTAAACTTTATGAACTTTTCTTATGTCTGTCCATACCACCATTTTGCTGTCACCACTGACATTTCAGTTACATGTAGAATTCCAGCCTCCAAACCACATGTCTATTGATATCTGAAGATATAGATTCCCCACCCCTGCCATCTTCCTCCTCCCTGTGTTCTTCTTTGTCATCCATTTGTTTACATTTATACGACTTTAAATGTATATTTCTGTTCAGCCATAAAAAGAATGAAATTCTGTCATTTGCAGCAACATAAATGAAACTCCACATTACATTAAATGAAATGTCAGGCATGGAATGACAAATACCACCTGTTCTCACTTAAATATGGAAACTAAAATGTTGATCCCAAATAAGTAGAGAATAGAATAGTGGTTCCCAGAGCCTGGGAAAGTGTCTGGTAGAGGGGGATGATGGAGGGAGGATGGTTAAAGAGCAATAACTTATTGTTTTTTTGTTTTTCAGTACTGGGGATGGGGATGGAACCCAAGGCCTTGTGCATGCTTGGCAAGCACTCTTTTTTGTTGTTGTTGTTGTTTTTTTTGGTACCGGGGATCGAACTTGGGACCTTGCGCTTGTGAGGCAGGCGCTGGATCCACTGAGCTAAATCCCCAGCCCTGGGCAAGCACTCTTATCACTGAGCTATACCTCCAGCAGGAATAACCTTCAATATTCTATGGCACAGAAGGATAATTATCGTTGAAAACAATTAATGGAATATTTCATAATAGCTAGTAGGAGGCTTTTGAATGTTCCTAACACAAAGAAAGGATAAATGACTCAAGTGATAGATGCCAGTTACCCTGACCTGATCATTATATAATATATACATGTATTGAAACGTTGCACTCTGCCCCATAAATATGAACAATTGTTATGTGTGAGTGGAAAATTAAAATGTATTTAAAAGACATCAGTTCTCCATAAATTAATCTATAAATACTCTAATTTAAAAAAATACCTTTAGAGTTTTTAAATCTCATGAGGTGTATATGTCTGCTGTGGGTCCTTTTCTCACATAACCTTTCTGATATTTTTCATCTGAAGACTTAACTCCTTGTTCAGCTGTGAAAACTTTATAATTTCCTAAATTATTTTCTCACTTCCGTCTCCATTCTTACCTTCTGGGGCTCCTTGGAGTCAGATTTCAAACTTCTTAAATGGAAACTCTATGTGTCTTTGCTTTTGTCATCATTGTACCCCTTCTATAGAATGACTTAATGTTCACATTTGCACTTTCAGTTCTCAGCGGGTTTTTCTTTTTCTCTGGTTGCACCTTTTGAAAGACATGCTGTGTTGCTGCCAATATGTAACATCCTATCAAATTTCCCTATGTATACTAATTTAAAGCTTTCCTTTAAAACCTATTTTCCAGGGCTGGAAATTTAACTCAGTGGCACAGTGCCTGCCTGGGAAGTGCAAGGTCCTGAGTTTACTTCTCCGTGCCAAAGAATAAAAAATAAATAAAACTTATTCTCCAATCCCTTGTTTATTTCTATTTCCTCCACTGTCAATTTTCCTGTTTGAATTCCTTGATCTTTCATACTCCTTGTTTGTATGAATGGAGTCTTCCCTCCCCTTCCATGGAGGATTCTGCAGCCATGTGGTTTTCGGTGCAGCATGTGTGGAGGTCAGCTTCTTGGGGACAGGTGGAGTCAGGGACTGACTGGAGTTGGAAATAGACATCCAGGGTGACCTGATAAGCAGATTTCATTCTATGGGTCCAGGCTGCAGATGCCTGATGTGCTGTGGGGAGGCAAACTCGGCCTTTGGCTTTCTCCAGGTAATACAACTTTCATTAGAGAGGAGAACCCTGCTTCACTTAGACTTTTTCCTTCTGCCTGGGGTAAATGAGGCTGTCCACTCTTTCTTTGCAAAGAGGTCAGGGATTTTCTACATGTAGATTTTAAATTAGATTTTACCATTTCTCACTCTTGCTTTCTGCTTTCCATGGCAGTGTTGGCTAGAGAGACTTGAGATCTCCAGAAGACAGAGAGGCCCCCATTCCTATAATGGACCATGGCCTTTACCCTGGAACTTCACCATCAACACACTTTCACCCATCCCCTAAATTGAGTGGAATCTATGAACTGATGGCAAATACTCTCTCTCATACTCATCAATATTTTAGATTTTTCCCTAATATTTTTTCTCTATACATGTATTTTTCCTCATACACATACTTTTAAAAATAAACTTATTTTAAAAGCAGGTTAAGACTGATAGAAAAGTTGTACAGAAAATTCAGGATTTCCACTAATTCTACGTTGCTTTTGTTATTAACATCTTGATATAGTGAGGTACATTGGTTAAAAGGGATGAACCACTATTTATTCATTGTTATTGAACTAAAGTTCATAGGTTTCCATAACGTTCACTTTGTGTTGTACAATATAGGACTGTAAGTCTTTAACAAATGCATGCCACATATCCACCATTATAATTTATAATTCTTTTTATGCATTTATATTAGATTTGCTATTTATTTATTTATTTTTTTGGTACCAGGGATCGAACTCGGGACCTTGCGCTTGAGAGGCAGGCGCCAGAACCACTAAGCTAAATCCCCGGCCCAATATATTAGATTTGCTAATATTTTTGTTGAGGATTTTTGTATCTATAGTCATGAGAGATATTATTATGTACTCTTTGCTTTTGTAATGTTTTTGTCTGATTTTCAGCTGTACAACACTGCTGGCCTCAAAGTATAAATTAGGAGTCGGGCCTGGTGCATGCCTATAATTCTAGGGAATTCCTGGGAAGCTGAGACAGGAGGATCACAAGTTTGAGCCCACCCTGAGCAAGTTAGCAATTTAGCAAGACCCTGTCTCAAAAACTAAAAAGGGCTGGGAATGTAGCTTGATGCAAAGGCCCTGAGTTCATTCCCAAGTTACACACACATACACAAATATGAATTAGGAAGTAATCACTCTACTTTTATCTTCTAGAAGAAATAATTTTTAAACGTTTGGTAGAATTCAGCAGCATGACCACCGGGGCCAGGAGCTTTCTATTTGGAAAATAATTCATTGTTGCTTTGGTTTCCTTAATAGATATAGTCCTGTTCAAATTATTGTTTTTCCTTGTGTGAGCTTTAGTACAATGTGTCATTCATGAAATTTATATGTTTCATCTAATTTATCAAATTTGTAGACACAGAGCTTTCATAACATTCTTTTATTGCCTTCTTAATGTTTGTGAGGTAAGTAGCAATGTCATATCTTTCATTTCTGGTATTGGTAGTTTTTATCTTCTCTCTTTTTTCTTGATTAGCCTGATTAGAGTTTTAGCAATTTTATAGGCCTTTTCATAGAATCAGCTTTTGATTTTGTCGATTTTCTTTATTAATTTCCTATTTTCAATTTCACTGATTTCTGCTTTAATTTTTATTACTTCTTTTTTTCTGTTCACTTTGGATTTCATTTATTCTTCTTTTTCCATTTTTCCTGAGGTGTAGTGTTGATTTTAGGTTTTTCCTTTTTACTAATATATGCATCCAATGTTATAAATGTCCCCTCAAGCCCTGTTTCTGCTGTATCCTACCAAGTCTGATAAGTTGTACTTTTATTTCCAGCTGTTTGAAATACTTTAAAATTTCTCTTGAGAGATTTTTTTTACCCAGGTGTTATTTAGAAGTGTATTTTTAAATATCTAAATATTTTGGACTTTCTAGCTCTCTTTCAGTTGTTGATTTCTAGTTATCCAACATGGTCTGAGAGCATACACTGTATGATTTCCATTCTTTTCAATTTGTTAATTGTACTTTATAATCCAGGATATGACCTGGCTTGGTTAATGCTCCATGTGAACCTGACAAGAATGTGTATTCTGCTGTTGTTGGATGAAATCATCTGTAAATGTCAATTATATGAATTGACTGATGGTGCTGTTTAGTTCAGCTCTATTTTACTGATATCTACTTCCTGGGTCTATAAATTACCAGTAGAGGGGTATTGAAATCTCCAACTGTAATAGTGAATTGATCTATTTCTCTTTGTAGTTCTAACAGTGTTGCCTCATACATTTCAACACTGTTGTTAGGCAAAAAGATAGGATTGTGTTTTCTTGCAGAATTAACTCCCTTACCATTTAATGCTTCTCTTTATTCCTGGTAATTTTCCTTGCTGTAAAATATGTTTTGTCCATCTGTAATCCCAGTACTTGGGAGGCTGAAATAGGAGGATCACTGTGAGTTCAAGGTCAGCCTGGGCTACCTAGTGAGTTCAAGGCCAACATGAACTGCATAGTGAGACCTTGTCTCAAAAAACCAAAAAAACCAAACCAAAACAAAAATATCCAGAAAACAAAAAGCTATTTTGTCTAATATTAATGTAGCTATTCTACTTTCTTTTGATTAGTGATAATGTGGTATATTTCACTCCATCCCTTTACTTTTAATATGTTTGTGTCTTTGTATTTAAAGTGGATTTCTTGTAGAAATCATAGTTATGTCATTTATTTTCATTCATCCTGTCATTCTCTTTCAATTTTTGTGTTTACACCACTCACACTTAAAGTAATAATTGATATAGTTGAATTAATATCTACCTTATTTGCAACTGTTTCCTATTCATTCCTCTTATTCTTTGTCTTTTCTTTTTCTGCCTTCTGTGGTTTTAATTGAGCATTTTATGATTCCATTTTCTTTTTTTCCCATGTTAATAAACTAATTTTGCAAATTTTTTAGTGTCTTCCCTTGTGTTTACATTTAAACTAGTCTAAATTCACTTTCAAATAACAATGTACTACTTCCAGTGTAGGTACCTTATAGCATCTTTTGTAATATATTTGTCCTTTACTTTTTAATGTTAATTCCTAGGGCTTTTTTCCTATGTATATATTTCTTCCCTATGCACATAATGTACTTTAAGAGAAAAATACATACTACTGTTTTTTTTACTTAATACAATGACAACATGAGATAATTTCAAATAAGATTATTCATTCTATTGATAGCTACATACTTATTTCTACTATATAAAAGTAGAATAGAGAAAACACATGAATAATGTATAGGCACCAAAAAGCCTAAATTTTCATATATCAAGAGCAACTTGGCCCTTAGCCTGCTGTATAATTAGTTAGGTGATCTCATTGGGCTATGTTAATATTTTTGAGTGCCTATAAAAATCCTTAATTAAAAGCATTAAAGTAATTATGATACTTATCCCTTAGTTTCTCTTTCTATGTAATGACTCTTAGGGCAGAACATCTTCCTCAGGGCATGATAAAAGATAAAAGAGAGATAATAGTGCAAGATATAAAACATCCAAATAAAGCACATTATGCTGAGTGCAGTAAGTCAGGCACAGAAAGACAAATCCTGTGTGACCTCACCTATGTGGAATGTGAGAAAGTCAAGCTTAGAAAAGCAAAGGGTAGACTGGTGGTAACTGGAGCTGCAGATAGGGGAAATGGGGAGATACTGGTCAAAGGGCACAGAGTTTCGATTAGGATGAATAATCTCCTCAGATCTACTGTGGTGACTACGGTAAATAAAAATGTATTTTATACTTGGAAATAAGATAGAGCAGATCTCAAACTCTTCAACACACACACACACACACACACATACAATAAGTATGTGCAGTGACAGATACGCTCATTAGCTTTGATTTGATCATTTCATGGTGTATACATCTATCAAACACCATGTTATTCACCATAAAAATATATAATTGTGTGTGTTGATTTTATCTTGATAAACTTGGAATAAAATTAAAGAACACATGTAAATTATTAGGTTCCAAACTTAATTTAAAATTTTTTTTTTGAGGCAGAGTCTTGCCAGTGCAGCCCAGGCTGCCTTGAATTCAAAGCAAGCCTCCTGCCTCAGGCTCCCAAGTGCTGGGATTACAGATGTGTGCCACCACACCTGGCTCAAATTTAAAATTTAAGTTTTTATTCTTATCTTAGAATTTTCCTTGGGGAAGTAGCAAGACACCATGAAAAGAGTGACTTTTACACTTAAGCTTAAGCCCTGTCTCTGGCCTGTGGGAAAGGTTCTGAGCCTGTGGTCTCCTCTGCCAGCTGCATGGAGGCTTCCTGGACACGGGTGGCAGGGCACTGCCTGGAGTTGGAATCAGGCATCCCGAGACTCCCAATGGGCAGATCTTGCAGCCGATGCTGATCAAGAGAAGCTCGGCCTGTGGCACTGGTGAGACAAGAGAATAAGAAGTGCATACTCCATCTCTGCCCCCTGCCCTGTTCCTGCAGAGTTCCCGAATCTCCCTCACAGGCAGCACCAGGAGAATTCTGTTCTTTTGTTTCGTTTTGTTTTTGGGGGCAGGATCTCCCTTTGTAGTTCAGGCTGGGCCTGAACTCATTATGTAGCCCAAACTGGCCTCAAACTCCAGGTGATCCTCCTGCCTCAGCCTCCCGAGTGCTGGGATTACAGGTGTGTGCCACCACCCTCGGCTGAGAATTCTCTGTTCTAATGCATGGTCTTTGTCCCTGTAGCTCCTGAGACCTTTGCCATGTTGGGGAGTGATAACATCTGATACAGGCTCTGGAATCCCTGGACATTCCTGGGAGATAGCAGCAGCTTTTGTTCTGCTAAGGTGACTCTGGGGGCTCCTGGGCCTCTGGATGGGGGTGATGGGGGCCGTTGTCAGGGAGCCAGCCATGTGTTTTGAGGGTGGGACTTTCTTGTTGGGACTTTCTTTTTGGCCTTTCCACCCTTCCTTCCCTTCTTTTCTTGCTTTTGTGTGTGTGTGTGTGTATATGTGTTCTGATTTTTGCTTTTTTCAGACAGGGCCTCACTATGCAGTTTAGGATGGCCTTGAACTCACTATATAGCCCAGGCTGAACTTGGGGCCATCCTCCTGCCTCAGCCTCCCAAGTGCTGGGATTACAGGCATACACCACCATGCCCAGCTCCCTCCCCTCCCCTCCCCTCCCCTCTGCTCTCCTCCCTTTCTTTGTTCTCTCTCTGCTGAGGATGGAACTCAGGGCCTTGCACCTGCTAGGCAAGTGCCCTACTTCTGAGCTACATCCCTAGCCTCCAAAGGCTAGGGCTTTCAGCCTCATCCCCCATATATAGACAGACAGACAGACAGACAAACACACACACACCCCTCTGTGGAGGGGAGGGGCGAAGGCCAAGTTGGCCAGTGTAGTGCGTAAGGCCTCTGTAGTAACACCTCCTTTAGCACCCAGAAGGATGGGGAATTCGAGGCTCAGGGAATCCGAATGGGGAGGTCCCTGGAGAGCGAGTCCAGGAGAAGGCGGGGAGCCCCTGCCCTCTCACCATCTCCCTCTCCGTCTCCTCACCTGGCTGCCATCTATACTCGCCTGTCAGCCTTTATCATAAATGGGTAGCAGAAGTCAGGCATCTCCTTCAGCTCAGTGAGCCACTCTAGCAAGCCCAGGAGGGGGTGGCAGGAGCCCATAGCCCAAGCTAATGTGGATGGTGACCAGCACAGGTGACAAGCTACTACCTGTGGCAGTGTCGGAAGAGGGGCAGTCTGGGCGGACTGGCCTGTGGGAAGTGACCCCCCCATGTCCAGGTAGATAGTGTGGGAACTGAATCGGGATGAGGAAAGCACACTCAGGGTGTGTCTGGTGGGGCATGTGTGTAACCTCAGTGCTGTGTCTGGTCCCTGCCCCTTCCTCTCTGAAACTAATCCCTTGGTGTACTTCCTGGCCTTGGCCTCTGCTAACTGAGCCACTGTCCTCTGCCACACCCTCTGCCCTGATGTTCCTACCTGGAAGCCAGGTAACCATGGTGCAAATTCCCTGAGACCATAAGCCACAGGAACCCAGTCCTTTAAGCTGCAGGGGCCGGTATTGTGCCCCAGGGAGGGAACAGCTGACTAATACAGGGACCAATCAGAGGTCAGGTGACAGGAAAGGGCATAGCAGACTAAGAGGACAGTCATTCCTGATGCTAGGGTCCTAGAATCCAGGAGCCTGCAGGGAGAGGAAGGGGCTGGGGCAGGAGACAATAAGGTGAGTTGGACACAGCCATTCAGGCGAAGGTACCCAGATCTGGAGCAGCGGGAAAATGGATATGGGTAGACCTCATGGCCACACAGACTTCGGAGACTGCAGAGCCATTGTGCTTCCAACACAATGGAACAACAGGACAGCATAGGTGACAGGAGCAAGAAAGCTGAGCAGATGGCAGAGAGGATGGCCCTGCGTCAGGCCAGACCAGAAGTCCTCTGTGCTTTGAGGAGCTCAGTTTCATTTGCTTGTTTCGTTGCAGACACATAGATGCTAGCTGTCTCCTCCCAAGAATGACTTCATTCTTAGGACCTGGTGTGGACTTATTCACCACTGGCGTGAGCCCTGATGTCTGCATGTAGGTGACAGTGGTGTGCGGTGTCACAAGGGAAACAGGCAGAAAGGAGACAATTATGAAAAAAGTTGCATTCTTGCTTCTCTCTTGGAAGGACATGTTTAGACCTCATATTACATATGAGTGGGCAGGCTCCACACTGAGCAAAATGAGAGGGGGCAATTCACACCTTGCGTGGTGTATAAATAAATAGTATGAGAAACCTCAGACAGATGGCAGTCATATGCCTTCAGGAAAGCAACATCTTTTTCTAATTTGCAGAAAGATGCTGTCTGGGCTACTAGGAAACGCTCCCCCCATCTCCCGCCGTGATGGGAGGCTGATGTGAAACACAAGAGCAGTGACAGTCCCACCACCTGGAAGTTAGCACAGTCCCCCCAGCCAGTGGCTGCCTCCACACCTCCAGCACTGGCCTGGGACCCAGTCCTGAGCGAGTGCCACAAAAGCTGTGAGGCGTCAGCAGCAGTGCTGCTTTACTGCCAAGCAGCTGGGACAGGTGGAGCAGAAGCCATCTGTGCTCTGGTGCCCCTTGAGGATTCTCATCAACCCCTTATATGAAAAGGTTTTCTTAAGGGAACATCTATCATCATGGACAAATTCTATGTTAATATTGTAAAACTGATTCCAGGGAAGAGATGCTACTCCATCCATCACATGTAAACATTCTGTGTGTGTATGTGTGTGTGTTTATTGCCTGCACCAGCTTGGCAACTGCAAGCTCCTGAGAAGGCAGAAGTCCTGTCTTGCTTATTGCCAGATCCTGAGTGCCTAGAACAATGCCAGGTACATAGTAGCTGCTCAATAAATACTTTTTGGCTGATCAAACACATTTTTCAGCCCTTTTTTTCTCTTGTATTTCTGAGTGAACCCAGGGCCTTTGCACTGAGCTATATCCCTAGCCCTTTTTTTCCCTTATTCCTTTTTGCTTTGTTTTGAAAGGGTGTTGCTAAGTCTCTAAGTTGTATAGATGGGCTCCAACTTGGTATCCTTCTGCCTCAGCCTCCCAAATAGCTGGGATTACAGGCATGCACCACCACATGAGTCTAATTTTTCAGCCTTTTAAACTATGATTTGAAAGAAATGGGAATGAAAGGAAATGAGGAAATGGCCCCACTTACGACTATCATGATAACCATGTTGCCAAGCACAGTTACAATTTATTGAGCAACAACTGTGTGTTCTGATGATTTAAACACAGGGACCTGTGGAACCTGTTGCAGGTTAAGAGATGTCCCCAATGTACCCCAGTTCTAGACTCTGCATGGTCTCCAAAGAGCCCTGCAGCCGCCCCATTCATTTGGTCACTGAGGTCCTTCTGCGCTGACAGACCAAGCAAACTAAGGTCATATTCTCGTCCTTTCAAGACAATGTCTGTTCATTTACCTCATTCAACAGTTGTTTTCTCAATCACCACATTTTGCTAGCAGGAAACCCCTGAGCAGTTATGCAGAGGCCTTGCCCAAGCAGTGTCCCTTGGATGCTACTTGGGTCTCTAAGGTCCACACCTGGTCAGCAACCAGGCTGTCCCAGGCTATGACGCCCCAAATACTTTCAGTGTGCTATTTTTAAAATGCTCATCGTATAGAAGCTTTGATGAGGACAAGGGTTGTGTTTTGCTAGTAGTATAAAACATACAGTAGCTGGGGCCAGGGATTTAGCTTAATTTAGGTTCAAAAGCACAAGATCCTGAGTTCGATCCCCGGTACCCCCCCCCAAAAAATATATACAGTAGCTGGCACATAGTACATGCCCCCAAAATTGAGCAAAGCTGGCAGTGGGGGTTCATGCCTATAATCCCAGTACTCTTGGAGACTGAGCCAGGAGGATCACAAGTTTGAGCCCAGTCTGGGCAATTTAGCAACTTAGCGAGGCCCTGTCTCAAAATATAAAATAGAAGAGCACTGGGGACAAGCTCAGTGTAAAGGCCCTGGGTTCCATTTCTAGCAACAAAACCAAACCAAACCCCTGCTGAGTGAATGGATGAATCCTTGCTCTTAGCACTCTGGGACAATATTGCCCCCCCTCCAAGAGAATGGCTTTTAAAACTCATCTGCATTTTAAAGCAGCGTATTATTATGGAATTCTAATAGTGTCTTTTTCTTTCTTCTTCAATATTATCCATTGTTAGAATAGACCAAAAATTTCAATCTCACAAATATTTGGAGAAATGCAGGGGCCGCAGATCCTCCAGGCATAGCCACTGTCCAGGGACTGCCAGGTTGGACCAGGAGCCGGGACTGCTCCGGGAGCACCTTGTCTCGGGCGGTCCCTGCTGGCATGGGCCGGAAGCGGCGCGCAGGATCCGCCCAGGCTTTACCTGGAGGACCTCAGGTGAAAGGTCAAAGAACAGCCTTCCATCCCGGGAAGGGCCCTGGAGACACACACTACAGATGGGGAAACAGGCCCAGAAGGGTCACCTGGCTTTTCTGTGGTCACACAGCCAGTTAAGTCTGGAGGGGCAAGAAATTGGATTCCTCACCTGTGTCTCCCATCAACGGGGGGTGGGGCTGGGGGGTGGGTGTGCCTCAGTGGTGCTGCGCCTGCTTGGAAGCGCAAGGTCCTGAGTTCAATCCCCGGTACTGAAAAAAGAAAAAAAAAATTAGCAACTAGGTGGTGAACCCTAATTCTAGTCTCTTCCAGCTTTGTGAAAATTAACAGTTAACCATAAATCTGTTGTGCCTGTTTCTTATGATTGATACCCTCAGCTTCATAGCTATATTGGGAACCAGGCACATGTTCAATGCATTTCAAAAAGCATTGCTTTTGGATTTCAGGGTCTCCACTGGCATGGATTTCCTCAAGAACTGGAGAGATCGCCTCTGCCCAGACGTTCCTTTCATAGGTCTCATAGTTTGAAGGCCCCACCTCCAGCCCCCAGTATTTGGGATCAAACCCAGGAATTTGCAAATGCTAGGCAAGCTCCCTACCACTGAGCTACATTCCTTCTTGTTTTTTGTTTTGAGACAGGTTGGCTTTGAACTTGCAGTCCTCCTGCCTCAGCCTCCCAAGTAGCTGAGATTACAGGCATGTGCCAACACCTGAAGGTTTTGAATCTACCAAACAAAACCCACATTAGAGTAAAAATACATTTTCTCATTTTAAAAAGTACAGACACATCTACCATTATGCTATGCTACTGATATTATCAAATGAAATTAAAAATTAAAATAGTAACTGTGCTGGGCATGGTGGCACATGCCAGTAATCCCAGCACTAGGGAGGCTGAGGCAGGAGGATCACCACAATTTCAAGGACAGCCTGGACTACATAGTTCAAGACCAGCTTGAGTTACAGAGGGAGACCCTGTCTCAAAGAAAAAAATAAAAGCTAAAATAGTAACTGTTACATGGTAAACATGTTAGAAATGTTGGCTATTATAATTAAATGATAATAACCACAACAGGTAGGTCAGTCTGCACAGGTAACAGAGTATACCTGGAGGCCCATAACCCTAGGCTGGATGCGAACTGAAACCCTCAATCTCCCATGCTGGGTGGGGGGACATGCTTTTCCTATATAGAATGGTAATTTTTTTTTTTTTGAGACATGATTTCACTATGTAGCTCAGGTTGATCTTGAACTTGCAGGGACCTCCTGCCTCAGCTTCCTTGAGGGCTGGAATTACAGGTGTATGTCACCCTCCCCAGGTTCCCTCCTGCCACCCCTGGCCGCAGGTTACCTTCTCCAAGCTCTCAGGGCTCTTCGCATCTCTGAACAGCTCCATGACACTATGACCAATGGTCACCTCTCACTGTCAACCAAATACTGTGCTTTTTCTTTTTTCTTTTTTTGGTACCAGGGATCAAACTCAGGACCTTGTGGTTGCAAGGCAGGTGGCAGAACCATTGAGCTAAATCCCTGGCCCTGTGCTTTCTCCTTTTAAAGTAGGACCCGACTTGAATGCCTTGTAGCAACAGAGAGAGCGCTGGCATTGGAAATCATAACTTAGAATAGTAAGAATCACAAATGGATGCACGGTCTGAAAGCAACTCCCAGAGATGGTCCGTGGTACCAGGGAAAACTCAGTAACTAACAGTACAAGGCAGAAATTGGGCACCACTGAACATGATGTGTCCTGGGAAGGAACCAACTCCAGTTCCCTAAGGATGGACCAGGGTTGGAAAACCTGAACATAATCATGTGGAGACCGTACACAGACTGGCCCCCCACCAAGAAATGTCCAGCTATACTCCAGATTGTCATAAAAGACAAAACCAAAACAAAAGACAGAAATATTTCATATTCTAGGGACAAGACAACTAACCCCAATCCTGGTCTAGATAGAACCTGTACTCATAGAAGGAAAGGCTATGAAACACATTATCAGGTTGACTGTCAACTTGCAATATAGAGGGGAGGGTATATGAAAGTATTGCATTAAGGTTCAGTGGACTGAACCTGAAATATTTTTTAATATAAAAGTCACTTGCTGCGTGGCATGTTTCTTTAAACAGAGATAAGCCGCACTGTCAGTAACAGACAAGTGATGGCACTGTGTGAGAAGCCACTGGAAGGTTAGCCTGGCAGATGGGTGAGGGGCAGTGAGAAGGGCAGGCATGTATCCCACCCGACAGGTACTGAGTGCTCTCCATGCCAGATGCTCCGACTGCTTCCCAAGCAGTACCACAATATCACTGTTTTCTACTTCATTCCTTTCTTTTGTGTTTCTTTTTACTCTGCTCTTCTAATGTGGGTTGAATACTTTATTTTACTTTTAAACTTTTTCTTTCAATAACAAAGTCATTTAATAGTTAATTTGCTATGGTTAGAGGTCTGGTTTTCATATATAGTGTTATTTTTGTTTCTAATGTAAAACAAAAATGGCCAGAGCTTAAAAGGTTGAGTTTCTTACATGCACCACTAAAACAATTTCTTGAATCATTAATTGAGATGATTTAAGATGCTAGAAAGTAGTGTTTCAATGTGGTCTGCTCCTTAAGGATTGAAAGCTTGCACTCTGGATGGGTCAAATGAATCCACAGAATTGTTATCAGATTGGCTGACAGAGGCTCCACTTTTCAGAGGTCAGGAAAAATTCTTGAATTAGGACCAGAAGATTTGGCCTTCTAGGGTCATTCAGAGTTCATGGTTCTTAACAGACAGAGCTGAAGGAAGACAACACTGTTTGTTTGTTTTTTTGGTATCAGGGATCGAACTCGGGACCTTGTGCTTTCAAGGCAGGCAATGGAACCACTGAGCTAAATCCCCGGCCCAATACTGTTTTATTATCTTCCAAGCAAGGGTGCTATGGAGGGAATATTCCCTTTTTCCTGCCCCTTCTTTTGGTCTTTTTCCTAAAATGATGAGGTGACCACACAAAAGCTCACATTATCAATTCCCAGTTCCATACCCCTATTTGGCTTTCAGTGTTGTTCTCCCAGGATTTCTTTGTGTCCATTAGAGTCACCTCATTTTCCTTTTGATACAAGGTCATCTGTGGTTAGAACTAGTGAGTTGGCAGCTTTGCCAAAGCATTAACACCCTATGAACAATACATGTGGCAGGATCGATTAGGAACAAGGACAAAAAATAACTATCATTTGTAGAGAATCCTCAACCAGCTCCTTATTAGGTCAAACCAAGTCTTCTAACAGAAAATTAAACAGTTGAGTTTCTCCACCTTGGATAACCCATTGGCTTGTTCTTGAACTTTACTAGTCAGAAGCAAGTACCCAAATAGCACCAGACAGGACAGCTAGCTCATAGGTGCCACCTTGTTGGGCCCATGTCTACCCCAAATCAGTTCCTTGTCAGCATTTTTGCAGCACACGACTTAAAGCTTCTCTGTTCTGTTTGTATAGCAGACACAGGTTATGGGTACCTCAGTTGTCATCATAAGGGACAGGTTTCAAGCGTATCCTGTAGGGCCTGGGGAGCGGCTCTGTGTTGGAGCAAGTGGTTGGCCTGCATCAGGCCCAGGGTTCAATCCCTATCGTCTAAAGCAAAACAAAAAAATGTATCCTACTAAATCCACACACTCAAAACTAAGAGAGAAACATGGACACCAAACAATGGAAAGTATACCTATCTCCAACTCCTCTGTGGAGGTCTGTACTTCAACAGCACACTGATGAACGAGGATTAGCGTATTCCCCCTGGCTTGTACCACCAGAGGTTCAGAGCCGCCTGGCAGTGAGACATCTGATTTACAGCCCTGTCATAAATAATGACATAACCCATTGTTCAGGGTCAGAATCCTTTTCTCCAAAAAGATTCCCAAATCCTTTTCTCATATACATTTAACATTTCTAACCTATTAATTTCATTTTACCTCAAAGGTGATTACTGAATGTTATTAACTCTTGAGGAATATTTTTGTGGTGTCAGGCAGAAACATAAATTTTTTTTTGGTACCAGGGATCGAACTCAGGACATTGTGCTTGTGAGGCAGGCACGGTGCCACCGAGCTAAATCCCTGGCCCATACATTAACATTTTTAATGGAATAACCTTATCACAGTTTTTGTAGAATACCCTAATAAAAGATACCTCACTGGTATTCCAGAGAAGGACAAATCCAACTCTCTAAAAAAGTTCCTTATGCATCTGTGACCTTATTGACTCTGAAAAATGAGTTGCCTATGTGAAGATTAGTCTCACGATGGTCGGAAAAATAAATACAAGTTTTGTGACTTAAAGTAGTCACCAAGTGAATTTGTTCTGCTGGCCATGATAGAATAACTGGTACCATACTGCTACTCCCACCATAGATAAAAAGAGAAAGTAGGAGGTCAGGCATTGGACCACAGGTGGCATAAAACTGTGACCTCAAGAGACGGGAAACTCGTAAGTCTCACACTTTCCCGGACATGATATGGGACAGTGGGGCCAAAAATATGGTCCCACTCATGTAAGGAGGCAGAGGACTTGAGGATAGTAAAGCAGATGAAATTTATGGAGTAGATCAAGTTACAGCTGTAGAAAGGTCTATTTCAATCCCTTAAGAAAGGCATCTGATGTGGCTCCTTGTTGTAGTCAGGGTCTGCAAGGAATAAATTTAATACAGGACACATAATTTATAGGATTATTTTATAATATTCACCCAAAAAGTTAAATGCAGAGGAGTGCAAGAGATCTGTCCACACACCAGAGACATGAAGGAGCCAGCCGAGGGCCTGGATCCCACAGCAGTGTCCACAGAAATCCAGCTGGAGGCCTAGAGTCCAAGGCAATGTCCTGCATGAGTATGCCAGAGGAGTAGAGCCCATGGCAATGTCTTACACAAGTCCGTATGGAGGACCTGCACCCAGAAGGCCCAAAGGCCAGTGGAAGCTAGAAAACCTGCACCAGCAGGGTGAAGGATTTATACCACTAGGCTGAGGGATCTACACAGGAGCCAGGAAGTGATGCTCAAGGCAAAGATCAGGGCTCCCCTAACAAGAACAGCAGCTATTCTCAGCAGCAGCGAGGCCCCGAGATCCTCCTCTGATGAGAACCGAGAACGGCCAAGTTTGCATCAGGAAAACCAAGCTTCTCCAAGAAAATCAGCAGCCAATGATCTTCCCCTTCAGTTCTTTTTATGCTGTTGGCAACAATCCTCACAGAGGTCTTCCACATCCAGACCATGCTGATTCAGTTCAGCTGGGCATTCCAAGTTGGCCATTCTTTAATGCACCACACTCCTTCTTCAACCTACCTTTCCATTCATTGTTCATGCATTAGTCACATGTACCTTAATCTCTTGGTAAAATTTATTCTCACCTAGAGACTGCCAAACCCCAAGTGATCACACAGATGAACTCTAAAAGTGCCAGACAAGCCATCAAACTACTGGTGGTGACCATAATTTGCTATCAGAACCTGCTTTCACGTCAATGGTTCAAGAAATCTTCGGAGGAAGAGCTCACTCCCTTGAACTCCTGGATCAGTCAGGAAGAGAGTTCTTTGGTCTCTGTGTAGGTAGGGCCAATGTTCCTATTCCATCAGAAGTAGCTATAGAAGATGGAACTTTTCTTTCTACTCCCCTCAAAGAATTTGAGGGACCGGGGCTCTTGGGGGGAATAGTACAGTTAGAAACAAGATGCTCAGTGAATCACTCCCTTTCCTTCATTCAACTGTAAAAACCACACCACCTTAATGATTATCCATGTTTCTATAATCCTAAAACAGGGAAGTTGTATGAGCCACTTCCCTTCTCTCCATTCAACCATAAGCCAAACACCACCCTAATGATTATCCAGGTTTAAGCTTAGGAGGTCGCAGAAATTTCTGCTATTAGAGAGAAAGACAGTGGGAGGCACCTTGGATCAGTGGTGTCTGACCCTCTAAATACCAGAAGCCTGTGAGTAGTCCCTTTTTTTTTTTTCTCCTTTACACTCGAGTCCTGTTCTTTCGCCCACCAGTCCCTTTTTTCCTTCACCCTTCTCCCTGTTCCTGATACTGTCCCATAATCTTCAATAAATGTAGCTACTTACTACATACTATGAGGTGTACACTTGACAATTTTTGTCATATACAAGAAATCTGGACTATTTTTGGCTCACTCAACACAAGTGTGTCACACTGTCAAAAAAAAATCCTGACATAGCCCAGAGGTTTTTAGCAAAGATTTTACAGCACCTATTTTAAAGATATTAAATGAACAAATAGGGGTGGAATTCCTTGCTGAAAAGCAGAAACTGTGGGGAAAAAAACCTAAGTGTGTTTTTTAGTTTGTTGTTTTAGACAGGGTCTTGCTATGCAGTTCAGTCTGGCCTTGACTCACTATGGAGCCCAGGCAGGCCTTGAACTCAGTGCAGTCTTCCTGTCTCAGTCTCTCAAATGCTAGGATTACAAGCGTATGCCACCACACCCAGCTGAAGTGGTAATTCTAGAACTAAAAATATAATAAACGAAATTTAAAAATTCACCAAATGCATTTAAAATATTGAAGCTGTTAAATAAACTTGAAGACAAATCAATAGAAATAAATTTGACAGGCCGGGGATCTAGCTCAGTGGTTCTGGTGCTTGCCTTGAAAGTGCAAGGTCCCGAGTTCGATCCCCGGTACCAAAAAAAAATATTGAAGAAAACTGGGACAAAGCCTCAAATGGCACAATTATCAAATGGTCTAACATGTGCATCATTGGAGATCTAAAAGCTGAGTGACTTGGTGAGCAAGTCTTGGGTGGAGCAGAGAAAGATGTCAAGGAATGGGCTCTGCAAGACTGGGTACTTTTGGGTCAGAATTGAACTAAATTCATTATGAACAATGCAGCCTAAGGTAAGAGAAAAGAAAAAGATTCATCCTTAAAGAACTAAGAAGGAATTTGAGGTTATTCTCATCTCCTGGCCATGCAGCCATTTCCTTGGCCTTCCTAGAGGATGAAGTGTCATATCACATCACAGTGGATCTGAGGAAAGTGGGTCCCCAGGAGGAAAAGCCCTCCCAGGAATGAAGAAGGGCTTTCCTTGAGCTCCCAAATTGTTGCATAGCCCTCTTCTCGACCAAAATCCTGTACAAAGTTCCACAGAACCAGATCAACAGGTATGACCAGGAGCAGCTCCAAGCCATGGCCTAAGATTGAGGCTTCTGTCTCCAGGAGATGAAGAATATATAACCTGTGATTTCCTTGATTCCAATAAGAGGAAAAAGCATTCAGAGGACCCTCAG
The DNA here is from genome assembly GCF_053883595.1 of Heterocephalus glaber. Classification (NCBI taxonomy): domain Eukaryota; kingdom Metazoa; phylum Chordata; class Mammalia; order Rodentia; family Bathyergidae; genus Heterocephalus; species Heterocephalus glaber. The sequence goes on along the minus strand of NW_028258330.1, from coordinate 5,261,853 downwards.
AGGGCCTTTGTTTCCAGGCGCGGTCTCAGAAACCCGGTGTACCAGGTGTGAACCCAGAAACCAACCAGATAAAAAGTTAAGTCTGGTCGCCACAGACACCAGATACCCCTGGAAGCCAAAAGCAGCACCCCTCACCCGTCACTTCCGCTCGCGGCAAGGTGGGCCGAAACAGGATGCGGAATTCACTGTGGGAGTCACTGAGGAATGTCTTGGAAGCAGAGGGATTGAGCGAGAAGGTCTCGGCAGAGCGAGGACCTTTACCTAGGTGGCTCCATGTTTTATGAACACGGTTTTAAGAGAAAGGAGATGTACAGTGGCGATTCTCCAGCTGACAGAGCCACGCTACCCAGGAGCATCGCGCTTCGGGTTGCGCCGTGCAACCTGGGAGATGTCGCTCAGGGGCGGAGCATCCTGGGAGGTGTGACTCTGAGCGGAGCATCCTGGGAGGTGTAGTCCCGGCGCCCTCTTGTAGGCGATTCCCCAGCTGGTGACTGGAGCGATTCCTTGTTCTTTGGTGGCGCTGGTGAGTGAAGCTTCAACTCGGGATCCCTGCTGCAGCCATACCCTTTTCTGCCCGGAAAGGAAGGTCCTGAAAGGCTGGTCTGTGGGAAGAGACCGGGGTCGGTGCGGATGCTCAGAGAGGGAAGTATGAGGGGACGCGCCGGCTGCTCGGCCATGCTCTCCCGGATGTCTTATTTCAGAGGTGTAGGCGCGCGTCTCGGGGGAGTTGAGTGAAACTCAGCCGTGAAACTGGGTGGTAGGTGGGTGCCAGCCTCAGGCCTTCTGTCCGAAGATTCTTGTGGGTGGGGACAGGGTCGGCCTAAGTTGAAACTGCGGTTTAGAGAAAGGGGTCGTTCATGCCCTAAGTTACCGGGCTTTGATATTCTCTAGACTGTGCATGGGACTGTTCCTAGGCCCCTGTGTCCCAGAGGTTTGTCAAGTTGGGAGCTGGAAGTCCTTGACCCCAGCTACCCTCAGGTCTTGCTGAGGCAGAGTGGGCAGGGGGAGCTTAGCCGATCAAGCTCAGGTTCGATGGATGTGCAGTGGCCGCAGTGCCTCAATCTTAGAGTCTCAATTTGTCTGGCTGCCCCTGGGTTCCCGCCTTGTAGGAGGAAGCTGAGCTGGGGCCCACTCCCAAGATTTTCCAAGTTCCTGACGACAATCACTGACCACAAAAATCACAGGATTTTAAATCCCACTTTAATGTTTTATTATGGACAAATTTCAGATAGCCAGAAGTAGCTAGAACTCCACAGACTTGTTACCCAGATTAAACACTTAACGACCTCATGACCAATCCTGGTTTATCTCAAAGTGGGCACACACAGAATCCTTAGAACCTTCAAGTCTCTACAGCCACATTTCTACCAGCTGTCACTTAATAGCTCTGTCACCTTGACCAGGATACTGATCTTATTGCACCTTAATGTTTTCATGTATAAAATGATAGGAGCTTCTGCTTCATTGGAATGTTATAAGGATAAAATGAAGTCAATCTCTTCTGGTGCCTGGACCAGTTTCTGCTGTATACTCAGTGCCCAATAGGTCTTACCTTTTGTTTATGGTAACAGGTGCAGAGAGGACCATCTCATGCTCAGTGACAGCAGCTTGTCAGGGCAGCCTGACTACATCCCAGTTATGGGTTGTGGCCCACAATTCTTTCCTTCTATTTTGTGCCAGATGCCGGGGATTTAGCTCAGTGGTTCTGCCACCTGCCTCACAAGCGCAAGGTCCTGAGTTCAATCCCCGGTACCCCCCCCCCCCCAAAAACCCCATATTTTGTGCCAGATTCATTCTTGATGTCTTTAAGAAAAAGGAGGTGCCACCCTATCGGAGCTTGAAGACTTTTGGTGACTTTCCTGAACCTTTTTTTCTTTGGTTCTTATTCTGCTTCCCTTAGCCCCTGGATGCCCAGGGAGGACTGCCTGCTGGGGAAGGGGAGGACTCCCAGGTAGTTGGCTGCTGAGCTTCAGGTGAGTGTCGTTTACCTTTTGCATCCAAATTGAGTAGCTCAGTGTTGACACTGCATATCCTACAGTGTCCTGTCAGGAGATCAGAGCCCCAGCTGGTTCCTCTAGGAAAACTGGCCCAATCTGAGGGTGACATTTTCACAGGGAATATTCTTCAGACCTGCTGCCCCTGTACATTACCTCTCCATCCCTGCCCCAGCATTCCTCTTCTCAGCATTGGCTCAGACTGCTCCTTCACAGGGCTTATTGGAAGCTGTGATTGTCTGTCTGCATTCACTTCCTGTGGCTTTTGTTGCCCTCACTTAACTCTTTCCTGCTAGAATGACATGCAGCAAATCCGGCGACATCATTTCACCTGCAGATACTTCAGTGGGCATCTCTAACACATAAGAATGTATACACAGCCAGGCATGGTGGCACACACCTGTAATCCCAGCACTTGGGAGGCTGAGGCAAGAAGATCATAGTTTGAGGCCAGCCTGGGTTAGATAGTGAGGCTGTCTCAAAAAACCCCCAAAACTGCTGGGGATTTAGCTCAGTGGTGCTGCCGCCTGCCTCGCAAGCACAAGGTCCTGAGTTTGAGCTCCAGTACCCCCCCCAAAAAAAGGAATAGAAAAAAAAAAACCCCAAAACAGAACAAAACAAAAAGGACATATCTACAGTTTTACTTTAACAAACATACAGTTTCAACAGATGCACAATTTCAGTGTTACACCTAACAAAATTATTAGTTCATTAATATTATTTAGTACCTTGTCCAAATTTAGTTTTGACCAATTTTTTTAAAAAAACCTTTTGGCCCTAGTTAGAGCAGCTCTGGTCAGAAGCAGGGGAGGGAGAAGTATCTCAACTCAGCATGATGGTTTCCCCATCTCTGCCTCTCTCTCTTCCTGTTTCTTTGGGCCTTGCTGACCGCTGCAGCTTCTGCCTCATGATGTAAGCTGGACCTCTGAGTTTTCCTTGCCTCCTTGTTCTTTCCTGACTTTCATCCCATTTGATTGGCTCTTGATCCTTCCACCTGTGCATCCTTTGCAATCCCTTTTCCTTCCCTTTGTCTCCATTTCTGCTTTATACATCCTCTTTGCCTTTCCTTTCATTAAAGGTTAAACTCCTTGACAGAATTATCTGTATTTGTTGTCAGTAAGGAATTCTCAGTTCTGCCTACCAAAAAAAATAATCCTTGTCAAGATCACTTTTATTCTCCCTCTGACTAAATGCCACAGTTCTCAATCATATTTTACAGAGTTGCTTACTTCGTCTTTAAAATATCCTTCATATAGTTGCTCTTGGCTTCTGATTTTCCTGGTTGTCTTCCTACCTCATAGGCTGCTCCTCTTCTGTCCTTTTTGCTGGCTCTTTTTCTCTTATGCCTTTGATGGTCCTCTGAAGTTTTTAGACCTCTCATGCTCTCTGGCTGTATTCATGATACAGGTATGGACTTTTGTACAAGTGGCGGTGTTGACTCAAGGCTTTAGACACCAGCTCTCTGCCTACAACCCCACATCCAAGTCTCTTACTGTCTCCCCACATTTCCACTTAGACATCTCATGGGCATCCCAGGCTTTCTCCACCCAGTGGAGCATAGGTAATTCTTTCAAGTGAGGCAGAGACCTGACGACTTCTTCCTTTAGATTGTTTAGCCTTGGAGTTATCCTTGATTCCTTTCTTTTTCTTAGACACTGTCTACAATCAGTAAATTTGGACTTTACCAGTCTCTCAGCCCTGCTGCTTCCTCTGTGGTCCAGGTCACCATTCCACCCGGCTTACAGATCTCAATGAGGCTATAGTCACTTGGGGATTCATTAGGGTTGTATTATGCAAGGTGGTTCCTCTCACTCAGGCACTTCAGTGGGTTGGCTGAAAGGCTGGGGATCACCTGGGACACTGGGACTGACTCGTCACTACATGCTATCTCCAGCAGGGTAGTTGAACTTCTTACCGAGGCTCCCAAGAGTGAGAGTAGTCTAGCCATCTTAAGATTTAAGCCTATATGTGGCACAGTGTTACCTGTTACAGTCACTGCTTAAAGCAGACACAAAGCCAAGGCGACCTGAAGGAACTCCTAGTGGTTAAGTGCAGAATGATTTTTTTATTTATTACTTTTATTTGGTGTTTTGAGTCGGGGTCTTGTTATGTAATTCAGACTGGCCTTGAACTCACTGTGTTACTATGTTCCCTAGTATTTTATTAAGCATTTTGCTTCAGTATTTGTAAAGAATAACTGATCTGTAATTTTCTTGTTTTGGACTGTCATTGAGTTTAGGCCCTGGTCTTTTACTTGATTTATAAAAAGAAAGGGAAAATTTTCTTTATTAGTGCTTAGGACAGTATTTGGAGCATTGCGACTATTAGGTGGAAGGTTTAGTACAATTTCCTTGTGACCATCTATGGTCAGTTTTGGTTATATTTCCTTGGAAATTATTTACTACATCTAGGTGCACAAATTTATTTGTATATATTTGCAATAATTTTTGGTGATTCAGTATTTCCCATTTGTTATTTCTTGTTTTGAATATTTATGTTTCTGGTTTATTGCACTTAGCACAGTATCTTCTGGATTCATCTGTATTATACTGTGTTTCAGAGTTTCCTCCTTTTCAGGCTGAATAGTATTCTATTGTGTGTATATATGTACCACTTTTTGCGTATCCATTCATCTGTTCATGGACACTTGGGTTGTTTCTTTCTGGCTATTGTAATGCTGCTATAAACACAAGTGTACAAATACAGATTTGAGTTATTGCTTCCAGTTCTTTTGGACATATAACCATAAGTGGGATGGTGGGTCACATGATAATTCTATTTTTAATTTTTTGAGGAGCTGGGCATGGTGGCTCTTACCTGTAATCTCAGCACTTTGGGAGGCCAGGGCAGGTGAATCGCAAGTTCAAGCCCAGCCTGGGCAATTTAGTGACTTAGTGACTTAGTGATTTAGTGATTTTAGTGACTTAGCGAGAACTTTCTCAAAGAAAAAAAAGGTGAGGGGGCTGAGGATGTAGCTCAGTGTGAAGGCCCTGGGTTCTGTCCCTAGTACTGTATCATGAAAAGAAAAGAAAACATTGTGGAATTGCTGCACTGTTTTGAGGCTGTCCCCTTTTATAGTCCCACTGTAATAGACAGTAGTTGAGCCACACTTTTGAACAATCTGATGGAATTCTGGTATGTTTAAGTCTAATGATGGTCCTTTTAGTGAATGTCTTGGAGTTATGAGTCAACGTTTCTATCTTATGTCATAGGCCTTTCATATATAGATTCTGGTCATCTGTTTTTAAAATGTTTTCTTGGATTATACTTTAAAATATTTGTTCTGTTTCATTGTTTTTGTTTTTGTAGTAATTATGGAAATATCCACTTTCCAAACTTCTTTCCCTCTGGTCCTTTTTACTTCTTTCTTCACTTTTGTATTCTCTTATTTACTGGCTCTTCTTCAGTTCCCATAATGCTTTCATTTCAGTCTATTCTTCCTTGGATGTCTTGTAATTTAGTCTTAGAAGCAAATTTGAGCAGACAGAAGAAGGAATCAGTGAACCTGAAGATAAAGCAGTTAAAATGAGGTCTGAGGAACACAGACAAAGCCTGAAGGAAAAGTCACAGACTGTAAGGGATCTGCCCCAGACCACCAATTGGACCACCTGTGGGAATACGGAAAAAGGAGAAAAGGAGGGATTGTCTAAAGAAATAATGGACAGAGCTCCCTAGATTTGATGAAAGACATGAATATGAAGATTCAAGCTCAACAAAGTATAAGTGGAAGAAACCTATCCGAGATACATTAGAATCAAAACATCAAAAGCCAGAAACATTCGAGATAATTTTGAAAGCTGTGGCTAGGGATTTAGCTCAGTGGTGCCTCTGCCTGCCTCGCAAGCACAAGATCCTGAGTTCAATCCCTGGTACAAAAAAAACTGTAAGAAAAAAGCAGTCCTATGTACAAAGGCTCCTCAGTGGGATTATCAGCAGATTTCTCATTAGAAATCAGATCAGAAAGCACTGGGTTGATAATATTTAAAGTGCTAAAAGAAGAAAACAAAGCTGCCAAAACAGAACCCTGTATCTGGCAAAACCGAGGGAGAAATGAAGACATTCTCAGATAATCAAAAGCTGATGGAACTTGCTTCCACAGACCTAACCCTGCTTGAAATTTTAACAAGAGTCTTTAAGGTTGAAATGAAAGGGCACCAGTTACTTGAAGCCATATAAAGAAACTTCTCTGCTAAAGGTAAATATGTAGGTGGTAATAACTAACTTTGTTTTCTGCATGCCTCAGGGGACTATTGTATTTTTTTAAAAAAACAACAGTAATCAGTTTGTTTTTTTTTTCCAGTACTGGGGATTGAACTCGGGTCCTTGTGCTTGCGCAGCAGGCGGCGAAACCACTGAGCCAAACCCCCGGCCCCAGTTTTTGTTTTTGACCACACAGTGCACAAAGGTGTGACTTGTGATGTCAGTAAGTGAACAGAGATGAGGAAAGAGCTGTAGATGAACAGAGTTTTTGAATGCTATTGAAGTTCAGCTGATAATAAGTTCAGCAGGCTTTGAACTTTAGAATGTTAAATGTAGTCCTCATCTACTATCTAGAATATATAAAGAACTCTAAAAAAAATAAGACCCCTCAAATTTAAAGACTCAATCCAAAAATGGGCATCTGAAATGAATAGACACTTCTCAGATGAAAAAGTAGAAACAGTAAATAAATATATGAAAAAATGCTTAACATCACTGGTCATTTGTGAAATGCAAATTAAAACAATGCTCCAACTCACTCTGGAAAGAATGGCTGTTATTAAAAATCAACCATATGGGCTGGGGATTTAGCTCAGTGGTTTTGCCGCCTGCTGCGCAAGTGCAAGGACCCAAGTTCAATTCCTAGTACCAAAAAAAAAAAAAAAACCAATAACAAATGCTAGAGGGGCTGAGGGGAAAAAAGAACCCTTTCCACTGTGGTAGGAGTGTAGACTGATGCAACCACTGTGGAACTCAGTGTGGTGATTTCTCAAAAAACTAAAGCTAGAGGTTCCATTTGACCCAGATATTCCCCTTCTTGGTATCTTCCTGAAAGAATTAAAAGCATCATACCACAGTGAGATATGCACAGCAATATAGCAGTACAGTTTGTAATAGCTAAATCTTGGAAACAGCCCAAATGCCTATCAACGAATGGATAAAGAAAATGTGAGGTTTTTTTACACAATGGAAAATTACTCTGGCATAAAGAAGGATGAGCTTCAGACACTTATAGCTGGATGGACAGACTTTGAGACCATACTCTTAAGTGAAATAAATTGGGCACTCATGTTTAAATACCACATTGTTTCTCTGGTATGAGTAATCAAAAGTGGAAATAAGAACTAAAATGTACAATAGATATTGGGAAATGGGAAGAAAATGTATAAATGAGAAGGGGAACAAAGGAGGAGAAAGGGAGAAAGGAAGGGACAAGGGGAAAAACAAAAGAAAATAGAAGCAAAAAATGGAAACAAAGCTTTTGTACGTAGGGAGGGGAGGGGGCTTAAGGGGAGGGGGATGGGAAAAAGGGTGTATCATGTACAGGTGGAAATTCCCCACACTGAGTGTCATCATTATCTAGTCCTAAAATGTACCAATAAGTGTTTTGACATAAAAAAATAAAGTTTCAAACGTGTAAAAAAAAAATGTAGTCCTTGTGATAACCATAAAGATAGCCATAAAATAATAGAAAAGGAAATAACAGAATTTAAAAGTTGTACTAAAAAAAATCAATGAAAGACTGAAAGGATCCCAAGTTCTATTCCCCCCCCCCAAAAAGACTGAAAAGAGACAGTAATACAGAGAATGAAAGTCAAAAAAGCTACAAAACACGTAGAAAACAAACAAAATGTCAGGAATAAATTCTTTCTCACCAGTGATTTATATGTAAATGGATTAAACTCCAATTAGAAGACAGACTTTGGTACAGTAGATTTAAAAAAACAGAAACCTGATTCAACAATATACCATCTACAAGAGATTAACACTAGACACAAAAACATAAAGTTGGGTTTTTTTTGGGTTTTTTGGTACCAAAGATCGAACTCGGGACCTTGCACTTGTGAGGCAGGTGGCAGAACCACTGGGCTAAATCCCCAGCCCAAGACATACAGTTTTAAAGTGAAAACATAGAATAAAATATTTAATACAAATAATAACCAAAGAGAGCGGCATGGCTGTGTAATACCAGGAAAAAACAGACATTACTTTAAAAAAGACTGTAAGTTCCAAGGTCCCAAGTTTGATCCCCGGTACCCCCCCCAAAAAAAAGACTGTAAGTGAAATGATTTACTAATAAAAGACTTAATACAGCAAGAAGACATAAAAAAAATACACATTTAACACACCTAATAATAGACCTGTCAAATGTTTGAAGCAAAACTGACAAAATTGAAGGGATAGACAGTGGTACAATAATAGTTGCAGATTTCAGTATTCTACTCAATAATGGATAGAATAAGACAGAAGTTAAAGCATTAAGAATTTGGACTGCACAATAAACCACCTAGATCTAATACACCTAATGTTCTGCCCAACAAAACCGGGATGCACATATAAGTACACATGGGACATTTGCCAGGTTAAACGATATGTTAGGCTACAAATTAAGTATCAGTGGGTGTTAGGACATTAAATATGGGTCTTATGGTAACCATAAAGAAAATAGCCATAGAATATAGACAAGGAAGTAAAAACAAAATTTAAAGTTGTGTAAAAAAATCAAGTAAAAACAAAAGGAGACAATCATGCAAGAAATTCAGGACAACAGATTAAGATAGATAGTATAGAAAGTATCCTTAACTACAATAAACAAAGTTAGAAACCAATAATTGGGGCCGGGGATTTAGCTCAGTGGTTCCACCGCCTGCCTTGCAAGTGCAAGGACCCGAGTTCGATCCCTGGTACCAAAAAAAGAAAAACAAACCAATAATTGGAGGAAAACTGAAAATTTCACAAATGTATGGAAATTAAGCAATTTACTCTTAACCAATATGTAAAAGAAGAAACCACAAAGGATATTAGAAAATACTTAGGGACAAAGGGAAACAAAAACAGCATACTAAAGCTATGGCATGTGGCAAAAATGTTTAGAGGGAATGTTTAGCTGAAATGCTTACATTAAAAAAGAAAAATGGGCCGGGGATTTAGTTCAGTGGTTCCGCCGCCTGCCTCACAAGCTCAAGGACCCGAGTTCGATCCCTGGTACCAAAAAAAAGAAAAACAAACCAATAATTGGAGGAAAACTGAAAATTTCACAAATGTATGGAAATTAAGCAATTTACTCTTAACCAATGTGTAAAAGAAGAAACCACAAAGGATATTAGAAAATACTTAGGGACAAAGGGAAACAAAAAAAGCATACTAAAGCTATGGCATGTGGCAAAAATGTTTAGAGGGAATGTTTAGCTGAAATGCTTACATTAAAAAAGAAAAATGGGCCGGGGATTTAGTTCAGTGGTTCTGCCGCTTGCCTCACAAGCATAAGGACCGGAGTTCAATCCCTGGTATCAGGAAAAAAAAAAAAAAATTAAAAAAGAAAAAAATCTCCAGGCATCAACCTAATTTTACAGCTTAGAGAAATAGAAAAGGAAGAACAAGTTTATCCCAAAGCTAGCAAAAAGAAGGAAATAACAGACATTTGAACAGAGTTAAATAAAATATTTGAAAAATAATAGAGGAAATTAATGAAACTTAAAATTGTTCCTATGGTTTCTCAAAATTCATAAACCTTCAGCTAGATTGACTAGGGAAACTCAAATTACTAAAATCAGAAATTAAAATGAGGACATTACAACTGATTTTACAGAAATAAAAATAATTGTAAAAGTACTATGAATTATATACCAACAAAATGGGTAATTGGGAAGAAACAGACAAATTTCTAGACACAAAATTCATTAAGACTGAATCATAAAGTGAAGGGAGGGGAAGGGGAAAGGAAAAGAGGGAAAGGAAAAACTATGAGAAAAGAAAAAAAATGGAAATGAAATCTATGTAAATAGGGAAGGGTGCACAGGTAATGGAGAAAAAATAAGAACCAAGATATATCATGTACAGGTACAAGCACCCAGTGATAAATGTAAACGAATTGTATTCCTAAAGTGTACCAATAAAATTAATTAAAAAAAAAAGACTGAATCATGAGAAAATGGAAGTTCTGGCTAAGTCTATAACTAGAACATGCTTGAATTGGTAGCTTGGACTCTGACAAAAGCCCTGGACCTGGTGGCTTTACTGTGAATTATAGCCAATATTTAAAGAACTAACACCAACCCTTAAACGTTTCCAAAAATATTGAAGAGGGAGCACTGCTTACCTCATTCTGTGAGACCAATATTACTCTGGTATCAAAATCAGACAGAGACGCTCTAAGAAACCACAAACATAAGAACAGTTGATGAAAAAAACAACCCCTCAACAAAATACTGAATTCAGCAGCATATGAAAAAAAAATTATACACCATGACCAAGTAGGATTTATTTCTGGAATGTAAGGATAATAATTCACCATAAAAATATCAAATGTAATATATTACATTAACAGATGATGGGGGGAAAAGCACATGATCATCTCACTTGATGTAGAAAAGCACTTTAAAAAATTCATCTTTTAATGAAAAACACTCAACAAACTAGGAATAGAAGGAAACTATCTCAACAGAATAAAGACCATATATGAAAATCTCACAGCTAACATAACTGCAAGGTAAAAGATTGAAAATTCTAAAATCAAGAACAGGAGCCAGGGATTTAGGTCAGTGGTTCCGGCGCCTGCCTCGCAAGCGCAAGGACGGGCGTTCGATCCCTGGTACCGAAAAAAAAAAAAAAAGAACAGGATAATGATGCCCACTTTTGCCACTTATGATCAACAGAGTATTGGAAGTTCTAATCAGATAAAGTAGGTAAGAAGGGGGAGACATCGGAATTGAAATGGAAAAAGTAAAATCTGTTTGCAGATACGATGTTATACATCGAAGACCATAAAGATCACATGCATACACACACACATCTACTAGGATATACAATAGCAACACTTAAAATCAGTTTGTATCTGTACACTAACAATAAATAATCCTAAAAAGAAATGAGAAAAATAGTAATTCCATTTTAGGACCGAAGGAAGAAAATACCACTGAAAAAACTAAAGAAGTCATAAATAAATGGAAGACATCACATGTTTATTGATTGGAAAACCGGCAATACTACCAAACCCATACACAGATTCAGTGTAATCAAAATCCAATGACTGTTGCTTTGCAGAAATAGAAAAATTCATCCTAAAGTTCATAAGGAGTCTCAAGGAGCTTTGAATACTTAAATCATGAAAAAGAACAAAGTCGAAAGACTGACAGTTCCTGATTTCAAACTTTGCTACAAAGCAAGAATAATCCAAACCTTGGTACTGGCATAAAGAGAGACTTACTAGATACCGCTTTGTAGCCATTAGCATAGCTGTTATAGAGAAATAGAAAGCAGTCAATGCTGGTGAGAATGTAGAGAAAGTAGAACCTTTATACATTGCTAATGGAAATGGTATGGAAAACAACACAGAATCGCCACCTGGTCCAATAATTCCTTCCCTGGATATACAGTATACTCATAAGAATTGAAAGTAAAAACTGATATTTATACATCAATGTATGTGGCAGAATTATTCACAATAGCCAGAAGATATGTCCATTGATAAGGAATAGATAAACAATGGATATATATGCAGTGAAATATTGCATGCTTCTGCGCGGATGAGTTTTGGAGAGATGATTGCAAGTGAAATAAGCCAAACAAAAGAACATATATTCCGTGATTCCAATTAGTCACATAGAAGAGCCAAATATATAGAGATGGAAAGTAAAATGGTGGTGACTGGGGCCACCCACTCATTCTCCCCTTTGAGGGGAGAATGGGAAGTTAGTCGAGGTTCCTGCCTTCAGTATGGAAATGCAGAAAGTGTGCTGGAGATGAATAGTTTTCATGGGTATACAACATTGTGAATGCCCTTAATGTCATTGAACTGTGTACTTTAAAATGGTAAAAATAGTAAATTTATGTTCTGTATATTTGTGTTTTAGTCATGGTAAAAATTAAAAACCTTATAGAGGCTGCTGCTCCTTTCCCATATTGTACTAGTAGCTGTGCTTTATCCCTCCAGGGGTCCTCCCTGCCCGCAGTGGCCTCCATGCTTCCTTCGCTAGTAGGACACTCATCTCTGCGCCCCATTGCCTCATCCAGGGTCCCTCCCACTTTCTTCTTCCCTCTGTTCCCTTTCTTTCTCAGACCATGCTCCCAGGCCCAGAGTTATGCTCTATCCCAGTGTGTCCTTCATTCTGAAACAGTGCTGAGGTGATAAAAAGAATAAAACTGGGCAGGGGGACAAGGACAGGTAGAGACAAGTTTCTAGGTTAAATGGCCAAGTTCCCCTGTGAGCACCCAGCATGTGACAGGAAGTTTAATGGACTGTGACCCACGTCTCATGGGTGAGAAAACTGAGGCACTAGTTGGTGGCAGAGGTGGCCTCAAGATACTTGGTTTGAGTGCCTCCCTATACCCTATCTGTCTCTGTCCGGCCCAAGAAGGCTGCGGCTTTGGGATTTGTGAGAAGGATCAGTTGAAGTTTAATCTGTGTATGGAGTAGTAAGAATTTCCATCACCCAAATGCTTCAACGCTATTGATTAGGTTAGGCCAGTGGTGATGAACCTATGGCACTCATGCCACAGCCAGGTATTTGTTATCACTGAAAGCTCTAAAAGGTTCACCATTACTGGGTTAGGCTATTTGATCTTCTTTTTTTTTTGTACGGGGGATCGAACTCAGGTCCTTGTGCTTTCGAAGCAGGCAACAGGCAGCGTAACCACTGAACTAAATCCCCAGCCCTGTTCTTCTGAGTTTGTAAACAGGCCAGGGATTTAGCTCAGTGGTGCTGCCACCTGCCTCACAAGTGCAAGGTCTCAAGTTCGATCCTCAGTACCAAAAGAAAAAAAAAGTAATAAGTTTGTAAACAGAACATATGTTCTAAATGTGTAAAAACAAAACATCTGTTAAGCTTTAATGTTTACTTTCCTTGTGTTGTTTACCCTTCTGCCTAGATTTAAAGTTCCTAAAATTTAAGGGCATTTACTTTTGGTGTGAAGGCCCCAAGCAGCCCACCCAGGATTTTGAATGCCACTGGCTGGGTAGAGACAGGGGCATAAAGGTCTCGGAGGGCATGGTGCCACCTTCACACTCAAGTGCATATCCAGAGGTCTCCTTGCCCCTCACCTGCGCCATGATCCAGGATGGCTCCCTGGTGAGTGGGGCTGTGCTTTGTGTTCTAGGCACACATGGCGTTCAGGGATGTGGCTGTGGATTTCTCCCAGGAGGAGTGGAGCTTGCTGAGTCCTGCTCAGAGGAGCCTGTACAGGGAGGTGATGCTGGAGACCTACAGCCACCTGGTGTCTCTGGGTAAGTGTGCACTCTTGCTGCTGGGAAGTTTGGGTTGTGCGGGCTACCATCTTGCTTTCTGACTTGGACCCTGGGTTGGACTGAAAAGCAAAAATGTTGTGTTCTGTTTTCCTGGGAAGGTCTGAATTTGTAAAGTTGAAAAGGGGTAGGTACATGAGAGCAAGTGAGTAAGCATGTGGGGTGGGGGGAGAAGTACCCTCTATTTCTGGTATTTCTAAGCCATTTTTTTATAGGTCAGGGCTCTTTTCTGGGGTTAACTTCTTTTTTAAAAATTCTTTTATTGGTGTATTTTAGGTATACAATACATTTACATTTCTATAAATTTTTTTTGTGGTACCAGGGATCGAACTTGGGACCTTGTGCTTTCGAGGCAGGCAGCAGAACCACTGAGCTAATTCCCCGGCCAGGGGTTAACTTCTTTAACTGGTAGAGGTGCCTCCCCCCCACCCCAGCATGGACTAGTCAGGGGCTCTTCACTGAGCTTACCTCCCATCTCGGCCTCAGGTCTGTGTTCTACCCTTTGCACTTCCTCACTCAGGTGGGGCTGTGATCCCAGAGCCTACTTTTTTGTTTTTTATTTTTTGTTTCTTTGAGGCAGGGTCTCACTATGTAGCCCAGGCTGGCCTCAAACTTGCAGAAATCCTCCTGCCTCACCATCCAGAGTGCTGGGATTATAGGCATACATTTACCTTGTTTTCTTTTCATGTGAGCAGGAATTCCGTTTTCTAAACCAAAACTCATCACACAGCTGGAGCAGGGGAAAGAAATGTGGCGAGAAGAGAGAAAATGTTCACTGGCCACCTGTCCAGGTGAGTGGAGGAAAGCAGACAAGTGGGACCCAGGCCTGTCAGCAGCTCAGAGAGCTGGGAGAGACATCGACCAGGTGCAGGGAAGGATGCCACTCTCCTGACTCCTTGGCCCTGCATAGCACATTCTGGACCATCATCTTCATTCACAAGAGGGCTCACTGGTGTCTCCTGTTTCTCTCCTCCTCTAGCCTTTTGTCCCCCCTCATTTATGGGTTCCTTTCTCTTGTTGCTGTTACTAAAAAAGATTAACAAGAATATAACAAGAACTAGAGCTAGGGAGAAAAGGCAAAACCCATCAGAGGGAAGGAATACTCAAAAGCCATTTGAGAGACTGAGATGGGATTTACAGTACAGACCAGCTGTTAAAGTTTTTTACACAGGTAACAAGCCCTGAGTGCCTTTTGGTCCCTCTTACACATAACCTAGTAGCCGAAGCTCCTGACTGTGGTTAGCTAGACTTTTCCTTTAGAGCTCTTTGAAGCAAGAGCAATTTCCTTCAGACAGCAGCCATTGAAGTCACTAGGACTTTGATACTTATTTTGTCTTGAACCCAGGGCCTTGTGCATGCTAAGCATGTGCTGTATCATTGAGCTACAGCTTCAGTCCTCAGTTTTTAATTAGAAATTGGATATTCTTGAGTTTTTAAATCTTAAATTTATATCAGCGCTCATTAGTCTCTGTAAACTTATCAGTATGGGAGCACCTGTAGATTTACAATAGTTTATAAACTGCTGGGCATGGTGGTACACGCCTGTAATCCCAGCACTTAGGAGGCTGAGGCAGGAGGATAGTTGCAAGTTCAAAGCCTACTTGAGCTACCTAGTGAGTGCAAGACAAGCTTAAACTGCATACCAAGACCCTGTCTCAAAAAAAAAAAAGTTTATAAATGAATTCATTAATCTGATAATATTTTGTGTTCATTTTCTCAAACTAAATAGTACTAGAGTGTACACATAATGGCATTTTACAACCATCTGAAAAGACTGACCTATGGAAAACTGAAATTTTGTTTTCTTGCTTCTTCTATTATTCTACATAGATGTTAATATTTTTTTTGTACCTGGTATTTAAATCAGAACCTTGTGCTTACGAGGCAGGCATGGTGCCACTGAGCTAAATTAGATGTTAAAATTAACAATTTCTCTGTAATTCTGAGTTCTGCTTCATGTAGATAAAAGCCCTCTGTTTTCCGTGTGGGCAAGAAGTTAGTGTTGGAGGCCTTGGTTCCCACAAGGGTGGGTGGGGGTTATTTCCTCTGTCAAAATCACCGTCACCAAATAACCCAGAATAGACACAGGAATGCCTTCCATGTGCGTGAGCAGATGCGGGTGTCAGTAGCACCCGCTTCTGTCAGATCAAGAGGGAAACAGCCTGCAAGTGGTGTCTGAAACCACCCTCCAGCTCCAGAGTTGCCAGAATCTCAGGGAAGTGTCTGGAATCCCAAGTCAGCTCTAAGTTCTGGAACCTCAAGCAGCCTGGGTTAGAAAATTAGTGAAACAGTCAGGGTTGAGTCACAGATGAGAGAGGGAGCCGCTGGGCCAGCCTCCCCAAGTGGCCCTGAGTACCTGAGCAGGACTTCTGTAGCGCCTGGGTGGGGAGGGAAGGTGGGAGGTGGCAGACTGGATCCAAAGTCCCTCAGATGGAATGTTTAGGATGGAAAATTCTGGAACACAGATGCATACCCAGCTCTAATAAATTTTATCATTCATTGATCTAGAAAAGAATATTTAGGTAGATCCAGTAAGTTTCTCAGATACTAGTTTCTCTCCCTCCTTTATCCCTTCCTTCCTTCCCCCTCTCTCTCCTTCTCTCGTCCTACTTCTCTCTCTCATTGCAGTGCTGGTCATTGAACCTGAGGCCTTGCACATGCTGGACAGTTGCTCTACCACTGAGCTATATCCCTGCCCACCCCCCACCTTATCCACTGATTGCTGGGAAGAATTTGATTTACAGTAATTACAGATGTTAGCAGAGCTTAAAGATTGGACGGAGGCACCAGGAAGGAGCCTCTTTAAGACAGTGGGGGCTGAGGCTGTGTTTGTGTTGTGCACTGCTGCAGGCCCACTGCCTTGTAGAAAGCCTGGCACACAGTCACCCTCACATACACACTTGTTACCTGGTGGCCAGTGCCAGTGCAGGTGTCTTGTGCACTTTCCCTGAGTGCTCTCTTATGCTGCTTCCTACACCAAGGGATTCTCTATCCAATCAGAATGACTGCTGTCAGTTATCCCTTTGTCCCATAGGGACCTGGGTCCTGTTGCTCGACAGCTGTTAGTCCAAATAACAACTTGTGCATGGAGCTTCTGCTGGTGTGTGGTTGTGAGTTAGGAGGTAACAGGAGTGGTGATTTGTAGACTGTTGCATATTTACACACCGGGAGCTGCCTGTGATGCTTTGTAGCCTGTGGTGTGGAGTGGGTTTTCTGGATGCAGTAGCTGATGTAACATGGAGAGATGGGCCAGAAGGGAAGTCTTGGTTGGATCTCACCTAACTTTCAGGCTCTTGAAGAACAGGATTGAGTCTCACCACTGTTTAGGCAGAATCGCTGGGGCTGCCCTCAGAAGCCTTCATTCTGACTTGGGCTTTTCTCTCTGCAGCAGAACCAAAGCCGGAACTCCAGCCAGGTCCTTTCTGCCCCCTGGATTTCTCAGCTCAGAAATTCCCTGTGCAGCATGTGCTGTGCAGCCAGCCTCCCTGGCTATTGACGTGCTTGTGCACAGGAAGTCCTGTCCTGCCAGGGGCTCTGTGCCCGGAGGACCTGGAAGACCAGCAGAAGCAGCCGCAAGCCTCACAGGGGTGTGCTTGGAGTGCAGAGGCCGAGAGTGGTTACAGCAAGGGCACCAAGCCTGCCTTTGGGAAGACAAAGAGGAGGACTTTGGGCGTGTTCTCCAGGCCACCGCAGAGACAGCTGGTCAAGGCCCTCCGTGGGGTGGAGATGGAAGCTGGCGCCACTCCGCCGGGGACCCCCGAGGACACAGACAAGTTGCTGAAGAGCATCGAAGTCTTAGGGTTCGGGACGGTCAACTGCAGTGAGTGCGGCCTGGGTTTCAGCAAGATGACCAACCTGTTGAGCCACCAGCGCATCCACTCGGGCGAAAAGCCATACGTGTGTGGGGTGTGTGAGAAGGGCTTCAGCCTGAAGAAGAGCCTGGCTCGGCACCAGAAAGCTCACTCAGGGGAGAAGCCCATCGTGTGCGGCGAGTGTGGCCGGGGCTTCAACCGCAAGTCCACGCTGGTCATCCACGAGCGCACGCACTCGGGCGAGAAGCCGTATGCCTGTGTGGAGTGCGGGCGCGGCTTCAGCCAGAAGTCCAACCTCATCATCCACCAGCGCACGCACTCAGGCGAGAAGCCCTACGTGTGCCGCGAGTGTGGCAAGGGCTTCAGCCAGAAATCAGCCGTGGTCAGGCACCAACGCACGCACCTTGAGGAGAAGACGATCGTATGCGGGGACTGCGGCCTGGGCTTCAGTGACAGGTCCAACCTGATCTCGCACCAGCGCACGCACTCAGGCGAGAAGCCCTACGCATGCAAGGAGTGTGGCCGCTGCTTCCGACAGAGGACCACACTGGTCAACCACCAGCGCACACACTCTAAGGAAAAGCCATACATATGCAGCGTGTGTGGGCACAGCTTTAGCCAGAACTCCACCCTCATCTCGCACCGCAGGACACACACTGGGGAGAAGCCCTTTGTGTGTTCTGTGTGCAGCCGGGGCTTCAGCCTCAAGTCACACCTCAACAGGCACCGCAACATCCACTCTGGGGAGAAGCCCATCGTGTGCAAGGACTGCGGTCGGGGCTTCAGCCAGCAGTCCAACCTCATCCGGCACCAGCGGACACACTCGGGGGAGAAGCCCATGGTGTGCGAGGAGTGTGGACGCGGCTTCAGCCAGAAGTCCAACCTCGTGGCGCACCAGAGGACACACTCAGGGGAAAAGCCGTACGTGTGCCAGGACTGTGACAAAGGCTTCAGCCACCAGGCTGGGCTCATCAGGCACAAAAGGAAGCACTTGAGGGAGAAGCCTTACACGTGCCGGCAGTGTGGACTGGGGTTTGGCAACAAGTCCACTTTAATCACGCATAAGCGGGTCCACTTGGAAGGGAAGCCTTGTGTCTGCAGCGAGTGTGGCCAAGGCTTTATCCAGAAATCCCTCCTGGCTTTACACCAGCTGGCACACAAGGGGAAGACGCCTTACGTGTGCAGAGCCTGCGGGCAAGGCTTTAAGCAGAAGTCTCAGCTGAGCAGGCACAGGAAGACAAAGTGTAGCCACCACAGACTGCCACTCCAGGCCAACTCTGAGGCTGGTTCTGGGCAGGCTTCTGACCTCTTGGATTTACTTTGAGAGTGAAGCTGGTACAGAGGACTAACAGTCAAAATTTTTACACTGCCATGAAATGGAATAGAAAAAGATACTCCGTAAGTGGTCAGAGGACATTGACTTAGTTTACTTTCTCCCCACAAAGTGTTTTCCATGTTTTGTGGCCTTTTGTTCCAATAAACTGCTTCTTTCCAAATCTGGCTGTGTGACCTCACTCACTTGTTTTACAGGGGCCGAGGATTTAGCTCAGTGGTTCCAGTGCCTGCCTCGCAAGCACAAGGACCCAAGTTCAATCTCTGGTACCAAAAAAACAAACAAACAAAAGTGTACGACCTTCACTTGTCTTATAGGACAGAAGGAAGGATACAGATACCTTGTACTCTTGTGTCCACTGTTCCGCAGCAAGCCAGTCCCTTAGCAGACTCAGGACTGAGTCACCCATGCAGGAATTAGACAGCCTGGTTCTTTGTGTGGGAAGAGACTAGGGACTGTGTACAGAGATTTCAGGCAACAGAGGGAATCCCCCAGAAAATGGCTCCCTCCAGTCCTGTTTCATCTTGCAGCCATCTCCTTTCTTGGTCTCTGAGGCAGCTTCCTGTTTTGCTTTTCTCTTAGCTCTCATAGTTCTATGTGGTTACCTTTTCTGAACCATCCCTAATTACCTTTATTGCTTTCCTTAAAGTTTTGCTCCCTGGTCCTCCATCCTGGGGTCCTCTTACCGATACATTGTCCCCAGCACTCCAGGGCCTGGTCATGCAGCTACGACTGCTCAGTTCTTTTTTTTTTTTTCTTTTGGTATCAGGGATCGAACTCAGGTCCTTGCGCTTGTGCAGCAGGCGGGGAAACCACTGAGCTAAACCCCAGGCCCTGCTCAGTTCTTTAGTCTCAGAGTCTTGGGTCTCAGACACACCAATATCAGACACCAAAATGTGAGTAATCACTCATACCATCATATCAGTATACAATAACTATATGGCAATATAGCCATGTATCTTCCTGAGCCTCAAATAATAGGGATAAGACTCTGAAAGCCACACTCCCAAATCAGTCCTGTGATACCAGAGTTTAGGACTTAATCATGTTCCTCAGCATTCCATCCCAGGACCCCATCCCCATGCCAGCCATCCCATTAACTGGTCTAAGGTCCCTTACCCCCATACCCTTGATAGTTTTCCAATTGCAGAACTAAAGATATTTTGCCATATTTAAAGATTCTTAAACCATACCTCTTCAAGTGTGTTCCAGTCCAGAGAGGTTTTATTCAAAATAAGTGGCCTTTAAAGATCATCTCAAAGGTGTGGCTCTAAGACCCTGTTCTTGATTTTTTTTGGTACCGGGGATCAAACTTGGGACCTTGCGCTTGCGAGGCAGGCGGTGAAGTCACTGAGCTAAATCCCCGGCCCTGTAAGACCCTGTTTTAAGACTCTAGGAAGATTTAAGTGTGTTACTCCAGGTTGCACAAAACAGTTTCTGTGACTTTTAAATCCCATAGCACAGTGAAAACCCAAACCAGAGAGGCCTGGCTTGAAGATCTTTGTGGATGTGGTTTTATCTGATGGAATGAACTTCAATAAGAAGCATAGGAAATCCATAAGATTTGCAATCGAGACACCAGTATGGTCTGAAAAGGACAGAAAGTGCCTTCCTTTGTGTGGGAAGGGAGGCAGGCAAGCAAACAGACCATTTCCCATGGAAAAAGGAGAATAACTCAGAATGTAGACACCAAAGCTATGGAGAATCACTGGGGTGGTGGGTGCTGGGCACTAAGTAAAGAGCTCATGGCATGTGCTTGGCTGAATTTCAGAATGTTTTAACTGGCACCTGGTTTGCTTATTTTCCCATTTTTTAAATAGAAACATTTATTGGTCTTATCCTATCCTTGAATCAAGACTAGATATTAGATAATGCATCTTTAGTTTAAAGGTCTTAAAATATATCTACATTTCTACTTGATTTATGGGGCGAGATCCTGAATTCTGGGCCAATGCCATCATGAGACAAGACTTTGGGTAGGTCAGGAGGAGGCATGAGTATTTATTTCACAAGGGACAGACAGGAAGATTGGTGTTCAGAGGGTGAACTATGGAGAGACCCTCCAGAATGGACATGACACTATCAAGTCTTTCCCTCACTGTATGTGCGTCACAGGATGCAGTCTGCTTACCCTACTCCAGGGAATCTGGGCCAGCTTCAATGACTTGGTTGATCAAGAGTTTAAGGGAAGTGGTATTGTGTTCATTTTCTGTCACTGTGACACAATACTTAAGAATAACAAAAGAGGAAAGGTTTATCTTGGCTCACAGTTTTGGAAGTTTCAGCCCACAGCTAGTTGACTGCACTGTTTTTGAGTATGAGGTGAGGTAGCCCATTATGGCAAAAGGGCATAGTGGAAGAACACTGCTCACCTTATGGCACCAGAAAGGGAAAGAGCCAGAGAGGAAGGGGGTGGAGACAAGATGGAGTCCCCAAGGATGTGCCCTTATAACTCACTCCCTTCAGCTAGGCTCCACCTCCTGTTTCCATCACCTACCAATAATGCCATCAGATTATGATCCATCAATGGATACATTCCAGAAGCCCATTGGCTGGCAATCAAGACCCCAGACTTGGCCTTTGGGGGATGTTTTGGATGTAAACCATAATAGACTTGGGGCTGTACAGACTGGTTCATATGAAACCTGACACTTTTTCTTTTTTTTTGGTATGGGGACTGAACTTGGGACCTTGTGCTTGTGAGACAGGTGGCAGCACCACTGAGCTAAATCCCCGGCCCCCTGACACCTTCTATTCTTTGATCCCTGCCACAATGCTGTGGAAATGTTGAGCCATGGAGAAGCCTCATGGTGGTCAGCACCACCTCCAGTCCATTTGAGTTGAGTTGTTGGATATCCTGTCCTGTCAGGCCTGCAGATGACTGAAGCCCCAGCTGACATATGCAGCCATGTGAGAGACTTCAACTGAGAACAATTCTGATGAGCTGTCTGTCAGCTTCCAGAACCATGAGGGATGATGATAATAAAGTTGATGTTCAACCTCTAAATTGTAGGATTGTCTGCAACACAGCAGTAGTTGATTGTAATGCCTTTGTAACCTAGGGCTGATTTTTCTATGACTCAGAATCTCAAAATCATGATGAAAATGGATCAAATTTTTCTACAGAAAAATAAATTGTGCAAGGCAACCCATACCTTCACCCAAAACCTAAACAAGACAAGATGGAGGGAAATAGAAGTGAAGTCTGAAAAATCAACAGTGCAACAGAAGATACTCAAAATATAAGATCAGAAGATGGTAGAATGGTGTGCAGCAGAGGAAGCCTCTCTGAGATTTGGTGTCCTGACATTGGAATATAGTGGCGTGAGGAGGAGGAAAGTGGGTCTCCAGGACCTAAGAAGGATCTGAAGCAAGAATTGAAGTCCATGGGGAGAGCAAAGAGAGAGACTTTAATGAAGAGGAGGGAGATGGCAAGCAGCGCTTCCTCCCACATCCCAGACTCATGATGTGGGAATGGCAGCTCGAACCTGCAGATGTATGGTGACTACTGGCGACCCCAGAGGCCTACACAGAAAAACACACTAGTGGAACAGAGTAGGGGAAACAGCAGACTGCAGTGGCTGGTGAGTTATTTGGGTTCAGACGTCACCAAGGAGAGGGAGATTGGCTGGTAGCCATCTTGGAGAGGGGCCAGCTAAGCTTGGAACTCACAACAGCTAGAGGCCAACTCCATCTAGTGGCTCCCAGTGTCTTGGTGAAGGTGCCAAGTTCAAGTCAGCAGGAGGTCAGGGAGCAGAGTTCAAGTTGGCAGGAGGCACACAAACTATTGGCAGGCTCCAAAAATCCAGCTCCAGCCTCATAGCCAGAAACTAGCTTGAACTTCAGTGGAATTAAAGGTGTAGGCTGGCTGAGATTATTCACTACCCCACCATAAAACTACAGCTGGCTTGCTGGGATTAATCAATTTGGCCCTAGACTCTGTCTACCCATGTAGCAATGGGTACCAATGACAGAAGAGACAAAACTTGAAATGGACTTTTTTTCTCTTCTCTTTTTTCTTCTTTTCTGGTTCTTATTCTTGTTTTGCTTTGTTTTTGCTAGATTATCAGAACATGGTTTCTAGGGGTTTTTTTAGTTATTCTGTTCATTCTTGTTTTTATTTTTCCCTTTTTCTCTCTTGTCTTCTTCACCAGTTTCCCAAAATTTGCACAATCTTCATTTCTCCTCTAGCCTTGCTTCTTTTTTTTTTTGGTACCGGGGTTTGAACTTGGGACCTTGTGGTTGTGAGGCAGGTGGCGGAACTACTGAGCTAAATCCCCGACCCCTGTGTTACACTTTGTATTTATTTGTAATTTTAATTTTAATTTTAATTTTTAGGTACCGGGGATCAAACTCGGGTCCTTGCGCTTGCGAGGCAGGCGGCGATACCACTGAGCTAAATTCCCGGCCCCGTGTTACACTTTTTAAAAGAAGCAATAGCAAAACATATTTTGAGAAGAACAAAGTTGGAGGACTATGCTTCCTAATTTCAAAACTTACCATAAAACAGTAGTCAAGTAATTAGTGGCAATTCTTTAGCATAAGCCCAACATTAGAATTTTCTTCCAAAATTGCCTAGGAAATGTGATTTTTCATCCAAATTTACTCAAAAATTTGCTTTTTACACCTAAACACAAACACAGTTTTCCTTTTAATATGGCCCAATTTTTCATCCAAATTTGCATGATAAGATTTTCTGGATATAATAGCACACTATATTTTTCTTCCAGTGTGGTCTTGAAAATAGGATTTTTTTCATCCTAATTCATTAAACTTTGTAGGCTTTAGGAAATAATTCATATGCCATTTTTTTCCTGAAATGACCTATTAATATGATTTTTTTCAACTAAATTTGCTCAAAATTTTAGGATATGTGTCATAAATTGTATGTCACATCATTTTACAAAATTACCTAGAAATATACTTTTGATACAAAGTCATTCAAACCTTGGACTTAAGGATGCACAAATCCTCTGTCAAATTTCCTGATAGGGTCAAGAAACATGACTCTTGAAATCTAAATTCACATACCTAGTGGGGCTTTTGTTTTTTGGGGGTTTTTTTGGTACTGGGGATTGAACTCAGGTCCTTCCGCTTGAGAGGCAGGTGGCAGAACTACTGAGCTAAATCCCCGGCCCTCCTAGTGGGGCTTTTGGAAAAAACTTATATGCAAGATATTTCTTAAAAAAAAAAAGAAAAAGATATTTCTCCCCAGATTCCCTAGAAATAAGATTTTTCATTCAACTCTGATTAAAGTTGAGGGCTTGTTGAAGCTAGTCCCACATCAGATTTTTCTTTTAAAATATGTAGAAAATATGATTTTTATCCACTCAATAATAGGATTTTTTTTGCCATACATCTTATACAACAATTTTCTTCTAAATGTCCTGAAAATGTGATTTTTTTCAGTCAAATTGGCTCAAATGGTGAAGCTTTTGGACATAATTCCTATGCTAGGCTTTCCTTCCCAAGTAATCTAAAGATGAGAATATATGATCCAAATTTCCTTAAATTGTGATAGGGAGGGGGGTGGTACCTGTGTCAGATTGTTCCTGGTAAATGGCCAAAAAATGTTGTTATTAAAATTTACTAACATGGTGAGATTTTATTTATTTATTTAGGTTTTTTGAGACAAGGTCTCACTATGTAGTTTGGGCTGGCCTTGAACTCACTATGTAGCCCAGGCTGGCCTCTGCCTCTCAGCAACCTCCTGTCTCAGCCTCCTGAGTGCTAGGATCATAGGTGTGTGCCACCACACCTGGCACATTGTAAGATTTACTAGATAAATCCTATGCCAGATGTTCTTCCAAAATGGCCCCCAAATGTGATTTTTTTTGTTTTACAAATCCAGATTTAGACCAACAAGTAGGTTCTTTTTTTGGTACCGGGGATCGAACTTGGGACCTTGTGCTTGTGAGGCAGGCACTGGAACCACTGAGCTAAATCCCTGGCCCTACAAGTAGGTTCTTTTGACCTTAGCCCTATGCTAACATTTCCTTCCCCAAAGTGAATTTTTAGATACAAGTCTAATCCAAATTTTTTCCCCAAAATGATGCAGAAAGATAAGTTTCATGGAAACTGGCCAGAAACATAATTTAAAAAAAAATTCAAAACAATGACAGTCTTTATTTCTACAACTGGTCATGTGGTTTTACGTGGTATTATAACTATGCTATTTTTTTTTTTGGTACTGGGGATAGAACTCGGGACCTTGTGCTTGCAAGGCAGGTGGCGGGACCACTGGCTAAATCCCCGCCCCTATAACTATGTTTTTGTACTATGTAATTTGTATTCCCTTTGCCTTCCATAAGCACCTTGACTATTCGTGGTTATTTGACCAGTGGGGTGACCCATACTTTCATTTCTAAAGAGTTGGGTCATTAGCCATCTTCCCTATATTGGGTGTGATTTTCCATTGTCTTTCAATTACAGGACATGTGAGTACTGAGAAGTATCCCAGAAGACATCATGCATTCCAACTTCCCCTTTATATTCAGATCAGATTGATGTAATAAGGTAAAGTCCTATGGAATGAAGAGATTATCTTCTTTTGGGTTTTTGTTTGTTTGTTTGTTTGTTTTTGTACCAGGGATCAAACTTGGGACCTTGCCATTGTGCAGTAGGCAGCGGAACCACTGAGCTAAATCCCCAGGCCAAGGAATGAAGAGATTATCAATGTCCGTGCAGCCAGATTATGTCATGGGGCAGGAAAAGTTACATAACCCTCATATTAGACAGTGAAAGTATACTTCAGGGCCTGTCAGGTGAAAACAAATTGCTTTTGATGATCTTACGGAGAAAAAAGGTATAGAGAAAAGCAATCAACCAGATTAACAGCTGCATATCAAACAGCAAATGTATGATTTACTCTAGCAAGGTAATGACAGCTGTAATTACAGAGATCACCTGATTAAGTTACAAGAATCCAGTTCCACTCTCCAAATACCATCTCTTTTCTGTCAAATAAGCAAACTTCATAAAGGTGTGTTTAGGAAGCACCACCTTGGCATCTCTGAAGTTCTTGATGATGGACTCATCACTATAGTGATATAGTAATGCTTTAGTTTACTACTTTGATAGAGGCAATTAGAATGGTATACACTTGGTTTTCAATAGAGCCTTTCCCTTACAATAACAGCCCTTACTTTACAAGTCAGATAAAAATTGTGGGAATTCTGATAGTTGTGAGAATTCTGATTGTTGTGAGGATTCTGATAGTGGGTCCAACTCTGTGTTCTTAAACTAGGGAATAACAGGTTCAGGGAAACACCCGGCTGTGTAGAAAAGGACCTATTGCAAAACAACCCTGACTACCTGACCTCAATGAATTCTTACTTTGATAAACCACAGTAGTTAGTGTCAGGTTAGACCCACTATTCAATAATCCCCAATAAATGTGATTATTCCCCTTCTTCAGTGCACACATACCTTATAAATGGCCACAGGTTATTTGGGGGATGGTTACAACTCTCTAGTATATGTATATACATACATTCATATACACACATACTATGTATATAAATATTGAATGAAAGCTGTGTAACAGGGTCTTTCTTTTAGGTGATATAGCTTCCCCCCCACCAAAGGACTTTGGGTCTGTGAAATTATTCATATCTAGGTGTTGGGAGCAATGCTACATAATTTTAGGGAAAAATCATTTGGTTAGCTCAGTTCTCCTGCCTACAGCCCAGCTATGGAATTCCGAGACATAATTCCATTTTGGCCTCCAGTCACAATTGAGACCTCAATGATCCGGTGATGCTCCAGGACAAGAAACATCCTGGGAGCTGAAAACATCCTGGGAGGAACAAACATCTGCTCAGTTCCTCGTTGTTCTTGGATTGTTACATTTTATTTACACAGGATGGACTGAACTCTCTGCAAGTCATATGTTACATTTGTTTCTCCCGATGTACTGAATAAAAGGTGGGGTAAACTGGGGACTTTTGTCTTTGCCGTCCACAGCAGCACTGATCAGACCCAAAGGTCAGCTTCTTAGTCTCATTTTTTTACCTTTCCTGTAATTCGCCTTGTGCTGCCTTGGCTCACAGGAGACTAGGACTTACTGAAGAGGTTCTAGTAACGTCCCCTTTCCCTGTTCCCTACATCTAGGAATAGTCAAGGGGCCATGGCTGTCTGTTGTGATGATTCAAGTCAGACTTTGCTTCACTAAATCTAGAGCTTTTCTGTTTATATGCTGCCCATCACTTTCAATTCTCTTTTTTCTTAGTACCGGGGATCAAACTCAGTACCTTGAACTTGCAAGGGAGGCGGTGGCACCACTGAGCTAAATCCCCGGCCCCCATCACTTTCAATTCTTGGAATACCGAAAATCAAATACCTTTGCCCCAAGGATGGTGGCATACACCTGTAGTCCCAGCACTCAGGAGGCTGAGGCAGGAGGACTGTCACAAGTTCAAGGCCAACCTGAACTACATAGTGAGACTGTTTCAAAAAAAAAAAAAAATCAAATACCCAATAAATGGCAAGGTTCCTATGGTTTGGATTATTCTTATAATTGCTTAGGTGCTGTTGATCATTATAGTAATCAAGGGTTCCTTGTCTTTGTCAATTAAATGCTGCCATTTGACCCTCACAACACCAGGATCTTGTTACTGTATTCTGTTGAATTCAGAGAGCCCAGTAGTTCACACTGTCACTTTTGGCTCACAGAGAACAGTCACCTCAGGACTCATTAAGGATGCCAGGGCTACCTTCACAAATGCATTTCCCACCACCTTAGTGAAAGTAGAAACACTCAGGGAGTGGACAAGCAGGAAAATCCACTCTGACAGCCTTCCTTGTCCTTTGGATACTACCTTAGCAGCAGCTTTTCATCCTCAGCACTAACGATACTTGGGGTTGTATTACTCGTTTTCTGGGATGGCTGACCTATGCATTGCAGTATAATCAGCAGCGTCCCAGGTCTCTACACACTAGATGCCAGTCTCTCTGATGTCCCTCACCCAGGGTAACATCCAAAAATGTCTCTACATATTACACTCAGGTATATGTCCCTCAGGAATAAGACTACCCAGGATGAGATTTTCTTAGAAAATGATGTTTCAACTGACAAAGGAGTCTCAGTAAAATATAGGGGTTCAGGGACAGGACCCATTTCATTGATATCTGTTCATAGGTTTCTATCCCAATTGTCAGGCTCCTTTCAGAAACATAATTTTGATCATAATTTCATGTCATGCTTTCCTTCCAGAATGATGTTAATTTTTTAAAATCCAAATTTCCTAAAACTTGGGGCAGGAACAGTGGACATGAGCTCACCATGCTTTTTCCTGAAATGAACCCAAAATGCAGGTTGTTATCAATATTCATTCCATTATGGATTTTTTTTGTACATAAACCCAAAGGCATTTTTCCCAAAGTAACTGAGCAACATGATTATTCATTCAAATTGGCTCAGACTATCGATTATTTTGGGTCTTTATTCCAGATTATTCTTCCAAGATAGACTTTTTAAAAATCAAAAGTCTGGGCCGGGGATTTAGCTCAGTGGTTTCGCTGCCTGCTGCACAACCACAAGGACCCGAGTTCAATCCCCGGTACCAGAAAAAAAAAAAAAAATCAAAATTCTCATATGTTTGTTATTTTGTTGTTGTTCAATGATTTTTAAATCCTGGTACAGTGAATTACTGTTTAAATTGGGATACTATTTAAATAGTGAATTACTAGTGAAAAAAATACACATGAATCCATACACCATTTTCCAACATAAAGGACTCTTCTCTCCAAGATTGACCAAAGGCTCTCAATAGTTGTTTGTTTTTTCTATACTTGGGATTAACCCAGGGCCTTCACACTGAGCTATGTCTCCAGCCTTTAAAATTTTTTAAAATTGGAGACAGGTTCTCACCAAGTCACTAAGTTGCCCAGGCTGGGCTCAAATTCACAATCTGCCTGCCTCAGCCTCCCAGAGTGCTGGGGCTCTCAGTTGTAATTAAAATTAATTTTAATTTTAGTTTTTATTAGTACATGTTTGCAGTACATAATTATTACATTCACTGTGAAGAGTTGATATATGTACATAGTGCATCTTTTTTTAACATATCCTTCCCCTCCCCTTCAATAGTTTTAAACTTACTAGTTTAGTCTGTTACCTGTTGCTATAACAAAATACCAGAAACCAGATAATTTATAAAGCATAGTCTGTCTTATGGTTCTCAGTCTGGGAAGTACAAGAGCATGGGGCTGGGTTCTGGTGACGGCCTTGTTGCCTTGTTGCTGAATCATAACGTGGTGTGGGGTATCATGTGGTGAGACAGGAAGTGTGAGAGCATGGGCTCTTCCTCTTCTTAGGAAGCCACTAATGCCATCTTGGCACCCCTGACCTCATCTAACCTTAATCACCCCCCAAAGTCCCCACCTGCAGGCAAGATCAACTTATCAATTCGGGAGTTAAGTTTTCAACTTGTGAACTTTTGGGGGACACATTCAAATCACAGCACTCACCAGCAAAGCTTTATGATTTTTCCAATAATAAATATGCACCTTCTGTTCATACTCTTGACCCCGGGGGATGACATCAGGCAGCAGGACAGGAACTGTCCCAATGTCCCTGCCCTTTGGTGATCTCTCTATATGAAAAGTCATACACTTGCTTGTACAGACTGCAGTGATTGGGGTGGGGTGAGAAAATGACACAAAGTACAAATAACAAAATAGTCAGATTCCACCCTGCTATCTGCTGTGTGCCCTGGAGAATGGAGAACCAGGGGAATTAACTAAGCATTTACTCAGGCCCAGAAAGACAACTCTTCACCAAGCAGCCCTGCTTGGACTGGCTGGAAAGGAAGGCATCACCTCTCTACTGGGGGTTTCTGGGGCCAACCACAACTTCCTATGGACCCGAGAGGATGTAACAGGGGCTCCAGCTCCTGAACTGTTGTGCCTGTGAATGTCTGGGTCACTTGGGGCTTTTCAGAGCACCCTAAGAGTGTGCCCACATTCTGAATTAAGACAGCACTGGCCAAGGGTCTGGAAAGCATTCTGATTCTAGGGCATGTAAAGACCTTTTCCAAATCATTAAGAACAAATAAGGAACCAAACTTGCCAATAAACACAGGGGAAGTTTCTCACCTCAAGGGAAGATAGGAATGGAGCCTTGTGGTGACATGGGACAGGACACAAAGCAGGGACTCCCCCTCTGAAATTAGTGGCTGGGCATCGGGAAGAGATGGCAGTGGGTTCAGATCCAGGGAAGACAGTGGTCTTTGTCACCAGCACTGGACGGTCAGCTGACTGCTGTCCCCTACTTGGCAAACATGGTGCTGGCTTGGTGCCAAACACCACCTGCAGGGCCTGGCTGGGCCAGAGCAGTGACCCTGCAGCTCCCACCGGTGTCCGCCTTCAGCTCCCTCACAACCTGGATCAGGCATCTGTGCAGCCCCCTCTGGGCAGGGCCAGCTGGAGGGAGTATGGAAAGCAAAGTCACCAGTGCCCCCAGATCGCACAGAGGGGCCACAAAAGCACTGTGCGACGCTGACACCAAGAAGGGCAATCTTCATTTGTAAGCACCTGCTGCAAGACTCCTGGCCTCCAGGATGGACATCCCCATTTATCTGCACTGATCCCCACTTCACACCCACCTGTACTGCCTGACTTTGGGCTTGGGTCACACTTGGGGCCCTGCCCCACCAGAGGGTCTCGTCCCTTTAGCAAATCCTTTTCCATGTCACTCATCACGGCTCTGCCCCTACCCCAAGCACTGACACACTGTCATAGGAAAAGAAAGCTTCACAAAGGACAAGAAAATAACATGACTTTTGAAATTGGAAAGGCCTGACCTTAAAATGTGTTTGATTTTCTTGAAACACATAGTTCAGTATTTATAAAGTCCTTTATGTGGCCCTGTGGAATTTCATCAGCAAGTGCGTTCCTGCATCTTGCTTGCTTAGTGAGGCTTGACTGTGCCCAAAGGAAATTTGGCGGTGATGTGTGTGGCTGTGGGCGTTAGAGAAAGGAGGAGCCCCACTATGAGATGTCCCTGGTCCAGCTGGTGGGCACTGGGGGCCTTTTGGGCTCAAGGTGGGAACAGAAAACCCAAGGGACATTGACAAGCCTGGAGGGGATTGTCCCTGGAGCCCACAGGCCCATCCTTCTCTGGGGAAATCCTGGACTCCATCACCTCCCCCTGCACTCAACCCTGCGGATCCCAGGCCTGCAGGATGTGAGAGTAGTGTCAGGGCCACACCAAGCTGCAGGACACTGAGCTGTGGGTGGGCCTTCCTTCCTTCTGAATCCCACAGCTTTTCCCTCAGTCTGGCCCTAAAGGGAACCATGACTGTGGGCAAGGTGGTTCCAGCTGCACAGCCAGATCAGATGATCATGCTTCCCGGTCCTTCCTGACGCTGCCCACCCATACAGTAGCTCCTCACACAGGTGACCCAGGGCTCTGCTCTGAGGACACCGAAGCACCAGCACAGGTCAAGGCAACAGCAACCACCACCAGGTCTGTTGTTTATTGTCCTGAATGAACTATTCTAAATGAACAAATGCCCTGTTTACATCAGTAGAACAATTCCAAGGCTCTACTACTACAGCATTGCAACCTAGATTGAAATCATGACCTCAAGAAAACAGTAAAAGTCATGCATTCCTGCAAATGGTTTTACTGAAGCTGGGCTGCCAGCCAGCAACAAATGATGGTAACCAATGAGTTCAATGTAGAAATTTAAAGTTCAATCTTTACATACTAATTTGAGGCCACCTACAAGATGCACAGCAGTGTGCAATTTGCTGCTATTGTGTTAATGAGGGGAAAGAACACATGTATGTTATACATGCACTGTGCGTGGCCCATGACATGTGTCCTATGTGTTTTTATCCAACCCTAGGATGATACAGCCAGCCCTGGGCTCTCTGGTGCCCCTGAGGAGGGAGGGATGGGAGGGAGACTGCTCCACAGACTACTTTATACCTTTCAGCTCTGAACCATCTGCAATTATTATCTATTGAAAAATAAATTAAAAATTAAAAGTGAAATTCCCTCCAAAAACCCCAGCAATAAACCATTAAAAAGTATGCATTAAGTTCATCACATTCCAAGGTATATTGGGAGCAGCCCACATGGTACAAATGGCTTCTACTAATCAAAAAATAAAAAGATTTTTTTTTTTCATTACTGAGGATTGAACCCAGGGCCTTCACACTGAGCTGTATCTCCTGCCTTTTTTATTATTCTGAGACAGGGTCTTGCAAAGTCACCAAGCTGCCCAGGCTGGGCTCAAACTTGATGTCTTCCTCTTCCTGCCTCAACCTCCTAGAACACTGGGATTACAAGCATGCATCACCATGCCCAGCTCTAAAGAAAGAAAAAGAATCTTAAGAATTTCTCTCCAGCTCAGTTCCCAATCTCAGATGCACACTTCAGAAACAGGACAGCCAGTGCTGAGTGGCTCCTTCTGTGAGGACCAGCAGCTGCCTTGGGCCTGACAGTCATCTGGGCTGCAGCTCTCAGGCTGGCTGAGCTGGTCCCCCAGCTCCTGGCTGAACTTAGCATCAAAGAGCAAGGTGACGTGGTGGTCCTCCCTTTCCAGAGCCAGGTTGTGGGCTGTCTGGCCTCGAGTGTCCACCTTCTGGAGGCTCGTGCTGTACCTGTGAAGGAAACCAGCAAACAGAAAGCCCTGAAGGGCTCCGCATAGGATTCTGAGTGCCTGATTCCTCCCTGCCTCGGAGGTCAGTCAGCACCTCCCAGCTGGGTCTCCCCAGCCTCCCTAGGAGGCCACCATGACTGTGGACCTGTGTGATTTCAACTGGCAGGCCCAGCATCAGTTCCCACTGCACCAAAATCCTACAACCTACAGCCAAATGTGGGCACACTCTCAGGGTGCTCTGAAAAGCCCCGAGTGACCTGGACATTCACAGGCACAGCAGTTCAGGAGCTGAGGCCCCTATAACAACATCTTCTCGGGTCCATACCAGGTCGCAGTGGCCCCAGAAACCCCTAGTACAGTGGTGACGCCCTCCTTTCCAGCCAGGCCAAGCAGGGCTGCTTGGTGAAGAGCTGTCCTTCTGGGCCTGTATAAATCCTTAGCAATATCAGACCAGCAAGTTCGATGTGACCAAAGGGGTCTTGGTTTTACTCACTGACCTATTTAACCAGGGAAACCCTCTCGAGCGTCCCCCCACCCCTTCCCTTGGAGAATACCGTGATGTGGTCAGCTTTGATACACAATGGAGTGCAAAAGTCTAGAAATATTCATTTTTTAATATGAGAAATCCACAGAAGTCTGGTTTGTAGCTGACTTAGTAAATGCTGATAAGTTTGGGAAATGTACTGAACATGGAGACATCTCTAGCCCAGAGCTCTTGGGCACCATCTGCACAGGGACTTGGTATGGGCAGCTCCTGCTTCTGTGTGGGGAGAGCAGTGTGCTTTCAGTGAGTTTGCCCGGCATGATGGGAAGATCAACCCAGCAGGCTGGCCTTCGAGGTCAGGGCAAGTGCATCTGGCTGTTTCTGCAGCTTTCCTGCTAAGGTCTGACCTGGTGAGGGAGACTTTGATGGCTGAAATGGAGGATGGGTTGGTATGTGAATCAGTAAAAGGCTCCTGAATCTGAGGTAGCAGGAGAGAGGGAAGGCATGAACCATGACTGGAAATAGCAACGAAGTAGGCAACTGAAGGCTGTGCTCTCCCAACCCACCATCTGCCTTTGGTACCCCCAACCCCAACACCTGCAGCCTAAGTTTATTCCAGTAGAGAAAGGGCATGGTGGCCTCCTCTCTGAAGAGTATGAGGTGAGCCCTTCCATTTCCCAGAATCCCCTGGTCCTAGCCTGGGAGTGGCGCCATCTCCCACAGAGCTCCTGGTTGACAGGCTCCACTGGGGTTTGGAGCTCCAACTCATCCAGCCCATTCCCCTTCCTCAAATATGGCAGACAATAAAGGGTCCTAGAGGTCTCAGAAAAATCTGCAACATCAAAGAGAAAAGCAAGCTAAACAAGAAATTTTTTTAAAAGACAAAAACCTAACTGGTCTCCTCAGAATGATTTAAGACAATATCACAAAAATACGAGCACATAAAAAGGAAGAAAACAGAACAAAAGGGAGCTCTTAGAAAGGGAAAATGGGACTGCTGAAATAAAAATTACTCAGTGGGAGGGATGAACAATTAAGTTAGGAGAATCTTTTAAAATATAGAAAGAGAGAGATGAAAAATACGGGCAAAAGGAAAACAAAGAAGACACAAGCAATCAATTCAAGAGCCCACCCTCCAACTAGTAGCTCCAGAAGGAAAAAACAGAAAGAGTGGAGGGGAGAAAAGATATCAAAGGGATGATAGAAAAAAACTGTCCTGAGCTGAAGAAAAACATGACTTTTTAGACTGAAAGGACTGGGTGAATAAAAAAATCTATAAATACACTTGTGAAATTTAACACCAAGGGTAAATGCTTCCAGAAAGAACAAACAAACAGCTCACAAAGGAACAAGAATTTGCAATAGAATTTTCATGGCTTATCCTGGATGGTAGAAATCAATACAGCAAGGATTTCCAAGGATCGAGGAAAAATTAGTTTGAACACAGAAATAACAGACAAGTTATTCATCAAGTGTCTCTGAAGCCAGAGATGCAGCTCTGTGTAGTGTGCTTACCTAGCAGGTGTGAGGTCCCGGGTGTAGTTCTCAGTGCTACAATCAAAAACCTCAGAAAGTTTATATTCATTCTCTCTCTCTGGATCAAACTCAGGGCTTCACACGTTAGGCAAGCACTTTACCACCCATAGTCCCATGCATCCTTTCTGAAAAAGCAGCTTGAGGACACACTCTTGCTTGATGGGAGTCAAAACCAAGAAAGAGATGGATGCCAATGAAAAGAAATCCCAAGAGAAAAAAAAAAAGAAAAAGAAAAAGAAATCCCATGAGAACAACTGTGCAGTCAGCAAGAAAAGCTGCCAGGTCAAATCTGTGTAGAATGTGTACTCTGAAAAGAAGGTTTCTAAAACGAATGGCACTTAAAAAGAAAGAAAGCAGATGGGATTGTGGATGTGAAGGCATGTTCTTTTCCAAACTGTGGTTGAGGGGAAGGATTCAGAAACTCCAGGAAAATCAAAGACTTAGAAAAATTGCACAAATAGCTGGGAGTGGTGGCACATATCTGTAATTCCAGCACTTGGGAGGCCAAGGCAGGAGGATCACCATGAATTCAAGGCCAGCCTGGGCTACATAGTGAGTTCAAGGCTGGTATGAACTACATGGTAAGACCCTGTCTCAAAAACCAACCCCCCTAAAAAACATAGAAAACCCCCAAAACAAAACCCAAAACAACAACCACAAAACTGCACAAATTGTTCTTGGTTTGAGAAAGAAAATGAAATGTGACATACTTCTGAATGACTTGTAGAGTGTATGGAGAATCTGACATTTCTGCTAAGAAAATTTTACTTTGAGCAGCCTAAGGATCATGAACAATCTTACACCAAGAAAATAAAAACCCAGCACACCACTTGGTTTTGCAATGAAAGTATTTATAGTCCTATTACAATGCAATTGGCCTTGGTTGCTTTTGAATTGTTGCAACCAGCCTATGGACAAAGGATAGAAGTTTATTATGTTAACACGAGTGGAGACAACTGGGTCAGCCTTGTAGACGCTAACTGTGTGCTAGTGAAAGTTGTGAGGTGCGGTGAGAAGGGAAGAAGCGGTAATGGTAGGGCGTACTATCCTTCTTTTGCCCACAAAGCAGCCAAGAGCTCCCACTGAAAAGTGATAGTCGAAATACAGCACACAATCAAAACATGAAGGCAAGGCAGAAATGACCAGGTGAGGGCAGCAAGCAAATCATCATCCCTCAAGCAGAAATCAGCAGAGGACGAGCTAAATCCGGAGTCCGGATTAGGTGTGTTGTAGTGATGGAAATACACCCGTTATTATTGGCTCCCTGCAAAGTTTAAACATTTAAATGTAGCTGTTTCTGTCTCTGGAGATAAGGAAGTCGGGGCAGCAGAGGGTGGCTACATCCTCCCACAGGATCTGATTTTTTTTTTTATCATGTGCACACTTTACTTTGATAAAATTAAAGTTATTTGGTATGTATGAATTATTTTCAGGAAACATAATTTTAAAAATCTTTCTGCCAGATGTATCATAAATAATCTCGCTCTAGACCAAAATGGAACATGCTGCTAGGGAACAACTTCGCTGCTACTACTCTGTATCTAAGCAAGTCTGTCCTGACTACTTCCAGCCCTGGTTGGGCCAGGTGCTTAGCAGTGTTTTCTGACCTCGCCCTCTGTTCTGCCACCTTTATTTTCTTGTAGCACTTGGCATTCTCTGAATTAGATTCTTGGCACTACAAACAAACAAAAACCTCAGAAAGTTTATATTCTCTCTCTCTTTCCGCCACACACACCTCTGTCTCTTGTCTCTTTCTCCAGTGAGTTAACAAAATGTATCACCATTTATAAAGTATAAAAGTGACTAAATTAGGCAACCCAGCAGGCCATTTAAAAATTTTTGTTTGACCCGGCCAGGAAAACAGAAGCTGCAAAGCTGGTGTAAAGGAAGAAGTTGATCAGAATGGCTGAGGGTTCAGTGGGCAGGGGAGGTGGCTCAGAGTCCACCACAGAGCCCTAGGCCGAGCTCCACCACAGGGGGCCCAGCTGTCCCTCCCACAGTGCAGTTCACATTTCACTTACAGCCCCCACTGCTGGTCCACATCCACTCCTCTCCCAGTGAGAACTGGAATGGCTTCCTGGTGCTTATTTAAGGCAGCAGCAGATCGGCCCGTGCTGTCACTGCAGTCAGGATCTGTATCCTGCAGCACATGGGGAAGGAGGAGCTTGCTACAAAACCCTGACCAAAGAAGCCTCCTGTTACTACCCTATTAAGCATAACACAGGTCCTGTAAAGAAATGACAGAGCCGGGAGTCGGGATTTAGCTCAGTGGTTCCGCCACCTGCCTCGAAAGCATAAAGTCCCGAGTTCAATCCCTGGTACCGCCCCCCCCCCCCCCACAACAAAAAAAAGAATGACAGAGCCAGACCAGAGGGTGCATGCCTGTAATCCTAGCACTCTGGGAGGCTGAGGCAAGAGGATGGGAAGTTTGAGCCCAGGCCAGGCAACTTAGCAACTTAGTGAGACCTTGTCTCTAAATAACAAAAAAAATTGGGGAAGTAGCTCAGTGTGAAGACCTTGGGTTCAATCCCCAGTACTGGGGAGAAAAAAAAAGGGAAGGAAAGAAAAAAGAAAGAAAAGAGAGGAAACTAGGTTGACTTTAGGTCAAAGGAGAGGAGAACCAGGAACTTTAAGACCCAACTTTACTGTAATGGACCCAGCTGCCAAGGCCAGAGGAGAGAGGTCCCTGCATCAGCAGGG
Organism: Heterocephalus glaber; assembly: GCF_053883595.1. Lineage (NCBI taxonomy): Eukaryota > Metazoa > Chordata > Mammalia > Rodentia > Bathyergidae > Heterocephalus > Heterocephalus glaber. The sequence continues at coordinate 5,224,944 of NW_028258330.1, read as the reverse complement.
GCGCCACCCTGAGCACTTTGGTTTCTTTGGGAAAGTAGGTTGAAGGTCACATGGGGTCATGGACCAGGGACTCTCTGTCCAGCCTTGTGCCTGTTACTTGGGCTCATCCGTGCTTGTCCAACTACTTTCTTTGCTATTAAAACCAAAAACGGTAATATATTACTGCAAAGCTTTTGACGAGCCATTCTCAAGGTGGACTACAGGGGTGGGGCTCCACCGTCTGGCCTGGGTTTCCTGCTCCGGCTTCTGGCTGTGGCTATGCTCAGGGCTCACCTTGTCCAGCAGCTGTTCAAGCACAGAGACTCTTTTGTCCCCTGCCAGGCCCACTTCTTCCACCCGATGTCTGCTTCTAGGCTGCAGGATTACAGAACAAGTTACTTCCACCACTCCCAAAGCCCATGCCAATGAGTCCAAGGGCAACACTTAAGGCCAGCCCTTCCTCTCCAAGCTCAGTGCAGCACTGACCACACTGGGGGACGAGTGTGAGAGCACACACATGTGTCTGTGTATGAGTGTTGTGTGTGTGTGTGCACATGGTCTTCAAGGGCCAGCAGCACAAACATCCATATCTAACATCAACCTTGCTGGTCTCCAAAACCTTGCCTTGGGCACAGGTCTGCGCTGACCTTGTTGTATGACTGTGAGAGACCTTACAGACACCCAGGAACCCCACTGCAGCTTCATTAAGCACGTTTCAGGAAAAGCAGCCAGGTGAACCCTAAAATGGACTGTTCAGTGCCCACGGCCCGCCTGTGTGTGACCATTTGGAACATGTGCTCCCCTGAGAAGTGAGTGATTCGACAGCCAGCCTCTTGCTCAGAGAAAAGAGCTCTCATTTATTTATCACCACAAGTCTGAAGAATTTTCTATTTTCTATTTTTCTTTCCTATTTTTAAGATGCTCTGAATTCTTCTTTATATATAGTTTTTCTGTGGGATTTCAAATGCTGGAAGGGTGAAGGAAACAGTCCACAAAGTAGGACGCATTCCTTTCTGTAATATTCTGCCCTCGGTCCCCAAGACAACTGCGGTGGTCACAGAACCAGCACTGCCCAGGTGTTGAGTAGAGAGACAATCCACTCCTTCTGCTCCTGTGAGTCCATGTTGTGGGTCCCCCCATTCTCTGCCCCTGCTCTCTGAACACAAGCTCCCCTACTTCTAATCCCTAAGGCTCCAGGAAGGGCAGGGGGGCTCTTTATACCAGTTGTGTCCCTTATGGGAAAATGTGTAGCATGTCAGCTTCATGAAGTTGAGATATCTCTATCTTCGGCTCATGTTTTCTTTTCACCATCTAAAACCACGACTGGAGTATGTGTGCTCAAAAGTAACCACTGAATTAGTGAATGAACCTCAGCCCCTAATGCAAATGAGAAAGTAAAGGGCCCATAAGGGGACTCAGGTCACATTGGTGGAAATGGGAGGAATCTCAAAGCTGTAAACTGCTAAATTCGGGGAGCTCTAACTGGATAAAGAAAATGTGGTTTTTTTATTAGAATGGTGTACTACTCAGCCATAAAAAATGAGAAATTAGAGATATTTATAGCTAAATGGATGCACATTGAGGCGATACTCTTAAGTGAAATAAACAGGACACGTGTAAATACCGAATAGTTTCTCTAGTGTGAGAAACTGAAAGTGTAAATAAGGACTAAAAGGTGTAATAGATAATGTGAAATAGGAGGAAAAGGAGCAAAATGGAGGGGGAAGTGTGGGGGGTGGGGAAAGGAAAGAAGGGAATGGAATTAATATGAGAAAATGAAAAAATGGAAACAAAGTCTTTGTAAATAGGGAGGGATGGAGGGGTTGAAGGGAGGGGAGGGGAAGGGGTAAAAATAAGGACCAAGATGGATTATGTAAAGGTGCAAATTTCCAATGATGAATGTCATTATATTGTATACCTAAAATGTACCAATAAAATAATAGTTAAAAAAATTCGGGGAGCTCTAAACTTCTCTTTACTCATTACAATATTTCAAACTGGGAGAAAGTGGAAAAGCATACAGAATCATATGCCTTTGAATGTGAAACAGTTCTAAAGTCTTCCTCCCAAATCGAGTGGTGCTGATGGACATAGGTGTGTTATTATTAGAGGATAATTGTGAGTAGCTGAGATCGAGGGTGTCTGTCTCCTTCACTCCCATGTGACAAGGGAGGAGGCTCATGCTCTCTGCTTAAGCCCTGAAAGGACAGGTTCACCCAGCGAGGGCTCCTACTGGGGCCCAAGGAGGGAGAAAGGCCAAACCCAGACCCTGAAATCACTGGGTAACGAGAGCGTGTCACAGCACCAACACCCTGGCCACCAGAGTTAGGACCCTCACACTGGCAATGCAGGAGACCCAGATGCTTTCTTTGCCAAATGCCTCCGGGGAAGCCTGTCCCACAGAAGCACTGTCCACCCACACAGGGACTTTGGGCCCTCACACCCGAGCCAGGCGCAGGTGCTAATCTAACCAGCCCTTCACTTGTCAAATGACCAGGCAACCAAGGACCCAACCAAATGCAAGACAGAGAGAGGCAGGCAGACAAGGCTGACCCCAGGATAAACAGGCGGACCAGGAAGCTGATGAGACACCAACTCTAATTCACAATCTGGGGATATTTTAAAGGATTCTGCTCCCATGAAATACAAATATGCCATTATAAGAAATGAACAGATAACAGAAATATTCCATTTAGAAAATATCAAAGTAAATAGAAAACGACAGTCTGGAGGAACAAGCCACCAAGGCCAAGGAGCACACGTACCCTCGGCTGCTCTTTCTTTATGTGAAAGTTTTTGGTTTTGATGTTCCTCATCCTCTTGACCTCAGAGTCTGAGGGACTCTGGCTGTAGTCACTCACTGAAATGACAGAGACAAGAACCACAATAGTCCCTCCCCACTCCCCCCCCATAAGGAGCTACTGCCACACCCCTTGAAGGTCAGAGGGACAAAGTGGCCTTTATGGAACCTTGCACTGGACCTGGCTGGCAGAGGGACTCCTGAGCCACCCCCCTGTCCAGGAGCCAGCATGTGAGGGGGAGGATGGACACAGAAGAGACTTCAACTTTCAGGCTTCGAAGGGCCCATGGCCCTCACCCCACCATGACTGTCCCCAACCCCATGAAGGTTTCAAACATCCCACCTCTGACTTTAGAGAAGCCAGACAAAGGAAATTTCTGGGAGGTGACAGTGAGATTCGTGATACGGCTGGAAAGTTGGTAGCAACTCTCTGCTATCCTGGGACATCTGTGAGTCTCTGGCCTATGGCTGGAAAATCTCTGGGAGGGCAGGACTCACCCAAGCTGGACCTGCTGCCGTAGAGGCCATCACCACCCTCGGTGATACTGCTGAGAAAGCGGTTGCTTAAGTCCATTGCTTTGCTGAGGTACAGGTTCTGACAGGGAGAAGAAATCCAAGCACAGGCTGAAGAGGCGACTGTGTCTCCATGGGAAGAAGAGGCTTCCTGCTGACCTGGTCCTTCCTGGGGGCCCAGGCCTGGGCTGCCCTCCTGCCTCCTCCCTCCCCAGGCCACGTGGCCTTCCGCCTCCTCCTCAGCTCCTCAGCTGCCCTCCATGGGCTCTCTCTGCCATGGTATCCCAACAGGCCTCTGCCAGTCACCATCACCCCATGCCTGAAGAGCTGTGTCCCTCTCCTGGGATCCTGTCAGTGTCCTGGAGTCAGGGTAGCATGTGGGGGAGTTCTATGGCCTCAGTGAGATTCCTGGTTCTGTCACCTACTAGCTTAGTGGCCTAGGAGGAAGCAGGTTCCTTAATTTCTCCAAGCCTCAGTTTCCTCACTTATGAAGTGGTCGTGCCTGTAGTCACATTTCATAGTACTGTACTGGGACACTGTTCCTTTCTATTGATGACACAGAAGTGTTTCCACAGTTCCCAAGTTGAGTCCATTCACAAATGAGTAAATTCTGAGGCTCTCCTTACCTTGTTGGAGACTTGAATATAATTCAGCCTGATGCTAACTTCACAGCCATCTTCATGGACAGTGGCAGAGATGAGCTTTTAGAAGAATTTTAAAGAGAATTCACAACTGTGGGTACTTGGACTCATTGACTTGCACCATAGTCCAGAAGATCTGAGATGTTAAGTTCTAACTTTAATCAAATTTCTTTTCTCTCTTTCCTCAACACAGACTTTCTTTCCGTTTTTTTTTTTTTTTTGGTACCGGGGATCGAACTCGGGACCTTGCACTTGCAAGGTAGGTGCCGGAACCACTGAGCTAAATCTCCGGCTCCTTTTTTTTTTTTTAAATGGTAATGGGACTCAAACCTAGGGAGCACTGAGCTACCTCTCCAGCCCTTTTGATTTTTTTCATCAAATATTAACACAAAAGAAGGTAAGATAAGAGAAACAGGGGAACAAATACTTGATCAAATAAATAGAAAATATTCAAGGCCAGCCTGAACTACATAGGGAGAGCCTGTCTCAAAACAAACAAACAAACAAACAAAAAGATAAGTAGAAAACAAAGAACAAGCCAGTAATCTTAGCTACTTGGGAGGCTGAGGTAGGAGGATCTCAGGTTTGAGACCAGTCTGGGAAACTTAGTGAGACCCTATTCAAATAAAAATTTTAGGCCGGGGATTTAGCTCAGTGGTTTCACTGCCTGCTGCGCAAGCACAAGGACCCGAGTTTGATGCCCAGTACCAAAAAAATAAAATTAACAAAATAAAAATAAAAATTTTAGAAAAGGGCTGGAGGCACTCCAGTGGTGTATTAGCACGTGGCACTTATAGAAAAGGACTGGAGATGTAGCTCAGTGGTACAGCACTTGCCTAGCATGCACAAGGTCCTGGATTCAACATACACACATACACATACACATACACACACACACACACACACACACACACACACACAGCTGGGTGTGGTGGCACATCTCCATAATCCCAGCACACAGGAGGCTGAGGCAGAAGGGTTATGAGCCCAAGGTCAGGCTGAGCTACACAGCGAGACCCCCCATCTCAAAATATAAATAAATATTCTCTGAGATCTGCTCTTACTGAAGTGGATCAAGGATGAAAATAGCCAAATGTGAGCATCAGAAGACCTCCCAGTCTCCCTGATGCATGGTCTCTATAGTTCTGGGAAGCAAGTCTGTACAATAAAACAGTAAGGGCTATGTCCAATGTGTGTGTGTGTGTGTGTGTGTGTGTGTGTGTGTGTCTGTCTGTCTAATCATTTCTGAGTAATGATAAGAAAAGGTTTTACTACTGTCCTTTGTAATTATAAAGGTTTTTATACTTGACCTGAGCTCAGAATTAAATAAACAAACAAACAAACAAATAAATAAGGGCCAGGGATTTAGCTCAGTGGCACCACGCCTGCCTTGCAAGCACAAGGTCCTGAATTTGATTCCTGGTGGGGGGGGACAACAACAAGGAAAAGAAAAGAGAAAAATGGCAGACCCATATTTAGCCATATCTATAATTCCACTATTATAACTGACCAAAATACTTCAATCAAAGGATAGATTTTCAGACTGCATTAGAAAATTTACACGTTCTTCAAGAGACAAACTATAATCTTTTTTTTTTTTTTGGTACCGGGGATTCAACTCAGGACCTTGTGCTTTCGAGGCAGGCGTGGTGCCACTGAGCTATATCCCTGGCCCGTGAGACAGACTTTAATCAAACCATGAGACTGGATGTCATCACCTTGGAAAAAGTGACCTGTTAATTGAGGGGGGCAGGCCTTGGCACCAAAGGACAGTTGTCATAACTAAAGGACAATATCACAGCTGAGCAGCTTTCTCTGTAACGGGTAGAATGAGTTTAGACTCAAACAGAGGAGGGCCGGGGATTTAGCTCAGTGGTTCCGCCACCTGCCTTGAAAGCACGAGGTCCCAAGTTTGATCCCCGGTACCAAAAAAAAAAAAAAAAAGCTATGAACAGAGGGTAGATCATGTTTTCAAGAAGGGTCAGATAATAAATATTTGAGATCTTGTGGGCCATGAATTCTCTATCACAAAATTTAATATTGTGTTGTATACAAAGCAGCCACAGATAACATATCAATGAATGGCTGTAGCTCTGGTCCAGTTTTATTTTGTAAAACTGAGCAGCAGGTCAGATTTGTCCCAGAGGGCAGAGCTTGCAGACCTCCAAATGAGACTGAAGAATTTATAAAGTGCCAAAACCACTTACCAAAGGAAACGGAGCAATACTTGAAAATTAGGCAGTTTTTGTGGCCCAGTGTGGTGGTACACACCTGTAATCCCAGTACTTGGAAGGCTGAGGGAGGAGGATCGCCATGAGTTGGAGGCCAGCCTGAGCTACACAGTGAGTTCATGGCCAGCCTGAACTACATAGTGAGGCCCCGTCTCAAAAATAAAAAACAAAAAACACAAAGCAAAAAACCCAACCAAACAAAAACCCTCAAAAAGAAAAGAAAAGTAGGCAGTTTTGATGACCTATTTGGTAGCAGAGGAGTGGATAGCTGATTTGAAAAGGTTCCTTTAGGTCTTGGGACAAACAGAGGCAAGGTTTGCACATTGCATTGTGTTCTCATGATGGTGATGCAGTGCTAAACGAAGGGCACGGGGCTTGGGATCTGATGGATCCACTTTGAATCTGAATCCTCTGAGACCCAGCAGGGCAAATGCAGCCAGGTCACCAAACCTCTCTGGGCCTCAATGATCCTGGGTGTCACATAAGGCTTGTTCTGCACACCCACTGCTATGCAGAATGCCTTGCCACTGATTATGTTCACAGGCTCACATGGCCTCGGCTGGGAAGACTGACATGGGTAGAGGTAGTGGGAAGCTTGGGGGCCAGAAACATGTAAAGTCTGGCACTAATCTGCCTGGCCCCTGAGCTGGGATGACTTGAGGACTGGGTGCAGCTCGGGCCATACACAGGCCCCCTCATGTGGCTGCCCCAGGAGGCTTGTGCTTCTCTCAGCAGGGAGACTGGGCTACAGGACCTGCTGGAGGTGGGGGTGCTGAGCAAGAGAACCCACATGGCCTGGTGTGACCAAGCCCACAAGCCCCATAGCATCTCTCCCACCATGCTCTATTAGTTGACCAGTCACAAACCCATTCAGATTCATGGGGACATTTGCTTGAAGGGCAGACTGTCAAAGAATCTATGGTTATTTTTAATAAAAATGGCCACAAAGGTAATACTCTTGCTTTGCAGGGTTGCTATGAGGACTGGGCTGATGGACACAATGCTGTTACAGGTGCACTGCAGGATGGAAACTCTTACACTCAAATACTAGTGCTGTTAGATATTAACACAGCATGTGTTTTAAATGTACAGTGCAGCTGCACTAAATGTTTTGGGGTTTTTTAGCTCCAGCCATTGGGATTTCTGCCATATTATGTGGTACTGAAAGCATGAGATGTTCAGGATCTTCCTATCTTAGGGTGGGTGCCACAGAAGCAGACCCTGAGACAGTCATCAAGAGTCCATGATTATCAGGGCAGACAGCGAGGAAGGGCAGAGGGCAGAGCAGGAAACGCAAGAAGTCAAGCAAGCCCCGAAGGAAGCCAGACCCCTGGGTGGCCTCTCACCTACCTTCCCCATCCTGGGCTCTGAGACCAGGGCCCGGAACTCAGGGTTGTTCTGAGTGTAGGACCGGAGGTGAGCAGAGATGTGATCCAACTGTTTTCTCCAGTATCCTAAAAAAAAAAAAAAGAGAACCCAGACATACAGATAATTCTCCTGAGTCTGAGAAAAAGATGGGTCATGTGGGACATCCACTCTCAAGGAGGCTATTTTCCTTTCCCAAACCTTGCCATGCTTTTTCCTTATTGAATCTCACTTGTGCACCAGAATTTGTTCCATCCTCCCCTCTCCAGCTTCTTATTATACATGATGAGTCGTAGAATATTGGAAGATTGCAAAAGAATATACTTTGACTGCCACACATGAAACCCTTCTTTTTCTATTATTCTTTCACATTTAACTTATATAATTTTTGAATATACACTTTGGGTTTGGCAAATGTATACATCCCGATTAACATACAGAACATTTTCATCACTCCAAACAATCTCCTATGTCCCTTTATGGTCTGCAAGGGGCTTGGACACATTTGGCTTAGTTGCCACTGAAGGATGGAAGGCACCACACGAGGCCAGATGCTGGCTTCTTGTGTGCTAGTGGATGTTGCAGAGGCCTTGGGTGCTGCACACACTGGTGGTGTGGGTCAAGAGCCATGGAAAGGATGGGCCATCAGCTGACCACACACCATACACCACATTTTGTAACCCATACTACACAGTGCTGGATTCTCAGTGGAAGTAGAAGCAGAAGTCTTCCATCTTCGGGCCTAATCCCAGAACTGTCACGTTGTCTCCTTTACTATTTCCTATGGGTAAAGCAAGCTACAAGGCCAGTCCATATCCCAAAGGAGGGGAAACAGCCATGCCTTAAGGCCAGGAGGGATGGGATCTACCACAGCACTGATGGAATTACAGGTGTGCGCCACCATGCCTGGTTAGGGAAATATTAATTAGAAGAATAATGAGATGTCACTTTGTACCCACAAGGATGACAATAATGAAAAAGTCAGATCATTACAAGTGACAGCAAAGATGCGGAGATGTCAGAGCCTTCATGCACTGTTAGTCAGGATGGAAAATAGTACAGAAGCTGGAACACAGCCCAGAAGTTCCTCAGAAAGTTCAACATAAGGTTACCATGTAACCCAGCAACTGTACTCCTGTGCATGACCCCAGGAGAAACGGAAACAGCTACAGAAAAGCAGATGCTCACAGCAGCACGATTTGTAAGAGTCAAGAGGTGGGAACAAGTCCCATGTCCACCAACTGATGGGTGGATAGATGGGATGGCATGGATTCATGCGTCATCTTCTATGGGCATAGAAAGAAAATGAAGTACTGGGCCTGCTGCAGCATGAATGAAGCAGAACACTGCACTGGGTGGGAGAAGCCAGCTACAGAGGGTCACCTATTACTCGTTTCCATCTGAGGGCAATGTCTAGAAGAGGCATAGCCCTGAAGCCCTAAAGACAGAGTGGGTTTGTGGTTCCAGGCCACGGGAGGTGGGACATGGGCAGTGACACTTAAAGAGCATGGTCACTTCTGGGGGGTACACAAGTGTTCAGGAGCTAGTGGTGCTGGCCGAAGGGTGCTGTTGATGGAATTCACATCACTGAATCGTACAGTTTCTAATGGTTGACATGGCAGCTTTCATAGTGTGTGGATTCTTTCTCAATTGAAAGACAGGAGCTGGGGTGGTGACAGCCATGGTGTAGACTCAGCACATGTCTACTGTGTGGACAGGGCGAAAGGGCTCCACGTGTGCTCTGTGATTGGCGAGCTAGACACAGGGTTACGAGTTAAAATATCAGAGTGTTGAGGGCTCAAGGAAGAGCCCAATTCTTCACACAAAGAAAATGACTTGAAAAGGGAAATGTAAGGGACTTATCTCCTGCACGTACATAAACACTCACTAAGGAGAGACACGCGGGTCTCCTGGCCCAGAGGAGGCCTCGCTGGGCCTCACCTCTGCCTGGGCTGATGGCCATGAGTGGGGGCATGCGGCCACGTGTCTCCACCTCCGGCTCCTTCAAGGCCAGCTGCCTGCCAGACGGGTAGAAGAGGCCCACGGTCTGGGTGCCCACATGCTTCTTAGGCCCAGCATCAGCGCTGGGCAGAGGGACAGTTAGGGGTTGCCAAGCATATCGGGGCTAGAATGAGGCAGAAAACAGTTTTTTAAAATTAGGATATCATTTAGTTAATCATCCACCTCCATTTTACTCATGCAAAGGGATTCTAATCAGAAAGAAAAGCACCTCCAAAACTCTGTTCTTTCAAAGACATCCCTGCCCCAACTTCCTGGCTTCCATTTTTTTCCTGGCAATTCTCAGCCTGATCCATGAAGCCAGCCCCTTTTCTTTGTTCATTTATTGTCTCAAATTCCTCTCCTGCCCAGAGCCTAGGCCATATCTATCCTCTCAGTTCCACAATCCAATGGAACATAGACTTCCCTCTGCAACTACTCAACACCTGATATTTAACTACTGGGCACCAACATTTTCTCTGGTATACTCTTGCATAGGGATCTGGGGGCCTGAGAGGATCACCATGTAAGGTTGTATAGGCTGTATACTGTACAATGTCACGTATTCTAAAGAGGTGCCATTCACATGCTGGACAAGGTATATATTTGCATATTAGTACAATTTTTCTGGGAGAGGTAAGAAAATGTCTAACAAATTTCATGTACTATAATCAATTTCCAATAGATGGCAGTCAAGTGTCTGGAGAAAAGACCACCTTTGCTTCATTTACACAAAGGCATCATACGGGCTAGTAGTGGTCCCAGGAATCTTCTAATCTGGGTCACAAAGGCCATGAACTCCCTAAAACTGTGTGGAAGGTGCTGAGCACATGAGCATTCCCTCCAGTAACTGTTAGCTTTCAATTCTTTTAATACAGAGATAAGAAGAAACCTGGAAAATCTTTATGGAGATTAGAAAATTCATAAAGGCTGGGAGGAAGCTGGATGTTAGAGCTCAAGTGCTTGTGCCCATGACCGTGTGACGTTTTCCTCAAGCTCTGCCCAGGTGCTGTAAACAGCCAAGAGCAATCGTCAGTACATGAAGTAAGCTTTCTGCACTACAGAAGAGCAGTGGAAAGGTCACAAGACGCAACCAGTACAACTCAAGGGAGGTACATTCTATCTTTGAGATCCACTCAACAACACTACTGCCATTCTGCCTGTTGCCTGCAAACACTAGTCAACTTTAATCTACAACAGCCAAATGTATACTTACTTAGATCTTCGATTTTTGAAGAAATTTGCATGTTTAAAGCCTAAATTGATTGAGTGTAGCCACATACACATCTAGTTGAAAGTTCATGAGGACAGCCTAAAGAGTCTGGCTCTCTTGCCCTGGGCTGCTGAGTCAGGGGTCTGTGTGCAGAAATTCAGAGCAGTGCCCTCCCCTGGCACCAGTTCTGACCACAGTGGAAACCTCACCTGAGAAGTGGGGTGCGGCTCCCCAGCTAGGACAGTCGGGCTGCCATCCAGGCTCTGTCTTGCCATGGAGTTCACACAAACGCCACAGGTAGCACAGAATTGAGCAGATGGGTGATTGCTGGCCCCACATTTAGGGCAGATGGAGTGGCTAGCAGAAAGGCCAAGCTAGAGGAGAGAGGACATTTTTGTATTAGAGCTATAATTTGCCCACAAAAATTTTTTTTATACCATACTAGCCAAAACAACATGTGCCCATGCCCTTTGACCCAGCAACACCACCTTCCAGAATTCATGCTATGTGTGGACAAGTACTCAAAGAAATATATTCTGGGGCATCTCTTAGAGCAGTAGAGTTTCAGAGGAAATAACAGGAAATAACCTATGTGTCCAGCAATAGGGGATGGGTGACCTAAAGGCATCATGGTTTGTACACACAGACATGGGATATTATGACGCTACTGGAAAGAATGAAGACATGTTGCTGGAGGAAAAGGATTGGATCCTTGTTTATGGTAACACCAGCTCATTTATAAATGTACTAATAACGAGCAGAGCAACTCAGAAACTGAGTGGTAGCCATTACTTCTGGGGAACGGAACAGTGGAGCTAGATGAGAAGGGAGATAATCCCTCCTCTAAACCTTTTGAAGGTACTCAGACAAATAAACATATAACTTTCCATGTTTTGTTTAAAAGGTAGGGAAAACACGAGTCATAAAAGAACAAATGTCAATGGTCAATAAATGAGTACAACAATTTAACCTCAAAGAAATGTGAGTCGAAATGGCAATGATAGACAGTGCTCAGTGTAAGAGAATCTGTCATCTGTCTCCAAGCTCACAGTGGCCACAAGAGAAGAGCCTGGCCTCCTGCAGGAAGGGGGTGCTGCACTACCCACCTTGGCTCCACACCAGTCGCAGAAGATTGCCTCCCCGAGGTTGTGGCAGCCACATCTGCACCAGGAAGTGGTCTCCCCTTTCTGGGTCAGCAGAGGGGGTGCTTTCTCGCCACTGTTCCAGGACTGGTGAACAAAGTGGCATAGATAGGCAGGATCAACCCCATATTCTCACACTCCCACCCAATCCAACAAAGGAATAAACAATGCAAGCCCCCAAACAATGCAAGCCCCCAAACAATGCAAGCCCAGGAATATAGAAATTTTTTTGCCAAAGAATAAATCTATGGTGCTCTTCACCATTTCATGAATTAATTCACACACTCCTTTACAGATCACAGGAAATCACAGACACGGAGAGTCTTCAATCTCTTGCATGTCAAAGGCAGTGAGCCTGCTGTTGATGTCACAGAGGAACAGCAGTGCATGGAGAACTCGACTACCTACCATACCCTAATGGAGGGTTAGCCTCTGTCCTTTGGGTTCTGGTTTCTGTGGGAAATGTGGGTTTATTTTTTACCCCTGACACATGAAAAGAATTTTCTTATTTTGGAAGGGAGACCAAATTGTTTCATGAGGACCTCTGAGACTGCTGGGTAGGCTTGGATTGGATCTTTGCTCCTGCCACATAATCCCATTTGCCTAGGAAGATATTTCCCCATTTCCCAAGTGTGGACAACATTTGAGAGTGATAGCTGCCTGGTCACCTACCATGTGCTGGTGCCATTCTGAGCACTGTCCCTATACGCTCTTGTTAACCTGACAGCAATCTGTAAGATGAGTGTCATCACTGTCCCATTTTACAAAGTGGGGGCACAAAGGGGTGAGACCCAAGATTTAAGCCTAGGTCCCTGACATGAAAAGCCTTACTGTCATCCAGCATCGTACATAGCCCCATCACTGTGACAGCTCCTCGCAGGCCTGTGGACGACTGATCACAAGTAAGCACCCAGGGGCCAGGGATTTAGCTCAGTGGTTCCAGCGATTGCTAACCAAATGCAAGGTCCCAAGTTCAATCCCTGGTACCAAAAAAAAGACCTAAAAAAACCCCCAAGTTGCCGGGGATTTAGCTCAGTGGTCTCACTGCCTGCTGCGCAAGTGCAAGGACCCGAGTTCAATCTCCAGTACCAACAAAACAAAACAAAACAAAACCAAAAAAAAAGCTTTTGGGCCGGGGATTTGGCTCAGTGGTTCCGGTGCCTGCCTCGCAAACGCAAGGTCCCAAGTTCGATCCTCAGTACCAAAAAAAAAAAAAAACCCAAGTAAGCACCGGGGACATGGGACACAGGCTCAGTCTTCATGCATCAGTGCCCTGCCCTGACATCATGTCTGGTAGACCCTGATTTCTTCAAAAGGAAGACTGTAAGTTCACATCTGGCATGGTGACATGTGGGAGTCATTCAGATATTTACTGAATCAATGAATAATTGATTTAGTTGATGGCCGGAGGGTATGGCCACATATCCAGTGTATCATGCTAAAAAAGTAAACTCAGGGAAAACATCTTCTCAGGACAAATTTTCTTTTCTTTCTTTCTTTCTTTTTTTTTTTTTTTTTTTTGAGACAAGATCTTGCTTTGTGTTCAGGAGGCTGGCCCTGAACTCACTTTGTAGCCCAGGCTGGCCTTGAACTCGTGGAGATCCTCTTGCCTCTGCCTCCTGAGTGCTAGGATTACAGGTGTGTGCCACTACACCTGGCCACTGGACAAATTTTCTTTTCAGATGCCCAGTTCAGAGGCTGTATTTGACCAGCTGTATCCTGTATGGCATCAGGGCGCTCTGTTACCCTAAAACAAACTATTCCAGAAAGAAGCCATGTAAGCCCCTAACATCCACAGCCTGGGGAATTCTGTGCAATTAGAGCTATTTTCATTTCAATCAGTTTAGTGTTAAATGGGATTTTGATATAAAACTGGCTGACCTGGATTTCTAAAACAAAGCTGTTAAAGCTGTCATTGAAAGGCATCTAATATAGGTTCTAATATAACATTGCTTTAAAGAAAGAAAAGTTATCTTACCCCATCATATTAATGCTGCACAACAAAGAAAAGACGTAAATCTATCAAATTGAACATGCACTGTTGCTTCTATGACACTATAATAAATACATTCTAACATCTAAATTCTCATAAATCATTCAGATACAATTTTTTAAAATTCAATTTTGAGATTGTTCCTAAAACATTTTGTTGATAGAAGAGACCTAGAAACAAATATATCACTGATAGTTAATAACATCGATTTAAATTTTTAACCATTTATATAAGCCCAGAGCCTGAGAAAGGGTATCTGAGAAAATAAATATTTTTCTTGTCAATTTACGTAAACTTAACACCAAGAGGACCTTGTACTTGCCAGGCAGGCGAGGTACCACGGAGCTAAATCCCTGGCCCTATTCTTTCTTGTACTTTAGAAAACAATATTGGGAAATTTCATGGTGGAAGAATGATAAAGGGGCCAAGGATTTAGCTCAGTGGTTCCGGTGCCTGCCTCGAAAGCGTAAGGTCCCAAGTTTGATCCCTGGTACCAAAAAAAAAAAAAGATATAAAGTCTCAAAACATAGTTCTAGATAACTATCAATAAGAGAGTACCTGAAAATTATACCAGTATATCCATACTGAGGAATGCTATTCAGTGATCAAAATTGTTTAAAAATATATTAATATATGCAATAACATAAGTGAACCTCAAAAATATTCTGCTAAGTTAAAGAAACAACACACATACAACTACACACTTCTATAAAAGACAAAACTAAAAAAAAAGACAAAACTATAGTGTCAAAAGAGATGAGTATTTTCTGGGGCTAGGGATTGGGGGGGCTCGACTGCAAAGGGGCATGAGGAAACTTTTTAATGTGAATTAATTGTTCAGTATCTTCACTGTTGCTGTGGTTAAAATAATTATATATAATTATGTGTTAGGCAGCTTTCCACCACTGCGACAAAATTCCTGAGCTAATCAGTTCATAAGGAGGAAAGGTTTGTTTGGGCTCATGATTTCCAAAGTTTCAGTCCATGGTTACCTGCCCCTGCTGGTTTGGGAGGCAAATTACAACATGGTCAGAGTACACAGTGGAGGAATCCCACTCACCTCATGTGGTCAGGAGGCAAAGAGAGAAACAAGAGGGTCCAGGCCCACTATCCCCTCAGTGGCGTGCCCGAGTGACATAACTTCCTTCCATAAGGTCCTGTCCCTTGAAGGTCCCACCATCTCCCAATAGCACCATAGGCTGGGAACCAAGCCCTTACCACTTGGACCTTCAGGGACACTTCCAAGCCATAACAATTACCAACATTCATCAAACTTGACAATTAAGATAGGTGAATTGAACGGTATATAATTATACCTCATTAAAGCTGGGAACAAAAATAGTTCCTCAAATCAACTGGTCTCACACTGTCAATGATGAGACACAACTTAGAAAGGTATTGAGTGCAGCTCCCTTGTTATGGGTTGAAATGAAACCTGTCTTTTGACATCCTCACCCTCTGTGGCTCATAGAGCGATCATATTTGGAAACAGTCTTTACAGAGGTGGTCAGATAAGGATGTGCTAATTAGGATTGGCCCTAACCCAGTATGAGTGGGGTCCTCACAGAAAAGAGAAATCATAGCACACAGGCAGATACACACGGAAGGAAAGTGATGTGGAGTCCCACATGCGACAGCAAAGGTAGGGACAGGAGTGATGCGCCCAGGAGCCACGAGAAGCATGCAGCCACCAGATGGGAGGACAGTGTCCTGGGTCAGTTCCTTCAGAGGGTGGGAGCCCCGTGACACCTCGATTTCAGACTCTGGCCTTCAGGACTGTGGGACAGCAAGTTCCTGCCATCTTTAGCCACCTAGTTGGTGGCAGCTTGTTTCAGCAGCCGAGAAACACATCTTCTCTGGTCTGATTCTAATCAGGCTGACCACACTAATCATCACACAGAGTACAGTTTCCTGAGGAATCTTTGAGATGAAAACAACCCATAGTCAAAAATACACACAGTGGCCCTCACGAAGCAAGGCCCTTTCTTCTAAGTTAACCAGTAAATGTGACTTCTGAATACTTTTAGGCTGAGGCAAGAGTTACAGTACCTGGAAGTAATTTTCAATCTCATGACAAACATTTTATAAACATGAAGTAAATCATCAAAACTGAACCCATAAACAGTATATACAGTGTGTATTCTGTCTTTCATTTCAACACTCAAAGTGGACTGGCGGGAAACCTAAGAAATAGGTGACTATGCTGCTCTTAACTTCCAAAAGCAGCAGCCAGCAGGCACACACCATATGGACACGGCATATGTATGGGTCCATATCTCACTGGCTACACCAGCCACCAGGCAAAGTTCTTAAGAAATGGTAAGAAAGCATCAATTTTACTGAAGCCTCTTGAAGTTAGGACTTTGCAGACAGTCTATAGTGATGGATGTATAAAGCCCTCTGTACACACAGAATCCTGCTCTCTCATGGTTATCACAAGAAGTTTCTTTTTCCTTTGGTCCTCCTCCCTGCACTGAAGATCATTTCTCCATTAACACTGAACATCAGCAGCCACGAAATCATGCTTGGCACACACAGGCCACCTACCTCTTGTGGCGAAGGCAGGGCCCCCTCGCAGGTGACACAGTATCTCAGGTGAGCAGGATTCCCCGTGCCACAGGAGCGGCAGATCACCTTCTCCTTTCAGCAGAGAACGAGAAACACAACACAACTGAGCAAATGCTGGTGCAGCGAACCCCCTCTCAGCATCTTTTCAGCCACCAGCCGGTTCCAGCCCCACGACACCCACACCCTGTGCTGTGGGCTGGTTTCAGAATTATTACAACATAAATAGTGTCAGGAAAATGAACACAGTTTTGAATGAAACAAAATCACAGACAAACTTAAAACAGTACTCATTTGATCTTTAGAGGGCAATCTGAAAGTTTTGCCCAGATTTTGTCTAGGCGCCCACCCCAGCTGACATGGGGCACTCAATAGGCAGTAGGCTCACCACTTCATGGCTTCAACAGGAACTGGAGACTCAAGATCAGCAAGAGCTATCTGTGTATTTGGACTGGGGTTTGTGTGAAATGTGCATTTAGGTTTGTTCTGTAGTTTCTCACTTAGAAATGGAAGAAGTGCAAGATTGTCTTAGAAGGGGATTGGTAAGTGGAACTTTCTTCGTTAGGAACCTGGTATTAAATTGCAACAGAGAGAGAGGGGGAGGGAGGGGGAGGGGGAGGGAGAGGGAGAGAGAGAAATACCCTAGTCTAAAGAGTTCAGCTATGAGAAGTTTTCTAACACTCATCGTCACTGGGATATTCTCTACTCTGAGGACACCGTCTTTTCAATTTTCTATGACTAACAATGCTCACATTTTCTACTCCAGGACCATGGTCCCCAGCCCTGAAGCTGACAGAGTGTCCTGAAGCCAGTACAGGTAAAGAGGATGATCAAGAAAAAGCAAGCCTAGTGACTGGGTTTTTATCTCTAGTACCACCAGGTATTGGATGTCCAAGGGTTTCCAGGTCTGGTTAACTCTGTTTCCTAGAAAATTCCAGGCTTGCTAGGGATCTGTAGCAGCTCAGGAAAACAGTTTTTAACACAGGTAAATCCTAAAGGGCACAGGCCCACTTACTGCTAGACAGCATGGTGGAGAATCACAGTCCTGTTCCCCATGGTTCCTGGCTCTTCCTGGGTCCCGAACTCTTTAGTTACTTAAAGTCAGCATATCATAAGCTGCAAGTACCAGGTCTCTTCTGTGAGATTTGGGGAGCAAGCTGCCTGGAGATGTTGCCTCGGACAAGATCTGGTGAAACTCAATGAGAAATGAGACAAATTTCCTGCCCTTGTGTTAAAAAAAAGTGCTGACCAAACAAAAATTATCTCATTGTTTGCTGCAGAAAATCCTTCCTCTAGGAAGAGAAGATGAAGCCCCCAAAACTGCTCACTTATCAAGTTCAACACTTTCCTTTGAGACCCTCACCTTGAAATCCAAACCTTGAAAATGGAGGCTTTGGCCAATCCAAACTCTGCCTGATCCCAGCCCTGACTACAAAACCATTTAGTTTTCATTTTAAGTAGTGAACTTTATTGTATAGAAAATGCTAGGCTCATAGTAGAATGGAGCAGAAATTATAGAAGCTTCCCATAAACCTTTGTCACCACACTTGTCCAGCCTCCCTCACCATAGATGTGAGCACCACAGTGCAGCTGTGTGACAGTCAACCATCCTGCAGGAACAGCTCATTACTCCTCACCATCCCCAGTTTATACTGGGGGCTGTTTGTACAAAACTCTTTTAAAATCATCTCATTCCAGCAATAAATCCCTATACTCCCCTGAAAGAGTGGCTGCTATCAAGAAATCAACCAATAACAAATGCTGGCAGGGGTGTGGAGAGAAAGGATCCCTTCTCTATTGTTGGTGGGAGTGTAGACTGGTGCAACCATTGTGGAAATCAGTATGGAGATACCTCAAAGAACTAGGGCTAGAGGTCCCATTTGACCCAGGTATTCCCCTACTGGGTATCTTCCCCAAAGAATTAAAAGAATCATACCATGATGATATATGTGCACCCATTTTTATAGTGGCACAGTTTGTAATAGCTAAAGCTTAGAAACAGCCCAAGTGCTCATCAACTGGAAACTGGATAAAGAAGATGTGGGTTTTTTCTTTTTTTATAAAATGGAGTACTACTCAGCCATAAAGAACAAGAAGGTAGAGATGTTTATAGCTAAATGGATGCATATTGAGGCCATACTCTTAAGTGAAATAAATAGGACACACATGTGTAAATACCGAATAGTTTCTCTAGTGTGAGAAACTGAAAGTATAAATAAGGACTAAAAGGATTAATAATGAATAATTGATACTTTGAAACAGGAAATGGTCCAAAGGGGTAGGGGTGGTGGGAGGAGATGGGGAAAGGGAAGAATGGAAAGGAAAAATTATGAGAATCAGAAAAAAAATGGAAATGAAGTCTATGTAAATAGGGAAGGGTGGAGGGGGTGAAGGGCGCACAGGTAATGGGGAAAAAAATAAGAACCAAGATACATCATGTACAGGTACAAGCACCCAATGATAAATGGAAACGTACTGTATACCTAAAATGTACCAATAAAAGAATTTAAGCAAAAAAAAAAAAATCCCTATACTCTTCCCTATCATCTCTTTTCTAATCTACTACAAAGACTCTCAAAGTAGTGATCTGCTTCACTGCATTGGGCTTACTAAACATAGTTTTCTTGGTCAACAGATTTTTCTGTGGTTTTTGTGGTGGCTTTTGACACCATGCCGTGATTTACTTCTTCCCAGAACAGTGACCATGACCTCCACTTAGAAATCAATGGTATCAGCTGGGCATGGTGGCACACGGCTGTAATCCCAGCTCTCAGGAAGCTGAGGCAGGAGGAGTTCAAGGCCAGCCTGGACTACACAGTCCAGGGTCTCAAAAAAACAAAGAAATCATTGCTATCACAGCCCACTGCCTCAAGACTTGCAGATATTCATGGGGATGATGTGACATCGAGGTTACCATCTGATGGCCTTAGTGAAGATGCTAAAAAGCTATGATGAGGACTTTTAGGAAAAGTCAATGCCCTTATTTGCCATCTCATCCACGGCATTTGCAGCATTCAGTATTATGGAGTTGAATGGTTCTAAGCAATTTATGGCAGTAGAACCCACTTAGTCAATGGGGTAAAACTTCTTTATGAAAGATTTGGAAGATGAAGTAATTGTCAAAATCCCAAGTACTAAGCTTTAAGTGACACAATAATTTGAGGAAGGATGTTGGGAACCAACTAATAGGTCACTCAGAATTAATCTGCCTAGAACATCTCTTCTTCGCTGCTGACCCTCCCACAAACACACACACGGGCCACTTCTCCCTATCCTGGAAGAAGAGGGCCCCTCCTGGGTTTAATGGTATTAATCAACATAGAAGTCTTGTGTTTAGCCTCAATGTAGGATTTACAACAAATTAAAGGGGAAAACTACTTATACCTTTGTATTTCTCTGCCTGCCTACAATATGGGAGGAAATACAGATTTCAAATATTGAAGATAGCATGATACCTATTGAATTTAGGACACAGCTAACACACCTATTCTTCCTGTTTTGAATATCTCAAGGTGTAAATGTATTGACAAAAGTTGGTTCTGTTGAGATTGACACAAAATCCAAAATGCCAGTGGCTTAAGCCAGAGAGAAGTTGATCTCTCTCTCTCCCCTTATGAGAAGTCTGGAGACAGGCTTCCAGGCCTGTTGGGTAACTTCCCTGGGGTAGCTTTTAAAGTTGCTTAAAACTGAAATAGTCATCTAACAAAAAGCTTAGTCAATTTTCATCCACTTGACTTTGACTCAACCAGTTCTGCAGAAACTCATTTCTGAAGGTTTAGATGGCTTAGGACACTAGCAAACTTTTCATAGTGAAGGGAGCTTGGAGAGGGAAGAGAAAATGGACTTGTCTTTTTTCGCAACAGTTTGCCTATCCAGAATCTACAAGGTCTTTTTAGGAGTGTCTGTTATGGTTTAGGTAGGAAGTGTCCCCTGAAGAGTCATAAATTATTGAGGGCTTGATCCCCAATGCAGCAACATTTAGAGATGGGTCCTGGAGAGGTGACTGCATTATGAGGGCTCTAATTGCACCCATGGATTAATCCACTGAAGAGTTCATAGCTGAAGGGGCTGCTGGCAGGAGGGGGTGGTCACTGGGGATGTGTCTTTGGAGGGTGCATCTTTTCCTTAGCCCCTTCTCTGTATGTCTCTCTCTGTCTCTTTTTTTTCTCTTTCTCTCTCTTCCTCCTCACTCCTCCTCTGTACTTCCTGGCTGCCATGAAGTGAGCAGCTTTCCTCCACCATGCCCTTCCACCATGATGCTCTGGCAAGGAGCTAAATGACCATGGACTGAAACTCTGAAACCACGAGCCAAAATAAGCTTTTCCTTTCAGTTATTTTCTCAGGAATTTTGTCACAGCAGCAGAAAGCTGATTAACACAGTGTTATCTTCTAACTGTCCATTAATTCCACGCATTTCCCTTATAGCTAAAAACTCTTCCATTTTTACCCTTTAATTGAATCTATTTTATCTTCTAGTGACCTTTACTTGGGGAGAAGGAAGGTGGATGGGACTATAACTGAAAAATTGAGAAAAAAGTTTTATGCTCAATGATTCTATAAGAAAAATATTTCACAGTATCTGTCTAGCAACATTTTTTAATTGTATGTGGCAAAGTGTGAAGTTGTCTTCCATGCAATTAATTCTAATCACTTTTTATAGATAGTAGGGACCTATAATCAAATAAAGCAAACAAAAACAAGAAACCACTTTTTTTTTTATACCAGGGATCAAACTTGGGTCCTTGTGGTTGCGAGGCAGGCGGCAGAACCACTGAGCTAAATCCCCGGCCCATGAAACCACTTTTAAGATAAGCATGAAACCACTTTAAGATAAGTCAATATTAATTGCAAGATTGAAGTTTAAATAAGCAAAAAACTGTCTAAGTCAGCTGTAGTGTAATTTGTCTTCCAAATTCATGTTCAGGGAATATATTTCTAAGTATCTCTCTTAATATTATAGATCCTATTGGCAAGTTAAACACTTGGGCAATATGCTTTCCCAAAAATTTGATGGATTTTGTTATAGCTGTTAGCTTACCAATTGTTAGCTCGTTCCACCAGTGGAAGAAAGACATTCTAACAGTACTTTCTATGCATTTCATTACTGTTTTTTTACAGAATCACTTTCATTACCTTCAAGTGGAGGCTGGCCTGGGGCTGCAGCTGTAGAGCAAGTGGAGCCTCGCACACCACACAGATGGGGGTGTTCATGGGCACCACGTTTCCACATTCTGCACACGAGCCCATCTGTGCAAGGGAAAAGGCCGGGTTTATCTCAGGATGCAAAAATGGAAGGGATGAGTAGGTTTTGGAAGGTCAGGTTTCATTTTCTTGTGTAAAACAAATTTAAAATAATGACCTTTATTATCATTTTACTCCTATTAAGAGTAAAAATGTGTTTATTGTACCAAAGTATTAAAAAAGAAAAACGTCAATAGGAGATTAACTCACAACACAGCGGAGTAAGGAGGTGGATAAGTCCTCTCCCCAAAGAGTAATCATAAAGTTGTAGAAAGCCGTATACAGCCAACCATGGTGGCACCCTGGGAGTCAAAGGTGGACAATAAACTGCAAAGTCCTTGAAGATGGCAGCACTCCAGCTAAGAGCACTAAAGTCTGTGTGGCTCTTGCATAGGGCCTCGTCCCCTGCACCCCCAGCTCCATCTGGGTGGCAGCTCTGGGAAAGGACAGGCTGTGAAGAGTGCAGTTCTGTGGCTGCCGGTGGACAGGGCTTCTGCCATCTGGAGCCCTGTTAAGACTGTCGCCTCAAAAATTAAAAAAAAAAAGATCATGTCCTCAGTGGCAGCCAGCAGCGAGGATCAGGGCTTCCCCCAGCCTGAGATTCCAGTCCTGGGCACAGTGATCAATGGGTCTGGAAATGCCCAAGGGTCTACAGGGCATGCAGGAGGTGACTAACTAGGAGCTGAATATGCCCAGATGTCCTCAGGTAACTGAGGCAGCATAAACCAGCATGGCCCCAGTCACCCCGATGCCCCGGCTGAGCACGTGGAGGGCAGGGCAGCTCGGGAAAAAGCAACAGTTTGGGCAAACTTGGACTCAGTCTGACATGTGAGGTCCCACCCAGCCCACATAGGCCCATCAGCAGGCAGCGGGGTGCGCAGTGCTGGAGCACAATTTCTCCCCAGACTTCAGGTGGACACTAAGATATACAGACCCAAGGGTATCTCTAGGGCTAAATATAAAAACCAGAAAAACCTCCTAACATTGTGGGGGAGACAGACAGTGAATATTTAATTCAAGTAAACAAAAAAACAAAACAACAATCCTAGAGAAGAAAGTCAGAATCCAGTGTGAGAAACTGAATGTGGAAATAAGGACTGAAATGTATAATGGATATTGGGAAGTGGGAAGAAAGTGTTCAAATGGGAAGGGGAACAAGAGAGGAGGGAGGGAGAAAGGAAGGAAGCGACAAGAAAAAAAGTGAAAATAGAAGGAAAAATTCGAAACAAAGCTTTTGTACATAGGGAGGGGAGGGGGCTTGAAGGGGGTAAGAAAAGTCAGAATCCAGAGTTGGGACAGTTTATTACCTAGCTGTCCAGCAATGCAGAAAAATACTTAAGGGACATGCAGAAAAACAGGAAAGTGTGGCCCACGCTAAGGAGAACTGTCAAAAGAAATGGTCTAAGTAACCTCAGATATTAAATTGAGTAGACAAAGATTCCAAAGCAGCAGGCCAGGGATTTAGCTCAGTGGTGCCACCGCCTGCCTCGCAAGTGCAAGGTCCTGAGTTTGATCCCCGGTACTAAAAAAAAAAAAAAAGATTCCAAAGCGGCTATTATAAAAAATATTCAAAGAGCTAAAGGAAATTATGTTTTAAAAATTAAAGAAAGTATGATGACAAGATTTGATAAATGTGGAATCTCAATAAAAAGATAGAAATTATTTTAAAAAGAACTATGGCTGAGATGCTGTATCTCAGTGGTAAAGCACTTGCCTGGCCTGCATGAGGCCCTGGGTTTAATCCCCAGTACAGGGGTGGTGGTACATGCCTGTAATCCCAGGACTCTGGGAGACTGAGCCAGGAGGACTGCAAGTTCAAGCCTAGCCTGGGTAACAGCAATTTGGCAAAACCTGTCTCAAACAAAACAAAACAAACCTAATTCAAAACATTAAAACCTGGTATTGAAAAAGTAAAATGACTGGAAAGAAAAAACCTCCTTAGAGGGTCTCAAGAGTAGATCAGAGACAAGAGGAGAGAATCAGTGACTTGAATAGAATTCAACAGAAATTATCCAATATGACAACAGAAAGAAAAAAGATTGAAGAAAATGAGCAGACCGCCAAACACCTGTGGGATGACACCAAACATGATATACATTTTGTTTTTCTTTTCTTTGTTTTTTTTTTGAGACAGGATCTCACTGTGTAGCCCAGGCTGGCCTCAAACTCATAGCAATCCTCTTCCCTCAGCCTCCTGAATGCTAGGATTACAGGCATGTGCCACCATACCCAGCTAAGCATACATAATAGAGAGAAAGAGGCAGAAAAAGAATTTAAAGAAACAATGCCTGAAAACTTACCACATTGGAAGAAAAACATTAATTTATAGATCAAATAAATTCAATCACTCTCCCCCAAAAATAAACCCAAAGAGAGCCACAGGTTAATACATTATAATCACTATGTTGATTTTTTTTTTTTTGGTACTGGGGATTGAACTCAGGACCCTGTGCTTGCCAGGCAGGTGGCAGTGCCACTGAGCTACATCCCCGGCTCAATTTTATTTATTTATTTATTTATTTGAGCCAGGGACTCACTAAGTACTTCAGGCTGTCCTTGAACTATGTATCTCAGGCTGGCCTCCGTGATTCTCCTGCCTTAGCCTTCTGGGATTGCAGGTATGCACCACCACATCCAGCTGATGAGTGTTGAAGATAATGAGAAAATCTTGAAAACAGCAAGAGAAAAACTACTTATTACATCACTGGGCCGGGGATTTAGCTCAGTGGTGTCATGACTGCCTCACAAGCACAAGGTTCTGAGTTTGATCCCCAGTACCAGAAAACAAACAAAAAAATAAAACAGAAAGAATTCTGTGTCCAGCAAACTACCATTCAAAAATGAAGGGAAAGTAAATATTCTCAGATAAACAAAGCAGAGAAATGGCAGGTAGACATGTCTTATGAGAAGAAAGTGACAACTGATGAGAATCTGAGCTCATAGGAAGAAATAAAGGACTAGATATAATAAATATGAGCATAAACACAAATGGATCCATAGACTTTTTTTTCACATGATATGAGCTTGTATAACTACATTTTTTCAGTTTGTAACATATATACTATATATATTATGTATTACATTATATTACATACATTTATTTACATTCATATTATATCTATGTTATATAAAAGATATGAAAAGAGAGGATAGGGAGATATATTGGGGAAAATTTTTTTATTCTACTGGAATTAAGTTGAATTATTCTACTTTGATAAATTAAGGTTCATATTGTAATCCCTAGAACACCAGATAACTTTAAAAATAGTTTTAAAGAAATCAATGGAGAAATTAAAATGTCACCCTAAAAATTACTTAGCACAAAAGAAAGCAGTGAAAGGGGAAACAGAGAAACCAAACATTTTTTTAAAGACACAAAACAAATAGAAAACAAATAGCAAACTGCCATCTGTTAATTTTACCACGTAAGTAGTGACACTGAGGGACCAGATGGGACACCACACACAAAGAGCAAAGACTGTTGGTGTGGATTAAAAAGCAAGACTCAGCCACATAGCTTGGACTCAAAGACACAAATGGAAGGAGAGAAAAATACAGAAAAAGGCATGCAATGCAAGCAATAACCATAAGAATGCTGAAGTGGCTAGTAGATATTAGGGAGCAATGAACTTTAAGACAAGAAATATTTCTAAAGATAGAGACATTTTATGATGATAAAAGGGCCAATAAATCATGAAGGGATAGTAGTTACTAGTGTAGAAGAACTGTGTTAGATAATTCAGGCTGCTGAAATAAAATGCCAAAAACTGTGTGGCTTATAAATAAAAGAAATTTTTTTCTCATGGGTTTTGAAGGCTGGGAAGTTGGAGGTCAAGGAGCCAGGAAATTTGGTGTCGGGTGAGCACCCCCTCTCAGGCTCTCTACTTCACAGGCAGTGCCTTCTATGCAGCTGTGTCCTCACAGGTGGGAGGACGGACAGTCTCCCTTGGCCCCCAGCCCTCCACATTGGGGATGGAGCCCAGGGCCTTCACACTGAGCAGCATCCCCAGCCTTTTCTCACCCTTGGGCTTTTTTTTTGAGACAGGGTCTCGCTGTGTAATCAGGCTGATCTTGAACTCACTATGTAGTCCAGGCTGGTCTTGAACTCAGGACAATCCTCCTGCCTCAGCCTCCCAAGTGCTGGGATTACAGGCATGAACCATCATGCCCAGACTTTTTTTTTGGACACAGGGTTTGTTATGTTGCCTGGCTGGGCTTAAACTTGTGATTTCCTTCCCTCAGCTTCCCAGCATACTGGGATTACAGGTGTGTGCCACTATGCCAGGCTTCTCTGCTAACTAACTACAAAATTATTAGTATGGTAACATCAATTATTACCTATACTTAATCAGCCAAAGCCTTTAAATTTAAATATACTGATCTATAACTTCTTTGAACAAAATTATATATTTTATGGATATATAGATATAAAGTAGTAAATATTTTTATCCGTATTTAATTCTAGAATCTATTTCCTTACTGTATCCAGGTTATGAGCAAAAATATCAAATTGGTGGAAACATTTACTTATTCATGAATGTCTCATTAAAACAATAAGATTTCAAGGGCCTGGGGTGTAGCTCAGCGGTTCCAGCACCTGCCTCACAAGTGCAAGGTCCCAAGTTCAATCCCTGGTACCAAAAATAAAACAATAAGATTTCAAGGTCTTCTTGAGTCTGAGTCTTTGTAATTTCACACAAAAGAAATGGCATTGTAAGTCGTCCTCCTGCCCTGCCTTTTTTTTTCAGTACTGGTGATTGAACCTAGGGCCTTTGCACTAACCTAAAATCTCTAGCCTTTCTTTACTTTATGTTATTTTTTTGAGACAAGCTCTTGCTGACCAAAACAGAATTGAATTTGAAACAGCCAAAGTTTTTTGTTTTTTTCGTTTTTTGTCTTCAGATAATATCTTTTCACTTGTGAGCAAGAGTCACAAGAAGGCCTGAGGTCAGCCTTCCTCATGGGGCAGCTGGAGCTCTCTCTTGGCCTTCAGAGTAGGTTCCTTCCGAGAACAGTTGGGACAAAAGGCAGGCGCTAGAGGCCACCTTCTATGTTTTCGTGTATCCTCTCATTCCGACTCAGGTGTGGTGGTTGTAGGAGTGAATTCAGCAAGGTGCTTCAGGCAGAGGTGGGTGGTAGAGGCCTGAGCCCCTCCTGGCTCTCAGATTCCCACTCCCATTCCCTTTCTCATCACAGCTGGAGGAGCATTTTCCGTGGTCTTTGGTCTGGCCAGCTGTAGCCACCACACGGGAGGCGTGGGGAAGAACCATGCAGGGCCCTCTACTCCTTCTTAGAGCTGCTTTCTCAGGGATGAAGCTTCAGAGTCAGCAGATGAGGGCAAAGGGCCCTTGCCTTGCTTCTGAAGGAGAGCAGTGTGGTTTTCCAGTTGCAGCCCTGTGCAGCTATTCTTCTGCAAGCCAGAGCTCAAGAGACTGTGTGGCTGGAAGTAATAAGAGCATCCCCCAGAGGACACCTTCTGAAGACTCACAGCAGGACCTCCCACCAGGTGGGGAAAATTCCCGATTGTGCATTCTGGGATCAAACTTGCAATCCTCCTGCCTCAGTCTCCCAGAATGCTGACATTACACATGTGTACCACCATGCCCAGCTAGTTTTTTCATTCTTAAGGAGGAATCTGGATAGTAAGAGATTAATCTGCTTGTAATTCTTTCCGCAAGTATTTGTTTGTGGTTCATGTGCACCAGGCACTGTGTTATTGCCCAGGTAAAGATGAAGAAAACCAACGAAAGATATTCATAAGAATTTTGTGGCTCACCTGCGCTCCTTCAGGGGGTGGAAGACGACAGCCAAATATGGATGGGACAGGAGCACCACACTCGTGACAGAATCTAGCGAAAGGATCCGATGGGCGGGGGGCCAGGCAGTGGGCACACCTGCAACAAAACGGGTTCCTGACTGGCCAGGTGCGGATGCCCCACATTAAGACTGTGAAATCTCAAAGTGTTCAGATGGTTTAAAAAAATGAAACAAAACACAAGCAACCACCCTGCGGCTAGGGAGCAAGTTCAAGGCAGGAAAGGACTTCCCGAGCTGCTTCAGGTGGAACAGACTGTGGAAAAGTGTGTTCGCAGCCCTGGGGAGCAGCTGAGGGGAATTCGTGGCAATGTGTCTTTTACTGTAATAGAATTTTATTTAAATACACACTGTATTTTTTTATATGTCCTCTTACCAAGACAAAATTGAATTTGAAATGTCCAAAGTATGTAAGAAAAATCTCTCAATATTTGGAAATTTAACAAAAGACTTTGGACTAACCCACAAGACAAAAACAAATAACAAGGGTAATTAGAAATGGTTTGAACCAAATGAACATATCAAAATATGGCTGCTGCAGGTGAAGCTATACCCATAGGGAAATGTGTATCTCTAAATATCTAAACAGTATTAGAAAATAAGAAAGGTGAAAGGCTGCAAGTCAATGACTTAATCTCCAAATTAAAAAACTAAAAAAAAGCCCCAGTGGGCATTTGTAAAAGTTGAAAGGCTGATTTTAGAATTTATTTGAAAATGAGAAGGACCTAAAATAACCAAAACAAGTTGTTTTTTGTTTTTACAAGAACAAAGCTGGATGATTTACAATCCTTGATTTTAAAGCTTATTATAAAGCTACAGTAATCAAAACAGTATAGTAGTGAATAAATACAAGGAACACCAATGGAATAGAAGCCAGGATCTAGACTCAAGCACATATTGTCAATGAGTCTCAAATATTCTAAAACTAATCAACAAAGAAAAATAGTCTTTTAAAGAAAATCTACTAGAACAATTTGGTGTCCATATACATAAATATGACCCTTATTCATATGTGAAAATAAACTAAAAGTAAACCACAGATCTAAATATAAGAGATATAATTATAAAACTTAGCTGGATGTGGTGGCGCACACCACAGGATGCTGAGGTAGGAGGATCGCTGTGAGTTCGAGGACAGCCTGGACTACAAAATGAGACCCTGCTCAAAAAAAAAAAAAAAAAAATCCAACTACAAAACTTCTAGGAAAGGACATAAGAGAAAACTTCAGTTCATTTGAAAAACATCTTGGGTTTGGGAAAGAGTTCTTGAATACAAGAAACTAAGAGTGAAGTGTAAAAGAACACAAATAAATTAGGTTTCATCAAAATGAACAGCCAGGGCCAGGGATTTAGCTCGGGGTTTCTCCACCTGCTGCGCAAGCGCAAGGACCCCAGTTCGATCACTGGTACCAAAAAAACCAAACAACAACAACAACAACAAAAAACCCAAAATGAACAGCCAAAGACTGGAGAGAAATATTTGTGAAACATATCCGACATGTACAACTATAATAAAAAGACATATGACCCAAGTTTTTAAAGGGGAAAATTTTTGATCAGACATTTTAACAAAGCAGATGCATGGAAGGCAAATAAGCACATAAAAGATACTTAGCATCCTGGAAAATGGGGAAATATAAATTTAAAAAACCACAACAAAGACCATTATGATCTCACAAGAATGACCAAAATTTTAAAAAGTGTTGATGAGGATGTAGAGAAACAGGAATTCTCAAACACTGCTGACAAGAATGTAAAAATGGTACCACTACTTTGGAAAACAAATTAATGGCTTTTTAACAAGTTAGATATATATCTATCATGTGACCCTGTCACCCTCCTTCAAAGGATTTATTATCCCAAGGGAAATGAAGGCATGGGGGCCATGGTGACTTGAACCTGGACACAACACACAGCTTCAGGGAGTGAGTGGCAAACAAACTGCAACGTATACAATGGAAACCCGGCAAGACTCAGACTAGCCAGGCAATGAAAGCAGAGACATTTGATACAAGCAACAACACAAATGACTCGAGAAATAATTAAGCTGAGTCAAAAACGAGCACAGACTGAATTACTCCATTTATATACAGAATCAAGTGCTCACTTCAGCAGCACATATACTGAAAAACAGATTCAAATGTAAACTACAGTGGAGTGACAAGAGCAGGTCAACAGTCGCCTGGGCCTAGGGAGGGGTGAGAGGGTACAGGGTAGAAACTTCTGGAAGGATGAATCTGTTCATTTGTGGTGATAGATTTATATATGCATGCACTGAACTTTTTTTTTTTTTTAAAGACAGGGTCTCCCTATGTAGTCCAGGCTGGCCTTGAACTTACTATGTAGTCCAGGTTGGCTTCAATCCTCCTGCCTCAGCCTCCTGAGTGCTGGGATCACAGGCCTGCACCACCATGCCTGGCTGTTATGTCCCATTTTTAAGTTCTCTTTGACTGCAATGTCTCTCTGTTGGGTTTAGGCAAAGTAAAGAGGGTGATACATACTTGAGAAAGTCTGTCTGCCTTTGGATTCTCATGATCTCCGTGCTTGTCAAACTCTTCTGGCCTGGTATGTGTGCAAAACCAGGCGACTGAAACTAAGAATACAGATTGATATAAATACAGACATCGGGCCAGGGATTTAGCTCAGTGGTTCTGCCACCTGCTTCTCAAGCACAAGGTTCTGAGTTCAATCCCTGGTACCAATAAATAAATAAATAAATAAATAAATAAATAAATACAGACATAACCTCAGTGTAAGTTGGTAATGGGTGTGGGAGAGTAAAATCTCATTAAAAATTCATTTTAATGTTCATTGCATAATTCCCAGCATTCATCTTTTTCAAACCCATAATGGGGAAGGATCTAAATATGACTCCAGTATCCAATTTAAAGTGCTATTCATAATCAGATATGTATATTTCATTAAAAAGGAAGGTTTACCAAAAAAGACAACTGAACTTACCATCAGACAGATCAGATTTTATTGGGTTTTTTTTCAGATCAGATTTTAGAAGTGAAGAACCTAAGTTAGCATCCATTTTTATTGGATTACATTTCTGAGAAAAAGTCAAAGGACTCATTTAGAAGAACAAGTACAACAACTACCTGCTGCTGTCCAGAGACACTTAATTTACGTGAATCCATTTTTATATTTGAGCTTTCACTTTGTCCCAGGGACTGCGCTAGATTCAGGGAGGGGGACTAAGATAAATATTATGTGGTCTCTGCCCACAAGGAGCTGGACTCGTGTCCTGTGTGCAAAATAACAGAAACAGGGGGCTCAGCAGGGCCCCACACTTGGGTGGAGTCCCAGAGGAGCCTAGGAAAGGGAACAATTGCTCCACTTGCCCTAGGGAGGAGGGCTTTTTGGGTGGTAACAATGGAAGTGTGCCTGGGAGAGTAAAGAAAAGTTAAGCAACTGGCAGGACAGAAATTCCCAAGGGTACTATGGCAGGGCAGGGCAGCGCACAGCCCAAACTGAGACTCAGATGGCTTGATATGGTCCAGAGGTCCCAGTGGCAGGAGAATGGCATGGAAAGACAGGTGAAGGAACATGGAGGGGAAGAGCTAACCCAGAGGGAGGGTCCGGTGGCTGTGACATGTGCGTGGCGTGTTGTAGTCATCATCAATGTGACATTCACAATGAACCCTATGAGATAGATCGTATTATTTCCATCTTATTTTTTAAAACATCTTATTTTGATATAATGTCAAACTCACAGGGAAGTTGCAAGGATAGTATAACTATCTCCTGTCCAGCCAGCCTGAGCAATTGTTGATGTTTATATTTTTCTACATTTTCCTGCATCTTCTATCTGTGAATCATGTGAGAATAAGCTACAGTCACCTGATGTCTCTTTGCTCCTAGCCACTTAAGAGTGTGCATTCCCCAAGAACAAGGCCACCCTTCTACACAAGAGGGTATCGAAGCCAGGAAAGCTAACTCTCTAACCCACAGCTGGACCTCACTGACTGCACCAAGGATGTACTTTACAGCTGTGTTTTTCCCAGGCCATGCTACTACTACATTTTGCATTTGGTTGTCACGTCCCTTTTGTTACCTTGGTCATGCATTTTGGCACAAACCGCAGAGAGGACTTTTGTGCCCACCTCAATGTGCTCCCCATTTTTGAGCTGAGGGTGCCAAGGCAAAGAAATCCTCGAATGAGTTCCTATAACAGCACATGTAGTGAACTCAGGTTGACCTGTCTGCTGTAGGTTCCTGGTCTACCCCAATGCCTGGGTGCTGAGCTTAGGGTGTTAAGCTTTATTCTGTGGGTGATGGGGAGCCTTTGGAGGTTTTTAAAATTGCTTTTGTGTTACATCTAATAGTCCATACCAGAAGCTGAAAACTGGTGATCTATTGGCTAGGTATAGTGTGCCACTGAGTTTTTTTTGGCTCATATACCATGTACACTGGCTCCCACCATGTTTCAGAGGTTGACTTAGTTTCCCAAATTTTAAATTGGGTTAGTTACTGAGCATAATGGTGCAGGTTTCTGGCTTCTCATGCAAATCCATCCACTGTGGCAACCCTGAGCCTGCAGTCCTTCTTGCTGGTGGGCATCTGGGGCCAAAGAGAGTAAGTGATGTCTTTAGCCAATCTCCACATCATCAAAGGATCCACAACCATGCTTCCTTCTTGATTCTCTGGCTTTTCTTCCTCTACATAACCTCTAAGTGGAGGATTTTGTCTGGTGCCACCTTCTTTTCATTTTGTTTCCTTGATTACTACCTGCCTACCCACGACCCCAGCAAAGTGTCAGTTCTGTGACTATGGAGACACAGCATCCTAGCACTGGAGTGGGGGGTGGGGGTGGGGTGCGGGCACATGGTCAAGAGGCTGCCTTACAGCCTTTCCTGGGAAGCATTATAGGCATGGGAGGTATTCTGGTACCCAAAGAGCTTCCTTATAAGTTACCTGGGACTGGTGGGTGAGCAGCCTAGAACTTGATCCTTCACAGTGAGCTGAGATTTCCAATGGACTCTTTGAGAAACGAAGATCTCTCAGAGCTTTCAGAAGTGTAGATCTTTCGCCTACCTTGAGGTCTACAATTACATTAAAAACATTGCTCTGTGAACGTCTGTAATTACATAAAATCATGTGAATTTGTCTTCAACGTTGGAAACCTTTCAATAGGGGGCCAGTGTCAAAACATTCTTTCCCAAGAAGTAACATTCTATAAATGGCCCCCTCCCCAACTCAGTGAAGTAGACCTGAGAAAGACATAATAAGCCCAGGCTCAGAAATTAATCTTCCCTGCTACATTCTAGAGCATTTCACGCCAATCTGGGAAAACAGTGATCCACCTGAAAGATTAGCAGGAACATTATTTCTCAAAAGAACACACTGAGCTGAAAAATGTCATAGCAACTTCCTCTTTGAGTAACTACTGCTTACTTACTGGGAAATCTAGTTCTCTAAAATCAGAGGGCATCAGAAACTTCGGTGTTTGAAATCACATTGGTAAGAGCAAAATATAGGCAACTTATAGGTGGTACGTGCCTATAATCCCAGCACTCTGAGAGGGCAAGGCAGGACGGTTGCAAGTTCAAACACAACCTAGACAATTTAATAACTTACCAAATCCTTCCTGAAAGAGAAAGAAAGAGAGAGGAAGGAAGGAAGCAAGAAATAAAGAAAGGAAAGGAAAGGAAAGGAAGGAAGGAAGGAAGACAACCAACTCCCTGACTTTCAAAATCTAAGTCTCTCTGACATAGGGAAGTAGCCTCAGTTTCCAACCCTGGTGCCGAGTGTCCATACAAAGGTTTCTGAACAAAACACTGCATATCTATCTCAGCAGTCTCCAAGGTGACAGAATTTTAGTCCACACCTGATGTTGATCCCTTTACACAGAGCCCAGCCTTGCTTTAAGAATATCAAAACTCTGCTTTAATTCATATTTTATCCAAACCCCACCCTTCCTTCAAACTCTACAACTCTTGTCCTTTCCTTTGTTTGGTGAGACATCCCATGGTCACCTGAAAATGACCTCCCTCAACGTCACGAATCAATATGTCTAGTTTGCCAGGCATGGTGGCAAATGTTTGTAATCCCAGAACTCAGGATGTGGGACTGTATGATTCCAAATTCAATTACTCCCCTAGCCTCTATTGTATTTAAAAATTAATGGTTAAAATGTGCTTGCTAGTTCTGGGATAATAGATAAAATCTGTAGCAAAACAAAGTTCCTAAGTAAATTACTCAACCCCTTGTTTGTCTGGAGAACGAATGTTCCTGGGCCCACTGTCGGGAGAACAATCCATCAATGTGTCTGCCAACCATCAGTACGTGACGGTCGTGACCATATGGTCGTGACCATTACTGTGTATGTCTGCTGACCATCAGTAAGTGACAGTCGACTACTAACCTTTGTTCCTTTTTTTTTGTACATCTACGTGTTAAACTCCCCCTCAACCCCCTATAAAACAGCCTCGGACTCTGAGCCGGTTGCCTCTCTAAGCTATTTTGCTTTGGGAGCGCCGTCTGGCCAGACTAATAAAGGTCTGTTTTATTTTCCAACTTGTCCGGTGTGTTCCTTCCTGGGTGTTCGTCGCTGCAGTCAGCTCCTCGGAGCGTTTGGTAAGGCCCTCGGTCTTACAAGGAGGCTGAGGCAGGAGGATTGCCATGAGTTCAAACTCAGCCTGGACTACATCAAGAGACCCTGTCTCAAAAAGTAAAAGAAAAAAAAAAAATCTAACTTTCTTGGACTGTTTGTTTATCCCTCATGGCATTAATCTGTTAGCTAGGACTGCGCCAAAATTCAAATTCTAGCCCACTTTCTGGCTCCAGGGTTTCTTATTCCAACACTTATGCAGATAAGCACACACGCAGTGACCACACACAAAACTTGTTTGGTGGGTCTTATCTTTGTTCTATCACATCATACCTGAAAACTTTCGAAGGTTAACATTCCAACCAGGTTTATTTTCAGCATTCTTACATTTCTTTCTTACTTTTGGTCCAACAAATCCATTTTTTAATTCCTAGGAACAGAAAGATGTGTGTCACTTGAAACTCATTTTGAATGCAAGGACTAAAACTTGCATGACAGGCAACATCACAGTGCATGTTCACTTGAAGGGGTGAACAGTAGTTTTCACAAAGTGCCTTTTTTCATGCTACACTGGAAACACAGCTTTGTCTCTGGGCTGTCTGCTTAGCTGCCCGTCTGCGTGGCAGTCCCTCCCCAAAGTCAAGCAGAGACAGAGGAGGCAGGGACTCCAATGTATGGCAGGGTACTGCAATTGGGGAGGCAGTAATATCAGGGGTCTGTCAGATCCAGGCAAAAGGTGGTGTGGGGTTAGACCAAGACAGGACTTGTTATGCGACCTGTCCACATGGTTCTTAAACACCTTCCTCCCTGGGCTTTCTTCCCATGGACTTTGACCCCTGGCAGATTCGAACCTGAGTGCCTGCTGATGTGTGGGTGTGGCCTCTGTGGCTTGCTCCGCCTCTACAACACTCCAGGCCCACTTCACCGCTGCACCCACTGCCTTGGTCCCTCAGCCTCCTCTCTGGGACCAGGACCACTGGGGGGCTTAAAGGACACCCCAAGGACTTCCTCTGTTGCTCCCCCATGACTGAGGCCTCTTGGCTGGTGACTACCCACAAGCCAGCCCTCCCTGGGCCCTGCTACCTGGCTCTGTCTCACTGTTGCCAATGACCCAGTGACTGAAGTGCCAATTGTCCCTCTCAGGTCAAATGGACTCTCCAAAGAGTCCAGGATTTGCGAATGTTTGGGCATAAAGAGTTCAACATAATAGAAGTCAAGGCCAAGTGGGGCTTCTGCTCGCCTGAGGAATCCATTCCCCAAGTATAAACCCACCACCTTTTCCCGCCTGGTCCTGAGCAAATTCTTCTTGATGCCCGGAAGGACTGGCAGGGAGCCGGTCAACACATGTGAAGAGCAATTTTCAAAGGGGAATTACGGGTGCAGTAGCAGAGTGCAGCACACAGTTTAATTTAGCTGCAGTTTAAACCGTGGGGTGCAGGGTCACAGATGAAGCATGAAAAGCTGACTGAGGATGGGAATGGATCCCTTGGGAGGCAGGCTAGAGGTTTCTGCTTTCTTTGGTAGGTAAGGAAGAGTCCCGGAAGCACAGGGCATGGAAATGATACTGGGTAGGGATTCTAGGCTCCAGGAATTCAGACGATGCAGCAGGGGTGACTAAAGGCTAGGGGATCGTGAGGATACCGCACAATGGTTCACATTGACATTAGTTCTAAGGACCTGACTGCGAGGAGCGGTGACGTGAGGACAGGGAAGACCTTCCCACTGAGAGGGAAGGGTCCAATTTTCATGACTTGCCTGCTTTGAAGAGCCTTTGAGAACATTTTCAACTCTGTCTCCAGAAGAGGCTGGGCTTGGTGGTTCATAGTCTACTTGGAACACCTTTGTGACAATTCCACTCTGTCTGTTGTCTCTGAAAGTTATTTTAGAAGGAGGAGGAGGAGAAGGAGAGGGGAGGGGAAAGAAGGAAGGAAAGAAGTGAAGGAAGGGAGGAAGAAAAGAAAAATCTGTGTTATACAATGCTTCAGAGATAAAGATGGCTGAAAATGGAATACTATGCCTCATTAGGTCATATTTGCTCTTGAAACTAAACATATTTGAACAA
Organism: Heterocephalus glaber; assembly: GCF_053883595.1. Lineage (NCBI taxonomy): Eukaryota > Metazoa > Chordata > Mammalia > Rodentia > Bathyergidae > Heterocephalus > Heterocephalus glaber. The sequence continues at coordinate 5,188,831 of NW_028258330.1, read as the reverse complement.
AAGAAAAAAAAGAGGCTAGCAATTAAGATGATTCTACTTAGGGCTGGGGATTTAGCTCAGTGGTTCGGCTGCCTGCCTTGCAAGCATAAGGTCCTGAGTTCTGTCCCAGGTACCAAAAAAAAAAAATGATTCTATTTAAAATTCCTTAGCCTAGCCACTAAATTTACTATATTTTAAAATAAATTGGTGCTATCAAGACATGATTTTTTATTGCTATGTAACGAATGACCCCAAAATGTAGGGCCTTAAAGCACCAAGCTGAGAGCCTGGCTGAATAATCTCAGTCAATCTCTCTTTCTCTCTTCCTCCCCTGGCCCTGAGTATGTCTCGCTGGTCACTTCCAGCCAGTGGTTCTGCTGGATCTGCCCAGCACCTAACACTTTTTAATTTCAGTTATCTTCTCTCTCCAGTGCCTTTGCTTTGTTCTTAACATTTTATCTGTTTCACTCGCAATTTCTCAGATTTCTTACGAGCCCATTACTTATGCCTTAAGATGTCTGAAGCTTTAATAAGTGTCCCAAATGGCTTAAAATTCTTAATGTAAATTCTTAGGAATGCATACACATTGATTGCAAAACAACTGTGAAATGTTTAACATTAAACATACAAGTCTTAAGCTATGTTTTAGAATATGGAGGAAAAAATTCTCAGAAATACCCAACTCATCTACACAACCACTACTTACCTATGAGTGATGACACTGATGATATAAAATGCTAGGCTTCCCTGTGCTCAGTGGACAGGTGCATTTTTGGTGGCTGGAGTGACACCCCCCCCCCCAGGTGGCTGAATACTGGGAAGCACTTCGTAAAGAAAATACAACTAAATTCACGGATTCGTCACTCTGGATACACACATAGATGATCTTCTTCATGAATTGCTTGCTCAACTCATTCACTGCAGGAGCGGCCTAATGTCCTGCTCACCTGTGGTCCCAAGGGCCACCTGTCCTGGTCAGCATGCTTCGCTGACATCACCGACACCTCCCAAGGATCATTTGGACACCAGGTGGCAGAGAGCTCCCTGAATGTGCGCTTCCAGCCCCACTCTGAGCTGGTGACAAGTACAAGCTGCTCCTTCCTCACTGCCTCTACTCCTTCAAAGCTGGGTTCTCTCCCCCATCACATCTGGCCTATCCTTGGGGACCCAGCTAAGGCCTCACTCATGGGCTGTGTCCCAGCCAAGAACACCCCAGGGACCACTACTGCTAAGTAGCAGGATTTCATCCAGTTACAATCATGAAAGGATTCGGCTTGGAACTGTAGTTACAAATCCTATTCAGAGCCCACATTTCATTTGAAATACACACAAACTTTTGTTAGGGCTGGAATCAGAGGCCTTAAATGTGTATCTTAGAGAGGACCAACATAAAGTACATTTAAAACAAGTTTGTACAGTTCTAGCCTCACAAAGCTTACTATCTCCACAATAAAATGCCAGAATTACAGAATGACTCCATGGAAGTTATAAAGCTAGATCTATGGGAATCCCACAACTTGGTCTAGATCAGGTTTTCTCAACCTGCTGAAAAGTACTGAATTTGGGGCTAGATATTTGGTGTCACAGCAGCTGTCCTGTGTTTTGTAAAACAGCAGCACACCTGGCCTCTACCAGCTAGATGTCACTAGCACACTACCGCCCCTAGTTGTGACAACCAAAATGTTTCCAGAAGTTACCAAACATCCCCTGGCCGGGGGTGGTGGTGGGGGGGAGATTCCCCTCATTTGGACCACTTCTGTAGGAACAGGCAGGGATGAATGGAAACCATTTACTCACCCACACAGAAACGTGGCCAGTAGAACCCTTGCCCTTTGAGTTGGGTCACACGCAGCTATCTTTTAGCCCTGTCCTAAGATTTCGAATAATAACAAACAGCAACAGGGGGATTTAGCTCAGTGGTTTCGCCGCCTGCTGCGCAAGCGGAAGGATCTGAGTTCGATCCCCGACACCAAAAAAACAAAAAAACAAACAGCAACAGTAACAGCCCCAATAAGGGTGAGCCCGGATGGCCTATTAAACGTCATCATAGGGCCGGGGATTTGGCTCAGTGGTTTCCGCCGCCTGCTGCGCAAGCGCAAGGACCCAAGTTCGATCCCCAGTACTGAGAAAAAAAAAAAAAAGTCATCACAGATCTCCATGACAGCTGCCAAATTCTAATAACCTCATTCAACAAGTGGGGAAAGTGGGAGTTGAAGATCATGTAGTTCACTCGAGGTTGCAGAGTGGACTATGGAGCTAGGATTAAAATCCAGATCTGCAGGTCTCTGGTCCTGTCCTCCTTCTACACTGCCAGCCACCCCAACCCTCCAAACAGTTTTCTTCTCGCTTTTGTGGCTTCCCCTGGGGCGTCTCCCCCATAGCACAGCAGGTACTTCGCTGCCTCCTTGGATGTGCGTTTACACAACAAACTTGAACTGGGACCCCTAGTAGGGAGTTCTTATTTTCAGGCACACTGCATATCCCAAGGGACTACAGACAGGTGCCTGATAGTTTTCCTTTACTGTTGCAAAACTGGTTCTGCTGAAGATAATAATTCTCCTCAGAGGACTCTGAGTCCCCCAGCTAACCATCTTCAGTTCAAAGCACTTCTGACCTCTGGCTGGCTTAATTTCTTATGACCCCTATTTAAGGTCAGAGAGAGGGCAGCCTGCACATTCATTCCTGACACACTGCAAAATGCTATTAAAAAAATAAACAATTTTATTGAAGTAAAATTTACATACCACACAATTTACAAACTTAAAGTGCAGGATTCAATAGATTTTCACACCTGGAAAGAGTTGGAGAACTATAACCACAGTCAAACTTGGGTCATTTTTATTACTGAAAATTGAAACACTACCTACCAGCTGACATCTCTCGATCCTGCCCTCTGAACTCTAGGCAACCACTGAGCTACTACTCCCTATTTTCATAGATTTTCTTTTTCTGCGAATTTTTTTTTCCAAAATAGACCACACTCATAACAACAATAAAGACCTTGACACATCCAAAGAAATGTAAATCCTGGAGAGTAAGCTCTCACATCATATTGGAGAACAAAAGAAACATACTTAGAATATGATAACTTTTTTCTTTCTTTCCCCTTTCCTATTAAATTTTTCATATAAAGGAAACCATACTGTGTTTAAACTGTGTGTCTGGTTTACTTCACTTAAACTTATGGTCTCAAGGTGCACCCTTTTTCCTACAAATGCCTCGTTTGTCTTTCTTAACAGTACAGTGGTACTCCATTGTGTGTAAATATCACATTTTCTTTAGCCATTCATCTGTTGATGGATATAGAGGCTGCTTCCAAGATTTAGTAAGATGCATAATGGTATTATACTGAAAAAGGACATTGCTGATCACAAAGGAGGCTTCTAAAGCAAGGCAAAGGACACCTGTAACCCCAACACTCTGGGAGGCTGAGGCAGGAGGCTTTCCAGTTCAAACTAGCCTGGGCAACTTAGTGACTTAGTGAGACCCTGTCTCAAAATTTAAAGAGATGAAATAAAATAAAGGGCTGGTGATGTAGCTCAGTGTAAAGGCCCTGGGTTCAATCCCCAGTACAAAAAAAAAGCAAGACAGAAATCAGAGAGTATATAGACCTTGGACCAGATCATGGATATGAGCCATCCACAACTGACAACTTTGTCCCCTTCCTGAGATGCTCCCAAGTTCCTGGCCACTTGTCACCTGTGCCCCTTTCTGACCATTCTCTGATGTGAAATTCATATGTCCATGTCCATACACAGATGCACACATGTAACTACATGAAATCACACATATGACAATGCTTTTATTCCTTTCTTTCCATCCTAGAACTTGACAGTTTAATAAAAATATATTTCCAAAAAGCTGTCAGCCAAAATTCTATAAATGGAAACATTTTCCTATCATTTCATGTTGGTTGTGGTCAAAACTGGCTGCATATTGGCATCACCAAGTCCCACCCAAGAGACTGTTGCTTCATTGGTCTGGGAGTGGCCAGGATGAGCACCAAGCACAGCTCCCTGTGTGGCTCTAATGTGCACCTGGGCTTGGGAGGTGCAATTAGGGGCCAACATACCATGCCCTCCTGCACCCAGGCCCTGAGAATCCCTTCCCACTCTTAATTGTGCATGTGGCCGTGTGACATGCTATGGCAAGGAAGCAAATATAACGCAAGCAGACACTGGAGAAACATCTGTGGGCTTGGCCTTTCTCCTGCTGCTTTTGGAGCTGAGGTAGGATGGCCCACTAGAGACGGCATGTGCAGCCAGCACCTAACACCAGCCATGCAAGTCAAGCTTTCCTAGACCATCCAATGCACAATGAGCCAAAATGTGACCACAGCCACATCAACGATCCTGGGCAAGACCAGCAGAAGAGCTACCCTGCTGAATGCAACCTCCTGACACTGACACCCACAACATAATGAGCAAACGTAATGGCTGTCCCTGGGAGACACAAGTTTTTGAGTCATTTGTTACGCAGCACTAGCTAACTGGTTCAGCTGCCAAGGTTGAGCAGCACTCGGTCTATGATAATTTCAGTATCCTTTATTTACTATTTATTTAATTATTTAGTATTACAAAAGGGATACTCCCCATTAAAGTTTGGAAGCTGTTAAAATTAACAAGAAGCAAATAACAAACATACATGGTATTATCACAGAGACAATGACGGCTAAAGTTTGGCATGTTCTCTTCCAGTCTTTACACTATGCATTGTAAAACATGGTTAGAGGGCCGAGGATTTAGCTCAGTGGTTACGGTGCCTGCCTTGTAAGTGCAAGGTCCCGAGTTTGATCCCCGGTACCAAAAAAACCCAACCCCCCCCCAAAAACTATGGTTACAGTACTATAGTGATATACACTTGTATCCTCAATTTTTCACTTATCATAAACATTTTCTTACATCATTCAAAATTTCATGACCATAATTTCTGCTCTTAGTAGGTTAATGACCTTCAATCATTAACAGTCTCATCTAAAGTCCTTTGTAACCTTATTGGAGAAACTACTTTGCCAGGCATGGTGGGACAGGCCTGTAATCCCAGCACTCTGAAAGGGGGAGCCAGGAGGATTGCAATTTTAAGTCCAGCCTGGGCAACTTAGGCCCTGTTCCAAAAAAAGAATAGTACACGTGAAAGCCCTGGGCTCAATCTCCAGTACCACATAATAATAGTAATAATGATGATGATGATAGAAATTCCTATATTTAGTAAAAATAATTACAATATGTATATAAAGGGTTTTAAAAATTATTATTTTTAGATGCCAAATATAAAAATCATCTTTGGTACACAAGTTGCCAATCTCTCCAAAAAGCCATGCAGCAGTTCAGCCAGCAGGGGGAGCCTGGGGTGTCTTTTGAACGTACCTGAGCCAGCCAGGTACTGTATTTGGTTTGGGGCTTAAACATGTTCTTCAAAAGTGGTCAAACCTGTTTTGCTGAACAAAGCGATTCTTGTATCACAGCCACAAGACTTACTTAACATTTGAGGTTTGGGTATTTTTTTTTTGCTCCCTCACAACAGATAATGGTTTTCTGGTTAAGTGGTTTTGCTATATTAGTAAATGTGAGTCCCTGAGTAGAGAAGACAGGATATAGTTTTAAAATTTGCTAATGTCCACCAAGTTGAAATGACAGTAGCTCTGAAGGTCAGTGAAATCAGTACAAAAAGGTTTAGAGACTGACGGTGGTGGCTGTGGGACACAGGAACTTGGGGAATACCAGAATCCCTCACTCAACATGGTGCCCTTATCGGACCCAGTGAAGCTCTTCAAAGGTCCCAATCCAGAAGGTCTCTTCCTTCCCCAAAACCCAATATGGAATGTGAAATAAAAACATTATTAATATAACACTTCATACAGCGGTACACTTAGGATTTGAGTATTTTACAGTATACCTCAACAAAAGGCAAATAAAACACAAAAGTTACATACATATGATGAAATTAAGATAACTTTTATCATTAGTGCCCTTCTAATGCAGCACTGATTCTCACAGAAAGAAACAAAATTAGAACACAATGTTACTATATTATAAACCAGTTTTACACTGAGTTCTTAACTTACTTAGACACTGCAATAGCTTTAACTTGTATTTTTCCATCAGGCAGAGTAATAGGTTTTGTATACTTAAATGTATTATTTTCACCATAACCAATTTTCTTCAGAAATTCAGGTTTACTGCCATCCAGGGTGTAATATATGTTGACATCCGGGGTGTCTGAAAAATCCAAAAGAAAAAACTAAAGTAGCAAGCCATTAAGTAAGCCTATAGACTATTTATTCCAGGAGATTTTATATACGTTGTAGAAGCAACAACTAACAAAAATCCTGTTCTTTCTCTAAATTAGCACAGTGTTACAGGAAAGAGCTCACTTCATCTGCATACACGAGGTGGGTTCTATTTCATACCTAATTTATAGGTGAGGTAAGTGAATCCCTGAGAGATTAACAGGCTTGCTAAATAACAGAGTTGTGGTTTGACTTCTACTAGGTTGGATCTTTTGTCCAAGCTCCTAAACCTCTGAGCTCTTTGTTTCATCCATAGGCACTGGTATAAATCAAATAGGAGTCAATTTTGAACAACAGAAAACAGAAGCTAGCCGGGGATTTAGCTCAGTGGTTCCACCACCTGCCTCGCAAGCACAAGGACCCGAGTTCGATCCCCGGTACCAAAAAGAAAAGAAAACAGAAGTTAATTTTTAAATCATCTCTTTGTTTTATTTTGGGGTGCTAGGGATTGAACCCAGGGCTTCACGCATGCTTGGCAAGGACTTTTTTTTAATTTTGTTTTTTTTGAAAAAGGGTCTCGCTATGCAGTTCAGGTTGGCCTTGAACTTACTATGTAGCCCAGGCTGGGCATATTCTGCCTCAGCCACCTGGCTTTTAGGCAAGCACTCTTATCACCAAGCTACAACCTTAGCCCTGGGCATTTCGTTAAAAAATGCTGTTATATTTTATGCGGACTTGATAAATGATTCCTGTACTAGAAAAATTTTTATTTTATTTATTTATTTTTTGAGACAGGGTCTTGCTGTGTAGTTCAGGGTGGTCTTGAACTCACTATGTAACCCAGGCTGGCCTTGAACTCACAGTGATCTTCCTGCCTCAGCATCTTAAGTGGCATGCCCCACCAAGCCCAGCTAGAAAAAATTTTCAATGCAATAAATTCATATGATTCAAAATTCAAAAGGTTAAAAAGGCCTATACAGGCTGTACACAGGATTTAGCTCAGTGGCACTGATACCAAAAAAACAAACAAACAAAAAAGGCTATGCAATAAAAGCTCTCCCTGCCAGCCTCCACACTAGCTATCAAGAGGCAACCAACAGTATCTTCAGCACCCTTCAATATTTTATATTCATGTAAACATGGAAGCACATATTCTTATTTACCCTTTTTATACCAGTGCTGGCCCTGTTCCACACATTCCTGTTTTCATTCAACAGTATGTCTTGGATACTGTCCTATTCTGATAACATAAAAAGCTTCCACATTCTTTGTTACAAGTGCATTGCATTCTCTTATTTAAACAAATAGTAATTTAACCAATTCACTACAACAGATATTTAGGCCATTTTCTTTTTCCTTCCCTGCCTCTCTCCATTCCTCTATTCTTCTTCCCTCCCTCCCACTCTTCCTTTTTGCAATTATAAGCATTATAATTAATAATCTTGTAAGTATGTTATAAAGCAAATATGTAGAAATAGTACTGCTGAGTTAAAACATATGTCCATTTGTTTTTTGTTTTTTGTTTGTTTGACAAGGTATTGCTATATTGCTCAGGCTGGCCTCAAACTCAAATTCTCCTGCCTCAGCCTCCCGAACAGCTGGGACTGTAAGGACACATCATCAGCCTAGATTTCCATTTATAATTTTAATTAATATCTCCAAGCTGCCCTCCATGGGTGATTAAGCAATTTATACTGTTACTAGCAATGCGTAAAGTGCTTGTTTAATTACAACCTCCAACAGACAATGTGGAACCAATATTTCTTTAAATTTTGTTAATTTTCAAAGTTTAAAAAGTAGTACCTTGTAGTTTCAACCCACCTTTGTTGCTTTTTTTTTTAATATGGTGCTGGGGATCAAACTCAGATCCCTGTGCATACTAGGCATGTGCTCTACCACTGAGCTACATCCCCAGCCACTTTTCTTGTATTTTGATAAGATTTAAATTCATTTAACAAATATTTCCTGAGTACCTATCATGTGCCAGACTCTGTTCTGGGGACCGGAGACACACAAATGACCCAGGTCCCTGCTTCCATTTCAGGAAGGTCATAAAAACAGTAAATGAATAAACAGGTAGATACAGTTTGTCAGATGGTGGTTAAGTGCCCTGGAATGAATTAAGCAGGGCATAAGACTACCCAGTCAGCAAGTGAAAGAACAGCTAGAAGCTATCTCTTCAATTATATGACAGACATTTCTATTTCCTTTCTTATAAAATGTCTTTTCACAGCCTTTGTCCATTTTTCTATAGGGTTAGTTTCCTTTTTGGTATTGAATTGTGGAACCTCTTTATTTATTTGACATTTACTTGTTAAAGAACTTGGATACTCTGTCATTCATATCATCACTTGTCAGTAGTCACCTAACTTCTCTTCAGAGCTATGGGTACCTGTGTTAAAATTTTTATTTTGACGTATGATTTTTTTTTTTTTTTTGTACTGGTTATCGAACATGGGTCCTTGCGCTTGTGCAGCAGGCAGTGAAACCACTGAGCTAAATCCCCGGCCCTGACATATGATTTTTAAAAACCATATTAGCTTTTAAGACAAAGGAGGACATAGTATAGTGCAGTGTTGGCGAACCTGTGGCATGCATGCTGCAGGCGTAACACAGAGCCCTCTCTGTCAGCATGAGAGCTAAGTCACCCCAACATTGCCCCATCAGTGGGGCACTGGTTAACAGTGCACAAAAGCATGCTAAATCCACCCTTTCACCTTACAATAAAAATCTGTTTGTATCATCAAAAGCTCTGTTATTGTGTTTTTCTTTTAAGACAAAAGATGTTAATGTAGGAGTTGTTTTTTCTAAATTAAAACCTCAGTATTCAGGTTTAATTGCAGTGTTGGCACTTTGCGATAAATAGGGTTTGGGGTAGCAGGTTGGGCACTCAGTGGCTAAAAGGTTTGTCGTCACTGGTGTAGCGTAACATACTCTTCCCTGGAAATTCTTGGTCTAGGAAGTACAGGGTCATACTACAAATGCAGATAAGTCGTCTGCATACATTTCAGTTATTAACATATAAAATTGGAATCTGTAAGTCTTTTCATACAAATATTTGTCCATGTTTTATTTATGAACGTTTACTATGCTAATTACATATGTATATATACATGTATGTACATATAAACTCATACAAATACATTTAAGAGTTTAAAGAATATTACCAGGAAATATATTCAGTACTTTATTTTTGCAATAATAGTTAAGATTTGTTTTACTAAACGTTATACCCTGAGCACTTCACATATATACCAACTCATTTAATCTTCACAATGGCTCTAAGTGGTAAATATGATCGTTCTCATCTCACTGTGAGAAAACTGAGTTTCAGAAAGACTATGTCATGTGCCAGAGGTCACTAGAAGTTGTCAAAGCTTGGATTCAGACTCTAGCCTGCTACATGTTAGCATATTAGCCTATATTAATAGGACAAATTTATTATTCCAGAAAATACTGATCATCTTGAGAAAGAGTAGGGAAGGAAATAGACATCTTACCTTGGCGGAGTAAAGACAGTGCTTCAGCTATGCACCCGCACAGATGAAAGTTTAGTCAAAGCTAACCATTTTTATCTGAAGATATGCCATTCTATAAGCCATCAAAGAGCAACACTGTTTCAAATTGTGGAAGTTTTACAACTGCCTAAATCCTGATTATTGAAAACATGCAAAGAGATCAAGCAGCAACCACATGAACACAGAGTGTTACAAGGTTATTTTTAAAACAATTTCAAATACCTGAGATTCCTACCTGATTTCATTTCCAAAAGAGTATTATTATCAATTTCATGGTTCGCTTTTCCAGGCTGAGGTATTCGCAGTGGTATGATCTGAGGGACACACACTGAACCAGCCGTCATGTTCGCTCCTGAAATCAAAAGACTATATAAAAATAAATGCCATCATATAAAAACTGAAGAGCTGAAGCTCATTTAAATGCAGCAAAAGGGCTGGGGATTTAGCTCAGTGGTTCCAGTGCCTGCCTTGCAAGTGCAAAGTCCTGAGTTCAATCCCCGGTACAAAAAAAAAAAAAAAAGGATGTATTAAATGCAGAACTAGTAAAATCTAAAGACAACATTGCTACTATGCTACCTGCAAATATCAGCATTTTTTTTTTTGAGACAGGGTCTTGCTCCGTAATTCAGGCTATCCCTATGTAGCCCAGGCTGGCCTTGAACTCGAGGTAATCCTCCTGCCTCACCTTCCCGAGTGCTGGGATTACAGGTGTGTGCCACCACACCTGGCTTATCAGCCTATTTTTAATTGAAATAATTATTATATTTCAGCTGCATTTTTGCTGATGAGGTCTTATGAGGGGATTTATCTAAACATCTCACTTTTTAAGCAAGAAGCAGGAATGATGGACCAAGGAGTTATTTTAAGTGACTAACACAGCCAGGCATGGTGATGCATGACTGTCATCCTTGCAATTGGGAGGCTGAAGCAGGAGGATCGCTGTGTGTTCGAGACTAGGCTGGGCTACATAGTGAGTTCAAGGCCAGCCTGGACTGCATAGTGAGACCCTGTCTCAAAAAACAAAAATAAATAAATAAATGACTAACACAGAACAGAGACCATCACTTCCTGACCTCAGTTTCCCTTAGAAAATTGAAACCCTTTCTTGCCTCTGATTAATGTTCATCTCTTTTGACCTCAGGACAAGTAATCACACAGGATGAACAGAAGCAACTTTGTATGCAGCATGAAATGTTACTTTATTTTAAGATTTATTAACATTAATTAATTTTGGGGGGGGTTTTTTGAGACAGGGTCTTGCTTTGTAGTGGAGGCTCCTCTTGAACTCACTATGTAGCCCAGGCTGTCTTTAAACTCATGACAATCCACCTGCCTCAGCCTCTCAAGTGCTGGGATTACAGGTGTGTGTCACCATGTCTGGCTCCCAGACCCTTTATTAACATTTTTTTATTTTTTATTTTGAGAGAGGCTCTCACTAAGTTGCTAAATTGCCCAGGCTGGGCTGGAACTTTTCCTTCTTCCTTTCTTTCTTTTCTTTTTTGGTACCAGGGATCGAACTTGGGACCTTGTGCTTGCATGGCAGGCACCAGAACCACTGAGCTAAATCCCTGGCCCTTCTTTCTTTCTTTTGAGGCAGGGTCTCTCCCTTTGTAGTTCAGGCTGGCCCTGAACTCACTATGTAGCCTAGGCTGGCCTCGAACTCAGTGATCTTCTTGCCTCAGCCTCCCGAGTGCTGGGATTACACGTGTGTGCCACCACACCTGCCTATTTATTTCTTTTGAGACAGGACCTTGCTAAGTAGTCCAGGCTTGCCTTGAACTCATGATGATCTTCCTGTTTCAGCCTCCTGAGTACTGGGATTACAGATGTCTAGCCACCCATCTAGGCTAGAATTTTTGAGCCTCCTGCCTCAACCTCCTAGAGTGTTGGAATTACGGGCTTGCACCACCCTAACTGGCTATAGTCTACTTTGTGGACATTTTATTATTTACAATTTCCACTTACCTGTATAAACTTATTTATGAATTTGTTTGGGCATTTAGGCTATTTCTAGCGTCTTTTTGGTACTGGTTGTGGCAATGCTAATGCTGCTGCTCTGCACATTCTGGGGCGGGGGGAGTTGAGCTTCCCCAGATGAAGGGAAGAATACAAAGTGCAGATATTGACCGTGCAGCACCAGGGCCCAAGCGATTGTAGCCAGTCGTGGGAGGACTTGTCATACTCACATTTCCATTCAAGTGGGAGGAGTTACAATAGAAATACTTGAAAATTATAAATAAACATAGAGAACAATTCGCGCGTGGGAATTCGTAGCTGCCCTTGAGAGGTCGGGGTGGCCAGTTGTCCTCAAGCAAAGGGGAGAAAAAAGCCGACTGGAGAGGCACACTGCAAATGCAGCCAACAACACCCCTCCCCCACCTCCCAGCTCTCTCCACCCAGACGCAGAATCCTGTCCGGTCCTCCTTCTCTCCTCCCCCGCCCATCAGAGACAATAGAGGACACCACCATCCTTTGGTTGGCGCGATGGAGGCCCTTCTCCTTCTCCCACAGAGGAGATCGACATCTGGACCCTCAAAGCATCCCCGCCATGGCCCCCGATCCCGCCACCAGCCCCTCACCTCTAGCTTTCTCTTTCGCCGCCACCAGGGTTACCAGAGACGTTGCGAGGCGCACCACGCCCGCTGGGCAGATGATTGGTGGAAAATCAGCTTCCTAGCAACTAGCCCCGCCCTCTCCGCCGAGCCGGGTGACTGGTACCCTCCCGGAGTTACTTCCAGTTGGCTTTGCTGTGGGGAACCAAGAATATGCCTTCACAGAGGTTGGAAAGCGCTGAAAGGTGCCGTCTGTATTCAGGATGACGGAACAGGGTTCTTTGTCCGACAGGCATTGCTATTCCGACCACGAATAAGAAGCTGTAGCGGCGCCAGAAAGTGGCGCGGGGCAGGCATAGCTTGGCCGCCTAAGGCAGACAGGCAAGGAAGGACCGGCTGCGACTCGAGAAGGAAGCCCCTATGTCCCTGACCCGGCGCTCTCTCCCAGGGCTCCTGTTGTTCTGTGGCTGGCTTCCCGGCGAGTCTCTCCTTCCGGGGCCAGGGACTGCGCCGTCATGGCTGAGGTGAAGGTGAAGGTGCAGCCGCCCGACGCGGTTCCGGTCGAAATAGAAAATAGGTGAGCTATGGAGGCTCTGGTCGAGATTCAGGACCCCTGCAGGCGCCCTGTCATTTGGGCTGCGGACCATTTCTTTAGGGGTTCTTAGAAGAGGCTGGATGAGCACGCGGGACAGTGATTCTGGTCACGCTTCCCCACTCCTCAGAGAGCGGAACTCTAAGTAATGTTCAAAACGGGTTTGACAGCTCGCAGTTTTACCCCGGAACCTAGAAGTTGTGATGTTGCACTTCCCTCGGTATTAAGGCAGTCAGTTGCCCGACGGAAGACTTACGTTTTCCCTGTAGAACTTGTGGACACACGTAGTAGTCCAGGATTTTCTGTAACTCCCACAACAGAACGTTTGGATGAAGGTAGGGTGCAGTTTGTGATTACAAAGCAACAGTACGCCAAATGGTTTAGGTGGACTGTTGAAGTCAGGATTCTAGGGGCACCTAAAGCCTCTCTCAATTTTATAATGCACCGCTATTTCTAGGTTATAATAGTCTTAAAATAGTCCAAATTTCTCATGCTGACATGAATAACATATTTATTAATCATAAGACAAGATTTGGACTTGTTTGGTAGGCATAATCCCCCAGACAGGCCCCAGTTATGGTGAGTTATCACAATAAATTTGGCCTCCCACCAGAAATGTCCACATTTACCTTCTGCTTACAGACTTATGGCTTAACTTTGTTTTACATATTCCAGCTGATAAAATTGAAGTCTTTTCTGTTTTTATGAGACTTTGCTCTAATTTCAAGTTCATATTTGTGAGGAATAGAAAAATTCTCTTTAAACAACACTAAGAAAAGCATATTCCTCAGTTTTTAATGTGTTTTGGTTCAGAACTGTCATAGAAAGCCAGATTGTCTGCCAAATGTGGAAAAATGCACAATTTCAAACTCTCTGCTTGTATTTTTCCTTTACTACCCCTTGAAACAAGAAAGCATGAATATTATTAAAACCTTTGTTTCTAGGATCATAGAACTATGTCACCAGTTTCCTCATGGAATCACAGACCAAGTAATTCAGAATGAAATGCCTCATATAGAAGCCCAACAGCGGGCAGTGGCCATCAATAGACTCTTGTCCATGGTAAGGAAAATCCAACTGGTTTAACATGCAGTAATTACTTATTATAATTGTCATTGCCTCCCATTATGTAGTTGTGATGGTTAATTTAATTTGTTTTTATTTATTTAATTAATTAATTAATTAATGTTTGGCACTGGGAATCAAACTCAGGACCTTGCACTTGCAAGGCAGGCATAGTGCCACTGAGCTAAATCCCTGGCTCCTAATTTTATTTGTTAACTTGACTGGAGCTGGGATTCCCAGATGTCTGGCTAAACATTTCTAGGAATGTTCTGGAAGAGATTAGCATTTGAATTGGTGAACTAACTGAGGCAGATGGTCCTCCTTGATGTAAGTGGGCATCATCCAGTTCTCTGAGGGCCTCAATAGAACAAAAAGGCAGAGGAAGGGTCAGCCTACTCTCTACTTGTTTGAGCTGGGACATAAGTCTTCTGCCATCACTACTCATGGTACTTACGGTCTTTAGATTCTGATTGGAATCTACACCACTGGCTCTTTGCTTCTCAGGGATTTGAACTATACCACTGACTTTCTCAAGTCTCCGGCTTGCAGAAAGCAGATCATAGGACTTCTCAGCCTTCATAATTACATGAACTGCAAATGTAAAATAAGTCTCTTTCTAGTGAGAGATGTGTGTGTGCGCGCGCGCATGTGTGCACCTGTGTATTCTTTTTCTCTGAAGAACCCTAATGCACTAGCCATAAAACTAGGAAGTGTTTACACTGTAGTTGTGTCTAGTAAGATGTCACCAAGAATCAGCTTAGACTTCCTGAATTAAAAAAAGAAATACTTAGGGGCTGGGGATTTAGCTCAGTGGCATTGTGCCTGCCTTGCAAGCGCAAGGTCCTCAGTTTGATTCCTGGTACCAAAAAAAACAAAAAGAAAGAAATAATTATTACTGTTGTTTTTTATTAACCTAATTGTTGGGTAGGAGCACCCAGGGATAGTCTGTTCTTACCTTCTTTTTGCTTCCTGCTACTGGTATTGGAGCATTCTGTGTAATATAGCTCCCCTCTGATTTATCTGAGTCATCACAGAGTCTGTTTATTAGGGTATCCTTCTCCACAGTGTCACTGAGTTTTCATTTCAGAAGCAGCAGTTCTGAGCCTCTGGGTGGAAGTGCAGCTCTCAGCCCCTACACACATCCAGTAGGAGTTTTCAGAGAAGCCCTTCTCCTTACTCTTACCTGTTCTGTCCTCCTTAAGAACCTGGGGCCCTAATGCCATTTTCCTCCAACTTTACAAAACACCCCACCTACTAGTACTGTACTTCATGCAGTAAATCTTCTTTCTTCTTTGTTTCTCTCATTGTCAAAATTCCCATTTCTTGAGAGCATTTCCATTTGTAGGCCACGTGGTATCTGTCACATATTCTCTGCCTTTGTGTCCAGGAAGCCACCCAGAGACCCCAGGTGGGCCATAGGTATCTCGTACCTTACTACTCCTATCTCTTTAAATGCCCAACAGATAGAGTGGAAGTTGGTTATGTGCTTCCCTTTTAGAATTTGGTTTCTGAAGGCTGGAGTTGTGGCTCAGCATAGGTGAGGCCCTGGGTTTGATTCCCAGAATGGCAAAAAACCAAAAATTATGTGTTTCCTCCCAAATGACCTATCATATAGCACCTGGTACAGTACAGGTGTTCAGTACGTGTTTGTAGGCAGAGTAAATGACCAAGCAGAACCTCTGAATTAAGCTTTGTGGTCCCACATTGCCATTGGTAGAGGTGACAGAGGGAGAGAGTTGCAGTTTATCCAGTATGTAAATCACTCTTCAAGTCTTTAGTCTTCCTGGTCTAACACATGGGGACAGGGACCTCTCAGCCATTTGGGTTCTCCTAAGGTGAGAGCCACTGAAACTCAGAAGCATGGCAGAGCATACTTCATCTTGCTTTTGGCTCATTGTATAAAAATAATATTACTCCAGGGCTTTTATCCATTGGTTGACCTCTGTGCCTAATTTTCATGTAATAAAATAAAAATTATATGCATCAGTAAATGTAACTACTTATAATTTTATTATTGTGTTATTGAATATTTATGCATGTTTAGTTGTTTAGCCTTATCTGACATTTTTATTTAAACAGACTATATATATTACATACATGTTTTTATTTTACTTTAGTTTTTGGTCATTTGAGACAAGGTCTTGTTAGGTAGCCCAGGCTGGCCTCAAACTCATGATCCTCCTGCTTCAGCCTCCTGACTTCTGGGATTATAGATGTATGACACTATACACAGCTTAAACAAATTATGTTTTAATTTTTATTATGTTTATTTCCTTACATATTGTCTTAGTTATTTTTCTCTTATTGCTGAGACAAAATACCTAATACCCAAAGTTAAAAGAGGAAAGGTTAACTTTTGCTCACTGTTTGTAGAGGTTTCAGTCCATAGTCAGCTGGCTCCAAGGCAGGGTGGCACAGCAGAGGGGCATCACAGGAGAAACAGTTCATGACAGGCAGAAGGCAGCAATTAGCAAGTGACAAGCAAAAAGCAGCAACCCTCTTTTTGCTCCTTATGTCCTATTTTAAGGTGGGTAGCCCTCACATCCAGGGTGGGGTAGTCTTAATCCTAGCATTGCACCATGAATCAACCCCAGCATCACATCCTGGATCCCAGACTCACACACCCTAAATCCAGCCACCAAAAAGCCCCGCCTATGACCACATGAGGTTTTAGGGGGACATGTGGATACAAGCTATAACACATATGTCATTTGGATCGGAATGTAGATTTTTGTTATTTTAAAACTCCTTTAAACTTTTTTCATGTATTGATCGTATAACCAAACCAGGATCTAGCATGTAAGAAGTTGTTAGTATTGATACTTTGAAATATTTTGAGATAAGTAGTTAAGTTTTGCAAAGTACATTGTATGTGATATATAGGCAAAAACTTCAGTTTCGGGTCATGAAACTAACAAATGTGGGAGGTAGACTATTTTAGTCTCCATAATAAAAATATTAATGCATTAATATCTGATGTTGCAATTAATATATCTCCAAAATAATTGACTTCTATATTCTATTATTAAAATCCTTAGGGTCAGTTGGATCTCTTAAGGAGTAATACAGGCCTTTTATACAGAATAAAGGACTCTCAGAATGCTGGGTAAGCATCTGCTTTTTTTAATTTTAAGAAAATTTTAATTATCACAAAAGTAATGTATGTGTTAGAAAAAAGCTGGTAGGAAACTGTGTAATGTAAATGTGTCCTGTATATCCTCCCTGCTTCCTGTCACATATTCCATTTCCCAGCATACCCTCTCTTAGTAATGTAGTGTATGTCCTTTTATCTAGATACATAGACATATAAATACTCATGGATGATTACATATGTATATATAAATCTCTTTTCCTTTCTTTTTGTTTAAACAAAAATGGGATCATGCTATCCATACTGTTTGTAACTTGCTTTTTTTCACTTATTGTATCTTGGACATCTTTTCATGTTGGTACATACAGCTCTGTCTTTTTTTTTTTTTTTTTTTGGTACCGGGGATCGAACTCGGATCCTCCCGCTTGCAAAGCAGGCGGCGGAACCACTGAGCTAAATCCCCGGCCCCTAGCTCTGTCTTATTTTTAAGGTAAGCCTGTTTAGTAAATAAGTCAGTGTGATGGCCTTGTCTGCTAATTTATTTAAATAGTCATGTAGATTATTAGATTAATCTATACCCTTTTCCTTCTTAACTCTTTTATTCCCCTGCAGTAAAATGAAAGGATCAGATAACCAGGAAAAACTAGTATATCAGATCATAGAGGATGCGGGAAATAAAGGTAAGCCTGTGAAGGATGAAGCGGATGAAGTTTAGCGTGTAGAGTGTCCTGCTGTCATTCATGTGAAAAGGAGGGAGGGAGGGAACAGAGTGAATACCTCTAAAATGGGTAGGCTTGAAGGATACTCAAGGGTGTCACCATTTTGTGGTCAGAGATGGGAAGAAACCTCTGAATTCTGAGCCACATGAATGAATTATCTTTTCAAAACTTAGATTCTTTTTTAATTGTCATTTTTTAGCTATATGACTGTCTCCATCCATTTTCTGTTGCTATCTAGTTAAATACTACAGATAAGGTAATTTTATAAAGAAAAGAAATTTACTTGTTACTGTTCTGGAGGCTGAGAGGTCCAGAGTCCCAGGACCACATCTAGTTAGAGCCTTCTTACCTTACCGGTGGGACTGCTGTGTAGAGTCCCAGGGCAGCACAGGGCATCACACGGTGAGACAGCAAGCTCGCCATCAAGAGCTCATTTGGTGAACACAACTCTTGACTTGGTAATGTGGTAGCACATGGGTGGGTAACCCAGTCACCTCCCATAGGTCTCCCCTCTCAAGTGCCACTAACATAAGGCTTTGGGGATTAGGTTTCCAACACACGAAATTTGAGGGATACATTTGAGCCATAGCAGTGATTTGGATGAGTTACTTAAATTTTGTGAACCTCCATTTCTTCATCTTGGTGTGGATAATAATAACTCCGATTCCTGCAAGAACCAGGATGACCTATAATGCAGCATGGCAGTATCTTGACCCATGTTCCTCAGCAGCTCTATCTCCCTAACCCTCTTGATGAACCGTGCCAAGACTGCAAATATTACTAGTTGTGGCACACATCTGTAATCTCAGCACTCTGGGAGGTTGAAGGATATGGATCACAAGTTTGAGTCCAGTCTGGGCAATTTAGGGATTTAGTGAGACCATCTCAGAGTAGGAAAAGGGGTGAGGATGTAGCTCAGGGTGAAGGCCCTTGGTTCAATTACCAGTACTGGGGAAAAAAAAACAAAAACCTTTTTGTCAAAGGATTTGCCGTCAGCTTTATTTTGGTAGTTTGGGAATGAGGCATAGCTGTAGGAATAAAAATAGGAAAAAGGGGAAGAAGGAACCTAGACAGTGGGGAATTTTGGTGTTTCCTCCGCCTCTCCTACATTATCAGGTGGAAGAGCCACCTTTGAGAAAGGGCACCTGGCCATCCCCGCAGCAAGGCAGGGAAAGCCAGAGTTTTCGGCGCTGCTCAGTCTTTGCTGATGGGAATAAGGCAGCATTTTTTTTTCACAGTAACACATTTCAGATTTAAGCCCCTTAATAGCACTAATATTTATTGAGCCTTACCATGTGTTAGGAACTATTTTAGAACTTTAGAATATTATGTACTTCAGTTCATGAACTTGACTCCATGATTCTGGTCACAAACTGAGTTGGACAAGAACCAAGTCAAATTCAATGGGGGAAGAGCCCAAAGATTAGGTTGTTAAAAAAAAGAAAATAGGAGCCATGGTTTTTGTAGACCTGTGCTTTGTCAGTGTGTAAGACATGAGTCTGAAGTAGCCAGCAGTTTGGTTCTTGAAAGATCTCTGAATCAGGTGCAGTTGCTTGGGTGAGTGGGTCAGGACCCTGTCATGAGACTGGTGGAAGGAAAAAATCCAGTCACTGTATTTTCTCTAGCAACAAATGAGATGTGGCGATTAGGGGACAATGAAGCATACCAAATAGGTGATGTCAGTCAAAAGATGACACGGCACTGAATACCAGTGTTTTGGTCATGTCTTAGAGATATAGTATATCAGCATGTGAGAAACGGGTCTTGAATTTTTGTGGAAGGGAAAGTAGACTATGATGAATACATGAATAAGAATAATGTGAGGTGACAAGCCACAACTATCATAGCTAATAACATTATCTTTTTGAGTGACCAGAAAAAAGAAAAGGAATGAATGGATATTCTTTGGCCATTGTTTGATACAATCTCATTTCCAATCTTTATAGTTTTAAGGACAAGAATTAAAATGATAATTTATTAAAAGAAAAGAAAAATCTATAAACACTATAGTTTAACTTACTTTACTTTGTTATAGGAATATGGAGCAGAGATATTCGATATAAAAGTAACTTGCCATTAACAGAAATCAACAAAATTCTAAAGAATTTGGAAAGTAAAAAACTTATCAAAGCTGTTAAGTCCGTAGCGGTGAGTAGCTTTCTGTTTCTTCCCCCCAAATATTCACTTGTTTTTCCAAGTGTATTTCAAATTTTATTCTTTGACTTATGTTGTGATTTAAACATAATTCCAGCACTTGGGAGACTGAGGCTGGAGAATCTCGAGTTTTAGGCCAGCCTAAGTGGCTATATACTGAGTTCAAGCCTGAACTACATAGTGAGGTCTTGTCTCAAGAAAGGAAAGAAGTAGCCAGGCGTGGTAGCGCACAATGTAATCCTAGCACGCGGGAGGTTAAGGCAGGAGGATTGCCATGAGTTCAAGGCAAGTCTGGGCTACATAGTGAGTTCAAAGCCAGTTCAAACTACATAGAGAGACCCTGTCTCGAAAGAAAAAAAAGGAAGGAGAAAGGGAGGGAACAAGAAAGAAAAAAAGAAGGAATGATTTGTATAACTAAAGGCAAAAGGAAATGTCCATAGCATTGCAGTTGAGTTGATGAAGGTCTTTCCATGAGGAGTCTGGTTAATCATTGTGATATTGCTATATTGTACATAATGCACTGAAATTAAACATTTATGTAAATGATGGCAGGTGTGGGCTGCAGTGCAATTGAGAAACAGGTTAAAGGTCCCCTTCAAGACTGCCCTCCCTTTCACCACCAGTCACAACTTCAGTCCACCCACACTTTGACCATCTGGCTGTGAATTTGGGTATTCCAGTGACCCCTTTGGGCTTGATAATTTGCTAGAGCAACTCACGGAATTCAAGAGAGAACCATACTTCTCATGATGCTACTATTATAAAGGACACAAAGAAGCAGCGAACTGAAGATGGGAGGGTTCCAATATGAGGCTTCTGTATCTTGAGGATATATTGATATATAATTACCAACCATGGTAGCTGTCTTAGTTACTTTCTCATTCCTGAGATAAAATACCCAACACCCACAACTTAAAGGAAGAGAGGTTTATTTTGGCTCATGTTTTCAGTCATCAGCCAAATTTATGGTTGGTTGGCTCTAAGGAAGGAAGGGATTGGTGGAAGGGCTGCAAAGGAAAGCTATTCATATCATGGTGGCCAGGAGGCAGAGAGCAAAAGGGGGAGCTGGGAAGGGAGATGCACCCTTCCAGGTCACACCCCTGATGACGCCTCTTCCAAACAGACCCCACCTCCTAACGGAAAGTCAGCTGTAAACCCCCATGAGTCAGTCACCTTCCAAAAGCCCTGCCTGTGAGCACATGAGGCCTTTGGGGGACTGTAATAGAAGCTCCCCCAAGCTGTGATAGAGTTTTTGTTGGGGTTTCATTACATAGACATGGTTGATTGTATTCTTGGCCACATGACTGAATTCAAACTTTAAATCTCTTCCCCTCAAGAGGTTAGACTAATATCACATGAGTAATATCACATGATTCAAAGCTCCAACCCACTAATTGCATGGACAGCTGCCATCCCGAAGCTACTTAGAGGTCCATCAGGATCCACCTTATTAACATAAACCCAGATGTGGTCCAAGGGACCTACCATGAATAACAAGGGTCCTCTTTTTGGGAAGTTCCAAAAATGTAGAGATTGCTTTCAGGAATGGGGAGAAAGGCTAACGAATTCCTTATGAAAAAACAGTGAGATTCAGGTTTCTCACTGTTGGGGTACAAAATTATGGATAAACAAGGGAGGAGGTTAGGATGATCATATGGAATGGATTACAGTTGAGAACATCAGTATGAAATCATAGTTGGTTTAGTGCAGGTAGTTCCTGTAGAAATATTTATGATATATACGTATATATACAGGAGTTGGTATGTACACAAATGTCTTTATCCTGTCAGCTGAGATGGCCTGGAAGCAGCAGGACCCAGGAGCCGTAAACATACCTAGCACTCAAGTCTTGCTTTCTAGTGCCATTCTCCAATAGAGCGAGCCAGAGCTCCTTGGAGTAATGGCTGATTCCAGGACTTAGGAAATACAAAACCTGCTCCTGACATATGGTCACACAAGAAAGTTGTACACATGCACGCACACACACATGGATGCACAATGTTGGAGGCATGTCCAAGGCATACAAGAACCAACTGAAAAACTTCCAATGCCCAAAACTGAAACAGTTGGAATAACAAAGTAGTATTGGATTGGAATTCATACTATAAAATAAATATCATGAGTCCATACAGATATTAAATGAGAAATTGTCACAACTAAAAGGACCATAAGACGAGATGGCAACTGCTTGTAATGTAGTATCCTGGGTGGGGTCCTGGAGCAGAATAAGGTTGTCAGGGAAAAACTCATGAAATCTAGATATAGCATGGGCTTCAGCTGATAATGCTGGGTCAAAGTGGGTACAGTGGGAGAGCCTGTAGTCCTTACACCCAGGTTATCTTGAGTCCAGGGGTTAGAGACCAGCTTGGAAAATACAGTAAGATGCCACCTTAAAAAGAAAAGAAGCCAAGCATGGTGGTGCATGCTGGTAATCCCAGGACTCAGGAGAGCTAAGGCAGGATGATTGCCATGAGTTCGAGGCCAGCCTAGGCTACATAGTGAGTTCAAGGCCAGCCTGAATTACAGAGCAAGACCCTGTCTCAAAAAAAAAAAAAAAGATTTATGTATCACTAATTGTAACAGGTATACCATACTAATTCAAGATGTTAATAATAGAGGAAACAGAAAGTCTATAGGAACTCTCTATCTTTGCAATAATTCATTCATCTAAAACTGTTGTAAAATATAAAGTTTATTTTTAAAAAAAACCTTTTTTTGGAAACTGCCATAAACACACTAACTGTACATATTCTTTCCTAGGCCTCCAAAAAGAAAGTATATATGCTGTATAACCTGCAGCCAGACCGGTCTGTGACTGGTGGGGCCTGGTACAGTGACCAGGATTTTGAATCTGAATTTGTAGAGGTGCTTAACCAACAGTGCTTTAAATTCCTACAATCCAAGGTGAGGCATAACTGAGGAAATGTCACAAGTCCTTTTTAAAAAGTTTCTTCATAGAAGATATTTAGTCTTATATATCATATTTTGTAAGATTGAATCTAAAATGCGGAAATTGGTCATTTTTACTGAACACAGTAGTTCTGCTGCTGATTTGGCTCTATATAAATTGCATTCAGAAAGCACTCATCAGTATTCTTGCTTAGATCTCCTATATTTCAACCCCTACAGGCAGAAACAGCTCGAGAAAGCAAACAGAATCCAGTGATTCAGAGAAATAGTTCATTTGCCTCATCACATGAAGTGTGGAAATATATCTGTGAATTGGGGATCAGTAAGGTCAGAGCTTGCCTTCATACCTTTTCAGATAAAACTTACTCTTCAGCATGAGGATGTAGTTCACAATGTGTTCCTGTCATGTTTGACCCAGACCCTTCTCCTGTGATGGCCATGAGCACTCCTCAGAACCTGCTCAGGGGACAACACTATCCATTGGGCACTGTCTAGTCTGTTCTCAAGCTGGGGACACAGGCAGTGGAGTGCAGGCTTGGCTGCACAGTTTACCACCCAGAGTCAGGACACCTCCTCGGGGAATTTAGCAAGTGTGCAAAACAGCAGGCACCTTGTCAGTTGTCATCACCTGCATTTTCTTCCTTAGGAGACGTAAGTGATGTCATCGGCATGACCCTTTGAGGGTCTGCACAAAGGACAGTGATGTTTGTCATACTCAGCAGGACTCAGGTGGCCCTTGGACAGGTCATCTTCACTGCCTGGGCCCCAGATTTCTCTCTTACAATGAACTAGGAACTTTGACGATTTGGATTTTGTTGTTGGTTTATTGCTTTTTTTTGGTTGAGCTTTGGTTTTGTGTGTGTGTGTGTGTGTGTGTGTGTGTGTGTGTTACTAGGGACTGAATCCAAAATCTTGATACTGAGCTACATTCTCAGCCCTTTTGTTTTTTTGGTAAATAGGTTCTCACTAAGTGGCTGCCTCAGCCTCCAGAGTGCTGGGATTGCAGATGTGCAACATCATGCCTGGCAAGAACCTATTTGTTGTCTAGACTATCTTTCTGCTCAGGCATTTTAAGACTTTGCATCAAATTCTTATCAAAGATGTGTTACTTTAGGGGTGGGTGTGGTGGCTACTCAGTTACCCAAGCTACTCAGGATTCTGGGGCAGCAGAATTACAAATTCAAGACCAGCTGGGCAACTTTGCATGAGCTGCACTCAAACTAAAAAGGGTTGGTGATGTAGCTCAGTGGTAGGACACTTATCTAGCATGTGTGAGGTCCTGGATTCAATACTCACCTCTGCAAAAAACAGAAAAAGCTACTTTAGGATGGTGAAGACATCAGATAAGGCTCAGAGGTTAGACTTCTGTCCCTAGCATTTTGGTGGTTTGTGCTGATTTGGACCATTGTTACCCTCTGTGTACTTTCTATTACTCCTCTCCAGCACCATGTTTCCTCATGTCTCCAAGGAGTTGTGTTTATAACACCCCCCCAAAGGGTATCCCCTCATGCATTTTGTGTCCTTTCTAATGTATCGCTTTTTAGGTAGAGTTGTCCATGGAGGACATAGAAACCATCTTGAATACCCTCATTTATGATGGGAAAGTAGAGATGACAATCATTGCTGCAAAGGAAGGCACAGTTGGCAGTGTAGACGGACACATGAAACTATACAGGGCAGTCAGTCCAATCATCGCACCCACAGGCTTGGTCCGGTCACCCTGCGGACTCTGCCCGGTAAGTTCAGTGACTTCACTTTACCCTTGGGTACCACCAGGCACAGATGCCACCTAAAGAAACAGAGCAAGCATGCCCCAGTTTTCCAGACTTGCGGGGTTGACCAAGAGCTGCTAAAACTTCCACATAAACTTGATGAACAGATCTTTAGAAAAAAAAAATCATTGCCTTACATCTTTAATGGGATAATCAGGTTAAGGATAGTTGTATTTTCTGCTCTTCATCCTGAAATGCACTTTTTTTTTTTTTTTGTACCAGGGATTGAACTTGGGACCTTGTGCTTTCAAGGCAGGCAGTGGAACCACTGAGCTAAATCCCTGGCCCTGAAATGTACTTTTTGATCAGGGCTAATCATTTAATCTAAGTAGGGAAGGAATTGAGATTTTTGGAGAACTTATCATGTGTCAGGCTAATCAAAGATTTTCATATGTGGTCTCATTAAGTCCTCATGTCTTTGAAGCTAGTGGTGTTACTTTCCCTAATGCAGGGACTTGGGGCAAGGGATATAGCTCGGTGGCATGCCACATGCTTACTTTCAAACTAAGAGTAAGGACTTTTTTTTTTTTTTATATCGGTCATGGAAGTAATGTCTTTTCTCAGTATGCCTTGGCATTTTCTTTCATACATGTCCAGGGAGTTGATTAGCACCAAGTGTGAGTTGTAGGGCTGGAGATTTAGCTCAGTGGTTCCGTCGCCTGCCTCAAAAGCACAAGTCCCAAGTTCTGTCCTCGGTACCAAAAAACAAACAAACCAACCAAGTGTGAGCTGTAGGTACTGAAGTCACTGCAGAGAATTAGAAACTCTTAGGCTGCTCATTTGGGCTGGATATTGCTATACTGACCCCTGCTTGTATGCCTAAGTGCTCTATGTCCTGGTTTTAACTTCTGGGTAAAAGGCTTAACATTGTGGGAATTGTGACCAGAATCGTGGATGGGGATGAAGGTAGCTAAACATGAGCATTCAGCTAGTTATCATTAAGTCATTCGAATGTATAGGTCTCCCTCTTGCATTGCTCTGCTACGTGCTGTGGCCATGTTCATCTTAATGCTCTGTAAACTAACTACGTGATTGCAGAGCAGGCCCAATTACAGTATGTGAGTATTAAACATAGCCCTAATCCCTTTCAGTTTGCAAATAGATGTTTGGGTCTTGAATAGCTGGGTCAGGTTGGACATAAACTTTTATTTATTTATTTTTAACTTTTTTTTTTTTAAAGGTCTTTGATGACTGCCATGAAGGCGG
Organism: Heterocephalus glaber; assembly: GCF_053883595.1. NCBI lineage: Eukaryota > Metazoa > Chordata > Mammalia > Rodentia > Bathyergidae > Heterocephalus > Heterocephalus glaber. Next base: position 5,163,044 of record NW_028258330.1, on the reverse strand, counting down.
TGAGATTTCACCCTCTAATTGTATTTACATGACAGAGTGGCTTGAATTTTAATAAAGAGCTGTGAACTTTACTGACATTTTGCAAATGAGGATACTTCATGAACAAGTAATTGAATTCATAATGGAACTTCAAATTTCCTTGAAAACATACTTCACAATAATGGATACAGACTTGCTGTTGTGAAGGTTTTTTCTCCTTTACTTTATGAAGACTAAATTTGTATTGGTGGAATAGCCACCAGAAAATGGGACAGACCAGGCTTGTGGAGAAGCCCACTCTGAAGCACTGGAGGGTCTCATCCTTTGATGTCTCAAGATTTTGGAGGACTCAAAGAAAAGGAAGCCAAATGTTTACCAAGCACTATGGTAATGGCTAGAGCACAAAAATGTTCATTTTAAGGTTAATTTGTTAAAAGTTTTGATTGGAAACATTCATCTGATTCACTCTCACCATTTGTGTTTTCTTTTCTCAGTGGTTTATGATGGCAGGAATATAGCAGAGCTGGGAATGTACACAGACTTGGTACATGCACTGGGGAGTGGAACATCCTTTTCTACATGCTGTTAGTCCCTTTTTATGCAGTATTTCTTTCAGGACTATGCTGCCATACTCACCTTGATCCCAAATGGTGACTGTTTATATTTTCAGTGCAGGGTATATTTTCAGTGCACAAATATTAATGATCGTTTTCATCCTCAAGGGAGTATTTTCACTCTTCCTCTATTGTTAAAGGCTTGTTTCATTCTGTGTCTCAATTATATTCTCCCTAGAATTTCTCTTAGATTATTTAGTGTGCAGTGTTTGTCCCATCCCACCACCCCACCCCGAGCAGACATACACCACCACTCCAAATATGAGTGTTGGAACCTGATCTCCAAGGTGGTGGGTTGTTTGTTTATTTATTTATTTATTTTGGTACCGGGGATCGAACTTGGGTCCTTGAGCTTACGCAGCAGGTGGCAAAACCACTGAGCTAAATCCCCGGCCCGAGATTTTTTTTTTGTGGGGTACTGGGGATCGAACTCGGGTCCTTGAGCTTGCAAGGCAGGCAGTGTGTTTATTTTTTGAAACAAGGTCTCGCTATGTAGCCCAGGCTGGCCTTGAACTCCCAGTGATCCTCCTGCCTCAGCCTCCTGAGTGCTGGGATTATAGGTGTGTGCCACCACCAAGGTGATGGTATTGGACATGGGTCCTTTAGGAGGTGATGGGTCATGAGGGTAGAGTCCTCATGAACTGGACGAGTGCCCTTATAAAAGAGACCCAAAGCAGGCATCTTGGTTACATCTGTAATCCCAGCTACTCGGGAGGCTGAGGCAGGAAGATTGTGACTTCAAGGCCAGCCTGGGCAACTTAAGTGTCATAATAAAAAGTGCTGGGGATATAGCTCAGTGATAGAGCACCTCTGGGTGCAGTCCCCAGTGTGGAAATACAGAGAAAATAGGGAGCCATCTGTGACCCAGGAAGTGGCCCCCACCAGACACCAGGTCTGCCAGGGCCTTCATGTTGGACTTCTTGGTCTTCTGAAATGTGAGAAGTAAAATTTTACTGTTGAGAGCCACTTGGCTATGATACTCTGTTATAGCAGACAGGATGGACTATGACAGTGTCTTGTTTAAAATTAAAACAAAAATAGATCAATGCCCTCTGTTTGAGGGGTGGAGTGGGGAGCATTCTCTTACTGTTTTGGATTTCTTTTTCTTATTCTGTTCTAAAATTCATGGTGTGACATGTCAAAGAAGAAAGCCATCGCTGTGCGACAGTCCTTGTTCTAATAGCACATTAGGCTGTTTAATGTACTGTTGCATGGAAAATAGCTGTATGGCTCTTTAGGACCTCAGCTGTTGTTTCTGCATCCATCCCACACTCAGGAGGCTGAGACAGGAGGATTGCCCGGAGTTTGAGGCCACCCTGGACTACATAGCAAGACCCTGTTTCAAAAAACAAGAAAAGTTTTTGTATCCAGCCAAAAGTATGGAACCAACCCAAAAGAATTCACACTTAGTTCCCACTAGGAGGTGAATTCTAACACTAGTTTGGAGGTGCTCTGAATGAACAAACAACATCAGAAGAGTTAGAGATAAAATATTTTGGGATCAGTAAAATAAAATGGAGCTCACTGGCCCATTTTTATCAGAGAAATTCTTTGTTCATTTCTCTAGATGACACTAGTCACAGAGATCATTTAAATATTGGCTGTATATAAGATACAGAAGGATCCAGGAACCAGAAACTACAGGGGCTCACATGGTAATAGCAATGTCCTTTGGGGCCTAGCAAAGAGGCACTGGCTTTATTTAATAAGAAAATTTAATTTGGAGAAGAGTTCTAAGAGGAGAAGGAAATGATTTATGTTTGCATTGTGTCTTGGTGGCCAGTGATTGATTTTTAAAATATAAAATAGTGAAAACAAGAGTATTATTGCCTCACTAGAATAAAGAGACCCTTTGAACTTTTTTCCATAGTATATTTTTTATTCTGAACATCAACTAAAGGAGAAAGCACCTCTGATGTAGTTAAATGCATTATGTATCCTACAGATAAACTGACCAAACAAATTGTGAGTCTCTAGACTCAGGAGAACTCCAAATAGTGAACTAGCAAGTGAATCCCTAACCCTTACAGCAGATTTTCATTCAGTGTTAGATGTTTTGTTCTCCTGAGGGTAGATGCATATTCCCCAGTCTGCTGAGGCCCTTTTGGATGTAATAATAACCCATGGAGAATAACAGAAATCACGAGAGTCCATGATTCTGTGGTTTTTAATGAATACATGGATTCTCACAGGAAACTGATTTAGTTTGGCAATATAATTTTTACAGGCCCAGGATTTTGATGATGATTAAGCAATTTCGTCAAAAAATTTCAAATTGAAAAAAAAAAATTTCAAATTGAGTCACTCCTGCTTTGAATTCTTACTTATAATTAGACAGTGGGTGAGGGGAGGAAGTAACATTGTGTGCTGTGGGCCAGTGCTGCCCAGTAGTTTTCTGCCACAGTGGAAGTGCACTATCTCAGCTGTCCAGGGAGGGAGCCATGAACCAGCAGTGCCTGTTGAGCACCTGAAACACGGCTTGGGTGACTGAACTGAATCTTGCATTTTTTAGCTACCTCTACCTGTGGTTACTGTACTAGGTAGCACAGCTCAACAATCATGCAGGCTTATGTAATTATTGTAGGAATGAAGAATATCAGAATTAGTCTTTTCTCAATTGTATATATTTGGATTTTTTTCCTATGAAAGAAGACAGTAAAGTATTATAAACAGTTGTTTGTGTACATTTATAGTTTTTTAAAGAAATAAAGCAAAGCAATAATACAATTATTAATTTTCAATGATTCAAGTAGAATTAAATTCTGATTATAAGTTTGGTCAAATCAGTGCTAACCAGTCTCTAAGAACATTATTCTACTAATGTATCTAATTTGCTTTTTACTAACTTGTCAAATAAGTTTTGTTCACTTTTAATTATAAAACTATTATATACATGTTCAGTGTAACAAATTCAGATAATCTCCATGTGGATAAAATAAAATGAGGGCATCTATCACACTATACCTACTAAAATTTTCATTCCCCAAGATAATTGCTGTTAAATGTTAGAATGTCTTTTCCAGACTTTGTCTTATCATGTCTAGAAACCAAAAGACTTTGTCTTAAAGTGGCTCTGAATCCCCTGTAAGCATAAACAGTATAGGAAATCACATTTCTGCTTCAGACCCAAATTCTCCAACATCGAGTGTGAATTCACTGGAAATCGAGGTGATATAAAGTAGCCAAAAAAATGTTGTGAATTAAAAAGTTGGTTTTGCTGCCTGCCTCACAAGCGCAAGTTCCTGAGTTTGAGCCCCAGTACCAAAAAAAAAAAGGTGGTTTTGTTTTGAGGTATATGATCAGAAAAAAAAAATCTTGGAATGGTTCAGAGAACTCTTTAGGAAGTTAAGAGGGTGAACTCTGCAGAACAAAACATGACATGGTGCATGCCTGTAATCTCTGCCCTTGGGAGGCTGAAACAGGAGGATTGCCATGAGTTTGAGGCCAGCTTAACCTACAAATCCTTTTCTTTTTTTTTTTTTTTGGTATGGGGCATTGAACTCAGGACCTTGCTCTTGCAAGGCAAGTGTGGTGCCACTGAGCTAAATCCCCAGCCCTAGCTTAAGCTACATAGTTCAAGACCAGCCTGAACTACACAGCAAGACCTTGTCTCAAAAAAAACCCCAACTCTACCCCCCCCCAAAAAACTATGAAGGGTGGAAAGGTATTCTGTTCCTAGTTTTTTTGTTTGTTTTGCTTTTCGGTTTGTTTTATGGTACTGGGGACTGAACTTGGTCGGGGCCTTCACACTGAGCTACATCCCCAGCCCTTTTAAAAATTTTTTATCTTGGCCCGGGGATGTAGCTCAGTGGTTCTCCCGCCTGCCTCACAAGTACAAGTACCCAAGTTCGAGCCTCGGTACCAAAAAATAATTTTTTTTTATCTTGAGGCAGGGTCTTGCTAAATCACTAAATCACACAATCTGGGCTTGAACTTCTGATCCTCCTGCCTCAGCCTCCCAGAGTGCTAGGATTACAGGTGTGTGCCACTATGCAAGAAAGGTTATTTTTTGTTTGTTGGTTTGAGGAGAAAGGCTATTTTTAAAAATACTTAAGAGTAACCATTTCCAAATTGCTGCCATGTATTTAATGCTTTGACATGTTCATTTTGGTATTGTTAGGCTTTTCTTGGTCTTTATACAGAATTATCCAAAAGCACCTGGGTCAGCTAATGCCTGTGGCCATGGTCACAAATGGATGACTTGGATCTTGCCATGTGTGCAAAATTTTTAACTTTTACAGTGTGCTTTCCAACTATTATAATCCATATAGATATGAACTGGGCATAGTTTCTGGACACAAGGATTATAGATACATGTGTATATTCCCCAAGTTAAAAAACCACAGGATGAAGATTTTCCTGGAAAAATCAGAAAATTGGCCAGACCTTGTCACATTTATACTCAGCAACAACTCAAGCAGGGCATGAGCTCTCTGCATGGCCCAGGTCCCATTACTCTTGTCCTGTACCTATCAGTCACTCAGTGGATATTATACAAGGCTGTGCTTCTGCTCCCCGCCTGACTCAGGCACTGCCTGCCTCAGCCTCCTTGTGTGTTGGTCTCTCTCAACCTGTCTGAAGGACCAGGGGGCAGAGGGCAGTGTCACTGGTGAAGGATTTAATATCCTGGGTCCACTGAAACAACAGTAGTGTTCTGAGCTCTAAGCCAATTCTCTGGACCTGTAGTCACATTTCCTTTCCCTAAAGCAGAAAAGTTCTATTTCTATAAGGAAAAGATTACAGCTCTCTAACATTATTTAGTTTAAATCTGGACTGAGATCAGGGAACCTGGGTTCTATTTCTGACTTACTCTCTTCAGATAAGTAAGGACAATTTAACTGTCCTTAGGTCCCTTATCCATGGAAGAAAGACTGCTGTGGTTCATAGCAGTTTGGGAAGATTTACATTCTGCAGAAAATGGAAATGCTGTTTGTTACTTAGTGTGACTGGAAACTTGCATCCTCAGGCACCTCTGAAACCTAACAGTGTTTTATGCCTGGTAACTTAAAGTATCACCACTCGCCCCCTCCACTGGGATGCAGGGTAGCAGGAGCCTTCCTGACTACACAGGCACTTGCAGCATCGACTTAACCACACTGAGCAATTCATGGAACTCTGTGTTCTGAAAGTGACCGCGGTCAGTGAATTTGTATAGCTTGGCCCCCAGCCTATCTGCCACTTCTTGTTGTTCCTTCCAGGGAAGGAAAGGGTCGTCCATGGAGCCGAACTGCACAATGTGAGGGCAGTTGGCCTTGATCTTCTCCCACTGCCAGGGGCGGTTGAAGTATCCTAGGGGGGTAAAAAGAACCTCTCAATGCCCATGGGGAGCCCCTGCCACTCTAGACACCCTACGATACCCAGTGGGGACCCTTGTAGACACAGGACCAGTGCCCTCTTGTGAGTAAGAAGCACCTTTTGTTTGTTTGTGGACACTGATAACAAAGCTCTTGTGGAGAGGGAGTAAATGGCCCAAATAAGACTAGGCTCTAGGGTTCGATTCTAGACTTAGGGCTGAAAAGAGGCCACCATTCATACCTAATATATCCAGAGCTAGGTGGAAAGTATTTCTCCTATGCTATTAATTATTTTCTTCTGCTATCTGAAAGATGGGCCTGTTTTATAACCTGAACAGCCCTCTGTCAGGGGAAGGGCTTTCCTGGGATGTCTGGCTTCAGACTTACCACTTGCGTGCTCATTTTCATCCCCCAAGTCTGTTGTGTATGCAGACACTAACACAATAGCATAGACACGATGTGTCTCTGCATACCTGGAGAGTGAAAAGTGGTGTTAGCCAAGATATGTTCGATCTGATCACCCCAAGTCAACAAACCACACAACTCACTGGATAGAGCTTACCAGAAACATGTGCTATAATCTATTGAGGTTGATGGAAAAATGGCAAGAAGACTGCAGAACTGTAGCCCCAACCACAGCTGTGTGATGAACTCCTGCAGTGTGGGGGTGGGGAGTGCTAGGGATTCAACCCACAGCTTTTGCACTGAGCTGCATCCCCAGTCCCTTTTTAAATTTTTTATTTTGAGACAAGGTTTCACTAAACTGCTAAGGTGCTCAGACTGGGCTTGACCTTGTGAACCTCCTGCTTCAGCCTCCCACAGTATTAGGATTACAGGTGTGGGCCAGCTAAACTCCTACTCATTTTTCAAGGTAACCCAGACCTCTTCTGCATTCCTTTCCAAAAGAAGAAAAATAGGCCCAGGGATTTAGCTCAGTGGTTTCACCGCCTGCTGTGCAAGTGCAAGGACCCAAGTTAGATCCTTGGTACCAAAAAAAAAAAAAAAAAAAAAGAAAAATATATGTAACCATTTTTTCTATGTGCATCCTTCCACCTTTAATGTGCATTGGTGTTACTTAGTTGACATGCAGATTCCCAGGCTAAGCTCCACAGCATCAGATTCAGAGGGGTTGGGGCCCAGGAATCTGCATTTTAAGGCATGCCATCTTCCCTAACCCAGGTGACTAATGCAAGTGGTCTGGGAACCATTTTTTAAAAAATATATTTTAGGGGCTGGGGATTTAGCTCAGTGGTTTTGCCACCTGCTGCGCAAGTGTAAGGACTTGAGTTTGATCCCCAGTACCAAAAAAAAAAAAATATATATATATATATATATTTTTTTTTTATTTTATCCCTTCGCCCCTCAAGCCCCCTCCCCTCCCTATGTACAGAACCTTTGTTTCCATTTTTTCCTTCTATTTTCACTTTTTTCTTGTCCTTTCCTTCCTTTCTCCCTCCCTCCTCCCTTGTTCCTCTTCCCATTTGAACATTCTCTGAAGGCCATATTTGAAGAAACAGTGAAATGCCAGAAATGAACCTGTACTACTTGTGTTATGCGACGTCTGTGTCTCCCCTGATCCGTCAGCTCCTTACAGGCAGGTGTGATTGATCTTAGTCCCTGGTCCCCAGTATGCTGCCCAGCAAGTGGTACCCAGCCAACTATCTGAAGATATTACCTCCCTCAGCAAAGACCAGGCTAAGGAAAGATGTGGAACTGGGATATTTTCACGAGGCTTCTGTGCCAGGAAACACTTTGGGTTGGCATTTTGTTCTTGGGGTTAAACTTTTATTCTCAACTCTTTAAACTTGAAAAATATCAAAATTACAGCAAAGTTGAGAGACCAAAAAGTACCTAGATTCATTAAATTTTCCACAGCTCACTCTTGCTTTAGTATTTACCTCCCAAGAACAGAAGACTGTTCTCTTACATAAACACAATACTATTATTATAGTCAGTAAATTTAACATCGACATCATAATATTATCTGTATCCCCCCCCCCCAATTATACCAACAATGTCCTTTAAAACTGGTTTTGCAATCCTAGGTCCAATTAAGGACCATGTACCCATTTGATTTTCATGGCTTTACAGTCACTTTTCCATTTTTTACAAAATGACACTGGCATTGTTTAATATGAGCTGAAGCCAGTTGTTCTGTGCACTACCCCCTAATCTGGATTTGTTTTTCCTCATAATTAGACTGAGATTAAACATTCTCAGCAAGAATGCTCCCTAGGTGGTAGCATGTCCTTCCCACTCCATCCCTCCATGGACACAAGGTTTTTTTTTTTGGTACTGGGGATCAAACTTGGGACCTTGCACTTGCAAGGCAGGTGCCGGAACCACTGAGCTAAATCCCCGGCCCCAGACACGAGGTTATTGATGAGGTTAGGTGTGGTCACTTAAGGTCATCTCTAAGGCACTCCCCATTGTAAAGGCACAGTTTCCCTTTGTGATTCATAAGAAATGAGGGGGGGGGAAGTTCCCTTACAACCTTACACTGTAGGTTCCCCTACAACCTTACACTGATAGTTTTGCACCTGTTTTTCTCCTTGCCTCCTTAATTTTAGAGGTCAGATCTTAGAAAGTTGTGCCAACCCTGCACTAAATTCAGGGGTCTTATAAAGAAGACAAATCTTCATGGATAATATATTTTTTTTTTGGTGCCGGGGATCAAACTCAGGACCTTGTGCTTTCGAGGCAGGCAGCAGAGCCACTGGGCTAAATCCCTGGCTCAAGAAGGCAAATCTTTACCAGTGGGTGACTTGAGAATAAAATCAGCCTTCAGTTGGGACAAACTGCAGCAATAAAGGGATCTCTTTATTTTCCAGATAAGCCCTGGTGCCTTATTAACATCTAGCACACCAGGACTGTACCATAATTGAGCAACACTGTACTCCAAGGTGTTACTATTACCATAGCTTTGATCATGCAGCTGAAAAATTATAGAATTTGGCAAGATTCCCTAGCATGCAGGTCATTGATACCCTGAGTGACCACTTAGGATCAGCGGCCATACAAATAAAACTGTTATCCTTTGTCATCCAGTGTAGAGAATATGGGAGAACCCAATCCCAACAGGCCAGCTCTGCCAGCAAATCCCCTGCTCCCGAGCTATAGAAGGAGACACAACGCTCTAATGAAGAGCACCCCTGAATTCTACAGACCTGTGGGGGTGGGGGGTGGGGAAGGTTTGCAGTAGGTAGAGGTAACAGCCCCTACTGCCAACAAATACTTATGGAGCATCTGACATATGCCAGACTCTCTTCTAGGCCCTAGGGTTTCATTCTCAGAGAAAACAAAGTCCATCTTCATAAAGCTTACATTCTACTGGCAGGAGAAAGACAGGAAATAAAAAGGGTTTTGGATGATGGAAAGTACTAGAGATAAAGGGGCCGGAGCCAACTGTTTCATTTGGAGTGATGGGTAACCTTGGCTAGGAGGAGAGAAAGGAGTGGGTAGAGACAGCAGAGCCTAGTAATGGGAAGCTGCTGGGATTTGAAAAGGATCACTGCATCCAAGTTTAAGCAATCAATACTTTTTTCAACCCACTAACCAAACCAGGAAGGAATTAAGCCAGATCATGTTACCACCGCTGAAGTCAGTACTGGAAACTTAAGGTAAGCCGGGGCTCACAAAGCAGGCAGTCCCAGCAGCACGCACCTCATGGCTGCGATGGCCCCAGAGCTGTGGCCTATGACGATGGTCTTCTCATCACACTGCAGCTCCGTCTCCATGAAGGGCAGCCAGATGCTCTCCCGGGCTGTAACTGAGGTTCAGGGTAAGATAGTGTCATTCGACAGGGACAATTTCAGCCTAATATTCCCCCACTTTTCTAACAGACAACTTGACTGATTGGCTGCTCCCAGCTTTTAAATGGTACAGCTGTGCAATTGTGATGGGGCTGTTTTAACAGAGCCTGAGGTTTACATGTTGCCAGTTGAAAGACCTAAGTCTATAGTTTGAGTAAATAGTTTTGCTTTTTCTTTGTTTTTCTATGTTCTTGTTTTAAAAATACTGAGGGAATTAAAAAAATATAATTCAGAAGTTTTAATGTAAACTTGCAAACTTAAAAACTCTTGAAACATTCTAAAATATATGTATTACATGTTTTCCAGAGATAATTCATAAGCATACCCAGAACAAAAGGAACATTATTACATTTTTAAATATTTGGGTCTCAAACTGTAAGGTTGTATCATATCTCTAACTGAACTGGAACACCTACAGATTTCGCCTGAAAAGTATACCTCTAAAAGAGAAAATTAAGTTGCTTACAAAGTTTAAAATTAACTTTTACCAAGCCCAGGTGTTTTTCTTGATGCTTACTAGCATTTTCTATGTTTTCTGGTTTATACCCTCCTCCCAAAGCTACTTGCCTCATTCATTCTTAGGTATATATTTATCTTTGGCTTCTCTACTATGATATTTCTGATCTCTACCCTGCCCCTCCAAATGGTGAGATCAAAACCTAACAAAGTGAGGCTATTTAAAAACAAGTTTAGGGTCGATCACAGTGGTGCATATCTGTAATCCCAGCACTTGGAAGGTTGAAGCAGGAGGATTGCTGCTAGTTCAAGATTAGCGTGAGCTACCTAGTGAGTTTGAGGCCAGCCTGAACTACAAAGCAAGACTCTGCCTCAAAAAATATAACAAATAAAATAAAATAAAAACAAGTTTAAAACTTACTTGGGTCAGGCATGTTTTTGGCCAAACACTGGAAACCAGGTATCTATAGTACAAGAGGGGGAAAAAAGCTATAATAAAAAGCTTAATTGCAACTAATACTTTACTAATATGAAGAGACACCTGATATGACCTTTATCAAATGAATAAGTACTTGATTGTATTACGAAATGAAATGGGTTAAGTAAGAGCTCCAGGATTCCATATGAAGGGCCGGGTATTTAGCTCAGTGGTTTCGCCGCCTGCTGCGCTGCGCAAGCACAAGGACCCGAGTTTGATCCCCGGTACCAAAAAAAAAAAAAAAGGGATTCCATATGAATATACCATCCTTCCTCCTAAACCCTATCTGTATGTATTCCCTTATCTAGTCAGCTTGGTAAATCTCTACAGAGAACTCTACCTGCATTTGCGTATTTGTGTTTATGTCTAATGCACACATCTATAGAGAGAACATAAAGGAAAGTGTTCTCAACAGACTGATTTGACTTGGAACCAAGCCCACTGTGCCCCAGGGAGTCAGTGAACCTTGGTACAGAAATCTGGGCACCCCCTCTCCCTGGACAGTCGCAGAACTGACCTTTTGGTTTGAAGCTCTGCCCATGGTATTGAGCCACACCTTGAAATTCTATTTCTGAGGTCTCCTATTATATTGAATTTATTTACTCGGTTGGATATATTACTCTACTGAAATTCTCTTCTAGGGGTTAACCCAGGAAACAGTCTAACTGCTAGATTATGGAAAAGGGTTTTAAGACAAAATCCAGGTGCACAAGACAACCTGTAATAGGGTACCATCTTGATAAAGTTCATAGCCAAATTAAACAATATATTTTATAGAGTACATACATGAGTTGTAAAAAATAATTTTTAAGAGAAGCAAATGAAAAATAACAGGATGTGTTAGTGATTCATTGCATTATCCTTACTAGAAAGTTCCATGTTTTTTGGTTTATACTCACGTGTTACATACATGCTTTGTATATACCAAGTATTACACATAAAACGTTTTTAAAACTCGGGAGCAGGGAGCACTTAAGATATAAAAATGGAAAGCCCTAAATCTGAACCGGCAGCAAGTCTCTGTAATTCATAGTTCCTTTTACTCTAAAAACTGAGCCCTCAGAAAAGTCTTCTAGGCAGTTTTGGCAACCAGAATCTCAGCCATCAATCCCAGAGTTTGAGACAGAGCAGCAGGAGAGGAAGGGAAACAAGCAGAGCTTCGCTGGAGGCGGGACAGCTACTCACGCTCACTTCAGCCCTCCGTCCCTCCCCGCCTTCCCTCTGCTCCGGGGGGATCTGAGGAATGCCTGAGTCTTACCTGCTCCAGCGCCCTCTTCACCCAGCCGTACCAGCCGTGGGTGGCCACATCCCCGCCTCCGTTCCCGGGCACAATCACTGCCTTGCTGGGAGCGGCCATGAGTGCGCGGACCAGGGATCTGGGAGCAGAGGCACCTCCGGCCCGGCCCACCCGCGGGGACTGGGGAGCCGAGCGCGCGGACTCCGGTTTCCAGGACTCACAGGGCCGCTCCAGGAACGGGGGACGCGTGTGCCTGACGTGACAGGAAGGAGGTTGCCAGAGATCAATCACAATGTGTCTTTTATTGCAATACGTTTTAAACTGAATCATTAACCGATCACACCTCGTACAGTATTGCTTCTTAGGTTTGTATGGTACAGAATGTCTCTACCTCCAAGTAAAATTAACAAGGTGATTTTCTTTAATTTAAATTTTTGTTAGTGCATGTTTGCAGCACAGATGGTTACATTCTTCGTGGTGAACTGCTAGTGTTTGCCCCTTGTAAGACAGTGTGAAACGGCTCTTATGGCTGCAGAAAGTTAGACAAATACGACAGTTCTGTTACTCATCTCCTTGTTTAAGGATGAGAGGGACGGTCACGTAGAGGGACTGCGCTAGTGCTTGTCTCCGTGAGAGCGGGAAGCCATTACAGCAGGTGAGAAGAGGAAATCTTGTCAGGTTAAATCTAACTAGATTTATACCTAACTCACTAGACTAGGAGACTGCGCCCACGAGCAAGTGCGCATGCGTCCCCCTTCCCGGACACTCTCCCCCCCGCCCCTTCCGCACGCTGACGCTCTCTTTCCGGCAGCCTCGGGTTCTTCCGGCGGCACCGCTCCTACGTCCGGGGTTACACGTCATCCTTCTTACTTCCTCGCATCTAAGGCAAGGAGGCTTTCCACTGATGCAAACTGACGTCAAAATGTGTAAGTGCGACCCCTTCAGGAGCTATATCTAGGGAGCGGCCGGGCAGGCGCTGAGGTTTTCTGAAGCTGAAACCTTCAGGGGTTAATTTAAGGAAGCGTGTGTTCTGAGGAAGTGTGGTTTTCAAGTGCGAGGCACTACTGTGTTGCCCTGCTCCAGCATGGCGGCGTGGCTTCTCTAAATGTGTCACTTCCCCTCTTCTGTCCATACGTGATCTCTGACTGGCTCCTCTACGTCTCCGTAGCGTGATGCAATGGGGCACCGACCAATTGGCTGAGAGCTGAGTTGGACTTGGTGGGAGCCAGAGCTGGACTTTTGCATCTGTTCGCGCGGACGGCTCAGGACAGGTGTGAGGCATCGTCCAGGTGAGCCGCGAGCAAGGGCGACAGAGAGCTGAGAACCAAATGCTGGGAGAGTTGGGGTCCTTTGGGGATGAGGCCTTTTCCTGGCAGGGAGGGGAGCCGGAGGGAATTGATGACCCGGGAGTCCGAAATTGAAGTGTCCCACGGCAGTGGACCGGGTCCTGACTTCCCAGCCTCCAGCCGGAAGGACCCACTCCCGTATTATAACAAATGCAGGAGAGGTTTGCTTTGTGACCGGTGGAAGTAGAGCCCGGTCTTTAGACTTCCGACGAGGATTGAACTTTTCTTAATCTTGTCGAAGTGGGGTCTCCGTGTCCCCAAAAGTTACGTCTTGGTGAGATAAGAATGGTTCAGATTTCTCGATGCAAGTTCTACAGTGTCTGTCCAGGGATTTCGTTCAACTCACCAGTTCATTCATTCAGCTATCGCCTTCTCAGATACCCTTTGAAAATTTGGTAAAAGCCATGGACTCATCTCCTTAGAAAAATGTATACATTCTCTCCTGCACACAGTTTCGAATGCAGCTTCAGAAGATTGGTAGACCCTTAAGTTTTCTTTGTGTGCCCATGGTTAAAAATCAGTAGTCTAGGGGCCGAGGATTTAGCTCAGTGGTTTTGCCGCCTGCTTCGAAAGCGCAAGGACCGGAGTTCGATCCCCGGTACCAAAAAACAAACAAAAAAATCAGTAGTCTAGATGAGTGAGAGATGGTGGCAATGATAAGGGAGCAGGTTTTAATATGTAGGTAATTAAGAACTAGTGCCTTTTAATAAGGAACTAGGTTGAGAGGGGAGCAGTCAGGTAATACTTGGTGATAATTGTGGCATTAGAACTTGCTCTCGTTTCCACCTGATTTATCCCGGAACTCTCCAGGAAGTTGCAGAAGCCTCTTTGTGTGCAATGCTTCAGGTTCCTTATTTTGCTGGGAATAACAAATATGGTTTAGAGTTCCAGTTGGACCACGGATTTGAAATTTTCATTGCCTGGGTCCTATGTAGTAGAGTAAATTATTTGCTTTTCTAATCATGTAATATTATTGCCTTAATCCACTTCTCAGAATAACATGGAGACAATTGTTATCCAGCACTGCATGAAGTGGACATGATGACCATGTTAGTATCACAGATTTTCATTTTATTAGTACATGTTTGTGCCACATCATGAACACATTCGTCGTAGGAAGTTGGTACATGTATGGGATACATCTTATTTCTTTTTATTTACGTCCTGTTCTTTTCAGCCCCTTCATCTCTTAGTTCCCTTCCCATTTGCAAAAGATGTATCTCCTTATTTCCTATTATCTTGTATTTTGCTCTTTGATTTATTTATGTTTTGGGTTTCTCACGTTAGCAAAACCATATGATTTTAAAGCTTGTGTGTCTGATATATTTCACTTAACATTATGCTCTCAAGGTGCATGCATTTTCCTACAAATAACTCAAGTTTAACTTTTTCATGGCAGAGTAGTACTGTTTTCATTTTCTTTATTTTTTAAGTACCACATTTTCTTTATTCATGGTTGATGGACATATAGGCCACTTCAATTATCATGAATTTTAAAATTTGCCTTGTTTTCTGCTTTTCTTGAGGGGTTTGTTCCCTTGAATCCCAATAGCTTGGGTGTGTGTAACCTTAGGTTTTAGGACATGTGTAAGAAGTATGAGAATACAGTGAAATTGGGAATCATTTGGGTTTGAAAGCTTGGTCTGAGAACTATTTTATTGACCAGAGCCTTTCAAGACATGAGCACAAGCAACCATGGTGAGGAAAGAGATCCAGGTGAGACTTGGGATAATAAACTGTCCTCTGTCATTTTGATCAGAACTGGTTACCATAATGAACTGGACATTCGGATCAATACATAGTTCTTTTCTCCACAGTTAAAATGGAGAAGGGACAGGACACAAAAAAACATGATTACTTGGAACATAATGTTTAATATAGTATTTACCTTAGTTGAGTAAGGAAGGAATGGTATCAGAGAGGAAGATAGTTAGATGTTGAAACAGGGTTTGAGACTCCCCTTGAGACTCCCCTTGAAGTTGCCTTGACTGAGATGATGTGTGATCCGTGAGGTTTAAAGTAGTATTAAACTGCAAGCCATTAGAGATGGTCACATCATTGTAAAACTCCCACTTCTTTATTTTCTTGAGTGCTAGAGACAAGTACTAAAAGATAAGTGTGAACTAAGTGACTTTTGGGGTCAGCAGAAAGATAGATACTATTATCCTACAATGACAGGTCTTTCCCATGTTGGTATGTAAGAAACACTATAAGACCATCTTCTTTTTCGAGGTTTAGATGAGATTTTCAGGTAAAAGTAAAACTTTAACTTTAGTTCTCTTTTAGATGATGGCAACATATCTGGAGTTCATTCAGCAGAATGAAGAACGTGATGGGGTGCGCTTCAGTTGGAATTTGTGGCCATCCAGCCGTCTGGAGGCCACGCGAATGGTGGTCCCGCTGGCCTGTCTTCTTACTCCTTTGAAGGATCGTCCAGACCTGCCTCCTGTACAGTATGAACCTGTGTTTTGCAGCAGGCCCACCTGCAAAGCTGTCCTCAATCCACTTTGGTATGAATTCTTTTAAAAATATTAAAATGGTGAATACAGTAAGTTACCATCTTTATGCAAGTCATTCAATTTGTGCAAGTTGTCAAATTTGAGATAGATAGTAGTTGATGATGAGATTCTTAGGGGATGTGTGTTCATAGAAATCTCCCTGGCCTGACATTCCAGGTAAAATTAGAATCTTACAGGAATGAGGGGCAGACGTAGAGGGTGAAGATTTGAAAGTCACTGTTTTGGTGATTATTTCTTTGGTTTTGGCTTAACTATAGACTTTATGAGGTGTCTTCTAAAGTATTTTCCAAGAACATTCAAAAAGTTTAGGCTATATTTTCACACTTAACCTGGTGTGATGCTGTGTGGACAGAAGTAGTAGGGAGAAAAAATTTTAACTTAGTAATTTTTTGATATCTGAGATAGTGACCTGTAATATTTTACATACATATGGGTGTTATTGAAAGCCTTTATTTTTATTTTATTTTATTTTTTTTGAAAGCCTTTATTTTTAAAAGTAATTTATTTTTTGAGATGAGAGTCTCACTGTGCTGCCTAGCCTCATCTTGAACTTGTAGGCTCCTGTCTCAGCCTCCTAAGAATTTGGGTCTACAGGAGTGTAACACCGTCAGCTGAAATAATTTTGAAACAGGTGGAGGGTATCAAAGTAAGAGAACATTTTTACATTATTCCCTTTCTTTTATTTAACGTGTCAGTATTAAAACTATTGCTCTGCTTTTAAAATGATAACCACTGCTTAATAATTTTCTGAAAGTAGAAAGGAGCATTAGAATCTTCTATTATTAAAATGTAGAGTTTCTTGTCTTTCTTTTTTTTTCTGTTTTTTTTTTTTTTTTGGCACCAGGGATCTAACTCAGGACTTCGTGCTTGCGAGGCAGGCGGTGGAACCATTGAACTAAATCCCCGGCCCTCTTCTTGGTTTTTTGAGCTGGGTCTCACTATGTAGTTCAGGTTGGTCTTAAACTCACAGCCTCCTTGTGCCTCAGCCTCTCAAGTGTTGGGATTACAGGCATGTGCAACCATGTCAGGCTTGAGATGTATAGTTTAGGGGCTGGGAATTCAGTGGTGCTGTGGCTGCCACACAAGCATGAGGTCCAGAGTTTGATCTCTGGTACCAGAAAAAAAAAGACATTAATACTTGCACATACCTGAACAACAAACATGTTAAAAAATTTAAGAAGACAAGGTTAAGATAACAGGCAAGTCAGTAACCTAAAATGTATGTAAGCCAAGGCATTTAAAAATTAGGGGATTAGAAAAGAGAAAAAAAGACTTACTCATTCTTCATTGCAGCCTTTGATGGAAACTATTGGTGTACTTAATCAGCTAGAATTCTATTTGCAGTGAAATTTTGCAAGCTTTTATCTTATGCACATATATACAAGCACATGTCTGTGATTTATTGAGCTTCAAACTTACATTTGAATGCTTTAAAAATAAAAACAGTACCTCCTGATGGTATTTTTCTTTCTCACAGTCAGGTTGATTATCAAGCAAAACTTTGGGCTTGTAATTTCTGTTTCCAAAGAAACCAGGTATGTGAATTATTTTTTAAAATAGGTTATATGTTTTATTTTAGCTGTACTGTGAAAAAATGATGTGAATGTGAATTTCTGCCCACTCCTGGGCAGCAGTTTCTGCCAACTCAGAGTGATGGCTTTGTTAAGCACAGTATTGCACGCTGAACACTTGGGCCTTTTCTGTTGCATGATTTCATTGTTTGAGTCCTGGTCATTTGTTATGGATGGCTATGGAATTGTCTTCTTGAACATTTTCTGTAGGAAGTAGAGAAAATAGGTCAGTTGTTCGTATTTGAGTTGACTGTGGTATTTTCTAATTGAATGATGGATGTCAGTTTTCATTTCTGATCTTTCTAACTAGGATCCAAGTATAAGTATCAATGTGGAGCCCGTTTTGATTTGGAGAATTTAAAAATTCAAAGAACCTCACGTGACAAAGTGACTTCTCTCTCTCTCTGTTTTTTTGTTGTTTTTTTTTGGTGCTGGGGCTCCAACCTGGACCCTTATTTATACTAAGCACATGCCCTACCATTAAGTGATACCCCAGGTCATAGCTTCACTTTATAACTGTGTCCATGATGGGAATGTTCTAAAACTGGATTGTGGTGATTACTGTACAATTCATTTACTCATTGAATTGTACACTTAAAATGGGTGAATTTTATGGTCTATAAATTATTTCCTAAGTACAGTTGTTAGAGGAAATTAATCACACCAACATGTACACCGTTCTAACAGCTCTTAAGCTATCAATAGGATGTATTTATTCATTCGTCTGATCAGAATTATAATCATTCTCAGATACAGCACGTAAAGACAGTGATGAACAGTATGTAGTTGATGACTGACTATAGGTTCAGACTAGAAGATTTTATTCAGGGTTTATCTCCATAAGGGGCTGGGCAGGTAGCTTAGTGGTAAAGCACATGCTGAGCATGCATGAGGACCTAAGTTTAAGTCTCAGCACTGGGGAAAAAATTTTCTCTGTCAGAGATTCAGAAGTGTATATAACTGAGCATACTGGCACATGTCTGCAATCCCAGCACTCTAGGAGGCTGAGACAGGCAGATCAAAAGTTTTAGCTCAGCCTGGGTGACTCAGACTTAGTGAGACTCTGTCTCAAAATTTTATTTTATTTTATTTTTTTTGGTACTGGGGATTGAACTTGCAACCTTGCGCTTGCGAGGCAGGCGGTAGAACCACTGAGCTAAATCCCTGGCCCTCTGTCTCAAAATTTTAAAGCACCTATCCAGGTGTGGTGGTACATACTTATAATCCCAACACTTGGGAGGCTGAGGCAGGAGGATCCCTGAGTTTGAGGCCAGCCTGGGTTACATAGTGAGACCTTGTCTCAAAGACAAAACAAGGAAGCTGCAATGTGCCATGGATTGGAGGAGCAGGCAGTGGCGGGGAAACCATTCTTTCATACTTTGTTTCAGGTCTTTGTGGAGTGTCTGGTGTGTGTCTGAGGCACTACACTCTGCTTTGGGAAGCGAGGAAGAATTAAGAAGGGTCCTTGCCTGGAGAGGGAGAAGGGGGGTAGTAATTGAATGTGACTGCATGCCAGGTATCTAGGGCAGGTCTTTTCTATATGCCAGTACATTCTGGCTTCGTAAGTACTTGTGGAGGGACTGTTGTCAAAAAATAAAACTCCATGAGGCTATGACATGAAGGAACTTGCCAGAACAGTTTAAAATCACTATACAGTAGACCCTTGACTTACAAACTCAACTCATTCTTGAGGTCTGGTGTTAACTCATGTGGGTCGATTGAAGGCTTAGGCTCCTCTACACAGCCTTCAAAGTCTCTCTCCTGTATACAGGCAGATCTCAGTGTCCTTAGAGAGACATTGGCCCAGGATTTCTCAGTTAACCCCAGCACAGGAAAGGATGTTGTATTGGTCCTTCCAGAACTCTTTTTTGTTTGTTTGTTTGTTTATTTTTGGTACTGGGGATTGAACTCGGGTCCTTGCTCTTGCACAGCAGGCAGCGAAACCACTGAGCTAAATCCCCGGCCCCCTTCCATAACTCTTGAAAGGTTAAATCCATCTATCTGAAAGCACAAGTGGCCAGCATTTGGGTTGTAACTCAAGACTTTGGTTGTAAATTAAAACTAAAATTCTGGTAGTAACCCAAGATATTTGTATGTCATGCCAGTTGTAACTTGAGGGTCCACTGTAATTCAGTATAGTAACAGGAAAGATACAGAGAGGGAAAGATCCACCAACCATTGTCTCTTCCTTAGTAGTTGGAAATGGGAGGTACCTAATCTTTTACTTTGAAGAGATGCTCTAGCATTTAACAGAATCCAACAACCATTTCTGATTTTTTTTTTTTTTACGGGGATCAAACTTGGAATCTTGTGCTTGCGAGGCAGGCAGTAGAACCACTGAGCTAAATCCCTGGCCCCCATTTCTGATTTTTAAAAACTTCCAACAGCCAGGCACAGTGGTGCATGCCCATAATCCTTTCTGAGTTGGAAGCCATCCGGGGCAATTTAGCAACACCCTATCTCAAAAACTAAAAGGGGCTAAGGATGTAGCCCAGCTCTAGAGCACTGGCCTAACATGCAGGAGGCCCTAGGTTCAATCTTCAGTTCCACAGATAAATTAAATTAAAAATAAAAAACAGCCAGGCGTGGTTGCACACGCTGATAATCCTAGCATTTGGGAGGCCGAGGCAGGAGGATCACCATGAGTTCAAGGCCAGCCTGGGCTACATAGTGATTTCAAGGCCAGCCTGAACTTCATAGTGAAACCCTGACTCAGAAACAAAACAACCTTTCCCAAAAGATAAAAAAATGTTTGCACTTTACTACATTCAGAATTGATGTCTGTGTTTAATATCATTTATAAAATTCTAAGGCAGGCTTGCATGCTGGTTAAGAGCTTTATTCAGACTGCTTGGGTTTGATTTTCAGATTTATTTTTTATTTCCAGTGTAAGTTTGGGCAAGTCACTGTTTTGTACATCAATTTCCTCATCTTGAAAATTAAGGTAATGGTATTGTGTGTCCTTGCTGGGCCTGGTGTGAGAATTAAACTGAGTTCAGAATGTAAATGCCTCAGTGGAGTGGTGCACACGTTCTGTGTAAGTGCTTGGTGCTATGTTGTTCCTTCACCTTCACCTGCCCTTTCCCAGGAGCGGCCCAGAGGTCTGTGTGTCACAGGCAGACCTGAGCTTTTGTAGCCCTCCCAGCTGAGCCCTGAGAAATTGAACCCCTCAGTGAGTGGAGAGCAAGCAGATGAGAGGTGACCCCAGGAGAAATGAGGGCGCTCCTGCCCACTCTCCCACCCTCTCTGTAGCGGACACTGGGTGGATGAGCAGCCCTTGCCAAGCGGCTGGGAGTGGCCATGGGACCAACTTTTCCTGTGTGTCTCTCATGCCTTCTTGCTGCACAGATGAAGCCCTACTCTCTGGGAGAAGCCACTGGGCAGTTGTGGCTGGCACAAGGTAGCGCTGTTTTGCTGGCCCTGCTGAAACCCCTCCTGGGGTCCTGACTGCTCCCTCCTGGCCCTGTCCCCCTATAGCTGTCATCTCCTGGCAGGACTTGTGTTTGGTCACTCTGAGCTCATTGGCCTACAGTGAGCCCCTGCTAAACTTGGGGAGAAACACCTAAACTTTTTTTGCGGGGGGGACTGGGGATCAAACTCAGGACCTTGGGATTGTGAGGCAGGCGGCGGAACCACTGAGCTAAATCCCCAGCCCCTAAACTTTTGTCTTTAATAGAAATCTAAGGAGTATTAGAATTAAAATAAGCCCACAACTATGATTTTGAAATGTTTCTACAGAGTTTTTTTTCTAAAAAAGAAAATGTCTATGCCATTATGTTAAGTGCAACTTAACATAGAGTGTCAACTTAAGTAGACAAGTCTAGAGGGAAATATCCCAAGATGTTCATAGTAGCTGCCTCTGAGAGGATTTTTTTCCTTCTGGTTTTCTTTTCCTGAACTTTCCAGTTTTTCTGCATAATCATAACTAATTTATTGATAATGACTAAAATAATAAATCTAACTAAAGGCTTTCATCTTCTATATAGACTGTTGGTGAGACAGGTAAATTTCAGCCTTTAATTTGCAAGACAGTGCTTAAATAGATTCTAATAGTGTGTGTTCACAATTAACAAGTGGTCATAACCATTTTTATCAGTGGAAATGACAAGTGTCACATAAACACCTTTCACCCTGCACAGAACATTGTTCTCCATTCTCTTCACAGTTCCCCCCATCGTATGCAGGCATATCTGAGGTGAACCAGCCTGCCGAGCTCATGCCCCAGTTCTCTACAATTGAGTACGTGGTACAGGTAACTTCTCCATCTTGTGTTTGCCGAACAGTGTTAAAAATTGATTTTCTCTTGAAATCCTTTGAAGACTGTGTCCCTTACCTGTCTGGGGGACTGAAAGCTGTGAGGGCAGCAGATCTTACACATGAGGTTATGGAGTGTAAACTTCTGGTACTGTTTTCAGGTTTTGACGGAAGGCTGTAAAAAGGCGGAACTGACTAAACTCTAAATGTGTCCTCTGCAGCCATGTTGTGTTTGTCTTAGTTGATCAAACTCCATCTTCTTGTTTACTTCATTTTAAAAACTTAGATTTGACCAGGGATTTAGCTCAGTGGTTTTGCCTCCTGTGCAAGCACAAGGACCGGAGTTTGATCCCTGGTACCAAAAAAAAAACCAGATTCATCCTGGACCTCTGCCTTTCACGCTCCAAATCTAATCTAGTAGTTTTTCCCATTGTCTTACTATTTAAAATTTACTTGGAGGGCTGGGGATTTAGCTCAGTGGTTTTGCTGCCTGCTGTGCAAGCGCAAGGACCTGAGTTCGATCCCTGGTACCAAAACAACAACAACAACAAAATTTACTTGGAATCCACCCACCTTTCTCTCTCCACTCCTGCCACCCTGGGCCAGGCAGAACCCTCGCTATTACTTTAGCAGTCTACTAACTGCTCTCCTTAGTTTGAACATTATTGTTTGTATTTTATTATTTTACTTTATTTTTTACATTGCTGAGGATTGAACCCAGGGCCTCATGCATGCTAGGTAAGCACTCTACCACTGAGCCACCTGCTCAGCCCTGCCATTTGTGTTTTATTCTTAAACTTAACTCCTTAAAAATATATGTAGCCTGGCTTGGTGGTACTGCCTGTAATCCCAGCACTCGGGAGTTGGAGGCCAGCCTGGAATATGTAGTGAGTTCAAGCCTAGCCTGAACTACATAGCAAGACCCTGTCTCAAAAAATAAAAAAGCAAGGGGCCGGTGATTTAGTTCAGTGGTTTTGCCGCCTGCTGGGCAAGCGCAAGGACCCGAGTTCGATCTCTGGTACCAAAAAAAATTAAATAAATAAAATAAAATAAAAAAATAAAAAATAAAAAAACAAAAACAAAAAAGCAACCAAAAAACATGTGCCTTTAGTTTTTTAAAATGGCACGCAAGTATTAATACTGCTTGTGTCTGCAAAATGAAGGGGAACAGATAATTTAACTTTTCTTTCTGTGCCTCATGTGTTTTTGCTTATCTACATTTTCTGTATTTTCCTCCTAAAATGAAATGGATTTGTTACATAATAAAAAATTAAAATATTAAAAGAAATATTAAAATATTTCTCTGTTCAGAAACCTCTAGTGGTGGCAATGGCTCCCCTTTTCACCCGGAGTGAAAGCCAGTCTCTTCCTGGTGCTGTGTGTGACCACTCCAACCTCAGTTTTCACTGATGCCCTTGCGCAGCCCCATGGGTGCCTCGACTCTTCAAGCGGCCTGGGTGTTAGCTTTCTCCTCAAGCTGAGCCTCTTTCTCTGCATCTGTACTGCTCCATCCCTCTCCTCCTCCAGACAGTGACTCTTGCTGAGGCTGCTATGACCTCTCTTTACTACATGAACCTGCCCCCTCTGCATTCATGGCAGTCACTGTCCTCAAAAACTCCCTAGCCTGAGAAACTTGCTTCTTGAGACAGTCAGGGATCTGTGTTCTTGCTGTTTACTGAAGTGTTCCAGGACCTGTACTGGGGATTGAATTTAGGACCTTGCAGTTGGGTGACACTGAGCTAAATCCCTGGCCCAATAAATTGTTGGATACAAGTCCTTTTTTTTTGGATGCAAGTTGTTTTGATGCTTAATGTGTTTTAGTGGAATCTGAGCCCAATGAGATAAGCAGAGATTTGTGTAGATATCCTTGCCAGTAAGTGTAGATGAAGATGGCTGTTTTGTATCTGATTTGCTTTAAAAATAGCCAGTTTTGCATAGTATTTGTATACTGATCATCCTGCTTTCTCCTTTGCCTGAAGCGAGGTCCTCGGTCCCCTCTGATCTTCCTCTATGTGGTGGACACGTGCCTGGAGGAAGATGACCTTCAGGCCCTCAAAGAGTCCCTGCAGATGTCCCTGAGTCTCCTTCCTCTGGAGGCCCTGGTGGGCCTCATCACTTTTGGGAGGATGGTGCAGGTTCATGAGCTGAGCTGTGAAGGAATCTCCAAAAGTTATGTCTTCCGCGGGACCAAGGATTTAACCGCAAAGCAAATACAGGTTTGTGCCTTGTTCCTACAGAAGCAGGAGCAAGGCTATATCTTAACAATGTAACCAGTCCTTAACTTTTACTTTTCCAGGAAATGAGGTCCTTTTGTTTTTTAGGATATGCTGGGCCTGTCCAAGCCAGCCATGCCCATGCAGCAAACAAGGCCTGCACAGCCTCAGGAGCACCCTTTTGTTTCCAGCAGGTGAGAGATGGGAGCTGCTGTTACACATACTGTAGTGGGTGTGGGGATAGCCCAAGGAGGCAGGAAGAGCAGTTTTAGGCCTAGTCAGTATTTGATGTTTTATCGGAACATTTTTGGGACTTGTACTCAAACATTTCCCTCTTCATGGACACATGGGTGGTTTTTGGTTTTGGTTTTTTCTTGGTTTAATTTTTTTTTTTCTTTTTTGTACCGGGAATCGAACTTGGATCCTTGTGCTTGCGAGGCAGATGGTGGAACCACTGAGCTAAATCCCCAGCCCTAAATTTCTTTTTTTTGTGTGTGCAGTACTGAGGATCAAACTCAGGGCCTTGCAAGTGCAGTGCCACTGAGCTAAATTCCTGGCCCTGTGTTTGTTTATTTTGCAGTATTGGGATTGAACCCAGGTCCTTCACATTGAGCTGCATCCCCAGCTCTTTTTAAATTTTTTATTTTAGGGCTGGGGATTTAGCTCAGTGGTTCTGCCGCCTGCCTCGCAAGCACAAGGGCCCAAGTTCAATCCCTGCACCAAAAAAAAAAAAAATTTTTTTTAATTTTAGGACAGTCTTGCTGAGTGGCTGTGTTGCCCAGGCTGGACTCAAACTTGTAATCCTCCTGTCTCAGCCTCTGGGAGTGCTAGATTATAGGTATATGCTACCATGTTGAGCTTGCCATTGTCTTTTTTTTTTTTTTTGAGACAATCTTGGTCTGCAGTTCAGATAGGCCTTAAACTCACTACGTAGCCTGGGCCTTGAACTCGAAGCAATCCTGCTTCAGCCTCCTGAGTGCTGGGATTATAGGCATGCACCACCACAAGCTCGATTGTCTTTTTTTTTTTTTTTTTGGTATTGGGGATCGAACTTGGGTCCTTGTGCTTGCGGGGCAGGCGGTGGAACCACTGGGCTAAATCCCCGGCCCTCCATTGTCTTTTTTGATCCTTACATAAAACTGGAACTGACAGTTTCTCATTTTGGTGATAAAACAAATTTATAAACATGTACTCACTTCCCTCAGCCCATTGAGTACCTCATTCTCCTCTGAGCTGAGTTAACATTTGGCAGACTTGATAGCTTGCCTCACCTGACATGCTGGGGCTGTCCTCTTACTCTGCCAGTATTATTTGTAAAGCTCAGAGGAAGCAGAAACTAAACCTTTAGCATGATGCCCATTGTCCACAGAAGTGGACCTTCTAAGGACTGAATTCCCCATTAGGCATGGCCTTAGGATTGCTTTGCTACTTAAAATTTAATTAAACTGACTTGTCCATTTTCAAATTGATTTTTTTTTCCCACACTACATGTATAAATTGCCAAATGTTAGGTTAAATTATATTCCTTGGCCAGGTGTGATGATGCATGCCTGTCATCCTACCACTCAGGCTGCCAAGGCAGGAAGACTTGAGTTCATGGTCAGCCTGGGCTCCAAAGTACAATGCATGGTGAGACCCTTTCCATCAGTCAATTAATAAATTAATAAATTTTCTCAAAATTGCCCTGAATTGTTTTGTGTCTATAGTTGGAGGTATGTTTTTTCTACGCTGAATAATTATTTTGTAGAGCAGTTACTATGTGTCAGCAAGAGTAACAGATCAGAGTACTTTATTAACCCACCATTGATGTGTCTACCCCAAACTGTACAGGTTTCTGCAGCCCATTCACAAGATTGACATGACCCTCACAGATCTCCTCGGGGAGCTGCAGAGGGACCCATGGCCGGTCACTCAGGGAAAGAGGCCTCTGCGGTCCACTGGGGTTGCGTTGTCCATTGCCGTTGGCCTGCTGGAGGTAATCCAGGATTTATGGGTGGCCGTGCATGCTGTGCCAGCTTGCTCCTAGAAACTGCATTTATTGGCTTTGTTTGAAAATTTTTCGTGACCTAAGCCATCCCACTGTGCTATGTATCAGGAAGCGCTTTAGTCATTATCCACAGTGAAGGGATCCCTCAAATGCTTTAAAAATGTCAGAAGTTTTCATGGACAAATAAGTGAATTAGAGCAATGGCATGTGCTCACAGTAAATTAATAAAGTGTATAAAGCCTTCAGATTGGGAGAGAGTAAATGCTACTTTCTGCACACTTGCCTGCAGATTCTCATGCAGAGATACCTCATGCTTGATTGCTTGCCCTGGCCTGGGGTATAATATCTCCCATGTTAACAGCTGAAGAGGCCTGGGTGCAACATCCAGCGCACATACCAAGAACAGCTTTAAACAATTCATCTTTGGAGTATTTCTCCAGAGAAAGAAGAAACTGCCCTTGGACATGGGGCTGTTCACATCTAATAATGCTGCTGTTTTCTATTTCAGGGTACTTTTCCAAACACGGGAGCCAGGATCATGCTGTTCACTGGAGGGCCCCCCACGCAGGGGCCTGGCCTGGTGGTGGGAGATGAATTAAAGGTTCCCATTCGTTCCTGGCATGATATTGAGAAAGATAATGCACGGTTCATGAAAAAGGCAACAAAGGTAGGTTTAGGTCTGGGCTTTGCTTGACTTAGCTCAGGGTAAGGTGTGGGCTACTAGAGTGACAGCTGCTGTGCTGTGGTGTAATGATGCCCTTGGCTGAGACCATCCTCTTCTTCCTCCTCTTCACAGCACTATGAGATGCTCGCTAATAGAGCTGCTACAAATGGTCACTGCATTGATATTTATGCTTGTGCCCTTGATCAAACTGGACTTTTGGAGATGAAGTGTTGTACAAATCTTACTGGGTAAGTTAGGAATGGGCATCTGGGCAAAGATTTTTTATTTGCAGTCCTGGGGGTTGAACCCAAGGCTTCATGTATCTAGGTGAGCACATTACTGCTGAGCTGTACCCCGAGCCCAAAAAAGTGTTATATTAAGAAAGGAGAACAAGTACTGGAGCTGTAGGAATGGGTTAGCTTTCAGATGGCTCAGTGGCTGGGGAGAGTGGGTCCCATGGAGGAAGAAGCTGTGATGAGCAGGAGGCCTCAAGGGTTCACTACAAACAGGTTGTATCACAGTAACTTCATTTCTTCCTTAGAGTCATTAGACCTAAATGGAGACCAGGCTAAGCAATCAAGCATGAGGTATCTGGCCTTCAGCAGGCATTTCTTTTGGAGAAGGGACAATAATAGGTTGTGAATGCTGAAACAATTAGGAAAAACTTGACCTGGCCAAGCCACCGTACTTTATAACTAATACTGAGCACATGGTCAGCACCTGACTCAGAGACTCATATTGTACTTGCAGGTCAGAATGCAGAGCAGGACTCTTACCATGTGTGGTGCTTGCACCAGCACCTGGGACGTGACCAGGAATATACTTCTTGGGCCTTATCCAGACCTAGAGTCAGATGCTCTGGGGACCCAGCTTTCCGGAGATTGCGATGCACAGGAAAATAGAAGTAATGCCAATGCCAAGCACTGGTCTGAAGCTGGCTACATAGTAGAGTCACCTGAGGAGTTTTATTTGAGTAGGGTCTCACTGTGTAGTTCAGGCTGGCCTTGAACTCACTGTGTAGCTCAGGCTGGCCTGGAACCCACATGATCCTCCTGCCTCAGCCTCCAATGTGCCAGGATGATAGGTGTGTGTCACGGTGCCTGGCACCTGAAGAACTTTAAAAAGCTGTTCTTGTTTTGAGTCTTGCACCACCTCCCCGCCCCATACTGTCATTTAGATAGTGTCTGGCTTGGCCTGGACATCAACATTTTTAAAAGTTTCTCTAGGGACTCTAACATAGGGTAGAGTTTGGCCACCACACACATCAGCCTCACCTGCAGCTCATTAGAAATTCAGCCTCCTGGTCCACACTGTACCTGCGCTGGAACATCCTGGGTGCCTTCTGTGTCATGGGCACTGTGGTGTCGACCATAGGTCTCCAGCATTAGAGAAGTGAGACAAGGGAAGGAGCCATCCCCTGTGTCCCGCTGAAGAGCCCAGCACCCAGAGGAGCAGTCACGAGCAGTGTCCAGGGCTTGGGCCTGTCCTGACCTTGCCTCCATCCTTTCTCCCAAAGAGCCAACTGAGCACATGACTGGTGGACACACTCTGTTACCTTCTGGAGTGTCCATCATGGAGCAGAAGCACCCAGCAGCTCCTAAGCTCAAGAGAGCCCCCAATGGAAAAGGGAAGGCCCTGGATCTAGTTCTGAAACCATGTTACCACTTAGTCACCCAGTGACCCAAGACCACACCTTTCCAAGCCTCAGATGATGCATCTCGGCTCACCTGGTGGGTGTTGGAAAGGTGATGAAACCACACATGAAAAGACCCCAAATCCATGTGAGCCCCAGTGAGGAAACCATCATGAAGTGTTTGGAGCTAAAGAAAAAAAATGCAGTTGTTGCTCCTCTCCAAAAGAAGTACAGCCTCCTGAGCCTATTCGACCTCCTAAACCATAGCATGCATTTGCTGAAGATCCCAGGTGACTGGCACACATGAAGCAGATGGAGAAATGCTGGCATAGAGATGTGACTGGGCCTGAGGGTTTACATTTTAGCCAGCTTCTGGTCCTCACTGAGGAGGGGAAGAGGTGGAACCCAGGCACTAGGAGCTGTCCTGGAGAGCAGCAGATAAGTTAGGTGATGGGACTAGGGCCCCCGGCTGGAAGTGCATGAGGGAACTTTATTCAGTAAGATGATGAGCTCTTGCGAGGGGCCTCCGGGAGTTCCTGACTTGAAGCACTCAGAGAAGCTCTACTGCATTGGTAAAGTCAAAGATTCAGTTTTGAGGCAGTGGACTAACTTGAGAGGCTTTCCCCGCTGATTTAGCTATTCTCCCGTACCAAAGAGGCAAAGAGGTAACTGGTTGATATGCAGGAACACTCAGCTCAAACTCAGTTTGTCCTCCTTCTGTAACCCTCAAATGTGCAGGGATTTTTTTTCTTTTGTCCTACCAGCAAGTGAGCAGTCAGTTCTTCAGTGGACACCTAGCTGGGCATCTCTAATTTAATTCTGACTCCACCTACCTGGAGATAGTACCAGACCCTACAGATGGAGGGTCAGTCACCAAGACCTCCCCCCAACCTTAGATGCCAGTTGGAAGCCTCATGTTTCACAGCTTTGCTGTAAACCAGGTTCCAACAGCTCCTCCTGGGCTTCAATTAATTTGCTCAGGCAGCTCACAGAACTCACAGAAGCACGCACTTGCGCTTAGCAGTTCATTGTGAAGGATATTACAAAGAATACTGATGAGGATGCGTAAGGGAGGGTGAGGGAAGGTACGCAGCTTCTCCACACTGATGAGGATGCGTAAGGCAGGGTGAGGGAAGGTACGCAGCTTCTACGCACTCCTGCACCTCACCCTTCAGGCCCTCCATACAGTCAGCTACCCACAAGCTCTAACCCTTATCCTTTGGGGTTTTTAGTTGAGATTTTACTGGCTAGGCATGACTGAAGCATGGACAACCAAAAATGTAACTGGACAGAAGTGTGTGAACTAAGGCTAAGACACACAGCGAGCCCTGTCTGCCTGTGATTCTTGGCTTCTGTACCATTCATTCCTCTTGAATGTGCGGCATGCTCCCTTCTGAACCTGTCAGGCAAGGTAGGTCAGAGAATTTCTCCACGGCTAGTGCCAGGACGGAAGAGAGAGGAAGAGTACAGTTTCCATGACCCACTGGAGAAATTGTAGTTTCTGTGACCTGCCTTGGGCAGGATGTGAGAGCCAGGAACCGTGGACAAAAACCAAGATACACGTGTATATTGTGGCACAAATTTGAATTGGCAGGCTTATTGATGAAAGGATACTTTTTCTGTTTTTAACTTTTTTTTTGGAAATAATTACACTCACAGAAATTGTGACTGTTGGGGCCGGGGATTTAGCTCAGTGGTTCTGGTGCCTGCCTCGTAAGTGCAAGGTCCCGAGTTCCATCCCTGGTACCAAAAAAACCCCACCAAAAAACATAAAGAAATTGTGAATGTGATGGGAGTACACAAAGGCCCTCCAGTACTCTTCATGTAGCTTCTCCAACTGGTAGCCTCTTACATGAAATAGTGGTCTGTCAGTACCAGAAACTGACGTGGCACAGTACAGTTAACTGTACTGCAGACTTTATTTGGATTCCCTTAGGTTTTATGTGCAGCCATTTTCCCCTATTTGTTATGTGAGTATATGTAATTCTGTGAGATTTTGTCATCTCTGTAGAGTTGCATAATCAGTACAGTAATCAAAATATAGAACTGTTCTTAAAGATTCTTTGTGTAATGTTTTAGAAATAGTTCTTTCCTAAATACAAATTGAACTTGCCATTTTCCACTGGAGTCAGTAGCACCTTTATGTACATGGCATGTTAGCTTTCTGTCGCTGTGACAAAGTGCTTGACGTGAATCAGCTTAAAGGAGGAAAGATTTATTTTGGCTCCCTTTCAGAGGTTTTAGTCATGGTTGGCTGGCTCCATTGCTTTTAGGTCTACAC
Organism: Heterocephalus glaber; assembly: GCF_053883595.1. Taxonomy (NCBI): domain Eukaryota; kingdom Metazoa; phylum Chordata; class Mammalia; order Rodentia; family Bathyergidae; genus Heterocephalus; species Heterocephalus glaber. The sequence continues at coordinate 5,132,706 of NW_028258330.1, read as the reverse complement.
CAAGGCAGAAACTCCTAGCAGAAAGGGCCGGTGGAGTCAAGCTGCTCACCTCATGGCCATAAGGAAGTAGAGACAGAACGCTGGAGAGGAAGGGCCCAGGGACCTGATGTACCCCTCAAAGGCTCCCCCCAGTGACCCATGACTCCATCCCAGCCTCGCCTCCTGGCAGCCCATCCAGCTGAGCTCAGGAATGGGTTAATCACTGATGAGCAAGATGCCTGGGACCTTGTCTGCCCTCTGAACATTGCTGTACTAGAGGGCTGGCTCTCAAGGCAAGGACCTTGGGGAACACTTCACATTTGAACTATAACACTTGGCTTTTCCTGTTTCTTTAGATTATTGATGACTTCCATACATTTTGCTGCCCACTTTCATTGTCTTTCTTCTCACCCAGAGGCCACATGGTGATGGGAGATTCTTTCAACACCTCCCTCTTCAAGCAGACCTTCCAAAGAATTTTTAGCAAAGATTTTAATGGAGATTTCCGAATGGCTTTTGGTGCTACTTTGGAAGTAAAGGTACGATAGACTTAAAGTGTTGGTGGCATTGGAGAATTGTCATGAGTTCAGTGTTCAGACCACTGGTGACCTCAGCCTGCTGGACACAGGCATGAAAAAGCTGTTCAAGGGTCCTGACAAAATGGCCTAAGGGTTGCTGGTTTCCTGCAGGCACCACTCCACTGGCTTTAATCCAGTCAGGGTTGGAGGGGGGACTGGGTATTAGGAGCAGCACTGTGGCCCAAGAACAGGTAGCCACTGCCCTGGTCACCCTCCCCTCAGCTGTCTCTAACCTTGTGCTCTGCTGTGATTTCTTTCAGACCTCTCGGGAGCTGAAGGTTTCAGGAGCCATTGGTCCATGTGTGTCTCTGAACATGAAGGGACCCTGTGTGTCAGAAAATGTAAGGAAAACCCCATCACCCTGTCCTGGCCTGCAGTGATGCCTTTAGGGTGTCATGGCGTGACAGTCTGTGGTGAGGAAGGAGCACTGAGCTGTCCATCCCTCTGTCTGAAAGATCAGAGGAGGGACTGAGGCCAAGCGAGCTTGTGTGTGGCTGAGGGGCAGAGCTGGCCTGGAGCAGCTCGATCCCAGGCCTCAACCCCACCACCCACATGGGAGTGCTGTGCCCAGGAGCCTTGGGGCTCCCTGTTGCACAAGGCCAGCAGCCAGCAGAACCCTTCAGGAGTGGACCACGGGCTCTGTGCTCGTAGGTGCCAGACAGCAGAGACCGCCGTGGGTTGGATGGGCAGTGGCTGATACACATGCCAACATCTGTGTTCTCTAGTAATAGATTGTGTGACCACAGTTCAGCTGTCATGTGGGAAGAGTGGCTCTGCTGATGGCCGGAGTCCTCTGATCAGCTGCCAGGAGGCCCATCCTTGACCATTTGGGCCCATGCAGCCTCTCCAGGGGGATCTTAGGCTGGGTGACACAAGCATGTCCTTTATCAGTGGTCTTCAGTGGGAGGGCGGACTATAGAGCTGGCTAAGGATTCAGGGCACAGGTCTCCCACTCAGTAGCTGTGTGGCCTGGGCAGAGCGTGTTTATCTGGGAAATGGGGATCACGTCAGTATCTGCCTCACAGCATTGTTTGGAGGAGGAAACGAGGTTGTTCAGATGATGCAGTTGGCGTAGGGCCCAGCACACCATCTGAGGCCTATCTGATTGTCCTTTTCAGGGGTGAATCTAGGATGATGATTTCTCATTCTGTTTTTGTAGTTCTTCCAGCAAGGCATTTAGAGGGTAAATGCTAAAGAAAATAATTTGTGTATTATAGAGAAAATGTTCCAGGGTATAGGAGGATTTGGGTCACCCTGCCTGGTGCCTAATGAAGGCTTGGTAAGATGAGGGAGGGAGGGATGCAAGCTCCTTGACTTCCTGGCATGTTCGTGGGTGTGGCCTGTCACCTTGCAGCAATTGGAAATGCATGCTTCTTGTGGAAAAGGCCTGAAAAAGGGAAGGTGAACAAAAAAAAAAAGGGAAGGTGAGCACCCATGAGTCCATCTACCTTGAGGTCCGGCTTAGGATGCACTGGCAGAGGAGAGTGCCCTCCCCGCTGTGGGATTTCAAAGAAACTCCCCACCTTGTGACTTGGCCACTGTCCTGAGATTGCTGCTCCTGCTGCCAGGTGCATACAGCCCTGAAATGGCTCTGTGGAGACACCAGACAGTGCCCATTGTGCTTAGCTGACCAAGCAGCAGGGTGTGTTCAGAGTGACACAGGTGACTCTCCTAATACAGAAGCACTTTTTTGTTTTGTTTTGTTTTTGGCAGTACTGAAGATTGAACCCACGGCCTTCATACTGAACTACATCATAAGCTTTTTTAAATTTTCATTTTGAGACAGGGACTCTTTAAGTTGCTAAGTTGCCCAGGCTGGTCTCAAATTTATAATCCTCCTGCCTCAGCCTCCCATAAAGTTGGGTTTACAGGCGTGTACCACTGCACCTGGCTGCATGTTACTTTCTAAGCACAGCGTTCTACAGCTTGATGAGATGTAGTGTGTATACTCAGCTTCTCTGTGATGATGGAATGGCTGTTGCAGTCCAGTAATTTCAGTGAGGATTAAAGGTGTTTTCTAGTGACTCTGGAATTCACATTTCATTGAGTCTCATATTTCTCACTGGGAGCTGTTTAATCAATAAAAAGCAGCCTTCATGCTGCTACAATCTCTTGAGTTCTCTCACTGAGAATTTATATATACCTTTTGCATAAAAGCATGGAGTTAGAAACTAATACTTCATATCTAATGTTCTTCAGCTCTTGTTTCTTGTTTTAATAATGATGATAAAAGACGTACATAAAACTTTCAGTCCAAGAAGATAATTCTGTTTCCTACTGTAAGTTTTTGCCCAATCTTGATTTGATTTTGTTGACTTGAGTGTGTATAATATATCTGATATTATGAAGCTTGTTCTGAGTGTCCATATAAAAAGCTTAATTTTAAAGTACTGTTAATGTACTTCTACTCTATAATTGTGCTTTTCTCGGTAAAAAGATTTCACTGAAATTGACATTTTCACATCAAAGATGTTCAGAGTGGCCTGCCCTACTCCTCAGTACCTTTCACCAGCAGTTAAGCACAGGGTCAGTGTTTTGAGTTTTGATTCCTCTCCCCACTCCCAGGAGCTTGGTGTAGGAGGCACGAGTCAGTGGAAGATCTGTGGCCTAGATCCCACGTCTACACTTGGCATCTACTTCGAAGTCGTCAATCAGGTGGGTTGGATTTCTTCTCATGTCTTTATGTCATGGAGTTCTGTTTTCTGATTTATTATAAACCAGAGTTCTCACTTTTTTTTTTCCTTACAAACACATTCTGCTTTAGTATTGTACCAGTCCTGATGCTGGTCTGGCATGATCTTCTTTTAACCCTTCAGGATTTAGGCAGAGTCAGACAGCAAATTACTTCTGTTGCCTTATTGTTGAACTGATCAGGGCATGAGAGAGTCATGGGTTTTACCAGCCATCGCAGTGTTAGGCTTTCCCTGCTATTTCATTATGAAAAATTGTAAGCATATGAATAATAGAATTATGCACTGAATACCCATATATCCACCAACTCAATTTTGTAATCAACATTTTAGGGTAGTACTTTGTTATTTATCTGTTGATTACTCTTAGTTTTTATGCATTTCAAAGTGATTTATGATCACAGGTGTATTTCATCTGCATTTCAACGTGCATGGTGTTCCTTGGAGCTTGGTCTGGTTTGGTTTTTCCCCTCAGTGCTGGTGATGAACCCAGGGCCTTGTGTATGCTAAAAGCATAAACACACACTCTACCTGAGCTACACCCCCAGCACCAGGAGTTCAGTAATAAATGTGATTCTTTCTTTCTTTCCCTCCCTTTCCTTCCTTTCCTTTCCTTCCTTTCCTTCCTTCCTTCCTTCCTTCCTTCCTTCCTCCCTTCCTCCCTTCCTCCCTTCCTCCCTCCCTCCCTCCCTCCCTCCCTCCCTCCCTCCCTTCCTCCCTCTCTTCTCCTCTCCTTTCCTCTCCTCCCCTCCCCTCCCCTCCTCTCCCTCTTTCCTTTCTTTCTTTCGCAGAAGTTAAATACAGTGAACTGTGCACTTCCTAAGTGTACCATTCAAAATGCAGCAAGAACCTCACCATCCTCGCTGTTCGTTGTTTTAGGAGACCCCAGTGGGCTCTGTGGCTGTGTTTAAGTCATGTCTATGACTATAACAGGTGTGTGGCCTCTCGCCCTGCAGCACAATGCCCCAGTCCCCCAAGGAAGCAGAGGTGCCATCCAGTTTGTCACACAATATCAGCATTCCAGCACACTGAAACGCATCCGTGTGACCACCATTGCCCGAAAGTGAGTCACCTGCTTCTTTTCTGTTGAGCCCCTTACTGGTGGTTTTCCTGTGAAGAGATGTTTTAACATCTGTCTGTTGGTCTTTCTCATTCCTTCAAATAGTGCTCCACAGTCCTCCCTGGCTCAGTAGCTTAGAAGAAAGGAGGCAACACTCTTGGCTAACCCAGTTGGGCCTACAGGCGCTTGCCTAGAAGAATTCACTTCCAGTAGGAATATAGTTCATTGCAAGTTGCTTTTCATAGCCTGCTGTGGTGGTACATTCCTGTAATCCCACCCCTCTGTAGGGACTGAGACAGAGGATTACAAATTCAAGGCCAGCCTGGGCAGCTTAACGGGGCTGTCACAAAATAAAAAGAACTGAGGATGTATCTCAGTGAGAAGGTTAGGTTCAATTCCAGGTACCCCTCCAAAAGGTTATTTTTCATTATTTTAAATTATATAAGCAACTGAAATACATCCTCCTTGTTAAAGATTCAGGTAGAATGTAACTGCAGGTGGTCTTCCATATCTGAGAGTTCTATGTCCAAGGGTTCAGCCAACCTTCAATGGAAAACATTTGGAAAAAAAATACAGTGTCTATATAAACATGTACAGATCTTTTTCTTCTTGTTCCTTAAATAAAACAGCATAACCACTATTCACATAGTACTTACACTGCATTAGTTAATACTGGTAATTTAGAGACAATTTGAAGTATGTGGGAGTGTGTTTATAGATTCTTGCAAATGCTGTCCTGTTTTCTGTAAGGGAGTTGAGCACCCATGCATTATGTATCCCAGGGGGAGTGGACCCAATCTCTGTGGACACAGTACAGAGAAGACTGTTTCTCCCCAGAGTGAAGACTGTTTCTCCCCAGAGTAAAGGCTGTTAATTGGTTCAGCCTCACAATCTCATTTCTATGAAGCTCTATACTGTAGGTATTTATTATATACAGATGCAACAGCTTGTCACATTTTATGTGTATATTATCTGTATTTGTATCAGTGTTTACCTGCAACTTGCAAGCCTGTATCTTGTTTATTTTGGTGCTCATGTGGTGTTGGATAGTTTGGATGGCACATATACGAGCACATTTCAAGCCTTGCCTTCCAGCATTGCTGTGTTCACGTATCTAGGTTGTTGCATACATGGTAGTCTCTTTCCAGCCACTTCATAAAAGTGAGACTTAAGTACTACAAAACTGCTCTCCTGAGAACCTCATTTGCGCTCATCCCATAGTGTGAAGCAAGTGCCCTGTGGCTTCATTAACGAAGGATATTTCAGTCTTCACCATGCCAATACAGAGCATTATCTCCCTTTGGTTATGTTTTCCTTTGGTCAGTGAGTTGACTCTTCCTCTTTACTGGCCATATGGATTTCTTTTATGATAGTGTTCACACAGTTTTGTAAAGCCTATTCCTTTTTCTTGTTCCTTGATATGCATAGGCTCTTTATATATTCTGGATATCATTGCTGTGTATATTACACATACCTGTTCCTGGTCTGACTGCTGTCCCTTAGGTTTGTTCATACTATTTTGTTCATCTGGAAGACATGGGAATGTGTGCTAATTGCTTTTTTCCACAGAGAAGGAAGGTCATTTTGGGAGTTTGTAAACATTCAGAGTTTTGTAAGATAGCAGTGAGAAAGGAACATTAGATAGAGACTGCATCTTTGCATGTCCACCATATCTCGTGCACGTGGTGGGAGCTCCTCTGTCATTGCTCCTTTGAGTTCCCAGGTGTCAGAGATCATGTGAGGGTGACTGAGCGGCTGTCAGGCCCCTGTCATCCCTTACCTGTTACATGAATGCAGTCAGATCTATGTCATCATCCGCGGAGGACCAGGATCTGTGCATGTCTGGGTCTCTGATGGCTCCTAAATGGCGCACAGCACTAACTATGGAATTGTCAGTTGGGCAGATGTGCAGAGCCAGCTCCAGCTCATAGAGGCTGCGTTTGACCAGGAGGCTGCAGCGGTCCTGATGGCGAGGCTTGGAGTGTTCCGGGCAGAGTCGGAGGAGGGCCCTGACGTGCTCCGATGGCTGGACCGGCAGCTCATCCGACTGGTAAATTGGGGTTGATAGCACTGGGTTCGGCCTTGTTCGCTGCTTTACCTTGTAGAAAAGAAAATTGTTACTTAAACCAATTATACATCCTGCCAGCAAAAATTTATGCCAAAGTGGATGGGGGCTGGGGATTTAGCTCAGTGGTTCCACGGCCTGCCTCGCAAGCACAAGGACCTGAGTTCAATCCCCAGTACCCAAAAAAAACACAACAAAGTGGATGATCTGAGAGTGATATGACAGACACGTTAATTGTGCCTTTTCCCCTTGAGGGGTGTCATTAGAATAGGTAGGAAGAAACAGCGTACTCAGAACATGGGAGGATGCAGGTCTGCTGGTGTAGGAGTTGCATTAGATGAAGGCTCCCAGCGTGCATTTGTGACCAAAAGCCCCAAAAGAGGACCTGGTGAACTCGGTTCAGCCCTGTATTTGCCCCCTGCCATCTCTTGGAGCTGTTTGTCAGGAAGTGTCAGCATTCCCATCAGAATTTGAAAATTGTTCCTCCAGGATTTCAAAGGGGTGACAGGTGAGCAGAGAGTGAAAGGATTGGCAAAGGCTTCATGTGAGAAGTGAGCCTTGAATTAGACCTTTTTGTACAGAGCAGGGTGATAGGAAAGGGAGGTAGCCATGCCCTTCAACTTGTGCTGGGGACAATGAAGGAATTACTGTCGCAGGGGCTGGCTGGCCGTGAGGAATGGAGGGAAGGAAGGTACACTGGGATTGCAGAATGCCTTAACTTCAGGGAGAGAGGTGGGACAGCGTGAGGTTCCTTAGGGAGGGGTGTGATGTAGGCACAGTGCTCTTGCTCACGCTTAACATTGGCATTCCAAGTGGATTGCAGGGGAAAGGCCAGTGTTATGACGGAGCATTTTACAGGGTCCAGGGAGCTGAGACCAGGTAGTGGCAGTAGAAATGGAGAGAGCAGAAGACTTGGAACTACGAAGTGTGCTAAATGAAAAACTGCTGAAATGACTATATAAAAGTTAAAAAGCAGGGCTGGGGATGTAGTTCAGTGGTTGAGTATTTGCCTGGTATGCACAAGGTCTTGAGTTCAATCCCCAGCACTGGGATCAAAAAAGGGTCAGCATTGTCTCACATTTCAAGTCGGGTAACTGCAAACATTGTGGTAGAAAATGGGGAAGGAGAGAACTTTAATGTGGACAAAGGTGATTTTTTTTTTAATACAGTAGCTTATTTTTGATAGATTGAATGTGATTTTATAAAAATATATACAGAGTTGGCCTGGTGTCTGTAATTGCAGCACTCTGGGATATAGATTTATGTTTATATGGAAAGCAGTCCAGTAATTAAGTGGAAATCCCCACTGGAGCTCAGGCTGGCCCTCAGAACTGGACACCATGAGGAAGATTTGGAGTCATCGGTGTGGTTCTAATGTTCATTTGTTACCAATGCAGCAAGGATGAGAGCAGGGGCCACGAACCCACCTGTGATCACTCCCCAGAGAGGAGTCATGAGGAGAACAAGGAGCCACTGAAGAAGGCAAAGAAGTCTTGGTTGGAGAGATGAGGAGAAATAGGAAAGTAAGGTTTCAGTAATGGAAAGGAGATCAGATTTGGTAGGTAATTCCTAGTGATGGGCTTCTTAACGATGGACAGAGGCCCAGCCCTTGGGAGGCTGAGGTAGGAAGATTGCCATGAGTTCAAGGCCTGACCATGGTGAGTGAGTTCAAGGCCAGCCTGAACTGCACAGTGAGATCCTGTTTCAAAAAAACAATGGACAGCCTAGTCCACTATTGGCCGGAGGAGAGGTGTGGTCAGAATAAAGACAGGAAAGGAAGAGAAAACTATTGTTCAGAGACCTGCCACTGAGAGGAGAAAAAACTGCACTGCAGCAGAACAGAATGTGCATGTCCCTGTACTAATTGCTAGTAGCATGGTCTTGCAGGCTGTCATGCAGGAATGGTGCCTAACAGCCTGGCAGCTATTGGGGGTGGGATGGCCTGGCTGGTGCTGCCTGGGAGCTGCTGGAGATGCAGAGCCGCCAGCTCCTCCTCAGTCTGTTCTTGCTGTTCCAGTCTAGAACTCACAGGAAATGGCAGAGTTAAGGTGGAAACATTAAAGTGGGAACATGGCTCCTAGTCCAGGAGTTTTCCATGTAACACTAACTCAAGTTTTCTTCTCTCTCTCTCTCTTTTTTTTTTTTAATATTTTCTTTCAACAGTGTCAGAAGTTTGGACAATATAACAAAGAAGATCCCACTTCTTTTAGGCTATCAGATGCCTTTTCTCTATATCCTCAGGTGAGAGATGCACATTTCAAGGGCTGGGATGTAGCTTCATGGCAGGGCGCTTGCCTAGCACACATATGGCCCTGAGTTTCATCCCCAGCACCACAAAAGGAAATAGAAAAGAAACAAGCTAATATAAGTGTGAGAGAAATAAACTATTCTCAGGGTAAAATGAAGACTTCTGGGGTTTGAGTCTCAGACTGTAAGTGATGAAGGTCAGTGGGGCTTTGCTTAGTGCTGATTGCTGGGGTTACCTGAGCAGAAGCCATCGAGTACTCAGCACCTTTCTCAGTGCCAGGCCCTGCTCAGCACTTCTCAGATGACCCTAGCATGTTCAGGCACCCGTGTCCCACTGGTTGAGGCCTTGCAGTATTGTGGGAAGAGCCCCACACTGGCCTTGCTCCTGCTAATCATTGATGGCATCCAAGCCCTTATGCATTTTGGTTTCTTCATCTGTGGAAGGGATGAGTTGGTCTGCAGTCTCTTTAAAGCCATGAAACCTATTCTTCCAGAGGGCCCTCCAAAAGCCAGCCCGAGACACAGATAAACTGGGTGCTGCTGGGTCCTCCAGAGCTGAGACTGAAGAGCCAGGTGCAGCGCCCAGTTGAGGTCCTGTGGTACCTGCTGTGGCCATGCATTTGAGGGTGGAAGTCAGAGCAGCTCTACCACGCAGAAAGGGTGAGGCTTTGGGCCTTACTTCTGTACTTCAGTTTCCTCCTCATTGAGAGCTGGGTTTGGGATGAGAACCTGCTGCGCAGGGTCCTGAGTTCAATCCCTGGTACTGAAAAAAAAAAAAAAAAAATTTTAACAGGGCCGGGGATTTAGCTCAGTGGTTCTCCTGCCTGCCTCCCAAGCGCAAGGTCCTGAGTTCGATCTCCAGTACCAAAAAAAAAATTTAACTGTGGTAGAATTTACCATCTTACCCCGTTTGAAGGGTACAGTTGTGTGATGTTAATTATATTCACATTATTGTGCAACAGATGTCCAGAATTAATTCATCTTGCAGAGCTGAAACTCTGCACCCTTTAAACAATGACTCCCCATTTCCCACTCCACCAGCCCCTGCTGCCACCTTCTGCTTCTGTCTCTGTGAACCTGGAGGCCTTTTCAGAGTCTGGGTTCTCCTTTGGAGAAGATCTAAGGCAAGTCTGCTCTCTGGGTACTCACAGTTATATGCGTTTGTCTTTTTCCCCTTTGTGAATGCAGTTCATGTTCCACCTCAGAAGATCGCCCTTTCTCCAGGTGTTTAACAACAGTCCTGATGAGTCGTCCTATTACAGACACCACTTTGCACGGCAGGACCTGACCCAGTCCCTCATCATGATCCAGCCCATCCTCTACTCCTACTCCTTCCATGGCCCGCCAGAGGTGAGGCTAGGCATGCCAACTTCCCTTGGAGCGGCAGCTGCCTGACTGGAGGGTTTTTCTAGAAGCTTCCTCTCAGCAGACCTGGAAAAAAGAGAAAATTGTGAATTTTTGTAGTAATTTAGCATTTCTGACTATTTAAAAAGAATCCATAGGCCGGATTCTTGGTGGTGGATGCCTGTAATCCCAGCACTTGGGTGGCTGAGGCAGGAGGATGGCCATGAGTTGAAGGCCAGCCTGAACTATATAGTGAGACCCTGTCTCAAAAAACCCCCCAAAAATTAAAATAAAAAGAATCCATAGAAAAACTCTAAAGACATATAAAACAATGTTTTTGTGGGACATAGAAGTAGCTACAAAAAACTTTTTTAAATGGGTGCTTTTTTTCCAATGAGTTCACATATTTTGACCAGTAATTACTTCCAAGTCTCACAAAGTGTCTGGAAAAGTACTCCTAGATAAAGAAAAAGCTATGTGCAGAGAAACAATAAATGAAATCCTATAACAGAGAATTATATAACAATCCAAATGCTTAGTAGTGGAGAAATAAGTAATCTAAGAAATACATAATTTATGTAACATAAAATACAGAAGTCCTTATGAGAAAATGTTACATGGAAAGAAAGCAGAATCTTTCCTAAAAGAATATCTGTGTGAAATAGAGCATTGCTCAATTTGCAGGTAAAGTCAATTATGATCTTTACAAAAAAGAGACTTTTCTGAGTTGTGTTTTTTAGAAGACTTCAAAATAATAAACTCTGGAAATAAACTAAAATATCAATATTTGTTATACACGGGTACAAATTTTCTTAAATTTAGTATAAGTTTTATTATTAAAATAAAAATAATAAAATATATTTTGTAGTGAACTTTAAGAACTTGTTATTAAATGCTGCTTGCTCTCAAGTACAGCTAAAGTAGATTTGAGAGAAAGATCAGACTGATAAGATGAATATCTAACACTAAACAGAATATTCAGAATCATTTCTGGGTCCTGGATCACAAGATGCCACTCGCTTCTCTTCCCACCTGGTTGTCAGGGGCCTGTTTCTCCTTGAAATTAAGACTTGGAGCCCCTGGGCTGGGGAGCAGAAGAGGGAGCCCTGTGGTGTAAGGGTTGGTCCACCCCATGGGCCCTGGCGTGGGGCTGCTGTGGCACCTGGGGGAAGGACAAGGACCTATGCCTCTTCTCTCTCTCTCCCTAGCCGGTGCTCTTGGACAGCAGCAGCATTCTAGCTGACAGAATCTTGCTGATGGACACTTTCTTCCAAATTGTCATTTATCTTGGTGAGGTAAGATGACGTTATTGGTTTCTTTCCTGGCTGTTGTTTCTGCTTCCCTGTTACTTGTGATTTTGGGTTTTTCATCATATTTGAAGCAAGAATTCTGTAGTATTTGTATACTTCACAAGAGTAGTACTTGCTGTAAGAAAGTCTCAAGTGGGCCAGGGATTTAGCTCAGTGGTTCCACCGCCTGCCTCACAAGTGCAAGGTCCCAAGTTCAATTCCCGGTACTAGAAAAAAAAAAAAAAAAAAGAAAAAGAAAAAGAAAGTCTCAAGTGGTCCTTTTAAATCACTGTAATTTATTACTTTCTGAAATTGTTAGGTAAACGAGTTTATTCCTCCTCAATAAGCTCATTGTACAGACTGCTGTTCTTAGTGTTCTGTGAGGGGTGGGTTGGAGTCTATAGCTTTTCTCTGGTGGAAGACCCTGGCATAGGGACAGCACACTGGGTCCGTGAGTCCCCAGGGTGGCTATGGGTGGCTTCAGGGAAGAGAAGGTTTCTTTTTTTTCTCAAAGGGGTTTGTGCTCTACAGAGGGAATGGCTCCCCTGAATTTTTGCATTGTTATGAGGGGGGAAAAGTATTCTGTTCTATGCTGGTTTTTTTTTTTTAACCACACTAGAGATTGAACCCAGGGAGTGCTGAGTTATACTCCCAGGCCCTTTTGAAATATTTTTATTTTGAGACAGGATCTTACTAAATTATCCATGCCTTGAATTTGTGATCCTCCTATCAGCCTTCCAAATAGCTGGGATTACAGGCATGCACCACCCTGCCTAGTGGAAAAAAACGTTTTAATTCTCACTGTATTTGGTGACACTCTTTCTTCTGTTGTATGTTCTTTCCATTTAGAAAGCTGCTTTTGGTGATTGATTTGGCTTCCTAGAGTCCAAACAATGCAAATGATTACAAATGTCCTGAAAGAATATAAATTATGTTTTTAAATTTCCTGAGTAACTTAGGAAGTATTAATTTTCAGATACTAGTAGGTGTTTCATAACTTGAAACTCTTAACCTGTCAGCACTTCTGCTGGCCTCTTGCTCACAGACCTGGGCCATCCGGTGACCAGCAGCTGCACCTCCTGGTGACTGAGCTTCATCATTCCTTACTGCACCCCCACCCTGTTCATTTACTTATTTATCAAGCACCTTTTTTGGCCAAGGGAGGAGTTCTAAAGAGGAAGATGAGGTGTTTTTCCATTTGTTTATTTCTTGCTCTTCAGAAGCCCTGAGTCTGCTGGCTGTGGCTGTTCTTGTTGCTGAGGGAACTATGGGCACTTCCTCTGGCAACCAGACAGTCACTCAGAAGATTGAGATGTGGACAATGGTGGCTGGCACTGCTCAGAGGGGAGAGTAGACTGTAGTGGGAGGCCTCTGAGGACAGCCCTCAGGTGCCACAGTCACTGTTCTGATTTGTTTTGGTTTGGTTTTGTGGTACTGGGGATTGAAGCTGGGCCCCTTTGTACTAAGTTAAGTTACATCCCCAACCCTTTTTTGTTTTTTGAGATAGGATTTTACTAAATTGCTAAGTTGCCTAGGCTGGCCCCAAACTTGTGATCCTCCTGCCTCAGCCTCCCAGAATGCCAGGGTTATAGGCGTGCACCATCATACCCGGCTCTTATAGCTTTTCTCTTCCCCTGCCTAGAGAGGAGTAGGGCTGGGGTAGGTCAGTCCCACCCGGCCAGCCTGCCTACCTGCCTGAGGGCAGCAGTGTGGGTGCTGTTGAGTAGACAGAAGGGGGCATGGCTTTATGTTGGCAGCGGCAGATCCTCTCCCTCCAGGTGTGAGGAGTGAGGGACTAGGCTGGGGCTAACAGTGGAAGTGGACTGGAAGAAAGGCCAGGCTCCTTTTTTTTGGTACTGGGGATTGAACTTGGGACCTTGCGCTTGGAAGGCAGGCTGTAGAACCACTGAGCTAAATCCCTGGCCCTGGGCTCCTTTATTAACCAGTTGCTTTGTACTTGGGAAGGGACGAGGGACGAGGCTGCTGGCTGACATCTCTGAAAGGAGCTCCCAGGTGGTGTGCTGGACACCCCCTCTCTGGCCCTCCCTGCCTCTCGTCCTCCCAGCCAGCTCTGCCTTTTGGAATCCCCATGTTGATATGTGACTTCACCAGAACCCATCCTGGGAGGTGGTGCTGGAAGGCCTGGAGCGGGGATGGAGGCCACCATTGTAGCCTCCCCATGACAGTTCTGGTGAGGTTGTTTCTGTGCAGACCATAGCCCAGTGGCAGAAGGCCGGCTACCAGGACATGCCTGAGTACGAGAACTTCAAGCACCTGCTGCAGGCTCCACTGGATGATGCGCAGGAGATCCTGCAGGCACGCTTCCCCATGCCGCGCTATGTCCACACAGAGCATGGCGGCAGCCAGGTGAGCCAGCTGTCCTTGTGTTCAGAGCTGATGGAGGGCTGCGAATCCAAGCAGTCGTCACTGCTACATGTGGTAGAATCATTGGCAGATGGCAGCCTTCTAGCTGTGACTTCTTTTTACATGAATATGTTGGTGTAGAAGGATAGGGCCACCAATGTCCTGGGAGGTTTCAGACGTGGAGAGCTGGTCCGCTTAAGCTAGGGAGGTTCTTGTGTAGTGAAAGATTTCTGATATAGGGGCTGGGGATTTAGCTCAGTGGTTCCGGCACCTGCCTTGAAAGAGCAAGGACCCAAGTTCGATCCCCGGTACCAAAAAAAAAATCTAAAAGATTTCTGATATAGCCAAGAAACCTGATTAAACTAATATTAATGCCACGTTTAACATTTGAACTTCTTTTTTTAAAGGCTCGATTTCTTTTGTCCAAAGTGAACCCATCTCAGACACACAATAACCTGTATGCTTGGGGACAGGTAAGAAATTGTCAGGGATTTGGAAAGGAGGGCAGGCTACATTTTAAAAACTTGTTTTAAAATCCCATCAACCTTGACCCTTTAGTCTTGAGACAGAAGAGTAACTTGGGTAATTTTGCTGAGGGGAAGAAACCTGACTTGTAATGACATATTGAGGTGGGGTGGAGCCGCTGCCCCTGTGGGTCACTGGTGCAGTGTGCAGTGTGGTGAACAGGGTGTGGCTGGGGTGGGACGCGGCCTGCACCTCTGCTCCGCTCCTGGATAGTGGCAGCGGGCAGGCCCCCATCCTCTCCTGCCTAGCACCACACAGCAACTCCTGCCCACTCCTTTCATCTTGGTGGGATGCCTCCTTTAGCTAGTTATTCCCAGTATGTCTCTCCAGTGACTTCTCATTGTTTTCTTGTAATATTTTTTTTAAATGAACTTGTTTTTGAGATAATCGTAAATTATGTGCAGTTGTAGGAAATAATTTAAAAAATGAGATCTCCTGTTACTCTTTCCTCATTTTCCACTAATGGTAACATCCCAATGTTAAGTGACATGGAAAGGTGTATGCTCGAAACTATGTCTGCACAGTGGAGTGGCCTGGTCTCCGGGGACCTCACATTTTAGTTGAGAGTAGCAGTTACCCCGGCAGAGGTGACACCTGTGGATGCTCTGAAGTGGAAGGTGCTAAACAGCTCCTAAATTCTACCCAGCTTCTGGTCTTTGCCGTTGAGCCTCCTCCATTGCATTTCAGGAAACCGGAGCGCCCATCCTGACGGATGACGTCAGCCTGCAGGTGTTCATGGACCATCTGAAGAAGCTGGCCGTGTCCAGTGCCTGTTAGGTGGAGGGCCGGCTGGGATTAAGAAAAACCCTGTTTAGTGTGCTCACTGTTGTTTATAAAGGCTTTGTAACATTCCCTTCACTTTCCTGGCAGCTTCTTTTTTTTTTTTTTTTTTGCCACTGGGGATCAAACTTGGTATCTTTCACTTTCAAGGCAGGTGGGGGAACCACTGAGCTAAATCCCCAGCCCCCTTGGCAGCTTTTAATAAGTAAATCAGAGTAAGTTTTGTATGTAAGTCTGTAGGTTATAATTTATTTGTCTCCCTTGTATACGTCCCTTTTCTGTATCATAAAATTGTAAGGTCATAAACGTTTTAGTGGATGTTTATGTGCCTTTTGTGTCCTAACTTTTTAGTCTCTATGAAATCAGAGATAATGTATTTTGGCAGCTTGTTTCGACTCAAGTATTAAGGATCATAAAGGAAACAACTGGATGAGGAAAGCACTGGCTAAAACAATGCTAATACACATTTGATTCCCTGAGGTCTCCATGTGTCTGTGGGTTAAGTGACTTCCTCAGAAGGCATTTTCTGAACTTAGTACTCACTGTCTAAATATTAGGAAACCAAGGAAAAGTAACACACGTGTGAAGCTCTACTGGGGCCAGAGGTTTGGGGCCTGCCTGAGTAAGTTGCCTGTCCACAGTCCAGCCTGGATGACATCAACAGTGGTTGATGACTTAAGTGACTCCAACACTGACAATGCATCTGTCTTGGGTAAAATAACTTAAACAGGTGCTTTTAAAGAGCAAAAGCCTTAATTTTGAAAATTTTTAAATTAATTTTTAAATTTTATCAGTATTTGCTTTGTGGTTCATGCTTTTTATATTTTAAAAAATCTTTGCTTATCCCAAGATGGCAAAATTTTCTTCTTTGATTTGTTCTAGATTTATAGTTTTTGGGGGGTTTTTTTTGGTACTGGGGATCAAACTCGGGACCTTGCGCTTTCGAGGCAGGAACCGGAACCACTGAGCTAAATCCCTGGCCCCCTAGGTTTATAGTTTTAACTTTACATTTAAGCCAGTGAAGCCTTTAATTTTTGGAGGTGTAGATTTCCGTAGGCAGAACACCAAGTTTTAAAGGCTAGGCAATGGTCAGGCATGCTGGCGCACGCCAGCAATCTCAGCACTCAGGAGGCTGGGGCAAGAGGATCACCGGAAGTTTGAGGCCAGCCTGAATTACATAGTGAGACCCTGTCTCAAAAAACAAAATAAATAAATTAAAAGAAAAAAAAAGGATAAGCAGTGGAAAAGGAGCCCTGAAAGAGACCAAAGAGTAGCGGGAGGAGAGTGGGTTGTCAATGTTAAATGCTTTTTAGCAATTAAGTTTGAGTATGGGTGAAAAAAACAGGCCAATTTACTGAGCCTACTTTGGACCAAGCAACAGCCTCGCTCTCTCAAGTTGCTCAGTTTCTAGGAGCGTGGGTGGATTATACTTTAAGAAATGTGTGAATAAGAAAAGATGAAGGTGCACAGAGTCAAAGATTTTTTTTCGGTTTTCTGACGTGGGCACACTTGGCACGATGAAGATAAAATGAACAATGAAAATAAGCGGGCATGGGGCAGCACTGGGTGTGATTGGTAGGTGAGGCCTCAGCAGGAGGCTGAAGAATGAGACCCAGAGCACAGACGGGGTATTAGCTTTGACTTGAGCTACCCGAAGTTGACCCAGAGTTCCAGATTGGAAAACTGGAAAGATGAGGTGCAGAGAGAGCCACAAATAGCATCTTGGCAAATCCCGTAGGCTGTAAGAGGAAATAGAATTAACGTTTTCAAATACCATCTGGCCTATGTAAGGCAGGCATTGCAGTTATGCAAGTGAGAAGTTAATGCTCAGAAAAGCTGTCAACTGTTCCCCATCACGTGGCGTGCAGGGTGGCCTGCCCTCTGCTTGGCATCCGGTATCCCCAAGATCCTAGCCTCGGAGATGGAGTGGACTACATAATCCAACATGCATCGCGGCAGCCGGACGTGGTCGCTACGTTAGTTCCTCATTGGCGACGGCAGCGGATATCACGACTGACGACCGGAAGGCCTGGCTCCGCCTGCGCTTCGCGAGACTCAGGCTTTCCAGGCGAGACGTCATGCAGCCGCAGCGTGCCGTGTCCGGGTACCGGAAGCTGTCTATGGTCTACGGGCTAGGCAGCTGGACCCTGTTGGGTTCTGTACTTTACTTTTACGGGAAGAAGAGGAAGCTTTCAGGTAGGCCTGTCTGCCGAGACCTTCCTCGGGATCCGCTGCCCTCCGCGAGGTACCCAAGGATCAGGGACGCGACCTCTTGTGCTGTAAATCCTCAGGTCTATTCTACAAAAATGGTCGAGGCGGTTGTTTGCCGCATGTTATGCAATCTGTAAAGAGATGCCAGGAGATGCCCTTTAAATGCTGTCACTTAAACCTTATTTGTTGAATAAGGTCGTCCCCATACTCACAATTGGAAGAATCTGTAAAGTCCGAGATGGAATTTCAGAGACCTTGGAGTTGGCATAAAGAACTGAGGCTGTCATTAGCTCAGGTCGCACATGGCGAGCAACAACTTCGGAACTTTTAGCAGTTGAGGGATATAAAAGTCTTCCCAGTTACTGGGAAAAGGGAACCACAGCGCCATCACTAAGTGCTGGAAATCATACAGAGGGAAGAAAGTTGATGGGTGTGGTTATCGGGCTGAGGGGTGGGGAAGATGGGCGGTAACTGATAGAATTGCAGAACCTCCAGTGGACAAAAGTATTGGAAAGTTAATCGTGTTGCTGGTTGGGCAAATACAAGTTCAAAAAAAGCCGCTGAATTCTATCTTTTAAAGTGAGATAATTGTATGTTAAGTATATTTCAATGAAACATCATGAGTACTGTCAGTGACATTGCAGTATTAAATATCTGGAACATGTCTGTAATGTCATGTTTTTCTTTTTTTAAAGAAAGAAAGTGATAGCTGGCATCTGATACCATAATTTTTAATTTAGTCTATTTCTGAGACTTGAATGATTGGTCTCTTTAATTCAGGTATTCCTTTTCTTTTAGAAGGTTATGAAGTAGAACAAAAGGATCTCCCAAGAAGTGAAATCGCCCCCGAACCCTCGAAAGGGTTTTATGTGGAGACAGTCGTTCTATATAGTGAAGATTATGTTCCACTTTCTGACAGGATCCGTGATTTTGTGAAAAAATGGACTGGTGATTCTGGTTCAGAACCATGATTGGCTGCTGAATTCTAAAAACAAGGACTTTGGCTCAGCATATAAATATGATAGATGCCTTGATTTCTATTTTATGTTTGTGGAAAGCATATATTTATGTTGTGAAATATGAAATAAATATTTCCTTGAAAGAAACTAAACTTACATAGTTCAAGAGGTATTTTCTATATGGGGAAGGGTTGATATGAAATTTCATAGAGGTTCCATAAGCTCAGTTTTTTTGAAACCAATGCATCTGACTTTTTTTGCATGCTGCTATTAAAGCCTTAGTGGTCCCTTTAAAGTTAGTAGCTGGGTGTAGTGGCACACACCTGTAATCCTAGCACTCCAGAGACTGAGGCAGGAGGATGGTGTAACTACAGAGACGCTATCTCAAAAAGGAAAAACAAAAACATTGCAAATAACTGAGCCCCAGATGCCAGCAGCAGAGACCTCAGCTTTCCATGGGACATGAGCGGTAAGAACAGGTCAGTTGGATCAGTTTGGTTGGCATTACGCTGATGAGCAAGAAACAGCACAACAGTGGCCAGGGAATGTTAGAGGAGCTGGTCAGTGGGAACAACAGCATGGCCTCAGGGGAAACGTCATTTCAGAGTCTGGAAAGGGCAAGAGCTGAGGGACCTGTTATGTGGCAGGTGAGATCTGTTTGTTCATCGATCACACCTACGATACACTATTGGACTTCTCTCCCCTGGCACTTACCCAGTACCCATGAACTAACTAGCGGGACTACAGGGGACACTTGGCTTTGCCTTCCCTGAGACTTGGTGGGGTTTATCTGACAGACCACCGAATTGCCCTCCCTCCCATTGAAGGGCAGCCGTCTCTTGGGCTCCGAAGCCATCTCTGTCGAGTGGTGGTGCTTGGACCCTGTAGCCACTTCATATACATCTGGAGCTGACACTGCTGCCTTTCTCATGAGCCTGGTTTTTTGTTTTCTTGGAGAATATTTGGTTTCTGAAATAGTCTGAAGTCCTTCACTCTGGACTTATCTTCCTGTTGTTTTTCTAGTCACCATGTCCTGTCACTTCAGTATCACCCACTGTCACACATCATTTAGTGATGGACACGTTCCTCAAAGCTTATTGCTAGGTGACTTCTCATCACGTGAACGTCATCAAGCTGACTCAGGACACCAGCTGTATGGAACAGACCTGCACTGCTGTTACTGTGCTGGAACACAGTGGTACCTGTGTATCTATGCATACAAAGTACAGTAAATCACCCCATAAAAGGTTTAAAATCAGGTGGCCTGCAGGGTGTGTCGTGTGAATGATGTTTCCTGGTCAGGAAGGTTCACTGGCTGGTTTATCTGAGTTGGAGGCTCGATAAACACTACACTGCAGCTATCCTGAACTCATCAAACTACTTTTCTTCAGTAGTAAATTAGCTTACTGCAACTTTTCTGTTTTACAAATTTAAATTTTTAAAAATTGTTGACATGTAATAACAGGTTTTAACACAAATATGTTGTATAGCTGTATAAAATTATTATTATTATCAGTAGTAGTAGTAGTGCTTAGGATTGAACCCAGGCTTTGACACTGAGCTACACCCCCAGCCCCCCCTTGTTTTTTTTTTAATTTTGAGAGTCTTGCCAAATTGCCTAGGCAGGGCTTGAATTTATAATCTTCCTGCCTCAGCCTCTTGGGTGCTGGATTACAGAAGTATGCCACCATGTCCTGTCCTTGGGTGACTGAGTCCGGAGGATCTGTCTGAATTTAAGACCAGCATGGACCACATAGCAAGACCTTGTCTCAAAAAGCAAAAACAAACAAAAAAAAGAAGTGGCAAAACCCAAGTGCTAATACAGTACACTGGGTTAAACAAAAGGAGGCAGGTGTAGAAAAGTAAACCATATAAGAAGATATGTGTAGGGCCAGGGATTTAGCTCAGTGGTTCTGGCGCCTGCCTCGAAAGTGCAAGGTCCCGAGTTCGATCCCTGGTACCAAAAAAAAAAAAAAGAAGAAGAAGATATGTGTAAAGGAATTTATTTATTTTTTGGTACTGGGGATCAAATTCAGGTCCTTGCGCTTGCCCAGCAGGCGGTGAAACCACTGAGCTAAATCCCCGGCCCAACTCTTTTTTATTTTTTGAGACAGGGTCTCTTTTTTTTTTTTTTTTTTTTTTTGGTACAACCAGGACCTTGTGCTTGCCAAGCAGGCAGGCAGTGGAACCACTGAGCTAAATCCCTGGCCTAAGACAGGGTCTTACTGTGTATCTTGGGCTGGCCTCAGACTTAAGATCCTCCTGCCTCAGCCTCCGAGTGCTGGGGGTACCTTTGGTAGACCTCCACATCTGGCCAAGACCTTCTTGAGCTCCTCTCCATCTCTAGTGTACAGTTATTTCCTCCTGGTGTAGGGTGGGGGTCTTACACCTAAAAGGTTTACCTTTTGCTTGCAAAAAGGAGGTCAGAGCACCCCTCCTGTGCCTGCTGTTATTTGAGTGTCTTTATTTATTTATTTTTTTGGTACCGGGGATCAAACTTGGGACCTTGCACTTGCAAGGCAGGTGGTAGAACCACTGAGCTAAATCACCAGCCCGAGTGTCTTTATTTTTTATTTTTTGAGACAAGGTCTTGCTATGTAGTTCAGGCTGGCCTTGAGTTCACTGTGTAGCCTAGGCTGGCTTCGAACTCCCAATTATCCTCCTGCCTCTGCCTCCCAAGTGCTGGGATTACAAGAGTTCGCCACACACCTGGCCTCAATTTCTTTAGCTCAAAATAATTTTTATGTTCAAGATGGCATCTTTTGGGGAGGTGAATGTGTACTAAACCCTTAGCTACCAGGTTGCTTGGAGTGTGGGGCCCATTTAACCAGCACCTCATGGAGTTTCACTAAACATTATGTTTTCTATAATCCACTTTTTAATTGCAGTTGTGTGTGTGGTGCCAGGAATTGAATCCAGGGCCTTGTGCATGCTAAGCAAGGCCCCTCCCAATAACCTTTACCCCAGCTCTTAATTACATTCTTAACATCCACTATCATTTTTAATTTTCAAGTACTCTTCCTTGCTCTCAGTTCCTTTGTGGTATTCTATTTGTTGGTGAACATATTTCATCATCACCGCAAATATTCCACTTAGTTTTACTGCTTCTTGCACTGTCGCAAGTTCCCCTCTGTTGTTTGTTCTGCCATGTCTCTAGTTGGAGGTATCTGTCTCGAGTCCCCTCTCCGTGGAGAGCAACAGTCTGAAACCCTTTGGCAGCCCAGAGGTGGGTGGGTTAGGACCAGATCAAGGCCAGCTCTCTGATGCAAGGTGGCATGGTAGCTAAGTTCTTAGTGTTGCACCGAGAACTGGAGCTGCTTCATGCTGAAAGGAATGTGGGCAGGGATACTGGGAAGTGTCCGGAACTGAAGGGACGTAGAGGATCTGGCTGGAGAGAGCACAGCAGCAGTGGCTTTCCCAGTGTACAGTGAGGGGCCACTAGATGTCGCAGGGACCATGCTGATACTGCCTGCACTCTGCCTGGGGCCCCTACCAACAAGGAGTCCCTGAAGAGTCTGCTCCGTGGCTTCCCAGAGCAGCCTGCTGTCATTAGTCACCCCTGCATCTCAGTGCTTCTGCAGATACTGGGCTGACATAAGCCTGGGGCCTTGCCTCGAAGGAGGATGGGAAAGTGATTTTCTGACTCTCAAGGTAGAGGTGTCAAATTTTGAGGTCAAATATAGAAAGATGTCAAAGATAGGAAGGAGGTTCACAAAATGCAAGCAGGTGAATACCACGACAACTATCTGCATTGGTAGGTCAGACCCCTGGAGAAGGACTCCTCCCTCCAGCTTCCCACCAGGGGGCTGCCGGGTTGGGGGCCCTCTGGCTTTAGGGAGGCTGGAGATGATGTAGGAGCTCAGGGGGCTTGTTTAGAATTCAGGATTTTCCATTTTCAATCCAGTGTAATTCCCCATCTCTGCTCTGGCCAGCACACCTGGGGCGCCAGAGCAGAAAGCTCCGTCTCCTGAGGAAGTGCAGGCATGAGGGTGGACACGAGCCTGCTGCTGCTTCCGCAGACTCAAATGTCCTCCGTGTACACAGCCACTGCCACCCTCCAGCTCACTCTACCCGTGGCCTCCAGTTTCTGTGCACTGTACATTTCTGGGGTGAAGTGGTGGCTCCTTATGAGTGTGCCCTTCAGCTCTTCGTGTCCCAGCCCTTCCACATTGAAGCCAGCACCACTCTGCCACCTGACTTCTGTTTTGTAGCTTAGTTGTGCTCTAGCGAACACGTTGGTCTGCCTTTGTTGCTGTAACAGTTGAAGTTTGCGTTTATGTATAAAACGTCTCTCTATATATTTTAGAGATTTTTTTCCTTTTTGAGATGGCAGACTTGTTATGTTGCCTAAGTTGACCTTGAACTCCTGGGCTCTAGCGATCCTCCTGCCACCACCTCGAGTAGCTGGGACTCCAGGTGAGACACTGTGCCCAGCTTGTGCATATCCTTAAATATCTCAGAATATGTTTCCTTTCTGTTGAAGACACCTCAGCTCTAGTAGGGAGGATAATGTGGTCAGCAGAAGGGAGTGGAGGGGCTGGTCAAAAGGTGGTTAGGAGGAGTAAGCACTGGGTTTGGTTGCACAGTGTGCTGACTAGTTAATAATACTGTATTGTATTCCAAGAGCTGAAAGAGAAGTTCTAAATAATAATGATAGTAATATATTAATAATAATACTTGCAGTGCTTGGGATCCAACCCAGGGCCTCATGCATGCTAGGCAAGGACTCTACCACCAAGCTTCATCTCCAAGACAGTATTTTAAATGTTCTCACCACAAAGAAATAATTGATATTTTAGGTGATGAACATGTTACTTGGCCTGATTTGAACCATCCTCAACGTATACCTATATCTAACATCATATAACTCATAAATATATACAATTATTATTTGTCAATTAAAAATAAAACAACACTCATTAGTGGTGCCTGTAATTCCAGCTACTGTACTTGGGAGGTTGAGGCAGGAGATTTGAAAGTTCAAAGCCAGCCTGGGCAATTTAACAAGACCCTATCTCCAAATAAAAATAAAAAGGATCTCATCCTTGGAGGTACCAGGACCTGACTGTTTGCTTAGTTATCAGTTCTGCCCTGTAATTGCTGCCTACCACCAAACACCATTTTCTTTTCTTTTGAGGCGCAGGGTCTTTGTAGCCCAGGCTGGCCTCAAACAGTCAGGGAAACTGTTAAAGAGATGAGATTATCTGGAATGTGTGTGTTCGCTGAAGTGACCTTGGCTGCATGCCTTTCTGTATGGAGGTTGGCTACTTCCTGACAAAGGAGTGTACAGAGATAACTGTTAACACCCAAAGGACTGATTGCTTTCAGAGTCCAGCGCAGCCTGAGGATGGTCCTTTCAGCCACGCAGGCCTGTTGGCACCAAGTCACTTTTGTCTAAAGGTAGAAGAATATAAGGAACTGAGAAACCGGGTGTGGCATGGCCTTTTCTCTCTTGCCTGCCCAAGGCTCTGTCTCATGCAAGATCCTTCCCTAGAGGATTCCCTTTCATCTTTCCTGCTGTCCCTTGCCTTGTTGTATGGTAATATTATTTGACTATGTTCTTATCTGCTGTACTTTTATAATAAACTTTTATCATTTAAAAATCATTGTGTAGGCCGGGGATTTAGCTCAGTGGTTCCGCCGCCTGCCTCAAAAGCACAAGGACCCAAGTTTGATCCCTGGTACCAAAACAAAAAAACCCCCAAAAAACAAACAAACAAAAAAAATAAAAATCATTGTGTGGCTCTTCTCTGTTCACGTGGATCCAAACCTCAAATTTCTGCAGCCACATATATGTGACTCCTTTCTGTCAAACAAACTCATGGTGATCCTCCTGCTTCAGCCTCTTGAGTGCTGGGATTTCAGGTGTGCCCTACCACACCTGCCCCTAAACACCATTTTTATTTTTATTTTTTTCAAATGAAAAAATGTACTTTATTCAGGTTAGTCGTTGTTTTCTAGAGGGAAAATCTGTGACTAGGTGGTAAACTATCTTCTCCATTAGATAACCCTTTTAGACCTTCTGATTCTGTCAAAGGTGAAAAAGGTCAGCATACTATGAATAAGAATGCAAATAATTCTTGTCTATAGACGTGTAAATGATTTCTACCAACTGAACTCCTTCCTGCAGCCCAGTTTTGCCTCCCCTTAGCACACTCACTTCAATATTTCTAAATCTGCTCGTGTGACTTTTCTTTGGTCCCCTCTAAAGTGATTTAACACCTCACTCCACTTCTTTATTAATAATTAAATAGAAACCTTAACATATTGTCTTTTTTTATATCTGTGCAGATTGATGACTTTATAAATGTGTTAGCTACCTTTCTCTCTCTCTCTCTCTCTCTCTCTCTCATTGCTGAGACAAGATACCCGACACCCAAAGTTGGAGGGGAAGGGGTTTATTTGGCTTACAGTTTGTGGAGGTTTCAGTGCATAATCGGCCAGCTCCAAGGCAGAGGTGACAAACAGGCCTCGGAGAGGAGAAACAACATGGAGCCAACAAGGTAGCAAAGGTAACGAGAGTTACCAGCATCTTTCTGCCCCTTTTATCTTATTTAGACTACCGGGATTAGGGAGGTGCCAAACTAATATCTCACATGTACTGGTTTAGTAATCACACGCCCTCAGCATCATGCATTCCATATTCAACTACCTCTGAAAAAGAAAAGCCCACCTCAGCATGAGGCTTTGGGGGACATCTAAACACAAACCATAACAATAAATTATCTTCTAACATGACAGAAAGTACCAGCAACTGTGATATTTCAAAATGTCACCAGGCAGGGTCTGGGATAGTCTCCCTATTGAAGAGATGGGGATCTCAACCTGCCCCAGGTAGGTTACTGCCTCTCTTTCTCTTCAGAAAAGCGTTTCAGGATATGTCCACGAGAGGCACCAAAAGATTTATTACCCAGAATCCAAGAACTACACAGTGAGAAAAGAGTATGGAGCTCAAGGGTGAGATACACTGTGGTCTGGGCTAGGGCGTGTTTTTTTGGTGGTGGGGTAGCCTCAGACAGATGACCTGGGACTCCGGTTTTTTGAGTTATTTATCAGTAATTTACCTAGAGTCTATTTCCTTAAGTGATGGAAAAACTATCAATGAGGTTAAAATGCAAACCATTCACACACGTTGGACTGGAGCTATGGTTGGTACTCAATAGTGCTGTTTCTCTGAGAGTGGAAGTCTTTGAAATTTAAGGATTTATAGTATCCAAAGAAAAACACAGGCTAAATTTATTTATTTATTTTTTTGGTACCGGAGATCAAACTCTGGACCTTTCACTTGCTAGGCAGGTGCCAGAACCACTGAGCTAAATCCCTGGCCCCTATGATTTATTGTATCCTTAAGACTCTTAGGAATTTAGGAGTGAGGAGCCTAGAAGGAAAAAAAAAAAAGAGCCCTAGGGGTGAAAACAGCATTGTAATCTTGGGTAACTTTGATAATGTCTTAAAGCTGCAGTTTGTCAAAATCACAATTTTTTTGGTTTTTTTCAGACAGGGTCTTCTATGTAGTTCAGGCTGACCTTGCACTCACTGTGTAGTCCAGGCTGGCAATCCTGCCTCAACCTCCCAAGTGCTGAGATTACAGGGGTGCACCACCACACTCAGCCAAAATTACAATTTTAAAATGAAAATGTCCTTGTCTCATTTCTACCTATCTTTATTTCTTCTATCCTACCTCAAAAACAAACACAAAAGGTATTTATTTAAATTTACTAAAATGGTTAGAAGGTTTTAGGTATCTAGCAATTCTGGCCAATGGTTAATAGCTTCTCTACATTTTATTTTCCTGGTATTGGGGATCGATCTCAGGACCTTGTGCTTGTGAGCCAGGCACAGTGCCACTGAGCTAAATCCCTGGCCCCTCTACATTTTATTTTCAGTGTTTATTTGGCAAATCAATTTTCTTTTACTCATATTACTATTTTTGAAACCTGGTACCAGTGCAGTTTGTGGTCTTTTTCCAAAACAACCTACATGCTAATTTTTAGGTTAAATTTCTACTTTAAAAGATTTTTTTTTTTAAATTTTACTCAGGACCTTGCACTTGTGAGGCAGGCATGGTGCCACTGAGCTAAATCCCCCCATTTGAAGAAATTTAGTAGACATTAAACTATACAAAGATACAAAAATAACATAAAACAACCACTACCTATTATCTAGAGAACTAGCCTTTTAGCTGTTAATATTTTGTAAAATTTTTAGGTCTTTTTTCCACATAAAACATTACAGGTGAAATTTTCCTTCCATGTAATCCCATCACCCATATTCTGCAAGGTAACCAGTATCCTAAATTAGCATCGTTCCAGTTGATTCATCATTCATTTACAAAAGATCTATATCTACTCTCTTTTTTGTTTTTTGGTACCAGGGATCGAACTCGGGACCTTGCGTGGCAGGCGCTGGAACCACTGAGCTAAATCTCCAGCCCTTTATACATTCCCATGCCAATGAACTTTTAGGCTGTTTCCAGGTTTTTTAAAACTATTATAACAATGCTACAATAAACATCTTAACATTGCTCTCTTTGTATACAAATGCCAAGGGTATTTTCTACAAGTGAAACCACAGTGTCTTGAAACATTTTGTTAGTGGCTATACTATCCTAAGATTCACTTGTATTCCTTATTTCCTTCATACCTATCATCTCTTGACAGAATCAAACTTTACAGTTCCTAATCTGATAGTTAAAAAGTGGTTTATGTGGTTCTAATCATGGTTTTAATGTGCACTTCCCGGATGACATGAAAATCTGAGGTATATGTGTATTTAATCATTCACATTTCAATACCCTCAATACATATGAGAACTTCCCCTTAATCAACTGGGATTCAAATTATGCTCTGTTAAGCAACTTCTGTAGTTAACAAAAAATACTGGGCATTTCTTCAAAAGATAGTTATATGCAAGAAAACTCAAGACAGAGGTTCACTTCAGTATATAGCCATGCACTGTATAATGATGTTTTGGTCAACAATGGACCACACATATATCAGCTGTCTAATAAGATTATAATGGACCCGAAAATGCCTATTGTCAGTGACATTGTGCCCATTATAATGTAATACCTAACATCATGCTTAGACTGGGGCTGCAGCTCAGTGGTAGAGCACTCACCTATAGTGTACAGGTGATGGGTTCTTCAGCACTGCGGCAATCACCGTGGCAGCGATGGTAAACACCATTTTTAATAACAACAACAATAAATTCCTTATATATTAACATGAGAACAATGAGTTTACATTCGATGAAGGTTCTGGAAAGTTCCACTGCACACTCCTGAAAGAGTAAGAATGAAGAGCTGGGTGTGATGGATGGTGCATGGCCCAGCTGTGTGGGTCTCGTCTGTCTTTGTTCTGGGTTTCCAGCATGGAGCGTCTCGACCTCTTAGGAGTTGACTGCCTCCCTTTGAAATCTTTGTTCCAGCTACAGCACACGCTGGAGCTCTGCTGGAACTGTTTTTATCAATGGTAACAATTTGGTAAGGTGATAATTGTGCAGCCCTCAGCAGCCTTCTACATGGTTTTCTGTGGTCTATTTCATTCAAATTTCCTAACCCCCCCAAGAAGGGGGTGGGTAAGTATTAATATTCATACTACATAATTCTAGAGTCATACGCCTGTACTATCATGACATGACATGGCTAAGTCAAATGAATAGCTATATAGTTAAACGGCTATTTTAGCAGCACATATTTATTTATCTATTTATTTATTTTTGCCCCACCAGGGATTGAACCCCCGGGCTTTTGCGCTGAGCTCCATCCTCAGCCTCTTTTTATTTTATTTTATTTTTTTGGTACCGGGGATGAACTCGGGTCCTTGTGCTTGTGAGGCAGGCAGCAGAACCACTGAACTAAATCCCCGGGCCCCCTTTTTATTTTTAATATTTTGGTCCTGGGGATCGAACTTGGGACCTTGCGCTTGCGAGGCAGGCGGCGGAACCACTGAGCTAAATCCCCGGCTCCTCCCCTTTTTATTTTTAAATTTTGAGACAGGAGCTAACTAAGTTGCCGAGGGTGGGCTTGAACTTGCGATCCTCCTGCCTTATCCTCCTAGAGTGCTGGGATCACAGGTGTGCAACACCACAGGAGTTGCCACATCTTTTGCATCTGTCTGGCCACGGAGGCAGAAAGGTAAGGGAAGAAGAATTTGGCAGGATCTTGGGGCAGAGTGGGAAGCAGAAAGTAGAAACACAGTTAAGAATAGGTCAGGCCAGGTGGGGTTTAGCGCTGATGGCTCTTAGGGCCGGGGACAAGGAGGGACAAACCAGTGTACAGATCCCAGTAGGTCGAAGGTTTATTTGGGGCCGGTGATGTAGCTTAGGGGCGCTGCGCCTGCCTGGCAAGCGTAAGATCCTGAGTTCAATCCCCGGTTCCGGAAAAAAAACCACCCCAGAATCGGGTAGGTCGAGACAGAGAGAGTAGTCTGGACAGGCTCTGAGGCTCAGCGGAGGCAACCCTGGGGGCAGGGGCGGGGCCTATCTCTGAAGGGCGTGGCGTTCTCAGGTTGCAGATGGGCGTGACCAACAAGCTCGCAGCCAATTAGAGGGCGGGCATGGCCAACGTGGGTGGGGCGCCGGCGTCCGGGTCGCTCGGGCCGCGCACGCGCTTCAGGGTGTACCCGCGCAGAGGGCGCCGGCTTGGAGCCGTCCGCCGTGTAGCCAGCCGCCCGCCCAGCCGCCACCATGAAGGCCGTAGTGCAGCGCGTCACCCGCGCCAGCGTCACAGGTCAGGCTCCGCGTCTACACGCTCTCCAGGTAGCGGCCCGGCCAGGCCCTGAGCACGTGCTGGCCGCTGCGTGTCTGCCTCCTCCTCGGTGCCGATTCGACCACGCGGGTGGCCGAGCCCGCGCGCCCCGCCATCCACCACCCGCCACCCGCCCGTCGCGCTCCGTGAGACCAACGCGGCGCCGATCGTTTCCGGGGCGGTCTCCTCCGCCCCCTCTGCATCTGTCTAAGTTCACGGAGCCCGGTTCCCTATGCATAAAACGCATAGATTCGAGCCTGGCTAGCTGTGTCCACGCAGGGGACCCCCCCCCCCCCGGGACCCTGCAGCCAGGGAACCCCCCCAAAGCAAGCAGAGGGGACATCTCTGTCCCACCCAACCCTGGTCACCCCTTGAACACCCTGGTCTAGTTGCCACTTTCATCAGAGGCCAGAGCCGTACTGTAGCTAATGTGGTTATTCTAGACACCCAGACCCAGGCCTGATAGGTACTGAATGAAACGTTTAAATGACAAGTGTTACATTGTCTTTTAGTCTTTTTCTTTTTTTTTTTTGTACCGGGGATTGAACTCAGGTCTTTGCGCTTGCGTAGCAGGCGGCGAAACCACTGAGCGATTTAAATCCCCGGCCCCCTTTTTCATTTTTTATTGGCAGAATTAACATTGTTTCAAGCCCGGTGTTCTGAATTCAAGCTATTCTAGTGACTGAGGCGAAAAGATTGCTCTGAAATCCAAGAGTTCAAGGCCAGCCTGAGCAACAGAGACCCTTCCTCACAATAAACAGTATATACATGTGTATATATGTGTATATAAATATTTAGAAAACAAAACTCCCTAATGAACCAACTAAAACCATATATTTAGATCTATTTTTCAACCCTGCTTAATGGTTTGTAAGCTGTTCAGGTAACTGGTTTTGGAAATAGTCTTCAGTAAATATTTAAGTTTACAATAGCTGGTGTGGAGATTCTTGCAGTCTCTTTTATTTTTTTCTTTTTCTGGGTTTTGGTACCAGAGCCTTCATCTTTGAGCTACATCCCCTACCCTTTATTTATTTTTAATTTGGGAGACAAGGCCTCACTAAGTGGCCAGGTTGTCCAAGCTGGGCTAGTACTTTAGATCCTTCTGTCTCAGCCTCTCAGAGTGCTGGGATTAACAGGTGTTCAGTCTGCAGTCTGCTTTCCATGGTCATCACCAACGATTTAAGTTTCTGTCCCCTGAACTCTCCATCCAGTGATCTGGAGTATTGAAAACATGTTTTTATTCTGCTGAATAGAGTTTGAGTTCTTTTAATTGATTACTTAGATTGTATGCTTTTAGTTTAAACCAACCAACCTGTGTATTTAAAAAGATAATGTAGGTTGGGAACCATTGGAATTTCAATATTAGAGGGACACTTACGTTATCCAGGGTATCTAGTTGAATTGCAATGAAAGAGATTTTCTGGTTCTTAAAATAGGTGGCTGGATTCACTAAAATGTGACATCATTTGGGTGACATTTTATTTGAGAATCTAAAATAGCACTTCTTATTTTATGATAATGACAGAATACATAATCACACATTTTTATGTGGCATATTTACTTTGTAAACTTGGTCTGACACATTTAATGCTTTAGCATAATTACTGTTAATGTAATTTTTATTTTATTATTTGTGATGCTTGAAATTAAACCCAAGGCTTTGTGTATAGTGCTAGGGAAGTGCTCTACCAGGGAGCTACAGCCCCAGCCCTGTGCTAATCTAATTTAAAAAACTCTATTATAGAGTTTTTTCGAACAAACTCATTTGGCTACATGGAACAAATAACACAATAACTCCCGTGTACCATCACTAAGATTTAACAACAATAGGAAAAAGGCAACCAGGGGTGTTGGGACACACTGTAATCCCAGCACTCAGGAGGCTGAGGCAGGAGGATCACTGTGACTTTGAGGCCAGCCTGAGCTACATAGTGAGACCTTGTCTCAAAACAAAAAAACAAATGGCCTAATTACAGAGCTCATGGATTCTTGAAGAGGTTGTAGAGCTCATGCCACTCATTTATGGAGGAAATGACCAAATAGCTCTTTTCTAGCCTTGTGATCTTTTTGTTGAAAGTGTTTATTTTCAGTTATTTCCCTTGGAAAAGCATTTGTTTATAATAGAAGGCCCCTTTGATCCTAGGAATCCTTCCCCTTGTCCTTGGAGGAGCTACAAGACGAGTCCTCACTCTGGGTCGTGAATAGGCTTTGAGGCAGAATTTATTTCTTAGAAAGATAATAAATTACAAAAATGTTGACGCTCTTTGATGGTGACTCTTTTAAAGACTGTACTCCAAGATGATAATTCTAATTGTAGAAAAAGCTTTATGTTACAGAGATTTTCACCACACTTTGATTTATTGAAGGGAAGATTTTGAAACAAGCCATTTGTCCAGCGAAATGGGTGGCTCATCAGTCAGTGGTGAGGACGTGGCTGTTAAAGCTGTTCAGAGGAAGCTTGTGACATGGAGAAGTTCTTATGCAATAATAAGAGAAAAGATGAGATAGTTTTTATCTCATTATAAAAAATCTATTATTACAGTAGTTGAAAACAAATATGAAGCAAAATCTATGAATACAAAATATCAAAAGGAAATGATTGAAGTATTAAAGTGCTTGCCTTTTTTTCTCTGTTTCTTGTATTTTACAGATTTTCTGTAATGTATATGCATTGTGGGTCTATATGGATGTGGAGATGAACCTCTGTAACTTTTCATTTTTAAAACTTGGGGAAAAACTTAGTATGTTGATTGTGTAAGACAATAATGTTGAAAATAGTGTTGATTTAAAAAAACAAATAAGCCAGGGGAATTTTTTCTTTTCTTTTTTTTTTCAGTTTTTTGAGACTGGGGTCTCTCTGTGTAATTCAGGCTGACCTTGAAGTCACTCTGTAGCCCAGGCTGGCCCCAAACTTGTGGCAATCCTTCTGCCTCAGCCTCCTGAGTGCTGGGATTATAGTGTGTGCTGCTATGCCTGGCTGGCTTTTTTCTAAAGCACAGCAAACAAGTCAAGTAAAGCCAGTTACTTACTGCTTATTTCAGGAAAGATTATTTCTTTTTTTTTTTGGTACCGGGGATCGAACTTGGATCCTTGCGCTTGTGAGGCAGGTGCTGGAACCACTGAGCTAAATCCTCAGCCCCCAGGAAAGATTATTTCTTTTCTAGCTTTAGAGTTGTTGGCTCATACCACAGTAAGTCCAACATAGTCCATTATAAAAAGAGCAGCGCTGAAGAAAATACTAAAAATTTAGCATAACAATGAGGGAATCAAGCTTTGCTGAGATTTCAGGGACAGATTGATGCTGGTATTCCCCTGGGGTCAGACAGCTGAAGGAAGAGGGGCACATGTGGGTGTGTGGCCCTCTGAGGTGTATTTAGGTACATACATATTATCCAGCAGAACAAGCGTCAGGAAGATGGAAGACCCTTCTAGTCCTGCTTGGAATATTAGGTTAGAACATGGTGAAATAAAAAACAACAATAATCTAGTGACATTTGGCAAAATGTTGGCTGAAAAAGAGGAAATTATCAGGATCACCATTTGAAATATGGATTCAGATCCATTATCAGAATGGTGAATTTTATACTTTTTTCTTTGGTACACGGGGATCGAACTCCGGTCCTTGTGCTTGAGAAGCAGGCAGCGAAACCACTGAGCCAGATCCCTGGCCCTAGAATGGTGAATTTTGGCTAAGTGCTCTGTCCACATTTGTGAAATTGTCTGATGATAGGAAGGCGGACACTTGAGTCTAAACACACCCACAAATGCTCCTGTGTGCTCGGAGATGTTTTCTGGACAAGATGACAATTCCAAAAGGTTTGGCGCTCATCGGCTTGGAAGGTGACTACAGTACCAGCCTGGGAAAGGAGGGCAGTGTGCTGAGGAGAGGCCAACACAAAAATCAGGGTTTTTTTTGGTACCAGGGATCAAACTCGGGTCCTTGTGTTTTGTGCAGCAGGCGGTGAGACCACTGAGCTAAATCCCCGGCCCCTGCAAAAATCAGTTTTTAGGTAGAATGTATTTTTTGTTCTCAGTAGTAATTAGGAAGAACAGAATTGTTCTTATGATGCAACCCTTCTCCATGTTGTCACCAGATTTGCTGGTTTCCTAGAAAAGTTGGACCCTCGCCTCTGACAGCTAATCCAAATTCCCTCTGGGAGGAAAGTGCCATTATGCTTTTTACAAACCAGACCCCAGAAAATTTCAGGTGTTTCACCCCAGGTAACAGATGAAAATGTGGTCCTGCAGTCCTGCTCAGTGGTTGCTAACTTTGTAGCTCCCATTCATTCCAGGTATAAAATCAGAATGGAGCTGCATGTGGAGGTGCACACCTGTGATCCCAGCACTCTGAGAGGCTGAGGCAGGAGGATTGCAAGTTTGAGCCTAGCCTGGGCAATTTAGCAACTTTGCAAGACCCTATTTAAAAAAAAAAAAAAAAGGGCTGGGAGGTACAAAGGCCTTGGGTTCAATCCTCAGTACCACCAAAGGAAAAGAAAATTAGAACAGATCGGAATGTTTTGAATCTTACTGCTTGTATGCACTGCCATTCTTGTTTGCTTACAATTGACCTTAAACAGAGAAGTGTGAAGTGAAGTGTGTGCACTGTCAGACTCAGTCCCAAGTTGCTGCAGGGCACTTCTGAGTCAATCTTGTTTGGTTCCTTCCAGTTGGAGGTGAGCAGGTGAGCGCCATCGGCCGGGGCCTCTGTGTGCTGCTGGGTATCTCCCTGGAGGACTCACACAAGGAGCTGGAGCACATGTGAGGGGGGCCCTTGGCTCTGCGTGCGGATGCGGGTGGGGAGGCTGGGATGCGCGTCCCTGTTGCTTTGATCTGTTGCCGAACTCTCTGTAGAGTGTGATCTCCCTGTGTCTCAGATGACACCCAGAAAGGTGGCTGCGAAGTCAGCAGCCAGTGGAGCACAGCTTGGCCTCCATCTCTGTTGCTTCTGAACCTGCAGGCTCACTACCCCCACCTTTCCCCAGTACTGGGACTGAACCTAGGGAGTTTACATTGAGGTACCTCCCCACTTTTAAAATATACATTCCCTGGGCTGGGCTAGAACTTTGCATCCTCCTGCCTCAGCTTCCCAGAGTGCTGGGAGTACTGGCATGCACTACCATGCCTGCCCCCCTTTTCTCTTAATGCAAAAACCAAAGCCCCTGTATAGGGGTTCTTTTTGAAACTTGGGCAGTATGACCTGGGCACTGTGTACACATAGTTCACAGTGGGGCACTGTGTACCCCATTGTTCATTGTTCACACCAGGGAGGCAGCTCCTTGCCCCAGGCTATGCACACTAGAGGAGGCTTGAGCCCAAGGGGAGTTTGCTGCTGTAGCCTGGCTCACTCTCCTTGGGGGATCAGCCCTGCCTGAGTTCGCATGCATCCCTTGTGGTATGTTGGCTTCAGATGCTTGCCACTGTGTACCTAGCCCTTGGTGCCCAGAGCCTGTGATGACCCCACCCAGCTGTCCCTGTGTTGGTGGAGGGATGGGAGTGCCCAGAATTGACCCATCCTGAAGGGCACCAGCATGTCAGAGGGTTAGGATTCAGCTTCTGGGGAGATGCTTCATGGTCCTGAGTCTGACTCATGATTGTGACCTGCCCCACTTCCTTGCCAGGGTGTTGTCCCATGTCAACCACAGTAGGAGAAATGGCCCCATGTTTGGGCAAATCCTCCACCTGGAGGAGCAGGCAGCACAGGTTATCACTGCAAGCCCAGTGCCTTCCAGGAGCTGTGAATAGAGGCGCTACAGGAGCAGAGACCCCAGAGCAGCCTCCTGGGACAGGGCTGCGCCCCAGCGGTGGTACACATGAGTCCTGGCCAAGGTCATGCCTTCCGTGAGTGGTGGCTCCATTCCTTCCCTGGCAGCAAGCTGGGGACAGCTGGGATACATGGAGGGTGGGGCCCTTGTGCTGTTGCTCTCACTGCTCTCTGTTCCCCGACAGGGTCCGAAAGATCTTGAACCTGCGTGTGTTTGAGGACGAGAGCGGCAAGCCCTGGTCCAAGAGTGTGATGGACAAGCAGTACGAGGTGCTGTGTGTCAGCCAGTTCACCCTGCAGTGTGTCCTCAAGGGCAACAAGCCCGACTTCCACCTGGCCATGCCCACCGAGCAGGCCGAGAGCTTCTACAACAGCTTCCTGGAGCAGCTGCGGAAGACTTACCGGCCCGAGCTCATCAAAGGTGGGCTTTGGGGCTGGGGTCCTGGCAAGGCACCCCTGAGATCAACAAGCACCTGGGAGGGAGGTGGGGACATCCTGGCAGAGGGGCAGGGTCCACAGTCACAGCATCTCTGTGTCTGGAAAGTCCTTGTGGATGCTCATTCCCCCTCAGAGCACCATCACAGTGGCCGCTCCTGGACTTAACACACATCCTCGGGGTGCACTGGACACCATTGCCCTCCTTCCCACTGTCCCATTTGGAAATGAGGTACCCAGAGGTGTGTGGCGTCCAGTGTTTCCTTGGTTGCCTAGGCCAGCGCCATCCAGTAGGAGTAGAGTGCAGGCCCTAAATGTGAACCTAATATGTGCTTTAATTTCGAGTAGATGTGTTCCAAAAAGGAAGAGGAAGCAAAGGAAATTAATTTAGAAATGTATTTAGCTTGACTAAATATATACAGAATGTTATGATTTTTACCATGTGATCAGTATAAAGAGTTATGTTATAGTTGACATTATTACTATCTTTTTTTGGCATAAGAGTCACAGCAGAAGTGAGAGGAAGTACAGAGGTGTCACGTTTCACAGCTGATGAACCCATGTAATCACAGCCATCCATACTGTACCTGAGGTCATGTGCAGTGTGTGTATCCTGTGGGCTTGGATATAGTGACAGTGACACACATCTACCAGGACAGTGTCACAGAGTCCCTTCACCGTGCTCCCCTGTCCCCCAAACCCTGGCAAACACTAATCTTTTGACTTTCTCTGTGGTTTAGTTTTCCTAGACTGTCGTGTAGTTGAAAGTATGTGGCCTTTCATGTTGGCTTCTTTCAGTTTTTGTTTTGTTTTTTTAGTGTAGTACTGAGGATTGAACTCAGGGTCTCTGCACTGAGCTACATTTCTAGCCCTTTTGATTTCTAAGACTGGGTCTCATTAAGTTGCTGAGTTGCCCCGTTGGAGTCCAACTTGCTATCCTCCTGCCTCAGCCTCCCAGAGTGCTGGGATTACAGGTGTGCACCAGTTCTTTCACTTACTAACATGCACTTAAAGCTTCTTTATCACTTGATCGCTCCTTTCTTTATAGAACTGATAATATTCCACTGTCTTAGTTGTCCCACAGTGTGTCTATTCATTTACTGCAGGATGTCTTGATTGCTTTCAAGTTTAGGCAATCATGAATGAAGCTTCCATAAATATACACTTGCAGGATTTGTGTGCATGTAACTTTTCACTTCCTTGTGATTGCTAGATCAGATAGTATGGTTTTGTTTTGTTTCTTTTTTTTGGTACTGGGGATCAAACTTGGGACCTGGCGCTTTCAAGGCAGATGCTGGAACCACTGAGCTAAATGCTCGGCCCAGATAGTGTGTTTTGATGTATGAGAAAGTGCCTATTATACCACTTTACATTCTCACCAGCGGTGAATGAGAGTTCCTGATGTGCTTCCCACCCCCTCCAGCCTTTGGTCTTGGCATTGTTTGCAGTTTGGCCTTTTTAAAGATATTGAGGTAGGCCCGTCATGGTGGTGTATGTCTGTAATCCCAGTGCTCGGGAGGCTGAGGCAGGAGGATCGTTGCAAGTTTGAGGCCAGCATGGGCTACATATTGAATTCAAGGCCAGCCTGATCTACATAGCGAGAACTTGTCTCAGAAAAACAAAAACAAAAAGATGTCAAGTGGGATCTCTTTGGGTAGTTTTATTTACATTTCCCCACAATGAATGATGTGGAGCATCTTTTCATCTGCTTATTTGCTATTTGTATATCATTTTGGTGAGGTGTCTGATAAGGTTTTTTGGCCCATTGTTAAAAATTGTATTGTTTGTTTTCTTCTTGCTGAGGTCTTATAGATATATACCAGTCCTATTAGACAAATACTCACTTTGCAAAAGTTTGTTTATAATCAGATCCGTCTTTGGCCAATATTTCCCTCCAGACTGTGGTTTGTCTTTTCATTCTCTAAACAGTGTCATCTGCAGAGCAGAACATTGTAATTTTAGTGAAGACCAGCTCATCAGTTCTTTCTTTCATGAGCTATGCCTTTGGTGTTGTACCTAAGGAGTCATCACCATCTACAGCATCATCTGGTCTTCCCCTCTGTTACCTCCGAGCATTTTTATAGTTTTGCATTTTACTTTTAGATCTATGTGTAGTTGTTGTAAGAAGTGTAAGTTTTGTGTCTAGATGTAGTTTTTGCCTGTGGATGTCCAGTTGTTCCAGCACCATCTGTGGAGCCTCCTTTCTTCATCATATTGGCTTGGCTTCTTTGTCAAAGATCAATTGACTAAGTTTACTTTGGTGAATTTCCAGGCTTCCATTGATCTGTCATTCTTTGCTAATACCACCCTGTCTTAATTACTGTAGCTTTGTAGTCAGTATTGACACCACATAGTGTCAATCTCAGCTTTGTTTTGTTTTTGATAGATACTCTATCAAGTTCAGAAAGTGCACCTCTATTCCTAGTTTATTGTGAGGGTTTTTTTGAGACAGGATCTCATTATGTAGTTGAGGTTGGCCTTGAGCTTGCTATGCAGTCCAGGCTGGCCTCAAACTCACAGTGATCCACCTGCCTCTGCCTCCTGAGTGCTGGGATTTTAGGAGTGTGCCACCATGCCTGGGTGCTATGAGTTTTTATTGTGACTGGGTATTGGATTTTGTCAAATGCTTTTTCTGCATCTACTGATGTGATCATATGATTTTTCTGTCTTTAGCTTGTTGATGTGATCAGTGACATTAAGTGATTTTTAAAAAATGTTTTTACAATTTAATAAATCTCTTGATGACTGCAGTTATGAAAGTTGTAGTAGTATTCACAGTAATGGTGGTTTTCCTGATTGGTCTGTAGTCTTCAATAAGTGTAAGAAGTTATTGTATGAAACATCTGTCAAACCGGTAAGACTGCATTGATGGATCTATCATTCTCAGGACTGTTGGTTACCTGGGCATATTTACCCCAAATAACCTTGTCTTCTTGTGTCACAAGGCCCAAATCACTCACTTTCACTTCCATCTCTGTACCTTTGGTAATAACACCCAAAGTTGTATGTAGTGGTGATGAAGGATTTTTTTCACACCAAGTATTGGGAGGCAAAAGGTGGCTTTAGTTCAGGATGTGTTACATGGGCCTTCTTGAAATGTAAGCCCATTGGCCTAACGAACCTTTCATATTTAGGTGGTTTTCTTGTAAAGCCATCTCCAACAAAGCAGACTTTGGTAACCATCCTCTTCCATGCCTTCTTTTTTCTCTTCCCAGTTTGAATAACTTTTAATACTTCCGTCTCTGCCTGTGCACAAAGTTTGGGCAGAGGGACTTCCCATTTTCCCACCTTTTCTTTTCATTTTTGTTTAATCATGTTGGAAAGTACTTTTGCCCAAGACTGTCCAGCAGATAGGCAGGTACTGCTCCTTGAGGAGTCTTTTTGTCATTCTTTTGTTTGGTGTTTCTCTTTTCATGCATCTTGATAGTCTTAATTTGTATTTTCTTGGCATGGCGCTGTTTATGGTAGAGTTTAGCTTTCAGGCCAATCATTATTTTTGCCTTCTTTGAATGTTCATGAGCCTCTTGAGTTTCCTTCTTTTTCTCATGGTAATGCAAACATTACCCGTAACATTTACAGTGTAATTCAGTATATTCATTTTGTGGTATGATGACAGCTGCAGAGCCACCAGGGCCACCCACAGGCACTTGAAGAAAAGTGTCAACTTTGGGGTCTCTCAGGCACATGAGCTGACTCCTACATTAAGTGATTTTTGAATGTTGAACCAGTCTTGCTTGGTTGTGGTGTATAGTTCTTTTTATATGCTATTTGTCCAGTTTGTGTGTGTGTGGATATGTGTGTATATATTTATTATTATTTTTATTATGTGGTGATACTGAGGAATGAACCCAAGGCTTTTGCATTGAGTTACATACCGAGCCCTTTTTATTTTTATTTTGAAAGAAGGTCTTGCTTAGTTGCTGAGTTGCCCAAGTGGAGCTCAAATTTGTGATCCTCCTGGCTCAGCCTCCCAGAGTGCTAAGATTACAAGCATGTACCACCATGCCCAGCTTTGATTTGCTAATATTTTGTTGAAGATTTTTTCATCTATATTCATGAATGGTATTGGGCTATAGTTTTTTTTTTTTAAGTGTATGTGCTACTGGAGCAAGCACTATAGTTTTTTTTTAAATAATGCTGTTGTCTAATCTTGATATTAGGGTGATTCTGGCTTTATAGCATGAGTTAAGAATACTGTCTTAGCATCTATCTTTTGAAAAAGATGTTTGGTCAAATTTACCTGTGAGCCCATTTGTTTTTAGTGCTTTCTTTTTGAAATGTTAGTAACTTTTGATTAATTTTTTTTTTTGGGTGGTACCAGGAATTGAACTCAGGACCTTGCACTTCATAGGTAGGCACAGTGCCACTGAGCTACATCTTAGCCCCTTTTGATTAATTTTTT
Source organism: Heterocephalus glaber (assembly GCF_053883595.1). Taxonomy (NCBI): domain Eukaryota; kingdom Metazoa; phylum Chordata; class Mammalia; order Rodentia; family Bathyergidae; genus Heterocephalus; species Heterocephalus glaber. Next base: position 5,093,267 of record NW_028258330.1, on the reverse strand, counting down.
AATAGATAAAGGTCCTTTTATTATTTATTTATTTTGAGTTTTTGAGACAGGGTCTTGCTATGTATTTCAGGCTGGTCTTGAACTTACTATGTAGCCCAGGCTGGCCTTGAACTTGGGCGATCCTCTCCTGCCTCAGCCTCCCAAATGCTGGGATTATAGGTGTGCACCACCATGCCCAGTGTAAAGGTCCTTTTAGATGAGATCAGCATATTCAGGGTCCTACAGCCGTTAAGGGCCCTTTTAGATTGTCACTTTCTGTAAGAGTTTTGGCAGCTTATGTTGTCCTAAAAATTGGTTCATTTCATTAGGTTATCCAACTTGTGGGCTTAGACTTGTTCAAGATAATCCCTTATCCTTTTAATACCCTTGCATCTGTACTGATGTCTCATTTTGTTGTTCATGTTAGTAATTTGTGTCTTCTTTTTCTTAGCCTATCTAGTGGCTTATTGGTTTCATTTATATTCTTAAAGAACCAGCTATTGGTTTGATTTACTCTGTTGATTTCCTGCTTTCAGTTTCATCAATTTCTGTTCTAATTTTTAATATTTTTTTCTTCTACTTACTTTGGATTTAATCTGCTCTTTTTTTTCTTAGTTTCCTGAGGAGGAAACTTAAATTACAGATTTTATTTCTTCTTATCTAATGTGTACGTTCTGGGATTACAGGCAACCACCACCACACCTAGCGTGACCTATTAAAGTAGGACGTCTTTTTCAATATCCAACTGCAGTATTTCCTTTTCTTGTCATGTGCTTTTACAGATATCTAATTTTTTTTTTTTTGGTACCGGGGATCGAACTGGGGTCCTTGCACTTGCTCAGTAGGCGGCAAAACCACTGAGCTAAATCCCTGGCCCCAGATATCTAATTCTTGTTGTTAACTTTGCAGTGTTTCAGGTTCTTTAATTTTCTCTCTCTGCATTGAACAAACCCAGACCCTTTTCCCATAGGGCTCTTCTCAGCCGCGGTACTGACAATTACAAGGTGGCCTTGGGGTGCGGTAGCAGAGCCCACCTTGTGGATCCTCTGTTGGTCAGGCTTGCTGCTCTTTGTCCCCTTGGCATTTTCTTTGGGATCTCCCCCTTGCAAAATGTGTCCACTTGTCTCATGGACATGGGGTCCCTGCTAGCTGCACTGTCCTTTGCCAGTGCCTGGTGGCCAGTGTGTTCGCCAGTCCTGGGAATCCAGGGCACTCTGTCGGATCTCCATGCTTCACCCCACTCTTTGTCCTTTTGGTTCCTCCTGCTGCCTCTGCTGTGAACAGTCAGTCTCTTCTCAGATGAGGAATTAAGTTGGTTTCTGTGAGGAATTCTTTTTGCTGAGCCCCAAATCAGTTACTGCCAGCGTTGTCTTCTCTGTTGTCCATGTTGGTGGAATCATCCAGTTTTGAGTAATCTCAGATGTATATTAGAAGGCACTTTAGCTGTGAGCACATTGACCGTTATTATGGAACTCTTGAAAGAAAACAAAACAGCTTTCATCTGAGTCCTTCAGGAGGAGTGTTTTATGTTATTAGGTGCTTTGTGTTCCTAAAAATACCTGTCCCTTTTTGAAATGATATGTATTTTATCCAGGGAATTATAGGGAGTGCCTGGAATAATGTACTGTAGACAATATAATTTTATAATGGATCAGAATCCTCACTCATGGGATGTGATACATCTGATCATTTTTATGAAAAGTCTACATGAATTATGCAGAGTTTTAATCGAAATCTATTTCCAAGTCTTTTGGACTTGCAGAAAGATTACAGTTACATCAACAGTGCATAATTCTTTCTTTTGGCCTTAATTCTTTTGCAGCTTTCGACAGAACAAAATGCATAGCGCATGTTTTGCACGTTTGTTGTCTTTTAGTTAATTTGGGGAGTTTGGCTTGAGCTTCCCTGTGGAGAGCCCTGCTTTGTGGAAGGGATGTTGGAATGTAAGTGAGCTGCTAAATGCTTCTTTTTATTTCGGAATTTTCAAGTCCCCTTCAGTAGCTTTAGAAGTTTAATTAGATTTAACATTTCTTTTCACTTCCTTCTCCTGTCATGACTGAACATTGATTTTACATTTCTATTTAACTTGTTTCTCTTAAGTATTGTTGAAGAGTGAACAGAAGGTCGTTGTCCCTTTCATTCCTCTGTGTTTCCTCATGCCCCAGCCAGCGCCCAGCTGATTAGAGGGATTGCCATTACACTGCCAGCCTGATGTTCCCCATCCCCAGCCAGTACCCACCTGGGCCCAGACACCTGCTTGTTGGCCCTTCTGCTGGTGCCAACCCTACAGTGGCTTGTGTGGCTTTGCCCAGCAGAGTCTGCTGTCCCCGGCTTGCGTAGGGATCAGATCTCTCTGTCCCCGGAGTCAGAGGGAATGGGACACCTGCGCCCAGGCAGGGTGGCTGTGCTTGGGCTTGTGCTGTGTGGTGGGGTGCAGGGCTTTTGTTGGGGCTTCTTGACTCATCAGGCCAAGAGTGTGGTTAATTCTGATGCTCACCTTGTCTGCACCCTCACCTCAGTTAAACAGAGATTGGGGCTGCCAGGGCATAAGTCAGAAGCATCCTCAGGTTCTCTGGCCTCTCCTCCTTCTGTTGTAGTGACCCAGGCACTGGACAGGTCGGCCTTGGAGCAGAGGTCAGGCTGTGTAGGGCCCCCCAGGCTGGGGACTGAATCCCTCACATTCCTGGAAACCCCAGGCAAGCGGGCTGGCAGGTGCCCCTGAGAAGCAGCCCCAGGGCAGGGTGGTTGTCAGTGTGCCTGTGGATGACTTCCTGAGGTAGATGAGGCAGGGGCTAGAGGATGCTGCAGACCTTCCAGGTGTCCAGGGAAGACAGGGATCCCAGCTTCAGCTCACGGGTGGCTGCCTTGGGCCAAAGAAGGGCAGGGACAGATGTGGGTGGAGGAGAAGGAGAAACAGTAACCCTGGAACACTGCTGGCCAGGACAACCTGGTCACTGGGGGCACTGCTGGCTGCTGTGTTTGTAGCAAGGACAACATGAGGCACTGTCCGTGCAGAGACCAGAGAGGCGAGAGAAGAGACAGACTGTAGTGTTAGGAAGCACCTGTATGTGACCCTTCTCAAGCTCTCACTGTGGCCCTTGTGTACCCTCCTCCCTCCCTGCTTGCCTCTCAGATGGCCTTGGTGCCCTCAGCCCCTTCTTCTCTGCCCCACTTCCTTTCTCCTTCCCTTCTCTGGGGTTCCCCTTGGCCAGGCATCTCAGGAAAGCTGTGTTTCCAGCTCAGAACTGGCTTCTAGAGCTAACTTCCTGGAACCTGGAACAGAACAGGACATATAAAGGCTGGTCCCTAAGGCCAGGCCTGGGGAGTGGCGCAGCATGCACTTGCCATCTGCATTGGTCACAGTGGGCCCGTGGGGTACCAAGAGGGGTGTCTTAGTTACTTTTCTCTTATTGCTGAGACAAAATACCTGACACCCAAATTTAAAGGAGAAAGGGTTTATTTAGGTTTCAGTCCATAATTGACTGGCTCCAAGGCAGAGTAGCACATGGGAGAGGGGCATCACAGAGGAGAAACAATTCATGGTGCCCACATGGTAGCAAAAGCAAGATGGGACCTTACAGCATCCCTCTGCCCATTTTATCTTATGTAGACTACCAGGATTAGGGTGGTGCCAAACCAATCAGTGTACTGGTTTAGTAATCACATACCCTGAATCCCAGCATCACACACTCTAGATTCAGCCATCTCTGAAAAAGTCACCTATGACCACAAGGCTTTGTGGGGACATTGAGACCCAAACTATAACCAGGGGACATAGAGGGGAGCTGGGCCCATGCCAGAGAAGGACTGTCACAACATGTGCCAGTCTCTAAGCTCTACAGCTGAGGACCCTGCTACTCTCTGAATGTCCCTCATCCTCTGCCTCTTCTGATCCTTAGGGAATGACTCCTGTGCACAAGGCTCTGCTCTGAATCATATGCACTGGGCCCAGGAAAGTATTTGTTTAGCAAATCAGAAGCTGCTGCGGAATGAAAACGAGCTACCTGTGTGTTCTCTGCGGGGTCTAATGCGTCATGGGAGTCAAAGAGCTAGAGGAGCGTGGGTAGACACTTTGGGGGTGCAGCTTCTGCTCCTCTCCGTGTGGGACATCTGTCACATCCAGGCCTCCTGCAGCTGCGTAACACAGAAGGTGCCAGGAGCCCGAAGCCATGTCTAGTTCCTGCTCTGTGGTTAGCATTTGATTTCTATGGATTTAATTTTCTACTCTTTTTACCACTGAAATCATTTTAGCAGCATGAGTGAACTTTCAGCAGAAGTCTGATTTATAGGCTTTGGCAAAGACTGGGATGCCAGAGTCATTATTTTTAATATCAATTTAGCAAACTGCAACATGGGTCGACATCTTCAGTCTTCCTGAGTGGCCGGATGGGCAAGATGCGTGGGACCAGTACCCTCCTGAAGGAGTTTGCCATGGAGGGAGCCAAGATTGCTGTTGGCCAGTTGGTTGGCATTTCCTGTCCTTCTTTCTTATTCCTTCAGTCTCTTCAGTAGTTTACTTGCTGGCTTTCTTGTTTATTCCTGCAGCTCCCTGTTTTGGCTTTACCCTTCAATTGTCTCCTCTAACTTAGCTTCCATCTTCCCACTTTCGTATTTAATGCCTTCCTTTCCATGATTTCCATGATTTACTTTCTGGGTTCTCCATTGTGGACAGCAGCCTAATCTTACCAGTTCTTCTTTCTGCTCCCTAAAATCCTTGTGTGTCCTGCCTCAGGAGCAGTGTTGGTGCCTGGTGGTGATCTGGTGGCCCTGTGGTGACGGCAGAGTGTCCTGCACATAGGAGGTGCCTATTTTTTTTTTTTTTTTTTTTGTACTGGGGATTGAACTTGGGACCTTGTGCTTGTGAGGCAGGTGGCGGAACCACTGAGCTAAATTCCCAGCCCTGGTTAGTACTTTTTTTTTTTTTTTTTTTTACACTCCTGGGCCTTGTACACACCGCCTTGTTCCCAGTCCTGTTTTATGTGATGTGTGCCCATGGGTCCAGGGACACGAGGACAGGCTCTTTTCAGTGGCTCTGCTGTCCCATCCACCTTCCTTTTCTGCGATAGTTTGGATCTTGAGCATCCCCCAAAGGCCCCCATGTTAAAGGCTGATTCCCCAGCCTGTGCTGCTACTGGAAGTGGAACCTTTAAGAGGTGGAACTTAGTGGGAGGAAGTGAGGTCATGAGGGGGTGTGGCCTTGAAGGGGATATTGGGACCGCACCCCTTCTGGTCTCCCTCTCTGCCTCCCAGCCACCACCATGAGGTGAACAGTTTCTGTCACCACATACTCTATACCTGCTTTGCCTCATTCCAGGCCCAAAAGTAACAGGGCCAACCAACTGTGGACTGAAAGCGTGGGCCATACTAAGCCTTTCCTCATTCTAAGTTGGTTGTCTCAGGTATTTGGTTATATTAAGAGAGAGCTGGCTCACACACTTCCTCTCTGGGCTCCTCCCTCCTTATTTCCTCCATCCTTTTTTTGTCATTTCGTAAGCACTCTGTGTACTTGTGTTCATGAATTATAGACTCAGTTCTTTCTTGCCTTATGGCATCTGTTACAGCAGCTCAGTTTGAGAGAAATAGGACACTACTTTAAAAGACGGTACAAGTGTAGGTGGAAAGAAGTTCCTGTTTGCCACTGTCACAGTCCTAGTATACACGATGGCTGCAGATGAGAGGAAAAGTCTGAACTACTCAGCAGGAAGAATTCAAGGTATTACTGATCCAGGGCCTAGGAATTAAGAAATATTGATAAATTACTTGATTCTTGTTTTATGTTCTTCAAACCAAGGCTTTCCTGAGTCAATGGGTAGTGTAAGTGGTGTAGCCTGAGTCATCCTTTTCTTTTTTGTGTCCTGGCTGAATCCTTCCAGTTTATACTAATCCTTTTCTCCCTCCTTCCTGCCTCCCTTCCCTTCTTTCTTTCTGGGATGGAAGGGCCAAGGGGCCCAGGGCCTTGCATGCGCTAGGTAAATGTTCTTCCACTGTACTACACCACCAGGCCCTGATTAATCGCTTCCAGTGTGGAGTTTTACTGTCACTTGAGTTGAGAGTCAGTCACTTCCTGTGCCACGGCATGCCACCTGTGGGCTTTCCTTACCTCAGTCAGTGACAGTGCCAGCCTTCCAGTGGCTTAGGCTACAAACCTCTCAACTGAGCCAACTAAAATCTTGCATGGAATGTTAAAAAAAATTATATTTTTAACTTTATTTTGAAGTAATTTAGAATTCTGGAAAGGTTTACACAAGGTGTCTACTTCATCTAGCATCCACTGATAACATGCAGTGCAGTTATCAAAGCCAGGATTATAGTGTTGATAACTTACCGTGAATTCAGCTGCAGATGCGATTCAGATTTTGAGGTGGTCCCACCGGTGCCCTTCGCCTGGCTGAGCATCCAGGCCAGAGTCCGTGCTGCCTTTGGTGAGGCCTCTCCTCAGACTCCTCCAGCACTAGGCGGCGCCTCAGGCTCTTCTTGTCTTTCTGCCTAGGCCCCTTTTCTGAGTCACTTACTTATAGGACACCAGGACTCCCCTCGGTGTGGCTGTGATGGCTCTCTGGAGGCTTGTGCCCTGCATTTTGGGCAGGGTGCCCCATAAGTGATCCTTCACCCTTCTCAGTGTAGTATGTTGGGTACAGGATGTAACTATGTCTCGTTCTCTGTGACACTTCTGCCGGCCTCTTTGTCATTGGAATGTGTTGTGTGGCGTTGCTTTGACACTATGCAGATATCCTGGTACTCATCATAAGTCTCCCACTCCTGGGAGCCTCTGTCCCTGGTCTTGGTCTGCAGTTGGAGCCTGGAGATATTTGCTCCATCTTTTCAGTGTCTTGAATTCCTGCTTAAGGAGGGGGAGGATTGTTCGGGGTATTTCAGTCACCCAGCTGTGGGAGAAGGTAGTCCCCATGTGATCTTTTTTTTGGTACTGGGGATTGGACGTGGGTCCTTGCGCTTGCAAGGCAGGCGGCGGAACCACTGAGCTAAATCCCCGGCCCCATGTGATCTTCTTAAAGTTAAAGAAGTGGGCTTCCCTTGCTTATTACCAAGTCAGAGTTTCTTTTTTTGAAATTAGGTCTCACTGAATAGCTCAGGCTGGCCTTGAACTTGTGGCAATCTTCCTGCCTCAGCCTCCCCAGTGCTGAGATTACAGGCATGTGCCAACCACGCTAGGCTTAGAGTTTCATTTTCAGACAGGCAGGAAAGCAAATTTTTTTCCCCCAGTATCTTTTTCAGTAAATGTTAACCCTAATCGTGAACCATGCTGATTAATCCTCTGGTCACTGTCGCCTGTGAGTTACCAAGTGTCCATGTAGAGTTTTGCATTTGTATTCAAAGGAGGGCCTTTGCTTACTTTTTTTTTTATTCATGTCCAATGTTAGTATTAGGGTAATACTGGCTTTGCAGAATAGATCAGAAAGCTTTTAATTTTTTTCTATGGTCTGGACTAATTTAAATGACATAGAATTATTTGCTTTAATAAAACTTGTTAGTAAGGGCCGGGGATTTAGCTCAGTGGTTTTGCCGCCTGCTGCGCAAGCGCAAGGACCCGAGTTCGATCCCCGGTACCAAAAAAAAACAACAAAAACCTTGTTAGTAAAATCCTGTGGGCATGACGTCTTTGGCTGTGGTCAGTTTCCCAGCACCTCTTGGGCCCAGTGGGCACCTAACATTGCCTGTAATCTCCTTCCTGTCTGGATTTTAAAATTTACTGGCAGATGATTTTACAGACTTTTTTTAGTGCCTTAGAGAGACCTGTCTGTCTAGAGTTGTAGCCTTTTCCCACTGAGGTTTAGATATAGTCCCCCTTTTTCTCCTTAGTGTTGAGTGCTTTTTCAGCAAACTGGCTTGAAGTTACTTCATCAAGGCTGGTCATTCCCACATCTCTCATTTCATTGTTTTGCTTTAATCTGTACTTTTCATTCCATCATCTTCACTTTTTATCATGCAGCTTCTTTTCCTGGTTCTTTATTTCATTAGCATTGTAGAATCATTTTTTAACAAGTGAACTCATGACCCAGAGCTTTAGAATTTTTCGATCCCCCTTCCCTGTCTCTCTGGTCCTTTGGCAAATCCTCTCAAGGAACGGGGGACAAGATGGTGCCACTTCTGCTGTAGCTGCCCAGCCCAAGCTGTCATCGTATCTCCTCTGAGCGGCTGTGACAGTCCCTTTCCACCTCCAGTGGGGTCTCCCTCAGACAACCACTCAGCGAGGGAGCTATGTCCGCCCCAGTATAAATGCTGCAGGGAACACGTGGAGTTGGGAAAATGTGAGGGATCACTGGGTCTCACTGCTTCACAGTAATTACAAGCATAGCCGTGTGTGTGTGCCTGTGTGCATGCGTGTGTGCACAGTCTGGAGGAGAGGGCATGTGGCTCTCTGAAGATCATGGCTCTCTCCCCACAGGGGTCAGGAGCAGATGGAGGGTGGCTCCAAGCTTCTCTCTGGCTGTGGCTGCCCCTGCTTATGTTCTCTGTCCCCTGAAGCTGTGACCTGGTCAGAGCCCTGCTGGGAAGCCCTCAAGGCTGCTCTGCTCCGAAGCTAGAGACTGGTTCTCTGGGCTGTTTCGCATCCATGTCAGACCCCAGCCCAGCCCAGGACAGCAGGGGCTGTGCAGCGAGGACAAGTGACAGTCCTAACACAGCAATCTAATACGAATGCCAGTGGCCATCGTGGGCTCTGAATCTCCCGTTATTGTAGCCCCAGGGAGAATAATGGGCCATGGTTCAATTCCGTATCGCTTTTGAGTCTCCAGGAATTGAAGTCTGAAATCAGATCCTGCAGTATGATGACCCAGAAGCCATCTCTCTGGTTGCTTACTTTCTGGGTGTCGATGCCCAGTTGAGTCTGAGTGCATTCAGCAGCTGTATCTGAGCTGTGTCACATATGTGTCCTCATAGGTCCCTTGGGCTTTGGACACTGAGGTATCCTTGCACAGCTCCTTAGCTCCTTGTTAGAAGACCAAGCAGCCTCTGACTGTCTGCAACGTGCTCACAGGCAGACTGAGGCCAGGAGGTGTCTAGAGAGCTCCCACCGACAGAGAAACCCTTGCCTTACATCTCCACAGGGGGCACAAGGGTCTGGTCGCATGGAACCCAGAACCTCAGAACTTAAAGTCAGCTGGGACCTCAGCCCCTCAGAAGTGAGCCTGGTACTGGGCCCATGCGTTAGTTCTGGGTTTGGGATTGAGAACACCCCCAGGTGACAGGTACCTACACTCTCGGGGACCCAGGGAGTATCCCTGGACTCCAGGGCTGGCCTTCCAGCTACCTCCATCCTGACTGTGGAAGGTCCCTGCTTCCTGTGCTGTCCACCTAGGCCTGGCTCTCATGCACCCAGACACTCAGCCTCAGTGCCTGAAGGACCTGTACGGTCCCTGTTTGCTGCCAGACAGATGTGTTTCCAGCCAAGTCCCCAGGGAAGGTTCTTTTCCAGAGTCCCTGGTCTCTGATGAGGGCCAGAGCTGGGCATCTGCTGCCATGTGGGAATCTTTGTCCCCCAGGATGGCTCACGACTCTGGCCAAGTGCTCTGTGAGGCAGGGATGCCAAGGTGCCCTCCTGTTACCATGGAAGTGGTGCCACAGCTGGGGAAAGTGCTGTCCTAGATGTCACTCCCATATCCTTGGCATGACACTGCCCAGCAGTTCGGCAGGGTGCTGGCCTGGCCTTGGCTTGAACCCCAGTGTTAGGGTTACCAGCACTGACCTCTCGGCTCTGTGAGAACTCCAGACAGATGCACAGGTGGAACAGAGGAGAGGGGCGGGGAGAGCTGCCTATAGGGGATGTGCTTGGGCATCGGCCCAAAGCTCCGAGTCCAGAACTGATATCCCCTCTGCCACCCCAGGGGTGAATGAGCCCCAGTAGGTCATGGCCACGCTTTGGAGAGCAGAGGCCGAGAAGCAGTGCTGTGTTTCTTTCCTTCTGCCCATTTTCCCCAGCAGCTTGCCCTGGGTGGTGTTTCCTGAGTCTCCCCTGGTTTGCCCATGTGCTGCCATGGACAGTGGTGGGCATGATGACAATCACTCACGTGCACCCCCATGACTCCCCAGGACCCTGAAGAGGCAGGCAGTCTGGCACTGTCCAGAGGGGCATGGACACCAGCCTTGTCAGGTAAATAGAGAGTCCTATAGTGCTGGGCTAAGTCTCTGGCTAGGGACCCTGGCAGCCACTAGGGGTGCCCGGTTCCCATCTTGTGGGTGCTAGCAGAGGATCCTGCCTACAATGTGGCCATGACCACACTCACCCTGCCATTGTGGGTAGAAGGACCCTGAGACTTGATTAAGCACAACTTGATTATATCAACCTAGGAGCCCAGATGTAGATTTGTAGATAGATTTTTGTCTTTCCTTTTAAAAACTGTTTATTTTCCCTGGCCAGTATAATTTTTATTGGGGACTTCACCCTTTGACCTACACTGGAAAAAAAATGTTACCATTTTAAGACCTCTTAAAACATGTCTTTGGATTTATTGTGGGTACAAATGGAAATTCAGATAATAGTTCTGTTCTTAATTGAAGGAAAACAGGAAAAGAAAATAAATTCTTGCTACTTGGAATGATAAACAGGCTGAAATGTGTGCTGTATATCCTGGCAACAGAAACTCAAGGTCGGAAATAATTCCTTTCCTCCTGAGCCTGCCTTCAGTCTCCTGAGGAGTGCAGTGCTGAAATTTGCTAATTGTAGCTATAATTTTAGCATGCAATTAAACACATGGTTTCCTTTGCAGCTGATGTCTTTTTTAGCTAGTCTGACACAGATCAAATAAAAGCTTTGGATGTGAATGGCCACTTCAGTCTGACAGGAGGTCACTGAAAGTCACCATTCTCTGGGCACATTTGCTCCCCGGTGGGCCTATAAAAATGGTAGAGACAGCTTGGGCGCTTCTGGTACAATTTCCAGGGCCAAGTCCTGTCCTTGGGCCAAAGAAAACCAGCAGTTGGTGTGTGCCTTTGTCTAAGTCCTGAGATTAAGCCAGATCACCAGAGGAAGTGCTCCGGGCAGAGTAGAATCAGAGGTGGAGGGTCATGGTGGTGGGGACAGGGGCTCACAGAGGTCCCTTGGATTGGAGGAGTTGCCTGTGAGGCTGGCCCGAGCCCAGGAGGAGAGTAGCCTGGTTCTCCTGGATGGAGCAGGGACATCCAAGACCTGGTGCTGACACACTGGACCTGCGGTTTGCGTTCCTGCCACCTCACATCCTGTCACCTGTCTCCTGCGGTGTTAGAGGACACCTTGGGGACACAGCAACATCCATGCTGTTTTCTGCTCTTGGATTCTCCTCCCAGGTTTTTGAGTCCTTCAATGTTTTTTGGACAGAGCCCCCTGGGTCTCTGGCTCTGTAACGCTGTGTGTTGTTCTTTCAGATGGCAAATTTGGTGCCTACATGCAGGTGCATATTCAGAACGATGGGCCTGTGACCATAGAGCTGGAGTCTCCGGCTCCCGGCACTGCCACCTCTGACCCAAAACAGGTAAGTCAAGGGCTCGGGCTGTCTCCTAGGTTCTGGTAGCATGTTCTGGCTTTGGTTTAATCCTCAGTTAGCCGTGAAGGAAGCACTTTATTGCTGCTGCTTGCTTTTATTGTAATACCTCTCTTCCCGAGAGTGTGCATCTTCCTGGGCCTGTGGCTGGAGAAAATGTCCTGGCAGAGCCTGGTCCTGGGCTCCTCCTGGTCCTGAGCCAGGTGCTATGTGCCCACCTGCCACTGGGTGGCAGCAGAGCAGCGATCCTGGAGGGCTCTGCCATGCAGGAAGAATGGTTACCTGGAGGGCTTTTGTCCCAGGTGTGGTGGATGCTCCGCCCAAGGATCTTTGTGGATCCTCCTGTTTCTAAACCCATGTCTGACCTGGTTTTATTGCCAACTCTGTAAGCTTTCAGCAAAAAATGTGATTAAAACAGAAAGGAGATGTGTTGGATGTCCTTGTAGCCTGTGTGGTCTCAGCGTGCACGACACACTTTTAAGGGCTTTAATCACTCAGCACCAGGTGGGGGAGCCATAACCGAGGGAGCAGTTCTTGTTTGTGCTTCCCGGCTGAGGTGCTGTACAGAGGGCCATGCCGGACGTGCTGGACCCTTCTGGCGGGGTGATGCACAGAGCTACGTTTTTAAGGGGACCAGAAGCTTTCTCTTCTGTCCCTGACACTTTGTACTGATGTAGAAGTGGGGAGTCTGAGAAGTACTAGATTTCAGGCGTGGCCACTGAGGGTCTTGGAATTAATAATAACATTGAAAACATCACAAATGAACCTGTGTAGTGGCACACATCTGTACTCTCAGGGCTTGGGAGGCTGAGGCAGGAGGATTCCCAAGAGGTAGAGAGCAGCCAGGGTCCCTTCACAGTGGACTTGGCCTTGCTTCCTCCTTGAGGGTTCCTGGGCCTAGGCTGCCCTTGCAGTCCTGTTCCCCAGGGTGCTTTTTCTCTAGGTTTTTCTCCTGCCTCTGGCTATTCCCTCTGGCTTTATTTGATCATTATTCTGTTTTTTGATGTATTATTCTGCTTTAACTCTATTTCAAGAAAAATTTTAATCAAGCCTTTTCATTCTCAGTGTTTTTTCTGGAAATGGTAGTGATGCCTTCCACCTTTGGGATCTGCAGCCTTCTTTCTTTTTTTTGAGATATTTCTTTTTTTTCATGTTTAAATTCTCTCTCTCTTTTTTAAAATTTAAATTCTCTTTATTTACTAAATACTATGCCTGAGAAAGAGCGGAAGTGCAGAAAGTGAGGGAGACTGTGGGAGTGACTCTGAAGGGAGAGCAAAGCTATGGCCCAGCTTCCTGTTGTGGGGCTGGGTGTTGAGTATCAGGCTCCTTGGGAATCTGAGTGGATCCCAGAGGAGCCCCTGCTTTCAGCTTGTGGGGGTTGGGGAAACCTCAGCTCCTGTGGGAAGAGACTGAGGAATAGGCCATGGGGAATAGACGTTTGTCACTGGGAATGCTGGCCGTGGGTCAGGGAGACACCTGAGGGGCCAGTGAAGTGGACATGCTTTGTCTTTGTTTCCTGGAGGAGGCAGAGGAGAAGCAGCAGGACCTTTCAGGACCTGGGCCACTGGGGGCCTTAGAAACGATGGAGCTCCACCTGGAGGAAGGGCAGGAGGAATAAAGGCCTGTGCTGGGGCTTGGGTTTGGGCAGGCAGAGCTGAATGAGGCCCAGGTGAGAGGCTCTGGATGGGCTTCCTGGTCCTGTTGGAGTCTAAGCTGAGCTTACCGGTGGCTCCTCCCACAGTGTCTGAAGAAGGGTGAACAGATCTCTTTTGCAGATGTAGGACGACCCCTAGGGGAGGGACCCTGTGGGGAGCGCTGTCTAGCAGATGCACTCTTTGTGACACTGAGTGTGGCAGGTTCTTTGCCCAAAAGGGGAGCTTTCAGCTCTGCTGCACTGAGGTGTTGTCTGGTGCAAACATTGGCTCTTCTTAAATCCTGGAGCTCTCTCTCAGCCATGTGAGCTGCTACCCAGTTCTCACGGGCCTCTCTCTGCAGGGAGGTGAGCTGCCATTGGTAGAAATGGATGGTCCTCTCCCATTCCTCCTCTAAATCTTGGGCTCGCTTTCTATAGATCTTCAGCTCTTCAGCACCTTGGTCCATCTCCTGCAGGGTGGACAGTTTCTGCTCTTGTTCTGCCCAGGATTTCGCCTGCACTCTCAGTTTCCTGTGGCAGCTCAGGACTGTTTGTTGGTAAACTTGGGTCCTCACTGTGCGCTTTTGCTGAAGCTTCTACCACTCCCTTTCCAGCTGTGTGTTTGCTGACTGCCAAGATGCTCGCTGAGTCTGGAGATGTTGCAGAGACTCCGCCAGTTCTTCTTCAGTTTTCTCAGCCTCCAGGAGTTGAGTGTGAAGTTGATTTCTTTGTTCTTCCATGGTGTTTAGGGAAGCCTTTAACTGAGCACCTTAGACCAGTTTCTCCAAAGCTCTTGTTGGCCAGTGACCTAAGCCAGGACCATTTTCCAGTTGACTCCTCATTTTCTGCTGCCGGTTCCCAGTGTGTGTGATGTCTTCTGGGTGCCTGGGAACCCAGCCTTTTGTGGTGATGAGCAGGTGCTCAGTCAGAGCCTTGATGTGTTTCCCTTTCTCCCAGAGCAGTTGTTCTGCTTGAGCCTGGGAGTCTTGCAGCATGGTCATCTGTGAGGTGAGTTCACTCACCTTCTCTTTCCACCCTTGAGCTTCCTGGAAAAGCTGTGTCTAGTCTTTCTGGAGTTGGGCGTTTTCCCTCAGAGCATCTGTCATTGCTCCCTGCAGACGTTCTTTGCTGATGTTCAACAGTGTGACCTTGGTTTCAGCTATTTCCAATGTGAGTGAGTTGGATTCCTCTGTTAGGGACCGGATCCTTTTGGAAAGCTCTGCCAACCTGAATTGCTGGTATTGAAAACGTCGTGTTTGCTCTTTGAGCTCTTTGAAGAGAAACCTTATCTTCTCTTGAAGTTTGGCTCTGTCCCTGGCCGCCTTCTTATAGGCTGCCTCCCAACGTTGTGCTTCCCTGGCCTCCTCTTCTAGGCGGGGGTCCTTGAGAGCTGCCTCTAAGTCTTTGTGTTCATATTGAACTTGGCTGAGTTTGTCCGAGAGTTGACATTTTTCCCGAATTAGTCCTGCAAGCTGGAGACCAAGCTGTTTTTCTCTCCTCACTGCAAGCCAGCTTCGAATGGAGCCAAAAGTCCTCCATGAAAGTTTGAGAAGAGTCAAAAGACCCACAATGGCTGGCCACTCCATGGCACAAGGCTGCCTGGGCAGTTGGCTCAGCCACTGAGTACTGGCCTAGAATGTTTAGGGTTTGGTCCAGAGCCTGGCAACAGGAGCGGCCCACTGCTGAGCCTGATGTGGGGGTGGAGTGAGGGGCACATCGGGTACAGGCCCTGGCAGGCATCACGGGCTCCCTTTCCCACTGCTGGGGGATCGTCAGGGCTGATATTGTGCTCTCTGTCCTGGAAAAGCACAGGTCCATGCACCTCCGTGAGCCTTTAATTTGCCCTCTCCACCCCACCCCACCCCCTCCCTTTGGTTCCACCTGGGTTGGTGCTGTTGGAAGGTGTGGCACAATCATTTTTCAGACACTTTGGGTATGTGTATCAGTGTCTAAGAAATAAATCTTTCAAAGACATATAGCCTAAAATACTGCCAGACCAAGTATCTCTTCATAAGTCACTGAAATTATCTTGACAAAAAGGAAAAGTTGACCTCATTTCTTCTGCCATCACTAGACATTTTATTCTCAAATTTATCTACATAAACACACCTTGATCTCAGGGCCGTTTCTTGGTTTTTCATATGCCAGACTTTCTTTTGTCTGCTCCCGATCTCTCTATTTATTCTCTTTCCTTCTGTGGCTCATTTTCTCTTTTCCATCCCCTAATTTTTTTTCTTTTGGTATCTCATTCTAAAATGATATTCTCAATCTGTATATCCTCCCTGAGGGATTTAGTCAACTTTCACATTTTTCACCCATCATTTACTATCTCTCACATCTCTGCCTCCATCCAAGGTCACCCCTAAATTCCAGCCCCACATATCTGGCTTCATGTTAAATACCTTCACTGAGGGCCTCAGTCTCTGTATCCCAAACAGAACCCATCTTCCCCTCACCTCCTCTCTCCTCCTTTTTTTTCTTCAAGTCTTTGCCATGGCCTTTGTATTTTTCCTCTTGTCTGGAATGTTCTTTCTATGCAGTTTGTCCTCACCTGGATAACTTTTCTCATTCGTGCAGGTTCACATTAGTTGTTTTTTTTTGAGAAGCTGGTGTGACCTGCCCCTTCTCTAAGCTCCTGCATACCCTGCTCACCTCCAGTCACTGGACACCATAGTGTAGTTTAATCCCTTGTCTCTCTACCATTAGACAGTGTGTTCTTTCAGAGCAAGACTACATGTAAGCACATTCAGCATTCTACCCTCAGGATTTAGCACAGTTCATGCCACATGCTAGGAATTCAGTAAGAATGAAATTTTTTGGCCAGTTGCTTTTAGGTAACCAATGTGACTCCTTCTTTTTGTTTGAGAAGAAATGTACTTACTTAATGTTGAGTGATTTACAATTCTTTATTTTTTTTCTTTCTCCTATTTCTGTTCCCTAACCCCATTCTTCCTCTGTATTTGAAGGTTGTTGTATTGGGACTTATCTAAGTGAAAGGCTTAACTTGCTTATGTTGGTTGGTTTATTTTGAATAAATAACAAAAAAAGAGATAATGATGTCTTTTGTGTGTGTGTAAAACACTTCCCAGTTGTATGAAATTTCATGAGACCAGAATCTTGAGTATGGTGTGAAATGAGAAGCCATCCTCACCAACCCACCAAACTCCCCCTGGAGAACTGCACAATTTTAGGGCTAGAAGTCACGTCAGCAGTAACTGACTCACAGCGTGCTTTGATCCATGGGTACCATGCCTCCAGATCTGTGTTGTCTCCTTGAGAGAGTCTGGGTTGAACTTTGAGACCTCATTTTTCACGTACATATCCTGTAAGGGTCAGCGTGGGCAGCAGCACTCTCAGCAGAGACACCGCAGAAAGGGTGAGCCGCAGAGGTGATACAGGATCTTTGGAATCAACATATACATCTTTCAGTAATGACAGCAGCTTGTCATTTTTCCTAGCAATGTCTCTCTTAATTTCCGGATGGTCTCTAGACTTAGATGTTTCCATGGTGTCCTCTCTTAGAGCCACTCCCAGTTTGAGGGAGATTTTCTTTTTTTTTGAAGGATTATGACTTTATTTGCATTTCCCTGATGATTAGTGATTCTTAAATGTGTCTGCTGGTGATTTGGATGTCTTCTTTGGAGAAATATCTATTCGGGTCTTTGCCGGTCGTTTGGTTTCTTGTCATTACGTAGTTTGGGTTCCTTATGTTTGGGATGTCAGACTTGCTAGGATTTGAATGCGGCTGCTCCTCCAGCATCCCTTATTGGAAGCTTGGTGCTCAGCGTGACAGCGGTAAGAGGTGGTGGCACCACAAGACATGGGGCCTGGTGGAATCCATTGGCCGCTGTATTTGGAAGACACTGAGATCACTCTTGTGGGACCTGAACTAGTTCTGGCGAGCGTGGTGTTACAACATACGTGCCTTGCCACCTTCTGAGTCTGGGCTCCTGTCTTGCCAGTGCTCTTGCCATTGTGATGCGACCACCATGAGAAGATACCAGGGGAGTCCTCACTACAACTGGCACTGCGCTGTGTGAACTTTTAGACTCCAAAACTGTGAACTAGGGAGATTTTCTTTGTTCATTCTAATAAACCAAAGTTAGTTTGTTCCCCACCAATGTGTCCATGGACTTTATTCTTCATCATCTTCAGGACAAGAGCCCGCAGAGGTGATACAGGATCTTTGGAATCAACAGATACATCTTTCAGTAATGACAGCAGCTTGTCATTTTTCCTAGAAATGTCTCTCTTAATTTCCGGATGGTCGCTCATCTCTCGCAGGTCGCTATGGGTGGATGGGTGCCTCGGGACCGCAGACGGCTTCATCTTGCTGATTTCCTGTTCTGTTGGGTTCTCTAAGTTGAAATTCCTAACCGCTCAAGCCACCGCAGCCCCCATGGTCTCTATAACATGATGGACTCAGGTTCTCGACACACCTGCAGCCTTCTTTCAATGATTACCCTGAGTTTTCTTTTTTAGGTTAAAGGGTACAAAGATGCAGTTATCTCAGATAAATACATTTAGAGATGCAGTCTCTAAGTCCTGAGAATTGTAGTGAATGTCATACCGTGCTAAGGTTTTGTTAAGAGAGTAGATTTTAGATACTGTCACTGCTTGCATAAAAAAGGTAATTAATGGCCAGATGTAATGGTGTATGCCTATAACCCCAGCACTTGGGAAGTTGAGGCAGGAGGATTGCCAGCCTGGGCTACATAATGAATTCAAGGCCAGCCTGAACTACGTAGTGAGACCCTGTCTCAACAAAACAAAACAAAAAAATAAGAGACAGGAGTAGGGTTGTAGTTTACTTGCTTGTGGCTGATCACTTCCCTGTGATAACTGTTCAAAGATGTTGTGGATCCCTGAAATATATTAATAAATAAAAAACCCAAACAATTCAAAAAACAAAAGACAAGTAGGCAGTTTTTAGAACTTCTAATAAACATGTTCACTTATTAGTGTAAAAGACTTGTGGCCATTTCTGAATCTGAAGGAGGGTTTCTGTACATCTGCCCAAGTTATCCAATTCCAATTACAAGTATTCGTTTTTTCTGATCCCAGAAATGTGTCCCTTGGCTGTCCAGCAGGTGGCAGTGAGCGGGCAAGGCAGGGCCTTGGTGACCTGCGGTGCTGGCCTCCGCCTGCTGTTCCCTTCCTGTCCTTTCCTGTCCCTTCCCATCCCTTCCTGTCCCTTCCAGCAGAGCTGCTTGGCTGGCTTCTCTGTGGATGGGGAGGGCACAGCCAGGTGCACTTTGCCAATGGATAAACATGTGCTCAGGCCAGGGATTTAGCTCAGTGGTTCCACCGCCTGCCTTGCAAGCACAAGGTCCAGAGTTCGATCCCCGGTACCAAAACAACAACAACAACAACAAACAAAAACGTGTGCTGCCATTAATCACACTTTTAATTCTGAGTGTTTTATTTCCCCATTATATCCCACTGCTGCAATTACAGTGCAGAAAAGTGATTCTTTTGACATATCTCTGCATCATGGAGAAATGATTCTTTTGGACTGCTGTCTTTAGATGTAGGCTCTTTAGACAAGCATACACGTGAGCAGTGTACGCCTGGTGTGGGGTGTGTGGTCTGACAGACTGGGCTGTGGCCTTGAGGATCCTGAGCTCTAGGAAGGTTCGGTCATTGCTGTCACTGCTGGGCTGGGCCAGGCTGGGCTCCTGGGGACCGGGGCTTTCACTGAGCTGCATGATACCAGTGGAGAAGGGCTTCTCGGCTGTCCTTTTCAGGCTTGTATGTCAAATGGGTAGTCTTATTACCCAGGCTCTACTAATGGGCGGGAAGCTGCTGACGGTGTAGACTGGGCCGGGGAGTGACTCGAAGTTCGCCTGTCCTTGCCGGTCTCTGCAAGTGCTCTTGGCCACATTGGCAGCACTCGTGTCACATGGATCGCTGCTGGTGGGTCCCACAGTGGCTCTGACAGGGAAGAAAGCATGTTAGCTTGGGCTGGGTAACCTGAGTGTGGAGGGGTGGCATGTGTGTGACCACAGAGGGGGCTTCTGCCAAGCAGGGTGTTGGCATTTGAGGCCCACCTGCCTGCCGTTGTTGCCATTAATTCTGCTCTTGTTTTAAAACTTTTATTTTATTCATTTTTCTGTGGCACTGGGGATTGAACCCAGGGCCTTTGGATCAAGTTCCATCCCCAATCCTTTTTTATTTTTCGTTTTGAGACAGGGTCTCACTCTGTCACTAAATTGGCCAGGCTACTCAAACTTCTGATCCTCCAGATGCTAGGATGACAGTTGTGTGCCACCACGCCCAGCCTGGTCCCATTCAATTAGTGAGGTTGCAAGCCTCACTAACTGGAAATGCTGGGAGGAGCTAAAAAAACAAACTTCCCAGCACACATTCTTAGTTAGCTCATGCTCATTGAGACCACTGGGATGAGTTGACCCATGAAGATGGGGGCTACTGATCTTACAAAGCCTTCACTTTTACGCTTCCCTGAATAACACCATCGCTTCACCTGTAATCTCTGCTCTTGTGTCATCAGCCAGCAGCCGTCACTGAGCTGGGACCTTGGCCCGTGGGGACCGAGATGTTCCTGGATGAATGGCAAGAACAGCCCTATTCGCTTTCCTCCATTTAGACTTTTCCAGGGATGACACGGCAGCCGGCTTGGTAATGTGTGCTGTGGGGTCTAGGGGATGACTCGGAGGACAGATGAGGGCATGGGTAGGTTCTGCCAGGGAGCCCTGTTGCAGGTGCCTGATGTGCCTTCCACACCGCATGCATCCGTCTGGGAGATGGGGCACCGAGAAGCATACTGAGTGAAGGAAGAAGTAGGGAGCCGCTGCCCAGCTGGGTTACCTTGAGGAAGAACATTTACATGGGTGTCTCTGTTCCCTCGTCTGCTGTTGTTTTCTGCTTGAACCCTGGACTCTCGTTCCCTGATGTTAGTGGCTTTGGCATCAGCATCTCCATGGCCTGACCCAGGCTGTAGCTCTTGACTTCCCAAGGGGTGTTCACCAGTCTGGTTGCTAAAGCAGTACCCAGCTTTGGTCAGTTCCGCCACTCGTACTCAGCCATTTTGTCACAGGCACGTAGTGAACACACGTTGACTAAAGTCTTGTTGTGTTTTTCCTGAGGTGTTACAGTTGTGGTTTATTACGGTTGTGGTTTATATCTGGATGTTCCTCAAAAGCTTCATGTGCTCCAAGGTGGGGCTTCTGAAAGGTGATTGGACCATGGGGTGCCATAGGCCAGTGTGACGCAAGGAGGCAGGGCCTGGTTGGAAGAGGCAGATCAGTGAGGCGTGACCTGGAGGTGTGTTTCCCTCCTTGCTCCTCCCTTCTCTCTCTGATTCCTGTCTGACATGCTTTCCTGCCTCAGAGCCAGCTGACTACGGGCTGAAATGGGAACCAAAATAACCCTCTCCTCTTTCAAGCTGTGGCGTCTGATGTTGTGTCTCAAGTGATGAGGAAAGTGACTAAGACAGTCACTAAAATGTGACAGTGGGCTACTACCAGTTGCTTCTTAGATGCAGTTTTGGTTGTTGCTATTGTTTGGTCCTTGTCATAGCTGGCTGTGTTGGTGATGCAGATTTCAGGACCCAGCCCACTTCCTCAAAGCCTTCCCCTAATACACAGATACACACAGACACACACACACACACACACACACACACACACACACCCTTCTGTCAGGCCCACAGAGTCATGCCTGGTTTCTGATCCTTTTGGACTGTACCTCTGCCCACCTTTGAGTTTGGACAGCAACACCGTCTTCTGGGCCATAGACTGGGTGACTGCTGTCCCTGCTCGGGCAGTCAGAATCCATCCCCTGGTCTGGCAGTGCCTGGTGGGAATGTGGCTCTGCATGCGTAGCTGACTGGTAGGGAAGGTGCCACCCCGGTGCTTCCGGACAGGCTGGCCTCTTCCTCTGGGAGAGCTGCCCAGGGTTGCTTTCATTTTAGCCTTTAATTTGCTTCTGTGCAGACGGTTGTCCGAAGTCAGTGTAGACTTCCCAGGGTGTATGTGATGGCTCGCTGCATGGGGACCCAGTGATTGATTGGTTAGCTGACCTTCGTCTTACCTTTTTAAGCCCATCTTGCATATTAATGAATTTGCAAAAATGGAAGTGTGTTCCCTGCTTTTGGAATTTGGCTGGTAAATTTAAAACTATGAACTGCTCCTCTTCTACCTTTGACATAGGTAACATTCCTAATTTCACCAGAGCAAAACATCTGTTTTGCTTTAAGCCAATTTCTCAGGACATTATTGGGTTAGTGCGTTAAAAGTTTAAGAGCCGGGCTGGGGATTTAGCTCAGTGCTTTGCCCGCCTGCTGCGCAAGTGCAAGGACCTGAGTTAGATCCCCAGTACCAAAAAAAAAAAAAAAAAAGTTTAAGAGCCTTAGGGCCGGGGATTTAGCTCAGTGGTTTTACTGCCTGCTGCGCAAGCACAAGGACCCGAGTTCAATTCCTGGTACCAAAAAAAAAAAATGTTTAAGGGCCTTAAACTTGTGTTTCAGGCATATTCTTATTTTTTTTTAACCTTATAAATTCATTTGTGGGTGTGTTTAAAAAGAACCAACAAACTCCTGGTCCTACTGATTTGACCAGCCAAATATTAGTAGCATCATCCCTCTATGGGTTTATACATTGAGCATAGCAGTAATTCAGTCCTGTGGACTCAAGATTTAAATGAGGAATGCCTAGCTCTTTAGGGAAAGTATTAGGAGCTTCACTGTCCCGCATAATTGAAGAAAAATGTTCTGCCATTCAGTGGTGTTTTGTAGAAAACTTTGTTCAAACATTTGCATCAGTAACAGAGAAAGAAGAATGGTCTAGAAGTGATAAAAGTAAAAACTGTAGCTCTTGCTGTGAGTGTTTTACAGGTCCACCCATAGATGAAACACTCAGCTGCACTGAGATGTTGCCAGGGTGCTGGAGAAGGCATGAATGGGTTTGAATCCTGTCTTCAAGAGGCCAGGATGGGCAAGTGGGGTGCTAATTAGATTGAGGGGCTCTTAGGGGTTCACAGGCTTCCCTGAGCTCATCTTCGGGTTATTTTTGTGTGAGTCCTCTACTGTGTACACAAGTGTGTGTGTGCATATGTGTGCCTTTGCTGGAGAAATGAGAGGGACCTGGGCTTTTGTCACATTCTCTGAGGCCGGAAGCAGCGCAGTACCGGGGTCTGAGGGCAGCTAGGTGCTAGTCCACACAGTCCTCCATTGGAGCTGCTGGGGAAGACTGAGAGCCCTGCATCATGCCATCCAGCCCGAAAGCAGGGCTTCGGGCACCCAGGCTTTCTGAACCAGAGTTCTTGTGTCTGGGTGTGAAGTGAAGATAGCAGCATGTTTGAGCGCTGCCCAGGTTCCCGTGTGCTCTGGGAGTGCACCGCCATCTGGGACCTGCTGGACCAGAGGCCTGGATGTCGCTGTCTTCATCTGCTTCTGTGTCGGTTCCTTCTGGAACGCTCTGCCCTCCTCCCCTCCTCACTGCTGAGGGTCTAAAAATACTTGGCAACCTGTGGCCTTGTAGTGCCCGTGAGCAGGGCGGCTTGGCCTGATTGTTGAGGTCACACGTGAGGCTGTTCTCTCAGTCCTCAGGACCTTCTCAGTCTCCTCTCCTCCACCATTTATGAAAATGTTCTCAGAGCTGGTGCCTGCTCTGCACAATTACAGAAGTGTCAGGAAAAAGCCGAAGGAGCGACAGCACTCAGTGCCTTAGTGACTGGTGACTGGCCCTGCTGTGAGTGACACTGAGTCATGTGCTGCTGCGGCAAGCCAAGCCCGACATGCGGGGACATGAGGAACACTCCATGGCCAGGCAGGTTGCTTGGGCGTGGCCTCTTGACACTTTGGTTGGAAAGTCATTTACAGTTCTCAGTTGCATGGGTTCTGGGCGTGGAGCACCTCACCCGTGTGCTGATGTTTGAAGGGCACCCCAGGGTGACCAGTGCCCTGACCTCTGCATGCGATTGCAATTTAATGAAATGTGTGGATGTCAGGCACCCAGGCAGTTGGCTGATCTGGTTTAATTTTACACTTAAGCCCACACAGACATTGCTAAGGGTTCATATTTGACAGTGTATTATTACCTAGACAGTTTATGGTAAAAGCTTTTCATGGTGAATCAATCCTAGACTGGTTTACTGCGGATCAATTGCTGTTTCTTGAATCAGCATCATTATTTTTTATCCTTAGCATCTCTCATCATCCACCTGGAACGAACTCCTTCTTTGTCTGCTGTTGCATCTTCCCCACCTTTAAGGTCTGTTTTGGACAGTGGCTCCTGCAGGATGTACCCTCTGTGCCAGCTGGGCTGCCTTCTCGCCTCTGACTTTCTGAGGCGTGGGGTGTGAGGGTCCCTGCTGGCAGTGCCTTTGAGCAGAAGCCTGCACCTGTTTGTTTGTTACCTTGTCTGTGTGCTCAGCAATCTGCTCAGCCCTCTGCCCGCGTGCCTAGCACTCTTGTCCAGTCGTCTTTCTGTCCACTCACTTCCCTGGTGCTGGTGTGGTGCCTGCCAGGGGCTGGTCCTGGTGTGGCCCTGGTGCTGAAGGGCACCGGTCCTCAGGGAGCTTGTGGGCTGGTGGGGAAGGTGCTGATTCCAGTGTGGTGTCCATGGCTCGGGCTGAGACATAAGCAGGGCCGGATGCTGAGAAACACTGCTGGGTTAGGCCCCTCAGCTGCAGGGCCCTCCTTCACTCCAGCGGGAAGCCAGTTCAGATGTTTGCCCAGTTTACCTCCAAGACACAGGAAAACTTTAATTATAAAGAGATATTTTAAAAAGTCCAAGAAGCAGCACTTATATTGAATTTGATTTGTGTATACCATTTTAGCTAATTTGTCCCAGAAATTTCTAAATTTAAGTCTTAAGAGCTTGTCAGAGAAGAAAAGATTTATTTTTTGGAAAAGCGTGTTCCCCGGTGTTCCTTGGTCTTGGAAATTATGGGAGGTCATTCTCAGGACTGGGAGGCTGTCTTGGGGCTGTGGGTTGCAGGACAAGGGTCTCATGGGGTCCCCTTCACACCCGATTCCAACAATCCCAGCTATTTTTTCTTGTCAATAGGAAGCACAAAAGCCTACCCTTGTGTGAAGATTCTCCTGTGACTGCTTTCCATAAAGTGGGAAGTCAATTTCCTTTTCCATTTTCAATCATAAAAGTGAAGCCCAGAAGCCGCCCTTTGTGTGTAATGGAAAGATCTGAGCTTGTGGCCCCATTTCCATTTCCACTGCTCCTTCCCAGCCAGAACGCGATCCCCACATCGCATCCCCAGGCGTGGACCGTGGCGGGAGGGCAAAGACTGCTGTTGACCATCGGTGCCGCACTGGGTCAGAGAGCCTTTGGGGAGAAGCGCACTCTCGTACAGTTTCCCTCCAGAATCCAGGCTAGCGCTGGCCTTGCACTCCATGGATTCTTTTTTCCAGGTTTATGTTGTCCCTTTGTCCCCTTCATTTTCTCCTAGGAAGAGTTTCCTATTATTGTGATTATTACTCTAAAAAAATTTCAAGCAAGCATGCATGTATTAACTGGAAAGTACCAATTTAGAAATGCTGTTTTTTAATAGAACGCTTTTATAGTATTCCTGGAGAGAAAAGGTATTTTTATAGAAATAGTTCTGTTCCTGTCTTTTATTTTTCATATGAGCCCTTATAATATTTTATATCAATTTTTGTTACATGTGATATGTAAAAATCAGTATTCTTTAAAATTTTAGCAGTTTAGGGCTGGGGATTTAGCTCAGTGGTTCTGCTGCCTGCCTCGCAAGCACAAGGTCCTGAGTTCAATCCCCATTACCTCCCCCCAAAAATTTTAGCAGTTTAAGATGCACTAAAAATACTTTTAGTTGTAATTTCTCAGAGAGGGCTGAGTCCTGCCAGACGTCATAAAAACATGTTGATCTACTTTTGCACACATCATGGAAAACTTGAATTATCTTGGGTGTATAGACATAAAGGTTTTTTTAATATTATGGGAAAATAAACATAATATAAAACATATCATTTCAGCCTCATGTAAGTATTGGTTCAATGTCATTAGCACATCTATACTGTTGTGTGACCATTGTTACCCTTGTCCATTCCCAGACTCTTGAAATTACACCCATTATTAAAAAGTATCTCCTTTTTTTACCCGCCCCCCCAGCCCCTAGGACCCACCATTTCTCTTTGAATTTGACTATTGTTAAGTATCATATGAATGAAGTCATACGGCATTTGTCCTCCAGTGACAAGCCTTTTTCATTTAGCATAACATTTTCAAGGTTCATTCGTGTCACACCTTCTGTTCATAGCATGCCTCAGAAGTTGCTTCCTTTTAAGGGCCAAATAATACTACATTGTACATATATGCCACATTTTGTTTATCCATCTACCCATCCGTGACCATTGGGTTGATCCACTTTTTAGCTGTTGTGAATATCAGCACACAACTATCTCTTCAAGACCTTCTTTCAATCCTTTTGGGTAAGTACCCTGAAGTGGAATTGCTGAATCATGTGGTAGTTCTTTGTTTAATTTTTCCAGAAACTGCTGATGCTGTATTATTTCCCACAGCGTCTGTACCATTTTGCATTCCCACCACCCATGCCTGTACCGCCCTGTTGGAGATGGTGCCTTTGACAGATCAGGGGAAAAATTGAGTAAGAGGTTAAATTAATTGGAGAGGCTTCAGTTTTATACATAAGCAAATAAAAGTTTCATACAGTGTTAATTAAAAGAACCTCTTGTTTTGAGCATTATTCAAAATTCACAGTATTCTTTTGGTGAAGTTATATTATGGTTTTATTTTATTTTTATTTATTTAGATTTTTTGAGACAGGGCCTTGGTATGTAGTTCAAGCTGGCTTTAAACTCGTGATCCTTTTGCCTCAGCCTCTGAGTGCTGGGATTACAGGTGTGCACCACCATGCGTGGCTGACATGATTTTAAAAAGAAATCATGACTTAGGAAATGACTATGGATGATGCTTCTGTGTTTTATTTACTAATTTAAGATAGCAAGTTGTCTTTGAAGAATGCTTTTGGTTATTAGAATGTTGTGCTATGTAATGATATTCCATTTGATTTTAATTTCAGCAATGACAGAATATGAACCCAGAATTTTAAAGCCTGTAATGTGGTCTAGGAAATGAGGGTCTAGTGGGAATGCTTCCAGTTCAGCATCTTTGTTTTCTGAACAAGGTTGTGAACGTTCTTAAATTAATCTAGATACAAATAGCTGTGATTGCCATGGAATTTATGTGAGTGAAGATAGCTGACCAATGAGTTAACCCATTAGCAGGCCACTCCACCCTCAGATGAACTGGACTAGTTGCTTTATCTGCCTGAATTTGCTTTCTTTTTTTTGTTTTTTTTGCCACTGGGGATCGAACTTGGGTCCTTGCACTTGTGAGGCAGGCAGCAGAACCACTGAGCTAAATCCCTGGCCCTTGAATTTGTTTTCTTCGTGTACTGAGTGTAATGATTTCTGTTTATCACCAGGACAATGGCAGTTTTAACTATGGCCATTTTTCTGAAATACTCATTTTTATAACTTTGTGCTGTTGCAAACTGCAAACCCACATAAGAAGAGAGGACACTAAAACAGAGTGTCACATACTACTTCCCCGGGGCAGTGACTTGGGCACCGCAGGACCTGCACATGTACAGCGTGTTCCATGTGGGTGTCCCTGTGTGGGTGTCCTGTCTGGGTTGGCGACTGAGGCCCCGCCTTCCCCACTGGATGAGCTTTTACTTTGTTCTCATTCATTCTCTAACACAAATAGGCAGTGTGGCAGTAAACATCTGGTGCAGAAGAATTTGCTTTCTTGTGCAGGACAGTGACAGAACAGTGGCAGAACCATCTCAGCGTGAGGAGGCGTGGGAGCTTTTTTTCACCCCCGAGAAGATTTTATCACAGCCTGACAACCTTCAGCACTTTTGCTTTCTTCTCAGAAGTTCCAGGTTAATGATTGTCTGAGTTCAAGTATCTTTATTGGGATTGCCTTAGGAAGTGCCAGCTGAAGGTCATCTCTCCAGGTGCTGCCTGGCTGGGCAGGAGGCTCCTCCAGCTGCTCACCCAGGAGTCCAGCTCCCTCCAGCTCCTGTCACAGCCTCCCTGTCCAGGGCCCAGAAGGCTGGAGAGGCCTCCTGCGTTCTCACCACCCCCTTTGTTCCTGCTCCTGTCTGAGTTGCCCCTTCAGGAGAGATCGGGGATGCTGGGGCCCTTGGAGGCTGGAAGGTGTCACTTGTCAGGGCTGCAGCCCCCACATCACACACCACACACCAGGCATTGGGAGGATCGAAATCGAGCCCCTACCCCACCTGTCTCAGCACTGTCCTTAATTGGGGCCAGGTTAGAACATTGGTACATTCTGGTACCAACTAGTACCAGAGCCCTTCCAGAATGGGTTTGGTGTCATTTAACTTTTAATGGCAGTATTATTTTTTGTTATTGCTTTCCGTGAATTCTGTTTTAAAAACATTTTTATTTTGACCTAAGTTTAGTCATACAAAAAGAGTTGTAAAAATAATGCACACAGTGCCAGTGTCCTCTCACCCAGCTTTGCTCTGTGTTTGCTTGTTGAAGGGTGTAAGCCCATACATATGCACTGGTATGGCGCTCATCTTTGGACCTTATTCCAGTTTTGTTTAAGGCTATTCTCTTTTGACTACAGCCAGAGCTGTTCTTGGGTTCGTGCTGGCTTGTCCCTGTCACTTTTGTGCGAGTTGCTCTGGGACCATCCTGGGATTGCAGCTTGACCCTTTTGTGTGAGGGACACACACCCCAGCCTGGGCCTTGGCATTGCATGAAACTACTTCTCTGTTGATGCTACAAAATCAACCAAACCAAAAAAACAAAAACAAAACAAAAAACCCCAACAACAACCAAAAGAGGGAGTAGCTTTTCTGATTTTAGAAAATAGACACAGAAGCTCCAGTAGCCCTGGAGATTTTGAAGATAAATATGACCTAAAGCTCTATGTTGACCATTACTTTTCCCTGGTCATTCAGTCCTCTGTGGCTGCAGAAAACACCTCATCTTAACTGACTGGGGCACCCACAAGGGTTGGCCACCAAAGGGGTAGATTTAAGTCAGCAAGCGCTTGTCACCTACTGAGGTCTGGAATCCTGGAAAGAAGTGCAAGTGTGTTAGCCACCTGTCACGGTAACCATTGAAACTTGGTGGTCTGGAATGGTAAGTGCGAGTTACCTCAAGGGGTTTTAGGGCACCTAGCTGGGGGCTTATGCTCAGGGCCCCTGTAGAGATGGGAGGCTCCACCCTCAGGACGGCTCATTCACATCACCTGCGGCTTGGAGTCTGGCTTTGGGCAAGAGGCCTTGGGTTGTTTTGCAGTGGCCTCCATGCAGGGCTGCTGGACGTGGCTTGTGAGCTGGCATTTGGCTTCCCCAGGAGGGAGCTGCTCAGAGAGAACAAGGTGGAGGTCACAGTGTCCTTGAGGGCCCAGCTTCGAAGATCACTGCATCATCCCCACAGCGCCCCTTGATTAACTGCTCAGCACCATGCTGTACTCAGGGGCCCATCTTGGACGCTGGCTACCACAGTGGAAGACAGAAAGGTGGAAGCGGAGACTGAATCAGAAGGCTGGGTCCCCTACCGACCCCTGTGTCTTGCAGGGCGGGGATGGAGGAGCCATTTCCTGAGCCATCTGCCCTGCAGTGGGTGTGTGGGGGACTCATGGACTGAGGAGGAGGAGGTCACCTGGGAGATGGGTGAATTGTGTGGTGCATTCTGGGAATGTTAATTATGATCATGGGAAGGGTTTTTAAATGCATGGAGATTTGTTCAGTATTTAAACCTGGATGTGACTGAGGATATTTTTCAAACTGCATATTTTAAGATTGAACTTTATTTCTGTGCTGGGTAAGCACAACAGTGACTGTGAACTCCGTTGTTACATGGAGTTGTACCGCCTACGACCATCACCTGGCCACTCCTGTTCCTGGCCTCCATCTCCCTGTGTGGCTCAGAGTTTCAGTTCTAAAAAACTCCCTCCTCCAGCCCTTTCATTGTGGTGAGGCAAGAGCTCACCTGGGCCTGTTCCCTCATGGGGGTTATTGGGGTGTTCTGAGTGCTCGGCCTGGGAGAACCGGGTAGAAAGTGAATTTACTGTCCTTTGAGGTCATAATGTTCCCAGCAGTGCTGTCTGTCCCTAAATAGGATCAGGCAAAGGCAGTCCTTAGGTAGGAAAGTTTGAATGATCATAAATATTCGGGCCCAGTGTTTTAAAAATAGGTTTTCTTGGTCAATATTGAATTGTCTGCTTACACGAGGTGATTACTGAGCACCCTTCTGCAAGGGAATTTGAGGGAAGAGCATTTTGGGCAGAGGGCATGAAAGGGTATGTGAGTGTATTTGTTTTGTAAAGATTTAACTATAGGTTTAGATGTGCACCCATAGCCAGTCCTTCCTCTGTTTATACTTATTTTTATTTATTTATTTTTTTGGTACTGAGGATCAAACTCAGGACCTTGTGCTTACAAGGCAGGCAGCAGCATCACTGAGCTAAATCTCTGGCCCCCTCTATTTATACTTAATTTCTAATAATTAAAAGCTTGTCATGCTTTATGGCTTTTGCCATAGATAGTAATAGATGAAAATGTGAGTGAAATTGGACTTTCTTTTCTGAAGTGAAAGAATTCTCACCTCTGCTTCACTTCTCCATGGCTGCGGGTGCCGGGTAGCCTGAGCGCAACCCCAGGTGAACACACAGCTAACCTTGTTGGGCAGTAGAGGGAGAAGAAGATCGATAACTTGACGCTTCCCGATACTGATGTTCACACCATCTCCACATCTTTGGCTGAAATTCACGCCCCTCCTGGAATCCAGTTGATCCAGCACTGTATCCAAGTGTGGCTGGACTTCTTCCTGTGGTCTGTCTCTGGTGTCTTAGTCGTTCTGTCAACCTCTGTGCCCATCTCCCACCATTACCACACCATCGTGAGTGCTGTGGTATGGGGTGAGACTTCATCCCAAGCACAGTGTTCCTTCTGTTTCCTCCTCTTAACTTAGATTAGCTGTTCCAGGGCCTGGGCATTTCTGTCTTAGTTTTAGGGAAAGCTTGTCTAAGAGTTTGATAGCAGTTGAATTAAGCCTGTATTCAGTTTGTAGAGGCCTAACTTCTTTACTGTGTTGAGTCTTCTAATCTTTAAGCATTGTAGGTCTCCATTTATGAGACTTTTTTTTACAAAGTACTTATATTTAGAATCTAGAAAGAGCATATACAAATCAGTAGCAAAAACGGCTGAAAAGCCACGTGAAACTGGGAAAAGGCCATTAACAGGCAATTCCCAGAAGTACAAATGGTGGACATTAAGATTTGAGAAGAATTTGGGTGTGGTGGCATACCCCTGTAATCCCAGCACTCTGAGAGGCAGAAGTAGGAGGGCTGCATGTTTGAGCCTAGCAACATAATGAGATCCTGTCTCAAAATAAAAGTTAAAAAGGGCGGGGGCTATAGTTCAGTGCCAAGGCCCTGGGTTTGACACCCAGATTAACATTCCCTTCAGGACTCTTATCTCACGGTTGTTTTTTATTGCTGTCCAGGGCCCAGGAGGGGCTATGGTGCAGGTGGGACCATGCATCTTCCTCTTAGTCCCCTTGGGCACACGGGCTGTAGTGAGACTCAGGAAACGGCAGGTCGTGGTTTCTTGGCAGTGAAGCTTAGTGTTCAGTGTAAGCTGTGTGGGGATCTGCTCCTCGCCCCTGCATGGCTACACAGGCTGCCGCCCTCACAGGCTGGGTGGCTCTTGCCCTTTCCCTTTACCTCCACTCTGCCTCCTCTCTCTGCCCATCCTTCATCCTTCCCACACTTCCTCTACCTGTCCGTCCTTCCTGGCCTTCATCCCTTCGTATTCTTTGAGCATCCACTGTGTTAGGGCTCTGTGCTTGAACTGAGGACGTGAAAGGAGAGCCACCTCTGCCCACAGTTTGCTGCAGGGCCGGAGAAAACACAGCATTTCCAGCCCATTTTGAGCTGCATGCATGTGCATGTGCACACATGAGATATGTGTTTGTACACAGAAGTCCCCCCTTATCCAGGGGGATGCACTCTAGGGCTACAGTGGATGCCTAAAAGCAGGGTGGTATTAACCCTGCACAGTGTAGACTGTGTGTTCTTTTACACACATATACAGGGTGACTCATCCCGGGCAGCACAAGATCTCATCACACTACTTTAGGATAGTGCACCTTGAAAAGCTAAGAATTGTTTTTTTTGGAATTTTCCATTTCATATTTTCGGATCCCAGTTGACCATGGATAACTGAAACCAAGGAAAGTGGAACCACTATGTGTGTGTGTGTCGCGGGGGGTTTACATGGATGGTCCCTGGGGCTGGGTCAGGGGTCTTGGTAGCAGTACCTGGGCTCGCTTCTGTGACTGGCAGGTACTCTGGCCTGCCCTGGCACCTCCAGCAGCAGTCAGGCCATCACTGGGGGGGGGTGCCCCCTGAGCACTGTGGTGATGCCTGGTGGCATGCTGACTGGGGGTCGACCTGGGGCCCCAGCAGGCCCACACCATGTGGCAGTGTCCCTGGGCTGGGCGACAGGACCTCCCCTGTCTCCACACCTACGGGCTGTTCAGACACCACGTCCCATGACAGTGCTGGGGAGGACTCCAGGGGACAGGAGGGAACTGCTGTGAGGCCCTGTGACAGTTAGGTTCCAGGAAAAGCCTGGCTCACCCAACTTGGTTCCACACGTTTCCATCAAACCATGCCCTGAGCTAAAAATGCCACAAGTAGTGTGGGTGACAAAGTGAACTGTCACAGCATTTGGGACTTCATTCTGAGCAGCAGCAGTGTGTGGTGTTTGATGAAGTACCTGTGCTTTGCAGCCTTCTTCGCAAGGGTTATTGTGTAGTCCAGAATTTGCAAAAATGAACTATACAAGTCAGCCTTCATAATCTCCTCAGTAATTGTGAAATGTCTTTACTAAAGGATTCTTGTGCTTTTTGGGGTTTATTCTTAATAATCTTTTCCATGTTACTTGTAAAATGTATCTTTTTATCATCTTACTTTGAAATAATTTGATTTACAGAAGAGGTACAAAGATACTAATGGGACTTTTGTACATTCTCTATATCATTTTCCCTAATGTCTACATCTTTCATGAGCACAGAGCTATTAAAAGTAACATGTTAACCTATAATTCTAGAACTCTGGGAGGCTGAGGCAGGAAGATTTCAGGTTCTAGCCCACCCTGGGCAACTTAGTAAGACTCTGTCCCAAAATAAAAAATAAAAATGGGCTGGGGATGGAGCTCAGTGTGAGGTTCAATCCCCAGTCACACACACATGCACGGAGGAAGTTACCATTGGTACAATACTGCCAACTGTTCAAGGATCAAAGCCAGGGTCCTGTCGGATGATGCCCAAGTTAGTTATTGGAGGATGGGTGATTGCCTGATTGTGGGTACAGCGGAGGATGAAAGAATAAGAGTAAAGAATAAAGAGATAGTTTTTTACTCTGGGGGCCAGGAATTGATCTTAGCTCTATTTTGGCTAAGACCATGGGTTCTGGATTAGTCAGTATTTATGATTATACAAAATAACAAGGGGGTAAAAGCAGATGTAGTTAATAGCAGAATTAATGCACTAATGAGCCAGGCTTAAAAAGGAGGAATGATGTTTTCTTGTGAAGGACAGGTCACAGTTAACAAGCCACCTGTTCTCTCTTGCAGGTCATAGCTAGCAAGCCACCTGCATTATCTTTTGCTAATGTTTGACCTTAGAGAATGGCTGCACAGAGTCATAATTCCTCAACTATAGTGTCAGCTTGCTATTAGAGATGTCACAATCTTATTGATCATTGAGACCTCAGTTGTGACCATTGGCATAGGGAAGTTGTCTGTACACCAGCCAAAGGCTCATTTAGCAAGTCATACTTAGGCCTTGAAATGACTCATAATTTTAATCAATAGCCAAATTCATAAGCCAACTCAATAATATCTAAAGCCTGCTCAGTGCAGTTTCAAGCTGGTCGCCTATAGGGTCCCACATTGCATTTATCATGTCTCTCTGGTCTCCTTCTCAGTCTATTTTTGATAATGTGTAAATCCAAGTTTGCAGAAGTCCTCTGAATGTAGTTTTGTTCCCCAGTTGAAGTCCCCGTGCCCACAACTGTGACCTGGCATCTTCTGCTGGGGGCCTGGTACGTAATGGCCCTGTGGCCCATGGCAGCTGCTGTTCTGATGGTGCACGAGGCATGGCTGTGGTGTTTGATGTGTTTTTCCTTCCTCAAGGAGAAGCTTATCCTGGGTCCCCACTGTTTGCTCAGTTCCAGTTTCCACATGTGGGTGTGTGTACCAGAAGGTGCCTCAGACATTCAGGGAGACCTGCTCCCCACCTGGGACTCCTGGCATGGGGCTCTCTTTTACATGGGTGTCAGCTGTGCCTGGAAGAGCCTGGACCCCACTGTGTAGTCTGAGCACAACAAATTGTACTGCCTCTGGTAGCCTGACTGCCATGGGGTGACCTTCCAGGGCTCTGGGGTACACTAACTGGGGCAGTGGGGGGGCAGGTGTGCAAAGGTAGCTCTTCAGTTTTCACAGCAACTGCAAAGAATTCCTGTGGAGTCTGTGTGGAGTTGATGTTGGGGATAAATAGACAGTGGTGGGAGGTGGGTGGCAGAGGAG
This sequence comes from Heterocephalus glaber, assembly GCF_053883595.1. Classification (NCBI taxonomy): domain Eukaryota; kingdom Metazoa; phylum Chordata; class Mammalia; order Rodentia; family Bathyergidae; genus Heterocephalus; species Heterocephalus glaber. Next base: position 5,059,583 of record NW_028258330.1, on the reverse strand, counting down.
GGAGGGCTGTTGTAGTCAAGAGCTTTCTGTAAAGGTGTATTGGTTACCAGGCTCTGGAGCTGTGGCTGATTTTTTGTGTATTTACCTCCACAATCCCAGTGTATGTTCATGTGCACCCCTGTGCATGTGAGACACACACAGACACACACAAACATACACATGAGGGTGCTGCTGGCCGAGAATGTTTCTAGGAGGTAGGCTTTTAGCACTAACCTCTGTGCATCCCGACAGACTGAGGGATGGTTACCATCTTACATTTTCATAGCACATTGTAGAAATTCCAAAACCCACCTTGGGTTCCTTCCTGCTAATTAGACACAGTTTAAATTTCACTGGTGTCTGCATCTACGTCTGCCTTTGTCCCGGGACCTGTCGTGGATGCTAGGCACACTGTGTCTTATGGTCTGCGGGTTTCTTAAGTCTTCCTTTGCTTTTCATGACTCCTGAAGCCTTGAGCTGGCCAGTCACCCTGTATGATATCTTGGCTTCTCTTGTAATCAGATGGGGTTCTGGGTTTTGGAGGAGAGCACCCCAAAAGTGAAGGCCTTCCCATTTCATCATATAGCTAGTGATGTTAACCTTGGTCACCTGCTAATGCAGATGCTGCCTGCGTCTCTCCTCTGTAAGGTTAGTTTTCGCTTTCCCTGCTCTGTCCTTCCAGAGTGAGTCACTAAGTACAGCCCAGCCTCAAAAAGGTTGGAAGGATGATGCCTCATCTCTTCAAGGGAGAAGTATAAGGAGTAATCAAAAAAAAAAACAACAAATGTTTAGAATTATTACAATGAAAAATGCACTGCCATGAATCTCCCTCAAAATATGCCCCCTCGTTTCAAGCACACTTATCCCATCATTCCTGCCACTTTCTGAAGCAGTTCTGGAAGTCCTCTGCCATGTTTTTATGAGTTGTAGTCAAAAATACGTGAATGCTGCTGCTGAGTGCTGTCCAGTGGGAAGGCAGGCTCATAAAAACATCAATGTGTCCTCATCCACCTTATTCATTGTGTGACTTCTGGTTCTTCCTCAAAGTCAAATGACCATGAAAGGTCATTCTGAATTGAGTCAGGACATTGAGGCAGCCATAACACCACAACTAAAGACATGAAAGAGGACTTTCAGAGCTGCTGCAGAAAGTGGCAAGAACAATGGGATAAGTTTTTAAAAAGTTGGTGGGGGGTTGTCAAAGAGTTTCATGACAATGTGTCTTCTGTAATGCTTTTTAAAAATTTAAACACACACACCAGAGTTTTCAGCAACACTGCATATCTACATATGGTATTTATGCAGTGGTAGAATACACAGATAAAATTGATTTTCAGATAAACAAAGATTCTCTGCAATGTTGATCAAATCCGCAGCCTTGTGCGTGCTAGGCAAGTGTTCCACATGAGCTACATCCCCAGCCCAACAAGGAATACTTTTTTAGTGTAGGTCTCTTGTTTGAACTTCACCTTTAACTGGACATCTGTATTTTGTTCAGTCTGGCAACCCTAATTATTTGAAGTTCTTCTGTGAGAAAGATTAGTCTCTTCCCCTCAACATTTAATTTTCAGTATGGTTTCATCATGTTCTTGGTATGGTTTTCTTCCCATTTTCTGTCATTTCTTAGTAGAGTTTGAGATACTTTAGTGATGATACTTTGTGTACTTAATTTTCTTTTAAAGCAACATGGAAAAGAATTTTGTTTGATTCAAAACAGGAAATCATTTGTGTGTGTTTTAATCAAAGGATTTTCTCATTACATGAGCCAAAAGGCACATTAGTTTCCAACCCCTATAAAAGAAACCTAGAGTTGAAGGAAACAAGAGATTCTGCCCAATTTCCAAGTGCAGAGCATGGGAGAGGCAGGGAGGAAAGGCACGGCCATTCCTGGAAGCGGCCCCAGCTAGCAAATGGGTTCCGTCAAACTTGGCAGCGTGAGCGCTGGGGATTGCTTAAGACCCCGACCTGCAGCAGGTGTGAGAGAATTCTAAGTGGATGTGGAAATGAAGGAGGGCAGGGGCAGGGGGATGCTGGGGGAGCTGTGTAGTTTGCTTTTAAAAGAAAACCAGATCCCTTGTGTCCTGGAACCTGGTCAGATGGTGGTGTTTTTCATTAGAGCAGCAGGTTTGAAGCTGTGATTACCCTGAATGTTTGGTCTCTGCAGCTGGTACCCATCAGAAGCAGGTGTTCCAGGAGGCAGATGAGCTTTGAGATGGCCCAGGTCCTCCTGGAGAGGAAGGTGCTGCTGTCAAGGGGCCTCATGGCCTTTCTAGAGCGGAAGCTGATGATGGGGCGGGTGGAGAGGGGGTCTCTGGCTCTTGCCTTCTTACCAGCTCACTTGAGAGGGCTCTTGTCACTTGGGGTTGAGAAGATTCTGCCTGGCACACAGTAGGCACTGTATTGCTTGTTGATGGAAGGAGGACATTCATTCTTTGCCTGTCACATGTTCAGTGATTGTGACTCAGATCCGTCAACCTTACCTGAACTGACCCCCGTCCCCTGTGTTAACAGCTGGGGTCACTTGTCATTCTTACCTAAGTCAGTTTTCCTTTGTACGGAGCCTGACTCCACAGGAAGCCTCCAGCATGCCCCAGGGTGTCCAGCGTTCTCTCTTCCCAGTGCCTGTCCTTTCTCTCCAGCTCTGCCCTGGGTGCTCTTGCTGGTGCTGCGTCTCCAGTGCATGACTCATCACCTGCTCTGCCTTTGTCCTGTCTGTGGGGAATGAACACACCCCGGCATCAACCTGGAATGACCTGCATGTCCCCAATAGGGAATGCTCACGGCTACCAGGATGCCCAGGGTAACTGTTTAAAGTCTGCACATGTGTGTAGTTAATCATTCTGGCTGGGGCTGCCCATTCTTTCTCCTAGGAAAACAAGAAGCATAGCTCTTAGCACAGCTCTCAGAAGGTGTTTCCCCATGACTTTTTTTTGGCTCTTGTGATGTTGTTGAACAGAACAACATATGTTTGTCCATGTGTTTATATTTTTGAGGTCCCAGATGTCTGTAGTACCAGTTTTTATTATCTAGTTTTGAATTATGTTTTGAAACTTAGCACATGTTGGGATATTGCCGTGGAAATGAGTGTGGGGCATTACCTGATCATAGTTGAGTCTGACAGGCTGTCTGGGGTTTTGTGTGTTCTCGGGTTTCTGTTTCTGAGATGTCAGTGTCAAATGCACAAACTGTAAACAATGAAGCCTGTTCTGAAGGGCTCTGAGAAGGAGCAGGAGTTAGGCTCTGGAGGGAAAGCGCCACCTCAGGAGTCACCTCCGGAAGGACAGTGGCTTGGCCCTTGTACAAAGGGAAGGCGGGAGCCAGGCTTTGGGGCTGTCCTTCACTGTCCCCTTGTCTCCTGACCACAGCCACCACTCCTGGGGGACAGGACCCAAACCCCCAGGAGTCCCGGTGAAGGGTCCCCTCAGGCCACATGGTCTTGCTGAGTGAAGCAGGCAGCAGAGTCCTTATCACCTAGGCACAATCTGCACTGCTCTGGTTGCTCTTCTCTCCGAAGAAAACTTGGGCAGCTTGCCTAGCCCTCTTGCAGATTGTCCTGCCTCAGCTTCCTGCAGCTGAGCAGGAGGTTGTCCGGAGGTGTTCTCCTTGGCTGTGATGCTGTTGAGGTGAACACTTTGCAGCTGTGCCCTCCTGTTTTCAGGTATCTCCCTGTGTTCTGTAAGGAGCACTTCTGAGGAGTTTCTCTTTAGTGCATGCAGGAGGTGCCACTTTGAGCATCAAGGAGGGGACTCCACAGAGCTCCAGTTCCAAACTTTACTGCATGTGTAATTCTGCCCGACACCAGGGACAGCATGAGTTCGATGTCGCTACTGGGGTAGTGGGCACAGAGGGCTCTGAGCCGCATCTGTGTGTGTGTGGCAAAGGGTCCCCCAGCTCCCAGGAGCCCTGGGCTGCACTGTGGAGCCACAGCCCTGGAGTCATACGTCTGTGGGCTGCCCTGGGTGCTGGTCCCCTCTGAGAGGTCTCTTCGAACCTGGAGGAAATGGATTCCGCTTCTTGGCATCAGCCTTCGAGTTTTCTCTGCAGAGTTCCTTTTCTTCCCATCGGGTACAGGGTTGTGCTGTCTGCTTGGGCTCCTTGGGTGTCCCTGCTTCCTTGGCCCCTAGCTCATCTGTGACCTCGCTGGTCTGTCCACATCTCAGTGTTGATGAAACATGCACGGCTGACTGGGTTGTGCACGTGCCTTGCTGGACCTGCTTTTAGTGCTTTGCCCACTTCTTGCCCCCCGCCCCTCCCTTGTATGTTAGGTGCAGTGACCCATATTTTTCATCTTTGTGTCACTGCCAAACTTGAGTCCCTGTCCCTTTAACTCTGAGCTGCTCTGGTGGCTCCAGGGTCTGCATCCCAGGGGTTTCTGCACTGAGCTGCTTCATGTGTTTCACCCATTTTGATTGCAGCAGTCCCCTCTGTGAATCCATGTTGACTCCTGTCCCATAGGGTCGGGATCAGATGTCAGCACAGACAGGTCTCCTGCTGCTTGCTGTGGAAGTCCTCAGCCGGTGCACACCCCTTGTCCTCAGCTACCTGGCTGCAGGGGAGCACGCCTGCCCTCCCCTTTCCACCATGGCTATGTCTTGGCTCTGGGCCAGCTGTGTCCTACTTATGTGTGCAGCTGTTTGTGAACACTGTTGTCGCAAAGTGTCATTTCCATGTGACTTCTCGAGCTCATCCCATGCTCTGTAATTATTATATTACCAGCCCTTTACCATGAGAAGCAGAACTTACACATCCATGCAGCACTTATCGTAGTGCACACAGCAGGCAGCTGACAAATACTTGGTTTCTGTTAGAGTCCTAAACAAAGTCATTCCTCTGGATAGAGCGGTGTTGCTGGCGTGAGAACATGGACTGGCTGATTCCCTGTTCACATTCAGTCTTGTTCGGATTATATATTATTTATTTAAATTCATTTTCATTATGGTATAGTTATATAAATACCTTATGAATACTTTAAATTTAATGTGCAGTTTTTTTGTTTTTTTGTTTTTTTTTTGGTTTCAGGAATTGAACTTGGGTCCTTGTGCTTGCGAAGCAGGCAGTGGAACCACTGAGCTAAATCCCTGGCCCAAATTTTTTTTTTTGGTACTGGAAATCGAACTCAGGTCCTCAAGCTTGCCAGGCAGACACTGTGCTGCTGAGCTACATCCCCGGCCTCTCTAGTCTTGTTATTCATGGGTGCAGGAGAACTCCACTTGGAGCTAACCAAGCAGAAGGACAGAAGAGCTAGGAGAGGAGACCTTGTAAGGACACTGATGTCAGGATGGTGGAATCACTGTCATCGTCAGCATTGCCCGTGATAGGAACATGGGAGACTGGTGTGCAAGTGGCATCCACAATTGATGATTTTACATCATTTCTCTTAGTGGTCATCATGTGGGACAACTCTGCAGGTTCTTAGGGGTCTGAATGGTGGGGCTGGGGTCTGCAGCCTCATGGAAATGGGGACTGAGACATGCTTTGTCTCTCCTCAGTCAGCGCCCCTTGAAACTGTGCTGTGTTAATGACCTGGAACCTGCAGGGGATGTGGCTTGCTCCGGAGGTAAAGGATGGTGACAGGAGAGGATGCCTCCTGTGACATTCATAGCTCCCCGCTCATCCTCTAGTATTTGTTTTCTGCTGAGACCTGGATCTCATAACAGTTTAAATCTTATTCTCCTACTTTAGCAGCTGATTTAATTGCAAATACTTTAACAAAACATGTTTAGAGCATTGCATTTGTGAGGAGTCTGGAGTCACGCAGAGGTTCTAATTGATTCCTGTGCAGAGTGAATATAACTCTCCAGTGAAGGGCCTTGTTTTCATTATTTTTCAAGGCCTTTATCTGTTGGAATCAACACAGAACAGCTTAATGTTTTTGGCCAATTGCACTCTGAGTTACAGTGCTTTTTTTAAAGTACTGACTTCATAACCTAGAGGCTGAGGCCAGAGTGAGCCAGATAACTCACTCCTGTCCAGTTTATTGCATGAGGCATTACAGACAGCTCCTCGTGGTCATGTTTTCCTTTTCATAGGCTCTGTCATTGCTTTAATTGGTTGCTGTTAGAGCAGATGTTTTAAAAGGAGTATTTTGGGAATCTCCACACTGATTCCATGGTGGTTACACCAGCCTACACTCCCACCAACAGTGGAGAAGGGTTCCTTTTTCCCCACAGCCCTGCCAGCATTTGTTATTGGTTGATTTCTTGTTTGCTAGGCAGGTGCAGTACCACTGAGCTACATCCCGGGGGCCCTGATTGATTTCTTGGTAACAGCCATTCTTTCTGGAGTGAGACGGAATCTCAGTGTTGTTTAAATTTGAGTCTCCTGAATGGCCAGTTGAACATTTTTTTCATATATTTATTTGCTGTTTCTACTTATTGCATGAGAAGAGTGTCTTCATTTCAAATGCCCATTTTTGGACTGGGTCTTTAAATTTGAGGGGTCTGATTTTTTGGAGTTCTTTGTATATATTCTAGATAGTAGTCCTTTGTCTGAGGCACAGCTGTGAAAAGTTTTTTCCTACACCATTGGTTATCTCTTCACTCTGTTGGTGGTTTCTTTTGCTGTGCAAAACCTTTTTAATAAGATGAGATCTCAGTTGTTGATTCTTTGTGATAGTTCCTGTGCATTTGGGGTTTTGTTCATAAAGTCTGCCTACACCAGTGTCTTCAAGAGTTCTACCTATTTTATCTTCCAGCAGAAGATATTTCTGTGTTAATATTTAGATCTTTGATCCATTTTGATTATAGCTTAGTGCGTGGTGAAAGATATGGGTCTGGTTTTAATGTGGAAAGCCAGTATTTTCAGCACCATTTATTACAGAGGCTATCTTTCTTCTAGTGGAGGTCTTTGGCTCCTTTGTCAAAGATAAGGTGGCTAGGGGTGTTTGGAGTTGTTTCTGCATCTTCTAATCTGTTCCATTAATCCTTGTGATGCCCCCTGCTTTGCCTTTATTGCCCAGAATTGCTTTTGTTATTCTATGTCTCTTCTGGTTCCAAATGAATTTTAGGATTGTTTTCTCTAATTCTGTGAGCTATGCTATTGGTATTTGATTGGGATTGAATTAAATCTGTGTAACAATTTTGGGAGTATGACCATTTTCACTATATTGGCTCTTTCTAGCTAGGAGCAAGGGATATCTTTTTGTTTTCTTTCTTTCTTTTTTTTTTTTTTGGTACTGGGGATCGAACTCAGGTCCTTGCGCTTTTGCAGCAGGTGGTGATCTTTTTGTTTTCTGATATTATCTTTGATCTCCTTTTTCAGAGTACTGTAAATTTCCATGTAAAAGTCTTTTACTTCTAGAAGGAGTATTTGGGCAGGACCGTATTTGCTTCCTTTTTGAATAGTTGTGGGACATTTATGTCTACCTTTTTAAAAAGCTGTGGGCTGGGGGAGAAGAGCAGCCCATGGCCCTCACCAGGGGAAGTGAGGTTGCTGGGGAAAGAGGTTGGGATCAGGAGGCATCACCTGAAAACCCAGGTCAGCATGCAGAAGCCTCCCTGTTGACAGCTGTAGAACATTCAGTAGCCACCCAGAGGTCAAGCCCTGAAGGATGGCTCTTACAGAGGCAAAGCCAGGTTTATGCTGTTCCATGGTAAGCAGAATTAAAAAGAAGATTGTCAGCCTGGTAGAGAGAGCTCAGAGCCAGCAAAGGCCTGTGCAGCCCCAACACCTGTGTAAAGTAGGGAGCTAACTTCAGACCTGGAAATGACGTGATGCTGTTTCACAGGACAGTGCTGCTGATAGGGTGCCTGTAAATAGCTGGTTTTGGTCATTTGAACTTGGAACACAGAAAAGCTTATCCATACTCATTTTAAAAAAAAGGTTTATTTCTATGTTTGGGTCAAAATATACTTCCTAAATTGCTATTTCATACTGTTTGCAGAACAATATTATAACTCAGCATATTGAAGATTTTAGATGTAGAAAAGGTCACTAAGGATGACAGCATTACTTTAACAGTTCTTATTCTTTTTTTTTTTTTTTTTTGGTACCGGAGATCGAACTCGGGTCCTTGCGCTTGCGCAGCAGGCAGCAAAACCACTGAGCTGAATCCCCGGCCCAGTTTTTATTCTTTTGTACTGTTTCAATTCTCTTTTCTCCCCTTTTGAAAATGTGGCTACACGGGGAGACTCAATTGCTTAACCCTAAAGCAGATACTTCCTAAGCCAGCAGAACATCATTGCTGGAAATGGCTGTCCCTGCACTCCCTGCTAATTAATTGATAAATGAGCAGATCTGGGACCCCACCATTGTGATTGTGTGGTCAATGCTCATTCTAGTGAACTGGAAAAAGAATGCAGAATTAATGACTGGCCTCCCTAGGTCCCACAGTCTCTTGCTGCTGCGTCCAGCAGTGAGTGCGTGCTGTCCCCACGCTGGGCTCTGCCTCCTCCTTTTCGTCACCTGGCTGAGCATGGTGAGCTCTTGGTACCTGACAAGCACTCAGTGACTGTCTGTGTTATGGCCAGGTTTGTGTGTGCCGGGAGCAGCTTATCGATGGAGCATCATCGCAATCGCTGACTGCGAGTGGCTGCTCCGTTTGTCCTGTGTGCCTCAGTCTTGAAGCTCTAAGATTGTCTTGGATGTTCGTGTGACTTGTTTGTCTTTTGATGTCTTAAACCATTTGAAAGCAGTTGATCAATCTTTTTTATTTTCTTCTACTTGATACCTACCGAAAACCTTACAGTTAATAAAATGCTGAACTTTTCAGGAATGAAAAGTGCCATAAGTGGAGGCACGTGGCAGAATGTATCTATGAATCATATTTTCTTTTGTGACTCTGTTACTCATTTTTACATTTCATCAAGGGAGTTTGTGGGAGGGACTTAATTCTTACCCAGTTCTTGTTCTTTCTAACTAACATAAAGGGAAAGGTTCCGAGTGATGAAGATTTCTCTTGTCAAGTGTATGATTCTTGCCCTTTTTAGAATAGTGTTGAATTATTCCAGTTGATTAGAAAAATGGTTTCTTTGAAATACTGTCATTGTTCTCAGTCTTTTGGCTATGATCGTGTGAAATACTGTCTGTCATTCATCACCATTAAAAGTGTTTTAACTCTTTAAAACCTGTTCGCCTCTAAAACAACACTGAAACCCTCCCCTACAGAGTGGAGGAGACTGCACTTGTTTCTATTTAGGGAACATGGAAGCATGGAAGTCTTTCTATCAGTGATTACAGTGTGAGGTTGATGGCTGAGTCAGAGAAGAATATTTTTCAGCCAACTGTCCCACTAAGTCACCCCTGCAACATTTATCTGATTAGTTTTACTCATTAAAAAAACTCCAAAAACTTTGTACCTAAAATAAAACCCTCCATTAAGATATTTTTCTATTTAGAATTCAGTTTTAAAACTCTAGTATGATCATTCCACCTGAGAGTCACCTTTTCAAAAATATTGGCCTTGAGCCAGGTGTGGTGGTACACTAGGGAGACTGAGGCAGGAGGATCATCAGGAGTTCGAGGCCAGCTTGGGCTACGTAGTGTATTCAAGGGCAGCCTGCACTACAAAGTGAGACCCTGTCTTAAAAAACAAAACAAACAAACAAGCAAAAAAAAAAATTTGCCTTGATTGGGAGATGATGCCCAATTTCTCTTTTTAAATTATCGGATTAAGCCTGTCAGGTTTGTTTTTTCTCAATTGCATTGATAAATTTTATATAGATTTGTATCAGGTACTTTAGTGATTTTTTTTTACCCCCAATTTACTGTGTTGACTTGAGGATATAAATACACACAGGAACTGCTGCAGTTGAGCTCTGGGCAGTGGTAACTTCACTGACTCACAGGCCCAGCTGTCTTGACTTCCTGTGGTTGCTCACAGTGTTTAAAGTAAGCGACAACCCTGAAATCATTACCAAAAGTTTATGATTTAAAGAAGAAAAAGGAAGAGGGAGAGCGAGGAATAGAAACAATGCTGTTTAAATTACAACCTGCCTGTAACAGTCCCATAGAGGGCAGTTAACCCAGGTCACTTAAAATATGGCCATAATACTGAGAGTTAAAAATAAGTTACTTGGAGAGGACTTCAAGAACAAATATCAGAAAGTCCAAGCGAACTTAAAAGTACATCAAAGGGATCATGGGGTTGCATGCTTAGTTTCAAGTGTTCCTTTGCGGAAGGTCGTTGGTTCTGTGACCCCAGATTGATTTTGAGTCCCCCTTTGGATGAGGCCTGATGCGGTCCCCCTGGGGGATGTGGCGCCCTCCTCTGCTGCCTCTGTTAGTGGGGGAGGGGCCCTAGATTGGTGACAGGCACTGCCCTGGCTGCTCCAGGCGTCCTAGGCCTACAGCTCTGGGAAGAATGTCCTGTGTGGGCCTCACAGGTCTGCGCTTTGGTCAGACCTTGTGCATTGTTGCAGAACAGTTGACCTCCCAGACTGAGTGGTTCAGACAACAATCGAGGTCGTCCACACACACTTCCAGACATTGGTCAGTGGCACAGCCTGTCCTGCCATTGTCCCTGTAAGGTTAGAGATTGACACGGCTGACGGGACAAAGATTCTCTGAGTTCTGCCTGGGGAGCTGCCGGGTGGCTGCGCAGGTGTGATAGAGAGAACTGTGTCCTTGGTGAATGTGTGGTATGGGTGTTTAACTTAGACTTGCTGTCTTTAAATTGATAACACTCAGCCTTGTTTTTACACAGGAGAAAAAAAGATCACCTTTATTTCTACATTACACAATACCAAAATGCATGTAGTCTTTCCTCTATGTAGTTCTTTATTCCTGTGCCTTCTGTAGCATATATGCCCTTCCGTACCTATGTATATATTCCCAAAATGGGATCACACCATACTGTTTCATAACCTACATCTTCCTATGTATGACATTGTGGACACTTTTGCACATCTTCAAATGATCTCTTCCACCCTTGGTTTTAATGGCAGCCTGGTGTTTGGCCATGGTTCATTTACCATGGTTCATTTACGGAATTCACCATGGCTGAGCCTTTGGCACAGGCACTGGCTCTTCCTCTTAGGAGCAGGACTGCAGTGAACTGTGCTGTGGGTTATATCTTGCGCCAATGCAAGGCTGACTCTTGGCATAAAGCCTCAGACCTGGGACTGCTGGGCAGGAAGCACAGACAGCTCAGTGCTTCAGTACTGCTTGTCAACTGCCACCTCCAGGAGGTTTGTACCTTTTTCTTTTTTGAGATGAGATATTGTTCTGTAGTTCAGGCTGAGCTTGAACTTACTGTGTAGCTTAGGCTGCCCTCAAACTTGTGGCAATCCTCCTGCATCAGCTTCCTGAGTGCTGGGATTACAGGCGTGCACCAGCATATCCAGCAGGATGTTTGTACCATTGCTATTGTACCATTGGCAACGTTCACACCATCCCCATCCCCACCTTGGATGCAGTGCATCATTGGGAATCTTTGTCAGTTTGATAGGTGAAAAATGTGGAGTCATAAAGCAGATTTTGACTATCTAGAGTATGCCTCAATTTTTAAAAGAAAGCCAGCTAATTTCTAATTGCCCAGAGAAATGGGGGGAGGTAGGGAAGGAATGGGTCCAGACTGTGTGGCAGCTGCCAGGTGATTCAAGCAGAAACCCAAGCAGCCTCCCCAGTAAGAAGCTGTGTTCTCCACCCCATGCTGTAGCCATTAAATTGGAAAATTGACTGTGTTGTATCTCAGCCCTCATTTCTCTTGGCCCACCCAGAATCTGCAGGTTCTGCTGAGCAGCGAAATAGGCCAGCACAGAGAGCAGAGGCAGAGGGGCTGCGCATCCCTGACAGATCAATTTGTCTTCAGCTTGCTGGAAGCAGTTGTCCTGCCTGTTTCCACGGCTGCCGCTGCCTGTGACCGTGCTGTCTCGGTCCTGTCTGTCCCTGCCTCTGCAGCTGGTTAAGTGTGGGTCCGAGGCTGGCAGGGCTCTGAATTCCAACCTGGGTTCTCGGCTCGAGTGCACAGGCTGAGTCCTTGTGAGCCCTTGGAGCGACCCCATCTCAGGCCCCAGATGGGCAGGAAGGGAGGAGAAGGGAACTGACATTTACTCACATCCAGCTCCTCACCAGCATTCTCTTGGTTTCTTATTACTTTCCCCCACCCTGAAAAAAAGAAAAGAAAGAGGCATTTTGTATATATTATTTTCTTAAAACTTTCTCTTCCATGTGAACTTTATGAGCAAAGGGTTATTTCTTCCTTAGGGCGTTTATTTTCTCTGCCATGACCTTTACAGCTCTTCACAGCTCTTCACAGCCCATGTGCATCGTAAATGGTTTGAGGCTTCAGTGTGTTGTTTCTATAAACCTAAAGAAAACACATGAACTTTTCCATTGAGGGCGTGATAACGTGGCATGTGGTTTCTTTCTCTTTTCGTGGACTGGCGCCCTGCCTGCTGATGCTGTTGCTGAAGACTTCAGGCTGTCTCTGTGCAGCTCTGTGTTATTCAGGGAGCCTTTCAGTGAAGAGATGCTCCTGGTTTATTTTGCTGGCTTTTTCTCTTCCCAGAGCAGTTTCTCTTATTTATGACTACAGACATGGACATGGAGTTGGGGAAGGTGGTGGAACTGGCTATTGTGCCCGAATGCCTACCCTGGGCCCGGTAGAAGCTGGGCAGGGCTGGTGCCGGGGTGGAAATCTGTGCACAGGAACTGCTTCTCCAAGGCTCTTTCCTTGGGTGTCCAGCAAACGCTGATGAATGAAGATGCTTCGCTTTCTAGAGTGTTTGGAACTTTCCACAGATCCATCTCGAAGGTCACCTGCTTCCATTTCACCATGGGGAGGGCAGAGGGCACAGGGGCTGAGCCAGATAACCAGACCTTGAATTGTCTGTTTGCTTTCTTCTCTGCATCCAACCAAACTCGTATCCAAATGTGTCTACAAAGAAAGTTAAAAGTCAGGAACATCCACGCTAGCCAGGTTTATTCCATGATTTGAGAAACAGGATTGCTTTTAAACAGTGAGACCTCAGCTCTCAGTGGGCACACGAGTGTGATCTTGAAGGAGCCATTGCAGCATTGGTTCGAGGTTCTCTGGTGTTAGGGAAATAAATTATAAGTGCAGCCCTTCCTGTGACTTTCCAGAGGTGTCCACGTGGGGACCTTCTGAGTAGGAACATAGAAGAAAGGCCTGGAAAAGTATTTAAAGCTAAGAGGTGCTGGCCCTAACACCAGCAGGGCAGGTAGGACAGCAGGCAAGACAAAAGATGGTGCTGTGTGGTATGGGAGGGGCCTGTCGAGGACAGCCTTGGGTTGATGGGCATCTTGAGAGGGCCTGGGGCCAGGTAGCCATCTGTCTGCCCCTGGGCTAAGCCCAGGCACCTGAACAGGAAGAGAGAGCTGATTTCAAAAGGCTTCTCCTTGAAGGATGGACAGTTGTCACCCCCGCTGGTAAATCAGCTTCTTTGTCCCCATATTGCTGTTTCTTTGGAACTTGCCTCTTGGGGTGAACCACTGCCTGTTTTCCCATGTGCCATCAGAGATGTGGTGGCTCCTGAGTCCGGACATTTGCCATTTCTGGCATCTCACCATAATATCTTTCAAGGAGTTTTCATTTTGAAACTTGATTATATGTGAGACCATATTATAACTGACCTGTGCTAAAAGAGATCTGAAAAGCACATCAGCAGTGAGCTTTTAGGGTTTAAAAGAGGTGTCATCTAAACCCTGGAAGTGGAGATGAAGGTGGCAGTGAGCTGTGTACCCTCAGGGGAGGCACAATTTTCTGCTTTGGTTCCCTGTCATTTCCTGCCCTGCCCCTTGTCTCACCTGTTCCTTGTTCCTGCACAGCCTGCTGTCCCTTTTTCCCTCTCTCCCTGCTCACCCCAAATTCCATGAGACAGAATTGATTTTTCTCCGGTTTGTTTTGGGCTTGAGATCAGTAAGCTGTTCCAGAGCAGGCTCTTCTCCTCACTGGCTGGTTCCTTGGCCTCTTGGGCCTCCTTTCTTCTGCCTTGTTTGTCTAGTTTTCCATAAGGTCGCTTATGAGGAATGGAAGGAAAAATTGGTGAGACTCTGGGCTCCCTATCAGTGAGGGCTCTTGGTAGAGAATTTGCCATTTCTTTGTATTCAGAGTTAAACCCACACTCAGCCACCTCCTTATCCAGGGCTTCCAGGGAGCCAGAAACTTATTTCTGGTTTTCCCAAAACCACACTTTTGAGTTGTAAACCCTTTCTTGATTTGCATTTTCTTTGCATTGAAAGGCCTGTTGCCTGATAACTGTTGCTATGGGAATGATACCTGTGGTTAGTGCTGTTTCCAGTCACCATATCAAAAGCATCAGATGCCTATTTATTCATGGTGTGGAACCAGGGTCTTCCTCTACAGCAAAGGAGAGTGACTGGTGCTAGTCTGTTCTCTTCTGTGTTACTGTAGTCGGGATCTACAAGACACTGACCCAAACTGTGCTAGTGATTTTAATTTGCCAATGGTGTCTTTCATTTTCTAGGCAGTCTTGGAACTTGAGATACTGCTTGTTTTGAAGAACAGATATTAAAGATGAGATTTCAAATAATTACCTTTTTTAGTATGATTTACATGTAATCCTGACCTGTCTGATTGTCAGGGGGAAAGAATAGATATGCTGTTGAGAACTGACCTAATGAGTGTGGCTGTGTTCTGCTTTTAGCTTCTGTCTGGTAGGTAGTGATCTGCACTAGAATATTTGAGGTGCTAGGAACAGGTGTCCTCCTGAACGCTGCTGTGCAGGTTGGTTAGAGAGTTAGGCATGAATAAGCAGGCACGAGCTGAAGCTCAGGGCTCAAGGCAGTCGTGCTACACCTGACTGAGGCTGTTAGGGTTTTTATCTCAATGTCCCCCAAGAGCCTCATGCACTCATGGGCAGGGATTTTGGAAGGTGCTTGAATCATGAAGGTGCTGTGGCTGGATACAGTGCTAGGAGGCAGTGTCTGATGGGAAGAGGCTGAGCAGGGGGCATGGCCTGGAAGGGTGTGCCACCTCCCCAGCTTCTCCTTTCTCTCTGCTTTCTGGGCTCCACACTGGAGCAGGTTTCCTTCCACCATGCTGCTTCTGCCTTGGAGCCGGCCAAGTATGGACTGAAACCTCTAAAAAATTTGAACCAGGGCCAGGGATTTAGCTCAGTGGTTCCGTTGCCTGCTTTGCAAGCGCAAGGATCTGAGTTTGATCCCCGGTACCAAAAAAAAAAAAATTTGAGCCAAAATAAACCTCTTCTTTAATTTGTTGGTGTCGGGTACTGAGTCCCAGCAATGAGAAAGTGACTAAGACAGAGGTGTAGGAGCTGTTACTCACTGGGTGAGCATCCATCCTTCAGAAGTACTGCTCCAGGACTGGTGTATTTAGCATTGCTCAGGAGTTAAACTTCGGACACCTTCCCTAGTGAACGGGGGCCCAGATGTAAGCAGGTTTGTGTACTCTGTTTGTGTAGGGACAAGCAGATATGGGAGCCAGGCTGCATTTTCTGAATACTGTTAATTTCACCGCTGGGAGCCCATTTCTTACAGCTGCAACACGATTTAGCAGATCACTAATTTTACTCCTGGACGCCCACTTCTGACTTTCATTTGGTCATAGCTTGGCCTCTTGCCATACTGTGGATAACCGCAGGCCCTGGCATGGCTGCCCAGGAGCATGGCTTCCTGATTAAAGCTCGAGCTGGCCCTCCTGCTGGGTGATGACCAAGTCCTCAGTATCCCCACTGAATGGGAGGCAGCAAAACAGCCACAGAGCTGCCTTCTTACTGCAGTCTGAGATGAGGTGACCCTGAACCAGTGGAGGCTGGGGCTTGTACCTCCAGGGTCAGAAGTAAGAAGTGCACCTGGTCAGAGTGGGTGATGGATTGAACTTCGGTGTTGTCTTTTTTTTTGTGGGGGAGGGAGATGACAGCACTAGGATTGAACTCGGCCTGAGCTATACTGCTGAGCAGCACTGCACCCCTTGGCAGTGTCAGTTAAATGCTTCCCTGAATTGTTGAGTTTACCTGTCTCACAGGGACAGCTTTCTACACCCAAGAAGTTTGCAGTTGATTCCTGGCCTTCAGATACCACTGCGGACAGGGGTCTCTTGTGAATGTGCATCAGTAGCCATGGGTCTCATAGTGGATTTTCCCTTTGAGGTATTGGGTGTGGAACTCAAGGCCTCATACATGGTAGCCAAGTGCTCTCTCACTGAGCTGCATTTCCAGCCCTTTTCATTTTTAATTAATTAATTAATTAATTAGTCTTTTTGCAACAGTGTTTCTCACTGTAGTTCAGGCTGTCTTTGAATGCACTATGTAGCCCAGGCTGGCGCTGAACTTGTGAGGATCCTCCTGCTTCCTGAGTGCTGGGATTATAAACATGTACCACCATGCTTGGCTTATTTTTATTTTGAGACAGTGTCTGAGTCATCCAGGCTGACCTCCATTTTGTGATCTTTCTGACTCAGCCTCCTAAGTATCTGGGATTACAGATGTGTAACACCCCGCCCAGCTCATGATAAATTTTCAGGGTTTTTTTTTCCATAAAATCAACAAATAACCAGTTGTATGAATTGAGTGTTCTCTCGTCTATATCCCAGTGATTCTCTTTACTTCTTTGCATTAACCAAGAGTTAAATGGCCTGAGGACTGAGCCACATACTTTTACTCAGATTCTCAATCAGGCAGGAGGTGGGTAGAGGTGGACGGTCTGTCATTTCTGGGGACTGGTGCCAGCTGGGCATGCTGAGCCGCTGGGAGATTTGAGACATTTTATAAGCAGTCAGATTATTTATAGTCTGGTTTGCTGACAAGGTGTGCACTTATTTTGAGCATTTTAATATGAAAATCAGAGGTGGCCTTTCACACACATTTTTATGACAAGATGCTGTCTTCCTGGGCCATCGTTAATTGGCCTAGATTCAAGTTCACTTCACTGGAGGTTTTTGGAATCCATAAAGAGTCTTTTTTGGGAGGAAGGTGTTTTGCTGGGAAGTTTTAACATGTGGAAATAAAGCATTATTACCTAGAGGGGAATTGGGGTAAGATGAGAACAGGCTTCTTGCCCTTTGAACAGAGAAAGAAGAAAATAGATCAAGCATTGAAAGAAAGAAAACCCCCCCACCATTTTAGAATTCTGAATCCAATGAAGTTATCCTTAAAAAGTGAAGGATGAAGTCAGGCATGGTGGTGAACACCTATCCTAGGACTCTTGGAGGCTGAGGCAGGGGCATTGCAATTTCAGCCCATCCTAGAGAACTTAATGACTTAGTGAGCATTTGTCTCAAAATTGAAAAAACCCACCAAAACCAAAAACAAAAAACATGAAAAGGGGTGGGGTATAAGTCAGTGTGAAAGCCCTTGATTCACTCTTCAGTATGGGGGAAAAAAGTGAACAAGAAATAAAAGACTGTCACAAAAACAAAAACTGGGGGAATTCACGGCCAGCAGACCTGTTCTGCAAAAAATGTTGAAAGATCTTCATGTGGAAGATGATGTAGGTCAGAAAGTTGGGTCTGCACAAGGAAAGTCAGAATCTCAGAGAAGGAATACAGGAAGATAAAAGGATCTATTTTTCTTATTTTTAATTGACCCAAAAGTTAACTGTTTGTTTAAACCAATTATGGTAATGCTGTCCTAGTGACCATGGCATGTGGGTAATGAAACGAACGGAAGCAGTGTCACAGGGATGGGAGGAAAGAATTAGGGACACAGACGATCCCTGGCTTACAGTGCTTCTGCTGAGCATTTTTTGATTTTATAATGGAGTAAAAGTACTATGCATTCAGTAGAAACCACACTTTGGACTTTGAATTTTGGTGTTTTCCTGGCTAGTGGTTGGTGATGTGCTGTGATTCCCTCTCTCTCAATGCTGGGCAGCAGCCCCAAGCCCCAGCACCCAGCCAGCCACAAGATCACATGGGGACCCAGGTGAGACTCCTCAGTGTTCCGTGTCTTGAAGCCATGGTGCTCAACAGGTTATGCGCATTACATGCATTTTCCACGTATGGTATTTTAGGCTATAGTTGTTATAGGTATTGACCATATAGTGGTATTTGAAAGTAGGCCATATCTATATCTATATCTATTTATCTATATCTATATATCTATTTTCTTTTCTTTTTTTTGGTTCCAGGGTTCGAACTCAGGGCCTTGCACTTGTGAGGCAGGTGCAGTGCCACGGAGCTAAATCCCTGGCCCCTGTCTATATCTATTTTCTATCTGTCTGTCCATCTATCTATCTATCTACCTATGGCGATCACTAAAAAAACTTTTATAAAGAAGTGTGATCCATTGAGAGAGCAAGCACGCATCTGTGAAGGTATGTAGGCCAGCCCTTCCCTTTGTGTGCTTATTTCCTCCCACTTTAGGCAATAGTTGCCTCTTCCAATTCTAGATCACACCACTGCTCTGGGGCGATGAGTGACATGATGTGTGTCCCTTTGTCAGATATTTCTGTAGTCCCTGTTGCTCACTTTTGCACCATGATGAAGTTAAAAAAAAAAAAAAAAAGGAAGTCAAACCCTTGTAAGCCAGTGACTGTCTGTGTGAGGACGAGTAGGCAGTTCTGGACTTCTCTGATGAGAGTTTTTCCATCGGCTGTGAGTGATGGCCTCCTGGTAGAGTGCTATCGGTACATCATGAAACGCTGTCACATCCTGGGCAGCTTTTTTTTGGGCAGTTGAGGGCTGTTCCTAGGGCACTGCCTGTATGGAAATAGGACCTGGTAGCTCTTTAGTTGGTGCCACAATTGGCCCCAGAGGAAAACAGGCCCCCCGATCATGAGCAGATGGAGTAACTCCTTATATTCCTCTGTTAGCATTTTTTTGTGTAAACCATTTCCATTTCATTAGGGACCTCTTCTGGGACCTGCCATCCTTATTTGAGTATTTCTCTGACATTTCCAAGACATTCTGAATATTTCAACTTTCAAGGTTATTTTTTGTCCCACAATTGTGGAGCAATTTTCATTAATACTCAACAGCAAAGCAATAATTGTCTCTCAGAGGAAATATGCCGTACCTCCATGGGTAGACATTTTCTGGCCCAGAATTCCACTGGTTGCTGCTGGATGGGACCCACAGGCTTCTGCCATTTGGCATACCCCAAATACCCCATCTGGCATAACTTCTGCCTTCTGACATACCCCAAATCATCTTCATGTGGAGCACAGGGCCTCCAGGCATTGACTGAGCTGCTGCTTCTTGTAATTCAGACATAGTCGGATGATATTCAGGTTCCATTCAAATGTCACCTTCTTTTTAGTTTCATGATTAGGAGCTAGTAGTGTTCCCAGAGGTGGGCTCTCCATTCTCCAAAATTTGAGCAACTTGATGAGTGCTGGGCTTCTTGCTTGGTTCCCAGGGTAGGTAGTGATACCAATTAATTTTTGTTGCCTCTAGAATGTCACAGGTGGCTCTTTCTGAAGTCATTCTGTTATGGCTTGTATTTAGATGTCCCCCCCAAAGCCTCATGGTTTTTGGAGGTAGCTGAATCTAGAGTGTGTGATCGATTCATAGTGCAGCGTTAGGCCTGAGAGCACTAGGATTAAGGATATGAGTGCTACCCACCGTAATAGTATGAATAAGATAAAAGCAGAAGGAAGATGGCTGTTGAGGTCTCTTGTTGCTTTTGCTGTCTTCCACTGCCATGAACTGTTGCCTCTCTGGCACTGTCCCTTGGAGCCAGCCGATTATGGACTGAAATCTCTACAAACTGTAAGCCAAATAAACCTTTCCCCCTTTAACTTTGAGTGTCAGATATTTTGTCTCAGCAGTGAGAAAAGTAGCTAAGACACATTCCTCAGAACTTTACTGCTTGTATGGCACTTTGAGTGTTTGCTGGATTTATCAGCCAACCTCTGTGAGTTCTGTGTGTCACCACTGCATTTAATTCAGCCCCAGCATGCACTTCACTTTCTGATGGTATCAGCACGGCTTCAGTGTAGAGTGTTCCCACACTCGGATCTTGCCTTAGTACAAATCCCTCCTAGCCAAATCAGAGCAGTAAGTTGGGCCAATTCACATAACTGCAGCAACACAGTAAATGTAAATTAGGATCTTATCCTGGGTAAGGCAAGCTGAGTTGACTCTTTTTTAAGGTAGATATTGAGAAAAACCATTTACAAAACCACTACTGGATACTAGTCTCTTTTAGCTTGTGTTTTTGTTACTATCAGAACCCTATCAGGGACCATTAGAGGTGGTACTACTTCATTTGAGCCTCAGTGACCTGTAAGTATCCAGAGCTATCCACTTTTTTCCCCCTTTAAACAGACCTATTGAATACAACAAAATTCTGCTTACAAAGTGACCTGGATCTGCTGCTTCAAAACATGATCCTTTCTTACTAATATCTTGATAGGCTGGTTAAAAAGCAACTTTGGTTCATTTTTTTTTTTTTTCTTTTTGGTACCGGGGATCGAACTCAGGTCCTTCCACTTGTAAGGCAGGTAGTGGAACCACTCAGCCAAATCCCTGGCCCTTAAAAAGCAACTTTGAAACAAAACAAAAACATGTCCATTGCACATTAAATGAATGGCCGAATGTATTGGCTTTCCTGTCTCTGAGACACAATAGCTGACACCCACAACTTAAAGGAAAGGAGGTTTCATTTAACTCACAGTTTCAGGATATTCATTACACAGTAGGTAGGCTCCAAGGCAGAAACTTCATGGCATAAGAGTGAGGTGGAGTAAAGCTGGGAAGCAGAATGGGGAACAGTGCTGGAGAGATGGGCAAGGGACCATATATAGTACCTGAGGTCACACCTCCACGATCCCTCAGACACACCGAAGAGCACACTTTACTAATCTGCTAGACATTTCTTAATCCAGTGAAGTTGGCATATCAGGACTGAAGGTCACAGTCCACCCCTTGTCATCTTCACACTCAGACACATCAATAAACCATACTTAATCTCCAAATAAGGACATTAGGAAATTAATAATTCAGCCTTTCATAATATAGCTATTTTGCATATTAACTATAAATGCAATAATCCCTTCCCCAAAGTTCCAGCATTTTAAAAAAAAGTCCAGGTCTTTTCTGAGACTCAAAACAAATGAACTTCTGTAAAAATAAAAAAAACAAGTCACATAATGTCAAGGTACAATGGCACAGGGTAAACATTATCTTTGCAAAAGGAAGACGAGAGGAATAGAAAGGAATTGGATCAAAGTAAGACCAAAAAAAGTAGCAGGGAAAACATTAGGTTCTATAGCTCCCTGCCCAGTATCCAGGGCACATGGTGGTGAAATATGAGTTCTAGAGGGCTCAAGTGGCCCCACCCCCATGGCCTTGTTTGTTGCAGCCCATATGGCTTCTCTCTTGACTGGCCCCACTCCTAGGCTGTAGCTTTCCTCAGCAGACATTCCAGGTTCTTGGCATTTTCTGTCTCCACTGCATCTTTGACTTTATTCCCACAGCTTCAAGCACTGCCCTCTTATAGGCTCTTTGCCTGGCCTCCCAGGCCTTCCTTTGAAATCTGAGTGAAAGTCTTCCTGGTCCCACAGTTCTTGCATTCTGCATGCCAGTAAAAATAGCATTATGGCCCCCTTGGACCATGGCTACAGCAGCATCTGAATGCTGGGATGGCTGAGCACAGTGAAATAAATCCCAGGGAACTAATTCTCTAGGAGACTCTTGTTGAATAGGCATCTGGGGATTCTCTTCTCAAATGAAAGGTTTACACTTTCCATTCTGGAGCCTGCAATGTCTGGGGTCTTGCTGATTCCTGAAATGCCCTCCAAGTAGTTTTTTCTCTTGTCCCTCTATAAAAGTACTTGCTTTTTTTTTTTTTTTTTTTAAATGGTGATAATCTCTTTAGCAACTACCCCTCCTTTGACCCCAACATGGCTCCTTCTTGGACAACATTTAAAGTTTGAGACACGTTATTGCTGAGTCAGTAAGTTGCCCAGCTGTGCTCAAACTTGACCCTTTTGCCTCAGCCTCCAAGAATGTTGGAATTATAGATGTGTGCCACCATGCCCAGCTTGTTTCCTAGAATTTGAGGAAGCTTTTCACAGAAGGCTGATTGGATTTCTGCTTCCTTGGTCTTTAAGCAAGGTGTCATCTCACTCTGCTTCTGAGATTGTTCAGTTAGTTATTTCTGCTCTCACCATTTACCAAAAAAGCAATGTGATGTTGGGGGCTGGTTTCAAAGAGAGTAAAACAGAGCATCTTTTTTCTTTTTGGTACTGGGGATCGAACTCAGGTCCTTGAGCTTGCAAGGCAGGCAGCGGAACCACTGAGCTAAACCCAGGCCCAAAACTGAGCATCTTTTAAAATTAGAAAACCTGTGCCATGGCTCCCAGCCCAGAGGAGACCTCCAGATTGGCGCGCCATGGCTCCCAGGCAGGAAGAGGCTTCCGGGTAGGTGTGCCGTGGCTCCCAGCACAGAGGAAGTGAGCTGCGGGTGCCGGGACCCCCCCCCCATGTCAAAATGAGAAGACAGGTAAACAAGCTGCACAACCAGACTTCCAGATCACCTACAGCAACCCTAAAGGGAAATGAGATGGAACACTCTGATATTCAACCACCTGGACTCCCTGAACTAGCAACAAAAGAGGATCTGGAAAAAATGAAATCAGAAATAATTTCTCACATAACAGCAAAGATTGTGCCCACAGTGCAAGACATGATTAATAAATCTAGAGAGGATACAGATAAAAAAATAGAGGATCTGAGGAACATGATGGAATGCCAACACCGGAAACAAATTGAATCCATAAAACAGATTCAGACAGATTTCCAGGAGATTAAAAACTCCATTGAAAGTCTATGCTGCAGAATGAGCCAATGTGAAGACAGAATTTCAGATACAGAAGATAAGATTGAAATTAGTGACCAGGAAAAGAATAAATTCTTTAAAATTGTAAGGGACCATGAGAAATCAAGCCAGCAACTGCTAGATGATGCAAAGAAGAATAACATAAGACTGATTGGAGTCAATGAAGAAAGAGGAGAGAGTGCAGATGACATAAAAAAACTGTTTACAGAAGTGATGGCAGAAACTTCCCAAGCAGGGGAAAAGAATTTGACATACAGATAAGTGAGGCATATGGGACTCCAACTAGCCTTGATAAAAAAAAAATCTGCACATAGGCATATAATTGTTAAGATTCAAGAAACCCAACAGAAGAACAAAATTCTACAAGTAGTTAGAGAAAAGAAACAAATCACATACAAAGGAAAGCCCATCAGAATCACAGCAGACTTCTCAATGCAAACCCTCAAGGCAAGAAGAGCTTGGAATGATGTGTTTCAAGCCCTAAAGGAAAACAACCTCCAACCCAGGTTGATGTATCCTGCAAAACTATCTTTCAAAATTGATGGAGAAATAAGATACTTTCATGACAAAGAGCACCTTAGGAACTTCATGAATACCAAACCAGCACTCCAAAAAATTTTAGACAACATCCTAGGAACAGACAATGAGGATCACAACCCCAGGAAGCCCAGCAGAATGAATCCACCAGGCACAACAAGAAATTAAAAGCAAAGGGGGAGGATCAAACAAAAAGAAAAAGTCATGACAATGATAAGTCAATATGAACCAGTTATAACCATCCATGTTAATGGTCTCAACTCACCAATCAAATGAAATAGACTGGCAGAATGGGTCAAGAAGCAAGATCCAACAATACGCTGCATATAAGAAACACACTTAATTCAAAAAGAAACTCATAGACTGAAAATTAAAGGGTGGAAAACAATACTCCATGCAACGGAAACACAAAAAACGGCAGGAGTAGCTATCCTCTTTGCAGACCAAGTGGATTTCAAACCCACACTGATTAAGAGAGAAAGAAGGACACTATATCCTTGTAAAGGGAACAATCCAAGAGGAGGAGATGAAAATCATAAATATCTATGCACCAAACACTAGTGCACCCAACTATATAAAACAAATACTAATGGACATGAAAAAGCATGTAAGCACTAATACAGTAGTAGTGGGGGGACCTCAGTACCCCATTGTCACAAATAGATAGATCAACTGGACAAAAAACAAGCAATGAAATACTAGAACTCAATCAAACTTTTGAACATATGAACCTAACAGATGTTTACAGAGTGTTCCACTCCACAAAATCAGAATACACATTCTTTTCGGCCACACATGGGTCATTCTCCAAAATAGGCCACATACTCGCTCATAGAACATATTTAGGTAAGTGCAAAGGAACTGAAGTTATCCCCTGTATATTATCAGACCATACTGTGATGAAATTGCAGATCAACAGCAAAAGAAACTGCAAAAACTTCATAAACACCTGGAAATTGGACAGCGCACCTCTGAATAACCAATGGGTCAGAGAGGAAATTAAAGAAGAAATCAGACAGTTCCTTCAAATAAATGACAATGACAGTACAACATATCAGAATATATGGAACACAGTGAAAGCAGTCTTATGAGGGAAATTCATAGCAGTGAGTAATCATATTAGGAAAACAGAGCGAGCCCAATTAAACAACCTGATGCTGAACCTCAAGCTTCTAGAAAGAGAACAGCAGGACAAACCCAAAGCTCATACAAGGGAGGAAATTATAAAGATCAGGGCAGAAATCAATGCAATGGAGACTAAGAAAACAATACAAAAAATCAATGAAGCCAAGAGTTGGTTCTTCGAAAGAATCAACAAAATTGACAAACTCTTACCCAACCTTATCAGAAAAGGGAAAGAAAAGGCCCAAATCTATGCAATTAGGAATGAAAAGGGTGAAATTACAACAGACCTAGCAGAAATCCAGAGGATCATCAGTACCTACCTTGAGAATCTATACGCCAATAAGATAAAATAATTACTCAGATAACAGCAAAGATTTTGCTCATGGTGCAAGACATGATTAATAAATCTAGAGAGGGCACAGATAAAAAAAGAGGATCTGAGGAACATGATGGAATCTCAACATAGGAAACAAATGGAATCCATAAAACAGATGCAGACAGATTTCCAGGAGATTAAAAACTCCATCAAAAGTCTGTGCAGCAGAATGAACCAATGTGAGGGTAGAATTTCAGATATAGAAGAAAAGATTGCAATTAGTGACCAGGAAAAGAAAAATTGCTTTAAAATTGTAAAAGAACACAAGAAATCAATAAATGGTACTGGAGAAATTGGGTTTCAACTTGCCAAAGACTAAAACTAGACCTACGTCTCTCACCATGCACTAAGCTAAAATCAAAATGGATTAAAGATCTAAATATAAAAACAAATGCTGAACTGGCTGCAACAGAGGTTAGGTCGAACTCTTGAAGACATGGGTGTAGGAAAAGACTGAACAAAACCTCAGTTGCCCGTGAACTAGCACAAACAATCAACAAGTGGGATCTCTTTTTACTAAAAAGCTTCTGCACAGCAAGAGAAACCACCAGCGGTGTGAAGAGACAACCCACAATGTGGGAAAAAATCTTCACCTGCTGTTCCTCAGATAAAGGTCTACTATCTCAAATCTATAAAGAACTTAAAAAAATCAGACCTCCCAAATTTAAAGACCCAATCCAAAAATGAGCATCTGAAATGAACAGACAGTTCTCAGACAATGAAGTAGAAATAGCAAATAAAAATACGAAAAAATGTTCAACATCACTGATCATTCGAGAGTCGCAAATGAAAACAACACTGAGATTCCACCTCATCACAGAAAGAATGGCTGCTATCATGAAATCAACCAATAACATGCTGGTGGGGCTGTGGGGAAAGAGGAACCCTGCTCCACTGCTGGTGGGAGTGTAGGTTGGTGCAACCACTGTGGAAATCAGTATGGAGATACCTCAAAGAACTAGGACTGAAAGTCCCATTTGGCCCAGCTATTCCCCTGCTGGGTATCTTCCCCAGAGAATTAAAAGAATCATACCACAGTGATATATGTGCACCCATGTTTATAGCAGCAGAGTTTGTAATAGCTAAAACTTGGACACAGCCCAAATGTCCATCAACTGGAGACTGGATCAAGAAAATGTCTTTTTTATAAAAATAAAATGAAGTACTCCTCAGCCTCCAAAAAGAGAAATTAGAGATATTTGCTAAATGTCTCAATGGATGCACAACTTGCTAAATGGATGCACATTGAGGCGATATTCTTAAGTGAAATAAACAGGACACATATGTGTAAATACTGAATAGTTTCTCTAGTATGAGAAACTGAAAGTGTAAATAAGGACTAAAAGGTATAATAGATAATGTGAAATAGGAAGAAAAGGGGCAAAGGGAAGGGGGAAGTGGGAGGGGTAGGGGAAAGGAAAGAAGGGAATGGAATTAATATGAGAAAATGAAAAAATGGAAACAAAGTCTTTGTAGATAGGGAGGGGTGGAGGGGTTGAAGGGAGGGCGGTGGAATGGGGAAAAAATAAGAACCAAGATGGATTATGTGAAGGTGCAGATTTCCAATGATGAATGTCATTATATTGTACACCTAAAAAGTACCAATAAAAGGATATACAGAAAAAATAAAATAAAATAAAATTAGAAAACCTGCCAGGCATGGTGGCACACAACTGTAATCTCAGCACTTGGGAGGCTGAGGCAGAAGGATTTCTGTGAGCTCAAGGCCAGGCCAAGGTGTGTAGTGAGTTCAGGGCCAGTCTAGAATATATAGTGAGACCTTGTCTCAAAAATCCAAAATAAATAAAATTAAAAAACAAAAAAAATTTGGGAAAGTCCCTACACCAGGTGTTTTAGAGTGAAGCTAAAGTTATATTAGCTCAAGAACGTATTTCCCTGTCCTCAAAAGATGCTTATTCTTAACTCCTGCATCTCTTGAGTACTATTGATTGCTGCTATGCTGTACAGAGTGCTCTGGACACTGAGTGCTTGGGCTTGAGGGTGGGCAGACATCAGGCAAAACATCCTGCCAGACAACATCATCACAGCCTGAATTATGCTGTGCACTGTGAGTGTCACAAGAGGGCGAGTGTAGACTTGGCTGGGTGTTTGGAAAGCTTTCCTGAGAAGGGAAATTGAGCTGAAGTGTAAGGGGTGTCAGCAAGGTGAAGTGGAATGGGAAGGGTGTTTCAGGGAGAAGTAGCAGCTGTGCAAAGGTCCTGAGACAGGTGGACAGGATGGTACTGGGGTTGCCTCATGTCACGTCAGGGGGTTGGTGGTGGTCTTTAGGCATAGCTAAATCCACTTTGGGGCCTGAACAGTTACCTGGGTGTCCAGAGGGCCCCTACCCAGAATAATCTACCTCACTAGGCCAGAGTGCTGCATGTTCTTTGTGCAGCATGCTCCCATTTCATTTTCTTGTGCTAGGTCCTTTAGTAGGAAGCCTTCATGGAAGGGATCTGAGCAAAGGTTTCCTTCCTAGGAAAGTGGTGCCTGCTTGGGGAGCCCACATACTGGGAGGAAAGGCAGTAGGCATGAGAGTGTGTGGGGTGGGAAGATGGGGCTGGGGTCAGGATAGGTGGAGCCAGCAAGGGCTGAGAGGGGGTGACCAAGTGAAAAATCAGAAATTCGGAGCCCTCTCAAAGCGTTACAGACCATTATGGGAATTGAAATTAGAAACATTGTATGAATTTTTAATATTTCTGCTAGGAACAAGACTGTAGCTGATAATGTTTAATGCATGGAGCATAATAGAGAGCAACTCAGCTGCTTTCTGTGGCCTGGTTTTTTTTTTTTTTGGTGCTGGGGATTGAACTCAGGATCTTGTGCTTGCAAGGCAGGCTCAGTACCACTGAGCTAAATCCCCAGCCCTTCCCTGTTTTTTTTCTTCCAGAAGTGGGGTTCTATTTTAGGCCTGTTTTGGGGAAGTTGGTCCTACTGGGAATGAGACCTTCAAGGTAAGAGGTGTCTTTCTGACCTCTGTGCAGAGGGGCGTAGAGTGAAAAGCCATTGCTATGCCCCAGGGTTGTGGATCAAAGGTAGAGGACTTGCCTGGAGGCACAAGGCCATGGGTTGAGTCCTCAGTGGTGCCCCCACCCCAAATCCCCAAAAAATCAGAATAACAAAAGAGTGCTTATTCTTAATGACCTGGCTCCAACCCCCTTTTGTATATTTGTTGTGTGAAATTTGCAGGGGTTATATGCAGCTTGGTATTTATAGATTCTTATACCAGATATTCATAGAATCAACTGGATCTCTGCTAGGGACAGAAAAAGAGAGTGAAATATGTATTAGTCTTTTTGTTTCTTTTTCTTTTTAGCATTCATTTCAGGGGGGCTGCATCTGTGATGGTAGCATGTTCCTTGAGTAAAGTCTTTCTCCACCACTATACACAGATTTATTTACTTGGACAGGGACATGGGAGAGAGCAGGAGTCTTTGTCATTGATAGTATTTTAAATTGACAGTAAAAACCAAAATGACTTCGAGTAAGTTTTATTGTTGTTTCAAAACTGTCTGGACCAGTGCTGGGCAATAGAATTTTCTGTGGAGTTGGAAATATAGCGGTACCTTGGTTCACAAACTTAATTTGTTCTGTGATTTTGGAAAAGATGGCCACATTTGTGCTTGTGTTGGAAAGATGGCCATAGTCATGTTTGTCTGGAGTTTGCAAACAAAAATGAAATTTTGCCAAACACTTCTGTTTGCAAACCAAATTGTTTCCAAACAAGTGTTTGTGAATAAGGTACCACTGTATTCTACTTCTGTCCTGTCCAGTATGTGATTCGCCAGCCTCTTGTGACTGTTGAGCACTTTAAATGCAGTTCACAGGACTGTGGAACCTGAAACTCAGTTTTACTAAGTTTGAATTTAAACAGTCACCTGCAGTGGGTTGGCAGCTCGCATGTCCACCCGTGGCCCACAGTGTTGGGGGGGGGTCTTGTGTCTGTAAAACAGAGCCAGGTTTACGCTGCCACATATCTTTCAGTACCAGTGCAGTGAGCAGAGTGGAAGGTAGAAGATGTGTCTGTGTCAGAACGTGCACCCTCATAAGGTGCAGTGATGGTGAGTAGAGCACTTGTGATGCACCCCAGAAAGTATGAGTCTGGCCCCAAGCTGTGCTGTCCCTCATTAGTCTTCAGCCAGGGTACACACTGGCCTACGCAAGAACCTAGTTGAGGCTTCCCCTTTTCCTGTGTAATTAAGTGTTAACTTGATACCTAAGACAAGGAGTTGGATGTTTGCAGATTCTATGCTTCTTTTGTAAGTGACGGAGGTAATGAGTTGGCTTCTATTGTCCGATATTTCTACTGGCATGCAGATGTTGACCATTTCTATCAGCCACAGACCCTCTGTCTTTGCTTCCTTTGGCCAGTTGCTGGTGGGATGCCTCTCACCTGCAGTACTTGGGCAAGTTGGTGGGGAAGAAGAGGTCATCTCTGGTGACTTCATCTAAGGTTAACTGGTTTCACCAGGGCTAGAGTAGGCCTGATTCACAGGTAGGATCATGCAAGGAAGAGCACAAATGCTCCACTGACTGCTGATCTGGTGGTCTGAGGTCAGTGACTCAAGGGGACAGCTAGAGTTGGAGCCCGCCTGATGCCTGGGGGGCAGTGCTGTGGTTCCTGACGGCTCTGGGCATTGGGCACCACACACGTGGAAGCTACATTTACTTTTATAAACTTGGCTGACAGTGTTCCTGCCAAACAGGGTAGAGCTGCACATGAATTCATCAACACCCTTTCCTACTAAACTGTGTCAGACCTTGATGTCTTGAATGTAGTCTATGCTATGTGTACATTTAGATATTTTTTATAAACATGACATGGATATCAATTAATCTTTTCTTGTTTAATTGGTATCTGAATAACCACGATTCAGATTTTTGATAACTTATAAATTTGGTAACAAAATTAGTGTTCATTAAACTGCATGAATGAACTAGAGCCTTTGGAGGAAATTAACACTCACCAAAAGCCACACTCTGCCCTGGGGACAGGCCTGGGAGTGTGTGGGTCGGGAGCATGGTGGCTGAGAGTCGGGGGGAGTCCAGGGTCTCCCCAAGAGCACGTTGTGGAGCCTGAGCACTTGTGTGAGTGGCCATGAGCTGACTCTACTGACATCCCGGTGGAGAGAAAGCTGGGCAGAAGTGATTTTGCTCAGTTCCTGTAGTCTCCTGGGATTCAGGCACCTCCCTGTGTAAGAATGGCTGGATCAAAGGCAAGGGACCCAAGGATGTCCCATCTCCATCTCAGCGAGGTCTTCCTGGAAAAACAACTGACGCTGTGCTGCTTTAAGAATGTGTTGTGGCAATGTTGGAGGCAAAGTGCTGAAGGACAGGAACCTGGAACCCTGAATATGCTGTAAGAACACAAGGTTGTGCTTGTGTGGCTCAGTGTGTTCTTAGGGTGTGTTTCTGGTGCATAGACATTTGAGCCTCTTACGCTATTGGCTCCTGGGCTGTGTGGCTCGGTGGTGACATGGCTGATTGAGCCTTTAGTGGAAACTACTGGAAGAGGGTGGCTGGCTTATTCCAGGTGGTTGTTTTCAGGTCTCTTTCCCTTAGGTGTGGAGGGAAGATCAGCAATGTGGAAACTGCTGTCAGCAGGTGTGGTTTGTGCTAAAGGTCTAGTAGTGGGTGGCTCAGAGTGGGCAGGCCTAGGGTTGTGATCAGCCAGCAAGATTTCAGCCCTTCCCCTGTGACACGGGGAAGAGAGACAGCTGCCTGTGCCAAGGATGGCATTGTGGGCCACACTGGGCTCCTGGTGGTGGCTTTGCCTTCCCTGGCAGAGGTTTACTTGGGGGATCGCTGCACTTTGGTCTTTGGAAAGTCTTATTATGAGGAGCATCGTTGTAGCTGGAAGGCAACACAAAATTTAAAACTCAAAATCTCTGCTGCTGTTAAGATTTTCTTCTTGTGATAGGGAATATCATCTGGAAGTACCTTCTTTTGGGCTGGGGCTGTAACTCAGCAGCAGAGCGCTTGCCTAGCATGCATGAGACTCCTGGTTCAGACCCAGCGTGGTGAAAATAAATTTTTTTTGGTAATTGACTTCTATACAGGGGGTGGATTGCTCCTAGTTTGGACAACTCAGGGTTTCACAGTAGACTTTGGGGGAAAACAAAGGAAAACTGGGCATTGTTTTTAATGGGTAGAGGTCCCAGTACCTTTAAAAAATGAGATTTGATGCCTTTTTAAAATTTATTTTGTGGTACTAGGGATTGAACCCATGGCCTTTGCATTTAGCTACATCTCTAGCCCTTTTTAAATTTTTTGTTTTGAGATGCGGTTGCTCTGAGTTGCTAAATTACTCAGGCAGGCCTCAAATTTGTGATCCTCCTGCCTCAGCCTCCCAGAGAGTTGGGATTACAGGCATGCGCTGCCACACCAGGCTGAGATGTGCTGCATTGATAATAATGAGGGAGCTACATCCATAGAGCTAGATAAGGAGCTAATCTCTTTTAAAAAAAACACACGCAGAAAATTACTTTTTCTGTCTGTTCTCTGAGGCAGATTAAATGGAGTGCATTTCCAGCAGAACAACACTGTGTGTGGATGATACACCAGGATGCAGTGTGACTCAGTGTCTGTAATTAACCCTGTCCTGTATCCCAGCCTTGAAAGGAGGTGCTGCTGCTGTAATTGAGTTCTTTTTAATCCTTTTAGCAGTGCATTTCCATATTTTAATGGCATGTTCAGAACCCGGCAGGGGAAACGTTTCTGAGTGTTGGCTCCCGGCCCTCAGGTGTGCCCCATGGAGACTCAGGTATGCCCCATGGAGACTCAGGTATGCAGGGCTGACAGCAGTCTGAGCTGGCGAGGGACGTGAGCGGGACCATGGGGCTCAGCTTGTCGCCTTTCACCTGAGTGTTCCTCGCCTTTAAGCAGCTCTGATCTTTTGGAGAAAGAGAGGGAGGCAGCATTGTGCTGGTCCCATCCTGTGCTCCCTGGCACATTATCAGGACTGGAATTCAAGGCGGAGGGACAGATGTGCTGTTGGACAAACACGTGGTAATTTGGGGAAAACCAAGACCTGCTTGATCTTCAGTCAAGTTTCTCTAGTATAAACAGCCTCTTCTCGGTCAAGCAATCTTTAAATGCTTGTTTAATCCACAGGTTGTCATGTAAGTAAAATAACTTGGGATGCCTTTGAGCAGACTGGTGCTCCATGCCCTGCCCTGGACCAGCTTTCCTCTCTGCCCTTGGAGCATCTGTCAGTCTGTGCCCAGCAGCATACATCACAGAAACACGTCAGTCCTTTGGCCTGGGCAGCAGGCAGCGCTGTGACCCCAAGGGCACCAAACCCTGGTTGTCTGGAGGCTGCCAGCACCTCTCTGGGTGGATTGGCAGCTGGGTTCATGGGAGGTTCTTGGGAATCTCGTGCCACAGCCTTCTCATCCTCTGTTGGGGGTGAGTCTTAGAGCTGAGCCTCTTTCTCTCCATGAATGACTTTGGCACAGAAAGGTTTACAGCATGTGATCTCATGTACACATGTGCACACGCACGCGTGCGCGCACACACACACACACACACACATGCACTCAGTGCTGCCTCCTTTTCTTCTCATATCAGCTGAGGCTCAGAGTAGAGGGTCCTAGAACAGAGGCGGGAAAGGCATGCTTCTCAGTGCCCGGCCTGTATCCTTCCCCACAGCATGCTGGTCCTCAGGAAGCTGCTGTCCCGCAGGGCCAAGGGCAGAAAACTCCCAAGCCCTGTTCCTGTCCTGTTGGCCTGCAGGCCTCCTGGGACAGGGCCTTCCTCTGAGTGTCCCTGTGAGGACTGGCATGAGGGTACCATAACAGCTCCAGCCATGTCACTGACTCTGAGTGGGCAGGGCCGGGACTGTGGCCCTCGTACCCAAGGGTGGTCAGGATGTGTCTCTGCCTCTTGACATGTGCCTGGTTCCTGTTGAGATGTGGTGTGGCTGTAAAGGGTGCACTGGATTTCGATGACTTCATACAAAAGAACCTAAGATAGCTCGTTATTAATTTTTGTCTAATATAGTATATTAAAATTTCACCCTTTTACCTAACATGCCTACTACAATATTTACAGCCTCACTTGGTGCCCTTATCCGTGGCTCGTGTTATGTTTCCACTGGACAGTGTTGGTCCAAGGCCCATGGGCTTTAACTGTGTTCTGGGACAGCCTTGTAAACTGGGTGCTTTGACACAAAGCCGCACTTGCTGGCCTCTAGGCCTCATAAAAGGAGAATTTTCTCTCAGGACTCTTAACAGGAAGGTTACAGTAAGGGAAGAGTGAGAGTGTGTGTAGATATATGAGTGTTTGGATATGGGGTTGGGATACGTGTTGGGCTGCGGACTTTGAGATTACAGTGACTTCCATCTTAATTGTGAACGGTACACTCTCCTCTCCCCATCTCTTTCTCCTTTTCTCCAGAGAGTATAAAATGGAAAAACTATACGGAAATTTATTGCTATCATGAAATGTTTTGACCTCGAGAGAGCAAGAATGTATGTTTACTGTGAAAATTTTGTTTAAATAAACATAATTAAATGCAGGAAGGTGGTTTTTGTGATGACTGGCTTATTAGTTACTTTATTTATTCATTCATTTTTTTTGGTGGTACTAGGAATTGAACCAGGGCCTTCATACTGAGCTATATCCCCAGCCCTTTTTAATACTTTATTTCCATACAAGGTCTCACTAGGTTGCCTAGGCTGGGCTTGAACTTGTGACCCTCTCGCCTTAGCCTCCCACAGTGCTGGCATTATAGGTGTGTGCCACCACACCTGCCTTAGTTACTCATTTTAAAGAGAGAAATGTGGTTCAGGAGTTTTCCTCAAATGATATCTGTTGTTTATTTAAAAAGCAACTTCTCTTTGTTCTGATTGATGATATTATGCTATTTTTAAGGTAAATGGAATATATTAGTTGCTGCCTGGGCAGGGAGAGGTCAGTAAGGGAAGAAGAGTGCTTTTCCTGTTAATGGTTAAATTATTTTTCTTAAAAAGTGGAACTTAATTCTCATACAGATATTTGATGAGCAGATAGGGAAGTGTGTGTGTCCCCTTGTGGGGACGAAGCACAGGGCAATAGGTGTGGAGGGGCGGAGATGGGCAGGAACGGAGCGAAGGGTGCGTGGTGAGTGGACGGATGGAGTCATGCCACAGTCTGAGATTTCTGCTTCCACAGCAGTCACTTGCATGTTCTCAGCCTTCTAATATCCAGTTCAACAGGGTCTGGGCCCTACTCCGTGGTAAAGGGCAGTCGCAGAGACCCTTCCCTGGACCAGAGGGTTCCCAGACCAGGCCAGGCAGCACTCAGGCAGCTCGCCATGTCTTGGTCTCCTTCTCAATCCTGGCTACTTTTCTCCACAGAACAGGTCATTTGATCTTTTCTAGTGTTTGTGTTTCCCTAGGGCCTTGGTTACTCTTGTACACTAAGGCAATGCTTCTAAGATTGCACAAGGCCACATTCTTTCCCATCCTCCTTGTCCTCTCCTTGCGTCCTAGCTCAGCTCCTTCCAGATGCTGGCTGTTTCCTCCTGGCTGGGCCTGAGTGCCCCTCAGGGTGTAGAAGGTGCATGCTTAAAGTCCTGCTTCTCTGCCTCTCTGTATTTTACATAGTTGTTTCCATTAGATTTAAAAAAATACTCATGTTGGTGCATCTTAAATCACCATAAAAGTTCCCACTTTCCCACTTTCTATACTTAGTTCCTCACAGACCTGTGCTGACACTTTGGGGCTGCATGGCTCAGAGGGCAGTCTTTCCAGCATGACAGTCAGGGTGAGGATATGATGTTCCCCCTTCCTGTCCCCACCAGAGTGGCTATGGGAACTTAGCCTCTTTCTCCATAGTCTCCATCACTCAAGAAAGCTGTGTAATTAAGTAAATGTGATGAGTTTGTAAGGCAGATACAGTTTTGAGATAGATCCTGTACCTTAGCTCCACCCCCACCCAGTTGGCCACTTCGGAGCCCCTTCTCTGTAAAACATTAGGAGCCATGTTTGCCCTTCAGTAAAAAGTGCTTCTCTTAGACTGTTCAGACTCTTCATCTGCACATGCTTTTCAAGGAAGACTGATGAACATGGTGGGTTATTTCCCAGCCTCTGTTTCTTAAAAGGCTCTCTGAAAAAAACTGTACAATATGTATGATGCCCATTTGCTCAAGGATATTTTTGGTCTTATGGAAGAAGCAACTCCTGTGAAAGGGCATCACCAGACTTTCCTGAGTCATTTCATAAAAATGGACTCATTTACAAGCTACTTTAAAAACAATGGGCTGGGGATTTAGCTCAGTTGTTTTGCAGCCTGCTGCACAAGTGCAAGGACCCAAGTTTGATCCCCGGTATCAAAAAAACCCAAACCCAAAAACAAACAAACAAAATAAAAACAAAGACACCACCCCCCCCAATCCTGTAAGTTTGAAAAAACATTTTCCAAGCCCTAGCCAATTTCCACTTGCTGTAGCCTCATGTACCCATGATGCAGTTTGTAGTGCTGGTGTATAATGGTGTAAATGTCTTCAAAGATTCCCTGGGGAAGCCGAGAGTTGACAAGACGGAGTAGGAGCAGTGGAGAGGATTTAACAAACTGCTTCACACCCATGAGTTAGGGGCCAAGAGGGCAAGATGATTGTGTGTGTGTGTGTGTGTGTGTGCACGCGCGCGCTCAGTGCCTGGAAACCCACTTAGAAAAAGGACAATCTAAAAACTTTAGGCTTTAATTTTGTGTTTTTTTATTCTAGATGTATTAAGGTCAAATACTTAGTCCTCTTGTATTTGAAGATTTGATTACTTTTGAAGGTTCAATGCGATCACTTCTGTCATGAATCGAGCAGCTCTATATGTCCAAATTTGAGGTACTTTTGAGCATGAAGGAGACAATAGGTGTGAACTGCAATTGTCCTGGGCACACAGAACACATGGTTGTCCCTGTCATGAGGATTGGTTTAGATTATTCATCCTAAAATTAGCAGCCTTGCTGGAACTGAAAGATTAAATCTTTCTATTAAACCTGGGTAGATTCAGTCTCATGGACCAAATCTACACTTAGTTTGTATTAATCACTTTCCTGTCATAGAGACACAATATCCAACACACAATTTAAAGAAGGAGAGGTTTATTTTGGCTCACTGTTCTAGAGGGTTCAGTCCATGGTTGGTCGGCTCCAAGGCATAGACAGCATGATGGAAAGGCCTGGTGGAGGAAAGCAGCTCACATCATGGTAACCAGGAAGCAGAAAGAAAAGAAAGAAGTCAAAAACAAGAATATACCCTTCCAGGACACACCCCAGTGACTACCTCCGACCAGGCCCCACCTCCTAACAGTACATTTAGCCATGAACTGAACATAGTCCACTGTGAATATGGAGTACTCTTGACCCAATCACCTTCCTAAAGCCCTACTTCTGAATACATGAGATTTTAAGTGGATATTTTAGATCTAAACCATAACATCAGTCATTTCATAAAAAATACAACTTTCCAGAAAATAAAAATGGCATTACATGTTCAGAAGCTTTTAAACATATTTGATAATTTTCCTTTTATGGACGGTGTTTGAAGATAAGTAGTGACTGTATTTTGTTAAAGACTCACATACAAAATAAGCCACTTGTAGAAAATTACCTCAGAGGTTAATTAATTTCACCTAAATCTTTAATAATCAACTTGTTATATAAGACTGATAATTCTAATAAAGTTTTACCACATGAAACAGAATTTTATTCAGTAATACAACAAGCTTTATAAGATATAAAAGAAAAAGTCAAATTTTAATAGAATTAGCCTTAGAAAAATGACTATAATTAAGACTTGACAATAGCTTATCAGAATACACAGGAAAATGCTCATCATACTGCTTCTGAAATGGCAATCCTTCAGTAAAGGTGGTGCTGATATCCAGTGGCTTGGAATAAGTTATATTTGTTTTGCTTTTAGTCTGGTGCAAGGTAAATTTCCTTCTTATTTTTGCATTTGGAAAAAAGCAGAAGACTCAAGACAGTATTTGAAAAAAAATCATGATTTAATGTCATTTTCTTCTTAGGAGCTGTTCTGGCACAGTCTTCTTTCCAGGTGAGGGGCAGTGTCTGGTTGCCTTGACGGCCTCCCTCCTCCAGTGCATTTCCTCCTTCTGGTCTAGACCTTCATTAGGAGCCAGCCCGAATCCAGCATGCTCTGCAAATCTTTTTCTACCAACTCAAATTTGCCTGGGTTTTCCTTTTTTTAGAGCACTTAGAGACTCAGTTAGTGGGGATCACATCTAGCAGTGATTCATCTGTGTTTTATAGCAAGAAGTTTCGGTTTCCCAAACTTCTCTCTTGTTTATACTTTCTGTGATCATAGTGATTAGCACAGTAAGAAGCCCATAAAACATCCACAGATGCTTGCCTTTATGGCTGAAGGATGCATAGGGCATCTGTTTGATAAGTTCTCTTAGTTTGTTTTGTATTACTATGACAAAATACCTGGGGCCAGATGCTTTATAAGGAAAAAGGTTGCTGGGCATGATGGCACATGCCTGTAATCCCAGCATTCGGGAAGCTGAGGGAGGAGGATTGCTGTGAGTTTCAGGCCAGCCTGAAATACAAAGTGAGACCCTGTCTCAAAAAAAGGAAAAATGTTTACTTAGCTCACAGTTTGGAAAGCTGAAAATCCAGTATTGAGTGGTCCATCTGGCCTCTGGTGAGGGCCTCTGACTGTGTTGGAGTGTGGTGGTGGTGTCACACAGTGGAACCATGTGCAACCATGGTGGTGGCAGGTGTGGAAGAGAGAAGTCACATAGTGAGAGAGGAGGTGGGAGAGGGAGCTGAAAAGGCCAGACTCATGGTAACCTGCTTTCACAGTAAGCAGGCCAGGCCTGTGAGATCCAGCCTTTCCCTCTGGACTGACATAAATCCTTCGGGAGTGGTGGTGTGTAGGGAACAGGGGAAGGGGACATTACCAGAACCTCTGCAGTTAGTCCTGGTCTCCTGCGAGCCACAGCAGCACACGGCGAATTACAGGAAAGGTAGAAAAATGAGACTGAGAAGAAGCTGAGCTTTGTGTCTGATCCGTGCTGCTCTGGGCGGCAAAGACAGAAGCCCCCAGCTTACCACACCTTTTATTCAGTACCTGGTAACAAATGACTTGCAGAGAATTCAGTAGTTCACATTGGGATAAACAAGGTGTAACAAAAGGCTTGCAGAGAGTTCAGTACATCTCGGGTAAACAAGATGTTAACAGTCCAAGAACAACGAGGAACTGAGCAGATGTTTATTCTCCCAGGATGTTTCTTGTCCTGGAGAGTCACAGCATCACTAGATCACTGAAGTCTCAGTTGTGACCGGAGGGCAAACTGGAGTTATTCTGTAGCTGGGCTGTAGGCAAGAGAACTAGGCTAACCAAATGATTTTTCCCTAGAATTATGTAGCATTGCTTCCAACAGTGGTGGTCCCTATGATCTGATCACCTCGCAGAAGGCCCCTCTTACAGGCTCCACACCTGTCACCTGTGACACTGGGGACCACCCTTTGGCTTCAGGATTGGAGTCTTATAAGGAGCACACACCTAGATCCTTCGCATGTGCAGCTCACAGCAGGCTCTGTGCTCCCATGAGAATCCAGTGCTGCTGCTGATCTGACTCACAGTAGGTGGAGCCCAGGCCATGAAGGAGCAGTAGGAGCACAGCTTCCATGCTTGCTGTCACTCACCTCCTGCTGTGAGGTACTGGGCTGTGGCCTGGCGTTTGGGGACCTCTGTTATAGTCCACCCAGAACCACATGAGTCTGCTTTCAGCTGAGGTGTGTGGGAGGCCTAGCTGTCACTAGTTCTCTCGGAGATGGGGGATCTGCGCTCTCTCCCTCACAGCCCGGATCTCCATTTCCTCAGCATTCCCTCTGCTCCTTTGGCCTCTGCCAGCTCTCTTGCTGGAAAGCTACCAGGCCACCCACCGCCAGGCCAGCTGGGCATCCTTTATGGGTCACTCTCTGGATGACTCCTGCTTTGGGCTCCTTTGCCAACTGCTCTGGGCATTTCTGGAACTGTGTCATGTGGTATCTGCCTTTGTAGGTGTACTGAACGATGATGAAAAGCTTTATTTTTAGACAACCATCTTCTTTCCTAAACCTTTTTACTCTCCTAGAATTATCTTCTTGTTCATTCTTCATGGGGTTCCGAAGCTGGTTGGGTCCTTGATTCTGCAGTGGTGTGAATGAGGGGCCCCAGGGGTTGCCATGTTTCCTCTGAAAACGTTTCCCACTGGATGGGCCTGGCAGGTCACAGTGCCCTCAGGGTGGAGGGTTGGTTGAGCTGGCCAGTGTCCTGGGTCCAGAGAGACTGGGTGGTCCCTGGTGCAGGGCTCAGGACTGGAAGGATCCTCTGCCTGAGTACCCATCTCCATCTCCGTCTCTACCATTTGGCTTCGTTCCTCCTCTGTGCAAGCCTCCGATGGTTCTTCTGCACTGGTCCTCCCTGGACCTTCTTGGTCTCATCCTGGTCCTTCATTCCTTCCCCTTGTTTGGAATGAGATTTCTCTCTAGTACAGTTTGACCCATTCTTCAAGGCTGCACCCAACACCATGGAGTGTTTGGCTTTGGCAGGTCATGGTGTTCTCTCCTCCAGGTCAGGTCCTACCTCCCTTCATTGTGCTTCTCGGTGAGGACCTGGAAGCCCTGGTCTGACCAAGGAGCCCCACCCTCAAGCCTGCACCTCAGAAACGAGAGCCTGGGAGGCCTGGTGCCCTCAGAGCTTCACTTCACCTGTCTGCCAGGTGGGACTGGCATTGAGGCCTGGTCTCTGCATGGGCATCACCGGCACAGGGTGGGATAGCTGAGGAAGGCTGCCTGTCATGTGAACCAAGCATGTAACCTCTTGGTTTCCTTCTCTGTGACATCAGAAGCATGTAGTAGACATGTATTTTTGGACCAAATTACTGTCTCGACTTTTCAACTGTCAACCGCTTATACTGTAGGTTTGTTTATTTACCTGTGACCCAAGCGCTGTTTCACTGGGTTTCATGTTCTAACACCTTGCCACAGTGGTCATGCTGAAGCTTCTTTACTGACACGAGGCCCCGTGGCCTGTGCACATGACTTCCTGCTCTGTGGTGGATTCTCTTTTACCTCAGGTGGCTTTTTGTTTTGTTTTTCATTTGCTTGGAGCTGATGTTAGAACTCTGCCATTCCTAGGTATTCTAGTTAGGCCACATGGGTTCTCCTTGGTTCCTCTCCATGTCTCCTGACCATGTCGGCGTCTGTCACAGTGCAGCCCTGATGACAGGGTTAAAGGTCCTGCTTCCTTCAGTGCTGCCCTTGACCAGTGCAGGGCCACCTGCCATTAGCTTTCCTCCAGGTGGGGCATGGTGAGCCTGTCCTTGTGGAGGACTCGGGCTCCTTCTCTCGGTGCCTTTGATGAATCATCCAAGTCCTGGAGACATTTAGAGAATTTTCCCTCAGTGAAACTGTTTCAACCATGCTTGTTTCAGTGGGTGGAACCTTCAGGACCTCAGAGAGAGACTGGTCACCTGGGCATAACATAAACCGACATCTGTTGATGACAAAGTCTGTTCCCTGGAACCCCAGCTCCAGGTCTTTTTGTCCCCAGGTGCCAGCGAAGTTACAGCCCGAAGACTGGGCGGGGCAGAGAGGCTCTGCTGTTTTCCTATCCACCATCGGTCCAGCTATGCCTGTGCCTATCATCCCTGACCCTAGTATTTACTCAAATCCTGTCCCCTCCTGCCTCTCCAGGGCCCGAGCACAGCAAGTTTTGCCTCCGAGCTCACACCCAGAGGACCCTGTTTTGGTAGAGTGCCTGTTTCCCAGGCCACTCCCTTTTCTGGCGCCCCTGCACACCACTGGCTGAGCAGCCTTCCCACCCACAGGAAGTAGGGATCCCCTCTGTACCTCTGCTTCTTGCAGGCCTGTCTACAGCCTGTCCCACAGCTGTTGCTTCAGCCATGCTTGGACATGTGCTGGGCTACAGTGTAATGGGTAGAGAAACATCAGAAGAGGCTACATGCCACCAAGATGCAAAGTAAAGAGGACAGTTTGGTATTTCTATTTTAGTGGAGGGTGGGGAGATGTGGAAACCATTATTTAAAATGAAGCTCTGGGATTTTCTGTGGCTATAATCTATAAAATGATGAGTAGTCAAAAGTTGGCAAAGATGTTTTTTGCTCTCTCCCTGGTTACAAATTCTTTGAACTCTGAAATTGAAAAAGTCCTCCATCCGCTCTGAAGGTTGTGCATCAGGTTGTGATTCAAGGCCTTCTGTTTAGCTCAAACAGCAGGACTTATTTTCCTCACTGCTTTTCCTTGCGGGGGGACTCTGGTGCCGACTCTGGATGTGCAGAGATTCTGGATGCATCTAGAGTCTGTTGTTGGCACTAACTCTTACCTGTCAAGTTTGAAACACAAGTTGAGAAATTTGGGGTTAGACCTCATTTGTTAAGAGTCTGTGCTGAGGAAAGGCCAGTCTTGCTGTGCCCTAGGCTCTTGGGATGTTCAAACTTTTTTTGAGGTGTTTGATGTTCATTAAAACCCAGCATGTTCAGTGTCACCTTCTCTATCCAAGTTCAAAACCATGTATGTTTTCAAGCAAATGTAATCCAAGTCCATCCAAATGTTGACTCAGGGTCTGCACCCTTCCACAACCTCAGAAGTGTTTGGATTCTCTCTTTAAGAAGAGCCTAGATAACATTTCCTCATTTCCCAGTCGGGGGAAATAATGCATTAAGGCTGGGAAAGGAGTTTGAGTTCTGAAATGTATACAGATTCTGGTTGGTGACTGTGGAATCAGTGAGATTCACGGGGGCAGTGTGTCATTATTTACTCCCTCTCCCTGTGACACGCACCACTTCTCATGGGTCTCTGATCAACCCAGCATTGTTTGGTAGGCAGGTGGCCTCATCTAAGATCTGTTTTCTAACCCTGGAAGGTATAGATGTAACCTGCTAGAGATATTTGGGGCTTATTTTTCTTTTTTTTTTCTCTTCTGAAACATTTTTAGAAAAGAGATTTTCCAGTTTTTAAAAAATAATCTGTTAGGGCAACCTATGATTTTGTAAATTTCAACTTAGGTAAAAGGATAGTTTATTATCTATAATGAAACCAGTTTATTTCCTTTCAGGCTTGGAATTTTCAGAGTTCTTGTTACTTTAATCATTCATACTCTGACCTGTGACATCTAAGAGTTTAGGCTAAATGTAATCCTCTAGAAATTTTAAATAAGTAGTTACTATATGTTAAAAACTTCCTTTAAACTGGGAAGAAAATACGGTGTTTGATAGTCCAGGATTTGAAATTCAAAAGGGTAGGGTAGAAATTCATAAGGGGTAGGAGGATGTCGACAAAAGATAGGATTTAGCTAGCATGAGTAGGAAGCATGTTTGTAACCCTCCCAGGAAACAGCCGAAGAAAACCAAATGAAAGGAAGCATCAAGGGACTCAGTTTAAGACTAGAGTTACATTTTAAAAAACCAGTTGTTAACAGTTTATGCTACTCAATCTTGGATTGATTTCATTAAAAATATTCAGAAATAACAATGAGCTTTGAAGGTTCAGGTAATATTTGGTTGCTGAATGTAATTATTTTGGATGAGAAGCTAAAATTAGCTATGAATTGGTACAGGGAAGTTAACTGGAGAGCCACTTCAGATTTCTGGAAACTGTGGTGTGTGAAACCATCAAGTGTTGTGGGCCTTAGTGGCAGCAGCCCTCAGGGGCCACTGTGACAACCCTGAGGCAGCAGTCACCGAAAGTGTTGACATGTGGCAGAGTCCATGATTCTAGGTGAAGGAAAATTTAGGGAGAAATGTTTACAGTTTGGAAAATTTGAACACAGAGCTACCTTTAGTGTGTTGCTTATGTCCAGTCCAGTCTGTAATATCATCTTGGTTGTTGTTGCTGTAGAAAGCCCTGCTTCGCAAAGATAAGATGTTGGAAAAGGAAGCTGGACTTTCAGTGTTTGGTGGCAATCTCAAGATTTATTTTGCCTTGACTAATCCAGAAGGTATGGAGGCTTAAAGCTATCTCAAACGTACTTTTAATGCCGCTGTCACTTGGATTCTCAAGCACCTGATCTCCTAGCATGGACAAACTTGATTCATCTGGCTTACTCACAAAGGGGTTGCAGAATCATTCCTTCCCAGTTCAGGTGTCTTCTGCAGTTAGGAAGTTATGCTCAAACCCTCTTGAAAGCTGAACTAAATGATCATGCACCAGCTGGGAGAAAGAAATGTCTTGCCTCAGTCTTTCACTTAATTCCAGTTTGGCTTTGAATGGATCCACTTTATCTGCCAACTTGAACACAGTTGTCATCACCTCCTGAAGTGACAGATTGAGTTCATTGAGCAGGTTGAATATGTCACATGAGTAAACAAGTTTTGCAACACATTCTGTGTCACTGAAATGTGCTGCCAGGGTTGACTTTTTCTAAAAGAAATCTCTGGAGTGGATCTTGTAACTCAGAAACTTTGGCCAGCGATCTACCTTTAGAAAGCCATCTCACTCACTCTTGTATATAAAAGAAGATGTTGTGTGCTTTTGTTTGTTTTCTCACAGAAATGCATGAACAGAAGTGAGGTAAGGGTGTGTAGC
The DNA here is from genome assembly GCF_053883595.1 of Heterocephalus glaber. Lineage (NCBI taxonomy): Eukaryota > Metazoa > Chordata > Mammalia > Rodentia > Bathyergidae > Heterocephalus > Heterocephalus glaber. The sequence goes on along the minus strand of NW_028258330.1, from coordinate 5,016,362 downwards.
TTGATGTGATTGATACTTTTAATCACATCCTGCAAAATGTCATTCAGCTCAGGTTACCACTTTTGGCTAGGCAGCATTTCTCTGTGCATGACACACCATGTAGACTCACATTCAGTAGCAACCTCTTTGACTGACTAGGGAAACCAGAAAGCTCTCCAGTCATGATAGCCACTCCACCCATTTGTGTGATGACACAGTATGACCAATTCAGTTTTCTTAATATGTAATCATTGAATAGTTCTGCACCAGTGGTGTTGGTTGTACAAAAATACACATAACATCCTCCTGAAAAATATATCGCACAAAAACAAGCATTGTTGCCAACATTGGAAGACTCATCACCCTTGGTATACCACAGTGAGTATCCCACAATGAGTCATTAATCCTTTCTCACAATTGTGCCTTGGTATCCTCTGCTGTTTCAGGTGGTACCTGAAGAAGAACATGTTACTTTTTCAACTGCAACCTCTACTAAAAGTTCAGGATGAATGTGCTTAACAGCAGGCAAGATCAGCTCTTCATCAGTCACAAAGGGCTTCTTAGCTTTAGCAATGCACTTGGCCACTGAGAATGATGCTCTCAGTGCACACACATTTGAGGAAGTGGTCACATTCAGTAACTGCTTCTGTTGTTCATGTTTACTTTTATTGTTATTATTATTTTGAATAACTCGAGGGCCTTGTCTTTTAATGCAAGGTGCTTGGTCTCCATGTGGCAAAGCAATGTTTAAGGTTTCGTGGCTTGGTTGGAGAGCTGGTCACTGCGTATTATACAAAGTGGGCTTGGAGAATGTGAATCACCTGCTGCCATGAACCTGTAATTTATTTATTTATTTTAAAATTAATTTTATTGGTACATTTTAGGTATACAACATAATGACATTCATCATTGGAAATTTGCACCTTTACATAATCTCTCTTGGTTCTTATTTTTTCCTCATTCCCTTGCCCTCCCTTCAACCCCTCTATCCCTCCCTTATTTACAAAGATTTTGTTTCCATTTTTTCATTTTCTCACATTAATTCCATTCCCTTCTTTCCTTTCCCCCACCCCTTCCACTTCCCCTTCCCCTTTGCTCCTTTTCTTCCTATTTCAAATTATCTATTACACCTTTTAGTCCTTATTTACACTTTCAGTTTCTCACGCTAGAGAAACTGTTCAGTATTTACACGTGTGTGTCCTGTTTATTTCACTTAAGAGTATCACCTCAATGTGCATCCATTTAGCAATAAATGTCTCTAATTTCTCATTTTTATGGCTGAGTAGTACTCCATTTTATTAAAAAAACACATTTTCTTCATCCAGTCTCCAGTTGATGGGCAGTTGGGCTGTTTCCAAGTTTTAGCTATCTCAAACTGTGCTGCTATGCACATGGGTGCACATATATCACCATGGTATGATTCTTTTAATTCTTTGGGTAAGATACCCACCAAGGGAATAGCTGGGTCAAATGGGACTTCCAGTCCTGGTTCTTTGAGGTATCTCCATACTGATTTCCACAGTGGTTGCACCAGTCTGCACTCCCACCAGCAGTGGAGCAGGGTTCCTCTTTCCCCACAGCCCCGCCAGCATTTGTTATTGGTTGATTTCATGATATCAGCCATTCTTTCTGTGGTGAGGTGGAATCTCCATGTTGTTTTCATTTGCATCTCTCGAATGACCAGTGATGTTGAACATTTTTTCTTATTTTTATTTGCTATTTCTACTTCATTGTCTGAGAACTGTCTGTTCATTTCAGATGCTCATTTTTGGATTGGGTCTTTAAATTTGGGAGGTCTGATTTTTTTAAGTTCTTTATAGATTTGAGATAGTAGACCTTTATCTGAGGAACAGCAGGTGAAGATTTTTTCCCACATTGTGGGTTGTCTCTTCACACTGCTGGTGGTTTCTCTTGCTGTGCAGAAGCTTTTTAGTAAAAAGAGATCCCACTTGTTGATTGTTTGTGCAGTTCACAGGCAACTGAGGTTTTGTTCATAAAGTCTTTTCCTACACCCATGTCTTCAAGAGTTCGACCTAACCTCTATTCCAGCTGGTTCAGTGTTTCTGTTCTTTTTTTTTTTTTTTTGGTACCAGGGATCAAACTTGGGTCCTTGTGCTTGCAAGGCAGGCGGCAGAACCACTGAGCTAAATCCCCGGCCCATTTCTGTTTTAATATTTGGATCTTTAATCCATTTTGATTTTAGTTTAGTGCATGGTGAGAGATATAGGTCTAATTTTGTTTTTATAGGTCTAGTTTTAATCTTTGGCAAGTTGAAACCCAATTTTTCCAGCACCATTTATTAAAGAGGCTATCTTTCCTCCAGTGAAGGTGTTTGGCTCCTTTGTTGAAGATGAGATGACTGAGTATGTCTGGAGTTGTTTCTGTATCTTCTAATCTGTTCCACTGGTCCTCAGGTCTATTTCTTTGCCAGTACCATGCTGTTTTTATCACAGTAGCTTTGTAGTATAGTTTCAAGTTGTGTGTTGTGATACCCCCTGCCATATCTTTGTTGCCTAGAATTGCTTTTGTTATTCTGGGTCTCTTCCTTGAACCTGTAATTCAAATAGTGCTCTTGGTATTTTCTTTTAAGTGAAACTTTCTTTTTGTTGGTATCTTAGAGTCTTCTGCTGTCTCATTATCGAGTCTTCCTTTTCAAAGCTATCCAGTGACATTTGTTCTTTACTCATTTTGGTGAGGGTTAAGCATGGTTTTACCAAGACTGTGACTGAGACAAATGTACAGTGTGGGAAAGAAGCACAGACAGAAGTGGTAAATAAAGTAACGGTCAGGTGATAGTCAGACTAAAGTAAGTGTCGGATACTGACTTAAAGTAGTCATTAGATGCAGCTGTGCAATTGAAGTACATCATCTCACCATTGTGCAGCCTGCCACCAGGTGCAGCTTACTTGTCAGTTGCTGCTCATTAGTGGGATTTTGATCCAAGCATGCAAGCAACTGATGTGTTTTGATCTCTGCATAGTCAGACATCTCTGCTAATATTCATCTAGATTTGCAGCCACTCCCCAGGGCTGCCATCACTGCCTCAGCTCCATTTCGGCTCTTCAGGATTAGATTCCCACAAGGAACGTGCATCTAGATCTCTGCATGCACAGTTCACTGTAGGATTCTCACTCCTATGAGAATCTAATACTACTGCTGATCCAGCAGAAGGTGGAGCTCAGGCAGTAAAGCAAGCAGTGAGAGTGACTGTAAATACAAAGGAAGCTTCACTCATTTGCCACTGCTCACCCTCATCTCTGAGACACAGTAGCTACACCCACAATGTAAAGGAGAAGAGTTTTAGTTTTGGCTCACAGTTTGTAGAGGTTTCAGTCCATAGTCGACTGGCTCCAAGGCAGGGTAGCATGGCAGAGGGGCATGGCAGAGGAGAGTGGCAGCAGGAAACAGAGAGAGAGAGAGAGAGAGAGAGAGAGAGAGAAAGAGAGAGAGAATATGAATATCAAAGGAGGAATGGGAAAGGGATAAACATCTACACAGTACGTTTCCAGTGACTGCCTCTTTAGACCAGGCCTCCGCTCCCTAACAGCAAGCCAGCCATGAGCACCTATGATCCAGTCACCTTCCAGAAACCTGCCTTGGAGTGCAGGAGGCTTTAGGGGGGCATCTAGATATAAACCATGATGATGGTTTTGTTTTCTGAGCCTGAAACACGTAGGAACAATATCTAAAAACAGAAGATGTAGTTATTAAGTTAGTTAGGAGCCCACCCCTAGTGCCTATCCAAACTGTGTAGAGGAAGGACGTAGAAGGAAGAGAGGGACAGAGAGGCCCCTACGTTTTTGTAGCTTTTCAACACCCAGCAAGCCTTTCTACTAGAAACCAGGCCCAAGGAAGAGCCTGGAGTTTCAGCCAATCGAGTTCCTTCCTCTTGTGGAGAAGCAGAGGTGGAGGATGCAAGGCTGGGAGACAGATGACAGCCCTGCACTCCTATGCACACCACCAGCCCCAATGCCATCTGGGTAATTCTGGCTGAGAAGTAGAGCTGCAGAGAGGGTGGAGAGAAGACACCCCTTGTCCAGGTGGCCTTCAAATTGGAATGTTGGAGGAACATGATGTGAGTTTGAAAGTGGCCTGTGTTTGGGGTGATGTGCTTCTCTGTGTCACCTTGGGCACTGCCTCCTGTCTGCCCCAGTCCTTGCCTGCCAGAGATAAGTGCAGAGACTCTGTTTAGGAGGAAAATTATTGAGCTATCTGGTGCCAAAGCCACCTTCAGCCCTGGCAGCTGCTCAGTGGTCAGGAGTCCCTGATGAAAGTCACACGAACCCAAAGCAGGCTTGTGGGTACTCAGAAAACACACTGGACAGAGGCTGGGCAGGTGGTACAGAACTTGTGTTCACTACATTTTTGTAATTTGTGTGTGATCTGAGGGAGGGGAGTGGTGGTGTTTATTGTCTTCAGCCTTTGAAAATTTTCAGTCCAGAACCTCAGTTTTCCCACCACTGTGCTGGCTGATGTTTTATGAATTGGCCTGAATGGCATGGTCTTAGATTGCTGGAGTTTAACATTTTTAAGAAGAAGAAAGGCAGATCCCACTGGTAAATTATTTACTATAAAGATGCACTATAATAAGTGACCATCACCTTGCAAGTCAGCCATAATTTATGTATCATGTGAACCTAGAATGATTTGGGATCTATAATGGACACTAAATATGACATATACTGTCATTTGTCTTCACATTGGCCTGAGAAATAGAAGGGCTCCCTCTTCTTGCCAGATTTAAAATGTCAGGAACTCTTGTTTCAGTTCAGATGAATGGGGATCAATTTCATTTCTGTGTGAGATTTCCAAGGAGGGAAATCTGTAAGCTGTCAGCAACCTGGTGCAGGCCTTCCCAGCCAGCTGAGCCTCAGTCTACTTCTGAGGTGACGGGGCCTGGCAGGCCCTGTGCTTGCTATTCTTTTTTTTTTTTTTGATGGGGAAATTTTTAAAATTACAAACTTAAGGAAGAAAAGGGGCAAAGGGGAGGGGGAAGTGGGAGGGGTAGGGGAAAGGAAAGAAGGGAATGGAATTAATATGAGAAAATGAAAAAATGGAAACAAAATCTTTGTAAATATGGAGGGATGGAGGGGTTGAAGGGAGGGCAGGGGAAGGGGGAAAAATAAGAACCAAGAGAGATTAGGTAAAGGTGCATATCTCCAATGATTAATGTCATTATATAGTACACCTAAAATGTACCAATAAAAGGATATACAAAAAATAATAAATTACAAACTCAATCCATTTGGTGTATTTCAAAAGATGCAATACTTTTCTTTATTTATCAGTGAAAGAAGTTAAAATTAACTTCAAAAAAGAAATTAGCAAATGGCAAACAAATTTCCTTGAAAGTCACAGTCACACACAGAGTGCATCCTAGAAGACAGGAGGGGCAAGGCAGCTTCCGCCCACTTTCATGAGTTTCATCAAATACTGGATCTACTCAAGGGTGGAGAGATAAAAAAGGCAACTTTCAAAAAGGAGTACATTATTAAATGAGGCATTTACTATACCCCTTCCTAAGAGCACCAGGTAGGGCACATGTCTTTCTAAACTAGATCTAGGAAGTGGAATGTGGAATCAATCCGTCCTCCTCCCCTAAGGGCTGTCCACTGGTTAATGAATTAAAAAAACAAGACTACAAAACAACCCCCCCACACTCTCCTCCAAAAAAGAAGGGGGGAAAAATACTAGGATGTCCCAGATTACTCTCAAGTGGAACCAGGGAGCAGCTTCAGCAATTCGAATTAGTCTGTTACAGAGTCATCACAAGCATGCCTTAGTTTTTAAACAATAACAAAAAAAGTTGTTTTGAAACAACAAAACAAAAACTAGTACTGATCACTTTTCTGACAATCACAATACTCAAAATTAACTAGTACTGGGAGGGCTGGGGGGCATACCTATTGGCCTTGTCTCACACAAGTGCATGTGGGTAGGTGAAGGGCACTTGTCATTATTGCAGAAACGAATTTTAATTTTTAATCTTTAGTTTGATTTAAACATTGCTTTTAGTATGATGCCGACACCAGCTGTGCAGAAAGGGATCCGGAGAGATGTTCATAGCAGCACACACCTGCAGCTCTTCTTCAGTTCTGGAGGTTCCAGGGCAGCCAATATTGCTTCATCAAACATATTCTTTAGGCCTTTGCGTGTGAGTGCAGAACACTCCACATACTTGACAGCCTTCAGATCTCGGGCCAGCTTTTCAGCAGTCTCTGGAGTGATAGGTTTCTGTTTGTTCTTGGCAAGTTTCTCAATAATAGAGAAACTCTGAGATCAATTTGGGTCCCAACAAGCAAGAAAGGAGTCTTTGGACAGTGGTGAGTTATCTCAGGCATCCACTTTTCTTTCACATTTTCAAATGAGGATGGAGAGACCACTGAAAAACAGACTAGAAATACATGTTTGTGGATAACTCAGTGGTCGTTATCTGTCATACTCTTGTCCTAAGAAAAAAATTGAAGAGAAGTCAACAAGTAAACCTCAGTGTCCTTAAAATCCTTTGCTCGCTATTCTTGTGGGATGGATAACATATGGGTTTATATTTTTATTTGTGGTTTATGGGAATATACATGGTACCTCGGTTCACAAACTCAATTCTTTCCACAGTTCTGGTTGCAAACCAAATTGGATGAGAACTGAATCAAATTCAATTGTTAGGTTCAGTGTTGACCTTATGAGGAAGCTTGATTCAGTTCTCATCCAGTTTTTTTTTTTTTGGTACCGGGGATCGAACTCAGGTCCTTGAGCTTGCACAGCAGGCAGCGAAACCACTGAGCTAAATCCCTGGCCCATCTCATCCAGTTTGGTTTGTGACCAGAACCATGGAAAGAATTAGGTTGTGAACCAAGGTACCACTGTAGTTATGAAGCTGTGAGATGTGATTGAAAAATATGGTGTGTGTTTAATTTTTAAAATGTATTACAGTGAAAGACACACTGCTGTGAATCCCTTTGCTTTAAACACACTTAACCCATGGTTCTTGCCACTTTCTGAAGCAGCTCTGGAGGTCTTCTTTCGTGAGTGTCTTTAGTTGTGCTGCAGCTGCCTTGATGTCCCAAATGGATTCAAAACATTTCCCTTTCACGGTTATTTTGACTTTCGGGAGGAGCCAGGAGTTGCACGGTGCTAGATCCAGTGAATGAGGTGCACACTGTTGTGTTTTTACAAGCGTGCCTTTCCATTGGATGGCATTCAGCAGCAGCATTTACTGTATTTTTTACCACAGCTTTTAAAGACACTCAGAAAAGAGGACTTCCAGAACTGCTTCAGAAAGTGGAAAGAATGATGGGATAAGTGTGTTCAAAGTGAAGGGGAGTGTTTTGAGGGAGTTTAATGGCAATGTGTCTATTACTGTAATTCTTTAAAAAAATAATTAAATATTCACCTTATTTTTTGATCACCCAGATATATTCCTTAGCTTCTTTCCTGTTATCAAAGGTTTAAATTAGCTAGTTCCTGTTAGGCAACTCTGGCTCGTTTCTCTAATCTGACAGTGGCCTTTGTTCTGTAAGATGCTTCGGTGTTTTGAGGTCCAGTGGTACTGTGTCCTCACTTTGAACTCTCTAAGGTGCTTCTGGTTTGGCTCACTCTTAGAACCCCATACAAGTGACACTGTTCACAGGTGACTTGCACCTCTGAGGAACATCAGTGCCCCGTGGTATTGCCACAGACTCAGTCTCCCAGGTTTCATTGTGCTTTAGCAGGTGTCTCACAAAAACCTTCAAGAGATTGGCAGCATTTTCTCTGTCCTGCATCTTGATCTGTGTCTGGCATGGTGCTTTATTGTTGAAATTCAGATGGAATTTCTGTGCTGGTTAATCTTAGTTGTTAACTTAAGGGCCTCCTGGACGGGTGATTGCATCATGGGGGTGCTGTATTCCTCAGTGGATTAACCCCCTGATGTTCATAGCGGGTGTGCTGTGGGGAGGTGGGGCCCTGGGAACCCACCTTTGGAAGAGGTATCTTTTGTTGGTGCTCTGCCCTTGTGCTCTGCTTCCCAGATGCTGTAAACTAAGCAGCTTCACTCCACCACACCCTTTCACCATTATGGAACCAGTTGATTATGGACTAAAACCTCTGAAACCATGAGCCAAACTAAACTTCTCTTTTTGTAAGTTGTGAGTATCAGGTATTTTGTCCAGCAATGAGAAAGCTGCCTAGTCACCTTCAGGGTGGTTGCAATAGACTCTGAGCAGTGCTGGGAGCCACCCACCCTCCTTCTCCATCCTCATCTTTAGCCATCCCAGGCTGGTGGCATTGTGGGCGGTTCTAAACAGCTGACATCTTTGTGCGTGGCCCCTTTCATCTGTACTGTTTTGTTGTGCCAGGATATTAGATTGTCCCCAGTTCACTTCTTTGAGATCCCCCCAGGTTCAGGGCTGTAGCTGAATGTTCAGGTGTGGAGTAGGGAGGCCACTGGTATAGACATTCTGTGTGTAATTGATTGAACCTGAAATTTAAACATTCATCTTGACAGTCTGACCTTCCTAGTGACAGCAGAGGCATTTTCTTTTCATGCTTTGTCAAGCCCATTCTTCATCTATTTGTCCAGAAATGTTCCTGATCTTGATTTAATAATTGAAAATCATGCAATTTATTTGTCGACCTCTGAGCTCCATATTGACATTAATTTTCATCTCAGAATGGGACTAGGACAAGTAATCTAACACCATAAATTCAGCAAAGATGAGGGTTGCCAGTGAATGGGTTCTTCTTATCAGGTTTTGACATAACTCAGCCAGTTGGTTACATCGGTGTAAATGTCAGCTGTTGTCACCGAAATATAGGTGCCTTACAATGGACACGAAGAGGCTAAAGATCCTGAAAGTGTTTCTGAGGGAGCCCTCCTAGAGTGACTGGGAATTCTCCTTGTCAGGAATTTGGGCTCCACAGGGACAGTCGATCCTTGGAGAAGTTGATACTATTCCCGATATTTTCTCTTCCTCTCTCCCATGCCTTTTCTTGGGAGACAGAAATCTGCTGCATTGCTCTCCTTCTTGTGCTAATCGATGTCTGCACTGTGTCCTCTCTGTCAGGCCTGGCCCATCATGAGTGCTGTCAAGTTTTCACACCCTCTGCCACCAAGCAACCACTCAGGGCTAACTTCACGTGGTTCCCCAAACACATGCTCTTTCTTTTCAGGATGAAGAGATGCGAATTCTAGTTTTGATTACTGGAACTATTTATTTTCCATAGCAGCACCTCATAGGACACATCGGTCTGTACAGAATTTATATAAACAATCCTCTTTTTATGGCCATTTAGATTGCCACACTTTTTTTCTATTATGAAAGCTGATGCAGTGAACGTTCATTTGCTCGTGTCTTTGTGCTTGGTACCCAGTTATTTCCCACGAGATAAATCCTAGGGGAAATGGCTGGGTCCTAATGTGCATACGCTTGGCGCTTTGAAATGTGCATTGCCAGGTTGTATTCCCAACACACTTCTTGTCACAACACGAATGTTCCCGTCCTCAAACCCACAAAGGCTGTGTGTTGTAATTGTTTAAGTCCTTGTCAATTTGATGAATCATAAATTATATTCCACTGTTTGTGTTTGCATCAATTGACTTGCTAGTGAAGTTGAACTCTTTCCTTCATAAGCTTATTAGGCATTTGCATTTCTTCACATTTTTTTTTTTTTTTTTTTGGTACTAGGGATCGAACTCGGGTCCTTGGACTTTCGAGGCAGGCGGTGGAACCACTGAGCTAAATCCCTGGCCTTCTTCACATTTTTAGCATTTCCTGTGAATTTGGATTTGAGGTTTATATACATTTGATTACTTTTCATTGGGATTGTTATTTCTCATTTAAGAATTAGTTTTAGAATTTGTTTAACTCATTTTTCTAGTTACATTCCTTAACATAATTTCCCTTATACGCTTTCAAGAGGCTGGGGTTCTTTTATGGGTATATAATTTATTAATTTTCTTTTCTTTATTTTTTTGGGTGGTGCTGAGAAGTACTCTTCCTGTGAGTTACACCTCCACCTTATTCATCTGCTTTTTAAGGGTGGGAATGGGTATAATCCTCTCCAGTACTTGCAGGCTTAGGAGTGTCTTGGTTGACACAGAGTGTTGGGGTCACCACCAGCATTCAGACTCTGCCTGGATGATTCGTTGTCCTCATTACAGTCTTCTTTTTGTCCACCCACCTGTCTGGTCATCCTGCAGTCATTGTTGCATCCATTCAGGATGTAGTTGATCATGTTGTACTGTCACCTGGCTGTGTGTGGGCATTGGAAGAGAAGTGGTGTGGAAGAGAAAGGAGGGAACTCGGTGCCAGTCTTATCTGAAATTCCCCCGTGGTTCAGTTCAGTGTATACCTGAGTCTTTTGTTGGCCCATGGAATGTCCTTCAGTAATATCTTTGCTTATTGCTTTTCCTGCATTGGCTTTGATCCCTCCATTTACATTTCTTGTCGTACGGAATTCCTTCATTGAATTTCCAAGCTTCTGCTCTCTTCATTTAGCACTTTTTGCTCTGAATATCAGAAGAATCACATGAACTGATATTTCTGTTATTCACTTTGTTTTCTATAGTATTGGATCCATTAATTTACCTACTGTATGCATTTTCTCTTTATTTAAATAGTAATGTACATAATTCAAAGTCTACAATATTTGAAGGTTTATAATGAAAAATAATCATCAGTTTCTCTGCCCTTTTCCTGTTTCCCACAAGCAGCCATCTTTAATATATTTCAAGCTATTTCTTTAGTTACTTTCTTCTCCATCCCTAAATAATAAATTGTTACTATTTCTGAATTTATTAAAGTTTGACAATTTTTTTTTTTTTTTACTCTAGATGAGGACCTAGCACTGTTCATTCCCGTCCCCCACCATCTTTCTGGTGTTACGCTGTCATTATTTGTCACTGAAGTAAGAAGCAGTATTTATATTGACCTGACTCTGCTAGTCAGCACCAAGCCAAGTTATAGCCTATGATTTTGATCCTGGGAATGTTTGCTTGCCTCTCTTTTCTTGCAGTTCTGCTGAAAGTTCTGCATTTACTTTGCCCTCTCCCAGACCTCTGGTTCCCAGCCTTTTCTTCCTTCTTGTGGACCCCTCCCTCTGCACCCCTCCCTCTGCATCCCTCACCAGCCCCCTGAGTGGTCAGCTACTCTCCTGGCTGTGAACCCCCATCCTGCCTGCATTTGACCACAGCTTCTCCCCCAGCTCGTGCCCACTGCTTTCTAGGTCCCAGTCTTCCTCTTTTCTGGTTTGTAGTTGCTTTGTACACTAAGTCTTCATCCTTCCAAATCTCCTCTCTTGGCATTCATACAGCATGTGTAAACCAATGGGAGAGAACAACACCTACCCTCTTTTCCTTAAGACTGTTACAAATCGAAGAAACATTTTGAATCATTTAAAGAGCACTATTTGTGTAAAATATTTATGAACAGCTTTCTGTTACCAATTAGGCACTGGAATACCCAAACTGGAATTGTTCAAGTGTTTCCTTAAACTTTGCTACAGTTCATGCTTATTAGCCAGATATGTGCCGGCAGTGTGCTAGATGTGGACTAACATGGAAAGTACATGGTGACTAAATTGTTGCTTATTATATTTGCCTCCAGATCTTCTAGGCCTAAAACGTAATCCTTGTACACAGGCCCGGAGGAGGAGGGGGGAGCAGAAGGAGGCAACCAGTTGTCTCCTGTCCTTGCTTCTCTAAGAAGAGAGGCATGGCTGCATCTCTCCTAGAGCTCCTGCAGTTTTATGATGATCCAAATTGCAGGAAAGCCAGGCCAGCTTGGGCACCAGTAGTGTGGGAAATGCAGTTAACACCTCGCTCTCAGTCGGGTTAGAGGTCGGAGTGCAGCAGAACAACAGTCCTGGCCACCGGAATGTGGTGTTTGCCCTTGCCTGTGGGTCAGCAGTGTTCAGTGAATGAGCATAAAAATATCACAAGATTGTACTTAAACTTGCTCAGCTTCCCCTTCAGGTATAGCATTTTTGGTGCCTTACTAAGGAGGGGCTGTAATCCTAAATATCCCCCAGGGAAGGGCAGTAATCCTAAACATCAGCTATAATCTCTGGCATCTAGACATTTGGAGCAGCTTTGGGTTCTGGTCAGCAAAGGCCCAGATGGTAAGTTATGCATCATGAATTATCACATTAAGATGGATTAATTTCAACCCATTGAAAGTACCAGTGGTTTGGGTCTCCCCAGAGTGAGCCAAGGAGGAAGAGGGCCTGAATGGAGTGTAAATGATCCCAGGGTACCTTTGGGGACCTCAGAGCACACATCTGAGAGCTGGCCCTGCACTCAGGCCACACACCCTCCTACAGCCAGGTGGCGCCTTGACAGAGAGGAGCAGGTGCTAGAGGTGAGCACTGTGAGGCTTCCCGGGAAACTGCAGGTACCCTTAGGCCAGGCTAGGAGACATAGGGGCTCTGGCAGTGTCTGTGGCAGGGAGCTAACTCAGAGGACTCAAGGGCAGCTGTACCAACAGGGAACACTCCTGAGCCAACCTTGAACCTCTGTTCTGTCCCACTGGTCCTGCAGCTGGAGCTGGTCCAGTGTGTGCCTGTGCAGCAAGGAGTAACCAGGGCAGACCTGGCTGGGTAAAAGCAACAGAAAGAGTCCAGACTTACCCCCTTCTAGGGTTTGCATGCCTTAGAGGGTTTTTGTAAACAATGTAAATAAAATTAGCATGCACAATTTCAGATGGGGACAGATGCTTTTTTTGCTTGATTTTTAAAAATTGTCACAAAAACCTCAAGCAGAGTTAATAATGTATGAAAATTAGGTACCATGTGTGTGCTTTGCTTGGTAATGTTTTTATTAAGCAGCAGTTGATTTAAAAATAACACAAGGCAACAATTGACATGATGGCAGTCTGCAGTGTGTGGGGAAACATCCTCTGAATGTCCTCAGGTTTTCCATTACACTGGGCCGTTTTTACAAATGGTTTCAGCATGATCACATGATACAAAATTATATCATGCAGTTTGGTCAGACAGACTGTCCAAATATAAATTCCAGTGACTTTTTAAATGAGTCAGTCACCTGGAGAGAGCCTGTGGGAGGAAATTCTTGCTGGTAGGCTCAGTGCCATGGTACATTCAGACTTCCAGCCCCTGAGAGTCCCACCACACCAGTCTTTTGCTGATTGAGGTTTGTCTCCCCCTCTTGCCCATCCCACCCGCTTAGCTGGCCTGGAAGTAGCAGACAGAAATAGGGATAAGAAAAAAGGTTACAGACCCTGAGGGGGCAGGTTCCAGTAGCTCAAGAGATGTCACGTTCTATACACGTGGTCATTTGGTTGGCTGGGAATGTGTCCTCCCCCAGGGTGAGTGAGGGTTGCTGTCCTTTGCTAAATGATTGGTTCCTGAAGATGTCTCAGCACCTGACAGAAGGCCATGGGCTCCTTCCACCCTTCCAGGCCCTTTGTTAGTGATGAAAGGTGGCCTTCCAGAAGCTTCTGTGATCTAACAGAGAGGCTTTGTGAAGTTTAATAATTTAGCCTGCACCCAAGGAGGTTCGTTAGTGACTTAATTTTAATGTATCTTACAGTACACTTTACTTATATGTGCCCTTGAAATCATTAATTATTGAGGAAAACAATTATCTAATGGTGTTTGTGTTTATTTCTGGGGTGAGAGAATGATCACACAGGTAGTGAAGCGGCTTGACAAAGCTGTGGTATTTGCTGCTTGTGGTAGGAGTCATGGAAAGACAGTGAGTGTTGTGGAGAGAAAGTTCTAAAGCCAAGGAAATGGGGAATTGGCTCCTGGATCGGGGTGTTTCACTTTTGGCTGTACATGTGTCCTTACTTCTGCAGGGACCTGCCTGGGTTTGTACCCCTCCACAGTACCCCGGGATGGCCCAGTGGCCACTCCTGATATCACCAATGCCCCTGGTGTGGACTGTGCCCTCAAGGTGACCATGCCTCATGATATTTTAAGAAGAAATTGCGACTTGTGCCAGGACAGTTGCTTGGAATCTCTGCAAAGAGTTGGTCGAGCTTTCTTGTCTACACTACGGTGTATAAAAATCACAGTCACTGGCTTCATGGGTCTTGAGTTTTTCTTTTGTTATTTGCCTTGTTAGAGAGTTTGAGAGTTTGCGTAGATAAAGGATGGAGAAGCCTGGTAGGAAATGATTAGCATTAAAGCAACTCAGTCAGGTACATCCTTGAGCAAGAATAGGGACCTCAGTGGTCCCCAGAAGCCTCCATGCAGGTGAGTGTTTGCTCCCAAAGGAGCCAGGAGTCCCAGGCCCTGATTCTGTGCCCAGGCTGACTGCAGCCTGGATGTGATGTTGAGGGGGTCTCTCCACTCACTGACTTCATCTTGCTCAGAAGCAATCTGGGAATATCTATCTATCTGCTCTTAATTTCTTGGAATCCTAAAGAGAAAGAGTTGCCCATCAGAATCCAAGGATTGTTTATTTCCTAAGTGTGAAGATGGGCTTCAGAGAGCCAAAGTAAAATTTCAAGGGATGCACATGGGCTCTTTGAGGATGGCAGTGCTCTTTTTCTAAGTTGTAGGCTCAAATTAGAGAAAGGATAAGACCTGTGTTGGGTTTTGTAGGACTTATCACAAAAATATGCCATGGGATATCATGCAGCTGTAATTTTTCTCCATCCTTCCCGAGTTAGTTGGAGGCAAGTTTTAAAACAGTCCCACCGTCTCTAAGAGTGGGCCTTATCTGCTTTGTCTGAAGCTATGCACAAAGGGTTTGGTTCTGTGGATCCCTTCAAAGTTCAGTCTATGTCTGATGATGCAGTAGGTCAGGGTGTCCCCCGAGAGTCGGGCAGTGTGATGGGACAGCAGACCCAGGTCCTCTCAGTGGCTCCACTTGTGTCCTTTGAGCCTTGGTAGAGGTCACTGGTTGCTGGGCTCAAAGCCTGTCTGATCTTTTCCAGTGAGGAGACCTTTGGGAACCCGGAGCCCGGCTGCACTTGAAGGGCTGAGCACCCCCATTCATTCGCTGGGATGTTTCCTGTGGCTTGACCATGTCCACAGAAGCCTGGAGTTATTCATCTCATGTCTTCTGTCATTGTCATGCTGGATCATCCCCCAGTGTAAGGGGGTTGGTCAGTCTTTAAAGATGCTAGGGAGTGACGCTATGTGTATGCAGAACAGGGCAGATGACAGCAATGCCATGCTTATTGGCTGCTTTGAGCATCTCTTGGCTCCTCCTCCTCGTCCCTGGGCACAGTATTTGCTGGAAACTAGGCGTAGCCATGGGCATCAGAGTCCTGAAGTCTCTGTTTCTCTTTCTAGTGAATTACTGCCCCCTTAAGACAGAGATCGTCCAGCTCTAAAGGCAGATCCTTCATCTGTTGGTGGTGGCATGCATATCCTCATGCTGTGTGGGTCCCCAAAGTCCCCACCCCCCAGCCGATGGCCAGCCTGCTCTTCCAAACAGCACCAGCCTGTTCATTCATGTCTTCACTCATCCATCTTGTGCTCTGTAGGTGCCACAGTGTGCAGCCACACACGGGTAGGTGTCTGAGGAAGTGGGAACTTGGCACTCTCCCGGCACCCATACCCCATCTGCTGTGTGGCCCTGAGGCTTGGCCCCAGGTCCTTGTGATGGGCCCAGCAGCAGTGCCACCTGACAGGTGCTTCAGCACCTGCCTGTGAGGCCCTAGCATAACTTAGACACTTTCACTGTCTCTCTTTCCAGCTGCCCCATGTGCCTGGGCCTGTGGTTGCTTGGGCTCTCCCTGTGTGGCCCCTGGCCATCTTATCTTCTGCCATCTCTGCATACCATTTTGTGCTCACATGCACTGCACTGCCTCGTGCTCTCTGCCACTGAGTGCCTGGCAGTGAGGCATGTGTCCCAGGAGAATGGGGAATATCCTGGGCCCCCCCGGATTCCTCTGTATTAAGGGGATTGTGACAGTGTCCGTAGGACTCTTCTGGTGCTGAGAACAGGCCTGCCTTATGGTGACTGGGTTTCCAGTTATTTTTCTGGTGGATGGTCAGGTTCTGCACTGTGTCCTTGGTACAGCGGCCATGTAGCTGGTACTCAGTGAATTCCTGTTAAATGTAGTTATTGGGTGAAGGAAGGGAGATCACGTGGCTCCCTGGAGAGAATGTGGGCCCAGTGTCCAGGGCCCTTGGTGATCCCAGCCACTCACACACTATAGATCACCACGCAAGCCTCCCGCCTCACCGTGTCATGTTCTCTGTCAGTGCAGTGGGCTTTCAGCTGCAAGTGCCACAGACTTAAACATTAAGGACTGAGATTGCCTTTCCCAGCAGGAAGCTGATTCACCTGCCCTGGCTCTGCAGGGCACTCCGAAACTGGGGCCCCTGAGAGGCCCCTTCTCACCATTCTGAAGCACTAGGTCCTTGTCCTCACCCAGGACAGGAAAGGGACAGTGTCTCCTTGCACCTGTGCTGTCAGGGAGGGAAGCC